>NC_136860.1:21282744-23682744 GCF_951799975.1 Gobius niger
AGAAAAAAATGTACATATGCACTTGTGCACATATGGAAATAACTTTGTACGACAAATTTTTAAATTTGTCGTACAAATGTGCAGTATATACTGATTGATTATTTGCTTATCTGAATTCCATTATAATGCACTGGCACTAACAGTGGCTCCTGTTAAAAATTATGCAAGTATATTGAACTCAACACTCTTGTTAGGCTTACACCTGCTGTCAAGAGACACACTCCATATGCATCTGTGAGCTGCTTGTCATGCACGTGAGAGAGGACTCATAAAACTTGGGTTAAACTTGGGACAGCAAAAGAAATAGAAGGAAAAACAGCTATCTCTTCCACTTCACATTGTACATGTATTTCTAAAGTGCTTTAGAACCTATACAAATTAAGTTCTTGAGCAAATATTTCTATTTCATCTTGTTCAGCGTAACCTACAGTGTGAACAATCACATCTATGTTACCATGCTGTACAATAAAATTGTTTTATTTTATTTTAGAAGAAGCAGGATTAGTTGTCTAATTATGTTGTCATCAAAACTGTAAATAAACCACACGGTCTGTAGCCTACTAGCCATTAAAACTGGATTTCACATGATGTGTGATGGGGCAGAGTGTCCAGAAGCTGATAGGACCACAGACACAGTAGATAGAATCAAATAAATGTTAGTTATCTGTCAGATGAGATTCAGAGCATCATTCAGCACACAGCATTCAAAGGGACTTTATCTAGTTAACCATGGCTCATCAATACGAACATCTATACGATCTGTATGTAACACACGCTAAATCAAATTGATTTACAAGGATGTACTCCAGCAGGTGTTGCATGTTTGTGAATTTGGTCATAGCAGTCAACCGTATTGACAGCTGTAAATGTGAGTCATGTTGAAGTGTTATTCTGTAAGGAGCTTCAGTTTGATATGTGCCCATGATCTTAACATCTGCTGGACTATTGGCTGACAGATGTCTGCCTCCTATGTTTACAGGTCATGGTCTCATTAGATAATTAGGTCATAGAGACAGCTTTTAATTTGGAGACTTAACATATATGTCCATAAACATAGATTTGATTTCCATACTTCCAGAGACAAATGAAAAAGCTTATTCCGTGCAGCAGGAGGTTTTTAAATGGGAGACAGCATATTTAGAGATGCAGAGACTGAATTTTTTTTTGCAGAGAATCCCAAACACATTTTTGCCACTGCAGCCTCTTGCTGGAGGCAAAGCTTAGACTGGATTTCTGGCAAGCATCAGATGAGTTATTTTGATGCCACATAACATAACCATCACAACCAAGAACAACTTATACAGCAGGGCATACAAGATGCCACTTATCATGGTATGAGCTCACCTATCATTCAGATGTCACCTCTTTGTGACTGACAACCAAGATTGGTTAAGTCTTAGTGCTAGCCTCAGTAGTTAAAGAGCGACTAAACAAACACACAAACAAATTATACGTTTATATTGGTCATTAATGAAAAAAACAAAACAAAACCTGTTGACTCATATTTAATTATCAACTCTTTCCTATTCTCAAGCAGTTTATTAGAAAAAGAGCTTCTTCTGTGCTGTTGACTAGCGCAGGGCTGCCCAAACTGGGCCCCGGGATCAAAACATGGCACTTCACATGGTTTTATTTGCACTGAATAGACTACAGTTAACAAGTAGGCAGACCTAACTAGCCCATCCCCTTAATACCACAATAATGAAGACATTTTAATGTAGGTTTTTCTTTTTTTCAGTCATAGTTCGTGGTTGTGTGAAGCCATTTTACTTTTCATCATAGGCCATCATTGGCCTTTTTGACAACAAAAAAGTGCAGCATACCTACTGTGAAATATGGAGCTGGTTCACTGATGCCACTGACTCCAGCAGAATAAAGTGAAGGTCCCGTTAGAGGTCATCTCGGAATCCCTGACCTCAGTATCATTGAACCACTGTGGGAAGAGCTCAAACGGGCAGTTCATAAGACATAAGCCCAGGAACTTAAAGGAACTGGAGGCTTTTTGCCAAGAAGAATGGGCTGCATAAGAAAAAATAAAGAACCTCATCCACAAATATCACAAAAGACTAAGCTGTCATTGATGTTAAAGGGGGGTAATACACAGTATGTAAACTTTCTTTTTCATTATGATTTTAAAATAGCAAACTCAGTTGTTTCACCATAAATGGCTTCACACAATCACTAACTATGAGTGAAAAAAACCTTTTGTGTTATCTTTCATATAGTCAAAAAAAGATAAAAAATGTTGCCATGTAAAGTTTTGAGCACAATTGTATCTCTATACACACAAAACATCACAATTTTCTGCCCTCGACCCACTCATCTATTTCCATTTTGTCCACTACAAAACAAGAAAGTTTCATTAAATGAATAAATACATTTACTGTCACAATTATAAGCACCCAAATGAATGTACATGAGGAAAAACCTGTTGTTTTTTACCGCTTTCATTTTTACTCTCATATTCACCAAGGTGGCTAGAAACTGAACATTTTAAATATGAGTTTACACATTCTTGACAAAATAACCTGGAAGAAGGTTGGCGCCGGAAAGACTCCATAAGATCAATCAGACATCACCTTCATCACCAACATGTTTTTGGAATGGCCTGGGGGTGAGATTTCAATGGTTTGGGGCCGTCAGGTGCACACATAGAGACCAATTCAACAGAATGGAATGTAATGTAATATGAAGAGTTTAAAGTGCATATGACAGGAAAATATGACTTATTTAAAAGGAAGCAACTTTTGCAAGTTCATCAGTTGCATAATTATCATTTTACTTCAGTGAAGCATCCATTTATAACTTGACATTGTTTACTATTTTTTTTACTGAAGTGCCAATATTTCTTGAGTGCACTGTCTATGATATCTGAACCAGAGACTGCATGCAGCAAGCTTGTATTGTAGCTTGTATAGTTACAGCTAAATGACAAGGGTCTAGGTCATTTGCACCGAGCACATTAAGTGGTATAATTACCAGTTGAGTGGCGTGGACACATCACCTGGAGATGTTGCTACGCTGTTAGCAACCGATCGCGTTGCAGAGGAGGCAGGCAGAGCGACAGGTGGTCTCTCTATATTCTCTGTTCATCCAGGCGCTCTGATCGGGCAGCGACAGGTGACATTTACATTCAAGAGAACGATTTCTGTGGAAAAGGAAAGGTCACACGATTGCACAGATGCGAAAATGGCAGAATTGTGACATCTTTTGAATGACAGATGTTCGTGCCTTTTTTAAAAATATGTTTTTATTGCGTCACTGTTCAATATTTTCCAATTTATTCAATGGTGTGAGTTGACATTTTTACCTCTTAATCACATATATAATCGAAAGAAATAAACAAGACTCAAAATTCATGAACAACAAACACCAAAGAACACACAGAAAACAAGTGTAAGAAAGAGCGTCCAATTTTTCCAAAACTTTTCCCAACTGTGTATCTCCTGAAGCTTTTCATGACCAGTCTTGTGCCCTCTACTGTGATATTTTAATCATTATACCACACTGAATGTGGGATTCCTGTGTTATCCCAAAGAAACCACTGTACAAAGTCTGCTTCTGTTTTCTTCAACTTGCTGCTTATGTTGTAAGACTATGTTCTAAAGGTGGCATGATAAGTGACTGTCACTCTGGTCTCTCTGCAAGACGTTATGTTGATTCTGGATTAGGTGAAGCCTTTTTGTTTGAAGTTTGTATAGTGTCCTCTTACCCATCCATCCATCCATCCATCCATCCATCCATCCATCCATCCGTCCTACCATCCATCCATCCATCCATCCATCCAGCCTACCATCCATCCATCCATCCATCCATCCATCCATCCATCCATCCATCCATCCATCCATCCAGCCTACCATCCATCCATCCATCCATCCATCCATCCATCCATCCATCCATCCATCCATTTCCTTCTAACGTGACGGAGCAGCTACTCTACCCCGAGCTCCTCTCTGGTAACTGAGCTCCTCACCCGATCTCGAAGGGTGCGCCCAGCCACCCTGCAAAGTAAACTAATTTCGGCCGCTTGTATCCACGATCTTGTCCTTTCGGTCATTACCCAAATCTCATTACCATAGGGAAGGGTGGGACACTCACACCCTAAATTTACTATAGCTAAATTAACGTCCTGCTAAGTAATCATACTGATCCATTCTAGCTTGGATCCTGGGGTTGCCCAGTGGCTTCCAAAAGGCACTTATTTACAAATAGCCATGCCAAAATATGAAATATTCCCAATATTATCAGAGCAGATTATGTATGGGTTATTTTAAAACTCTTGCTGGTAAGATAAAAGGTGCGCCACAATAAGCTGATGGATGGGGCTGCAATGCATTGGCCAGGCATTGGACCGGCCCAATATCGGATCAGAGCTGGAAGACTGAGCACACATTGCCGCTTTTTATACATTTCCAATCCACTAAATCAAAACAGCTACAAAAATATGACCGCCCTATGGTGTCTTAATACTGGGTTATTGCTAGAGTTATAAAATAAATTGAGCACAATCTCTCATAGTACAGTACTTTGTGTCAGTAGTTTCAGAAAAGCAAATTGAACAGAATTCAACAATAAGTCATGCTTCAGTTAATAATTTAGTCATTTAGTAGTGGTTTCTGTTTGTACATGTCCATTTTGCATTTTGCCTCCCAAAGATGAATGCTCTTTGGATGACCCTCTTCCTTGTTCTTTAAATGAGTCTCCTGAAGGGATAGCTGTGTTGGTCACATGCAGTACAGCTCATATCTTGGCTGGCTTTAAATGCTAACAATAGCTCCACGAGGCAGGGAAGACAATTTAGAATTTAGAATAAATTAGCGACGGTATCCTCACAGAAACTCCTACCCTCTCCAGATAAACCCTTGCGATTAATGCGTGTTCAAATTTGCACGGATGTCAATTGTAATTACTGGGATCTTGTTAGCAAGCTCTGTTTCCTTGTGCGTTCCTAAATTATGTTGAATTAGTTTACTGTTTTTCCCGCTGCTTTTAACACAAGTTGTAATGCTTTCTTAAATCTATTCTACGAAGCAGTGAACAGCTGGTCCATTTTATCCAAACATAAAAGTGTAGCCTATTAAGACTTACATACTAACTTTAATATCCAGAAGGGAATTTCAGGCTTATGTTTATAGGCAACAATGTTTTCCCAGGACAGTCTATGCAAACTAATTTAAATACTAATAAATAATGGACTGCATCTAGCTACTTCTCTCACTAATCAAAGGGAATAGATACAATTATGCAGTGTAGAGATTATGTTGGAGCAAGCACGTGAGGATTGATACAATGGCTAGAGACATAATGACCAGACTATTGTGCAGTTGTAAGACAGGAAATTATTTGTCTAGTAGTGTTTTGTCTAGTGATGATTGGTGGAGATACAATACATGTGTAGAGATGTTCCTTTGTCTTGCTTTTTCTTGATTTGCAATAAATAAGATTCAGTTAATCTTGTGTCTGTCATCTTTATATTTCCAGAACAAGCGCAGCCCTGTAAACATGTTTAATAGTTTATTAAAAATATCTGGCCACATCTGTGAAAGCTAACCAGCTGTTCAAGCTGTGCATGGAATAAACAGAGCAGCATGTCTCCTGTCACCGCTGAGCCAGGCGACATGGCAGCCTCCTCTTCACCAGGGAGCATCCTCAACCTCCTCTTTTAGCCTGCTAATCTCTCGCCTCCATCCGCAAGCCGCTGTTCCCACTGTCTGCTGGATAAGACCAGGTGGAATAGTATATTTCTGCTATTGATTCCATTTAGAGGGCTTGTCATATTGACAATTAAATGTGTGGTGGGTGGGGCTTTAGGGGAGTTGCAAGATAAAGCAGCAGCTGGCCCAGTAGGTGACTCAGCAGTTTGTGCATCTGAGGAGTTCAAACTCTGTGTAGCGCTCAATGGAAGAGGTCAACAGCTGCGACACCTCAGTCAGGAAATCAGAAAGGCTTGAAGAGCTTACTGAAAGGACACCAAGGACTGAAGAGATACCATATCAAAACAATCAGCCAATTACTGATAGTTTTGTTTATTTCAAACAGGCATCAATATCTTTCCCCAAAGAAACATTTGTAAAATATCGTTGAATTACAGTATATAGGTTGCAGCTTTGTGGTCTTTGACTGAAAGACTGGTGCCCACTCACACTTGCCACTTTGACAACTCATTCCAATACTTTTACCCTTACAATGTACTCAAATTTAAAGTAGTTGATAAAGTTTTGTGGGAGAATCAAGTTACCTCTCCCTCTGCTAGAGCAATGTGATATCTTTTCTTATCCCAGTGAGTCATTTGCTAATATAAGGAGCCCGTAGCCTCCAGAAATCAATCTGCGGCTGGTTTAGAGGAAGGGGCACAGTCTGACATCCTCAAGTGGCTCACATTACAATGAGAAACGAATGCTTATCCCAAAAGCCCCGCTCAGTGTCTGGTTAATTAAGAAAGGGATTATATTCGGAAATGCTTGAATACCAGAGCTTGTATTATGTTAAAATGATTATGGCCTAAAGATGTTTGTTTAACTAGGCAGGGGCGGATCTATGAACAAAAAAAAACAGGGTCAGGAATAATTTGTGGGGTGGCAACACATTTTACATCATTTATAGCGGGGGTATGCAAGAAAGCAGTAAAAGTAAAAGCAAAATTTAAACAAAATCATCATCATCATCTTGGGAGCCACAGGAGTTGGCACTTGGCTCCTTATTTAGCTATGAAGTTGCTATAATTCTTTGTCCTGTCAAAAAAGTACTATAGTAACTGAGAGTGAGCCTCTGTAAGCACCCAAGTAGCTTCTAGAGCAGATGTGAGACATCACATTGATTATACAAACCAAAAACTTATCAAACGAATCAGGCTTTGAAGATCTGGATTGCAACATGTCCTGGAAACAATGCATTTATAAAGTGCCAGTTGATGATGACACTAGAATTTAGACAGTTCCAGAACAGGACAAAACCTGGAAGACTTTTCCAAACTTGACATCAATGTGGTGGCAAGACCTTTACTAGTAGATCCGCCCCTGTAACAAGGAAAAATGTTACGCTAACAATGTTCAAATCTAGGCAGGAAACAGTTCTATTCCAAATTGACTTGACTTTTAATACAGAATATTTTATTTACTTTAACATAGTCTACCTGTTTAAAGTCCTTCGAATTTAAAATACACTTGCCTTGGTGCTTTGTTGGGCACAGCCATGGGATGGGCACATATTAATGAGATAAAAATAGCTGGGACAATGCATTTGCAGCCCTGTTTCCATATTACACCCATTACCAAAAGTCTAAATATTCAGATAATTTACAATATAAACTCTGGGTTATCGCCAGGGTTGTACATTGTCTGACAAAGAAAAACAACAACAAAAAACAGATCACATGCTCTGATATTTAGTTGAACCGCCTTCAGCTTTGATTACAGCACACATTCGCTGTGGCATTGTTTCAACACGCTTCTGCAATGCCTTTAATTTTTAACCAAGATCTTGTATTGATGATGAGAGAGTGTGACCACTGTGCAAAGCCTTCTCCAACACATCACAAACATTCTCAGTGGAGGTTAAGATCTGGACTCTGTGTGAAAGTCATGTCTCATTGTCTCATAATAGCAGTTAAATCCAGATGGCGACTTTATTTTTGGTTTTATTATCAAGCTACATGTGTACAACTGTGCTGTGCAGTAAAGTGCTACTGCAAAGATGTAAGATGATGAAACCCTCAAAGTCTCAACATGGCATCTTTGGTAACCATGGCAACAGCGCAAAGTCTATTAAAAACTTTGCTATTTATATTTAGGTGTAAGCGAAAGCGTCAATACGTTTTTTTTTCTTCGTTTTTTTTTTTTTTTTTTGGCTTTTAGCTGCAATTATGTAATCTGACATATAAACTACTTTTGATTTTCTTTAACGCGGCCACGGTAACAAAAGCGCTTGCTGGCTGTGTGTTCCAGTCCATTGCTTATCCGCCACTCCTCCTGAGGACACAAAGTATGAGCTCAGGAAAGCATGAAATTGAGTTCGGAGACAAATGGACATAACAATGCTTTGATGATAACCCAGAGCAAACACCTAGGCCATTAGGAGGTTAACAAGGCAAATGCTCGAATACATGCATAGCCTTTCTCTTCTGCTATGTGCATGTCTCAGAGGCACTCTCAGTTTAATGATGAACAGAGTTAATGGCTTGAGTGCATATAGACTGACAGTAACTAACTACACAGAGAACATGGTTTACGCCCTGGGGCAGCTGTTCGGGGGCCATCAGCTGTTTCTGTTCATTAAAAGCTTCGGAGATAAGCTTGAATGGTTTGGGTTGAAATTGATGTTAGGACTGTATTTAATCATGAAAAAAAAAAAACCCATAGGCTAATTCATTTATCAGCATAGTTTACATAATGTCTCTAGGCTTTCATTTAGATTAGAGGAAACAGGATTTGTTGTATGTTTGACCAAGAGGTGTAAACTTTTTCATTTAACGAGCCCATCATTTTGTGTTGTCTATAAATGTGTTGGATTGTAAGAAAAGTGAGGCAGCCTTCCTGAATATAAATCAAAACAAGTAGTGGCAGAGTGATTGAGGAGTGAGGTCTGGGATGGCGCCCTATCCTGCTCCGTCCTCCTGGGCTGGCAGTGAAGTATGAAGAAGATAGCGGCTGGATATTAACCTGGGACTGCAGGGCAACTGCCTCGCAAACCTCTCATCCATTTACAGCTTTGAAGTCTGCCCTGACTCCAACGCACAACTTGAATAACTTACACTGTAAGTCTTTGATTACTGTTATGAACTATTATTATATACTGTTCTGTAATATGCTTGTTGTAGAGATTTGCAAATATCAACTTCACTGGGGTAATGTTCTTGCTCTTGCAATCAGATGTTCAACCCTCTTGTCAGGGATATCTGAAATCGCTGTATCTGACTGTTGTAGTAAAAGAGCCGAAAGGCAAAGCTCTCGATTTACTGGTCAGTGTGCAGAATGTTCCTACTCTCACCTACGGTTAAGAGATCTGGGTTAGACCGAATGCATTATTGTTGGAAATTATAAGAAAATTGTGCCTTCAGACCAGTTGCATTTCTTTATGTGAATTAATGTAACTGACATTCAGTGTCTTCAATCCATCTCTCCCTGTGTGCACTCAGCCCCTCAGGAGCCAAGAGACAGGCGCAGCACATCGCTCTCCTATAGGTACTCTCATACTTGCTGTCAGTAAAACAAAGTTACGGAAAGAGCAGAACAACTATTTTCAGATTACATTTAAATGCGTCTCCGTAATTGAACTACATTAACAAACTGTCCACTGAATACACGACCAAGCAACATGTGATGCTGACCCGCCTCTCCCCATGGTCACCATGCAAACCTACACTCTTGATTGAAAGGAAGATTTCCCAGACACGAGCAATCAAAATGATCTTCTTCTGCGGGTGAGGAGGTCAGTTACCTGAAAGGAGCTCTTAATAGAGCTGCTGCTCCTACATGCTAAGAGGAATTAGCTGAGGTGGCTCAGGCACCTGATGCCTCCAGGATGCCAGGACAAGGTACATTAGGAGAAGACTCCAGGACACATTGGAGTGTGGATAGGGAAGTCTGGGCTTCTGAGACTACTGCCTCTGCCTGGCCCCAGATAAGCAGAGTAAAATGGGTGGATGGATTTTAAATATTTTAAGTTTCGTTTTAAAAAAAAAAAAAAGAATATTTGTAACATTAAAATTTCTGACCGTTATTGAAAAATATATTGATTGGTCCCTTTCAATGCATACAGGACTTTTTTCATCTCTGTATCACAATGCCAGCGACAGCCAGGTTAATTTCTCGAGACCACGGCTGCACCATTTCACCAGTCCATTTCTGTCCCTTGCAATCTCCACATTGTCCACGTCACAAAAAATGTTCATATCAATATATTGACAATGGCACAGCTCCTCTGTTCAAGCATGAACAAAACAAGGAGCTTACAGTGCAGGAAATGATGGGCTCTGAAAAGCTATTCACCATACTGTAATTACAGCTCTGTGAGAGAGATAATGACTTTGAATGGACCACAAACAAAAGACAGGACTGACAGCTTCACGTTCTAGCGGGGGCTTTTACCGATAAAATATTGCTTGCAGTAGGCCACGGTGACAATGTGGTTTCATTCAGAGCCCACTGCCACTTTTTAGGAATCTGGTCTTGTCAATGTGCCGCATAAAAACTCCAGATCCTTATCTAAACCACAAATCAGTCATTTGTGCAGTGAGTACAAATGCTTTTGGGTGTGAAATCCTCCTGTTAACTGCACTATGGAGCAACTTATTTCACACAAGGCCCGGTTGTTGTATCAGTGTGTTCAGTTATAATTGCAAATCATTACAAATAGTCTCATGCAGTCTGGCTCAGGGCAATTTTACCACTAATACAGAGAAGGAAGCCGGTCTATTGAAAACTCTGTGAGCGTGACATGCAAAAACCCAGTCTAATTTGGTTGTATTATACCGTATTGGCCTAATGTGGTCCTAATTACGTCAAATTCCTTTGATTTATATTTTGTGCACACCTTCTTTGAGTGAAAATATTAAACCTTTGTTGCCCTGTTCGCAGTTAGGCTGACTTTAATGAGTAATTGACTGACGACTTCAGCAAGAAAATCAATGAAGTTCGTGACTCAGTGGGACAGCAATTCAGTCTAGTCAGATGTTTCATAAAATAGATCAGTTTTGGCCGTCATAACCTTTTAACAAAATACACTGGAAGCTTTATAATATAATGTGATATACCAGGATGCTTCAGGACTCCGGTAGTGTCTCTAAAGTGTGGTACTTCTTGAAAAATTTGTGAGCCACTTGTCTATGGCATTGAAAGGAGCACTAAAATGTTTCACTCTCGATTGGAGTCCATATCTTTGCAAAACAGCCACTAAATACAATACTGTTACTATTCTGCTATAAATTCTTGGCAACCAGCTGTCCTCAAAACGAGGTCTGTGTTTCTTTCTGAATAAAGAGTGGGATTAAGAGAGGGCTTATTGAAACCAGACAGTGGGCACATAAAAATATGACTAATGATCCCACTGGTCTATGCTACAAAAGGACATCCCACTCAGAATACTGATAGTAATGTCGCTTTAATCCCAGCCTTTATGTAAGATTTATGGGTAAAAGACATTTATTATGAAAACTTTTTTTTAATCGAGCAATTGTTTTTAGCTTAGGGATTGTATGATGAGACTGGAAAAAAAAAAAAACTATACCATTATCTGGCATTATCCCATCACAATTGTGAGGGGAAAAAGTAAGTACCGTTTGGAATTTCTCACATTTCTGCCTAAATTGGTCATAAAATGCGGTTTGATCTTCATTAATTGTCCACAAAGATTGTGGAATAAGTAAGTGAGCCCTTGTATTAAATAGCTGGCTGACTCTTCTTTTGCAGCAATAACTGTTTTTCTGTAGTTGCAGCTTAGACGTTCTCAACGATCAGGATGAATCTTGGACCATTATTCTTTACAAAACTGCAGCAGTTCAGCGAGATTCCTGGGTTCACTTACTTTGTCCTCCCTGTCCTGTCAATGTTTACATGTCATGGCCATTAAAAATATGATAAAATGCAAATGTTTGCGTGGTGTAAGTTTAGGCAGACACTGTTTATTCATTCTTATGATTTTGATAAAGCTCAGACCACATTTTATGATCAATTTAGGCAGAAATATGAGAAATTCTAAACAGTGTACTCCCTTTTTCCTCCCACTGTAAATCACTGTTAGTACTAGGACTAAACCAGGACTAAGCTTTTAACTGACTGTGGCTCTTCACAGATAAGAATTTTGCATATTCACCCCTGACCTGTCTATTATATTATAATGCATATAAAAATTCATGAGATAAAAAAAATGTCCTTGTCAGACGTCAAATATGCAAATGACGTCTAAAAAGCAAAAGTGAAAAACTTTTTTTGTCTACACAAAGCAAAAAACACATTTGCGTCAATGAGATGAAACCATGACAGTTCCAAATAGAATCACATTGACATTCTGTGGGGGCCAGGTGTGCTCACGTCACTGAAATGAGAATCCCAACATCACATGAAAGGTCAGGTTACAGCGTCTGTTGCTCCCTCTTTTATGTTTTTTTTTTTTTCTCAGATTAAATTTCAATTAACTTCAGTGAATCATGCTGAGCCATGGCGTTTGGATGCAAGTACTACTGTTGGATGCAAGTACTCCTGTAATGCCTGTTGGTATAAGGCTTTCTCTGTCTTTGATCTGCAGTAAAGATGACTGACAGAAGATAACCACAATATAGTTACTATTTCATCTCTAACATCAGAGGAAATCATCTAATAATAGGTTACATGCTTCATTGTACTAGCAAAGGGAAATAGTATTTTTCACAGACATTTCACAATGGACCATTACTTATTCACTCTCCACACTTGGTGATTGTAAGCTACGTATGAAGGCACAGCTACCCATAGGCAGACTAACAGAAGTGTGACTTCCAATCTGCGCCACTGGACCAAGCAACCACCTGAGATCACTGAGTCACACACCACAATCATACATGCAGTATATGACTGAAGTGTCTTGCCCAAGGACACAAAGATAGCATGCACTGGTTGTTGCCTGGCCAGCCAGACGCTCCTACTTTCTGTTCAAAAGAAGAACCATCTGGCCAGCTGTTTGACCCGTATCGGTCCACTCACGGACCAGAGGCGGGACTTCATCGCACCAAGAGACGGAAGTGGTGACCGCACTCTTCCAAAACATTCAAGATGGTGTGCGCGGCTACTGATACACAGTTTTCTTCTGCTCTTTCGTCTGTTTTAAATAAGAAACAGTGTTGTATTGGTAGACGTTAATGTTTACTGGAAAGGCTTCCAGCAGCTTGTTCCTGCGTCACATCTAGCGTTGCTCTAATTGGTTGATCCCGTCTGTCAATTACGTCCATTGGGAAATCGCTGAGATGAGGCTCGCTCCCAGACTACTTTGAAAAAGCATGTGGTTTGGCAGGCCAGGCAACACTAGTTTGGATCTGGGTTTGAACCACTGACCTTTGGATCAGTGGATGAATGGTCTAACCTTTTTTTTTAAGTGTAAGTAGCTTGTTTTTTGCTGAAGACAGAGGTGATGCTAACAGTATCCAACTATAGTAGTACTGCATTTCCATTACTTCCAGCACTTTTACTGGATAAGTAATGGCATTTTGTCACTTTGAGATGTGCACTTTTATGGCATCACTATGAAATTATTATTTGCAGTGTTGAAGACACTGTTGAACAATTTCAAAACATTTTGGGGTCATTCAAATACCATCATCAGTTGGAAAACTGTCTTCCTCTGAGCTAATATAAACTGCAGGCAGACAGTCAGTCTGACACACATTCGGCCAATAGGCCTGTTTATATCTGTTTAGAAGCTCAACCTGTCCAGTCGACAATGTATAACCTGGATGAAGGTAAAAGAACCTACTTAGAAAATTGTCTGAAATGCTTGTCAGGATTTAAATGCAAACCCAAAAGATTAGTTTGTGTCATATCAATGTCGAAATGATTAATACAATAATAAAACATTTAATAATGTTACTTTTTGTGTTTAATCTATGAAAAGATATGAGTGACATGTGGTTAACAATCTCAGAGCCCAGTCACTGTCACACATCCATGAAACACCAGAGGAAATGGAGAATCAGTAATTCAGGGCAGGCTCATCCATAGAAGGAGGATGAAATAATGTAAAAACTTGCTCTCATCTCCTGAGGCATAATAGTCTGCATATCAGGATGGCCCAGCTGCGTCCAGCTGTCTTATCATTTCAATACTAGCCTATGCAACATGTCGACTGGCTTTCTCCTCCAAGCAGCAAAACAACAAAACTGGATCTTTGTTTCGCATTCCTTTTTGTGGTTAAGGCTATCCATATGTGTCAGTGTATATTGAGATTCTCTCCTCCTTTGAGCATACAGTAAAATAGAGAAATGCCCAATCTAAACAAGAAAGTGGCTTTACGTTTATTGGTCTGCACTCGACAGTTTAAAAAATTGATATGACACATCAAACCTTGTACATTCATGCACCAAACTGTCCATCTTATTATCAAATGTCAATCACGGTTAAATGCAGTTTTCACAATTATTCCCAATTACTTCTCACCAAAAATAAACTGCTGTGCGCTGTAAGACGGTCACACAGAGAAAACTAAGATGTCATCCTTGATTGTACCATGGCTGTGTGAACATGCAGCGAAGGCAAAATTATATAATTGTCAGCACTTCCAATCAGGCTGAAATGTGAGAGTAATGTTTCCTGGTTGTTATTTTTGATCTCCTATTGACGTATATCTCTAATTGTTCACTTTTAAGACGCCAACAGAGATGCACCTGCATGGCTAAACAGCACACACGTTCCTACCAAAGCTTCATTACTGAATCTTTATTTTATTTTTGGAAAGCACCACATGCTCCAAGATTGACTGAGTCGTGGGTGCCCTTTTGTGAGATAGGGATTAGAGTCAGCCTCATCCATAATGAGGACAAGTAGGGATTGGAGCTGATCGTTTCCTTATTGAACCAAAGGTCAATGATCAATATCAGTGTACAAGTTTAGTTTTTATGCAGGTGGAAAAGAGAGGCAGTAAGAAGTCGGCAATCAGCACTCTATTTCCCCTGTGCCCCAAGTGAGAGGCACTTCCACCAAACAATATGTCATTAGAGTTTGGGGCTGCGGGTCTTTGATGAAGCTTTAATTCATGCTGACATTTAATTTGGACTAGGTCAAACCAAACAGCTCATACTCGTAGTGAACGAATGGTCAGAGAATTTTTGTGACTGATGTCACATAAGGCTCCTTATGTCCGTTGTTAAACTGCTGGGAAATAGACTAGTTTGCTTCTTTTTTCCCCTTCTCTCTAGTCAAAAGATGAGAGACCAAACCGTCCCATGATAGCTCAAAACAAACAACCTTTTTGAAAACAATGTGAAACCTTTCAGAGTTTTATAGAGCTGAAATAGGTAAGCACATTTATTTTCTTTGTTGTGTGCATTCATACTGTATTTCTCAAAATTATCTGGGAGCCAGTGGATTTCTTCTGAGGGGCTCCTTTTGGTGACTGAACAAAGTCAGAAAGTGTGTGTCAGTGATGGAGAGGGGGTGAACTCTGTTAGTGAACTGGTGCTGGATCCTGGAATTTCCCCAAACATAAAGACAAAATAAATAATACTACTGATACTTTATATATATATAAAAAAGTAAAACATTACAATATTTTAACAGATCTTGATCATGATCAAATAAACACACACACACATTTAGTCCACCCTGCAGACATACAGATAATAATTAGAGTTTATATGAAATTGCTGGTCTCCCATTAACCTTTCTAATTGTTGTATACAGCATTATTAGCCTATTCATTATTGAGGTCCTCTGGAGATAATTGCCAACATCTAATATTTATTAGCATGAGCAGATATACCATAATGATGCTGCTCACATTCTTTAATCCCACCTATAGCGGATGATTGTGTGACGGGCGCAGTGCTACAAAGCCATGGCAACAGATCTGCAGAGACTGACAGCAAATCACCTCCTTTAGAGTCGGTGTAAGCTGCAGCAGGTCAATTAAAGCTAAGGTCCAACCACTGAAAAGGATGACCAAGTGAAGCATAACAATCTTGGCACCCTATGACTGCATCATATAAGGGGGGTTTAAGGGTTGGTTGTCTCATTATTTTTCACAGCCACACTAGGGGGCGCTGTGACTTGATATTGTTGTTGAACATCATGCTTCTCCCGTAAACAATGAAGAGAGGCCTGTAAGTAAAGGCTTTAGTATGGGGGGCCTTATGTTATTGGCCTTAAGCTTTTGTTTAATGTGTGTGTGACTTGTGGGATGTTCTGTCGATGAGCACTAGACTCTATGTAGAAAAGTGTGACGACCCGCCCCAAACTCCCCCAGTAGGTGGGTCATGTGAGAGACTTGCCATACAGATGAACACAGATGTGTAGCAGGATTTGTTCCTGATTCCTAAAGTGCATTTTATAAAGCACTCATTATGCTACTAATCAATAAACAGCACCCCCTTCTGGTGAGGGCATATTTGGAAGTAAATTATTATTCACGCAGGTGGAGTGGAGTGGGTCGGACTTTGTTACATTACACTCGAGTATATGCAGCCATATACTCTTGTCATATTTTACTTATAATTGAGTAAAACAAGTTACTCTTCCCACTCTGAGCTAGAGAAAAGACTTTGTGCTGTCAACAAGAAAATAATAGAAAAACTTATTGTCTAACATGCACAATGATGGCAGAAATTTGCCTTTGGCTTGCTCACACATTTAGGCCTATTCAAGTTCAAGTTTGTATTGCTCATATCTTCTTATCTATTGTTTTGTCTTTGAAAATATCAGAATGTTCACATTATTTTGTTTGTTGGGATATATACCATGTACAAAATGTAATTCAATGCTCAGAATTTTCTCAGTACTAAGATAAACAGATAAATACTTTATTGATTCCACAGAAAATTGTACGACAGTCAGTTGCTCACATTCACACTAGCGAATCTATAGAATCAATAAAGTAAAATAAATACACGTAACACTAACAGATCCTCAGGAAATTAAGGCCCTGCAAGACTAAAGCTCAAGACAATTCCAGCTCTCCTCCTCTGCTCCTCTCTGAAGTGGCTCTATTATACAGTCTGATGGCACGAGGGAAAAATGAGTTCTTCAGTCTGTCTGTACTGAAGTAATACTTTCACTAGCCTATATATTATTTTAATTATGGAATATTTGGATGAATACTTTTTACTTACTTACTTACTTGAGTCAAAATGTAATGTTTCTGACTTGAGTAAATATTTTTGGCTACTCATTTAAGGCTTTTTGCAAAATTATTTTAATTAAAAATTTTACTCTGAATTCCTCTCAGACTGCTAGCGCCAAATGGTAAATGGGAATGCATAAACTTGTACTTGTTTAGTGTAATTTAGTCATATTTACAAAGTAGTTCACCTTTAAAATGTATATAAACTGACCCTCAGTCCTTCTGAGTGTGGCCTGTGTGTCCTTGGTTCTCCAGCCAATTATCATAAATAACATGGCATAAGCAAAACGCAAAGTTGGCTCTTCGCATGATTTTTATTCATTCAGATAAAAATGTATCCATCCGTCAATGAAAACTGAAGAGAAATTATCTGCAAATGTATGATGACTGAAGGGAGTTTTGAATACGGAGCCACCGCCTCCTCGTTCAAAACCCCTGCCAATGAAGTCCTGCCTAAATCCATCTATCAAATGAATACATCTCCTATTTATAGGAAGCAGGGGCTCGTCACCTTGTTTAAAAAGCGATTGAGAGTTCAGCATGAAGAGGAATTTCTACTCAGGTTCTGTATGAATATTCATTGACTGCTTAGGAAGATGGCGTTTGGTGAAACAGTGACGGAATACATTACAAAAATAGCTTATCAAAGTGTAATCAAATGTAATGCATGCACGCCAAAATGAAATATGCATGACAAATTGGCTTTAGAGCAGGCAGAGCAGGCATGTCCTCTGAACCATGCAACAAAATCTCATTGAAATTCCTTTCATTATGAGTGAGCAGAGGAGGGACAGACACAGGCACAAATGATGGGAAGGAATTTGTGATTACAGAGCCACTGGATCTTTGCATCCCAAACCGGGAAAGACGCTGCAAAACCGTTATGTAACTTTGACAAAAAATGTCTGAACTATACAATGAGTATTAAGCAATTTTATTTACAAAAGAATAATTTTGCCTTATTTTAGCACAATATTTTTTTACATGAAAAAACAAAACAAAAACTGTTACAATCTTTCTTAAATCAGTGAAAAGTTGAGCAAGTGCAGACTGTCAAAGAACATTTTAAATATATATTTTTTTCAAGACGCTTCCCTGTTTAAAACAAAAGGCACAAAAACTTTACAATTTCTTCGTCAACAAAAATATGAATACCATAACGGAGATGGATGACGAAGAGGATCATCTCAATACATGTTTTGTAAACTAATTGATTCATTTTTTTAAATATCTGTCGATAAAATCTAATAATATACAGGTGGAACTCGGAAAATCAGGTATCATTCAAAAGTTAATCTATTTCTGTAATTCAACTTAAAATGTGAAACTAATATATGATATAGACTCATTACAAAGTGACATGTGTCAAGCCTTTGTTATAATTGTGATGATTCTGGCTTACAGTCCATTTTCACATTATTCTAATTTTATGAGATTTTTAATTTGGAATTATTAGAAGCAATTGTAACAATTATAACAAATAAAGGCTATACATATCTCACTTTGTAATGAGTCTATCATATAATAGTTTCACAGTTTAAGTAACAGAAATGAATGCACTTTTTAGCAATATTCTAATTTTCCAAGTTTCGCCTGTATCTGCCTTGTTATTACAGAGAAAGAATTTATTGCTTGAATGGTTAACCAGCTAAAATCTCTGTCGCATGCACAACAATTTATACATCCTTAATACTTATATAGAGGTAAAGCAGATATTATCCTAGCAAGCTTACCCTTAAGATAAAAGAAATTAAATGCAGTATGTAAACGGTTAAGACCAAAGTTACTGATATCTCTGAACTATGAGCTATGGCTTAAATTTCATGGGTTATCACACATGGTCTCTTCATCGATTTGTTGGAGTACGGTCACATCACATGGAGGTGGGTTGGCTAGCTACAAAACACAAAATAAATGCATTACATACCGGTATTTGTATCAAATGAGTCTATACAAACAGTGTGCCACTTACTTTTGAATCGCATGTAGCATTTGTTGCAGTATAATTGTTTATTTCGTATTCTGACTTCTGCACCGGCTTCTGACCCGCCAAGGCCCGACCCACAATCGAAGCACTGAAAAGTCACAACAAGCTTGAGTTAAAACATGCCATTTTGAAAGATAACTTTAAATTACTAAGTGCAGAGAGGGACCAAGGCAGACAAGAGAGAAGTTTATGGAATACATGGGAGAAAGGTGCATTTTAACTTCAAGGGAAAAACTAAAAAAGCATCACAGATACAGAACAGGGCTCAGAGAGAAGCAACATAGGTGATTTATTCAGAAACTGGATAGGCCTTGTGCAGCTGAGATGTTCCAGCGTCCTGGAAGGATCCGGCGTCTCACCTTAAAGCAACCCAAATGATAACACAGCCCCAGTGACTCGATGATCATGGCTGCTCCCTTCCCCAATGGAGTGTCACAGTATGTACAGATTTTCTTTCCACTCACTGACCTGGATTACAAAATGTAAAGTGGTGATGTTAAAGCGGAGCACACATGCACAGAGCATGTATGGATGGTTACACACACAAACACAATGATATGTTTACATATGACAGCATAATCCAGAAGATTCTTAATGGAACATGAGGCGTACGGATTGTGATGTTCATATGTGCTTGTAAATTCTTTTCTAAACTAATTTGCAAGGAAGTTAGGAATGAGGTGGGTCATCAACCTATTATGCTTTTGTGTCTGTTCTTTAACTTGTTCCACTTAGAACCTTGAAGACAACCAAGCGTTGGGCAGTAGTTGAAGCTAATTTTACCTGCTGCGCTGTTGGAAGTCAGCCAGAGGCTCTGGAGATCTAGTGGGTGATGGAGAGGACAGTGAAGGGGAGGGAGTCTGTCGGGAAGAGGGGGTCCCTGTCCCGCCTCGCAAAGAGCCCATAGAGGACGAAGAAGGAAGAGTGGAAGAGCGAGGGAGTGCTCCGGACCAGCCACCATAAGAGGAGGAGCTCCCTGAGAGGGCAGACTGAGGGCGCAAGTAGTTTGGGATTTGCGAGTTGGTCCTAGGTGTCCATGAAGAACGCCATGAGTTGTAGTTGTTGGTATCCAAGTTGTCAAGAGATTCACCTCTGCAAAGCGTTGCATGTTAGCAGTTAGTACAACCGTTTGGCTGCGATCAGAATGTGTGGCATTATCAATTTGGTTTCACCCAATTCGCCAACACAGAACTGGCAGCCAACAAACACAGCCAAACACTTTTAGCAGGTTTTAGCAAGTACACCAGGCCAACAACCATTAGTAACCCTTCCCTGTTAGTGTATGTAAGGGGGTTTTACCTGCGCATGGGAGCGCCCTCGCTCTCCCTGCTCGTGCCTGTGCTGGTGGTGGCGGAGCGCTGTCGGATCCAGCTGCTGTCCGTAAGCAGGGACGTCTTCTTCTTCATCTCTTTGAGGAGCTGTTGACGCTCCAGCTCGGCCTGTGACTGTCCACCCTTCTGAGCCACCATGCTCCCCACCACTGCACACAAAGCAGTTTCAGATAATAACACATCAACTTAAAATAAATGTCATTTGTATTGAATCAACAAGCTTTTATTTCATTGCAGGTGTAATTAAAGGTCATGCACCCATTTTTTGCCCCAACGACTTGAATAAAATTTGTTTTGTCATCATCCAGTATTAGGAATTGGTTTGGACCACAACAAACTGTTTAAAATTTAACTCACTCCCTTCTTCATTCATTGTTTGTAAAGAAAAATAAAATCAGGTGCAGGGCCTTTAAGCTAAATCCAAAATATTGAATTGAGGCCGTTTCAATCAAGCTAATGATTAAGTTCTTACTTCGTCAACTGATTGATTCATTTGTTTTCTGTCTTACGAATCAAACACGTTCCAAGGAATTGAATCTTGCAATTACGCT
This sequence comes from Gobius niger, assembly GCF_951799975.1. Lineage (NCBI taxonomy): Eukaryota > Metazoa > Chordata > Actinopteri > Gobiiformes > Gobiidae > Gobius > Gobius niger. The sequence continues at coordinate 21,303,411 of NC_136860.1, forward strand.
GTTATTGACACAAGAACCAATCAAGTCACGGGTTCAGGATTTATTCGATTTGTCATTGGGTGCCGAGATTGTGCTTTAGTTGGAGCCCACCTCTCTCTGGCTCTCTATATCTCATGGCATTGAGAATGTTTCTTCTCTCCATCTCCAGCTCTGAAGCTGCTCTTTGACTCTCAGCCTGTTTATAGCGCTCGCTCGCACGCTCCTGCAGCAGCCAGTGAGCCATGCCCCCCGGCTGCACGGGCACACCTGCGCCCCATGTAAGCAAGGACTGTTATGGTATACAATTCATACACCTCATATTGAAAACATTCAGGAACTGTTTAAATGTTAGGAACTTGTGCCTTTATATAATATTGAAATCTGAAAGAAATATTTTTTTTTACGGATAACGTGTATAAATGTGGGAAATTTATATTCTAAAAACTAACTTCTCTGTTGAGGTCTCTCTTCTTCGTCGAGCTGAGGAGACGATTTAGACCTCATCCGGCTGTAAAAGATGCATGGACAGTTACAAATTTGTTATAAAAAACAGTTTATTTGTTACTATATTTGCCATTCAAGCACATACAGTTAGAGAGGGCGAATCCAAAATAGTAGCTGCAGCTGTCAGAAACTAAATACCAATAAATGCAAAATGGTTGTGAGCTCTTTATTGCTAAATATGAAAGAACATCGTTTTTAAAATGTGTTCATGAGTCTGTTTTTAGAACGATTGTGAGTGGTGTGTCTCCGTGGTATTATGTATGTGGGAGGTTTGGTGCCGTTCCCAAAGCAAGGATTTGCAAAGAGAAACGTCTGTAGAGAAGTGTGGATGGAGCAGTGGAAAGCCCTTGTACTGGGGTTGTACAATCTATAGCAATGTTAGGAGATGCGTTATCCATATCCAAAAACGATATATTGCAAAAAATAACTCTTCTAATCTATCTGACAGAGACAGGCATTTGTGCAGCATACCAACCTGTCTGCAAAGAACATTGTCGGCTGGACATGGGAGCTACCAGCCCTGTGGTGAAGTTGATGGTTGATTGGACAGAGATGAGGCGAGAGTTAGAGCACATGATGGAGAACAAAGCACATGCATGTTATTGTGTTTTACATATGAGCAACAAATAAAGCACAAGCATCAGCAGGTTAGTACAAGGCTAGTACTGCAGTAGAGGCAACGCAATTAGAAGAATACTTCAATACATTGCTTTGTCACGTACTGGGGCTAATTGTTTCTTTCACTAATGGCTCCACATCAATGTTTTTTTTTTCTTTTGCATAAGGCCTTTTTTTTTCTTTCTTTCTTTTTCACCTTTTCACCTCTAGCTTATTATACAGTAATTCTGCCCTTCATGGAATTACTTTCATTTACACAGGCTTGGAACCACCCTGAGACACCCAGTGGACGGATTGTTCATTGCATTTTAATACATCACTTACTGATAAACCACTACAGTGTACAATAAGATATGTCTTGGAAAAGGTAGATTCTAGCACTCCCCAAAATGAATCTATTTCTCAGTATTTTATTACGTTTTCTCTCTCTCTCTCTCTCTTTTTTTTTTTTTTGCATAGGGTTTAAATCTATAACAACCTTTTAGTTTTGTTTTTCATGCAAGTTAAAGTAATTGCAGCACAGTGCAGCTTTTATCTGCTTTGTTTTTAAACACCTGTAAGTTCCTGCATTCTGGGCATTCTGACCTGTATTTTTTCAAAAAAACTCTATCAGACAAAATTTAAGCTCAAATCTATATGACCCCCAAATCATCTATTTATTTATTTATTATCAGGTCTTGTGTCACAGTTTTATTCATTATCAACCCCCTCGCCTTTCTCTATCCCTCTGAGGGCCGACCCCAGCCTGGGCCTTCCGACTGTTAGTATGGCTTTGACGACACACAACATCAATGGCATGTTTATAGTGTGACGAGAGGCAAAAGTAGAAAATGTATTTGGGGAAGGCTGACCATTGCTGCTGCTGCTGTTGCTCCAGGGCCCTCTCCCTCTCTCTGCGTTGTTGCTCCACTAGTTCCTCTCCTCTCCTCCTCCGCTCCTCTTCCTCTCTCCTCCTCCTCTGTTTCTCCTCTTCCTCTCTCCTCCTCTGCCACTCCTTCTCTTCTTCTTCAATCTGCCTCCTCTTCTCCTCTTCTACCCTCCTCTTCCTCTCCTCCTCTTCTTGCACCCTCCTTTTCCTCTCCTCCTCTTCTTGCAGCATCCTCCATTTCCTCTCCTCCTCTTCTTGCAGCACCCTCCTTTTCCTCTCCTCCTCCTCCTGCTGCTCCCTCTTTTTCCTCTCCTCCTCCTCCTGCTGCTCCCTCCTCTGCCTCTCCTCCCTCAGACGCTGAAGCTCTCGCTCGTCCGCCTGCCTTCGTTGCTCCAGTTCCTCCTTCCTCCTCCTCTCCTGCTCCTCCCACAGTGAGCTGAGGGGCTGGCCGACGGGTGACAGGGGAGAGTGAGGGCCCGCACTCAGGTTGTTGACCTCCAGGCTCGCCGGCTGCCGCAGAGAAGCACAGAGGAAGTGTTTGACCTTTTCTGTACTCTGGATCAACAGCATCAAATATTAAGCAACTCAGCACATGTCCTGAGGCGGCAGGCATTTTGAAACTTCAGACAGATTATTATTGCGAAATAAGTGTCATGTGTAATTCAAACTGAGTATTGTTCTGCTTTCACTTTCACTAAGGGTTTCTATGGGAAAAGAGGTAAAAGAAAGTATCACATCTTCTCTGACTGCATATAATTACAGCATAACATTTAGCTGTGCTATTTGCATATATTTAGACAAGCTCGTGCTATGAGTCATGGCTGCTTGCCTTTTGGTTTACTTAGGTTCATGGGGGCTGAGTGGGGTTGTAATTATAGACTCTATCAACAAGATGAAAAGACTCGCACCTGGGAAATTAATTTGTTCAGGTGTTTGTTGCACTTCACAAAGTACACAGTGCTATTAGAAAACCAAATTACTGAAATTATGTGAAGCTAATGAGTTGTGTACATTCATTCATCATTCTCTGTTTATTTCTCTTCGGGACAGGGGCAAAGAAATGACTTTTAAGGTTATTCATTTCTATTTTAATGTTCTCCAAACTGATGAAGCTACACAAAGCTGCGTTGCAAATCCACCACAAAGGCTTTTGTAAAGAGCACTCACCTTCTGCTGAGTGAGCTCCTGCTGATCTTTGAGCCACTCTTCCTGAAGTTTTTCCTGATCACGTTTGTATTTTTCCTAAAACAAAAACCCACAACAACGTTATGTCATTATGTATGATAGGAGCACGCTGTATGTAGCGTCGGAACTAGATTTCAACTGAAGTCAAAATTCCAAATTGATTGAAGAAACTGGAAGAATAGAAAACTGTAGGGTAACCCAGAGCTTTGTTCTCCTGGGCATACAATTAAAAGCCCTGTCTGGCAACAACAGCGCACTGCTTCCACTTTAGACCTTATAAATTATTTTCATAAACAGACACTTAACTTTAGTGTAGGTCAGGATTATTCTACATTTTCTAAGTTCTGGGCAAACTTTTGCACTAAAGTGCAAAACCTTAGCTGAGAATACACCAACATTTTTGTTATCAGTGATACCTGTAGGAGGCGCTCTTGCTCTTTTTGCCATTTTTCTTGACGTTTTCTCTCCTCCTCTGGGTCCCAGGACCAACGACTTGAGGATGGAGCAATTGAAGGAACAGGTATCTGACAACAAGAGGCAAAGTTTTCAGCATCAGATTTTCTTCATTTCCCTTAAAGGCATTTTACCTGATTTGTTAGTAATGTAACAGTATGTGTTTGGTCATTCTTTAGTATATCGTAAACTCAAGCATTTTTGGTAAAACACTGTGCATCTAATTATAAAGCATTTGTATCATTTCATGAATTTACAGGCTACTTTTCTAGCATTACTGTGAATGTGACCCTGGAAAGTTGTTTAATCTGTCTTTAAACTCGAAGAATTTGATTTGACAAATATCTTAGGAAAGTTAGGAATGAGTTTGGCACTGAAAAAGATCTGGTTATAAATAAAAATGTTGCTATGTAGAGAGAAATTCATAAGCATACGATGAGTCTTTTAAATGGCACTTATCTCCTAACTCGTTTGCTACTTACATCTGGCATTACAGGCTCAGCTCCTCCTCCTTCAAGAGAGAAATACTCCAGTTAAATCGGGCATGCACAGGCAAAGTCAAACCTGAGGCTACATACTTTGTCAAACACATTACGATTTGACTCTGATAGTTCGGATGTAGCCATCATTTATGCGAAAGGACATTTAAAATCAAAACAGGCCCCAAGCAACTAAAGGGAAATTAATCAAAAAAAATATGAGCTATTAGGTCTCCTTATTTAAGATGAGGTGACATTTATTTTTTTGAGGCAATAGTTTCAAACAGAAAAGGTTGATTGACTGTGAGAAAGAAGAGGATCAAACGAGATGCCGGAAACACACGAGGAAGTCATGCACAAGTACAGTGATAGTGGGGGCACATGCAAGTCGATCCATTTTCCCACATCAATGGCAGCAAAGTGAACAGTGTGAACAGCACGACAAGATTCAGATTTGAACAAAAGACAAATACATCCAATGGTATTTTGAATATCTGTAAAGTAAAGTGTAATTTTGTAACTATTTTGTTTTATCCAGCATGTATTTGTCTCTTGATTTTGGCAAGCAAAGGTCATTGGTCACAGCACACACAGCCCTGTTTACCACAGAGGTAGGCCAGCGCACTGATATTGGACCCTGAGGAGGGAAGATGCAATGCAATAAGGTCAGACATAAGAATTAGCCCACAGAATACAGACAAGGACGGGTCACTTCCTTTCACGATTGAACATGCAGTGAACACAGTTTGCATCCCATAAGATTCGCAGAAGTAGCAACAGACAAAGCACAGAGACCTCAGCCCTCAAACTACTGATGTTTCCTAAAAGTGTACCTTACCCATGTCAAAAAACTCAGATCTTCTTTTTAAGTTTTTCAAAGATATGGGTTCTGACTCTACATGAAAAAAACAAATAACAATGCGCTTAATAAAGATTCACCGCACATTACAGCAAATCCAACAGTTCAGCGAGTTGTCCAATAGCTATGTTATTTCCGAGTCAGCAAGGTTCCCCCCCTGAGTGTTCAGTATGCAGTCTTTCGAACAGTACCCAAGATCAATTCTGTAACCTTTCTGATTGTGTGAGTGCGCTGCTCTCTACCTTTGTTCCTCATGGTCACCGGCCCTTCTCGGAGACTGCCATTAAGTCCATTGGATGCCACGTCCTGGGCAGAGACATGACACAATCATTAGAATAGATCTGGGAAATGAACAAAATACAAGGGGAGGAGGCTCTGGACGACTTACAATAACCGGGTGCGTGATGCCGTCCTTGACCGGCTCTATCTTGGTGGAACTGTGTGACGTGAAATCCAGGCTGGAGTTAAACACCTTAGACTCAGGAGCACCTAGAAATGTTGGATGATCCGTACTGGTCAGATTGATGGTCTTATGGCTTTTAAATGGCAGGGAAGGCTGGTCTCTCTCCCAGTCTGCGTCCGGGCAATGCAATGGCAAAGATAATATATGTACAAACCATATGTTTTCTGCTGTACTGTAAATCAATCAGGCATAACATCGTGACCTTTAACCTTCTTTTGCTCATCTTAAAGGCGCTAACCTGCTTTTGGACACCTGTGCTTGTGTTCTGTATTATACAACTTCTGTGTATAGAAGTTTGCCTGCGTCTCATTGTTTGGTTGGAGCACCCTCTGCTGGTGGCAATGGGAACTGTTTCTCTTACTCTGTCCATGTTTAGCTAACAGCATGCTGACAAATTCTTAAATGCCTTAATGGTTTAAAATGCAGAGGTTTCTAACTATTTCGCAAAATATCCAGGAAATACAGATCAGAGCACTTCGGCAGGAGACAAACAAACAAATACTGTGTGAATGTAGCAAAATACTTCTCTAAGTCTGCATTACAGCTTTGACTTGTAAGTGACTTGTGAGTCCTCAGATTTTTTCACATTCAAGTCACATTTTTTATTTGAAATATTTATATCTCTGCTGACCCTACAAGAAGAAGCTATGAACAATGGAAAATGTGTCAATACAGAGAAGTCAGCTGCTTGCCGGGAACTTTATCGGCCTGAATACAGTAAGAAAGCAAATGAGAGCAAAGGAAAAAAAATCTTGTTGAATATTGAATAACAGAAATGAATGGCTAATAATCTTAAAGGGGGGGTATTATGCAAAATTGACTTTTTCAAGCTTTACATCATGTTTTTATGTCATTCCCTCATTAAAAACGTGCCTGAAGTGTTGCATTGGCACATTCATGTATTTTTGAGTAATCTGTAAAAACTCTGATGGCAGCCATTTTAGGGATAGGTTTGCCTGAGTCCTCCTAGGAACGCCCCCACCTCCTGGAGACGCCTCCGAGCTTTCGTCACCAGCCGAGTAACCAACCACTGCTCCTCAGCAGAGCCCCCTCCCCACTGATGCCACAGACAGCGTGTGGAGGGGGCGTGTCGGAAAGGCTCAGAGGTTCTTAAAGAGACAGAGGCCTATTTCAAGACATTTGCTACAGCCATTTTGAGAGAGCAATTTTATACAAGGCAGTTATTCTAATTTACTGCATTTACAGACCAACAGAAGATTTCGTCATCATTGTAGTGTGATATAGACTGGTGCTATGTGATTGAAAAAAGCATAATACCCCCTTTTTAATTTTCCAAAAAGGCACTTAAGAAGTGTTTTAGCTCTGCGCTACATTTTTCTAAATGTTATAATTTGAGGACAAAACATTCACTTGTTGCTCATGAACAGAAGCAAACAATGAAGGCAAAATCTCCGGCATGTGTGACCAATCCTGCGCGTGGTCACTCTGTTATGCCTGATTAGTACACATCGGAAACCCCCACACATCTAAATTTGAGCACCGCTAATAAGAAAGGGATGGGTTAAAGTGTTGTTAAAAGGACCAGCAGTGAGAACCAGAGAAACCACCTTCTCAGCCATGCACACTAGTAAAGTTTAAAAACTAACGCAGTGTGGCAAACAGGCTCACCGACATTTGAACATTTTAACAAGCTCTGCGTGTTAGTTCGAGTGAGCTACTTTGGGTGGTTTATTATTTTTGTAAGCTGAGACTGACGTACATGGAACAAGTAAGCCTGTTTTATAACACTGAGACACAGAAGCTCACTCTCACAGGGAACTACGGGCTCGCCGGGTGTATATTCTCTGCAAATAACACTCCATATAAAGAATATAATGCACATGGAACACACTGTGAAAATAATAGGCGGCACTTTACATTACAGCACAGTAATGGCATGGTAACAGCATGGAAATAGCGTGGTAACTAGGGGTAAAAAAGGAAAACGCTTTTAGCACCATGTTATTACCAAGAAAATACTGTCTGTGTTTCCTGGTTCTTGACAGTCATTTTTCTGGGTAAGAGCTATGATTTTTCATATTATCATAAAATAAATTAGATAGATAAATTATACAAATATTCATCCCCACAGGAGAAATTCAAGAGGGTTAGGTGTGTGTTTTGTTTCTCTGTAATTACTTTCTTACCACTTTATTGCACTAGATACCATGCTATTTCAATCCTATTACTATGTTGTACCAAATTATTAGTAAGCATAACCCACACAAGATCAGAGAAATAGCAGCAAGCCTTTGGCAAAAACCGTTGGCAAACCTTCACCGTTTAGCTGTCAAGGGAATCATTCATGGCTGATTTAACAATAGTTTACGGACCAATTTAGGGTGTCAAAACTGTTTAGTAATATGTGGAGAGTGAGCAATGTTGTCAGCCCGAGAATGTAACCCTCAGTTCACCTGTAAGAGCCAGACTCCCACTTTGACTCCACGAAAAGCACTTTAAGTACAGAGGCCGGAGATGACTCACTGTTCTTGCCATGACGCCTTATGTCCATGACCAGACTGCCCTCTTGCAATGCCTCCTCCATGTGGGTCTTCCATGATGTGTAGCTCATGCCTGCCACCTGGTGTCCGTTCACCGACACCACCTCATCTCCGGCCTGAAGCTGGCACATTTCTGCTGAGCTTCCTGTTCAACACAATGGGCGATTGCTTTGTGGTCTTTGCTTCCAATGCTCATATTGTAAAGGTGGAAAAAACTGTGAGACGTCATTTTTACTGATCTGGTCTGTTTGCTTTACATTTTAAGCTGGCATCTTCTGTCCTGAACAAAAGCATACTTGGAAGACAGTGTTTTCTAACCATTTTGTGTGCAGTGTATATACATTTCACCATCGTGTACTAAAGGGAAACCGTCTGAAGAATGAGAGAGCAGACCCAGCAGATCTGACCCATATAGAGGCTGCCCTACATAGGCCTGGCATCGGCACTGCAGTGGTCTGGAAAAGCAGCTGACAGCTAACCTGCATAGTCGCAATGTAAAATGTACCCGAGCCAAGGCCTGTGCTGCCGCTTTATATTCATTGTGCTGTATCTATGCATTGCACACATATTGAAAAGGCCTTTACAGATCAGGCAGTATATGTTAGCGTTCTTTTTGTTCCATTTTCTCTTAAGGGCAAGGACAAGGAATAATGTTTGGAATAACTACGCAGCAACCTACGCCACAAAACGTATAAAAGCAAGGACTTGCTTTTATACGGGAAAATGTGAATTGCATTCTAAATTATAATGAAAAAACAAGAAATCTACAATGTGTCATGATGCGATTACCTGGTGCAATTGACGTGACTCGTGCACCTGTTGAATCCCAGGCAGACTGGAAGCCGAAGTCTCTGCTGCTGTTGGGTTTCTGGTTCAGGCTTATCCTCATCTCACAAAAGCTCTCCTAAAGCCAGGCAATAACAATAGAAAGTCCAGAGCAAACACAAGTAGTTAGACAAATTAGCTCACACGGTGACTACACAGTGACAATCATCGGAGAAGTGTGTGTTTCTGCTGACAGTCAAGCCATAAATGTTTTATGTCTCACCAGCTGTTGCTGAAGCAATTACAATATTCAGTGAACTTTGATAAAACCCTGCAAACTTACAAAGTAACTTCACTCCATCACTCTATGCCACTTTGAAAATATATTCTTGAGGTGAGAAGTTTTTCAAGAGACATTTGATTGATTTGACACAAACTCTTGAGGGCATACGCAGAAGTATAGATTAAAATTAGTATTAATGTTAATGGTCTCATTAATAAATAATTAAAATCCCATCCATATGAAGTTAATTGTTCATTTATCTTTAATCTTGCTTTAGTCCTACTGTGTTTCACTGACCTGGCTACTGTCTTTAACAGGAGCCGAGATGACTGTCGTTTCACTCGTGATTTCCTCAGCCGCTGATTTGCTCTCGGTAACAACCTTTTCTGTGCTCTCTTCTTGGTCATCCTCGCCTTCACTGCTCTGGGCGGAGCTTGACTGGGCCTCATCCTCTGAGGTCATGAACTGATGATAGCGGCTCGGTACAGACGACTTCTTAGTAGTGTCAAGATCACCGTTCACTGGTTTACGAGAGTCATCAGTCTGCACAGAAACAAGTGGTTTAGAACATTTAATAATAAAATACAGAAAGAATAATACCTTACAATCAAAAACACAATACACAATGCAATAAATCATGATTTAATAAGTAGTGATGTATGATGCAGATGATGCAGTACTGCATTTATTCAGACCTGCATATGCAGAAGATAGAAGGCAAATTCTGTATTCTATTGTATTCTTGATATTTACGCAATTTACTTAAATACTCACTGTATAGGCTCTGGAGAGAGAGGAGAGGCGGGTGGCCTGGGATCCTGGGAAGGGCCTTGGTGCTACGACTGAGGTTAGTCTGGCGCTATCTGATCTCTGGTAGCTCCTGGGCAGTGAGGCTGAAACTCTAGACACTACTGGAGGCTTGGGTTCCATTGGGATCGGCTGCTGTGGCTGTTTGAACAGTGAATTAACAGAGGGGACCTCAGTTTGTGGCACCAACAATGGGCTCTTTGGCTCTTGCACCCTGGGCTCAGGCTTTAGCAAGGAGGTGACAGTTGTGGTCTTCCTTGTTTCCACTGAGCTGGTTAGTGAGCTACTGTGCTGTGCAGCTGGTGGAGATGGGGAGCGCTGGTATGAACTATAGCTTGCAGAAGTGACTGTAGAAGTGACTGTTGTTTTCCTGTCTGCAGATCTGTCCACTGTTTCCTTTGAGGGTGTGGGAGAAGATGCTCTGCCAGTCGCTGGGGAAGCTGCCAGAGGTTCGTCCTCTTTCGCAGCAGGCTTCGGGAGCGTGGAGAAGGAGGAAGAGTACGGAGTGTCAACAGTGTGGCTCCTGGTGTAAGTGGTGCGCGAGGTCAATGCAGGTTTTTCAAACACGTCCTCGTCATCCAAGTAAGATAACGATCCCAGTCGACTGCCTAAGCTCTGCCGTTTGGTCTGTCTGATGACCAGATAAGGATGTGACATAGGAAAAAGATGTGCAAAATAAAGATAAAGAAATGTCAATCAGGTGCAGGGTTTGAACAGATTCATAGATAAAAAAAAAAAGATGACAGTACACTGAGATGAAGTGAAAATGGGAAACGATTGACTCAATGACTTTTCCTATGACAATGAACCAGCAACTAGTCTTACCGTCTCTGTCAGAAGAGCCCATAAGCATAAAAGTAAAACAACAGATTCTTAATTTAAAGGCTAGAGAGAATTAGATTGATGTTCTTAACCACTAATGGCTAACGGCTATGATTTGACTAACCTGTCCTCTTGCATCTCCTTGAAGGTCTTGGATTTCCTGTTACCGCCGTACGTGATCTCTTCTATCTTCTCTCGCTCCACTTTTTTCTTCACAATATCAGAGTTGACACTTTTGCGCCGGTTCTTCCATTTACTTAGATCCTAGAAAAAACAAACAAAAACAACAACGTGCCATTCATTCTTTGCGTGAAATGAATTTGAGTCAACACACTGAATGAGGCAGACAGCGCTGCATTGCATTGAGTGGATTTACAGTGTGCAGGCAGCGATAAGTTGTGAATAGAGAAAAGAGAGAGGACCAAAAAAAAGGGCTACTTTTGAAGGTGTTCTATTTGTGTGCTCTAGGCTCCTCCCGGCTCTCCTCCCTGGAGTATTGGGGACTGTATGACCTAAATGCTGCTTTAAGACTTCATTATTTAGGCTCCTTACAAACCAGTCAAACACAGCTAAATTCAATTAATTGCTGACGCACAATATCATAATCTGGCTCTAAAATCAGATGTGTTTGTAATTTTAGCAAGCTTTTTCTGAGTGTTTCTCTGCGTGCTTTTCTTTTCTATTTTAGTTTACAGAGACATTACGCCTTTAACCAAAGATTTCAGGTTGCTGCCCTTTAGCCAGAGGGCAGCACTGCTCTACCAACCGTCCCAACATAATCCAAATATTGCTTCTTTAGCAGCATATGACCACAAACCAAGGCTGAAAGATTACTCACTAATTTATTGAAATCCTTATTGTTAGGGCTGCAATGTGAAAGGTGCAAACCACAAATTTTGCAGTTATTTCATTGCCAGTTGTTGAGTGGTTGAGGCTGGCCCTCTTTTTACCCCCTTTCGCCCTATGTCCAGACTAAGCCTTAACAAATATAAACAAAAAAAACTCCCAAAAGTGTTCTTAAATATATAGTTCTTAACAATTTAAAATACATTTTAACCTCTTTGCCTCCACCTTAACTGAGCTCATTTTCTCCAGTTTGGCTTTACCCAAATCTAAAAGCTCCTGAAAACTCAACAATAAAGTGACAAAAAAGCAATAAAAATGTGCCGGAAAAGCAACAATAACACAATAAAAAAGCGACAAAAACACAACAAAAAAGTGATGAAAAAAATGACAAAAAGGCATTAAAAAGCCACAAAAACACAACATCAAAAAAACATCAAAAGAGAGACAAAAACATGACAAAGTCGCTTCATAAATGTGATATAAATGCGGCGACAACACAACAAAAAAGCTACAATGAATTTCGTCGGTCTTAGCTTTTAAATAAGGCTCTCCAGTCAAGAAGCTTTTAGATTTGGGTAAAGCTAAGCTGGAGAAAATGCGCTCAGTTAAGGTGGGGGTTAAGAGGTTAAATAACTGTAGGACAACTGTTATTTTTCCAACAAGTTGAAGGCATTCACTCACATCTTGCCACTCATCTTCAGTCTTCTTTATGTGGTCCCGGTATTTTTCTAACTCCTCATAGCGCACCTGTCTTGCAGCACTCAGGTCCATGTCAATATCACTTGTGGATTTGCTCCTAAGGACAGAGAATGATTAGAAAACAGTAACTCATGGAAGTTAGCGGGACTTCAAATGAGCATGCCCATCAGAAACATGTTATCACTTGTTAGTAGTAAACCATTAGTATGCAAACCAAGCGTCAGGAAAACCATTGTTAATAAAAATAAAAAAACGCATACCATAGACAACCCAGGTTATGGAAAAAGTTAACATAAAAAGAGACTTTGCATCCTCACCGACCAGCAAACTATCACACAGAAATCATAAGGGTATCACAAGTGCAACAAGTGAGTAGTGAACTTCAAGTCATAGCTCTCCCTGCTGCACTCTAGCCATCTGACCCAGTGCACAGCCATTCTGTGCGTCTTTCCACTTTGTTGCTTTGTCAATAGGGCTTTGTCAAGCAATAAACCTCCCCTTGAACTTGGCCCCGTGCCACACAATATACAACGTTACGTGTCAGCGTTTAGCAGCTGGAGAGGGAGAAGTGTAGCGTCAAAAGCAAAGGGAGAGACACAAGAGGCGAAGAAGGGTGCCACTGAAGAGCCAAGGGCCTTTAATGCAAACGTGCCACATTCCTGAGAGGCCGAATCAACTCACCCTTCGAGACTGTCCTGTCTTGGGAGCTGTCTATAAAAATGAAGAGAGAACCACAAACAAGGCAGATAAATTCAAGTGTCCGGGAAAGTGAAAACAAGGGGGTTTATGGAGCACTCGTAGACTCGAGAGCGCATAAAGACAGTAGCCAGCTTTCTGAAGGCTATTGGGCGTGAATAGATCTTATCCTGGGAAAAATGTGAAAAAAAAAAAAAAAAAAGTATCATCTTTTAATTTTCATTGAACAAACCTTGAGCTTTATTTATTTGTATCTCTTGGTCAACTTTACGATTTGTGAGCGGGTGAGTGAGTGGTTGGTGGTGGTGAGAGCGCCCAAAAGCTCAGACTGGCACCCAAGGGCAGCTGTGGCTTTGTGTACAATAGAGCAGGGGTCTACAAGTAGATTTCCCTCGGGGCCAAAATACATTGGGAGTAAAATATGTTTTAATTGGGAATATACCATTGAGGAAGCTTTTTTCAATAAATGAATAATATTGATCCTGACTGTAGCCTCATAAAAACAGCTTGCACTTGCATTGCACTTTACAAGCCTGTGCCACAAGTTTCTTTTACACTGTAGTCATTATTTTTTCATCCACACTCCGTGGTGGTAAGCTGCTATCGTAGCCACAGCCACCCTGGGGCAGACTGCACATTTACCACATGGCTATAATGTGTTGTTTATATCTTGATCTCTTATTATGTCAGTGCCCTCTGCTGGACATGTGTAAAATTATTTCTTTTTTAAAATTTTGGCTGCCCCCTAGTGGCTGGAGTGACCATTCTTGTTATTTCTCTAAAAAAAATCATAACTCAGGAATGGGATAGACACTTATTCTTTTTTTGACATACTCTACTAGGAATTTGTGCGCTACAAGTCAGGGGGCAGATTGAATTATCTCGGCTAGAAGTGGTCCGCGGGCTGCCTGTTGGAGACCCCTGGCATAGAGTATGTGTAGAATAAAGTGAATGAATAACAGTCCCTTGGCTTTATGTGTCTTGATGGCCAAAAATAATCATCTTCAAACGTATAATAGATCTATCTCTAAAGGCTGACTAAGTTTCCTTGCTGTGACCTTTATTAGTGTGCAGACGTGTATGATTCAATAAAACAATGTTGCCTTTATAGAGGTTGCCTGTGATGTCACTGGAAACATGGCCTTTTTTTTTTTACACTTACTGACGGAGAAAGCAAAGCAAATCCAGATGGCCCAGACTCAGGTTAAATGGCAGCTTTGTGTGTGCTGCGGGTACGGGTGCCAGAGCATGTGCAAACACCGGGGCACAGATTTGTGTTCATGTTACTATGGAGACGCATCATCTTTTACAGCAATGGGGAATTTCTATGGGACCTTACGGCATCAGCGCCACAGACAGGAGTACAGTGAGTCAATCGGCGGGTTCATTAGTCAAATCTTTCTACACTGTGATGTTGCTGAACTTTGAGAATCACATGTAAGTGTGAAGTTATTTGTCTGGAGTACCTGACTGTCAGCTAAGACCCTATAGAGACTGGAATTGCGTTGTAACACAGCTCCATAATACCACTTAGTTATAATAGTAAACAAAAACAAAAAAAACTACAAAGTACTTACCTTCACTCTAAAACAGTGGTTCTAAAACTGGGGTGCGTGCATCACTGGTAGTATTTGGGCTTTATCAGGTGGTATTCAGGATCCTTTCAATTACATTTTTGACTTTTTTCGTTTAAATTAGAGATAATTTAGCAATGCAAAAAGTTTCTGATTTGAGTCCAATTTAGATCATTGTACCCCGGTTAAGTCCTGATTTGATCTTGATCTAGGCCTAGTGCTTCTTGAAGGTCAAATATTTTACTAGGTGCTACTTAGTGTGAGAAGTTTGAGAACCACTGATCTAAAGTTTTCAGATGCTTAAATGTGTTCACCATTAGTCGTTCCACTGCTCTTTTCTATTGTTTTCATTTTGTTTTGGCTAAAGAAACTCTGTGTACCTGTTTGCCACAAACATTGCAAGTTACCTAATTGAGTTTTTATATTACATACCTTTTCTTTTTTTTTACAGTAAAATCATCACAGAAAGATTAAACCATTTCAAAGGGACTTCTGTTTATTCATTAATATTTGATACTGTTCTAAGGCATCAAAGATATACTGTGCATTTGTTCATAGCATTCGAGGTTCAAAAACACCGTTATTACTTTGTTCATCAGCCACACTTTAAGCACAAACCAATGCATCTTATGGCATTGATCAATAACTATTCTGTTTCACAACTATTATGCATGTAACCGTCACATCAAAAATACTTTGCTTTGCTAATCAGCAGGTCAAACATTGAGAAAGCATACAGTGTTTTATCAATATACAATATCTCACCATTCAAATATGTGAATAATGTGGCAACATAGAGAAAGGAAGGATAAACACAAAACCTATGGACAATGTAGTAGCATTGTGATCAAAATGGATAAGCAGATACTAAAACTATATTATCTGAGTGAGATACCCATTTATGCACTGTCTTTTCTAAATAATTATCCATGAATAGTCTCCTTAGCAGAACTAAAGGGAAAGAAACTATTGGGCAATAGGTTTTTTTTTTTTTTTAAATCAAATGACTGAATGTGTACAATGTTGATTATAGGCTATGGACACGGAAAAGGAGACAAAGAGTTCACCACATATGAATATCCGTCATTGTACTTTAATGATCTTCAATGTACTTTAATGTACTTTGCTTGTTCTGAAAATCAAAGTTGCCCAAAATAACATGTAATGCTAACACCCACATGACCATCACAGTCACCAATAAACAACAAACAAAACACAGCAACAAGGAGCAAATCAGATCCAAGTCCACTAAACGCCATCTATGTCTTTAACGCAACCAGTCTCTCCACCAAAAGCTTTCTTCTGTGTTTGAGCCGACTGGCTTCCCTGATGGTCTGCCATTTTTGGAGATCTTCCTCACTGCAGGTGGAAGGCACAAGCGGGCCCTTCTGATTGGGCAAAACAGCTCGATTACACACCTCCAGCTTTCGAACCAACATGTCATCCGTTTCCGGGCGCATTTCTTTCTCGAGTTTGTTTGCTTTGTTGCGTTCTGTTTCCAGAGTCAAGGGACACGGGGGGCAGAGGAGTTTGGCTTTTAATTCAGGGGGCAGCGTCCAGGGTTCTGGGATAGGCATGGGGCTGTAGTTATCTGGGGCTCCGGATAGGGGGCGCTGATCGTGAGAGGTTTTTTCCTTACGGTAAACCACATCGTCTTCTTCGATGTCGGGGAAGATTTCCTCCTCCTCTGTGCTGTTGCGGTCGCATTTTTGAGTCACAATATTGAGCTGAGGTTCTGACGAGTAGCGTGGGTGCCTAATGGGTAATTTCATCATTGCCAAATCTGTGTTGGACTGAAAAGCGAGAGTCCTTCTGGCAAACATGTCGTCATTCTCCAAATCAGGGCTTAAACTGTCATAATCCAAATGGTCGGGGGGCTCCCTTGGATCTTTACGTCCATAGAGGGGCCATCTCTCGCATTTGACCAGCTTGGGGCCTGAGGCGGGGTCCACAGGGGCAAACTCATAAGTAGGTGGCTCTAACACAGGGGGCTGTATCATGGGGAGCTGTGGCGGTGGGGAGTTGGGTTCGATATAGGAACTGCAGGTTGTCCGAAAAGGAGAGAAGAGGACAGAGAGAGTAGTGATGAGTGCATGCTGGTGAACTGGATGACAGAGCAGGAAAATGAGAAAGAGACATGTAGCGGGAAACAATTTGATTCAAACAAGTTGATCAAATCTGGAAAATTCTCATCAAACAAAATACAGCTTATCACTAAATAGGAAGCAGCTTATTTCAGAGATCAGTGCAAGTAAAGCATGTTAAGGCATCTTCAGTAATCATTTCACATTAGTCCTTTAGAAAGCAGCAAGTTCAGCGGATATTAGTTTGACTTCTGTCGGCTGGGTTAGTGGTATGTTCCCTCAGTGTCACAGTCATGCAGCTGTATCGACCTTTTCCCCACAACAACGGTGGTGGTGCGAGCTGCAGAGGGCCTATCTGAGTGGGACAGGGAAGGACCAGAGGTAGAGCGCCCAGAGGAGAGCCACGGACTGATGTCGCAGTCAGAATCGTCCGAAGAGGAGCCTGATTTCTTGTAGCTACAGCCAGAAGACACCATAAACGGGACAGACGACAGACAAGGGATAGTGGAAAAGAAAAGGAGGAATGTATGAGAAAACGCACTACTTGTTACATTTTAAGGTGATGTAAATGGCATGCAGTGGTTCTATAGCTAGACACAGAATAGTACAGTAAGCTGATAAGGAGAAATGCATTGGCAGAACTGTAAATATTTCATGTGTACTTCAATCCCACATTCCTGACACACCTGAGGCCTTGCATCTTCTTGTACCAGGGTCTTCTCTGAGAACCCAGTTTGATTTTCTGAATGTGGACGTCCTCTTCAGGTGTCCAGAACTTCGGGAGGAATTTGTCATGGGACAGAGTAGGAGGCTGAGGTTTAGTGCCCATCTTTCGAGCATATAGGTCGTCTTGGACAGGGTCAGCATGGCCCACTTCATCATCAGAGTCCTCTGAGTCGTAGTAGAGATCTCTGACCAGACTGTCGGGAGACTGCCGCAGGTCCACCCTTACTGAGTGCTGGGGAGAGCAGGTTTGTCCACAGGCATTGCCACCAGTGCTGCTGCTCAAAAGAGACAGCCAACCACAAATGTCACAGAAATATTTGCAAAAGCACAGCAAACCAACTCACACTCAACAATCTCTGCCAAAATAACTCATGTGAGATGATGCAAGAAGGAGCAAACCATTGCAAGCTGCAAAACCAAACTTTGAGGCAAATTTTGATTTGACAAGTTATGCTTTGTTTGGCTGAGCAAGCCTAGAAACCGAGGAGCACTGCAACTTAAAAAAAAAAAAAAAAATCCAAGAAAGAAACCAAGCAGACTGCTAAGTTAGACAGAGCATAGTAGTCAAAAAAAAACTGCAAATGGTTATCACTGATGTAAACCGAAACAAGCTCTGTCTCACGAGGCAAGCATGCCATATCCACACTGGAGCTGCTCTGACCTGAGGCAGGTCACACTCTGCTGTGGGACAAAGCCAGGATTCATATTGACTTTGGGCCATGGGCCCGTCCTAGCCTCAGCGGACCTGCTGCCTGCCAGGGGGCTGATGGGCATAGCGAAGTTTGTGGGGGTGGTAGGGGTGGGGCTGTGGAAGCGTCTGCTGGCCAGGTCATCCAGGACTAGGTCAGGGTCTGGCCGGTCCAGATCAGAGTCACTGCCACTGTCCTCAAAAGTCCACGGCTGCCCTGCTGCAGGCATCGAGGAGTCTGCACTACTGACATAACAGTCAGAGGAGAGCCTTGGTGCTCTGGAGTCAATGATAACAACACAAAACCAGCACACAACACAAATGACCGCACCACAGACAGCAGTGATGAGAAAGGATGAAACAAACAGCTGTATTATCAAATAGTAAAGAGCATATGATGCTGCATTTGCTGCATACGTGTTGGTTTGTATCTGTACCTGGCGAGAGGAATGTCCTCTTCTGTGTAGGGGCTGGTCAAGCTGCGTCGATTGTCCTCATTGCGCTCTGCTCGTTTTTTCCTCAGTGGAGCAGGCACGTAGCCAGAAGCCTTGTCTTTAGAGGGCAGAAACTGGTTAAACTGTGTGGCCGTCTTAGGCGAAAGCACAGCTGAACGGCGGTAGCTCAGGCTATCTTTGTCAGCCATCCTGAAGGCTGGCTCTGGCTCTGTGTCACTGCAAAATCCTGCAACATGAAAGAGAAAGGGCGTAAGAAACAAAAACAATGGCATTTATTGTGATATAGCAGCTAAATAAAGCAACATATTACTCAGAAAATCAAAGCAACAGAGAGCCTTTTTCATGTGTAAGCTCATAATATACTGTGCTATGGCTCATAGTCTACAGTTAGCAGGACGCAATACACTTTTATCCCCAGTTTTATTACAAAACAGAAGCACAAAACCTTTATTTTTACAGAATATTTCAGGGAAAACCACTAGATGGCATAAGGCATTTGTTTTCTCATATGGGAGTCAGATTTCTGGCTCAGATCTTGCCTCTTCACAAATATTTTAAGTTCAAGGCAAATGGACAGGAGGGAAATATTTTGAGAAGGATTTAACACTTTGTGGCCCCAAATCAAACAAGAGTTAGATCATTCGCAACGCAGGCAAAACGTAACTTCAGTCTTACACTGTTTTATCTTCTACATTTTCAGTAATTCTTAACATAATTGCAACCTGCCTTCACTGCTTCCTTTAATATCCGATGAAATGCTGTGTGGTCGGGATCCCAAGGAGTCTAAACTGTCCAGGGAGTCGTCTCTCCTGTGTCCCCCTCCTCCGCTTCGCAAATGATGGAGGTCTTCTTGCTCCGAGTACCAGCTGTCTCCAAAACCGCTGTCTCGCAAAACACTGTTGTCTTTTGGGTGACTGGATGACTCCTGTAGAGCCTTCACAGACAAATGCACAGACAGACACATTTACAAAAGACCTCCCAGGTTAAGTGGCCTCTTATTTGCAACAATATAATGAAAAACAGTATTTGTCAGTTTACAAAGGCGGTCCTGACTGTCAAACATGTAGTGCCACTATACACAATGCGTGCCTGTAATGACAGTGTTTAAAATTGGCATCGAGTGTAAACCTTTAAGTAAGTAAGCCTTGGAGACACATAGACAAGCTAAAACATGTTGGCGGTGACAAAATGGAGCGTTTTTCAGATCTCCAAATCCCTAAAATTACACCCGACAATGCAGCAAGAGCCCCAGTCTTATCCTTCATTAGTGGATGTGGACTAATGCCATCATCATATTGGTAAAATTACAGGAGCCACCGGGACAGCGCCCATAAATCTGCATGGGAGTGAAGTGTCAAATTCAACGGGGGTGTGCGTATGGAGACACAGCACACTATTTACACTGTTAGAGCAGGTACACTGTATGGGAGTGCAAACAAGATTAAAATAGTTGAGTCAAGGGATTAGGTCATTTATGACTTAACATAGCTTTGGTTTTAGAGGCCAACATTCGGAGGGACTTTGTAGTTAAGTCATCACTATGTGCACGTACCATCGAGAATAAGTACGTTTTCTCATTTCATATTTGAGCTTCTGATTGTAGTTTACCTTGTACAGTGCTGTGCCCAACAATCCCTCAAACGCTTTCAAATTT
The DNA here is from genome assembly GCF_951799975.1 of Gobius niger. Classification (NCBI taxonomy): domain Eukaryota; kingdom Metazoa; phylum Chordata; class Actinopteri; order Gobiiformes; family Gobiidae; genus Gobius; species Gobius niger. The sequence goes on from NC_136860.1 coordinate 21,323,419, forward strand.
AAGTAAGGCCCATTATAGGCAGGGTCGCACTGAGCCCTTCTTCCCAGCCAGTAAATGGTAATCAGCACCTAGAGACAACACAGACCAAAGGAAGAAGAACATATTAAGAGTAAGACATATTTCAACAAGTGTCAAATAAATGCAACATGATATAGTTGTTGACAAGTGTGATCATGTAAATAAATCTAGGCATACAAGCCATTTCCTAATTTCATATTCAGTATTTCTTTACATACCAAGCTCTTGACTGGCTAAACTACTGTAAATATCAAGGCCAAGACAAAACAATAAATTGATTTTACTAGTTTCACAGTGAATTTCCTGTCAGATGGAAAACAGACCATGACATACATCTTGCAGTGTCTACTTGCCATTAACTAACATTACATTTTGGCAGTTTTGCAGCCTTTATGTCCATTTTGTATGAACTGATCGATTAATTAATTCATCTTTTTGATAAGGACACATTGAGGAATTTATAATGAAGAATTTAGATTTGTACTCACATTTTTCAGCCTCCTGTTGGTCTCCTCAGCTCTGTGAGGGAGAGAGCAGAAAACAGTGGTGAGTGTGAGAGAAAATGACAATAAAAGAACAGACAGAACAGAGGGCTGTGTGTTTGTGAAAGAGCTGGAAACTCAGAGCACAATCCTGACCACTGGCAACTGCTCGCTCCACTCACTCACTCACACACACACACACACATACACAAGCTCGAAAACAAATAAACATTAAGTGTGGGAATGCAACACAGCAATCATGGATAATTTACACCAAATTAAAACATTCTAGAAGTGTTGCTAATGACGTCGCTTCTGATTTTCTGATTGACAGGCAAATGGCAGTCGTTAATGGTTCATGGACAGTCATAGTGTAACAACTTTACGGTGTTATTATCTGTTTAAATGCATTAGGTCGTCTTGCAAAAGCTTTGAGTGTCTGTCTGATCATTAGGAGCATGTTTTTGACATATTTGTTTATGTTGAGAGGGTAAGGCAGTTGTTTTCGAGACGGAGCAAAATATAACCTTCAAAAACCTTTTCCATTAGTTTGGGACTCCTTGTGGCATGATCCGTTACAATAAATAAATCTACAAATTAAGGTACAAAAATACAAAATTAAAACCACATGATTTGAGTTTCATTCAATTGATTATGAGTTATAAGTTTCATTAATGACATGTGACAACATAATCCTCAGTCGGAGCTGCACTATATATCACTAAATTATTATTCTTATCATGCTTCACAGCTAGACGGTAGAAGGTCCCGATCCTCGGGCTGGACGGGGTATTTCTGTGTGGGGTTTGTATGTTCTTTGCGTGTCTGCGTAGGTTTCCTCCGGGTACTCCGGTTTCCCCTACCACTAAAAACATGTACAAGTCCAGGTTGAGTGTGCTTGAGGCTGTGAGTGCGGGACAACAAATAGAGATTAGCTGATGGCTACAAACTGGGGTGCTGTGTTTATATGCATGAAGCCAATGTGTGTTCGTTAGCATGCACTGTCCTGTCCTAATAAATATATAAAATATCCATGCACGTCAATCGAAGATAGAATAGAATATATAATATCAGGTCTTTGATCTGAGATTTATACACACACACATTAACACAGTCATAAACAAACACATTATTCAGTCTCTTGATTTTTCTTTATCCTGATTTATCTGTATCTGCCTAGGGACTACGGATGTAAATTAGCCCTGTATAATCCGGCATGTTTACGTCTGTTTTTGTTGTTTAAATGCAGATGTTCATTAATGTGCATTGTCCCTAACAAATAAATAAATAAATAAATAAATGTAGCAATTTAAAGCAATACTAAGTAATTTGTTTACCTTAATAAATCCCTTTTGTAGTCCCACTGGGAGTACAGTTTTGTTTAAACTTGAAAGCACAGTGAAAGGTTAGTAAAATATTGCAATATTCAAGATAGTTAAGGAATGTAATTTTTCTCTCATATTGTGCATTCCTGATGTTCATGTAGCAAATATTCAGTGGTGCATCTCAGCTTATGTCATATTTTGAGCGTGACCTTTGCACCCATCAGTCTGTAAATCACTTTTACCTGGCTTGTGTTTCCTGTTGAGAAACAAAACAAACCCACTCTCATCCCGTAAGACAACCATAACAGGAGCACCGTGTACCTGTCAAAGCGCTTGGTATTTAGAGAGGGCTGTAAACGTGATAAGAACGGTATAGGACTTTAGTACAACAGTGTCACTGAGAGAAATATGACCCTGTTCACATGGCCCTGATGCATGCTGCACATTCCTGCTATCATGCGGTAATACAAGAGCCACATATGTAACAACAGCTGCGTGCAATGTCACCAATGCAGCGGCTTAGGGGCTTGTTCCAACTGTAAGATGACAACACAGGAACTGATTTATGTCAGTGCAGTGCTGGGGCTGCAACAAACAAGAAAACAAGTGACGGCTAACATGGCAAATATTACAATAATAATCATGAAAGGCAATATTTGTAAGAAAGTAACTAATGAGTCACAAGTGAAGACTTCAGTTTTAACTGTAATTTGATTTGGACGCCATTATAAACTGATTTTGTCCGATTTATCAGAGAACAAAAGGAAAAAGCCAAGTTGTTATTTTTTACAAGGCATTAAAAGGCAGGTATCACATGTGCTAATAACACAATAATAATAAAATATACTTTTTTCCCCCTGCACTAATCCTATTCGTTGAATGCAGTATACAACACAGCTTTCCAAAAGACTCAGCACTTAATGATGGAAACTCCAATGGACATTTACCCACTTGGAATCTCCAAATTTATGGTCTCTATAAAAGAGGCGGGAAAAATATCTTGTGGGCTTGGAGCAGAAGATTATAGCAGTGGTAACTTTAAAAAGGGCCAAAGAATTACCACAGCCGCTCCCATAACGCTCATTTACTTTTGCTGCACCGGATGAATATGAGCGCAAATATAGGCTGCCTCCGGACTTGTGTACGTGAAATCAGCTGAGCTCCTTATGATTGTGTCATGACATGTCTGAGGGAAACTATCAAATCATCGCTCTATATCTTCAAAGCACATTTGGTATACAAAGAAGGACGTTGTTGCGCAAGTGACGACAACAGACAAACCATTTAAAGACCGAGCTCGCCCCGGCTTGGACAAATTATCCGTTTGCTCCCATCACATTGGCAAACGGTTTTCACCCATATAACCTCAACCTCACATTATCGTCTGCCACGAAAACAAACATCAACAATGCAACAGATAATAAACAGCATCTGCAGGCAGGAATTAGTACGCTTATATATAGTTGTATTATAGTGGCTTAAAAGTATTTTCAGAAGAGTCTGTACTAATCTTTGTGCTGCAGACTGGATCATCAAGAACAATTACTTGAGCACAGCCTGTAATAACGTTGTGCCAACTTTGTACAGTTGAGACAATGACATCAAACAGCAACAAACAAATGGCTTGAAATGAATGGGTGTGTTGCTGATGCATACCTGCTAAGTTATGATTACTTGCCTGGCTGCATTCCCCACACATGGGACATCCTTTAAGAGTATTCTCTCATTAACAAAAATGTAAGACGGAAACACACACGCCCAGGCGCCTCCAGATCCTTGTTTAGTTGTGTATGTGAAACACATCGGTCTGCCATTATTGTGTCATAGTATGAGAGACAGTGCAGTCTCTGTGGACACAGGGTGAGGCTGGTGCATCTCTCCCCAGCAGCAAAAAGAACGACTACTGTATCACTGTATCAAGGTTGAATGATCAATTGTAGGCGCATTGTATTGTATTGTTAAAACTGACCAAACTATAAGAACCTACCTCAAAACACATGTGGCTACAAGTAAAATCAATGAGTCTCTTCTCCAAAGATATGCAATGGATGGACTTTGAATTAGTTTCCACCGCAGCACTGATGACAATAATACATGGATCAAAATAATCTATAATTACTACAGCTATCTTGCATTATAATTACACAATAAGGTATGGTAAAAGAAACAGACACGCTTAGGTATACTGTATGTGGCACTTGTACAGGTGCCACTGATGTGTCAAATAGACTTTAGATTGTCCAGTTCCTGGGGATAAAATATTACATAACCATATTTTACAGCTATTGCTCTTTATCAATAAACCTCTATGATCCTTTGCATTACTCAAACAGCAGAAAGTCCAGGGGTGGGTGCACTTTCTCTTTAGCAGTTTGGACAGCACTCAACCTTTGTCAATAATTTGCTTAATCAAATGAGAGAGACTTTGAACCTCTCTCGGCAGGGGGCATGTTTCAGTAGGCAGAAGTTTGGCTAATTGCATCTAATCCACATTTAAAAAATTAATTATTCACAATGGGACCATAAAAGCTTTTAATTCTTTGATACAGGATTATTCACAGAGGGAGTAGACATGTAGGCTTATTAAATAAAAATTGCTTGATGGAATTTAAAGAATTACATTTGGTCGCTCACTATTGTTCATTGGAGCTCACCAAAGAATGACACACTGGACTGTGTAGCATACAAAAATACATATAATCAATGATATTTAATATTATTGGACTGTTTAAAGCTAATGGTTGGTGGCCAACCGCAGTTTTAGGCCTGAACTATGTTACAGTTTTGAGAATGGTTTTATGCTTTACGGTGTGTATCATCATTAGAAAAGTGTCAGCTTGTCCATATGGCACTGCAGTGGTCCAGAGGAAGTGACTTCAAATGTTAATGGCACAGTTTAAATGTCATGACTCATTTAGAGCTCTGTATTTCCTGGGCAGCTGCTCTGTGTCCTGTGCACTCAAAGTGTTTGGAGCTGATTCCGATTGTGCCAGGCACAGCAACGGTTTGTCATTCACTATGACTATTTAAAAATATAACTTATTTGACACTGATAAGAGCTTTATTCAATAAAGCTCTTATCAAAAAAGTTTATTGGATATGAAGTTTCACAACACAAGGAAGGAGAGTGATTTCAGATGTTGAAACCATCACTACAACAACTGCAAAGCTCAAAGGTCAGAATAGATGTCCAATAACCTTTTATGGCTATGCCGGCTATACAAGACAGAGACCGTATAGCACAACTCTAGCACTCATCTTTATAAATCAAATATTTCCTGAAAGTGCTTAGAAATCCAATTTTAGTGAATGTGTAGTCCTTCTTGTGATGGACCTAAAACTATGGAGTAGGTAAAAGTGAGAGTAAAAACCCTTGGTATTTCTGTTAAAGCTATACAGACAGCTTTCCTGCTTAGGTTCAGTTCTAGATCAGTCCCTTCTAACGGTTGGTTTGGATCTTGTTTAGTCTGGCTTCTCAGTATGTGTTTAGCTTTCAGGTAGTACTTCTTTTGTCAAAGCACTACTCCATGTTGAATATAGGGTATTGAAATGATCAGAAGAACAAATATCTGGGGCTTAAAAAAGCAGTATAAATTACAAATAAAATGTGAACATAAACACATATTGCTGCTGAAACTGCACTTACAGAAGAGCTGAGCACAGCACCTGTCGGACTGGGTTTAAGGGAGTGGAGCTTGGACACACACCAGGGGCAAAGACAGCTGATAGACAACTTTCTCTTGCTCTGTCTCTGTTGTACAGTTGAAACTCATTTGCCTAGCAAGCCTCAGCAGTGTAAACTACCCATTGGTCAATGACTGATCCAAGGTAAGTTACGGGTTTTCTTCCGGGTACGTCTCTGTTTCAAGCCATGTTTGAAATAATTCAAAAGAATCACACTGAACAAACTACAAATCCTTGAAAGAGTTAGGGGAAAGGTGAGGCGCAGACGCAAAGTTAAAAAACACGTCACTAATAAAAGCACTCCTAATATGAGAGCTGATCCCAAGCCAGCCAAAGAGACCTCTGTCAGGGGGGTCCCTAAAAATAGTGAGATGACCCCCTCTGACCGACCCGCTACAAACCAGCGGAGTAAAGTTACACTGTGTTATGGGGTTGCACAACTTGAATGCACAGGTAAAGAGCTAAAGCTTTCAATATGTCACAAGCAATTTAGTTACTCGTTTCAATCAAATTTGTTCACCTCTATTGCAACATGGATTGGGGGCAATATTGCACAAGAGGGACATAACTGATAGTGTATTATAAAAAAGACAATCTCTAAATTTATGACAGTGAATCAACTGTTTTGTGATGACTGTATCAAAGGGCAATAGAAGGAACAGAACACAAAGTGTCATGACAATAGATTTGTTTAAACTGGTTTCATGTTCCAGAGAATGAACATGTCTGCCAATGGATCCTTATAGAGGTGTGTTTGAAGCATATACGGTTTGTGCTTGTGGCAGAAAGGACGTTTTTAGATCATGTGAAAAACATGACAAAGAGTTCTATTGAAATAATCAAACAAAATCCCCCATTAAGTGGTGGTGAATAACTTGTATATTTGTCTCAAGTTATATTTTCAAAGATATTTGTATTACCTTTTCTGAGCACAGAGCATTTAACAGTGCCCTGGGCTTTACATGGTGTCACAAAGAAAGCTCACCTGTCTAAAACCAAACAGGTCATTCAACATACCACGTGTACTGTTCTGCCCATGCAGCCAACTACAAACTAAATAATAATAACTTCATCATGCTTGCTGAATCTTTAATTGTAGCACCCAGATTTTACTGAGCCTGTGTATTGATTCAAACCACGTTCCAGTCACAATAATGTGCAACATCCTGCAGTCATAGGTCGTGTGCCTCGGTGTGATAGTGTTTGTTGTTGTCTGATCATGAATAGAATTTGTCGCTCATAAACAGGTGCTTACAGACACACAAATCTTGAAATAGCCCTGACCTTTTCTTTTTACCTCATGGTCAGCTTTCCTCACATGGGAGAACATGTGTCTACTGTGTATATTGTCAATGTGGACATCATTGCACTTCTGTCCAATCAAGATTTCTTTTGTTCAAGTTTAAGTGAGGACACAGAGTCTACTGTGTGTTTAAATAAATGTGAGGATGTAATGTAATAAGCTTACTTGACAGTCACTCTTGTAGACAGATCCTGGAGATCACCGGGATGAAAGAGTTGTGCTTCTTTTAGTCCGAGCTTGCCACAGGCCCTGAGAAAGACGTTCAGATTGTCCTGTACACAAAACAGAACAAATGAGGGCTGCTGGTCTTAGGAGAAATGAAACAATAATCACTCTTCTTTCCCCTGACAGGAACACAACCTACAAGTGATTGCTTTCAAAGTTCATCTCGTCAGAGCACAGGGACAGATAGGGAGGAGCCGGTTGTGGCAAATAAAGAACTACCCAGTGCTGAACGCACACAAACACACATGTGGGTGGGTGTGGGGAGGGCTGAGGCTGACGGACAGCAGCAGGACTACCTGTGGGCGGGGCTAAGGTGGGGACAAAGTCAAAACCAGGAAGCAAAACATCGCAGCTCCCACCCAAAAGGCTGTGCGACGCATGCGGGAATGACGTCGGAGCACACCGCCTGCCTGCCTGTCTGCCTAGCGTGCTCTCTTTATTCTCACACCCTGAAACTGTCCCCTCCCTGCTGCCAAGCCCTTTACTCGAGAATACCTGTGGAATCTATGGTGTGGCGGAGTATTTTGGAGACATTTGGTTGCTATGAAACATGAGGTCTGGTGACAGAAGTGGAGAAATATTTCACCCGAAGAAACTCAAGAGGATGAAGGTGTGGAGGAACAACTTAACCTCCAATCAACCTGTCAATCATTCCATATCAAATGAATTCTATTGTGTACAGTTCAGCTGGACACAGCCATGAGTCACAATGCGAAACACATTCCTGAACAAATCTACCATGCAATGCACAGAGCCCGCTGAGTTATGACTTTTCAGCTGTAATCTCTTATTTGTAAACCTTCATTTCCCACTAGATTACGCTGCTCAAAAGTCTCTCATTTAATGACACATGGCTTAACGTAGGCTCCAATGATTAAGGGGTAAGCTAGCTCTGTATTTAAATCCCCTACATGCTTATTAGCAAATAGTACAGGGGTGACGACCTCTCAGTGCAGGTTCCCCGCGGCTAACAGCTTTTTGTGCCCATAAACAGAGCTTTGCACTTCCCTGGAGGTTATAGCGGCCCCCGGGAGGTCAAAGTTCAATCCCATTTTTGTTACAGGCATACTCTATATTCCCCACCAGTTCCCTTTCTCACAATAATCAACTTCTCAAAAACCGTGTTGCTGTTACGGTGGCACAAATAAACACGCAAAGGAGGCTCCATTCCGAAAAACACCCTTTACATTAATATTTTCAGTAAAAGATCATGACGTATGTATGGATTCGAAGCATGGATTCTTCACACATAACATAAAGAGATAATAATGTTATGCTTTCCTTCAATATAAGCTGGTAAAATATGCAGCTTCTAATCCTGTTAAACGGAGGACCCCAATTTACTTCAAGGCTTCAAGGAAAGAAAGGTGTCTCCATGGTCTAACAAGTTCATTTTACCACACGGCTGCACTGTGTGGCCACTCTATTTCAGTCACCATGTTCCAAACGGTACGTTACAATTACCCCTAAGTGACCCTGGCCTGTGTCTAGAACAGAAAGAAAAAAACATCCTTAAAATATCTTGCGACATGTTTCAAACCACAGAGAATGGATACTTGAGATAGACACAAACTAAATGAAGATACTGAAAGAAAAATGTTTCTTATTATTCGGTAAAATAAAATGAAAAAAAGCAGGAAACACAGGAGTTTTGCCGTAGCTGGCCTTGTGGAATTATTGAGTTCAGGGATTACATTTTAGCAATCTTGGAGCATTTAAGGAACAGGCCACCGTTTTTCCATACTGAGATATGTTCTTACCTGAGCTTGGACGAGTTGATGCATAACTGGCCAAAAATGTTGTTAATTTAGCCTCTCCTCTTCTTCTCTATGGGGCCAAACGGGGTGAAGTTAGAAGCGACCAAGCTCTTCCCCTCTTCCAATAGGGGTGCTATATTGTAAGGCGTAATAACACCTTAGGATGGCATTTCGACGGCAGATAATTCTATAGTAGTGAAGATGTTACTGCGCTTTACAATATAGTACCACTTTTTATCCACTTAGAAAATGTTTAATTTTATGTAGCTACTCATGTAACCGTATTCAAATAGGGGAAACGTGGAAGAGCTTGGTCGCTTATAACTTCTAGCCTGGCATCCAGACTAATCTCCGATGTTTATTAATTAATTAACAGGAGACTAGTCTGGCGACCCTGTCGTAGAAAAGCTACTGTTTGAGACGGGACTAATGTGGGACAACCGAAGCGCAAAGCAGCCAATGAGAACATAGCGAATGTGACGACAGAAACAGCGACAAGAAAGTTGTAGTCATTCGGACATTAACAATGGCGCTCCTGCCACACGGAGTTCAGTAAATGACTTCTGTCGTTTATGTCAGAAAAACTTAAGAATACAAGCATACCGGAGCATTACGTGAAGTGGTTGCTTGTGTTGAAAAACTACAAAACAAAGGTGCAACAACGTGACGCCCGTTCAGGGAGCTGCTCTGATTGGTCGGTAGGCTCCATATCGCTGCGTCACTTCCTTTGAAAGCGTGCAATGGAGTGTTGCCAGACCCTCTTCTGTAAAGAAGCGGAGTCTGGTTGGCGAGACTATATAACTTCACCCCCGTTTGGCCCCATAGAGGAAAGGAGGAGAGGCTAAATGCTAACAACATCCTTGGTCTTTTTGCGTGACTGTGTGGAAAAACGGTGGCCTGTTCCTTAAACATTTGAGAGAAGAGTGAAATATGCATGAACTACAAGAAATACAATATGAGAATGAGATGCATTTCTAAACACATTTATAGCGCTCTAAACAACACGTTTAGCAGATTCTATACATAAGTGTCCATAGAGACACAATCGTTTGCTGTTTGCAGAGGATATTGTACAATTAATTGTGCAGCCCTACAATAAAGTGAAAAAGGATTCTAAGAACTACAACTAATGCTGACAGTAATTCACAGAAAATGCTCATTTAATAAGTCAGATCCAGTGATAACTTGCTGTAAAAAATAAAATAAAATAAAGTTATTCAGGTTTAACAGCCCTGGAGCTATGAAAATGTTGATCTTCTCTTGCTGCTCACTCGAAGTTGGTGTTTGTGGGAACAGGCAGAACCGTGTCGATTACAGTGTTTTTAAAGTGTAGTCTGGCTGGGGCTTGTCTGGCCTCAAATCAGTGCTGATGTTGATGAATCTAACCTGATCCCACACAATTACATGTCACTGGGCAGAGGAGCCCACATGGGAAACATTGCTGCGGACACAGGAGTGCTGCCAGTGTTGCAAAATATTACACAAAAATGGCCACTTCAACCACTTCTTATGTATTCAGCTGGGACTTGAGTCTGACTTGGACAATAAACAACAGATTTTGAGAAACATGATATGTGAATTCTGGAAACAATTTCCAAAGCGTGTGTGTGTCTAATTAAACAAAAAAATAATCAAACAAATTAAACTATTCTAAAAGTAGTCATTGAGCACTGTTAAAAGTCCCCTTAATCAGACTTCCATCACAAACACCTCAGACTCTTTGTATATTTCTCCCGCATGCCCTTTTCAAACTATTTAAAACTCTAAAGGCATTTTCCCACTCAAAAATGTGCAAGCCGGCTCCAGATCTGATGCAAAGGTTATTTCACAGTTTGAGCCGGGGCCTTGCTTAAAGACATGCCATGCCACTATTTATAGAGAACAGAGATAAAAGACCATGCAATGTTAACGAGCCTACCTGATTACTTTAGGAGGAAGATTATGCTCGCAGCGGGGAGACTGTTTGTTTTGAGTATACTTTTCTCTGTGTGGTTGGCAGGAACTGATAGCTGAGGGCAAACCGGGAGCTTTCACATTTGCTGAAGAATTCGTGATGGAGAAGTTTAAGGTCTGGGAAGTTAGTTACACACTAGTGCCACTGATGTAAGAGATACTTGAGCTCATTATCTCCACAGGTGCTCCAGACAGCCATGTTAGTCATCCCACCAAAAGAGGAGATTTGTTTTTGTTGTTTACATCCGTCAATGCGCCAAAGCGTCTCTAGACTGCTCAAACATTCTTCTTGCAAAAGGATTGTGGTTTACTGAGGTTTTGTAAAACTAACTTTGGAAATCTTAGCATTGGCATTTTATGCAGGGTTTCCCACAGCGCGTTCCTGTTTAGGCGGCCTAAATAACACTGGGCTACTATATTGCATTTATTATTGGTGGCTCAACAGACAGCACCTTAACTAACAAAGAGTAAAACTACCTGGCACTATTTAGGACTTGCTTGGAGGCAGGCGCTGATATTTTGGTACCACATATTTAGATCAGAGAGTCCTTTGTTTACTGGGAACTGGTTTTAGCCTTAGGATCTGGCAACTCAAAGTGTAGGACACTCTGATTGGATAATCAGCTCATGAAACTTTTTTCTTTTTTTGGCCTTAAAAAATACATAATCACCTCATCACATCAGCAGGTGGAAACTAGAAAGCTCTTAAAAAGGTGCTGTCAGAATATAAAGGAATAATTTATTACTCCTCCTACAAACCACGATTTCGAACAGCTGTGCTCAATGATACCCACTCTGAGTGATGGGTCAACCCCTTCTTCCACTGGTCACTCCTAAAACACAAGCTAAGCAACTGAGGATTCAATGTTTTGTTTAGATGCTGAGAATATAGAACAGCCATTAATAATACTTATTCAACTACTAATACTACGACTGCATGAATGAATGAACCGATGTTGTATTGCACATAGCTATTCCTTTACATGCTACCAGGTCAATATCACTAACAAATGTATTATGTCACTACAACATTTTCCAAGAATGTATTTACGATGACTTCAAACCTCAAAGTGTCATATTTTGGGAGCACTCTCATGTGGTGAGTGGCCTTTCAAGTTGCTCTATGTGCAGTGAACCTATTAGAGGGGATGGATATAAGCAGTGACAAGAGGCAGAGGAGAAGACCTTCATGTCACTGGGAGTTCAACCACAGAGTCAGCTGCAATCAGTTCAACTACAGCACAGCTCCTCATCGACTAACCAGTACCAAAGCCTAAGATTTAAGGTTCTGTAGTAAATTATCTGCAAATATACTCAATACATTTTACAAAAGTGCTAGTATTTTATTTCATTTTTGTTAAAATGAACAGTTCTGGCTTTTTTTAGCTACTGTGACCAAGCAATTTCCCTTGTGGATCAACAAGGTTTGCCTAAATGTGATAGTACAAGTTTAAAATGACACGCTGCAAACCTTTTACACAGGGTGAAAAATATGACGACAACTACAACCAATCTGAACAAGTATTATTGGTATTGGTTTCTATTATGATGATGATACAACAGTACTACCATACAATTGCTATGAGTAATTCAACATTACTTATTCTCTTGAAACCACTTTTGACCAATTACCAATTGCCTTTGGGGCAAAACTATTCCCACGAGATGGAAACAGTTAGGAAACATCAACACACTGTGGGGTGTCATTTACCAAGCGTTTGCTCATGTGCAAAAGTGGATCTGCAGCAGAGTCATGTATACATTTTATACTCACGCAGCATTGTCTTTTTTACATGTCAGATTTGAGGTCCTGACACTGTAAAAAGGTTAAGGTTAAGGTGTTTTATTTGTCATTGTACAACAACTGTACAACGGAATTTGTAGAGGCAACATCAAATATTAAGTGCAACGTGCCAAGAAAATACTAGCATATTTTATTTTTCAGCTTCCCCTCCTAAATAACCCTGTGTATTTTTCCCCCACATAATTTAGATAAGATACATTTTCAGTTTCATTTAATTTATCCACAACACTGTATAAAAAATACAGCTGTTCAGAATATGATTTGTTAAGGTAGAAAATATACACATTTACAGAATGTGCTCCAAACCAGTGCCACAGAAAAGGCTGTGGATGGGATGAATATAAAGTCCAGTGTACAAATTTAAAAACAGTATACAGCAGAGCTTACCAGTCCAGCTATAGGTGTCGGCAGCCTGTTAACCCGCTTGATGGTCCCAGGTTTGACGTTGTTGATCACCCTGTAAAAAAGAAGAGTGCAAGTAAAAACTGCTAGCCATTTGTGAGTCTTGTTTCACTGTTGAAGACTGAACAAAATAAAGACTTACAATGTGCGTGTTGTGTATTTAGGACTTTGTTTAATGGTGGCCACCTGGCTTCAGTTTAGTAAATGGCCAGTTCTGCACCACCGTGTAAACACGCGTTGTCTCCTACACTTTCCCACTGAAACCAACCTCAAATCAGACTGAAATTTGGTTACGAAGGACCGATAGATTTTGATTGGTTATTGTGATATCGATGATAAGATAAGTGACAGAGAAGTATTCAAAGTATGTAGTATGCAATTCATCCAATTCTAATCAAATCATGATTAAATCAATCTCAAGGATCAGCAGCCAATCCTGTGGCCGCTACAGCTCATTATTTGAAGTGGACTGGATTTGGAGGAATAAAGCGGGAACCATTATCTGTAAAATGCTACTGGAGTGAAAAGCATTGTTATTGTTATACATTTTCTGAAAATATCTGTTATACTAGAGAGACATAATTCTCTGTGTTTAATATTAAGAAATACAATCTAAACAAAGATTTGGACCAATATGACGTCAGTATTACTATTTCATGACTAATGCCTAAAAACAAAACTATTACCTCTTAAAATGACCTGTCCCTAAAACAATTGTCATGCATTGCTGTAAATTAGTATTTTTGAGCTTTGAGTGCTTTCTCTGCAGACAGACTGGGTGTGATAGGACAGGGTTTTACTCATTGAGCACAGAAACAATAGAGAGCCGCTGTGATTGTATCAAACACCATATGCAGCAGCCTAAGTAGGATGTAATCATATGTGCAGCCCCCCTCTAAGCATTCCTTTACAAGCTCTTTAGTGATAACAACAAAACAATGGCAAAAGTCCTAGGTGAAAGCGATTTAATCTCCGCCTTCCTCTTCCTCACACGCTGACAAAACAAGGACAGCTATTTGAGTCAAATGTGTCTGTGTTGTTCACAGAGGGAGCAAACAGTGGAGTCAGGTTCAAATCAGCAGATTGGGACACTTTGAACCAGTGCCAGACGAGGTTGGAAGATTCTGCATGGGCTGCTGCTAATTACAGTTTCCTGCTGATTCAAAGCAAATCACCTTGCCATCTCCATCCTCCACATAAACATGCACAAGTGTGGCAATGCAAATATCACAACATACAAACACTTAAAACAGCCCATCAACTCAAAAAAGACAAGTGACTATACAAGCCAATGAGAAAATGAAGTGCCCAGTCTGTGCAATGTGGTTGAACTGGGAGGATTTCCATTGGCTACATTGCTTTTCATAGCACTCATAAAACCGAGATGGCACTCTGCCCCATCCACAAATCTGTAACATCTGTCATCCAGGCATTACAAGTCATCTTGAAATAGATTACACTATAGCTTCAAACAAAAGCAGACAGCATGCGACTGACAGTGGAAAGATCTCAATGGTATTACAAGGAGACATGGGACAACAAGAAGACAGCATGGAAAATATCAGAAAAGTTAAGTCTGCTCCTGTACTTACTCACACAGCAGCACACCATTCTCAAGCGCTGATCGGAAGTCTTTGCTCCCAAATCTTTTCTTGGTTACTGCCTGGGAAAAACAGAATAAAAAATAGTAAGCACAAGTTGCATGTACGGCTGGATGAGGAGAGAGGGTGGGAGCGTCAGTGTTTCTGTGTGTGCTCATGGGGTGGAGAGCTGGGAAAAGAAAGGTAGGATGTTGAGAACAGTTGGAGGGGAAGTCAGAGGTATTTCCTTCTTAAGTCTTACAGTGTCTCTGGGTCATGGTTGAGGGATTGTTCTGCAGGTATTCCATAAGAGTGTGAAGCAGCAAAGGTCTCCAGTTTGAGCTAAAAGTTTCTGGTAAATGGCAGAACCGCCCTGTAGCCGGGGGAGCTCCGAAGCCACAAGGCTCTGGGAGCATCTGGATGACTGGAGGAGCAACAGCACTGGGTTATAGCCTCATGCCTTTCCCATGATCTCAAACCACCAGTCGAGAAACACCAAGACTCATTATGCGAACAAGGAGAGGGCTGCAGATCTAGTGCTGAATAACAAAAAGTGGGTCCGGGAAGTATTCTTTCCTCTTTTGTTCCATTATTACAATGTTAACATATATATTTTTGTATTCTTAGCTAATCTACCCTCAAGCATACAGAGCAATGAATATGATTCACCACAAACCTTGACTTCTATGAATTTTCAAAAACAGTGCATGTATATCTGAGAGTGGACCTGCAGGTGGCGGGTCTGAATGCTCATATGTCTGAATGTCAAACAATCAAATTTAACTTTTCCTACATTTTAAATTATAATTTTTTGCTTTTTAAACTTCAGGGTAGTCAGTGCATATTTTTTTTACCAATAGAAAAAACAACAACATATATTTTAGTTCAGAATTAGCTCTGATCAGACATAGGCTTTAAACCAAATGCCCATGCCAATTGCACTTTTATCTGATCTGAATCAAAAATATACTCCCGTGTCACCTATTTGTTATTGAAAATGACAGTTTCTGAAGACATTTTAATGTTGTTTGCAATCTGAACCCACTTTAGTACCTTCATAATTGCACATGCACAATACTACAAAGGCTAAAGGACAGCTGGCTCTGGTTGCACGCACTCACTGTAGCACCAAAACGAGTCGAACAAGTCACACCATCCCTTTGGGTCAGACGTGCCCTGTTCCAGAGCTTTTGTCCTGTTGCTTTTAGGGATAGAGTTCAAAAGAATAGACCTTTTTATCATACTTGAGTTAAGGCTGTAATTAGGAGTATCAGACAAAGTGATGTGGCACACAGCTCAGGTAATTTTGGGGACATTCGCAGTAAGTGGAGAAGAAAATACTTGAGATTCAAAGTGAACTCCGACCACAATTTGAGAATTTTGACATCCTGGGGGGGGGTCTATGCTCACAACTCACAAATACACACTCTGTCAGGAAATTCTTGCTTTATCTTTGCAAAATATACCAAGACAATTCTATTTCTGCAGTGGCAATAATACATTCCCAACCACCAGGCAGTGAAAACAAACCACAGACAAAGATATGCATGCGAAGGCTCACTGATACAGAGCAAACAAACTTGACAGTACCAACAGTCAGGCGCTGCAGCTGGCATAAGAAATCCTGACCCCTACTGTTTAAAGTTAGTGGGGCAACAGCAGAAATCCACATGAATAGAACAGTGCGTGCACTACAAGGCAAAAGCATGGGTTTAGGGGAGAGAAGGAAGCTGTGTCAAATTGTCAATACACATAATGTACTTCTATAGTTTGTTTACATTATTCTGCGGCTCTAAATGGGTCAAGCAGTTTGAGCTTTTGGGTTACCATCTTCCAAAGGCTGATTAATAAATGGTCACCTTGCAAAAATGATTGAATAGCTGCAAAACAACAGTCCTCCTTTTCAGAACATGTTTGCAGAGGTCTGAGCAAACACAATAAGACACAATTATACATTGTATCATTTTTGCAGTGTTTGCGCTTTGACTGGGACCATTACAGTTATGACTTCCACAACTGACCAGAAATCTTAGTGCTGAACTTGAAAGGCAACATTTTTTTCTTAATATGCCAATATGAGTGGTATTTATCTGATTATGAAGGAATGATCTTTGTGCTAAAGTATGCAGGGTGGGTCCAGCAGCCTGTAAGTGAAGAATATTTTCCCTCTTCTCTCGTCATTATTAGAGGCTTTAACTTCCAATCCACTGTGCCCTCTCTCTCCAACGGAACCCGTCATGTGGAATAATAGCTCTAATCTGCTACAACACACTGTAACTCCGGTTTAACAAGGCGATTTGAGACAAGGACACAGGTTTTCAACAACAGCTTGCCTTCCTGCAAACACACCCTTCACTCCACTCAAGAATGTCCTCTCGAATAGGAAGTCCACTTTGTGATAGCTTAAGCTTGTGCTCTCATTGAAACAATACTAACATGTACACTTTGGGGCCATGAGTAAATGAAATCAGTAAATGACACAGCGGCGATTTAAGTTATAATTCTTCAAGACAAATATAATGAATTTGAAACTAAGTGAAGTTACTGTTACTTTTTTCATCACCTCATTCTGGCCGAGTCATTCTATTCTGAACAATAGTCATAGCAGGTTTTATTTTGCATTTACATTAACATGATCACTGGTGTACAATCTAAATCTCATAAAATGTTCATCTAGAAAATCGCCTTGAAACGGCACCTCTGCGTCCGTGACCAAAGTTATTGTTTATTCATGCAGTGCATCGAGGCAAATCAGTATTCAAGGTTTGTGCGGATGCAACTCCCCTCTAATTGTTCCAACAATTCTTTGTTCCATCTTCACAGGGGTATGGGTCATCAGAGTGCATATGGGACATTG
Source organism: Gobius niger (assembly GCF_951799975.1). Lineage (NCBI taxonomy): Eukaryota > Metazoa > Chordata > Actinopteri > Gobiiformes > Gobiidae > Gobius > Gobius niger. Next base: position 21,340,809 of record NC_136860.1, read on the forward strand.
TCCAAGTAATTTATGAATCTAGCTCTGTAAAAAAGCACTGCACAGAAGCCACTGGTGCTGACACCAGTGACATATCACTATAATAGAACAAGATCAACATGTAACAACAGATAAAAGGCAGCGTGAGATCCGGCTTCACGTGAGTACATTTGAATGCAGTGGACCTCCTTTCTCTAATTACTGCCAGCCCTAACAGTGAAAGAACCAGAATAGTGCCTACAAAGAGGAGACTAATGATCAGCTCAGCAACACAGTGGCATAGGTCACAAAGGGCAACTCATATGGGCCTATGGACAGACAAATCCTGAAAACATGACTGTTTTCTATCACTATGTATGGGGTCTATGAGCGTAAGTTGTAGTACTGTATTATGCAATCATAAAACATCTTAATAATCAACATTTAAGACAAAGCATATACCAAAACAGTCTAAACACATCTATTTATGACCTTTGAGTTGCTCAAACACTGCCACTTGTTTCTAACTGTTACTATCATCACCATTAAAGCCTTACTATTTAGCTGACAAGGACCCCCATTATTCTGCTGGTGCACTGTGGCTGTACGACACAGTGGCCTGGGCTGACAGCAGGCCAAGTCTTAAAGGGTCTGCTCTTCTTACAGCCATGGCAGCTAATGCAAGAATGTGTCCATGTGACAGACTCCAGACCATTTAGTCTAGTTTTTTAACAACCACCAACCTGGCTGCGCACACATGCCTCTGTTTAAAGTGCTATAAAGCCAGGCAGCTTGTTAATCATTCAGTGGCACTGACCAGCAGCCATAACACTTTCTCTTTGAAGGAACAGTGTTAACCTCATGCCAGAAGTTGCTCTTTGATTGCCATTGTTCTGACCATGCCTACATTGCTGTGAAATAATACATTCCTTGTTAGGGCCTTAACTTGTACAACCTAGTCTGCCACCCTCCCACTTTTGCCTCACCTAGTCTGCCCCCACCCCTGTTTGGAAAGATCATGCCTACAGTGGACCACCAGCCGAAGTCACTACAATGGCCCAGTGTGTGAGTGTGTGAGACTCTGATGTCACACAGAAAGTATTCAGATTCACCCCTCATGAAATTAGAACATAATATTTGTTTAGTTACAATCACTCCACCAGCTCCCAAAAAGTAGCCTTTTGTAGTCAACACACAGGAGTATGAAATCACAGCATCAAGGAGTTTGCCTAGTATTAAGAGGTAAAAGTAGCACTTCAAATGTGACTTTTTTTTTATTAGAGGACAGCAATGGTTAACATCTGCCATGGCTTCTAACTTATGTGGACAGTAAAGACCAATTTCAAGATTTTGTAGTGAGTGTAAAAAATGTTTAACAATAAGCATTTTAAAATTCATCAAGTGTAGGCTAATAAACTTGCTTGTATAAACCAGCACACAGGTTATTGTGGAAACAAAGACATTTCTATTAATTGCTATGGAGACAAGGTATTAATATTTTACTGCCAGTAGCCATAAACTTACTTTCATCACTATAAAAATAGCAAAGTCTTGGACGGAGCAAAAATGAGCAGGTCTAGGCAAGATCTAACATGGAATGAGAGACCGCAGGAAAGCTGTCATGAATGATGGAAAGGTCCTAGGGTGTTGTGAGGAGAATATTCTTTTTCTGAAATACACTGATTATAGTTCTACCTGACACCTGGGGTCAAGGGTGACATACCTCTGTGCATCTCTAAGTCTGGGTTTGTTTTCCTGAGGGCATGTCACAGCTGAGAAAATGATCAGCAGCTTTCACCCAGAGGGAAAATATATCTATGACTGATGGAATGTATAGAAAAACAATTGCCTAAATAATCCACAATGTTGTGTCAAATTCAAGAGAGCAGGCAGTGACCAGTAAACACGTCACAAATTATTATTATGTTTTAATCCTCATATCTATAGACTTACCTCTATCCATCTCTGTGCCTCCAAGTAGGCTTCGTGGCAACTGACCGTAGACTGCTCGCGCCACTCCATCACAGAAACTTTTGTCCACAGCGATGGTCCAGTGCCATAAACGGCCCCCGTCCACACAGGCGCAAACACAATAGACGCAAAGAAAACTTGTTAAGCCATCAAAACTACAGGTTAACAAGTAGCCCCACACTCCACACTATACTTGAGCGAAATGCCGATCACTAAACGATGAGCTACGCGCGGTGCAAGAGTTTGGAACTAATGGTTTCTTTTGCATCACCTTGCACCCACACACGCGCTGCTGCTGCCCTTTACCTGAGGTTTCATCCGACACGCCTGTGTTATTGCTGCTTTGTAAGTTAATCACCAGCTGCTAAAGATCTCCACCTAGTCTGCGATCACACACAATAGGGCAAGAAACACGGCTCACCTAAGCGGTCTGAAGAGGAAAGGCAGCAGAAACAGACGGGATTGTCCTTTCATAAAGTTTGCGGCTTTGGCGGGGGCAGTGGAAAGGGTGGGGGGTTCAAAAGAGGGTCCAGGGACCTACCACAAGTTATCAGGTAGCCTTAAATGATTCTTATATATTACAGACATTATACAGGTATTACACTATTAATATGTAGACTATAAGAGGGGTAAGCGGCATATTAGTTACTCTGTCAAGACCCAAAACTGTTGTAGGGAAAGAAAGACATCAAAATCTTTGAATCTCCAGGCAATATGCGCGTCAGGTTACATGTTGTTCGTTCATGCAGCACCACCCAGTGGTCACTCTACAGCATGTGCAAAGTAAACTGTCTTACAGCCATTTGAATTAATAGGCCCCCAAATATATGATCCATACAAAAATAACACATTCTAAGCATGTCTATTGCACCCTTCGACACACATTTATTATGCCAGTTAGCAAGTCTTTTTTTTTTTTTAGATCCTATCTGTATGCAATATTGTACTCTTTGGTCAGAAACACAGGGATGCAAACACACAGTTCAACAAATGGCATTAGAATAAATTTAGTTTATTTGTCAGAATTATAAAAAATGTAGGCACATCCCTGAAGAATGGATTGTAAACCAACTGTCAGTTCGACTCCTTCAAGAGACATTTTATCATTTCTTAATACTGTCGCCACATACATTTGTATTTAATTTTAGCCTTTAAAAAATACAACTGAAATGATTAGAGGTCCAGCGTGCCTTATCTTCAACCCAATATAAGGCTAGGCCAACGCCAATTAGATATAGTCAAACCCAGTTGAAGCAGTATAGTTGTTAACTGCACATCTTTGTTCACAGTAGCCATGAAAGCCCCTTGAACTTAATCAAACAATTCTTCATAAGCCATAATAATCAAAAGCTTCCATTATCTTGAAATTATGTTGTATTGCAATGTATTTATTACTATCCATAAGACCCAATGTAGTGAGCACTGAGCACTTGGGATATGTATGGCAGTTTCATAAAAAAAGAAGAAGTCCTTAACACTTTAATCTTTGCTGAGGGCGATGATGGTGAAACAAACTTCATCTGGGTCTCGAGCCATGAATATTTTACAAACATCTACGGCATCCTGTAAAATAAGAATCAAAAAAATATATACATGAGTAAAGAAACAGACACAATTTCTAAATAAGCAAAACAGATTTCAAAATACTTTACCTCCAATAAAGTTTCCTCTGAAGTCTTTCCATGTACAATGGGAAAAGGCTTTCGACCATCTGTAAACAAGTCATATGAGCAAGAATGAGTAAAAAAAACAAAAACACAAACAAACAAACATTAAAATGACAAAAAAAAAGTTAGTACATTACCAAGTTCATAGAGCTGTCCTCCCACATTAACAAAGGATATAAAGTGCAAATTGACTCTTTCATCGGCGCTGGGGGCCTGGCACAGAGAGAGTGTGTTATATACAGTCATATGTCCGTAGGTATAGCCACATTTAAAGATATACATACCTCAGTCTGTCCTTCTTGAGCACTTGATTCATGCGTAACACGTATACTCTGCAATTGACAAAATTGAGATTCAACCCAATGTAGAAATGTGGGGGAAAAAGAACATACACTACCTCATCCTTCTCCAGGAATGTAGCCCTTTCTTCTGGGTTCATTTTGGAAGTTTTCTCAAGAAATTTCTTAAGCGGAGAATCAGACTCTTTAAAAACAAAAACAAAAAAAACATTTACGTTAAATACATGATTGATAGCATGAGAAAAAGTACAATATGCAATGATGATGTGGATAAGCATGCAAAAATCAAAATATTATGTTTACCAAACTCCAGATGCTTCAAGTTGTTTGCCACAGCATGAATGATTCCTATTGTCCCACAGGCATTCCCAATAGTTTGTTTGATGAAGTACACATCAGAGGAGATGTCTTGTTTCTCACTCTTCAGCCGGTCTTCTTCTTCCTGCTTGAAAGCCTCATACTAAACAAAACAGAAAGTGAAGGAAGGCCTTGGGACATCATTTCAAATATAACACATGAAAAATAATATGTTTTCAAACTTCAGGCATACCTTGTCTGTTATGGGGAAGAGAAGGAGCACAGCACAGACTGGTCTTGGTACAATACTCAGAAGATCTGGATCCAAACCATAAACATCTCCAAATTGCCACGTTGGTTTCATCCCCAAACAGTTCAGAAACTGTGTTTTGAAATAAATAGAGAGGGCTAAGGTTCAATGACGAATAGGTGTTTAAAAGATTATGCTGAAATGAAAGAATTACCACCGATATATAAACACTTGCAACTTGTTCAGGAGTTTCAATGAGAATTTAATGTTGGTTTTTTTCGTGTTGTTTTTTTTTTTTCATAAGGGCGATAAAAACGTAACGTTTACTTCCCGGTATAAAGCAAATTTTTCTGTTGCACATTTTGAGAGGATTGAGCATAAAACTTACCTTTGACATTACCTGAAATGGAACAAAAAGAAAAAAACGATTAAGATTCTGTAGCACAAGAACAGTCACACAGATTTTAGCTTGTGTACTCAGTTAGCACCTGTTAGCCTCTCTAACACGCTGATGAATGAATCAACGAGCTAAGAGATTTTAAGAGGGGATGCTACTTACTTCTGGATTTGACTCCAGTGGCAGCCATCGCGGGGAGTCCATTGTGAACTATATCGTAGAGTAAACAATTAAACTTCAAGACAAGTATGAGCTAAAAGTGCTTTCACAAGTCTATTTGACAGCTGAGAACCGCTTCCGCGTTGGGACAGCTCAACATGGGTGCGGTAGGGGGGGGCGGTAAAAGCGAAATCAATAAAGTGTCCTTGTATTATATCTATGAATACAGGGATCTGACATGATCATGTAACAGCTATAAGACAAATACTAGTAGCAGTTTTATAAATAAATATACGACGTATCTTTACTTAAATAAACGAGGTTTATATGCTACGTACACGTGACATTCTGAAACAGTGGACTGTTCCAATGCCAAGGCGTGTCTCCATCATGTGTTTTTCCGATTGATGTTTCTTTTCTGGGTCGATGTTTAGAAGACGCAGGACGATTGAGAAAGTGTGACAACAACAGTTTGACTTGTGCTTTCGGGTTCTATGGTTGCTATTTGTTGTGTTTAGAAGAAAAGAACATAGGCGTTCTCCGTAAATTAATACCACAAGAGGGCTCTGTAGTCTCATACAGCAGTCTGAAGGAGTAGAAGATGCCTGCTGCTGCTGAGTTGATATGTGGTGAGTTAAACTTTCAGCATCTGTATTTGCATTCAACCATTCAGCTTTTAGATGTTATATCAATATCCAGCACAATTCTTCTGTTAACTCACTGATAGGTATTTGGAAGCGGCGCCACCACGAATGTTTTATTCCTAGCATTGCTATATTAGCATTGTTGCTAAACAGAGGCAATAGAGACCATCATTTTACACATTTGTTTTCAGTTTATGTTTCATGTGTTTGTTTCAGGTTCGAGCAAAGTCGTGGACCTCATCAGTAGATTACCGCCTGATGTGTTTTCTGAAACAGTGAGAATAGTGTTCTTATAAGTGTATTTAACCTATTTTGTACTTGAAATATTACATCTGTTTTTTGTTTTGTTTTTTCATATACAGTGTTTGCATATTCTGACTTATCTTAGTGGGCTGTCCACAGGAGTGGATGCTGCTGAATTGTCTAGTGTGAGTGTCACCCCCCCACCACCCACCCTTCTTATTTATCATTTGTTTGTATTGTGCAATTTGAAAAGGCTCATCTTTTTGAACTATATGCTCCTGACGTTTCAGAGACTTTCAAGTTCCGGTATCACAGTTGACTTTGGGGATCTGCAGAGTATTACCAGATATCTTTTATTAACATTCAGGTATAATCTTGAAAACCTGACCTGCACTCATTACAAAAAAAAAAAAACGGTCATTGCAGTTCAAACAATAAAATAGATTTAATGTGCATATAATGGTAATTTCAGAAAATGTCAGCACATCGCAATTAATGAATATCCCAATAATAAATTTATTGAAAAAAGGCAACATGTTTGTATGGGCAGGTGTGCTGGACGTCAGAGCCTCTCGGCTGATGGTTTGATTTCAAGGTTAGAGGAAGGTAGCAGCAGGTGGGCCAAATCTGTTCTTCAAATTATACACAAGTTATGGAGTGAACATGGTGCAGAAGTTAAGTTACAGCAAGAAGCAACAGGAATGCTTAGCATTGGCCAGGTACTTTGTATGATTCACATTAAAAATTGACATTAACACTGTCATATTTAAGTGAAGTCCTGTGTTTGCAGTTGGTTGACATGCAGTGGAAGCTTGGCATGGCAATGAGCTCAGACACCTGTAGGTCACTAAACTCTCCATATGTGATGGTAATGCTGAAGGTGGCAAATCCTTCAGGCCAGATCTGTCAGAAAGCTTTTGAAATGACCATTCAACAATTCCAGGTTTGTATACATTGTAATTGACTGCACAGCCTGAGCCTAGAAGACAAATAATTGATGTACACTTGTTTTGTACCTTTTCCAGAACCTACACGGCCAGTTCAAAGAGATTGCAGCAGTAATGGAAACTGTCTGATACACGGAAATGACCTGGATTCATCCATCTAAGCTTAGGAATATCCAGTTGTGTTTGTTTATTGGACTCTATGTGTCTATGTGTATTTGCTGTTTTAACATTTGTCAAAAACATAACAGGATTTTTTTTTATTAAAGGTATTTTTTATTGCTATTAAAATACTGGGCAGTCATGCATTGCTACTAACAAACACTGATGGTTATTCCATGATGATTCTGTTCATGCTGTAATGAAATTATTCTGTAGTCTATTGTATTGATTCAAACTTAACCACACACTCAGCTGTGAAGTTTATACTATGTAGCGTATTAACCAAAACCTGAACATTACAAATCCACTAATCTATGACTGTGCAGTCTAGTTTTATAGCTCATGACAGGCCTTCAAATCTAGTTAAATATAGGCCAGCATCTATTTTAGGTCTTGCTGAAATTCTTGGTATTCAGACATCATCTTCAGGGCTAGTGTATAAATTGCTTCAAGTCATATAGCCTACAGCCATTTGTTACTTCACTGGACTTTCATGCGTTCTATTAATGTAGGTAGGGCTGCGATTGGAGAATTCATTCCAGGAACAAAATAGAACAATGAATATAGGAATATATAGATTATATATAGATTTTTTTCATAAAATCCTAGTTAGTCGTCTAGTTTGTGTTACATTCAATACATATAACATATTCATGGTTACTGTGGAGGGTGGAGCCTCCCTGTCACGTTTCGTGTGCTTCTGTGCGACCAGCCCACTCCAGCACATGGGACGGGCAGCGGCTGGGCGGGTCGTCCTCGACGTGCAAAACACTGCTCCGCCTCTCAAGGCGCTAGTGGAAGAAAGGCTTCTTGTCGTGGCACAGCGTGAGAAGGGGACCATCAACTCAAAGCTGTGTTATTTTTCTTTATTGGAGGGTGAGATATACCCAAGCGAAGAAAAGTTCTGCATGCGTAATTTATAAACTGCTGAGTGTCGTAATGAACCGCCTAAGAGCGCACCCAGGAGCAACACAAAGCGCGTCAAAGAGATCTGATTTCTCTGGGAGACTTTTGTTTACACTGAAAGGATTCAAAGCCACGTTTTCTTTAGCAAAGGTGTCTCGAGCAGTGCTGTAGCCTTGGCTATATCATCTTGCTCTCAGCACCAACTGGAGATAGTGCCAAAATTCAAATAATTTTCTGTCTGTCCAATGGAGACTTATTGAGGATTCTTTCATTGTTTTGGAACCACATGTTTGGCTTGTGCATTTATTTCGAATCCATCACTTTTCTTTATTTTTGTGAAGGAATGAGTCATTAGTCATTATTTTAAGTTTTATTTTTCTTACAAAGAAGCTTTCCAAAAGTCAACATGGAGAGCAGTGCGGAAGAGAAGGAGAACAGCCCCCCAGCCTCTGACAGTGACAGGCGCTTCTCCTTAAGTTACATCGGCTGGACTTCGCTGGACAGGCGGACAACAGTCCCCATGCTGCCCTGGCTCGTGGCTGACATTCGCAGGAAAAGCGAAAGGGGCGACTGCGGCCCTCAAGTCCAGCCCAGGGATGTGCAGCTCGTCCTCAACCCTCCTCTCCTACGATGTGTCCCATCCAACAACAGCAACTCCTCTGTGTTCATCTTTGAGCATAAAGCACAGCTTATCTCTCGTTTTATACACAACAGCAATGACCTCTCTTGTTTTGCCTATCTCCTGCGAGGACAACCTGACAACCCTGAGTCAGAGATGTCCTGTCACGTTTTCAAGACCTGCGACCCCAACCTGGTAAGACAGTGTCATTCAGAATCACTATATGAGTCCTGAACTCCAAGGTGCCAATTTCACTTAGATTTGTTTAGCATTGCAACAGAATAGAAGCAACATAATGATTTTAATAATGTGAGGAACAGAAACAGCATAATTAATCTGTATTCTATAATAATAATAACAAAATAATATCTTGATTCATCTAATAAGATGTAAAATATACAATCACACACAGCCTACCTACTCTGGATTATGACTGTATGATAAAAACATGTTTGCCAAGGTATTAAGTATTTAGGCCAGCCACCCTGAAAGGAAGATGATTTGAGCATATTGGGGTTTTTGGCTCAATTAATCCTGTCTTTGTTCTGCTACCACGAGAAATAATGTGTCAGACGTGTGGATACTGCAACTGTTTTAAAGTGCACACATCTAAGAAAGCAAAAGTTTGTAAAATAAACAAGCAAAGGGCCGGATTTTTAGAATAGATAAGGGAGGAGTCATGTTTTGTGTGTTTTAAGTATCCAGTAGTACTCATACAGTGTTTGCATTGATCCTCTCTTGCACACCAGCTCCTGTGTATCATATTTCCTGAGGTATGTAAGTGGCATAAGCAGGCTGTTTGTCTGCTAAGAACAGGAGAGGCAGCGTGCACGTTTGAGGTGTGAGGCCCAAGATTGAAAACTGCCTGTAGATATCTTGAACAGAGATCATGTTCTTAGTAGGCTCATTATGCGCTTGTAAACTGGTTTAGCAAGCAGCAGTTCCCAACATGCAGACAGTTCACCACGTGCAATGCTTGGCTACATTGTTCTCAAGCTGCCATGTTAAACCCTCTCAGTTATTAGTAGCACTTATTATTAATCCCTATTCAGATTAGTTTGATTTTATTCTGAATCATACAATAATTGTTGGCTATAGAAATTGTATAGTTTACGGTGCTTCATTACTAAAGACTCCAAGACAGACTGAGACCACAAATAGGGTCACTTTCTCTGGGGTAGGGATTCCTAAAAATTAAACATTCCTGAATCAATAGATAGAAAACACAATTTCTTAGCAACTGGATGTAAAATCAAATGGTATACTTGCACTTGGCACTATTATGTAAACTCAAGGACAGCTGCTGAGGCATAAAAGTATAAACATGATTCTCGACCACAGTGTGCGTGATGTTTTCGTTTATTCTATCCGGGGTAGAAACTGCAACTACTGACCTTGATTGAGATCATACATGGAACTTGTTAGATTAGCTGCATATTCTCACAACAATTGTCAATCTGTAGCTGTAGATCAAGATAATCTACAGTTTACAGTTAAACGAACTCAGAGTTTAAATGTAACCTTTTACCTAGACTAGACTGTTATGTCCTCCCTCACTCAGGCCAACACAAATATAACTGTGACTCAACTCCTTAAACCATGATAGGCACCGTGTATGCACAATGCACAGCACTGTGTTTTCACCTCTGCTCTGTCTTTAACACTAACCTTTGCAGAGTACAGTGTATTACTCGGTGAGCCGTTCATGTGGCCTTGTTGAGAGCACAATAATTTGTGGATAATGTGACAGTACACAGTTAAACGTTAAGGTGATGCCATTTTTTTTTTTTCTTGTGCAGATATATGGTTTAGTCATTGCTCATTATGAGGTTCACGTTGTGTCAGTTGTTTATTTGGACCTCGATGCGTCAGTGTATGTGTGTAGACTTCTATAGAAGTTTAAGACTTCAACAACCGTTCTTCTTGAGGATGGAATTTTTGTAGATTATATTAGTTCTTAAATTGATATATACATAAAAAATAAAATTAAGTTGATTAAATGTGCTTCTCAATCTAGACACCTTTTTTCTGATAATTCAAGACAGACATTGATCACTTTTGAAATGTCCACTTAAAGCTTTACTGGTTGAATAAATACTATTAGTCAGAGCTTCATTCATTGCAATACACTGGCTACTATTTAATCATATTTAGGCAAGATAGCCTGGGGGTTTGTGTCACTTGTAGTGGGAGCTACGGGGGCTCAGTCAGGACAATCCCCATGCTGGTTTTTCCTTAAGCCCTAAAGCTGACCTCAATTGTTAGTGTGCACAGCAGACAGGATTTGGACAACCACCAATGTCACTTTTTATGTAGATAGTAGAGTAATGTTGATGTATACAAATCAAATAAAAAATTTCTTTTTTATTTGTTTAGATGCTTAGATTATATACCCCATAACCCTTGTCTTTGGTTTCTATTCAAGCTGCACATTATAATAATAATCATAATCATAATCACAATCACAATCACAATCACAATCACTATTATTATTATTATTATTATTATTATTATAATTATAATTATAATTATTATTATTATTATTATTGTTATTATTATTATTATTATTATTATTATTATTATTATTATTATTATTATTATTATTATTATTATTATTATTATTATTATTATTATCATTATCATTATCATTATTATTTCTTTAAGATGCTTGTGTTTTCCATTTGCTGTCCCAGGTGCAAACCATGCTCCTAGGGGACAACAAACTTGAGTGATGGTCGTTCTATTTCAGAGACAATAAATGTCTTAGTATATGCGCTGTTCCCAGTAAACTGATTTTATGAACCTGCATTAGGTCTATGTTTCCAGGGATTTGGTCTGTGAGCTTGTTGAGATCTTTTTTTAACAACTGGAATAGTGTGAATTAAATTTCCAGATCTTTGTATTTAGACAGCTTTACACAAACTTTCACTGAAGTGTCAAAAACATTCTGATTATGATCCGTCTTTTGAATTTTGATTTACATTATTTTATATTATTTTTCATTACATTTTATTCATTTCTGCCAACATTTTCACCTTCTGTGTCTAATAAACATACATTTTATTCAACCAATGAAATATTGGTGTCCTGTAACATTACCAAATAGATGTCATCAATTGATCCTGTGGTAAAGTCCGCTCTGCTTCACGTCCAATTTAGTCAATATGCCTTTTATGCCTTCCTGGTCACACTAGGTTACATAATGTTTCTCTCTCTGCTTTGCAAATGTATTTACCCAACAGCCTGTTATCTGATGTGACAGGTGAGGAGTAAAATGTGTAAAGCCACTATTTGTTTAAGCGGGTCCTGGGACTGACCTTGCAACGGCTGCAGCCCTGGCTACAGTTTCTTCTTTCTTTCCACTAAGAGTCTTTCCTCTTTAAGGTTTGCTCTTTGCACATTCCAAAATATTACTCAATAGTTTCCCCTCGTGTGCTCAAGGAATTCTACTTTCCAGAGTTTGTTTGCCTGCACATGGTGGCGAGTCACTTGAGGCTAAAGCAGGTGCTGAAAACATGCAACCCAACAACATAGTTATGTGAAAGAGAACAAATGACCTTTAAGTCTTTGTTCCTTTTGTTTTGTCTTCTGTCCTTTCGAGCTTGGGTGTTTCTGGCATGGAACCTTAGGTCATTGTTATTTGATGCCCATGTTAACTCTGTTCAGTTTTCTTGTTTTGAATAATTCAGTCTAAACATTATAGACCCTGACCATTCAAATCTCTACAGAAAAAGTTTGTTGTTTATACAATGTGCCTTCATTCATCATTTCCTTTGGCTCAGGTTCCGGAAGTCATCAGCAGGATTCGACAAGCATCCAAGTCTGTCCTAAAAGAAGAAACTAATCCCAAGCAGGAAGCCGATGAAGCCTTCTACAACTCACAGAAGTTTGAAGTGCTTTACTGTGGCAAGGTACACACATAATCCAGATGATGTCTAGGTTTAGATGGATCAAAGTGAAACCTTGTTTATTATTTTTCATAGGTGACAATGGGTCATAAAACGGGTTCATCTACATTGATTGATGACTGCGTTGATAAGTTTCGCCAGCATGAAGTTGAACGTAGACGGCTCCGGCTGCCGAATGGTCAGCGAGGATCAACGGAGAACGCACCAGTGGAATTCTTCATGGGGGCAGAGTTAGATCCACTGTCCGCGGTTTTAAACACGGACGACGCCAAAGTGCCTGGAGTGGACGATGTACCGTTAGGAGGTACAAAAATAAGTGATTTCTCACATAGACTGGCCTTAAAGGGGCTAGATGTAAGTTAGCCATTTTATGCTCACTACTGCCACTTCAGGTCATACGTGTAACTGCACCTTCTATATTAAGCTCGTGCATGACGGCACTTCGGACCAAATTAACACCTTTTTGTGTGACAGTGCAGGATTTTAGAGGCAGTTGTGGTGTACGGGTCTGGGCTCATTCTACACATTAGGACATTGTTGGAACATGTAGGGGGATGAAAATGCATAATTTTAACATTTTTAAACTCTGAATAGTCCCTTTAACTGAAGAATTGACTGAAAGTTGCGCTGTCAAATATAGACTACCCATTGCATACAACGAGCAGAGCTGTTTCTTATTGTTGTGGAACAATTGGAATAGTTGTGTTGTTTCTGCTATTTTTTTGTCCTTATATGCCTAGGCAAAGTATTATCCAGTAGTGCCAGTCAAAGCAGTCTGCGCACGGCTTTCCCGGAGTGTATTCTGGAGGACTCTGGGTTTGAGGAGCCCCAGGAGTTCCGTACTCGGTGCAGCAGCCTCGCTGGAAGCCTTCAGAGAAAACCTGGAGAAACTAGTGTCATTATGGCTCCCACAAGACGCCGACATGCCAGTGCCCCAAATCACGTTCAGCCATCTGACACTGACAAAAACCGCACCATGCTTTTCCAGGTAAAGTCAATTGTTTCTATGAAAGGTTTCCTGATAAGAACAGCTGCTCACTGGTCACTTATCAATGAAATTTCATCTGTTTAGCCTCACTAGCTCTAACAGAAAAAAAAAACATACTTAATTGTAGAAATAGATTGGTGACATGTGATGTATATAATTCATAAAACGCATGTAGTGGTTGTAAAATCTAATTTATTGCAGTGATCTTTGCTTCTTTTAAAGTTGAAGCCGTTGTCTAAACATAATTCTGGGATTGATAGTGTTCACAACCTAAACCTTAATCGAACTTGGCCTCGCCCAGAATGATTGCCTCAGAGCTGTGCACACTGTAACTCTCACTGCCTTCAGTTCTCTGTACTTCTCTGGTACTGCAAATCATTTTTATGTGCGAGCTCCTGGCTGTCCCACTACAGCCCCCAACACTGCCACATGTTACTACCCTTCAGTTAAACAGGCTGTAACTTCTGAGTAGTTGTTCTGATCTATTCAAATCTGAACATGAAAAGGCCCCATGAAAAGCTCTGTTGTTGACTGGCTGCTGTGCAAAGCTATTTTTAACAACTAGAGCACATCGCTCAATATGATACTCCACATAGCAGTCAATTATGTACAAAAAAAAAAAAATCATTTGCTCACGGTCGTGTGACCTTGATTCTAAATGTGTTTATGTCTGTCAATGACCTTGTCTCAAAACTGTTCCACGGCCCTGGGACAGTGCTTGGCACAAGATTTTGGTCAGAAGTTGTTGTATAGTTTTGTATCAATGTCTGTAAAATGTCTTGAATTAACAACTGTGTTGCCTAACAGGTTGGTCGTTTTGAAATAAACCTTATAAGTCCAGATAGTAAGACAGTGGTGCTGGAGAAGAACTTCAAAGATATCTCATCATGCTGTCAGGTTCGTTTATTAACGCTTCCAGTGTTTATGTGAAAAGGTCATATTCTTCAGTGAGACTTCTGAGCTGTGAGTGTTCTGTAAAAGTGGACTATCGAAATACTCACTTTTCAAACATTTTTGGATAGTCTTTAAAAAGAGACTAACCAAGGCCTGAATGAAAGATCAAATATTGTTCTAATCTTAAGAATGACGATACAAAGCTAACAGACTGAAGTAAAAAAAAACTAAATCCAAGACTGAACATAAGAGCAATTATAGCTGGGAGCTGCTGGTTTCCAGTGGACAGATGGCGCTCATGAAAGAGGGTTTTTCAGTTATCACAAAAAGACAAAGTCCAGATACTCGTAGTTTGTAGTTTTGGGCTTGAGACATTACAAAAGCAGACCAGCTCATGTCGTCTTCAGCGTGTGTCCTTTACCAAGACTGACCAAGAATTAAAGGACAACATTTGTCTTGAACTAGACCTGGATCTAACATAATTTAACCATAAATTGAATCAGTTATTCTTGTAAAATGTACTGAGTACTGAGACCCACAATACTACAAGTAGTACCTGGGACCCAGTTTGAGAACCACAGAGATAATATTTTTTCCCGTTACAGGGTATTAAGCAAACTGACCATTTTGGATTTATTGGCCGGGACCAGTGTGAGAGTGGTCCAAGTCAGTATGTCTGCTTTGTCTTCCAATGTGCCAGCGAGTCTTTGGTGAGTGTAACATATGCAAGAGAATTACTAGCTGCTCTATAAATTTAAATTTTGTCTCACACATCTCTGTGTTGTAGGTGGATGAGGTGATGATGACACTGAAGCAGGCCTTTAGTACAGCTGCTGCCTTACAAAGCAATAAGACCCCGATCCAGCTGTGCGAAGCGTGCCCCATGCATGACCTGCACAAGCTCTGCGAGAGGATCGAAGGTACACCATGTGACTCACTTTACTCATGAATATATTGATGCGTAGTCTGGTGTTTTACAGCCACAGATAACATTCTTGTATCCTCAGGTCTCTACCCACCAAGAGCTAAGCTAGCAATCCAAAAATATCTGTCCCTGCTGAACGACAATGAAAAGGCTGATATTTTTGAGCGAGTCCAGGTACATTATATATTGGAAAATGTAGAAAATAAATAAGAATGTCCAATGTGATTAACAAATGAACAAAGAATTAATTAAAAGAACTTAATGGTGAAGATATTTTACCACATTATATACATTTGTGTCCACAGAGGCAAAAACCTTGTTCTGATCAAGAAGAAAATGAATTGGTAATCATCCATCTAAGACAGCTGTGTGAGACCAAACAAAAGGAGCACTCGCACATCGGAGAGTCTCCTCAGGTAAGTTTTGAAATGGAGAAGTATAGTACAATAGGCACTAACAGCGGTGATTCATGATATCTATTAACTCTGGCTGATGTAAACTCTTTTTCTGGACAGAATGCAGCCTGTAGCTCATCAGGTGGAGATGGTGCAGCCAGTGTCAGTCGTTTCAAACTTGATGTTCTCAAGAATAAAGCTCGCTCTTCCCTCACCAGCTCTCTTGAGAACATCTTTGCACGGGTAAAGTCTAGAAAAGGAAAGAAAAAATACCTCTCATAGTTTAATCTAAATGTTATTACGAAATCTTTAGTCATGTACACCAGTGTTAATTTATTCAAGGCTGGTTCTGAGCATTTTCTGTGTCATTTCAGGGATTTGGATTAACCTTTATCTTTCAACGACACTACAAACCAATTCTATAGTGTAATTATCCTGCCATCTGTTTTAGTTTAAGTAAAAAACCTTATCTAGAGCATTGTAGATTAATCTGAATCTTTAATTTGTCAAAAATGTTAAACTGTATTCGTGTGTCAGTGTTTGATATTCTGTTTGATTTTAATAGGGAGCCAGTCGGATGCGAGGCCGCCTGGGAAGTATAGGAAGCATTGGAAGCTTTGATAGAGTAAGTGTAATGCAAAAAAACACTACTTTGATGTTTTAATTACACAATAGATTAGCTGGAATGTGCACAGAAAGCGCCATTTGTGTTGTGTGCCACTGACCAGGAAATCCAAGTCAGGATTTCCAGTTGTGTGACTGCTGAGCTGGGCCTTTATGCACTTCCTCTTTGTCATGCATTTAAAACACAAGTATTTTTGTGTAAACAAACAAGTGGATCAACAGGCATTGTTTTGATCAGTGAAATATATTTGTCAAAAAACTAAATACAAGGAACCAAAACTGGGTTTAAAAGAACCAACAGGTCGAGGTTTTCCTTGCTATAGCGGCTTAAAGAGGGAGGCAACTGAAGCCCTACAGAGAAGAGGTTGGTGGGTTGACTTGTTCTGAAGTCCTTCCCTCCAATGTGTGTTGATAGCATGAGTCACAGGACCACATTAGAATACAATAGATGTGGGTGTTCTGCTGCATGAGAGAGACATGAGGCAGAAGAGGTGTTGAATAGACGTTGAGCCTGGAATAGGTCCGGCTGTGGTTACGTTGTGAGTGAGGTGAGTGCATATCTGAAACACGAGCTGCTGTTTTATTTGGCTTTAGGCTTGGCTTAGCCTTCGGGTTTGAATTACTATCTATTTCTGGTTTTAGAGAGGCATTGGGATGATAGCACTTTGACTCTTTACTGACAATAAACACAACAATCCAAGAGCAGAATAAATGCTTAACTACAATATTTTCTTCTGTCACTTCTAATCAATGTAAATTAAAGGTTTCTTTCTAAAAAATGCTTCCCTAAATCCCACCTTCAGCAGGATGAGGAGTCTCCAGATCAATCTCCTCCGGGTTCCCCGCCACACTTCTCTGATGATGACCCAGAAGCCGGTATACAGTTTCGGCGGCGCGCTCACACATTCAGCCATCCACCTGTGAAGAAGCGCATTTCCTTTGAAAGCCAACCCGCTAATCTGAGTAAACACCCTCCTCTGCGCAGACAACAGTCTGTCAACCCTGAGCTGCTCCAGAGCAGGTTTGTCAAAGTTATAAAGTTGACCAATGGCATTGAGCTGTGGCAATAGTGGATGTTTTGCAAGCACAGCTTTTGCTTTTGTATGAACACATGGCCAAGGCTAACGTGGCTTTAATGTAATCATTAGATAACGTTTGATTTGCTCAAAATGTAATCTATTTGCATTAGCACTTTGCTTTATAATGTTTTTCAAGTTCACATCAGTATCTCAACACAATAGGATCACATGTTTCCTGTTCATGTTTTTTTGCCCCTAGTTCTTTGTGTAATGTTTGTGTTTATTTGTGGGCATTTCATGTTTTGCTCACGCCAGTGTGGTGTCAAGGACACGCAGTGTTTCGGAGAGTGACTCTACCTTCAGCCTCCCCTCCTCCTTCTCCACTCCCACTTTCCTGAAAAGCATTTACCAGGGCTCTCTGGGTTCCCTCAGCTCCCTGGCAGACAGTGGGAGCTACAAGAGGTGAGAGGGGGTGTACAGAACCCCCTGTGCATAACCCCAAAACTGCCAGCAATCTGTCACTGGAATGACATGACTGGTAGGGTGTAACAATTCTGTGCTGGGAAAGCAGAAGCCCTTTATCTGTTGGCCGTACAAACTGTGTATCTTACAGCTTCATTAATTCTATTAACTTAAATCACTTCTTCAAAAGGCAATGAAAATTATTTTCACAGCTAATGCTGAACCCACCATAATGGATAAGAAGGAGGTGCTGCTGATTTAGCATACATTTTTTTTGCATGTTGATTTGCATGACTCACTAACAGTATTAGTACTATAGTACAAGGCAATGTATTTTTGATGTGGTTTTGTTGACTGTTGAATTTTTTATGATATACTTTATTGTCCGATGGGTGACCGCAGTGCAGCGCCTGAGGCAGTGAGTAAAGTATACTTAAAGTATACTTAAATCCTGTTGTGCATCTCTTATTTTCTACATCTCTCCCAAGACAGAGTTGTAGAGTTGCAGAAAGTAAAGGTTAATATTTCCATTATGAATGAGCCTCAGCTGTGAAGACCACTGCTAAATGTCACTTGCTTCCACAAGATGTTTTTCCTCTAACAGAAATCCATCCTTCTAAGCAGTTGTGCTGGTAGTGCATAAGCAAAACTGGTAAAACACGAGTTGATGGTTATTGCAAAGTTTTTTGTTTTAACAATTTCCACTGTTTTTGTGCAAGAGATTTGATGTAATTTACAGCAGTGTTTCCCAACCGGGGGTACGGGGACCCCAGAGGGTAGGCCAAGACTTAATACAGGGTACTGGAAATATGTTAGATCTAAAAAGAAGGTGAAACTGAACAGTATTTCGATATTGATTCAAAGGAAAACTTGTGTTTGTACTGCAAGGCACAACCACTGATTTAGAGCACTATAATGATGAAAACTCTCTTATTCACTCGTGTACCAGGGTCCTCTCTGTTTGGAGTTATAGATGATAACTTAATTATGAAGAGCAAATGTTGGACTTATCTACTTGATTTTGTTAGTATTACAACACACCCACGTACAGACCCTTGTTTTTAGAAACTAAAAGCATGTTGCTGATATGTTATAAAAATGTAAAAATGCATGAGAGCTTTATGCCCAACTGGCTGCTATTTGGCAGATACTAATGGTTCAATATGACTTTGCTTTATGCTTTATTTGATTTTTTCTTTGTTTATACATTTTCTATCATCCTGTTGCAGTTGAAAGTATTGGGTTTATGTGAAACGGCTCAAATGGTGTCCGTAAGCTGAACCTGTCTCTTTCACTGGGTATCTGTAACACTGCACTCTCTTGTCTCGTAGCAATGGTGAAGGCAGGAAGAGGACCTTGTCAGGCTGCAGCACAGACTCACTGAGCGCTCTCCCTCTGACCCCACGCCGAGTCTCCTGGAGGCAGAAGATCTTCATGAGAGTCGCGTCCCCCATGAACAAGCCAGTGTCAATGGAGCAATCAGGTTTGGTAACACTGTTTGGTAAAATAACCAGGTGAAATTCACCATCAATATGCTGGAAAAGTGACTTTATTTTAATAGGTCAGTTTAATTTGATTAAAAATATTAAGATACTCTGGAACTGCATTTATAACTTTGCATCTTTTACTATTAAAAGGTATACCTTTGTATGTAATTGCTTCAAAAATTAAATATTTCAACTGGACCTTTTTTGTTTTGATTTGTTGTTGTATCAACTAAAAAACAAAAACTGTCCATTTGAAGTATTACATTTTTTAAGCATTTATGTTACCTGGATGAAAAAATGAGCTTACATAGACTAATTTGTATGTAATTCATTGAACTCATTCAGTTGATACGTTAAGGCTGATACATTAGTAAAGGAATCTTAGAAAATACAAGTTCATCCCGTTTTGTATGTTTATTTTCATTCTCTGTTTTGATGTTTTTCTCAGACCACACTGACTCTTCTGAGCTGCTGCCTCTGTCACCTTGTGCTCTGGTCTCTGGTCTGGATCCGTTGGGTCGACTGCAGCCCAAAGGGGGGATCCAAGCCTCTGGGGAGAGGCCAAAGAAGACTGGGGCAGACTATAGGATGCTCTGGAAGACGGCCATTCACCAACAGATCCTGCTGTTGCGTATGGAGAAGGAAAACCAGAGGCTTGAGGGTGAGTTCCTGTCACTACTTTGAGGATGATGAACTGGAACATTAGTGTCACATGAGGGACACACACACAGAACAAAAACGTCTTCTGCAGTCTGTGTAATAAAGTGTAACTTATGTTGTTGTATTCAGCTGTTGTCCAAAGACAAAAGCGCTGCTTGTATTTTGTCATGTTGATCTCGTACTTCCTTTCTAGAACAGAACAGGGTCTCATTGTTTGTCGAAGCTCGGGCCTTTACAGTTTAGCTCAATACAAGCAGTAGGTTGTGGCATAAAGTCGGATTTTCCATGCTTTTTTTCAATGAGTTCAATGAGACTGAGCACCCGCTGGAAAAATATATACATGGGCGCCTATGAAGGGTGTGCACCCATTAACCCCCACCTGAACACATTTTCTCAAGTCAACTTAGACATTACACATTGTTGCTCTCCAGTCAAGAAGCTTTAAGATATGGGTAAAGCCAAACTGTAGAAAATGCGCTTGGTTAAGATAAGAGGTTAAACCGAATTTGACCATACAACCCAACATCTCGACGTCAAGAACCTCCACGGGCTATACTTGTAAAGTGATTATATGGCGAGCTCTCCATGTGCCTCTTTGCCTTCACCTCACATGGCTCCATGTTCCTCTCTCCCTCTTCTGAAGGCAAGGCAAGTTTATCTGTAAAGCACAATTAATATTCAAGGTTATTCAAAGTGCTTCAGTTACATAAAATTCTCATTTACTTACTCTCTGGCCCGTACTTTGGTGATGTAACACATGTATCTGACCAATACATTTAGCCCCTTAATATTTAGACTTCCTTGCGTGTTCATAGGAAATATAAAATGAGAGCACAGATTGGCTTTCTGTATGTCGCGGACTTGGGGAGTGTAATCCATGGTAAGAGCAAAGTAGGCTCATATTTATCTGTGAAGAATAAGATAAACCTTATTGGTCTTTTTGTTATTTAAATTTAAATGCATGTCCTATTTAAACGCTGCCTATATAATATGTAAACCAATTTATCCACAGATGTAAAGATATTGTCTCTTATCCATTCATTTGTCTGTCCCTGAGAGGGCGGTGCGCAGGGTTGAGAAGCACGGTTAGAGGAGGTACAGAAAAACAACAGTGGATTTTGTCGTACAGCTTGTAGTACAGCTCTTGCAGCAGGCAGCCTTAGTCGTTGTATTTCATGTAAGTGTCCATTGTTGTACAGCGGCTCGTAAACAGGATGTTGAAACAAAAGGAGGAGTGGATGTGCAGAAGTGCAAATCCATCTAAGTCATTTACCGGACCGCACAAAATTAGACATTGTGTTTTGGTATTTTTTTGTGTCATACTCAAGACATTTTTTATGTTGCACAATTAATTTGTTGTTACAAAAATAATAGGTGAAAATTCATCTTTTACCAACAGAACTCCGCATAGGTTCTAATCACACAAAGTAAACTCGCGTACAAGACTGGATAACACTGCAGGGGTCAAAGTGCATCTTATAATATCAGTCATTTAATTCTATGTTTCTTTTCTTTTTGCCTCTCTGACACCACTGCTGGTCTGAGGACCTGATTGTGAATTATCTTTTTCTATAGATGGTAAGGAATATCAAAGCATGCTTTAGGTTTTGCATGAACACAGTTTTGTATTCTCTTCTTCGTCATGGTTAACTCAGTGACACAGTGTACAGGGTACTGTTGGTCCTTTCATTTATCCTTTCAACCACTTCATGCTTTCTGTTGTAATGTACATGTGGTACTGGCGCACATGTGGGGGTTATTGACCTTTCCATGGTGACTGTGGGAAACTGTCAAGGGGATTCTTGTGTCACTTTCTCCCACTTTCTGACTATATTGTACCAACCAAAATAAATATGAGCAGTCCTTTAATACTATATTTTCATGTGGAATACTTTTGTATATTACAGCAAGCCGTGATGAGTTGCACATCCGTAAAATGAAACTCAACTATGAAGAGGTGGGCCAATGCTCCAAAGATGCTCAGACATTGTGGGAGAAGAAATTGTCAGCCCCAGGCAGAACCACAGTCCCACAAGACAAAGAGGCAATGTATCGCGCTCTCTGCCAAGGTCAGTGTCATGTTTGTGTGTGAAAAAAAACAGCTCAGTAGAAGCCTCAGTTCAGTTCAGTAAGCACATGTACAGTGCATACAGATTCATCTCAAACCATTGATGCAAAAAGACAATAGGTAGTACAGAAAAATATATATACAGTGGCTATTTGCGTGAGATCAATAAAGTTCTATCCCATCTCACATATAAACACAATAGGGGGCAGCAGACGGAAGGAAGTGCAGAGTTTAGTCTCCTGACAGCCTGGTGGATAAAGCTGTACTTCAGTCAGTTGGACCTGGCACTGATTGAAACTTAGCAGTTTTTTAAGATGACTTCTTGAAATAGGCTTATTTCTCAATCACACAATATCACAGGTGTTACATTAAAGAAGAACTAAGTAACTTGTTTACCTTAATATATCCTTTTCGTAGTCCCTTTGGGGGTAATACAAGTGTTAATGGGATGATTGGGGGTCTTTCATCTTCCCCAGAAAACCACCCTTGCAAGTTCCCTGCACCAGGTCGGAGGCACAAAACACACTAATAGAATCATGAAGAAGAAGCTAACAGGCTAACGGGCAAAGCTAACTGTGGGCAAGTGTCACTTTAGCAGTATTTACAGCCAAGTTTGAGTGAAAAAAATTATCTCCATTGTGTAATTGGGTGGTGGCACTATGTGCAATATGCCTCTGTCTTTTCTGTCAGCATAATATTTACCCTCATGGACAATTAATGAATTAAAAAAAAACAAAAAAAACGCAACATGCGACACCTGCAGTGACGCTTATGGGCTCTAGGGGCATGAGTTACTTAGTTCTGCTTTAAACTTGTAACTAATATCTGAACATACATCTTTATTATTGAGATGTGCGTACGCTGCTTGGTTCAGGCACATGTGTTGTTCATGACGCTGTATTATATATTTGTCATGAGCTGATTATAACAGTCATGTGAACTTCTCAATAGTTTCTCTGGCAGTAATTAGTGCTTACCTGCCCTTATCCAGGAGAAGTCCAACCACTTTTGTATAAGACCCAGATGATTCCACTGAGAGTATAGTTGAGTGTGATTTCCAAAGAGTTGGAATGGCTTCTACGTGTGGCTTGTGTGGATTAGCTGCACAATAATAACAGTGGCCAATAGTTAATAGTGTTTTCTATGAAGCTGGGATGTAATTTGGACACTATATCACTTCATCACAATAGGTGTGCCAAAGAGCAGGCGTGGAGATGTGTGGATCCTTCTGTCCCATCAGCACCGGCTGCGACACAGGTTGCCTCAACGACAACAAGCCCCTGACATCCTTTATAGAGATCTACTAAAGCAGCTCACAGCGCAGCAGCATGCCATCCTCGTGGATCTTGGTGAGCTCTATTCAAATGTTGTCAACTCCTATTATGCTAAACTGACCTTTTTAAGTTTTGTTTTATAATATGCACCTAATTTTTCCTAATTGCTCTGCATTCATCTCACTCTCTAGAGCTGAAATGTGGATTGAATTTGTAGGACTTTGTTTGTGGTGGTAGTTGAAGCAGAAGCATTTTCAGCTCACAGAAATAGAGCCACAGACTAAAACTTGAAACAAGCTATAACTTCAGTCCGTTCTGCTGAAGGAACATCTTTAATATTGTTGTAAAGTTGATTTTACATAATACCTTCTTAGGCCGGACCTTTCCCACCCACCAGTATTTCTCAGCTCAGCTTGGGGCTGGACAACTCTCCCTCTACAACCTTTTGAAGGCCTACTCTTTGCTGGACACAGAGGTAGATCCTGCACAATGTAACTATGATGCAGTGCGCTTTGAAGTATTAACTATAGTCTGTTTTTGTAGGTGGGCTATTGCCAGGGAATCAGCTTTGTAGCTGGAGTGCTGCTGTTACACATGAGTGAGGAGCAGGCCTTTGATATGCTCAAGTTTCTCATGTACGACCTCGGAATCAGACGCCAGTACAGACCCGACATGATCTCCCTGCAGGTGGGTACCAGAGAGTGACCACAGGCATCTCTAAGACTGAAGTACATTTGGATAAGTTTGTCTTTAACAGAATAATACAAAGAATAACCAGGCTGTTACTTTTTTACTGGGGTAATAAACTTGAAACCTTGCAGCTTTTCCAACAACACTTCTCAGACAGTCTCTACACCTTTTTCTTATGTTTTTAAAATAGTAATTACGTCTGACCAATCTTAAGCAATTATATCACTCAGTCAAAGCTATTGTTGAAGCAAACTTGTAAAATACTGCCCGAAAATACCTCAGTATCTTTTATTTTACTCTCATAGCTCACTTAATTTACATAAAATAAAGACTCTAAACAAGTAAATACAGTAATGCTATGATAGGTCAATCCCCTTTAGTGTGTAGTTTATTATAGCCTACTACAGCACACAGTAGTATAGTGTTCCTACCTCATATTGATGCCACACCTGTAACGTGCTCGGTTAACTCGAGTTAAAGGAGACTGACCTCAGTGGGAGTATATGCGTTAGCAGGTGTGGTAATGTTTAATCTGCATGAAGAGGGCTCATGGACAGCACTTCCCCTTTCACTGGAAACAACAGTGTCTGCCACACACTGTGAAGATTGCGGCAGTTTAATTTTTTGTTTTTGCTCAACACAGCGGGTAAATGTATTGTCTAATTTTTAACAGGAAACAGTGACCATTTACTGGTGTTGCTTCTCTTTAGTGCTTCATCAATTTCATGTTGCGCGACCCCTTTTGCTGGATATTATGTCTCTATCTTTTACGTGTGTGTACCTATCTGTTGTTGCCTAATATGGTGGATTCAATTGTACTTGTGGCTCTTGCAGTTCCAGCTTCTCCAGTTTACACTTGTTATGACCTGTGTCTGTTGATTTATGTAGTTCGTGCACGTCCCTATTCAAATGTTTGCCTGTTGTTGCAGATTCAGATGTACCAGCTCTCCAGACTGCTGCACGACTATCACCGCGGACTGTACAATCACTTTGAGGAACATGAGATCTGCCCCAGTCTCTACGCCGCACCGTGGTTTCTCACTCTCTTTGCCTCTCAGTTCCCCCTTGGCTTTGTTTCCCGCCTATTTGGTGTGTTTTTTATGCTTTGTTTAAAAAAAACAACAAAAAAACAGCTTCATTTTGCTTTAATATGATAGCACTAACAGCATGTATGTATGTTTTGCAGATTTTGTGTTTGCCCAGGGAACGGAGGTGATTTTCAAAGTAGCTCTGTGCCTTCTGAGTAGCCACGAAAGCGAGATAGTCAAGTGTGACAACTTTGAGAGCATCGTGGACTATCTGAAAATTACACTCCCCTCTCTCAATCAGACACAGATGGAGCAGACCATTGCAAAGGTACACTAGTCGTACAAGTTAAAAATAATGAATGATCTATAATGGATAATGTCACAAAGAATAATATTACTCTACAGTTACTCTGCAGCAACTGATGATATGGTAATAATATGGAAGTAGTAAGGTTTCTAGGAGTAACAAGGGACAATGCAGTTTGCAGCCCCTTTTACTATGTTTCCTGGTAATTTACAAAAAATGGTTTAAAGCAGAACTAAGTAACTCATGCCCCTAGAGGCCATAAGTGCCACTGCTGGTGTTGTAGTTTTATTTTTTTATTCATTAATTGTCCGTGAGAGTAAACACTACGCTGACGGAAAAGACAAAAGGAGAGAGGGATATTGTACATCCAATTACACAATGGAGATAATTGTTTTCACTCAAACTTGCCTGTAAATACTGTTTATGTGGCACTAGCCTGCAGTTAGCTTTGCCCGTTAGCCTGTTAGCTTCTTCTTCGTGATTCTCTTAGTGTGTATTACGCCTCCGACTCGGAGGCAGGGAAGTTGCATGGGTGGTTTTCTGGACAGAGACACCAGGGGGGGATGAAAGACCCCCCAAATATTACCTCCAGAGGGACTACGGAAAGGATTTATTAAGGTTAACAAGTTACTTAGTTCTTCTTTAAGGCATGGATCTATAATAAAAGATCTGTGGGGTTAGATCACTACCATGAAATAAATCAGGTGTCTGTCCTATTTACTCATAATGACCATAATTACCATGTTATTACACTTACAGGTACTATGCTATTTCCATCTTATTCCTGAGCTGTGAAGTACTGCATTTATTACAATAGTTTAAATGTAATAAACATGCTTCCAAGGCTTCAGTAGCTCAGAATGTAATAACAATAGTTGCTTTGTTCCTTAACTTGTGTTGTGTAGGTGATGGAAATGGATATCTCCAAACAGCTGCATGCATATGAAGTAGAGTACCACGTTCTGCAGGATGAGATGGTAGACGCTGGGCCGCTGCCTGATGACTCCGAGCGCCTCGACAAACTAGAGAAGACAAACACACAGCTGAAAAAACAAAACATGGATTTACTGGAGAAACTGCAGGTGAGAACAAACCCACACTGTGGCCTGAAACAAGTGTTTGTTCTTATTGAGGCAGTATCACCGTCAGATGACCACCAATAGATGGCACCAAAGTGCAGGAGTAAAAAGATGCGGAAAACATCTGCTACTGTTGCATTTAGTATCCTCAAAATAATCTCTCAAAAATGTACTTGTTCGAATCACATATTGATGTAAAATGTTGCACAATGTTGTTCATACACTGAGCTAGATTTTTAAGTGCTGATTTCTCAACTAGTAAAAGTCAAATCCAGGTTTACAACTTCAGTGTGACCTCATAATCTATAAACATTTTATGTAAGCATGTTTTATAGGAACTTACTATAGACTGTATTTGACTGCTAGTTGGCTTATTTTTTATTCAAGAGAAATTTGGTTTGCACTTTAAATTATACATATTTTCAAACATTATGCTTAGGACGGCTCCCAGAGAACACTTCTGCTAATTCTTCTGGTACAATCACAATTTTATTACTTAAGATTAAGATATTACTTGAAGCATGAATCATTTGCTTTAAAAGTTGTGCTTTTTTTTAATACAATAATGTTTATGTTCTGTGATTATCAACTTCAGTCATAAAATGTCAAAAATCCTTTGAGTATTTTAGATCTCGAAAAGAACAGTCTTGAAATCTCCTTTAACATCAAAACACACCTTGTTTTTTCCCCCTGAGCTCACTGTCTGTGTTTTGACCAGGCGGCTCGTCAGAAGATCCAGTCCCTGGAGACCAGCGTGGATAACTTCCTTTCTCGGGAGAGCAAACTGAAGCACATGATCCGCTCTCTGGAGCAGGAGAGGGCAGCCTACCAGAAGACCATTGAACGCATGCGCTCGTGCCTTCCCCCTGACGCCCTGACAGATGTTGAGATGACCCAGATCAAAACAGGACCAAATGGGAAAGCCAAAACTGCAGCCAAGAAGCCCTGATGACAACCATGTAGCAGATGCACACAAAGAAGTGAACAAATAGAGATTGTATTTGAAAAAGACTGCTGGGATTTTCTGTTTTTTTTTTGTACAGCTGTTAAGGCACTGTAAAAGCTTTCACATAATGCCTGAAGTTTAGGCATCCAGACTGTATGCTTAAACCTATATGTGAAAAGATAACAGGAAGAAGTAGGAAGATATTTTCTGTTACAATTACCACATCCGATGAACTTTTTCCCCCCGCTGAGCAAGGGAATTTCAAGCCACTAGTGAGAAATGCATCTTCGAAACACTGCCTTGACAACCTTTCTCTTGTAGCACTATAATAGCAATGAACAGAAGCATTCTTGTAAACTTCAGGGTCAAGCTACAGCTGATACCAACATGTTTTTACGACATTGAATGTGACTGCTAAGATAAATCAGCGTGCTTTATTCCCCCTTCACTTGAAATATTTCTAATGGCCCATTTGATTTTGTTTATTGAAGTGTTTGTCTACACATCTGTCTGTTTCAGCCCACATACTGTTATCTTCTGGCTCATCATGTAACTCTCCACTACTGCCTCGTGCACTGTGGCTGGTGCTCGTATGTGCTGCTGTAAAAAGGAGGAAGTCTTTCTCCCTCAGCTGGGGCAGGATGTGAGATTGTCTGCAGTCTCAGTTTCCTGTGTGACTGACCGCCGTTTCGCCTTGCTCATGTTCAGACACTGAGGCAAAGTTCACACTACCATGGGAAGATCAGATAGAGGGAGCATACAAGTTTGAAGGTGATTACGGAAGAAATTGAGTATTCAAATAGAAAGTCTGAATAGAAACATTTTCTTTTGGATCAAATGTGTCCAGTGATTTGAATGAGACTGTTGTGCGTGTACAATCAGTATTCCTTGTGCTGTGCAAAAATCTTAGTAAAAGCATAAACATCATTAAATCACAATGTTAGGGCTGTACAATTGATTATATATTAATGTTATCGCAATATTAGGTGATGCCTTTCCCATGTTGTAAGAAGCCTATGTATCGCTAAAATCACTGAGGTCTTTCTGACAGAGATTTTCAAAAATTTTCTTTGTTTCCCTATTGATTTGGCTTTTTTATTTTGAAACGATTTGATAGGGGGAAAAAAATGTTAAGTTTCAAGAGTTTTGTTTACATTTACAACACAAACAAACACAACTAAATAGTTACACAACATTCTGAATATGCAACACAGAACAGTAATAAAATAAAATACAGATGAAACTCGGAAAATTTAAAAGTGCATTCATTTCTGTCACTCAACTTAAACTGGGAAACTAATATATGATAGACTCATTACATGCAAAGGGAAATATGTATAGCCTTTATTTGTTACAACTTTGATTATTATGGCTCAGCTTGTAAAAATCCCAAATTCAAAATCTCATAAAGTTAGAATATTTTATATATATATCAAAATTATAACAAATAAAGGCGTGACATATGTCACTTTGCATTTATTGAGTCTATATCATACATAAGTTTCACATTTTAAGTTGAATTGCAGAAATAAATGAACTTTTGCACGATATTCTAATATTCCGAGTTTCACTTGTAAGTTGTCACACTCCTCCTTACATCAGGCATATTCTGTCATGCTGCGATAACAATAATAATTTTCATATTGAGCGGCCCTATCTAAGGGTAAAATCATTGTCCCCATATTCAGTTCAGTATTTTATCAAATCACACATCACATAAGCTTTTGTGCAGTACTGTATTGTAGACTAGTATTGCTCCTACATACAGTACATACTGATGCCTGTACTCTATTTCTTGTAGAGGCAGGCAGTTCAAGTTAGTTCAAACTATGTCCTTGGATGCATTTTATGTTATGGTGTTGTCTGATTGACTCCTGCCAGAGAGAAAACAGCCCATGTTAGACTACCATTAGAGGCTAAGTGATAGCTGTCATCGAAAAGCACTCAGTGTCTGTCAGTTCTCCTGCCCTTGACAACTGTTTTGCACTGGAATTGTTTGTCATCACAGTGGAGCTCAACATACAGCAGACTTTGGTTAACTAAACTGTGTAACTGAGGATTTGACCGTAGCACTTACTTGACTCGTTGGACTTCAGTTGTTTGAAGTGGATCCAGTCTGACGTTTGCTGTCAAAGTGATCTGTTCTTCTGATAATTGAGGTGACATGGCAAACCTTTGCACCAAACATCTCATTAATAATCATGAGAAACAGTTGCCTCTGAACAGCAGGAATATCCACTGTGCATTTTGTGTCTGTATAAAAATATATCAATGTCTCAAAAGACGAGCTGGCATGCATACTTTTCTTTTTTTATAAATTGTAATTGTAGAAATATTCAAATGTGTGAACCGATAACCAAAAAAAGTATTCATAATGATTTCACAAACATGCATTTGTAATAAAGTGTTTTCGTTTATAAATGTAATGAGGGCAGATAAAATATAGACTTTTCTACCTGTTCTTATGTGTAAGGGCTTTCTGTTTCAATTCAAGCACAGAACTTAATTTTACTGTAAGTAAGGCTCTCTGCAGGCTTCTATTGATTTCATTGAGAATTTTTGAACCGCTTTCTTTATTAATTAAGCTGATGATTCAATAAACCTCACGTTGTTTTCTGTCTGCCCAAGTCCAAGTGTCTGTCTTGTTCAATGTGAGCTCTCATAAAGAAATCATGTACTGCTTCAGCTCTAAAAGGTATAACCCTGCAAGAAGGTGGATGTAGCCTCCAGCTGAAGTGCTTGTTTGCAGACAGTTTGCTGCATTAAAGGGCTGGGGTTTGGATGGCTTGTTTAGGCTAGTCACTGTTTATGAAGATTATTTGATTCATTTTATATTTTACTTTGACCTAAGGCTATTAAAAGTCCTATACCCAAGTTTTTAACCTTTTTTCTCCTGACAAATGTCTCCTTTGCAAGTGCAGGAAGCTACTGTATTTCTACACTATAGTATAATGTGTTCAATTTAGTGTACTGTACAATCAGAAGTATTTTATATCGGTGACAGTCAATGAGAAAACACATTATGTTTTTCTTTTCTTTTTTGTGAGCACTTTTATTTTTATATCTTCATTTGTGTTTAACCGTGTTTAGCATCTTTACTGAGCAGTGTCTTATTAAGCTCTGCCTGTGCAAGTTTTGACAACAAGGTTCACCTTTAGATGCAGGAGTACACATATAGTATGCATCGGCTTTTCTTTATTTCCAACACTATTTACATTGTATGATTCTCCTTGAAAGCATTCAACTACAAATAAACACATGGAATTATGCAGGAAACAAAAAAGGGGGAAATAACTCTCCCTCAAAATTGCCACCCTGTATTCTTGGCATTTACTTGATATGGTTTTGAACCGTCCTGTGACGTGAAAACCATTTCTGGTGACCACATCGTGAAGCCCATTGAGAAAATCAAAAGTGCAAAGCAGTAGTCAAAGCAAAAATGTGTGTGCTGTTTTGTAAATATCAATGTGTGTGAAGCATATGGTTCTTTCCACTGTGAGTAAAAGTAGGTGAAGCTTCTTGCTGACTTTTTGTTTACGTACAAAAGCCTTGTTCATTACTGGTCCAAAAACACGGCTCTTGTCGCGAGTCTGCCCCTAGAACCCCCACAAGTGACGGTCAAAGCCAGAAACCCCTCACTCTAAACAAAAGCCAGTCACATTCCAGGCGTATTCTCACAGTATTCCCACACGAGGATACATCCTGCAGCAGAGGCAAGAGGGGGATACTAGGAATTCCACTGGGAACGGGGCTGGGATCGACACTTCCTCTGCCCTGGAGTCTTATCAGAGCTGTTTGTGTTTTCTCTCATCACTCTCGCCCTATCTTCATCGTCAAACCCTCCTCCATGCTCCTCTTCGTCTCCTCATTCTCCCATTGGAATAACAAGAACCAAGTGTATGCACCTCACCCTCGCTACAACAGTGACCTACTGTTGTGTTTACATTACGTAGTTTTGACTGAATTAACTGTGTTTTGTTATGGGAATAGGTGGGACAGCGTTACTCCATTGTTATCACTGACCAAAGGAGTGGCTTTGTTTTCCTTTCAGTTGCTTTGTAAATCAACACTGACAGTTGAGTTTAATGGTGGGTGAACCACACAGAAATCCCTGTTTTCTGAAGGAGACTCTCTGGCAGATTTGAGAAAGTATTTCTTTTTACACAGACATGCTGGCAACAATAAAAAAGTTTTTGCTATTAACCATACATGTCAAACAAATTCAAATTATGTCCAAAATTTCCATATACGTAGCCAAGTTTAAGTCCAAATGTAACCCATCTGCTTATGAACCTGTAACCTCAGGATACTTCTGGCATCTAGTAAATCTTTGACACATAATACGGTTTGTCTTTGTTGCATATTCAGTGGTTAATGAATAAACTGTGAGTGAAGACAAATAAGACTCAAAGCAGAAAAGTTATGGCTGTGCAGAGGCTGGATGCAACAGGAGAAGCTCGGGGAAGAGAGGGGAGCTGCAGTGAAGGAGGAGGTTAGAGAGAGTCCCCCGCCTTATATGGAATTTCATACTGCTCTGCTTGTGGTGGAGCCTGAGCTGTTTCTGTAGAAACGCCGCTATAACCCCATGGACAGAAGCTTCGTGTTACATACTGTATATGCGACAACTGATTGCGTACTGTGCAATATGGATATCACTTTTTAATATTTAGTGGCTTTAGGAAGTTAAATTCTTTTTGATGAATCAGATACAGTGAGAACCAGACGTTTACATACACTTCATAAAAACACATTTGCATTTTTTTTTCTCACTGTCTGACATGAAACCAGAATTTTTTTATTTATTTTTTTAGGTCAATTAGAATTTTAGAAATTATTTCTTTTTGTCAAATTCCAGAAGAATGACAGATATAATTTTTGACATTTTTTAAATTACTTTTTCCAAACCAAAAGTTTACATACATTTAATTCATCTTTGGTAGCGTTTCATTTAAACTGCATATTTTGGGTCAAACGTTTTGGATTTCCTTCCACAAGCTTCTCACAATAGTTGGCAGGAGTTTTGGTCCATTCCTCCAAACAGAACTGGTGTAACTGAGCGAAATTTGTAGGCCACCTTAGCACATGCCTTTTCAACTCTGCCCATACATTTTCAACTGGATTAAGATCAGGACTTTGGGATGGTCATTTCAAAACACTGACTTTGTTATCCTTAAGCCACTTTGTAACCAGTTTGTCTTGAGATGTTGCTCCAGTATTTCCACATAGTGTTCTTTCTTCATGATGTCATCTATTTTGTGACGTGCACCAGTTCCTTCCATTGCAAAACAGCCCCACATGATGCTGCCACCTCCGTATTTCATATTTGTGATGGTATATATATATATATATATATATATATATATATATATATATATATATATATATATATATATATATCTCGGTCCAGAAAAGTGCAGTTCTAGGAACTGCAAAGATACTGCGCAGAACCCTCAAGCTCCCAGGCCTCTGGTAGAGGACCCGAGCAGGAGGAGAAAGAGACCGCCCACGGAGGGTGAGGAAGAGTTTTTTTTTATATATATATATATATACAGTATATATATATATATATATTTCCATACCAAAGGATATGTCTCCAAATATTAAATTTTTTTTTATTTGCAAACTCCAATCTGTCTTTTTCACATTTTCTTTGGAGTAAGAGCTTCTTCCAGGCAGAGGACCCTCTCAGCCCGTGTCGGTCCAGTACTTGTTTCACTCTGGATAATGACAAACTCTTACCAGGTTCAGCATCTTCACCAGGTCTTTTGCATTTGCTCTTGAGTTGATATTCACTTTTCAGGCCACAGCACGTTCATCTCTGGGACACAGAACCTGCCTTCTTTCTGATCTGTATGATGGCTGGTCATTTCAAAAAAAAAATTAATCAGTGAACCTTCAAGAGTCTTGAAATTGCACCCATGGATGAGCCACACATGTGCTTCCAAGGTCATGAAAACCATTTCTGGTGACCACATCGTGAAGCCCATTGAGAAAATCAAAAGTGCAAAGCAGTAGTCAAAGCAAAAATGTGTGTACTGTTTTGTAAATATCAATATGTGTGAAGCATATGGTTCTTTCCACTGTGAGTAAAAGTAGGTGAAGCTTCTTGCTAACTTTTTGTTTACGTACAAGAGCCACACATGTGCTTCCAAGGTCATGACATCGTCATCTGGGCTTTCCCAAAATGGTTAAAAGTATAGTAATCTTAGTGTATGTAAACTTCTTCTTTGTAAAAAGTAATAAAACAATTGTTTAGAAAATTCTATCTTTCATTCTTCTGGAATTAAATAAAAATAATTTTAAATTCTAATTCACTTAAGAAAAATAAAAGTTAATTCCAGTTTCATCACAGTGAGAAAAAAATACAAATGTGTCTTTTTATCAAGTGTATGTAAACATATGGAATTCTAGCTGATTAGAATTCAACATGGACCAAAACTTTTATCAATGTTCAACAACAGCATATACATGATTGAGATCAATGGAATGGGTCTGCAACTCAGAAACAGCGAGTGTGTTGATATTAAATCATTAAATGTGATTCAAACACATATTTTACATCCCAGTTCTTCACAGGGATGAATGTGTAAGCATAAATTCAGATGAAAATAATGATGAAAATACTTAATAACAGATGTTCATTGGTCTGTTTTCGCCAATGTCTGGTAAACAACATTTCCTATGAAAAGAACACATTATTCCACACACAAAAAAATCAGTACAGTTCCTGATTTTTTTTAATTATAAGATAATAATTAGGAGGTCTGAAGATGTTCCAAATCAACTTAAAAATAGACACAATGTTTCATGGACGGTGAAAACTACAAAGACACAAAATAGTGTCACAAAACAGGGAACACCCAATAAGGGAGCTGTGACAAATAAGAAGGGTGTGTGTATCTGGGTGGAGAGTGAACAGCTGGGAGGGCTGGAGACTCAGGTGGGCCCAGTCTACTCCAGAGACTATCACTGCTCGCCTGGGGACATTAGTAACGCTCACAAATGCTTTTATCCTGTCTTATAGTTTCGCTGTGTGTTTAATTCACCTCTTCTCCCCAACCCCTATGTTAAACTCTCAACAGGCCTCTGACTTCTTCTCCTGGCCATGGCATCCTGGCCGGGACAAAGATGAGTGATCAGTTTTGCAAACGTACGCACTCGACACTCTTGCCTTACCTACCTACCGCTGACATGTTTTAGTTAGCACACTGACAGATTTGCTTCCTTACGGAGAGCCTTTCTGACTCTGTACCTGTCAGGGATGGAATCTGCCAGAGGGGCCCATGGTGCTGGAGCCAGAATGACAGAAGGAGCAGGACAATAATGAAGCGGCAGACCAAGTGTGGAATTAAACACACTCACACACACGCACACAGAGACACTCGAGTCAGCCTATTCCCACGACTATCCTACTGTGGTGTCCCCCTTTGGTTTGTTCCGGCGAGAGCAGGTAGATCCGCGAGCAAGTGCCTGGAGATTCTTGTGATTAATCGCTTGTCTGTCATGTCTAAACCCTCTTCATCACTCTGTTGCAGTTGCCCATCTCTCCCGCCAACCTCCTCCCTGCCCCGAGCAGTAGAGACACAACCCACAATCCCCTGGGGCGGCAACTCGCTGCTCCTGCTCAGCATTGCTCCGACGACTTACCTGAGCCAGTGCACCTTCATTCATGTGTGCACTCCCCCCCCCGAAGGAGGACAGCACCGACACACACCCACGCACTAAGGTGACAAATGTATTTCAAGCCTGTAACCAAACGCTGTCTAAGCTTACAGTTCTTTCGCTTGATGGGGTTATGAAACACTGGCACACAGGCCTGCCAAACCATAAGTAACAAGTCTGAACATTTTACCTAGAGTTCATAGTTAGACAGTTCCGTCCGGAGTCCCAAGTGGCTGCAATGATCACAGTACAGGCGTCTGCTCCGGTGCATATTCTAATCAAATTAACTCTGCTCATCATATCACCTTGGGAAACGCTGGCGGGAAAAAAACTGTGAGAGACACAAGGAGGAGGACTGGCAGGCCCAAGGAGGGGGTGGTCAGACAGACACAGTGAGTCAGATATCCACCTACAAGAAAGGACCATCAAATACATAAGTGCAAGTCCAGATCAACTTTCTGAGACTGACCTCACTGGCGTATTTTGGATCAGGTCGCGCACAAACTTTGATGATTGATAGCAGCTTGAAATCAGACACTGTATAGATGATTCTTGGTGAAGTTGTGATGCGGTAATGTAAAGTCATAATGTATTTTTGCAGTGGTTCACATGTCTAATGCGATGAAAGCAAAGTTAATGGTCCAGGGCAGGGAAATGCTCTTAGATTAAACCCAGTGTTTACGTAATTCAAATCTGTTCTCACAATATAAATTTAAACTGAAATAGCTTAACATTCAATAGGCAGTACAAAGGTAATTCCATCCAATTTTCTCAAGTTCACTCACCAACTGTTTCACTACTCACAAATCAACCCAGAACAATGTATTTACTTTATTTGCTGCAGTTGTGAAGGGGTGCACTGTGACCCCTTAGTCAATGAACAAGATCAAATTGTTGTCTATAAATGTCCTTGTGATTTACTGACCATTGCCTAAATCAGTGATTCTCAACCTGCAGAACACGTTTCCAGCGCAAATGGAAGCACTTATTTTGTCTTTGTAATTTGAATGGAAATGTAGCCTGGGGGCTTGCAAACACTAGTGGTTGTTATGAGGTTATGGTCAACTTAATTGTTCCTGTAGGAAATTTGTACTTCGGCAACTGGCTGGAGGATTCACCTATTGTACATGTTTTTAGTGGTAGGGGAAACCTTAGTACCCGGAGGAAACACACAGACACGGGGGAACATGCAAACTCCACACAGAAAGGCCCCATCCGGGCGGGGATACTAATATATATATATATACTCGGTTATACTAAGGGACTCGTGACGATAAAGCATTGAGAACCATTGGCCTATACTCAACCTATATGACAGCCTGCCTAAATCTCCCTGATTTAGCCCAATTAAAATAAATGTTAAAAAAAAAAGGGATGGGCTTGTATTCATTTAATACTTAATGTCAGACACAAAAAGAATATGTCCATATTGCAAATGGCGCACGCACAGTCACAAATAAGATTTATTGTTAATGTAATAAAAAGACTTATAAGACTTTTTTGCTTTTGGGCTCACATGCAAATGGCTCCATAAAATAGACCATATATCAGTTTACTCAGGGGTAAGCCAGTTTCATTTGTGGAGAGACGATTTTCAACATTGTCCAAACGACAAGGCCCTCCCAAGTGTGGCCTAACATGTCCCCGTGTTCCACAGTTGTCAATATTGTACATGACATTATGACCTTATGGGGTGTTTTGCAAGGAAATTTGAAAGAAATATACAGTATTTTTCCACATTTAGAGTATGTTAACAGGTAATTTGTTCCTGATTTGTGCAATAATACTTCATCATCCAGGGGGCCAGAGGCTCTATGCTGGAGGGCCGGATTTGGTCTCTGGGCCTGACGGGGCCTTCCCCTGCTCTACCACATAACAATATATATTGGTTGAATGGAAATAATCCTGATCACGTGTACTTTAATAACCATTTTATTACACTTTTAGGTTCTATTCCTATCTTAGTCCAATGATATTACTGTGCTTTAAAGTAAAGTGCGTCCAAATCTATCACACTGAGCTCAATGCATTTCGATGTAGTGATGATGGTGTTGATCTCCTCCTTACAAACAAAACTATTTTAAACACTCACTATTTGTTGCTCTAAGTCTTGCTTTATTCACCTGTACCACCCTCTCCATCCCTCTGCATCTTCACATTCTAGCTGTCACCAAGGTAACAAAAAGAACAACACTGTCGGGCCGAGGCTGAGTGCTGTATTCTTGCCACTCAAGATAATGTTGAATAGATAATTTCAAATTGATTCAGACTGCGCGCACGTCTAATGGCCTGTGTGGGTTTCTAATGCGAGTGCCTGCCTTCTGAGCCCTCTGCACTTGTCATTTAAATCTATTTCACCCCATACCATTTCATTACCAGAGCCCATTCCCAGTAATTCCATGCTATATGCTATCTTTTTCCCATTCCTTGTAATACTATCTGTTTTACTTCGAGGCTGAGTTCCCACTGTGCATCGTTAACCTTTTCTTTCTGCTCTTGGTCAAATCCAGTGAGTACATTCTGCTGCACCAGACTGCGAAGACTAGGCATGCTGTGTTGCCCAATGGAGACGGGAGTTTCACCAGCGATCATAACTACATCCTCATTAGCCCCGGAAAAGATCCTGCAAGGAGCAAGCGCCTTTTCCCTGTCTCGTCGTACACCAACCAGCATTGTCTCTTACCTTGCTATAGCCTTACATAATATCTGTCAAACCTTGGCATGGAGGTAAGGTGTCATATTGAGTCCTACAAACTGATACTTGTGATGTGACATATCATGGACAAGATTGTGCATGCCATATTCTTGCACAGGTGTTGGTAGCCACTGCAATATCGCTTCACAGAAAATATAGAAAGCATGACAACGTTTGCAACTGTATGTCTAAATACAATTAATATAAGGTGTAATTAATGTTTAGCTTGTAGAGCCGAGGGCCGTGGGTGAGAGGAGGTAGTGTGCGGTCTCTCTAACAAGCTCCCACTCACCCCAGAGGGGGCAGGGGGGCGGGTGAGCAGGGCTGGAGTGACTGCAAGGCTGTTGGAGCAAGTGGGTTGCGTTGGCTGTGTCCGTGTCTCAGTGAGTGTGTGTGTATTGCTGTCGCTGAGTGCGTGTTGGTGTGTTGCAAGAGCCCGCGTGTGTGTCATTTTGTGTGTGCAGGACTGGGATGTGGAAATTGAATGGAGCCTTTCAGTTCGGCTGCTCGTCTCCCCGGGGGTGAGAGACTGGTTGCCATGGTTATCCTGGAATCCTGCCGCTAATGGGTGGGAGTTTGTGTAGCTCTGGCAACCCGGTCCGTCTGGGGTGGAATATGTGTGTGTTTGGAGTGCGTGTGTGTACATTGGGCTCTGTGCACCGGGGGTGTGGCCAGGGCGGGGGCCACAATCTAGGACAGAAGAGGTCATATGTGTGGGAAAATAAGGGCTCGCTCCTGTACGCCTCAGGACCATCAGTGGACAAACAATAGACAGCAAGCTGAGGCACAGGGCCTTAACCATTCTGTGGCATGGCATCACGAGGCCATTGCTAGGT
Source organism: Gobius niger (assembly GCF_951799975.1). NCBI lineage: Eukaryota > Metazoa > Chordata > Actinopteri > Gobiiformes > Gobiidae > Gobius > Gobius niger. The sequence goes on from NC_136860.1 coordinate 21,379,272, forward strand.
GCATAATACTGTATCTATAACGACAGTAGGATTTATTCATATAGGCCTATGCATCTTCAATAACACTCTGTCTGATGGAGCACATCTTGACAATCAAGTAGTTCTCCAGTTAAAGGCCATACTCCACATCTCAGTAATTAAATGTATTCAGGTTTTGGTAAATTATGTTTGATTCATCAATATTAGTAATGCTATTAATTTTATTCAATTATCAAATACTGCCAGTCCACAAAACATAGATTCTTTGGTGTCCAAGACCTTTGATGTAATGTGTCACTCTACAAAACACCCAGGTGGGTGGGGACTGCCATGTGCAGGAAAGCCTGTCCCTGCATCTGCTCTGCAGATCTCCATGCAAATGGTCAGCTCCATCCTGTGGTCCTTTGTGCAGACTTACATTGTCCTTTATTCTGGAGGCAGCACACTCTACAGTAAAACAAAACACAAATAAACAACAACATAATAATGATATACAGCATGTTTTAGGGAAAGAATCAGTACACAATGTGTGCTGCCCTGTCACTAAAATGTTATTCTTCAGTTTAAACAAAAATACGTAACTCCTCCATCCCGACAATGTGAAATCACAAGCATGTTGAATTATTCTAATCTGTTCCTGATGAAATGTTCTCCCTGTTTTACAGCATTATTGCAGGAGTGTTGAGATAATACAACAAAATGTTTGAGCCTTGCCATCCCTTTACCCTCAGGCGAGCTGTACTCCTAACTGGAACATGCTAGACACCACAAAACAGGATACATTGTACACTACGCCGCAATATTCACATAAGAAAAGAAAAGGCTTCCTCTGCTTTATAAATAATGTTGATACTCAGTAGACAGCCAACCAAGTTAATGGCTATCAGTGCATGCTAATTACGATGCACTGATGTCACCAGCAATATACTTTATTCCTGTGATATGCAATGTGACCAGATAATCCCAGGTTTTGCTATTCCCAGTGTTGTGGTAGAGAGGATCAGGCTCTGCTCGTCTCACAGATGTCTTGGCTCCAGCTCGCCTTGGAAGACACATCCATATGCTGCATGAACCCCTGTGGATTTAAAGGAACTTGGCGCAGGAATTTACTCTCTCCCTCCTCCCCAGTCATTATATATGGCCAATTCATTGTAGTCTGGAGACATTGGGGAAATGTTTCTCTTGTGCAGCGTCCAGACGAAATGGAGAGCAAATAATGGTGGTTCTATGGCTTTGTGAAATCATTTTAAATATTTCAATGTTTACAAAGGACACTAACGGCACTGTACAAAATGATGTTTCTTGAATGGATCTGCTGAATATGTCCACAATTTAAACTAGAGATGCACCATGCCAGCATTTTTACTTCTGATACTGATGCCAATACTTGAGTATCTATTTATGCCTGATACCTTGTGTACTGGATGGAGCATGAGATCGACAGACGGATCGGTACGGCGTCAGCAGTGATGCGGTCGCTGTATCGGTCTGTCGTGGTGAAGAGGGAGCTGAGTCGGGGCAAAGCTCTCGATTTACCGATCGATCTATGTTCCCACTCTCACCTATGGTCATGAGATTTGGGTAATGACCGAAAGGACAAGATCGCGAATACAAGCGGCCGAAATGAGTTTCCTTCGCAGGGTGGCTGGGCGCACCCTTCGAGATCGGGTGAGGAGCTCAGTTACCCGGGAGGAGCTCGGAGTAGAGTCGCTGCTCCTTCACCTCGAAAGGAGCCAGCTGAGGTGGCTAGGGCATCTGTTCCGGACGCCTCCTGGCCGCCTCCCGCGGGAGGTGTTCCAGGCATGTCCTAGTGGGACAAGACCTCGTGGAAGACCCAGGACACGCTGGTGGGACTATGTCTCCGAGCTGGCCTGGTGTCGCCTCGGGGTCCCCCCAGAACAGCTGGAGGAGGTGTGCGTGGATCGGGAAGTTTGGGCATCTCTGCTGAGACTGCTGCCCCCGCGACCCGGCCCCGGATAAAGCGGAAGAAAATGGATGGATGGATGGATGAACCTTGTGTACTATTTATTATCTAGGAAACTGGTTTGCATTGAGAGAAAAAGTTACTTGTCCTTGCAAGGGGGTTCCAATTAAACAAGGATCACATGATGTTGAAGCCTGTCGAAAAAAAAGTTTCAACGGGGAGGATATGAAATCGAAGCTTGCAGAAAAATGCATCCCCTTGTTATTTGATATATTGAAATTGAAAAACATTTAACAAAGGTCATTGGAATTTTTTGCTCTATATACCCTTAAACAACATAACACATGCTATTGATTACATTAAACAACTTAAACAACATAAACTGATTCATTTAACAACTTCACTGCAATGTTTATATATGCTTGAGACCTTCAACAGAGGCCGATATTACAGTATTTCATTACTTTGGATGTCCCAGTCAGAGCCTCTGTTCCAGCCTTAATCGGTTGGTTCTAAAGCATTAGCAATGTTGCTGTTGACTGCGGTATTTTCCACGGAAATAAACATATGTTTGCAGTGTGTAAAGCTCTCTCAGCCAAAACAAGTATTGGTTTTGTATAGGATACTTGGAAACAATATTTGATTGAGTGTTTTTTCCTGGATTGGCAGCAGTATCCGATTGGCCACCAGTATCAGTATTTTAAACATAGATAACCTCATTATAACACAGTGGAGGTCATAGGACCTTGGGGTAATTAAGTCTTTGTCCCTTCACAACTATGAAGGTATAGCAAAAGACTTATACCAGGCATTTGGTCACAGTACTTAAAATATGAAACACTGCTTTGTCTCCAGCGTGCTACTTATGCAAAACATTAGTGGGAGATTTTGTTTCCCAAAGCCATTTATTAATACCCCAAACACACAACCACTGCCACAATGAGCGAGTATCTCTGATGATGTAATGGATTCCTTCACACTGCTTCAGTCAAAGAGAATTCATAGTCAAAGTAATGGATATTTACTAAAGTACACACCACATAGAGAGAATAAATTCATATCTGATTCTATAAATATCTTTCAGCAGCCCGTAACGATTGTAAAAATCTGTTTTGCATTGAGCCCCCTCCCCAAGTCTTATTCTTATTTTTGAGATTTCCACTCTGGAGCCCAGACAGCCTTAGCCTTGACTTGGGGCCACCCCATGCTCTCACTGTCCAACTATTTAACTAACCGCAGTGAAACAGCTTTAATTCCAGCTTACAGCAGCCTGACTGAGTTCAGCATTGCTTGGGGTCTTTTTTGGAAAGCTGCTGTTTGAGGCCCAACAGGCCAGGCAGGCAGACAGGGGGAAACAGTGGCCCAATGCTGTTGAGCTCACAGGCCCACGGGACAGATATGTCAGTCAGAGATGATCCCCCTGGAGCTGTTGAGTTAGTTATGGCTTATTTAAATGTTTCTTTTCCCATCTACACACCAAGGGCAAGTTTTATTTTGAGGTGTTTTTGAGAGGACCACATCTGCAAAAACTGGCTTAAATATCCACTTACTGATTAAACAAAACAATACTTCTATGTGGTTTGGATTGGTTTTGTATTTGTTTGTTTGATTACTTGTGGGAGACAAAGATGCTGAAGACCTTGTGAATCAATTTCTATAGAAAAAACACATGGATTAGTACATCACTGGAATACTGTAGCATTAGTACTAGCCAGAGATAAAAAATAATAATAATAATAATAGAGCCACTGGAGTCCCTGGACACCCTCTTTCATGTAAGGGGAGGAGTCCAGTCAATCGGTCATACCGCCTTTGCTCTGTCCGATCCCGTCAGAGCTTGGAAGCTAGGAAAAGGCCTGGTTGGTACTTAGTTGGGAGACTGTTTGGGAACACCAGGAAGCCTCGGGTGAATGTAGTGAGTGAGTGGTTGGATAGAGGGGCCGATGGCACAGACTGTTAGCTTCCGTCAGTCTATATAGAAGCTAATAGTAGCTTACCACCACCAAGTATGGAGTGAATGAATAACGCAATGTGAAGCGTCTTTGAGTGTCCAGAAAAGCGCTATATAAAATATATATATATATATATATATATATATATATATTCACTTTAATTGCAGAAGTCTTTATACAAACCTCAATAAAATTATAGATTATTTAAATACATTAAAAAGTCAGTTTGATATTATTGCTTTCTCTGAGACATGGTTAAACGCTGTTAAAGGTCATGATTTGGGGATTGATGGATATAATCTGTATCATGTTGACAGACCGGGAAAACGAGGAGGAGGTGTGGCATTGTGTGTCAAAGAAACATACTCATGTAAGATTGTTGAAAGGATGTCGGTGGCTATTGAAGGTCTTCTAGAATGTGTGGCAGTGGAGATTAAGTTGGAAGCAAAGCAACAAATTACTATAGCCTGTGTTTACAGAGCACAGGGCTCAAATGTAGAAGTATTTAAAGATAAACTCACTGAACTTGTGGATTGTACAATGTTTAACAAGACCATGTGGTTATGTGGTGATATTAATGTTGACTTAATGAATCCTCAACGCCAAACAGCAACTCATGATCTTCTAAATGAAATGTATAGTAGATGTATGTTTCCAGTGATATCCCAACCCAGTAGAGTGACACAGACAACTTCAACATTGATCGATAACATTTTTATCAATAATACTGACATCACATTCCATAGTGGTCTGCTATTATGTGATATCAGCGACCACTTACCAGTTTTTATGGTCAGTGACCTAAAAACAGGCAAGAAAACTAAACATGTTGAGGCAATTAAATACACTCGCATGCGGACGGAGAAGGAAATAGGCTCATTTAGGAAGGATCTGATCAACCAAGATTGGAGTAAAGTTTTTGTAGAGGACGTCAACAATGCCTATGAGGTTTTTCTGAATACATTTCTAACCCTCTACAATAAAAATTGTCCCTTAAAAACGGGAAAAGTGAATAAAAGTGAATAAGTTTGATAAAAAACCATGGATAACCAGTGGGTTACAAAAGGCCTGTAAAAAGAAAAACAAACTATACCGAGACTTTATTAAATACAAGTCCAAAAATCATGAAATTAAATACAAAAGATATAAGAATAAGTTAACAACTATAATGAGACAGGCAAAAAAAGACTACTATAAAAACAAATTATATGAATATAAGACTAATATTAAAGAAACTTGGAAAATCCTAAACAAGGTTATGAAACCAAATTCTCTGAGCAAAAATCTACCTGAGTATTTTGAACACAACGGAAAGGTTATTAATAATGGAACAGATATCGCAAATGAGTTTAATTCCTTCTTTGTCAATGTCGGACCTAATATTGCGAAAAGACTTGAAAAATCCAATCATGCGGCGTAGTGTAATAGTGCAACAGGAGGCAGTAGAATCCTACAGTCAATGTTTATCAATGACATCACTGAATCAGAAATTTTAGATATTGTGAGAAAGTGCAAAACGAAGACTTCTTGTGATGGTGATGGAATAGACATGATCATTTTAAAAAAAACGATTGATTGTATCCTTCAACCTCTAACTTATATTTTCAATCTTTCTTTTAGTTCAGGGGTTTTCCCTCAAAAAATGAAGACGGCGAAAATAATACCTATTTTTAAAAAAGGAGATAAACATGAGTTTAATAATTATCGACCTGTTTCAATACTCTCACAGTTTTCTAAAATTGCTGAAAAATGGTTTACGCATAAATTAGATTTATTTTTGGAAAAAAATGATTTACTTTTTGATTACCAATATGGATTCCGATCCAATAGATCAACCTCTGTTGCACTAATTCACTTGACTGAAGAAATTCTTGCTGCAATAGACAAGAAGCAGTACCTGGTAAGCATATTTCTGGACTTACAGAAAGCGTTTGACACTGTCAACCATAACCTATTGTTGAAAAAACTACAACACTACGGACTAAGGGGTCAGATATACAAATGGCTTGAAAGCTACTTAAGTAACAGAAACCAATATGTTCAATTTAAACACTATAACTCGGACTGTAGAACTGTTGTATGTGGAATCCCCCAGGGTTCAGTAATTGGCCCTAAACTTTTTATATTATTTATTAATGATATCTTTGAGGCTTCCAAGGACATTAATTTTTTGTTGTTTGCTGATGACACAACTGTGTTCAAGTCTGGAACAGATTTAAATGAATTAATGGCCAATATCGAAAGGGAAATGACAGTATTAAAGACATGGTTTGATTATAATAAATTGTTCTTAAACTGGGATAAGACAAATTATATGGTGTTTGGAAATAAGAAAAATGCATGTACAAAACTAGTTATTGAAGATGTAAATATTGAATGTGTCTCAGAAATCAAATTTTTGGGGGTTATCCTAGACAGCAAACTTAGCTGGAAGCCTCATATTGACCACATCAAAGGTAAAGTTAGTAAAAATATTGGTATCCTATATAAGGTTAAACACACGTTGGATGAGGCTTCATTACAGCTTTTATACTCAGCCTTAATAGTTCCTTATATAACATACTGTATTGAAGTGTGGGGAAATGCATGCACCAGTTATACAGAAAGGTTGTTCTTACTCCAGAAGAAAGCTATAAGAATTGTGACTCTCAAAGGTCCACGAGATCACACAAACAAACTGTTTATAAAACTGCAGACCTTGAAATTTAATGAATTGGTCAAATTTAAAATACTACAAATTATGTGGAGAGTGAAAAATAAGTTGGTGCCAATACATATTCAAAACAAATTTGTGTTAATTACAGATAGTAACAACAGAAGAAAGGGCAATTTCTGGGTTCCATTTTCACACACTTCACAAAAACAAAAGGGGTTTCTTGTAAAAGGGATCAGTTTATGGAATTCTTTGGACATTGTTCAAAAATCATGTAACACAATCACTCAATTCAATCAAATGTATAAAAAAAAAGTACTTGGAAAATACGAAAGCAACGAAACATAAGAACCAATGTTGAATTTGAAACAGTTATTGATTTAGATGTAAAGTATTATTTGTACCTTGATATAGGCTAACACACATCAAAAACCGGTGAGCCATCTGTTCAGAGTCAGCTCAGATTTTGGAGAAAAAAAAAAAAAGGGGCATGAAATTTATAAGACAATGTCTTCCTCATGCTCCTATTCAGCATTGAATATTTTGCTTTTGCTGTTGTTGTTATTATTGTGTCTGTAATAACACCATGGCTGAATAAAAAACTTGAACTGAACTGAACTGAACTAAAACCAATGCATTATTATTATTAATCGGAAGAAGCTCAGAGTAGAGCCACTGCTCTCCCATTGAGGTGAACTGTTAATGAGTCCGGAATTTGTTTCAAATAAGTCTGTGGCCATATATAATGTCCCAGCATGTACAGTGAGTAGACTATGCTCTCCCCAACAATGCGGAAGCCCTGAGACAGTTATCAGAATACTTGCATCACCGTTTGATCGCCTGTTTTGGTGTTTGATTTTCAGATAATTTATCTGTTTGATCAAACAAAAAAACACTGTATAGCCCAATAGAGGTGTTTCTGTTGTGACAGGGTTAGAATAACTTGAACCACAGAAGTGCTGGGTATTGTTGTACTTGGAAGCTTCAGGTCTGATAATGAAAATCATCTGGGGTAGAGAAGCCAATATACACCTAAGCAATAGATAAGAAATACAACCTTGACATTTCCTTCTTGAGTTTACACAATACTCTGAGAGAAGTACATTCGACATTTCAAGACATGATTTAGCACAAGTTGCAAAAAGTTGTAAAAAAAAAGTACTATGTGATAAAACTAGAATTCAAATAACTTCAGCTCTGTACTAGGGTAAATATAACTGAGTACTACCAACCCGTGGAAACTACTGAGGACATTACAACATTAAGATGACAAAAGCCAATGAAGGGTAAAGACTGATGTGATGAAATTCAGAAAGTTCAGAAAGCAGGGCTACACACACGTCTCTTCAATTAAGTGTAGCTTTTCAGGAAACCAACCCTTCTACTGACTCCCAATTGTTTTAGACCTTTTTTACACTCAAGTTTCAAGACTTTAAATAGTGAACCAACTCAAACAGAGCACGGAAACTCATGGCTCTGTGTCCGCGAAACACTGGACGCGCGTGTTTTTTGCTGACACAGTAGACTGCGGATTTGTCTGGATGAAGGGGAATACATTTATGGTTTTTGAGGGGTGAGGGCCCACACCAGCCACCCTAGGGTCTTGTTATCCTCTCCTATGCCGGTGCTCTTGGGGCGACTTTAATGAATACTCCTGTTGCAGTCCTCCTCTGGCTCCACTCAGGCTATGTACAGGGCTGCCCCCCGCCTCCCCTCGCTCTCTCCTCCCCACCGGTGTCTGTCTGTACACACCAGCGCGGGTCATTCTTCAGCAAGTCCAGGGCTGAGAGACGGAGAAAGCAAAGGAGCAAGGTGATCGAACTGAATAATTGATGCGCGGAGTTCACCTCAAGACTTTCTCTCAAAGCACCATGACCAGCGTATGTGCCGGGCTCCGCTGCACATTTGAGTAATATGGCGTGTGGGTTGAAACTTTTTTACACATATTGTATGCTCTGTTTTGTGCTATCGCTGATAAATGTAACACCAAGTCTAGCACCAGGCCCGACTGTGGTCATAATGTAGGATGCACTGGCTTATCTAATAGGGAGTGGAATCTGACACTGTTAAACCACCCAAAGCAAGCACAGTCTGGTCAATAGCAAAACTCTTGTAGGCAGTATTTCATGATGTCAGATAGATATGTTTCATGGCATTTCGTCATTTTTATTTTGTAAGTTGTGAAAGAAAACTTTTGTACCTTTTCTACAGTGCATTCGGTTCATTACTTCAGTGGTCTGATAGAATTTCATTTGTGGTTGGCTGCGGTCGTACTTCTCCACAACACCAGAAAGTTATGCAGTTTGTGGTTGGAAGTGGAATAGAGGATATAGAGGATGACACCAATACACAGTTTAGTTGTGATATTAGGTGGGCTTTTGTTAGTTTTGGCTGCTCTGGGTAAATTTGTTAGCAGGAAAAAGGTCACATTTACATGAGATCTTTAAGACATTTAACTAATAGGGAAGCACAGTATGTCATTTGTTTGTTCCGTCTAAACAACCTGTGAATCCAAGATCTGTAGGGATTCAATTTCAGGCTTACATGCCTATCAAAACTTCATAGTTTACAAGCAGGTGAATGCTGTGTGTGAGTGAGTGGCTGGTGAATGATGGAGCGGCCCATATGGCACAGACTGGTAGCTTCCCTTTCATCAGTTTCCCCAGTATGCACTAGCTTACCACCACCTACTATAGTGAGTGAATTTATAATGCATGAAATTGCAAAGCGACTGGAATAGTTCTGAAATTAATGCATTATTATTATTATCTTTCAACCTCATCTAGAAAGTTTTACATAAAGTTTAGGGGTTGTCCAGCCCAACAAGAACTGAAGCTCCTGTAAAGGAAAAAGCCACCTTTTTTGTACACTGAGATATGTTCTTGCCTGAGCTTAGTTGATGCGTACCTGTCTGGTCTTTGTGCGTGCCCTCAAGCACGCAAAACGACCGAAGATGTTGTTAGCATTTGGCCTCTTCCACCATATTCTTATAGCTCCAAACGGGGTGAAGTTATAAGCGACCACACTCTTCCGCGAGCACAAACAAAGACCAGACAGGTACGTATCAACTCGTCTAAGCTCAGGGAAAACATATCTCAGTATGGAAAAACGGTGGCCTGTGCCTTTAAAGGAACAGGCCACCGTGTTTCCATACTGAGATATGTTCTGAACCAAAGACGTTGTTAGCATTTAGCCTCTCCTCCTCTCCTCTATGGAGCCAAACGGGGGTGAAGTTAGAAGCGACCATGCTCTTCCACATTTTACCTTTTTAAATACGGTTACATGAGTAGTTACACAATCCAAATATAGATACACAAAATTAAACATGCCGATAAGGTGTTATTACAATATAACACCCCTTTTTATCCGCTTCTAACTTCACCCCTGTTTGGCCCCATAGAGGAGAGGAGGAGAGGCTAAATGCTAACAACATCTTTGGTCTCTTTGCGTGACTGAGCGCACGCATAAACACCAGACAGGTACACATCAACTCGTCGAAGCTCAGGTAAGAACATATCACAGTATGTAAAAGCGGTGGCTTGTTCCTTTAAGGACTGGATGTTCTTCCTCTGTCTGCAGTGGGACTCCCAACAACCCTGGCTCTATCTGCCTGTCCGTCCATGGGAGTGGATCTCTCCTTCTGTGGTTCTCCCGGAGGTTTCTCTTTTCTCCCACTGGGTTTTTGAGTTTTTCCTTGCCTTGTAGGAGAGTCTAAGGACGGAGGACGCCCCGGGCACGTTTCCATCTGCTGCTGACTGCTTATTTGGACATTACCTCATCATGTTCATTATGTTTGCCTTGACAATACATTTGCTTGAACTGCTTTTGTTTTGTTTCATTGTTTTAATGTTTGATGGAGCCCAGTGAGGAAACTCCTGTTGTGACATTGGGCTATACAAAGCAATTGATCGATTGATTGATCGAAAAGATGCCCATACTAGCACTGTGATGTCTGAACTACTGAGTCAGTTCTTGTGTTTGTACTGTATCTTTTTTTCCGAGTGTAATAGCTAGTGCCTTATGAGAGCGTCTTTAAACATTTACATGATATACAAAAAGACATGTTAAAAGTCTAAACAATGCATGCTCCTTTTGGCATTGTAAGGATCAGGTCTAAACTAACTGAGCTCATGTGTGTTTAATGAACACCTCAGGAATGCCCCCTGCAGAGCCAGAACTCCAGCGCTGGAAGTGTGTTTATGGGAGTGTTTTGGCAGGAAGAGGCAGGGCCCAGTCCAGAGTAACGGAATAAGGCAGGAATGTGGTACAGTGGGAATATCCTGAGTCAAACGCAAGGCAATGGGGTCGGGAGAGGAGCACTTTACGGCAGCGTTTATTCCAAACACTGAGGTACTTGTTTAACAGACAACAAATCCACTCAATTCATCGTGCATCCCAAGGACCGTCTTCCCAACCTGTGACTCACTGAATGAAATTCTCTCTCTAAAATGTGCGAGGCTCAACTGTGGAGCTGTTGAAGTCACAGAGAAGATGAAGTGTTAGCGTTTCTCTGCAGGCTGTGCATTAGGCCAGATGCCACGCACTTTCGCCCACATGCCTCCCACAAGCCGGCGCCCGTATATAGAGGGCAGAATCTGAGCCCAAGCTGCAAGCAGGCAGATAAAGACAATCTCATTGATGTAGGAACAGCTCACTGGTGGAAAAAGAGACAGCTCTGACACAACCCGGCCTTCCTTACCAATGCTTAAGAATCAGATTAACTACCGCAAAAAAAAAAAAATATTGTGCTCAGGCTCCAAGGCAAAGAAGGCAGTGCTTACATAGCTATAAACCATTGGCGTGTGCCTGTCTGTGTGCGTGCACGGCCATAAACCTGCTGCTTCTAATGAAATACCTTTAAGTGAAACATTGACAAGCAGCTCAAGATATCAGCCCCTTTAGAATCCATTTTCCTATTGATAGAAACATATACAGTGCCATTCCAGGGGGATGTTCCACCCACCAGAACAAGACTAATTTCTTACTTAACCGCAGCCGTACATGCGTACAACAATACAGCTATATTCACTGGCATCCTCTTCATTTTCGAATTGATTTGAAGATTTTATTGTTTGTTTTTAAAGGAACAGGCCAACATTTTTCCATACTGAGATATCTTCTTACCTGAGCTGCGTGGATGTCGAAGTGCTCCTAAGGTGTTATTAGGCCTTACAATATAGCACCCCTTTTTTCCGCTTAGAAAATCAACATGTTTAATTTTGTGTAACTATACTTGGATCGTGTAACTACTAACCGTATTTAAATAGGGGAAACGTGGAAGAGCTTGTTTGCTTCTAACTTCACCCCCGTTTGGCCCCATAGAGCGAGCTTTAGGCCTCGTCTTAAGTCTTATTCTTTGGCTTTTAACACCGCATGAGTTGTGTGGCCCTCTGTGTCTTTTTATTTATTATTATTATCTTTTAACTTTTGTGTATTTTATTATAATTTTATTGTCGCTTTTCTGTTATGTCTTTATATCGGTTACGTGCAGCACTCTGGAAACAGTCCTTGTTTATGAAATGTGCTCAATAAATTAAGTGGATTGGGATTTGGATTTAGATTTTGTCTTTGAAAAGACAAGGCAACAAACGGTGGATCTCGGTGTGGGAGATCGACTTCATTTGTATTTGAAAAAGATCTCATAGCTGAGCACTTATAAACAACAGTTATTCCTGCCCTGCACACACTCTCTTTTTTGCTATATCCGTTCTCTCTTGTCGTCCCTCTAACCCCTGTCTGTTGAATATTTTCTGCTCACTCTGCTGCGCCTCTGCCAGACCTCTACTTTACACGGCCTCACCTCTCTCGCCTCCTCCCTGAAATCCACTCCTTGGCAACCGGTCGCCGCGTCTCTCACAAAAGGTAGACAGCCTCCACTGGTGCCACAGCAACCCGCTGCAACATCAGACAGTGAAGCATGCTACATTATTAAGCAGAACGAGCCGAGAGGGGCTGTTGAGGACAGAGAGTGGTCACGAGGGAGTGGGAGGAGAAGCGCTACAAAAACTGGGGGCACTTGTTGCAAACTGTTGGAACTCATATACATACTTTAACAAGTGTCTGGATATGAACAACGCAGCATTAGAGCTATTGAGATTTTTGCTTCTTTGAAAATGAATTGTTTTGTTCTCATACTAAAGAATGATCGTGAATACATATGGCAAAGACCTTGAGAAGAAAAAAAAATACAGGGCCACTTCTATGAACTATTCAGTAAGTTACTCACAAAAAAACTTCTTTATATATATATATATTTTTATTATGCAGACGGAGCTATAAGGATTCAGTTGGATTTACTGATTCAATGTGTGTGAGCGTGACAGAAGCAAGGGCAAGACAGAGCGCTTTGCAGCGGTTACATTCAGCCAAATCCACAGGGGGATCAATCAGGAACATCTGGGTCTGGGGCGGACAGGGCGGCTTTTGTTTGGGAGTACACTGCCCTGACACCTCACCCAGATTCACTCTGTGAGGAGAAAGCGAGACCAAGAGAGCAAAAGAAAAGGAGCGAGAAGTTCAGGGGGGGGGGGGCATAAAGTCTTGTTTGTAAACTCAAAGTGTTTGTATCGACCCGAGTTCCTACCATCTGGATTAAAGCAAACCAGTGCGCTCATCTTATTCGATGTTGTAATAAGTATAATCTTACCTTGTGTTGGATGCTTGGATCAAAATGTGATGCACCGATTATTTTGCTTGCGTCAATGCTGTGGGAGTTGGCAGGTCTTAGGTCAGCAAACAGCAATAAGACATTACTGCATTTGATACATTTGAAATAAGCTTTATTATTAAAACAACTTAGAAGAAAGATGAGATTCATTATTGGTGAGTATTTAAAAGCCATCTAGGAGAAAGTTTTAAAAGTTTGTGAGCACTTAAATGTACTGAAGTGTGTACGAAATCACAACACAACCGGGTACAAGTTTGTGGTACAATTTCAAGGACACACCATACCTCTCAAATCAGAATCTCCAGTATGGGACCTCAGGGACGCACCCGTGCCACACATGAATAAACAGAAACGCTGTATCAGTCACCAGTCAGTGTGCGATTGATCGGTGTAATGACTTCAATGTCCTCAATATATCGACCTCCAGCAGCAGCGACGAAACACATGACTGCAAAAGACCGATAGAGTATGATTGTCTTAACCACAGGATCTGGCAATCCATTTTACTTTCTGATTGGATGATCATCAACAAAACTCAAACTTTTACACTCTGTAAAATGTTGTTGTAATTGTGTATAAATAATAACAGTATATCCAAATCATCAATACAATTAAATCAATACACATGTTTACTTCATATCTGGGGACACTGCCCAGGTAATACTGTATTTATGCAATATTTACATATATGCTACAGTGGTTTATAAGAGATTAATACGTTTGTAAAGCTACAACAAAGAATCAATGACTGGAGATGATTAAAGGCATTGTCTGTTGAAGAGACATACACTAGTAGTGAGAGTAATGAACAGTGGTGATATCCACACTCCAGGCAACACAGAAAAACACCATCAATTCTTTGCTACTAGTTCAGTCTCTGGCAACCATTAACACTCTTCAATTTCCCGGAAATATACAGCCTCACTACACTCTTGAGAAGTGAGTGTGTGTATATAACCATCAGAATAATTTTGAAATGCGAAAAAAGACACCGAGAATAAACTAGAGGCTCCAGAAAAAGTGAAAATGCAACAAAAAGTGGAGAAGATGAGAGGTTGGAGAGGAGAGGGAGAGAGACAGGGGAGGTTTGCTCTGAGGAGAGAGAGCAGAGGTAATGAGGCCAGTGACTGGTTCTACACCTCGTCTCTGTGGAAACTAATTGGGAGAGAGCTGCAGGGCACTAATTTGAGCACTCTGCTGGGTAAATGTAGTGCAGCCAACTATGAAGGGTAAATCAATGTAGTACCTCTCCCAACACCTCGCCCTTTTTTCTCACCGACTTTTTCCCATTATTGTTTTCCAATAAGAAATGCATTGACTTCAACCATGCTAGCGGGCACCTGTATTGACCTTATTATACCGAGTGAGCACTGGTGGAGTAGTGGAGATAAGTTTGGCAAGTTAACTAAGAGAAAAGTAATTTTATCTCAGGACCACAATGTCTGTCATAGGAAGTAATATTGTCTTTTCACAAAAGTTTTCACTGCTGTGGGGGCTGCATGATATTAGACATTTTTTGTGTGCCTGTATGACTGAACAGTTCCACCACTTTGTGATGCAACGGTGAGAATGAACTTCAATTCATTTGTCCTGACAGAGTTGAGTTTTTTTCATGCGGATAAAAATGACAGAAATTGCTATATGACAAATTAAAAGGGTAATTCTACAAACAATTCTAACACATTAAAAACAGCGGTCCTCCTGTGTACATTAAAGCTTTATAATGATATCGTGTGAACCCTATGCTTGGGACTAGAAGGCGTTAGGTACAGCATGTGTGTGTCCTCTCCCTGGGCGGTACACTATCTGTCAGGGAAAAAAAGACAAACACAATGTATGGTGAACCCCCGTAGTGCGCCCGAGGCTGGCAGAATAAGGAAGCAGAATTTGGTGGGTCTTAAGGAGAATTATCCTCACCCTCAAGCCTGGGATATAGAGAGCTTTTTCGCCTCACATAACAGAAGCCCTTCTCATTGGCATTCAAAAGAGACGCAACAATCCTGAAAGAAACAAAGACCGAATGAAGCGCCGAATTGGCATTTAGTCACTTATAAAACACCCTATGAATATGGGGTATAAAAAGTAATAATAAAAAAAAAAGTTATCTTTGTCAAACTTCATATCTCATTGTGCCGCTCGGAGGATCGGATCTGCTCCGCGCCATCTGCCCTCTTCTCTGAGTGACTGTGCCTTGGAGCGCGCCCCCATGGGAAATAGCTGTGGATAAGTTATTCAATTAGAGGGGCATTATTGGCCCGCTCCCTCAGAGGACAGCGCTGATGATGCTGTGATTACTCTGCTCTGCATTCCTTTATGGCTCGAAACCCTCTGTCTCTCCGCGCGCACATCTGGCTCTGTCAAACTATACGGGTGTGTTTGTGCGCGTGCGACCGCCGCAAATCAACATAACGTTTGAGAGGTAAATGGAGGAGATGGGGGGGTTATAAATAGGGGTCTATCAGAAATGCTTGGGTGATTTCAAATGGGTTTGACACACACACATATGGGCTGACCACATATTGTCCTGGAAAGGTCACGGAGCCTTGCCCCTCCGTAGTGACAATCAGGAGTGAGATGTGGCTTCAACATCTCCCATGGGCGTAAAGCGTACTTAAATTGAGTGCAGAGTTGCATGTGATTTATTTACTTTTTGAAAGTAGTAGGCCTACATGCTGTATGTAAGATAAAGAAACAATACAGTAAAAAACGCAACAAAAAGGAAACATGTGATATGGCTAATATAGAGGAGATTTAAAGGCACACTGCGTAACATTTTGGACTATACTGTTGCAATCAGTACAAAAAATGCTCCTAATGACCAGCTTGACACAGAAAATGTTATTTACTGCAGTGGGTAATAAATCTGCTGCCTTAAGTCACATCTCCAACGAGACGCGCTGGAGACGTACCCATTCACCGTAAAGTTACAGCTGCTCACAGCAAAAGCACATGTATGTTTGTACATTTATGAGGTATTTTTCAATTATGAAAATATCTGTCAAAAATAAATGCTTGTATTCAAACATTTTTTTATTGTGGCTTTAACAATATTTTTTTGTCATAACGCCCGCATAGAAAATGTAATTCAATGTTGGATTTATTTAGTTGCTTTATTCACAGTTTTCTTCCTACAGTCTTGTAAAAAGTGTATACAGTATGAGCCTCAAATACATTACAAAAGCAAGTGTACATTGGACAAAGAAATGGCAGCGTGGTTATCTCTGATAGAGAGGCCCTCACGCCCAAATCCAAACACCCTCTCTATGGACCAGAGGTGTTCTTTAAACTATTGCCATGATGGGTCCGTCCTATCTGCCCAGCGCAGAGCCACAGATGCCCTCCCAAGGGTGCACGCTTGAGGGGAGCAGGCAGGGCAGCAGGCCTGGAGCCTCATCTGCTCTGCCCGGAATACAAATAGGTCAGTGTGCAGAGAGAGAGAGAGAGAGAGAGAGAGAGAGAGAGAGAGAGAGAGAGAGAGAGAGAGAGAGAGTTGAGGGAACACACACTGACCATGAACAAGAAGAGGTCTTGCCAGCTGAATTCCTCCATTGGCCGTGATGGGAAGGGCCATCTGGTGTCAATGCGGGGAAGTCAAGCAAGCTTACAACTGTGTGCATGTATTCACACACCCACATTCTCTGTCAGTGGCAAGGCGGACATGGCTCCCATTATCTCTCTTAGATTAGGGCCATCACCTCACCAGCAGGTCAGTCTCTTTCATTCAGAGGATTCAGCGCTTTTAGAGATACTCTCCCTTCCTTCAGATTGGTCTTATGTGGCAATATGCGTCAGACTGATGAAGTCAAATGGAACTTGAAATGCCTTGGGAGTTTTGATGCTATAGAATAGGAAAACTTTATTGTCTAACGGCTTGCTCACACATTCATATGGGCCACAAATCGGGAAAGTATACAAATATTTTAATTCAATGAAGACATCAGGAAGAGTATCAGGTTTAAAGGTGCATTGTGCAACTTTATAGATGAAAAAAAAAAATCTTAAAATTTACACACATTTGACCTTTTAATGACTAAGTGGCATTGTGGGTGCAGTATGGCACCTTTGCTGTCCCTCACAGTGGCCTCTATGATGCTCCAAGAGCAATTGTTTTTAGGGGTTCTTACCAGAAACTGGCCAGAAACCCCAAAACAATTGATTCTGGAGCGTCATAAAGGCCACTGTGAGGGAAAGCAAAGGTGCCATGCTGCACCCATAACGCCACTGAGTCACTAAAAGGCCAAATACACGCAAATATCAGGTCCTTTTTTTCACATAAAAAGTTACATAGTGCACCTTTAACCTCTGGACCTTTTGACCTCCACCTCAACCGAGCCCATTTTCTCTAGTTTGGCTTTACCCAAATCTGAAAGCTTCCTAGAAAAAAAGTGTGGAAATAGCGACAAAAAATGAGACACAAACGAAGGATGAAAACGCAACAAAAGAGTGACACAAAAGTTAGGAAAATGTTTATAAAAAAGTGACAAAAATGTAACAAAAATTGACCAAAAAGCGAAGCAAAAACTGACATAAACCCTCACAAGAAGCAACAGAAAAGTGACAAAAACGCAACAACAAAAACGACGAAAAAAACAAAAAGTCAAAAGTGACGACTAAGCGGCAACAACACGAAAAAGATTGGTTTGAAGTTTTGTAGATCTTAGCATTCAAATGAGCCTTTATATTGGCCTATAGGCTGTAAACTTTTTGATTTGGGTGAAGCTGAACTGGAGAAAAGGCGGGGGTGAAGTGGTTAAAATGAAAGATATGAGATCAGAGCAACTCCTTTTCAACAAAGTCATGACTTTCACAAACAGTCCGCACAAAAAAGATTTGTAGCAACGATAATTATTTTGGTGCCAGTTCCTTCACTACCTGCCTCTTGGATGGTCAAAATGTAATGGGGTCTAATTGGCAACCCTGTAAAACAAACAGCAATCGTTTGACCTTCAACATCTTCGATTTGAGAGTTTTTGGCCTATAGGCCTTTTAGTGCAGGATAGTTCAGGACCAGGGTGAAAGCGGTGAAGAAATGGGAGAGACATTCAGCTAACTATTGGAGTCAGATATATATATATATATATATATATATATATATATATATATATATATATATATATATATATATTTATATTCAAATGCTAAAAAAATGGTATTCTGGAAATTTCAGCTTCTGTCATCATGTAAAGTTTTATAAAAAAAACTTGCTTTACTTTTAATGCAACACAAAGCATAGGGTCCATCACAAATGCCCCCACACTACTCTTCCCCTTTGTGTATACGCTGTGGGTGTACCTGTGTACGCCTTGTACGCGCATGTTTGTAGGTATATGTGAATGGTGGGTGTTCCGATGGCATCACCGGTGCCTCTGTCGACGCGGTTGTCACCACTACATCACTGTAACCCATGTAGAATTAACAAAATAGTACTGAAAATGAAAGAATTTCTTTGGATTTAATAAAGGGAAAGAAAAGGGAAGAGAGAGAAAGGGAAAAGGAAGGGAATGGCTGAGATGTATGTGGATAAGTATGTGGGGGTGTACGTGCGTATGTGTGCATGTGTGTACATGTGCACGGGTAGACTTATATATGTGTCTATATGTGCTTGTATGCCTTAGCTATTATTAATATTGGTACTATTATTGTTTTATGTTTATTTTTTTATAATTATTATAATTGTTACCATTTATTTGCTGTTTCTGCACTGGGTGTAAAAAACAAAACAAAAAACATTTGTGTTAATTCTGACACGCTAACTGTGTAAATTGTAAAAATGAAACTTATGGCACAATAAAGTAATAAAAAAAAAAAAAAAAAAAAAAGAAAAACATCCTGGCTAGAATAAACTATGAGAGCCAAGTCAGCCCAAAAGTTCAGTTTCAACATGCCTTTGTGGTGTCTAATCCCTACTTTATTACACAAGTTTTACTCATTATCTTCAGTGCCGTCCTCAATCTTTCACAGTTATCCTGTTTTGGAAATTCCTGAAGGGGAGAAAAACTATCAGAGGTATAAAAATAGACATTGTTTGGCTATGATGTAATCCCATGGCTGTATCCTAAAGTTTTCTTTGTGCTTCTGGTGCAAGCTCAACTTATCAGCGAAAAAGGGAAACTGATTTACTTTGGCTTAATATCAAAACCTCAGCCTGATGAGGGAAGGCTTGCACAGGGTAAATCAAGTAGAAAATAAGCAGGGTTGAATTATTTTCAAAAGCCTAGTGAGCTGCATTAGGCCGAGCGGGCTGTGGCAGGAGCTCATGAAAAGAAAACATCTCAGGGTTTTCCATCTTGCGTCCTCTTGTTCATTATATCAGCACCTCTTACTTACATTTTTGCAAAAGGGCAGTGTATGTGCTTAACTTCAACCTCCAAAAGAAAAAGTGAGAGAACGCACTTCATGAATCCAAAGTAAAAGCAACACCATACTGTAAGATAGCATTTTGAAAATCAAGGCAACGACTCTTTCTAAGTGCTCTTCAAATCCCATTATTTGGACTCAAGTATTCACATCTACTAACTAATACGAAACGTTTAGGATTTGGCCTTTCGGTGTTGTGACACAGGGAAAACATTCGACTGAAATAATCCCAACCTCCTTTATGCAATTGCACTGGTTAAATAAGGTCTACACTGGCACTCGCCAATATCTCAAGCATCCTTGTCTCCACCTACCCGAGTGTTAAGTCTAGAAAAAAATCATTTGTTGTGCAGCAATCTGTGTCTTCCTGATTATCACCCTCCATTCTACTTCCTCGCTGTGCCCCCGCCTCACCTCTCTTTCATCCTCCCTCTCTCTCCGACACACATCCATCTATGATTATTTAAACGGGTGCCAGAGAAATACTGTGACCCGTCTAATTTGGGTTGTGTGTGCGAGCGAGGCAAGGCATCGAGGGGGCCCTGCAATTCTCCACACTCTCTTTAAGCGAGCTGGAAGTGGCGGGCGCGAGAGAAGCTGTTGCCATAGCTACCTGCTGGCAGCTTCTGTCCTTGTGTTTGGAGAGCACTAGCTGTTCCCTCTCCATCCAACGCCTGGGTAGGAATATAGGACCGGAGGAGGTGAGAGAGCGAGGGAGGGAAGGAAGGAAGGAAGGAAAAAGAGATGAAGAAGAAGAGGAAGAAGAAGAAGAAGGAGGAGGTGACTTGGGGAGGGGTCGTCCTGCCAGGGGTAACAACGCAAGTTTTTTCCCCCGGTCACAACACCAAAGGGCCACAGGCTGGGAAACGAGCTGGGAAGAAGACCCCAGTGGCTGATCAGCCTCTGCTCGCGCACACCAGTGTCGATGACAGGCCTGACAGCTGTGGGGGGAAGTGGAGGAGTGGCAATGGATAATTGCTTTAGCACTGCCATACAATTCAGGTGCCTCCATCGCAGTGCAGGGAGCCTAATCTCTGCTTCAGTCACCGATCAGTCTATTTTTCATGGCAACCACAAAGCTCATATATATTTATTGTCACAGACCAAATACAAAGCTCAGGCCCCGTCCACTGGAAAACAAGAGCAACAAATGTTAATTATGTACAACCTGGCAAAGAGCTGATTTAAATTTGACCACGCTTGAGTCTTTATTCAAAATGTACAATATGGACATAATGACACTCTTTCTATGGGAGAATTGAACTGATCTTGTGCGCCATCGCCTGCATGTCGAATCACACTCGCGCAAAAGAGCATTGGTACAGGCAAGACGGGTGAAGTGTCTTGCCCTACGACATCTTGCATGCCATCCACAAACCGCATCTCTTCCAGCTACTTCTATTCCAAAGCTTCACTGTCAAACAATTGCCCTCACAGTGCAGCCCTTATACGTGAATCGAGTAGCTGGACGTCTACAGTGTTGCAGGCTCCACCAATGCGTCTCGCCAACCAGTAAGATGATCTCAGTAACAGATAGCTAATACGGAGCAGGCACTTTTGGGACACACAGTCTTCTTGTTACTTTCACGTCTAGCCTTTCATTCCTATAAGCACTACACCCATATTACTCTGTTAACAAATCCGTACTGTCACTGTCTTCGAAAACTGTCCACTTTATTCCCTTTTATAGGCCACAACTGTAAAAGTCCCACACACAGTTGTCATAACAATATAACAGATATTACTCTATTAAGCTATTAAAGCGCCAACAATAAAACTAAGTAACAGCAAATCAATACATAGCTAAATAAGATACATTAAAATCAAACCACATAGATAAAGACGATAATGATTTGTAACCTACGCATACAATCTCACTCTCCATTTCATACAGTACTGTTCAGAGATGCTGGAGCAGTTTATAATCAAATAAGGCACCATAGATCTACATTGTAAACGCGACATCTGTGAAAGAAAAACAGATCTGGCAAAGAGCTGTTGTGTGTTGAAATATAGCGCATCTTCCACCAGCGCGAATGAGGAAGTCAGAGCCGCAATTAGCGCCGTGTTAGCACTGGCGGTCCAGTCTGTTGATGTCTCAACGCAATTGAACAATCAGGATGTGCGGAGAGTGAGGGCTAGAAACGCATTTAGGGAACAGCTGAGAGATTTTACTGAACTACCTCCTACTTTCATGGTTTGATTTTTGAATGACAATGACAATAAAGATTGATTGATTGATTGATTCAGGCAGTGAAGCTTTAATTGTCTCAACGTCACAACGGTGTAAGCTGGTAATGAAACGTCAACCGTTAAATCTGTGGGAAAATGCTCTGCAACTAAGATACGCGATTAGATTTGCAATATTTAAAAATTAAGATTGAGTTCACTGTGTACATCACGCAGGAGCAGAAACATTTAAGGTTAAGGTGTACTTTATTGATTCCCATACAGAAATGTGTCCTCCAGATTTGAGTATCTTGGAGCATCCTGTAAGGAGCTGCGGGCAACTGCATGGCACCTGGGGACCCATCTCCAGATGTGGAAACAGGCTAATGGTTTAACCTACTGTGCATGTTTTTAGTGATAGGGGAAACACCACGGGGAAAACATGCAAACACCCCACGTAAATGCCCCGTCTGGCCCGGAGATAAAAAAGATGAAATTACACCCTAAACGAATACAAAAATCACACGCAATTCAAGTCTTGAATCATAGTTTTAAAAAAATGCTCCTGCACTGCCCAAATAATTGCAGATTTGGGAATTGCAATCATTAAAATGGCTAATTCAATTTAGTTGCAATAATGCACTGTTGCCTTATGCACATTACACTACACATTTGGATGTGTGTGTGTGTGTGTCATAGTGTCAGCCTTTATCTGTTTGCGATGAGACCCGATTAGCCACTTGTTTACAGTTGTTGTCTTCTTTCAAGACGTAAGTACTTGGTGTCTGTATTGGTGTTAAAGTTCACAGAGACAGAGTATAGTCACTATTAGCCACAGTGCGCTGAGGCCCCATGGTCATGCTGAAGTCCCCCCCCTCCCACCCACCCCTGGCAGGAGGCTGACCTTGGACAGGCCTGACAGAGAAGTGGCCTGGAGGGGGATCGCCCACTGAGCCAGCCCACTCATGTGCAGGTGTAGCACCGCCTGGACAAACACACATGAACACACACGCAGATATAGAGCCACTAGACCAGAGGAGGCCCCCAGAGCGAGCAGATGTTCCGACCAGTTCACCCTGATACCTTTCTTCTGCCTTTCCCATGGTTATCTTCTAGTCTTTTCTATAGTCAATACTGGCCAATAGCAATGCACTTTCTGTTTTTTACTTTGAAATGGTGTCTCCGTACATACTTTACCAGAGGCAGTGGCCGATACCTTTGTGCAATGTAAATTGTAGTCTAGCATTTTTCTTTGCGGAATTATAAGTTAACCATACCTTACATGCTCTATGTATACTTAAAGCATGTTATGATTGCAGATGCTGAGAAGATCTCTGCATATGAGAGAAATGTATAGAGCATGAATCAATAATTTACATAGCATGCCTCCATGTGCGTCTTCCCTATTATTATATCCATATAGCATTGCGCGCTACAGAGGAGGTCAATGCATTTGGGAGCAGCAATACATGTTATCTCTGTATGTCCCAGTGGAAATGCAGCGCACATACTGATGAAGCACACAGAATCAGGAGAACAAGTCTCTTAAATAAATGCAATTCACTGTGAAAATGTAACAGTCAGTCACAAAATATCACAACAATATCATCGTACCATGGTATTGCATCATGTTGCCTGACATACCGCCTTGAATCTACCAGAGAAAATCGAATGCAACATGTGTCTGTGGGTGTATTGGCCTAGTAATAAAGGAGTTTTGGCTTGGGAATATAGGAGCTTTACCATAATACTGTTGACCATGGTTGATGAAGACATCGCTCTCTCCTGTTAGAGGGTGTGGGTTGTTGCAGTCCATGTGAGCGCCTATGGGCCTGAAACGGTGTAGTCTAGGAAGTTGCAGGGATTATACAAACAGACAAATGAAGGAAAACATGAATTAATTAAACTCAACCTAATACTGAGGGCACAATGGGACAATCTACCTCAAGGCAGCGGCTACGGGGACAATAAAAAGACTACAAGACTACAAGACACATTTTCCTCTGCCCGCTTCATTGTAAAGGACAAAACTTCTGAAGTTAAGAGCTAGACTTTTCTTGTGTAATGTATGTAGCCTTATTGCGCCGGAGAATTCACAGCGCCGACACAATGGGACTGCGGGGGCATATAGAGACACTCCAGAGGTGAGCACTTTATTGCCTAGAAACCAAGCCTGTCTGCCGAGCATGAATATTTATTTTTGTCCATTCTGCTTTGAAAAGTTCACGTTGAGTCTTTCACTTTCTTGTCAGCCACTTCATTTCGCATTCACTCATTCTAATTCGGCGTAAGAAACCCAAAAGTCACTCTATATTAGGTAATGTCTCCGCGTAATCGCGTCTTGCTATACCTGTCTCATAACGAGTGCACTCTCTCTTTTGTTTCTCTGCATTTTTTGCCTACGGAAACACGGCTTCCTCTGCGTGGTACTGATCCTCTCCTACTCACTGTAGACATTTGTGCTGTGTGACTAAATGATGAATGGTGTTACAATAATTTGATGAGATTGGGCCAGATGATGCAAGAAACAAGTGTGCGGCGATAATGCTCGTCTTGATGTCTTGGAGCTTATTATGGCGTTCAACAAACAGTCCCAGCGGGCTGAAATTCACTTTGAACACGAACGTCTGTGCAGATGGCTCAGGCAGTTCCCTTGGGTGATAGGTGTAGGGCGTGGGGGGTGTCTATGGCCACAAACAGATGACTGACTCCCTTCTTACTGACTATGGCTCTACAAAGAAAAAAAAAATGTGAATGGATTTGGCTAAAGTCATATGACTGATATAAAATAACTTCTCTATTAAAAACTTATTCCTATACCTAAATCAAATCAATAATTGAGCCATACATCTGCATCTACATGATCTGCTTTCTTTGGGTGCATAATTTCTTTTCATATACAACCACAGCAATGGCAACGTGTTTCCTGCAATATGGACACTGGCGTCGGAAAATAATAGTAATTTCGCGAGATAAAATAAAGCACAGCCTGCAACAAACCGTCTAAAAATGTCCTCTCTGTCTCTTCTTCCACCCTCTATCACCCGTCCGCCTTCAGCACCACCTCCTCATCATCATCGCGCCTGTTTGTGTGCCTGTCTCCCTTCAGCACATGCCAGGACTCCCGGGGCACCACTTACACGGCGAAGATCTCATCTCAAAGAGCTCCTCAGGATGTCATTATGAGGATCAGCAGCAGGCCTCGCGGATGATATTACATTGGTGTTCTATCATGCACCCAACGCCAGTCAAAGCGCCTATTAATTAGTCAATACCTTTGAAATCACTTGTTCTGTGGCGATTCAAACGCTCGATCACTAATAGGCCATTACGTGTATCAATATGTTAACAGTCATTAATGTGGAATGTAACTAAGTGAGATACGGTACAGTTTAGTCGTGCATGGCTGTCGCCCAGCAACAATGGGCTTTAGGTATAAGATATAGGCTACTGTATAGGCACGTATCAAACCAACAGTGGCCCTCATATGCCTGGCTCCAAACTATTATGAACAACAGATACAGTATGTCACATGCATCAGTAATCTAAACACAGAGCACTGCAGATAGTACTGAAAATACAGATTATTTCTCTGGGATAAATTTTAATGCAATGTGTGGCTTAGGGTCACTAGCAAATTTACCTTTATATTACGGAAAGGTGGCGCTGCCAGTGGTTGTGTTCAATTCAGTTTAACATTTAACTGTGACTTTACTTGGATGCATTGTGTTGCACAAGCCATGAAAAATATGCTCATTTTTAGATTTAGCTGGCATACATTCTCATCCAGCTATAATTTGTCAAAACTCAATTATAGTCAATATTATTATATAATTTTATTATGTCTTGCCATAATAAAGTTACTGAATCATAGGCTATATGTAGATGTAGCCTGGTAATATCTTCTAGGTCTGATCTTACCTATCAGCCTTCCCCGTAAAGTTTGACTGACCCGCCACATGACCACGTGTATTGTGAAAGTCGTTCACTTGCTTCACCAACAATACAAATTGGACTTCCCTCGCATAATTGATATCCCTGGAGGACACATGGGCGGGAAATTGAAATGACCGTTTACTCGTGACGAAGTTTTTCCAAGATTTAAGTTCCTTAAGCCAGTATAGACGTTAGGTATTGCAGCCATCTTTATTTAATATTGTAGTTGTGGTCAGTCAGGTCGGTATCTAAGCTTGAGGCCCGAAAAACTGATGCTTACAAGGGCATCACATTTTCTAACCCTATAGTTGTGTGCAATATTGTGTAGACGGAATGCTATATGTTTTTTTTTTACTTTACAGTCAACTTGTTTTGTACAAAATCAAGTTAGGATAAGTATGTCCACGAATCACAATTAGACAACTAGACCACTTACATGTCTATATGCAGGGCTCTCCATGCGCGCACCTTAGATCGTCCCTTAAAACTGGGAGGTGACAATGCGCCCCGTGCGCCGCGCTCCGCTGTGCAGAGCTGCCACAGTGCGCTCGCTGTAGCTCAAAGTGCGGACTCGTCGGAAAACCTCCCCGGCGGGGCCCCGTGTAATTCGATGCATGCTGTTAAAGCTTAGAGTATATTGTCTTCCCGTTGCTTCTGAAGCCTCCACCCACCGGCCCACCCTACATTTGGCGGATCATGTGACTCGGGGTAAGTCATTTGCAAGTACAACAGTTCTCTGTGCGCTCCCCATTCATTTCCTGAGAACTGCCTGAACAGAGCAGCTGAGAGGCAGGAGGGGAGGGAGCCGCTCTCACACACTCTCTCTCCCTCTCACAAATACACAGAGACGCGGCGAGAAGAGGCAGAGGAGGAGAGGAGACAGAGAGAGCTGTAGGAAGGAAAACACGCTCCACGGCTCTACAGCTTCTGACAAGGTCTGTGCATTTCTTTGCTCCTGCTCCTCTCTCGTCCCATTCCTGCGCGGGCTGCCTGCTCTGTGCTTCATTTGTCACGTCGCTGGGCTTTGTGCTTGTCTTCACTTGTCCTCGTTCAGCTGTCATTGCTGTGTCAAAGTAGATGACAACTCAGATCACCTATGTCATTGTGTTTGTTGTGGAGGGGCAAACTTGAAACACACTGCACACTGCTGACTGTACGGTGTTCACAAAGTAAGTTCACAAGCTGTCATGCCCCTAAAACTGATTAGATACTGAAGATCTGATAGGATTGGTGCCATTCTGTACTTGCAAGCATTTGTCTGCCCAGTCGCCATTCTCCAGAACTTTAAAATCACTCAATCTTTCTTCAGCAGTGTTTTACATGCTGTCCTTGTGATTGTGGATATGTCACTCTGGAGACTAGCTTCAACAGTGTACAGGCTCGCACCATAGTCTCAGCACTTCTCACAGGAAAAAAAAAACTTTTCTGCTTGACAAGAGTTTTTGTACTTCTCTCAGACATTGTGGTGGGGTGAGTGTCAGACTTGTTGTCTCCCCATAGGCGTGAAAATGCGGACAGTAAACGCACAGTGATAATATGGCAATCAATATTACAGATTGACTCACTTCCCATTGCGCAATCCGACCATCTTTCAGCTTAGACATACGGTCTGTCATTCAAGTGCCAAGAATTGCTCGAGGATGTCTTGTTTTTTTTTGGAGAATTGTATGTGTACAAATTGACAAACAACAGATGAAACTGAGACCTAACCTGTAGGCACAAAAATGAAATGTGCAAAAGTTCTCAAAATAAATGTGACTGTGTGCACACGGATTTCACACATTTTGGACTGTCTTTCAGAATTTGTATTTCAAAAACACGAGAGCAGAGGCTGTTAGCAACGGGTTAAACATTAGGAGCTCGGGTAGCGGAGGAAGGACACTGGGGGGGAGGTGTGAGTGGGAGTGTTGCAGGGGTGGTGTCTTGGATGTCATCGGCAGCGCTCTCACTTCCAGGGTAATAGTCATTGGTATTGATGGCTGGCTGTCAGGGAGGCAGAGAGCCACCAGGCCGGTGCAGAGTGGCCGGGGGCTGGCCCTTGGCTGTTATTTTCAATTATAGGGGACCAGGGCAGAGCTGACAGCAAAGGCATTTGTACAGCCAGAGAAAGGGGGGTGGGGGGGAGGGAGAAAGGGGGCAGAGGGGATGAGACTCCCCCGGTTTGATGTGGAAACTGAGCACTGACCTGTGTGACTTTCGCCCTTGCGTTATGGAGAGGCCCTGTCTTGCTTTTAGCTGTGACCGCCATGGGGTGTTCATATATATGTGTGTGGATTTAAGGGGCCGCGATCAGGGGGGGACGACCCAAAAAAAAGTTAAAAAAAATAGTCAAGGAGGCGGGGCACAGACTAGAGTACAGATGAGACCCCACGCAGCTCTGGGATGTTTAGGCAGTGAGATTAGGGTCCATTTAAAGTCTTACTTAAAGCTTTTGAACAAAAGAGCCCTCTCGTGTACAGGCTACATGACCTAACCGCAAATGTCGAGAGGTTTGTGTAGTAGTGCATGCGAACAACAATACACACCAGTAATAACATCAATACTGAAGGAACAACAGTGAGAGTAGCATTTACCCTGTTTTAACTTGATATGCTTTATACACACATTGCATTGTTGATCATTTTTAGGGATGGTCCGATATGAAAATTTTCTGCCGATACCGATATCCGATATTTGCCTCACTGGTGTGGCCGATATCCGATATTTGCCGATATTTATTTCAACGTTAAAAATCAATAGAAAGGCTTACTCAAATGTGGTAAAGTTTGTAAATTGTTCCATTATTGGAATGTCTTATGCTTATGCATGGGACACATCTCACACACCAGGATGAAACAATCCTTTTTATTAGAAAAATATTAAAAAGACCAAATGCAATGTTGGAGTGAAATGTCATTTTGTTTTTGGCTAAATATTTACTCAGACCTACTTATTATTATACTTTCACCCATGTCCTCTATTAATGGGAAACACTGACACTGGGAATATGCTAGGCTACTATTTATTGCATTTTTTATTAAAATATGTAGCCTACCATGTTGTTTAATCTACATGTTTTAACTTTAAACAAATCTGATAAAGGACACACAGCTCTGTATGAAGCTTTGGAGTTGGAAATATCATAATGTCACTTTAACAGCACCTTATATGAACTTATGAGGCCAGACTGAAGATTTAGAGTTGGTTTAGAGCTGGCAAAAAGCAAACAGTAGATTTACAAGTTTAGCATGAGCTTTGAACTGCATTGTTTTCTATGATAAATGCGCTAACGATCGCAAATGCGTCTAATTAAATATGCGCGAAAATGCGACATGACACAACGCCTCGTTTTCACGGGTCATTAACATGACAAAGGTGGGCAGAGTAAACGTCAATACAGACATTACCATCACTGTAGTTAGACCTATATGATGACAGAAAGGTCATGTTTACGTGTTGTAGCCTTTAGCCTGTTAGCAGCTATGCTAGCGCTAACAAACAAAGTTATAAATCTGGCGTCAGGACGGAGAAACTTTTGCAAAACTCACCTCAGATGTAGCGACAAATAATCCATCAGAAAATGATTCCTGTTAATCCTGACTCAGAATTATGTCCATGGAGGCAGTTTTGGTCCAGTTTGTTGCAGCAGTAACTTGTGGCTCTGCATCTCTGTGATGTCCAAGTGTCCGCTCCACTTTGTTTAAACTTAGTAAAAACATACTTTCTTTTGGAGACGTGTGAATTTATGCTGGAGGTTCTTTATTTTTAGGAGCCACTGTTTATTTGAGATAATTTGAATAAATTGTTGCCCCAGTCAGGTCAGTGCAGCCCGTCTACACTGCTGCTGCTTTCAGGTGCGCTATGACATTACGGTGTAGTAAATAATTCAAAGAAAAAAAAAATATCGGCCGATATTTTCCCATATCGGACCGATACCGATATGGGAAAAAAGGACAAATATCGGCCGATAATATCGGCGGCGCCGATATATCGGCCATCCCTAATCATTTTGCAACCATGATGATGATCCACCTTTTTCCTTTTTGTTGTCCTTTTCTCATTGGCATCAAGCTTTCCCAGAATTCCTTCAGCCGGTCACCCCGCGCTCCCCATGAGACAGTCCAAGGGCTTATGATAGTGATCAGTGCAGGTGGGGGGACTCAATTAAAAAGCCAATCACAGGCGGACACACTCTATCTGTCCATCAACACGCGCACTCCACAGGACAATTAATTGCCACGCAGGATTCCCCGTCGAAAGGCATCATCTGTCCGCTACACATCACATGAACAAATTGGGCCCGCGTTGACGGAGTGAGTCTTTCAGGAGGAAGTGCTACTCTTTGCTACAGTATGTGCATTTCAGAAGCATGTAGGGGCACTGTCTTTTTCAGCGTGATGTGAAATTCTTAGTATTGGCTCTAATCAGCTGGGTTAACTGCTGGCATATTGACTGAGTGCTGTATCATTGATCCCCGTGGGTGTTATGCAGTGTATGGTCATTGATTGTAGGCCGCAGTGCTCTAGAAGGTTAGATTCATTTAGATCCCCAAGTGTTAGCCACTGTCAAACGGCTAATGTAAATGAAAGAGATGGGGCATATTTTGTGTGTGTTGTAGAATTTGTATATAGTATTTGGTAGGTGCCCTTTGTATGATGTGTCAAGACCATACACATATTTTAATGGACACGAATGGTTGGTAAAAATGGGCAAAAGTATACATTTCGTACGGACAATTAATTAAATTTTCTCCTTGTGCCATCTTATCAGCAGATCACAAAATGTTCCCTCCTCTAGTGATTTTGGCTATAGATTCAACCTTCAACCCCAGTGTCCAACCCATGTTTGTTTGTCAAGTTTGAGTAAAGGGCGGACATGCTGTGCTGGTGTGTGTGTTTTTGTGACTGAGAAGGAGAGAGACATGGAGTGAGAGAGAATATGGAAAATATTGTGCAATCACCGGTGGATAGTCGGAATACTGATCCAAACTCCGCTGTAAATCAAAGTTTTATTGCTGTCAAACAGAAGGTGAAATTCTATATGTTTATGTTGATGAAAGCACTTATAACAGATGAAAAAAAAATGAAAAAAAAGTTGCAAACCATGATGTTCACAAAGTCTGCTTTTTGAAACATCTCTAGAGGTTTCAGTCAGTGCTTACTGGAAGTGACTCATTCACAAGAGCTAGCCTCTAGACTCTGATCAAGCTTCCATAAAAGGAGTATATATTTCTCTCTTTTTTTTTTACCTTATTACTTTTGTCCGTGATATTTTTATTGCGATTGACGAAATGTAGCGCACAGGTTCTTTTGTGTGAAACCAGCCAGTTCATCAACAAATTAACTCCTCAATTATTCTGGAAGCGGTTTGCTTTGGAGATGGATCCATCTATTTTTTCAGACCAGTTGTTGCAGTCATTTCAGCAGTTGCAGACTACTGTGCTTTATGTTATGCTTCAATATGTTGTCGGCGAATTTGGAGAGTCTGTTTAGTCGGTTTATTTGTGAATTAAAATACATGGACAGAACAAGAACAAGCTAACTCCAACTCCAAACCTAAAGACTGGACTCTGACCAGAGGCCAAACACAGGACCCCTGTAAGTCAACACTGAACTATTATTCAATACTTTCGCTGTCTATAACAGTGCATAGGAATACGAGCTCCAGTCATTGTGGAAAAGCCTAAACTACACTTCTACTCTACTGATGTTGTCGGTCAAATATTTAGTGAGTCACTTATACAAACAACATGTGGCACTAATCTGGGAGCCTGTGGCCCTTTTCCGTTCTTTGGCTTGAACACAATCAAATAGTGCATCATGCTATGGCCCATAAAGACTCCCCTAATAGCTGGCTACAGTAGATATCAGCATGGCTCAACATGAAGTAACACAGCCAGGAAGAAAACTAATCAAAGAGAGGGCAGGGGTAGATGGAGGTAAACACAGCTGCTGGTTTTTATTAAGTGGCAATGGAGAACTGGAATGGGTCAAACCAAGGGAAAAATCCACATGAATATAACCAGGCAGGCACTTGGAAGTGTCACTGTGTCGGCATGTTTTGGTTCTCTCTCATTTTCCATAAGCTATATACTTAGATATGGTTGTGTCAGCAGCATACAGTAAGGTCATGTGGGGTACAACACTGCATCAATAGCTTCAGTAACACACTTAAGGAAATGAATGTGCGGTTGGTTAAGTGCCAGCCTGTATGTCTTTGTGTGAAGTGTAAGAGATAGTGAGAAAAATAGTTGGTATTTTTCATACGGTTTACAGTAGGCCTGAAGATGAGTCAGTAGCGCGGGAGCCTCTACATGTCTGCATTGTAAAAACATCTAGGTCGGTTTTTGAGTGCGTGTGCCCTGATGCAGACAAGCTTTTGTAAATAGCATGGACAAAGTGCATATGTTGGGGAGGGGGATGGATTGTTCACACGCGCACATTGAGACAGTCATGTTAGAAAACAAGCGCACACATATATAGACACATCTCGGAGCCCAGGGGGGATAAAAAGCAGGAGCCTACTCAAAGAATCCCCCATTAGGCTGGGGAAGTATTGTGGATCCCAGAGGGAGGCAGAAGAGATTGAGAGGAGGTGGGTGGTTGTTGATGGTGGTGGTGGGATGCAGGTTAGCGTGTATTATTCCCCTCTGTTGAGGCAAATGATGAGAGTGGAGTGTTTCTAAACATGATCCAATCAGAAACGCGCGTAACTCTGTCATCTCTTTTAATTTTTAGTATTAAATGTATATCCTTATCACACATAAAATGCCTCATACCTACCACATAAGACAATATTAAAGAATGCCACTATGCATTTGTTATTATTTACTTACTACTTAGGTTCTTAAGCTTGCTGTAGAATTATGTACAGGTCATGGTGATAAGGACAAGGAACTTACATAAACACTGGTCTAAACAACCCACATATTGGGCAAATTAAATCTCCCTTACAAAGACCTGCCAAATCTTAGCCGTATTCTTTCATAAAGCAGTGCCAACATCTCCACATGGTTATCCTAGTTTTGTGTGACTGGCCCCACCCCCACCTCTTGGTACAAGCAAGGTTTTTGTGTCAGAGGCTATTTTAGATGCACAGCCACTGACCCCACTGCATTTACTCAAGTGTGCATGCGTTTCCAAAGCTAGTCCATTAAGTCACATGACCACGGTGAATCAAAACCAAATAATACATTGTCCATAAGTTCACTTTCAAACTCAGGACTTTTACATTTGAAACATGTAGAGTATATTACTGTACACAATGAGGAAATAAGAAAATCACACAATTGTATTAATACCACTTACCTATAACTAATATTACACAGTCATCACAGCTATCTATAGAGGGTCACAAGTCAGTGTATTCTTTATACCAGTGACCACCCTGGATAAAGCTACTTAGTAACAGTAACGAATATGTGCTAAAGTTTTGAAATATCCAATGAACTTTCTCACAATTCTATTTCTTGTGCAAAGAGCTAAAATGGTCTTTATTGCCAGCAACAGCAATTATATCCCTGTTTAGACGGGATATTTAATTCTTTCTCAAAATTTCATCAAAATGTTCTTGACTGGAAAAGGAGGTGTCTAGAGCAGTGTGGCAAATTGCTTTGACTCCTCGGTGGAAGCTGAGTTCTGCCACCTCACTTTGGAGCTGTCACAGTCACAGCTTGTTTAGCTGTTTCTCTGCTGCATTTGAGGCCCATGATGCAAGAGGATGTCAGACTCCTGTGTTTACCTCTCCCCGGCGCATTGTGGAGGAGGAAGCTGCTGTGTTCTCTGCTGTGTGCTGCAGGTGTGTGCGCGCAGGATTATGAATGGCCATCTACAGACGACTGTGATGTGAAACCAGGACACATAGCTAGCATGCGATAAATATCGTCCAACGTGGGCGCAAGTGGAGGTCATAGGGTGTGCAATGTATGTGTGCGTGCTGTTTCACAGGCAGACGGCAAACAGAGCAGGAAGTTCGCTTATGTGACACTCGGAAAGAGACACAGACAACCCAGACAGCCACAAACTCTTCATTTCAAGTTTCCTCCCACGGTAAAGGGCTTCTTATTTTTGCACAGGGCTCGTAGTAAAGTGTTAGTAAATTACAAACAAAGCAAAAGCTGCAATTTGTCAATGTATTACAACATACAACAGTAAAGCAAATATGTGGTGCTCAAACAGATAGCCTCTGGTTTTGTGGAAGGCCTTGTGCGCTCCAGTATTATAGCACAGACAGTGAGTGGACTCATGCTACATCCTGCTACCTCATCCCCCTCATCCCGACAGGATTACAGCACTGACACAGGATCCCCCTGTCCGGCCTCGGCAGAAATAGCAAGGACCCAAGGACAGTTCACTAGAATATTGGAACTTGTGTGTCCTAGGTTTGAATGCATTTGCTACACTCATTTGTAACTTTTAAGAATATCTGATTCTAAATTACTAGCTATACTACTTTTATGATGTGGCATATTTTTAAATGAATTTTATCAGTTGAAATAATGTGCCTTGTGTGTGTTATAAATGGATGTGAAAGTGCATGCTGCTGTAGATTATCTGTATGTTAGATCGATCATTCTGCCTGAAAGTTACCGCTATTATTTAGCCTGTAATGTCTTAAAATCTCAACACATTCTGCTACTTTATCACCAAAATCCTTTATTTTATCACTCATCTTATTTTATATACATGATCAGGAGCTCTCTTTCAAGTCTTATGTTCACACTCATTACATTTGTGCCCATTACCTGAGTCCCCCTGGGGAGTTTGACCTCTTTATAACATTCATATCAATGTCATGCTGAGTTCTACAAACTAATAAAATTGCTTGCTAGGCCATTGCAATGAAATATTGCCTTATAGTATTTGACCCACTGACACTGGCATTATCGAATCTGAATTTAAAATGCAACATTTTTATTTGGTTGTGATTATCAAACTGAAAAGGCGGCCTCGACCTCTACAAGCGATCTCTGAAATGCCCCTGATTCTTGTATAAATTTACAGTTCATACGCTGTAGACTTGACGACGCTTGAACATGCATGAATCACAATGGCACTTGTTGTAAAATCAGATTTAGATATTTTTACTAAAACTAGAGAGAATAAAAAGGTACAGGTAGAGCTGTACATCTCAGTTTTAGTTATTTTAAAAGTCACAATATCGCAACTTCACTCAGGTTATCCATCTGACTGAAATCCATTTTTAAAATGTGTTTATGTTTTTATGTGTCTATGTGTTCATTTATCAGGCATGATCCAGTCAGCATGAACTCCTGTCTCTGATCGGGCCTCTCTACACAATACGCAAATACAAATACTGATTGCGGTGTTACAAAATGTCTATAAAGTTATCACACACATTCAGGCACAACTCAAGATCTTTTTTTAAGCATCGTTTTGACACAATTGGATGAAAAAAAAGATGCTGTTATTTCTCATATTGTGCATAGAGGTAACAGTTCGGAGGGGAGCAGAGTTCTTCCCCAGTGGACCTAATCTAATCACTGAAGAAGGTAGCACGCTGTTTTGAGGTAAAGTGCATCAGTTAAGAGCATCTCTAAGGGATATTTAACCTGCGGGGGAACTTTTCTCTGTCTCCCTCTCTCTTTTAAGGACATGAACATAAACCATGGTTGGGTGCCATTGTGGCTGTCTGGGCTTTGGCCGTCCACGCTTCTATTAGCAGGAAAGTAGCAGCACTCTCTGGAGCACCGTTCAAAAAAATGTCCCAGTAGCATCCGAATGACTTTGCTCGCTAACCCTGCCAAGGAAAATACAGT
This sequence comes from Gobius niger, assembly GCF_951799975.1. Taxonomy (NCBI): domain Eukaryota; kingdom Metazoa; phylum Chordata; class Actinopteri; order Gobiiformes; family Gobiidae; genus Gobius; species Gobius niger. The sequence continues at coordinate 21,414,666 of NC_136860.1, forward strand.
TTATGAAATGGAAATTCTGAGGCCATTCACACGCTGCCAGGATGTATTCGACAAAATGCTGTGTCCAAGTGAGTCCGTCCAGAGGTCCAATGAAAGAGAGAACATGCTTTACCCTGGTCAAAGAAAAATACAGTTCAATACAGAGTCATTTGGAGAGAGCCCTGCAGGCTTGATGTAAAGGGCAGCTGCCTTGTCAAGCAAATTGCAGATTCGCTGTAAAATAGCAGTACAGGCGTTAAATGTATATTGTTGCTGGTGTTTTTTCAGCTGAGGTTAAGTAGTAAAAAGGCTGCAGTTCAATTGCTTACCTCTGCTTTCAGCAATTTAGGCACAGGCTCAAATGTTCTTATACAGAATAACACTTAAATGGCTCAAACACATAATGGAGCCAACGCAATGAGGTCATGGCCATACACAGATTGACATGACGTTTACTGAGGTTAAAAATATCTTGAGTGATTTCACCACCGGTATTCAAGTGTACATGTTTTTATAATTCGCCACATCTCTTTGTATCCATTAAATCAACAGCTCCGTGCTGCTTGTTGACAGTCTTCGGCCTTCTCTAAAGTGCAAGTTGAGGAGTGAGTGTGTTAGTAAGCAGTTGTAGGCTGGTTATCGGGCCAATGTGTCACGCTGGGGCGTCCAGGGGTACAGAAAAGGGAAGTCAGTTTCAGCGGTGGGGGCAGTGGTTCACAATACACAGGAAGCACTATAGGGTAATTCCACTAACTTCTACTGTATTCCGACTTTGCACTCTATAAATAACTTTTCTCATGCATAAACATGTGTCCTGTTATTTGCCATTCCCTTGCTCTCTCCCGCCTCTGCTCTGCTCCTGCTCGGGGTGTGAGGGGTCTGTTGGCATTCTTGCACCGTGTGCTTTGCGCTCGACCGAATCTTGGCTCCGATCCATATCCCCTCGGTACCCTCTCTGACTCCCACCCTCCCCTGCACTAAACACCCTTCCCCCTTCTCAGCCTCTCCAGCCCCCCTCTGCTGCTTCCAGACCCACTGCTCCTGCCAGTGAGTCCCTGTCCAAGCCCCATCAGCCCGCTGCTCCTGCTATTAGCTTCCGTAATCCCGCCTCCTGCATCTCCCATAATTCACCCCACCCCACACACCCTTCTCCTCTGTGCACTTTTTCATCTCAGTTCGTGGCAGCGGGTCCAGCCTCTGTGACACAGATGCACCCAGTAGCTCTGGGCGTTCGACATGGGAACAAAGCATTGGTGGGGCCCGTCTGTCAGAGAGTGTGTAGTATTTGTGTGTGTGCGTAGAACTGCAAGGGAATTTACTAAGAAAAAGAGAATAAGAAAATCACAGAAATCAGAACATGTACTGTAGAAGTAGATTCTTATGGCACTTTCCCTCATCAAGTGTGTCTCCCCAAACCATTTGAGCCTTAATGTACAGTAGGACATGTACAATATCTAGTCCCAAGGCTAATTATGTATGGGGAGCTTTATGCATCATGGTTGTTGTGAGGAGAAAACCACTTAAACAATGACTATAATAACTTGCATGACAATCTATTAAGTGGATTTGTAATGTCTTTTCCAACACAATGCATGGTTAATGAAATGTGGTTAACACAAAGGAGGTCATCATTGTGCTTTTTCAGAGGTCTGGCATCCAACTGATTCGGTGTCACTATTGCCAGACCTCATCCTTCCTCTCACTCTCCTTCATCAGAGCAGAGAGGAAAGCCATCACAGAAACAGCTGATTGTGCTACAGAGGTCATCCCTGTGTGATATGTGTGTAAGGTCATAACTCAGTTGTAAAAAGCAGACGCTGAGGAGACATAAAACCACCAGCTTCAGCTCCAAGTTGCATCTTGTACAATTAGTTGTGGGGATTTTGGCGGAGACCGTAGGGCGGATGAGAGGGAAATGAGATGCCTCAACACTCCAGTGCTCTCCTCTCTGTGCGTCGAACTCCCCCACACACCTGGGATGGCCATTTCATTTCAGAGAGCAGCAAATGGAAAGGTGATCTTAATCTAGCCTGTTTCCCTCCAGCCCCCACCCTCGCTCCATCTCCCACACACGGAGCCTCACTGCTGATGGACAGCGCACTACTGGGTGTCCGCGCTTGCTGCCAGCACACCAAATTTAGAGATTGAAAGCCCACTGTTTTATTACCTCTTCAGTTCAAACCTAATCTTTGGTCACACTTGTATCTCTGGGTCACAAACTGTAAATGGTACTCGGTGCTTTGCTTTTAAAAGGAGCAGTTTTCTGTGTTTTTGGACAGTAAGTATTTGCTGTGACCTCCCCTGTGTGAACCTGCTTCAGTCATTACTCAGTGTTAGGTCTTTTTCGCTGCTCGTGGGCCATTGCTGCCACAAGCAGAGCTATGCACTCACCATTGATTTCCTATGAATAGCTTGCTGGAGGCCAGTTCATTAGAAAGTGTTCACAAACCACTGGATTAACTGGACAGAAAGTGCATGCAGGCTGGAGGTGTTCAAACATCTGAAATATTCACCTGTTTCTGTGTGAAATAGTTACAATTGGAAAACTTATCACAAATGTCCATACAGCATGATATATTTTCAATGATTCTGTTGTCCAAATATTGGTCATTCTGCAGAAAATACAGCAGACTTTGTGCTTCCCATCTCTTCTTCTCCTCTTCTCACACATGGCTCGAGGCTGGACTGAGGCTGCAGCTCCACCCGCCCGCCCAGCCGTTACTATGGCAACACTATCTGGGCCTACCAAGACCTAAAGCCGAAGGACATCCTGGACAACAATACAATAGCAGCACAGCTCTGGGTACCTGAGGGACTTAGACCTGAGAGGCCAGATATGGGGAGGGGGAATGTTCTGCCTCCGCTCCATACTCACCAACCAGGAGCAGGCTTTGGAAATGAACAGCATCTTGTACTGTAGTTTTTGGACATTTTATTTTATTCTCTATGGATTGTGTGATACTTTAACAGATTGTCGGTGTTGGAGAGAGGTATAGTCATGTAGTGAAGTATCAAATTATTGAATTGAGATTTAAGATAGTTCTGCCCTTTCTTAAACTACACCTCACGGCTTTCATGCATTACGTAGATTGATTATTCAGAAATGATCTTATAGTACAGTATTTCATTTCCCCTCAACAACCTCTTTGCCTCGCGACACATGGCCAATTTTCATTTGAATCGCTGTTTTTAGCCCGATGCCTTTTACTTTTACACATGATTGCATATGTATTTCTCATCTTAATAATATGTGGGGTGACCTCAGGCTGCCCACCGCGGAGGATAAGGAACATGCATTGTTGTCATTGGCTTCCTTCGAGCATCCTTCTTAAAGCCGCAGAGCTGCCTTCCCCATCAACGCAGCCCAAGCGCTCCTCGGGCTGGAAACCATGGATTAGTTTGTAAAGTTTTTTTGTGCTCTTGCATACGCTTACATTCAAGTAACCATTAACCGCTGTTGCTTAAAGAGGAAGCTAACTGCTGTTATCCCAGCTGAGTGCTTGTACTGTATATGAGCGAGAGTATTTGTATTCATTTAAAGTCTTAAGTGTTATTAGCTCTGCGGCAGCCCACTCCACAATTGGAAATCTTTATTATGTAAAGGAGAGGGGGGTCATGCTGGGCTGTGACTAGATTTTTTCACAGTGTGTCCACTTCTTTTTTGTGTGTGCCAGCCTCTAATGGACAAATTTGCCTCTATTAAAATTGTTTAGCTGAGAATTATACACGTGAATGGAAAAATTGCACAATCACGCTAAAACCACCTCCTTCTTTGTGTGTGTCTTTGCAGGCCACCTCACCAACAGGATGTTAATGCTCGACGGTATGCCTGCAGTCCGAGTCAAATCCGAGCCCCTGGAATCGGAACAAGGGGTAAGAGGACCAGTTGTTTTCCAGACAATTCTCCCAGATTTTATTTTTCTTTTCAGCTTTTCCTCCTTCCCTTCTGGCAGAGGGGCAGATAATCACTCCCAGGCTGAGGGAAGTGAACAGAAGAGAGAGAGAGGGAGAGAGAAAGAAAGAGAAAGAGTGAGTGAGGGGGCTAAGAGGAGTGGTCGGAGAGCATGGTAGTAAGTATAGCAAGACAAGACCACGGGAAGGAGAAACACAGCTGGAGCAGGAATGTACAGGGGGGAAAAGGGGGGGGGGGGCAAAGCCAGAAAAGAGTCCACATTGGCTGGGGGGTGATGGCGATGAAGTCACCGCTCCAGGGAGGAGGGTTACATGAGAAACTAAATCTTCTAGAGCTGTCTGCCGAACTGTTTATGTCTATGTGGTTCTCAGTATCCTCCTATGCCCTATAGTGACTCTCGGTTCAAGTCCATACTTTATTTTGGACATGTTTTTAAACACTTCCCGATCATGAAGGGAATTAAAACGGGTCACATCCCACCACAAACGGCATTGCCACATACTTTGTTCCTTTTGTACGACCCATCACCTATTTTCATTTTCATTGATTTTCGTCTCAGCTGGACGTAGACCAGCTGTAATCATACTCAGATTACACACACAGAGAAAATATGTCAGCGTAAAGGTATTACTTCACAAAGTTTATCCATATGTTGGTAGAGACTGACTGCTCCCAGCACAATTAACTTCCCAACTAAAGCAGCAAACCTAGAATAGAGCTGGGGACTGAAATCTTGAAATGTATAATACTCTCATTAGTGCCATTATGAACACATTTCAAGACTACAGTGTGACCCAAACAGCCAGCAGAGCTTCTTTCTTTTCTACACTAGCAATATAAGTCAATCCAGAACTCTGCGTATGTCCTTTTATTTTGCACTATACTCATACTGTATAATGTAAAAAGCAATAACGATGAAATTGAAGCTTAGAACTTATGTCTTTTGGGTTTAAATAGATAATAACTGTATTCATGGCATATACAAACTTTGATACTTTATTTTAAACATTTGCTTTGCCAAATGCTAGGATGAAATACTACAGCCTTACAGCCTGAAGTGCGAACCCCCCATCCAGCGATTTAATATTTGGCTCCCCTCATCGAGTCCCACATTCGATGATAATGGCCTCACCTCTCTCAGGTTGTGCACGGCCCTCATTGAAACTCTGCCTTTCACACATACCTTGAAATAAAGTGGTCTTGTTGTGGAGGAGCCGTTGCTAGGTTACAGCAGCTTTGTGCCACAGCTGTGTTTCCAGTAGATGCGGGCCACTTCATATTTGTAATCATGATAAACGAATGCTCAGTTTTGTCATCGATTTCCATTCATAATGTATCAATAATTGCTTGCCCCCTTCTACATCAGCGAGCGCGCTATGTGGCAGAGGAGTTGAGATTTGTATTGAGAGGAGTATTAGCGGATGATGGATGAGAAAAGGTGCCAGTTGCTGATAACGCATCAGCTTATCTCTGTAGCTCTTGTGGTGGATTGTGTTATTGCTTGTTGTTGATAAAGATGAAATATGACTTTTCAAAGCCATGAAAGAAGAACAGCCATGGTCACCTAAATCACCCAGTTTTGTCATCTTGGATTGTGTAACTATAATCAGTGGCTGGGCGTCATAGCTATAATTATTGTTATTGTTGTTTTTGTGTACTTCTAATTATGATATATTTATGATAATAATATCCCAATATTTGATTGCAATATAGCAAAATAAAAAAAGTTCATAGAACTTCAATAAGATACAGTATTTTACAGTACTCCCAGGGCCGGTTTGCACAATAAACTATTGTAGTTTGGATAGCTTTAATCATCTATGTTAAAACTAAACCTTTATGCTAGTAGCCCTCCTGGGACCTTACTCATGCCACGGCAACCAGATGTAGATGTGGATAGTGACATCCCAGTGATGTCACCAAACTGGGGCATCCTCTGCTGACTAAGAATCTACATGGCTAAATAGTGCTATTATAGGTAACATAAAGCAACAAAATAATCGGTCTCCACTGGAAATCGTATGTGTAAAACCAGCTAACCCTGTAGTTCAGACCTCTATAAACAATTGAAGCACATGAGATATTTTATTAGTTTCAAAGTATATATTTTGATCTTTTCCTCAAATGTCAGTGCCCCTGGACGTATGTAAAATGTTCATTCTAAACTGAATCTTGAATTTAAAGGTGCATTATGCAATTTTTTATATATATAAAAAAAGACGATATTTGTGTGTATTTGACCTTGTAGTGGCCCAGCAGCTGTATGAGTGGTCAGCACGGCGCCTTTACTTTTGATCACGGGGGTCTCTACAATGCTCCAGGATCAATTGTTTTGTAGATTTTCTGGTGAGAGGGTCCGTCAGCAGTGAAAACCTTCCAAATAATTGATCCTGTAGCGTCCTAGAGACCACTGTGATGGAAAGTAAAAGCGCCATGCTCACCACTCATACAGCCGCTGGTTCAGTACAAGGTCAAATACACAAATATCAACTTTTATTTTCATGTAAAAAGTTATATAATACACCTTTAAAATAAAATTGTAAAATCACAGTAAAATTGTAATACCGACCTGACTACTTGTTATTGTCTACTCAAGTTTGTTTAGTTGGTTCATTTAGTTCCGTGGGGCCCCATTCCCCGGGGTATCAGCATTTAGTGGTGAGCGGTGACCCAATATTTGTGCCCTTCTCCACATGTGCAGCAGTGTCAGGCGCACACAGGAAGTCAGCATCGCGGCCCACATACTTTGAACTGCGCTGAGATCCAATCTGCCCTGACTGAGCCCTGCCTTTAGACTGCAGACAGACAGTTTAGGCTGCTCAAGAAGAAATATGGTCTTCATTTGGGTGGCGGGGGGCCAAGGGCTTGCTGGAAACGGACCGCCTTGTTAGACAGTTCACCCGCAAGGGGCTGGAAAATCTGCCCGGCTCACCAGTATCCCCTAATAAAGACAATGGCATGAGGACAGAGGCAGGCAGACCATATCTTTAGTGTATGCGTTAGTCTAGGTCGGAGAGACTGTGTTTTGGTATCTGTCAAAACGAAAGTGGGGGTGGTTAAGTTTTCCATCTGAGTTGCGTGTTGAGATGTTCTGGCTCAGGCTAAGGCTCCAGATGTAAATGAGTTTCTGTTTTTCATTTTTCCTGTACTGCCATTGTTCTGACCTTTCCACACAATTGTTATCAGTTATTTTGAGAAGCCGCAAGGGAATTACAGTTTATAGTAGGTTGTAATGATTTGCCTAATTTTCCCATTGCAGGAATGAGTGTATCTGTCTATGAATGAGCGTCAGCCATAAGTTGTCTTATGTTTTTGTATGTCCGCGATAGTCTGCCTCAATTGCAAATAATTGTGTTACAAAGTGTTGTCAGGTGATTATTCTTTTAGCGGTAAGATAAACTGCAATCCAATAACTTGACCTGTTGTGACCCAGTATTGTGACCCACTCTCAAAATAGATTTAGACCATACCCTTGCCTTTAAAAGTTTATTTTCCCTAGTTTCTTCTTTATCTCCTATTTCACTTGTAAAGGAAAAACTGACTCCGCTGCAGAGCTTTAAGTAGCCAAGCAGACGCACTCAAAGAGTACTTACAGAGAAAGACAAGACTTTGAAAACAGTGCGATCAGTCTCTGAGGAGCTGAGGGTTCAAAGCCCGGGGGCTGTATACGGCTGCCGACAGAGTGTGACAATCACACATCTAACAGTATGCACCCCTCCAAACATCATGTGCACCAGGGTGAGTTATAAAAATCATGGGGCAAAGACTTTTGACATTAAAAACAATGATCAGTAAGTTGAGAAAGTAAAACGAATGATAGAAGATTTTACGCTCTCGTGATGTGACAACATTTGGTTCAAATTTAAATATTGTTTCGTGGTAATAATAATAATAATAATAATAATGATAATAATAATAATAATAGACCAAATAAAGATCATAAAAATATAATCATTTTGTTCATTATTCATTTGTTCCATACTCGCCAGTGGAAGGCTCCGTGTAGTCAGTGGTGGTCAGAGTACTTCATTTCATTACTTGAGAATAAGTACACATAATACTGGTCAAATATTTCGGCAACACCAGTGAAAATTGCTTAGTCAAATTCTAACAAGTGAAAGTACTAAAGTTTTTGCTGTAGACAATATTAAAGCGTTCAAAGTAAAGAGTACAAGTCAGTTAAAAAAGGGTCGTGAAAAAAACTTTGCAGCTTCAAAAACAAATAATGCGCCTGAATTCCTCACGACACAAGGACAAACCTCCTTCCTTGTTGTGAGTCAGTGACATTTGACTGTACGTCTACACGGCATTATTTGGTGTATAAAATATAACAAAAGCCAACATTTTCTTTTTACTTTGGAGGCTTTTTCTAATTAAAGTGAAGCACAAAGTATTATATTCCAATGTAGTGGAGCAACAGTAAAAAGTTCTAAACCAAAAATACTACTTAAGTAAAGTAAGTCCTCAAAAACTCTACTGAAGTACATTACAAGTTAATCTTGACCTCCTCTATGTGTAGTGTAAAGCATAAAGCCACAATAACCTTGAGTGTACTGACTATCGGGCTGCCAATCTCCACCATCAATATATTCACTCGCATACCTCATGCAATTAGTGTTGTGATTCAAGCTGCAGGTACTACTAGCAATACTGTCGTTTCAGAAAGTACTGCAAGTTCTATTCAAGTAAATAGATTGATATTTTGTGGTATTCATATAGTTTTGTATTCACATAATAAACCTGTTATGTCAAACTGAGACTGTATGAATAGCCTGCAATTCAAGAGATTCAATTCAGAGCACTGTATATTATGCAACTTAATATAAACAAATAATAAATCCTTTCACGGTAGATTCTGTGAAAGAAACTATAGTATAAAGACTTGCTGGGTGGTATTGAATTATGTCGTGAACCTCGCCCCAGCATTGCTAACCTTGCAGTGAACCCGACCAAAAAGTCCAAGAGGTCATGTGAGGGCATGTTTTACTGGTTTGGGTTTGTTTTGCAACCAAAGAGCCTGAGCTCAATAAGGATTATTTTATTCATGCTCAAGGTCATATCATGTCCTGTAGCCTGAGAAAATACAAGTATACAAGTCTGAAGTAAAAATAGCTCCGGCTACTACATGAAAAACAGACAGGCGCATAGGCTTGACTCAGAGTAATTCAGCACAGATTCTCAGTTAGCCAGTGTTGCATAAGGGGGAAGAAATGTTACTTTTAAACAAAACATTATCCAAATACTAAATATGACTTTTCTAACAAGAATTTGAATGTTTTCTGATTTCCATTAATCAAGAAAGATTACCCGGTATTGTTTTGTGGTAAACTCATAGAAGACGAGTGCTACGTTGTTTATGGTCTCTATTGTGTTTTCCAAGTACACAGGTTCCTGAAAGTGCACAGACAGATGGGGTGGTTATGTTACAGTCTGCCTGGTGTTAAATGAAAGATGTGTCGAGGGATACTGCAGGCCACCAGTGCCGGCCTAAGGAGGCTCTTCATGCAGAGACACACAGAGACATGCAGGAAATTGAGCCCATATGATGTTTTTCCACTGTCACAAAGGAGATTTAGAAGAGATACATGGACAGGGCTGCAGCCATTTCTGTGGGAGTGATGGAAAACAGGAGGAAAAGTACAGACAGGAGAGTGGTAGAGCAGCCCACGCCACAGTGAAAGAAAGTGTGAGAGTGTTATCACTCGACTGTTCCTAATATTGTCTGTGGGCATAGACAAAGCACAGGTGGAATGATATGAGATACTTAATTGGGAAATGTGCATTTTAATGTAATTGAATAAAGTCTGCCTTGTGTTTCCACAGTCACCCAAAGTGCGCCCTTTTACCATGGATGGAGTCCCCTTCTTCCTGAGCAGAGTTAAAGCTGAGCCCTCAGAGGATCTACTGGCACATGAGCTACACTTCCACACTCAGACGGAGCCCGTGGATCTATCCATAAACAAACCTCGTCCATCCTCCTCCATCAGCTCCTCCTCACCCCTCAGGTCGGCCTTCTCTCCCTCATCTTCATCTTCCTCTTCCTCACCGTCAGTCATCACCTCGGCCTCCTCGGTGCTCTCTCCTGGCCCGTTGGTCGCCCCTGGCGCTGGGGTCAGAGGTCAGCCATATTTGCACATCCTGCACTCTGTGCCGCCGCCTCCGTCCAGCCCTCTGAGCCTGCAGGGAGCAGGGAAGCTGGCCAGCCATGTGCACCGCATCCCGGTTGTGGTCCAGTCGCTCCCCCTCATGTACACCACTGCTGTTCGATCACCCTCCAGCCTCAACAACGCCATCATGCTACCTCTGCTCGATGAGGCCAAGAGCAAGGGCAAAGGTGAGAGTGGGATTCGTGCATGTGTTGCATATTGTTATTGCCTACACTGAGGTTCATTTAAAGCATGCTAAGTATATTATGTAATCAAAAAAAAGAATAGAATTGAGGCGCCTGACATTAAGGTACCTATTTACCGTGAAGTGTGTTTTATGAGAGAAAGTAGAACCTGCTTCATAGAAAAAGGGCCAATGGAGACAGCATTCTATTGTTGCATGGAATAATTACACTGGAGACAGAATGTCTATAAGCTGTTTTGTTTTTTTGTTTTTTTTTACCTGTGACTAACAGTTCAACAAGTTATTCTTTTCTGTGAACTTAAAAGCTATTTGCTTAGACTAATGTTCTTACTTTTCTCTGGGTGTGGTTTTTATTGCCAACCACTGGGAGTGACCCTACAGTAGGTGTCTGTGTCAAACTGTGTACCGTGAGCATGTGGTAAAAGAGGTTGCATATTGCCCCACCCTGCTGCATAGACACAAGTCCACACAGTTACTTCTCCATTCCGCTCTGTGCTGCACTGTATGTTTGACCAAACAAATAAATGTGTAATTAGAACAGACTGTGCGTTCAGACAGACACTTGGGTGGACAACATGGGTGGGGTGGTCCTGGGAGATGGGCGTTGCAATCCTCCAGCTCCCAACGAGAGCACAGGAAAGGAGGACAGGAAAAACAAGACTTTCATAAGAGGGTGTGGATGGATAGTGAAGGCGTGCTGCACTTGCACAAACACATGAAAGATACAGCCCAATATCTGCTCTGCCCAGAACCGAAGGCACCCAGCACAAAGGAAGTCAAGTGGATGTTAAACGCTGGGTGTGGTGGACACTGTGACTTTTAATTAGATAGCAACCATGACACAAACACAACATCTAACAATTTATAGTTATGGTGGCACTAATGAACCCTCTGCTCTCCTACAAATCCAAAATAATAGTTTTAATATTCTCCCACAATACATGATGTCAGCCTTTTGCCGAAAGTTGTGTAATTTCTTTAGATGTGATTCATCTTCCTCAATCTAACCTGCGTCACAGTGAAGTGAAGAGTTCGGTAATGGTTCTCTCAAGTGTCATAACATTTTTAATCAGCTTCACCCGCGAGTGTGTTTTATATTTGTTTGTTTGTTTTATTTGATTTTTTAACGTATGAAACAAAATAGAATTTCTGGGTTGGCAACTAATAAGAAACTAATGACATTTCTTGTCTCATTCAGTCTTGAGTAATTCAGCAGATCCAGGAATGTTTCTGATGATGATATATAACATAAAATCGATCAAAAAATGAAGAAGATAAAAACAAAAGCTTTTCCACAACAAATTGTCTGGAGAAATGGCGGGTGTTTGAACAATGAAAAGATTGTACGGATCAAGGAGCTGCAATTTCAAGCTGATGCCACCTCACTTGTAGAAATCACTTGGACTAAACTTTGAAAAAAAAAAGTGAGATTTACCTTGTTTGACTCCATGAATACTCTGTGCAGTGATGCGCGTCTGCCACATCGAAGCTTTCATTATAGATACAAAATCCCACTTGAGCGCACACACACATACACACACACACACACTTGGCCGTACGAGCACATGGGCGCACTCAGGTTGGGCACCCTGCTTTTCACCACTGTCTCCCTGTCTCCGCCAGCAGCAGGTTGCCATGGAAACAGGGCTTGACTGGAAACAACAGGAGAGAGAAAGAAAGAAATCCGGTGCTCTGCCCACCTCTTCAGCACTCCTCCTTTGTGTCCCTCGCTCAAAATACCCCCTCCGACACACGATGCATTTCTGACTAATTACAGGTTTTCAGAAGGGTAGGCGAGCCAGTGACCACTCTGCACTTCTTAGTCTAAATCAACTGTTAGAAACCTTTTAAAGGCGCCTCCGGCAGTGTTACGGCATTATTCTGGCGTGCCCCCCAGTAATGGCACAGTGTCTGCTCCCATACCACTAGCCCCTTATTACGGCCCATTATGACCACAATTTGTGTGGAAAGGGCAGTGGGGAACAGGGATGTCAAACACTCTGGAGTATAGAGTTGCTTGAAAACTCCACAGGTGCTGAGGAATATGAAGTCAAAAAATATTTGGATGTTTCTGTTCATTTGATTTAGGGACGTACATACTTTTTTGCAATTTGAACACCAATAAGACGGTCATTTTTTTTTGTTGAAAAGCAAAAAAAAAAAGAAAAAAGAAGAAGCTGTCTTGTGGACTCCCATTGTTACTATGTTTCTTCATGTACTGTGTATGTAGCAAGATATGAAACTGTAAGTAATATTACAGTTAACTAAATGTCAGCTCGCTATCTATATAATTTTCATTGTCAAGGATGTATTCTGTCTAGGCAATGACCACTTGCAACATGAAAATAAGCCAAAGAAAACCTACAAACAAATAAATAAAAATAGAACATGATAAATAATTGCATGAATCACAATAAAGAAATATTACAACTCTCGATGTACAATAACATATGACACTCTTCTATATTTTCTTGTAAGTTGCAGAGAGACAGTAAAAATGAGCAAACAATCCTCCACCCTCTTCTTATCAGAGGGTTTGAGCCTGATAAAGAATACAGCCAGTGCATATGTGGCCTGTGTCTTATTTGCATTCTCCTCTGCCTATGACTGCTGGCTACTGTGTCACGCTCCACTGCTCTGTCCGCAAATTAAGATTTAGTTCAGATTGACAGCTCCTGACTGAAAATCTGTGCACTGAGGCCTTGTCAGACACTGCACCCAGGAGCACATGGTAGTACCTGCTCGGCTCGAGATAATATTTGTCAAACAGTGATTAAAAAAGCTAAAGCTAAAGCAGGCATTCTGATCTGTTGGTCATGTTTCTTCCCAGGACACTCGGATCATAATGGTCTGTCGCCAAGGCACATCAAGAGTGACAGCGACGACGACGACCTGCCAAACGTGACCTTGGACAGTGTTAATGAAACGGGCTCCACGGCTCTGTCTATAGCCCGCGCAGTGCAAGAGTAAGTGCCAAACTTTATACTGATTACAGTACATGATGGGATGAGGTTGCAATGACTCAGCCTTTAATACAATTTTTGAAGTTTCGCCTGAAGCAATAGTAGTTATATATATTAAGGCTGGGACAATACATCGTTTTGCAATATATCACAACGCAGCTTTGTCGCTATACAAAATATCGATACTTTATCAAACTTTCAATACTTCTTAAAGGTAATATTTCTTCAGTCACTGTTACACAGCACTTTATATTAAACCTACATTCTGTTGTGATACTTGCTGTATTACAATACGTATCATTGCAAGTATTGTGATACCTATTGTATCGCAACTACAATCAAGGCAGGGTAAACTCATCCTCAGACAAGGAAGCCCAGTTTGACCCCATAGTTTGCTTTATTTCAAAGAATGAACTTTGTGGTGGTATTTTCAAGATTAAGATTCCATTGAGTTTCACATTTCGATGCTAATGTGTGGGCTTCTATAGGCTCCCATACGCATATGGCTACAATGCTTGTGTCCATCTGTACAGGAAAGGGACCTTTCTGTGTGGGGTTTGTTTGTTCTCTCTGTGTCTAATAACTCAAATACAAAAGACAAATAAGTATAAATCCAGCATCAAGGAACAATGATGCTTTTGGTGATGTAAATATATAGCCTATTGTGGTCATGTTTGAAGCACACAGACTAGTGGCTTGTGTAGATAGGGGCTGTTGTTTTGAGAGAAAAAACAAACAAACACTCACACACAGCATTTAAAGTGTGGCTTCATTGCAGGTTATTAAAGGGGACAGCCATACCCCAGAGTGCCACACGTGGGCGCCTGCTGGTCAGAGGAGAACAGAGGTTGGCAGGGCCCAACCTTTCGGTGCCCAGCCTTTCACTATGGAGATAAATCACCAGGCAGGCTCAGCTCAGTGCTGTGCCAGGGCCGGCCCACTCTGTCTCACTGTGCAAAGTGCAGACTCTGCTGTGTGGAAATTCTAGCCGGCTTTGTGCATGAAAACTGTGGGTGCTTTTCAGAAATCCTATGTGCTTGTGCATGCTCTAAGCTTGCAGAGTGGTGTTTGAAGCAGGTCAACTTTTGCTACCAAAAATACAGTGGTTTGTCTACATAAAAAGGACAAGGAACACAAATGTTTGTACATTTTCAACAAGATATGATGAAAATCAAAACACAAACATGTTGAGACTATATGGTAGTAAAACTAAGGTGCAAGCTTGGATTAGTGGCCCCAGTGGTACTGGTTGGCTTTCTTGCTTTTCTCAGTCTACCCCAGGGCAACTGTGACTACAAACGTAGCTTACCATCAACAAGTGTGGAGAGTGAATGAATAATGTAAGTAATTGTAAATTGTCTTTGAGCGTCTGGAGAAGCGTATATATAAATCTTTATTATTCATAAGCCTTTGAGCTTTGACATCAATTTTAATCCATTAAACTTGAACGACAAACTGCCCAAACTTTTTAAAATATTCACTACATACAATGGTATTTTATAGCTTCAATTTAAGAAGAAGATGTTTTTTTGTAATTGGGTACACAGGGAGTGGAGAAGCAAGGCGGAGGATGGGAGTGCCTGCAGCCTCTATTCCAGGTATCTATCCATATATAAATAAATGAGGAGGAGAGATAGGAGGGAAGGGGGTGTGTGTCATGTGCTTCTTGGGCAGCCTCGTCCATATTCATGTGTTTCCTTGGGGACCGCTGCATGGCTTTTGTGGGAGAGCATGAGTGAAAACCACAGAGAATGAGCACAGGGAAAGGTGTGTGCATTTGTGTGTGTGCAGTTGGAGGGCAGAGGCTGCTGTTGGTAGACAAGTCTGGCTCTTCCCCAAGGACCAGGGGCGACTGGAGAGCACTGAACAGAGCAGGTGAGGGAGGAGAGGTGAGGTGAAGCGAGGGGAATCAAGTCTGAGACGAGTACAGGAATGCCCATAGGCTCCTTGTCCAATAAGATACACTCACAAATGCTCGGCTTCCTGTTTTCATCATATAGTAACTGCCTGTGTTCGTTGTTTCAGTGTTGAATTGATGGGATCTGATCTTGATCTTCAAATATATAACAATATCTCAGAAGATTTTGTACGTCAGTGTCTATGTGCCTTTGCATATCCCCTTGGTACATATAATCCTTGAAAATACCAACTCAAACCACAAGTGGTCAGTAAATAAACCGCTTTCTCATTTTATCACTAACTGGAGTCAAACAGGGACTATCAGGTAGGGCTGGGTACTGTTAAATCCCCCCCGCCCCCCCCACCAATATATACGTACTTTAACGATACTTGGTTTACGAGACCACTACCTGAACCTTTTCAATACTACACTATATACTAAAATATTTCTCATGTAGAACCATAAAATTGAACAATAATGTTAATTTATTCCATTAGAGACTATTTCTTTTAAATCTGTATCATTACTTGAGCTGAAACAATCAAATCCTTTAATGCTGTCCCTGGACCAACAGACATCAAAACTTGGTCTCTAAAGATATATATTGTTTCTGTACCAGTAGTACCTAAACTTTTTTTTGACGCCATACTGGTTTTGTTTAACGATACCCAGCCCTACTCTCAGGAAAAAAACCTCTTGACGTCTGTTACTTAATCCCACTCAAAATGTTGTTCTAGTGGCACATGAAGCAATCGTGTGACATGAAACAGAAAACAGTGATGATAACCGTCAGTAAGCATTATTTTGTTTCCCACCTCTCTGGGAAACCCATTTAGGCCTACACCTACATTTTCAGAATTATTTCCAAATTGTATCCAAAATAAACAATTTCAGTGGCATTGCGCAGAAAATTGATTCAAAGAGAATTTGATTCAGCTTCACCACACTGGTATAAATCATACTGACTTTTAACACAGACATCTTGTGGCTTATATGCAAATCAGTGTCATCATCTGTGACAAATATAGGAGCTTTGTGCACGTTTATGAAAGCAAACTACAACCCACGTCTCTCTGTCCTGAGCACTAGGGTAAAGAGTGCTGTTGCTAAATGTGAGGACTCAGATGCTTTGGCTTAGTCACACTGACGTCAACAAATTTGACCTGTGACACTTTTGAGGCGGGTGTGAAGGCAGCCGTAGAGGTAAAAGTGAGAAAACACAGAAGCCTAAAGGTAGGATGTGATCTAACATTGATCTCAGCAGTGTGCGTTTCTGAGCTGCTCTCAGAGGCGGACGGGGACTGTGTGATGCTGCCGTGACTCTGGGTTCAAGGTAGTTTGCCTGCAGGTTTACAACAGGAACAAAGCCTTATTGAGTTATGAGAGCAGTGATACTACACGTTTAACTCATGATATTTTTTGCACAATTTTTGATTTTATAGCAGTCTTATTACAGTAGAAGGTACAGATAAAATAAAAGGTACTACTCTATCTACTATGACCGTACACTGCTGCCGTTTCGACTACTATTTGTTTTACATTTCAACAATGAAATTACATGTAAACATAAAAGGATCAATCTTTTGAACCCAAACAATCTTAAAATGCTTACGGCAAGTTTTCATGTATTTCTACGTATTACTTGGTTTGAGAATGCCAGTGGTAAGCTCATAGTTTTATACCAGTGACCTGCCAAATTCATGAAGACAAGTTGATAAAAAGGTGGACATTTTTTATATGTGAATGTGTCCCAACCTCGTCCTTTTAATGCATCCCACAGCATAGGATACAAATGTCATCCACAAAGTAGTAAGTTAGGATAGCTGGGCTTGTTGAGTGAGGGCCGTTGCCAAAACTCAACAGGCCATTTTACACAAAGAAGAAAAATAAACTGTTGTGGAGATGGGAATGACAACAAGAAAATAACAGGACTAAAAGAGAATTATAATACACAGAATATAATAAGCCTGTCCCTACGCAATGTCCAACGTATTGAATTTAATAATTAGAAACAACACTAGATTATTGGAACCAACCTGTAAGAACTATAGTGTAAACCTTAATCTGTAATTTTACATCTTCAAACGTAAGACGTAGTAATGCTTTTTTACGCATACGTCTTCCTATCAATTTTATTTTTCTTTCATTCTATAAACATCTGCAACAAATGTACCAAGCTGCTGTTGTGCATTTAAATGCTCTTCTTGGTAAATGTTGCTAAGTCTAAGTTTAAACTGATGATTGTATCATTGATGATCTGTTGAGCTCAGGAAGGACTTGTTTGTATCAAAAGTCAATGTAATCAAATAATAGTAACCTTATAATTTAAAATGTTACGTAAATGTATATACTGAATTGAATATTGGGTAGGCACTTATTAGCTTTATTGCTCCAGCCTACTCCATTTTGAGCATCCACAACTGTATGAATTATGAAAGACAAAATGAAAGTAAAATTGCTCAAAATAAACTAAACTAATAATATCATAAGTGGCATAGCAATTGGGTAGAACTCCATCCTAACAATTGTGGAATGTGTGAAATAAAAAAAAGTCACTTGGTACTTGTTTTGTTGTTGTTGTTTGGTTTCATTTTGTTTAGCTTGTTCTGGTGATATAGTATACGTAGTATTCATGTTCATGCTTGTCGTCTTCAGAACCTCCAGCCAGAAGCACACACATTTTACCACACACCCTAATCCAACTACTATGACTCCACTTCACCCGGACAGATTAGCCCAATAAACTTGCTGCGTTCCTTTAGCATTATGAAAGCCCGTCTTTGTTTAAATATTCGGCTTTTGACATCACGTTGCAGTGTGGTGCTTTGCGGGGAGAGAGAGAAAGAGAAATGAGAGGGGAGTTTGAGTTCAGTTCATATCTCAGCCATGTGCTCATTTCCTGGAGCGCTCCAGGCTGGCGCTTGGCCAAAAGCAACAGGTGATTTGTGCGGATTCGCCGCTTGTGCCTTTCTTTATGTTAGTTTGGGTGTTTTTGTTTAGATGGCCTGTCTTAACTCGAGGCTTGACAAATCATGTTTCGGTGGAGAGAGGCACAGAGCGAGACAGGAAGTGTGTTGGCGGAAGACAGTGCACAAAAGTTATCTGACAGTCCTTAACAAGTCTTTATTTTGCAGTGATTCTTCTTGTGTTCTTGTTCAGACTAAACTATTTCTGACATCTCACAATAAGAAATCATTGTCCAAAGCGTGCTATTGCCTGATATAGCATTACATGGAAGAGCATAGAGATGTCTCCACCCTTTTAACAAACAGAGCTCTTCTTGTCCTTTTTACGAGAAGCAGACAAGTCATGTGTTTATGTCTGCAAGAGAGATTTCAGTTATAGGTGGGGCTTTGGAGATTCGTCATGCCTGCTCTCATGTTGTTGTTGTTGACTTCCTGTACGTTTGTTTAGTGCAATGGTATCCACATAAATTCAGTTCAGATCTGAGAGCAGAAGACAAATGGCACTATTAACCCCAATATTGGCAATACAATGCAGAGGAAATGTCATGTCAGATTGTATTGATGACACAAATCGCAGCAGCCATTCATATAATCAATCAGCATTAGGAAATGTAACAATCTGAGATCAGTTATTGAGAGACTGTGGAGGCTGTACCAGCTGGGCTACCTCATCTGTCCTTGTGGTGGAGACATTGTGTTGCACTGCCACCTGCTGGACAGAATGATGCCTCACCAATAAATTATACTTTTCATGTGCTTATGGTTAATTTGTACTTTTTATTTCTGTATCTTACAGTATGTCCTTTTTTAAAATAATAATAATATTGCTATGATCAATGCACTTAATTGTGTTGATATTTTGCTGTAATAGTATAATAATAATAATAATAATAATAATAATAATAATAATAATAATAATACTAATAATAATAATAATAATAATAATAATAATACTAATACTAATACTAATGCATTGGTTTTATATAGCGCTTTTCTGGACACTCAAAGACGCTTTACATTGCACTATTCATTCACTCCATACTAACTATAACTATTGTAACCTCTTAACCCCCACCTAAACTAAGCTCATTAAAGCTAAAAAAACAACAACTTCAAAAATGCGATGAAAACAAGGATGAAAATGCAACAAAAAAAACGTGACAAAAAAGAAACAAGAACGTACTGGAAAAGCAATAAAAAAAATCTGACAAAAGCGATAAAAACATGTCAAAAAAGCATGAAAAAACTGACAAAAACGTGATGAAAACACAACAAAAAAGTGACAAAACATGGCAATAGCATGGCTCATAAATATCAACAAAAAAGGGAAAAAAAACACAACAATAAAGAGACGAGAACATGACAAAAACACGGTGGCCATTTGACAAAAAGTTGAGATCACTTTTGTAAGTCTTAGCTTTCAAATGAGGCATTACACTGTTGCTCTCCAGTCAAGAAGCTTTTTGTTTTGGGTAAAGTGATTTGAAGAAAATGCACTCGGTTCGGGCGTGGGGTTGAGAGGTTAACAAATGGCCTCTAAATAATTGAGATTTGATAATTTTTTGTTGGTTTTAGAAATATTAAAACCTTTGTTTCTCTGTTCTGGCTTTTGCAGCTCTATGTCACCGTTCAGTATTGACAGCATACGCCGCCCTCGGAGATCTGAGTCTCCAGATTCCAAGAAGCGGAGGATCCACAGATGTGATTTCGATGGTTGCAATAAAGTGTACACAAAAAGCTCCCATTTAAAAGCCCACAGGAGGACACATACAGGTGAGTCAGTGTTGTTTGGGCTATTTCTGTTTAAACGTTAACAAAATAAACCCACGTTTGAATTGGATGACTACGACAAATCTTAAAACTAGTTTGAAATCGGGATGCAGCACTCAGCAATTTGGTGAAATGAAGATTTTCAGTATTATTTTCAAAATGAACCTGTTGTAGGTTTTGGATATTACGTGATGGTATAATAAGAGGAAGCCATTCCCTTCCCAAAACTCCTCGGCAAAATATAGTGGAATTGTCCTGAGATTTCTTTACCTTTCTTCTCCTAATATGTTTCAGTGATTTTTTTCTTTAATATTCATATCAAATGTATTTATATAGCACATAAAGGCCTATGGTACATAATATAAGAAACAAAGACACAATATACAAGCATCAAAGCACTAACAGCTCAGACTTTGAGTAGAAAGGTTTCTTAAGCAGAATTTTAATGGCCAAGCATAATAAAAATGACTTACTATTCAGTTATAGTTCTATTCAATTTCAATTAATTACACAGCCCTACTAAGATGTGTTTCTTTATTCATATTGCTAATTTCAGATGTTTATTTGTTAGTAGTTTTTACTTATTCACTGTAATGTACACACACCAGAAAGTCACAATGTGCCACGTTGAAAGAATGATAGTAACTTTTTTTTATTGCTGGCACACAAAGTAACGTTTTGTAACGTTGATTCGTGGTGCCAGCAATAAAAACATTTTTTTGGAGCTCTCAAGTTGTGCAGTTACAATCATTGTTTCATTGCCTGGCTCTTGTACACTCTGTCATGTTATCACAAGTGCACAAGTTAAGCCGGTTAATATTTTAACATTAATTAATCCTTTTATCACGGTCAGCATTCGTATACAAATTAGATTTTGTATCTAATTTAGTTTAGCTTTTTTTTTGTTTTTACAAAATTCATAAGAAAAATGTACTTCCATGATCATTTATTGTCCTATATGATTTGTTCTGTATACTTAAATGTAATCTTTAACTACTTTATCTCTAATTCATTCTCTCAGAAAGTTCACAGTGACTTTCAGTGATAATTAGTGTCAGACTTTGTTTGTGTTAATCTGAAAAGGAAAATGAGCTCCTGACCTTGTTGTGTGTCTGCGTAGGGGAAAAGCCATACAAATGCACATGGGACGGCTGCACGTGGAAGTTCGCGCGGTCTGATGAGCTGACGAGGCACTACAGGAAACACACGGGGGTCAAGCCCTTCAAGTGCGCAGACTGTGACCGCAGCTTCTCAAGGTCCGACCACCTGGCCCTGCACCGGAGGAGGCACATGCTGGTGTGACACACAAGAGAGCGATGGAGACAACAACAGAAGCACGATGAGTGGAGGAAACGCAGACAGCCGGGGGAGCGGGATCTCCCTGTGACTGTTTTCAGCTGGCCTGGACACACAGCCACATGTACACATGAAGAGTGAAGACAAAATGGTGCACAATAGGGTCACGGCTGGATCCTTGGAAGGAATCTTTTCCTGTCAGTCGATTAAAATAAAAGAGAACCGTCTTTTACTGCACTGTTGGTAAATATTACATTTAGATTTATAATTCACACCTTTAATGGACAAAGGAAACAAATGCAATCAAAGACGCCTAATTTGATGTTTTCATTATTATTAATAAATTGCTGCTTTTTCAGCATTTATAATGTGAAATACCCCATTTTGTGGAATGGATTTCCTGTGTGAGCTCTGTTGAACCAGAGACAGGACCTGCCATGGAGCACAGGGAGCTAAAAGGTCTTGGTTGGTTTTATAGGCTTCAGCATTGACCTCCCTGTCTTTTTTACCAGCAGGGGGAGCTCTTTCACCATGGTTCCCTCTGCCTGTTCCAAGCCTGCTGTTATACAGTGGAGGCATCTATTTTAAAAGCTACAAGAGGGCTGGACTTTCACTTCACCTTATCCCGGAGCCATATAATGGGATTGGAGTCAAAATCAACAACTGAATGGATCTACTTCACCATGATTTTGCATTTGGAGAATAATTGTTTGATTTCAAACAATGACAACTGGCATAACATCCCACCAGCAAAAACATCCCACTCATAATCCCCCATTCGCATTTAAGTTGAGCCTCTTTTAAACATTTTCTTCAATTTGTGGATTTTGTGCTGTGATTTGCAATCAGTAAAAGTGCAATTTTCAAGGATAAATATTTCAGTTTGATGGTTTCTTTCAGCTTTGCTTGCTTATGTTGGATATGGAAAGTTACAATCCTCTCAGAAACAGTGGATCAACAATCACATGACATTTGGTGACTCTGAGGCACCGTACAGACTTGTGCTCTTGTGTTCCTAAGAGAAAAGTATTGTAGTTTTGCACAACATACTGCAGTGTTAATGGAGTGATTTGATATCTAACATAAACTATACTGTAGATGAGCAATACAATTTTAACGACTAAAATGAAAAATAAGAAACTGATGTCAAGAATCGAGGGTTTGCCCCACTCTGTAAAGTTATACCATCTTTGTCTTTTTTTTTTTGTCTAGTTTGCAGCTCAATCACGAATGCTTGCTTCATGTCTGTTTATTTCTTATAGTAATTCCTATTTCTTCAAAGAAAAGTTTTTCAAATTCAGCCACAACCTTGAAAAGAAAACCTTAACATACAGTGCTGTGCAAATGAATGTGCTGGTGTTGAAGACATTTTAGTTGCAGTGTATAATTAGCTGAAGGCTTAATTTGCTATGATTTGTATTTCCATGAATTTGATTGAGAACATTGCTTCTCATTTTTCCAAACCCGTTCCAGGCTTTTTATGCATTTAATTACATTTCAGAAAACAGAAGTATTGGCAAATCAAAGGATCACCACTTAGTATTCTTTATGACTTTTACGGTGATATTAAAAGACGTTTCTATATTGAATTAGTTTCTTTCCCTCTATGAGAGCTTCAGACATGAGCCAGAGAGCATCAGGGCAGCTCGAATCATCGGATAGCACTTGCTAAATGCATTTCCTGGCCTCAAGCCAACAATAGGAAACGGCAAGCTTTTTGATAATAGCACCTTGAAAAAGCCTATAACACACATCGCACATGCACAGGCAAATCCACCCCATCTGCAAAGCCAAATCCTCAAGGCCCCCAGACTTGACAGTTGTATTTATCTCAAATTTAGTTCAACAAGTTACATTTTAACCCTGGTTCTCCGAAGCAAGAGAACTGCATTATCATAACTTAATGTGCACATGTCTTTACCATTATTTTTGTTCTTGTTGGCATAAGCATATCAGCACCTTTTAGTTTAATATTATAATAGTTTAAATCATTTTACTTCAGATTTATTCACATAATCATCATGCTATATTTTATCTCCTTATCTTTATAATGTATGAGAATATGATTGTGGGGCACTTCGATGAATATACAGTAATGATTTCATTTATGTAAAAAGTTTTAAAATGTTGTAATATATGTCATAGTGAAGAGAAAATTATTACAAAGTTCTACAGCCTGTATATATATTGGAAGAATTAGGGCTTTGGATTACTAGAACATGTGTTTATACAAGTCTTTTTGAGAGACGGTAATTTATCTAATTTGATATACAGTGAAATTGGGCTAATGGTGTTCATCATCAAGATCATTTGTGATGTCCTGGTTTACTTTTGGGTAATTGTTATTCGGTGACATTATGATCAAAACGTTTTTGAAGGCTGAAAGTGTTATTACTGGTAAATTATTTATCTTTTTTGTTGTTTTTAAGTGAAGATCTGATTTCCCTGTGTTGCTAATGTTCTAAAAACATCTTTGTTATTACAAGAACATCGCGGCAAAGAACCACCCTGATGATATTGTGTGTCTCCATCTTGGAGAATGACGTATGCATGCGTTGTCCATGTTGGATGATTCTTGGATTCTCACGGTCGGACATCTGGGAAGTTGAACTGATGAATATATTGGTTGAAATGTGATACAAAGTGTTGCATGTGTGTCAATCATGTCGACTGTTGTTTACCCTTTGGAAATCAAGGCCCCGCTGACATCAGTCCGACCATGAGGATTACACCATGTTGTGTTATATCTATGGTTGTATTGGGCATCTTGTCTTGCATATCTTGTCCAATTAACTGTTCAAAATCACTATTTAATGTTTCATTTATACAAATCACTATGAAGGGGTTGATGTTTCATTAATACAAAACATAATTTGACTTTTTTATTTGATTAACCAATATCGCTTTAGATTAAGGTGTGCTCATTAAGTATTAATAAGCATTAGTAATCATTTTAGGGTTAGGGTATAGGATAAGGTTAGGGTGAGGTTTAGGGTTGGCTATGACTAAGCCGATTATTAATGGCCTATATAGATAAAAGTATAATAAGCGGTGTGTTAATACTTTACAAGCATATTCTTAATGTTTATTAGTACCTCATTAATACTTAACAAGCACACCTAAATAGAAAGCGTTGCCGATTAACCAATATTTCTTTGCACAATACGGTGGTGTAGATGGTGGTACAAGATGTTCCTTGAACATTAGCAGAACTCAGATCAGATTGGAAACCTACAAAGGTACTTATGTAATTCCCTGTGATGCTTCTTCTCTTTACCCACAAATGTATCAAGAACATATCACAAATTCTACTTTCAGTATAACTTTGCATGCCTTAAATGGAACGCGATTTCAAAAAGTCAATTGGACTAAAAGTTCTCCACACAGACAGGGTGTATTGTATTTCCCTTTTAACATTCTCTCATTTTTGAAGCATAATTTTGTAACGGTAACCAGGGTCAAAGTTATGCAATAATAAATAAATAGTGCCTCATATCTCAAACTTGTACAATGACTTTATCATCTTGGGCGCAGAATTTTAAAATGGGTGCTCAAATAATAAAATATTCAAACAAGATTGTTGAAAAAGCACAGATATGCAAGTTGGACCTCTATTTCTTCTTTCCTCTTTGTTTTTTCTTTAGCACTGAGCCTTATACCGCTGTGTCATCACATCTCCACAATTCTGTTTTCAGCATGCATTATTACTTTACTTGTTTGCAATAATTTTCTTGGGGCTCAAATTCATTTTTATTCAGCAATGGATTAATTATTAAGAAATCTTTCTCACAATTGTATTGCGAGTGGGATTCCTGCTGTAGACTGATGCCTTTGTCAATAATTACTAATGTCAAAGGGTTGCGTTCACATGACATCAAGAGTTTATAGTATGATATTGAGGTGTGGGCCAGAATTCACAAAGTTCAACGTCTTCTCTATGAGCACAATGCACTAACAAACTGAAATATTATTTAATACAAGACTGTGGATCTGAATGCTTACAGGAAACGTAATAAGGTTTGTGTGTGGATTTCAATTTAGATATTATACAGGCTTCTGCCCCTCACCGGATATTATGACATCAAATTCTTGCATGTCGTGAACGCAACCCATGATTTGTTTTATTTACAACCTTGATTTTTTATTTTTTTCTGGTTTTCTGAAGATTTTGAAGTAGTGAAGCCAATGCCTATGTTGAAGTTTGCTGATATTGCGTACAGTAATTGTTGTTCCTGTATTTATGTAAAGTGAGTGTAGTGTAAATATTCAGATTTTTTTGTTCTTTTTTATTCTTTACCTTAACTAAAATTGGGATTTCAAAAAGGGAGATTCTGCTTCATGGAATTCCACATCTAAATAATTTCTAGTCCTGATACAGTATTTTTCAGAAACTTTTGGAAAAGGTGTCCCGTTTTTTCTGTTCTGTTCTTTTCTTTCGAGAAGCTGTATCCAGTCAGTGTTTTGCCTTTTATTCTCTGTATTTTCATATGGATGGAGCTGTGAAATTAAAAATAAGTTAAAATATACATGTATATTGATATGAATGGAGGCATGAAGGTTAATAAAGTTGCATTTTGTATGTAACATGCTGTGACTGAGTGGGATATGCTTTATACAATTTTAGGAGTGATTCACTTTGGCACGACTGCCTTTTTCTGGTTTTAAATTATTTCGATAGTGTTCAATTTACGCAGATACTGGGTGTGGGATTATCTTTCAAAAAAAATAAAAAATAATAATACTTTAAGCATAAATCAAGGAGAAAGCAATCATAGCGCAAATATGGTTTACTTGTACCATCTGCACCTAGATTTAGAACAGAATTAATTGCAAATGAATGATAAAATACAGTCAAAATACGTCACGAGGCTGTAGTTTTTTCCCTCCACAAAGGCACTTTCAAAAGTGATGAGATAGATTGGCAGACGCAGTGCTGTCAATTCAGAACATGAATGATTTAAAATCAATGTGTCAGGTCACGAGGGATTAAATGCTTTGTATCCTTTGTAAAATATAATTCTGGGAAAGTACTGCGGCCTTGACACTTCTCAGAAAGGCCGCAGTAACGTGCATTTATTATTGCAGAATTGTTTCCAAAAAGATATATAATCATTAACTAGTGTTGATAATAAACATTTCTTGACGATGATTGCGATTGTGAGTAGATATGCAATATGTTTCAAATACAAGATTCAGATCTGCTCATTTTGACCATATGCGGAAGCACATATGGGAAGAGAGAAGACATTCTTAAAAGATTAGGCCACCGTTTTTACATTCTGAGATATGTTCTTACCTGAGTTTAGACGAGTTGATGGGTAACTGTCTGGTCTTTAGCCTCTCCCAGCATAGTCCTACAGCTCCAAACTGGGGTGAAGTTAGAAGCGAACAAGCTGCGCGGACATCGAAGTGCTCCTAAGGTATTATTATGCCTTACAATATAGTACCCCTTTTTTCCGCTTAGAAAATCGACATGTTTAATTTTGTGCAACTATACTTGAATGCACAAAAACGCACAAAGACCAGACAGGTAGGTACACATCAACTCGCCTAAGCTCAGGAAAGAACATATCTCAGTATGTGAAAACGGTGGCCTGTTCCTTTAACACAGACATTTCAATCACAGGGTTAATGAGGTCAGAGACAGAATATTTTCTTGTTTACTGCTTAAATAATTGTAGCTTTTGTGATGTGCTATTTGTGACCATTCAAAGTGTGATTTCGGTTAATTTGTTATCAATACAGTAGCCCTGCTCTTGACGGTATACTATACTTGACTACATACAGTATGTACTGAGGCAACTGTTATAGTGAGTATGGATTAGAGTTGAAATGTTTTACTTTTCCACAGTGATTTCAGGTATGTCTGCCTTAAGCAGAATTGCCACCTCTTCCAGTAACACTTGAACACTCTTGGAGTATGCTGCTGCTGCTTTGCGTGACCTTGTGGGAACTTTGACACCATGTTTTTTTTATCTCCCTCTTTGTTCTTTATAGCCTTGGATATACTCCTGATATTTGGCTTAGCTATGAAAAAGAATCCGTAATCCCACGTGCAGCCCTCTGGAGATCACAGTGCAGCAGCTTTAGACATCAGCTTAACACAACAGAATTGACTTGTCAGGCTTTTCTCCGCAGCCTGCCTCACTCAGGTGTATTACACAGAGCCGGTGCAACGTGCTGGAACTTGAGTTGCACATCTGCCACTTTGCAATGGACTAGGCCTCATCCAGGACAAAATGCAGGGACTAAACCAGGAGTTAACCTAGTAATAAACCAGGGCAATACCCGCCAAGGCTAAAACTAAAACTCCACTAACTCTAAACACTAAAGGAAAGGGAAATTGGTGGAAGAGTATGTAAATGTTGATTGATTCTTTGAATTAAAATTAGGGCAGCACAATCACCATAGTTTTGTCAATGCAAAATGACACACACATAGTAAGAAGCCACAATATATTGCACAATAGCTCTTCAAAATCTAAGTGGTACTCATGTATCAGCACATCACATTTCCTATGGCATTATTTCATTTAAGCTCAATTTACATTTTTTTGCAATAGCCTTGTATGGCACTTTTCCAGACACTCAAGATCGCTTTACAATGTCAACATGATGAATTGAATCAATCACACACTGCCAATTTAAACTGCCTTTTCCATGTTCCACAGTTACAGGTTTGGTGGAATTGTTTACCCCATCAACAATTCAACTCTGTCATGCAAAAAATCGACGGAGTGGGACAAAAAAGCTACTACTTTCCTTCAAAGATATGCATGGAGTGCCAGGCCTGGTTGGGTATTTCCTCATCTGTTGGTGGTCTTCTGACCTCACTAAATCCCATAATTCAAGTGTAATAATGGGGTGACGCAGCTGACATTCTCCAGGTGTGAGAATACCTCAGACAGCATTGTCCATCTGAAATATCAAAAAGGTTAAAAGGACTGTGTGTGGTAGTCGAGGAACAAACTGGGTCTACACAGGTGCAGCCTGATTTAATAAAGTTGATGGAAAGGTCTGATGGACTTGACAGAAACTTAGGTCACAGATTTTTTTGGTATAAACATAATACAGGTGAAACTCGGAAAATTTGAATATCGTTCAATAGTTCATTTATTTATGTAATTCACTTAAAATGTGAAACTAGTACATGATATAGACTCATTACAAAGTGACATATGTCAAGCCTTTGTTTGTTATAATTTTGATGATTATGGCTCACTGTTCATTTTCACAATATTCTAATTTTATAAGATTTTGGGGATTTTCACAAGCTGAGCCAGAATAGTCAAAATTATAACAAATAAAGGCTATACATATCTCACTTTGAATGTAATGAGTCTATCATATGCTAGTTTCACAATTTCACCTGTATAATAAAGTTCACCACAGGATTTGGAATATATAGAGCTCTTCAATTCAATTTATTGCATTTTATCCACAATTCTTGTGTCCTTTCAACCCAAACCCATGCGGAGGACACACAAATTAACACTGACTTTCTGGAACTGTAAATACGTTTGAACTGAAAAAAAAAAAAAAAAGAACAGTTAAAACTGTCTTTTAAATTTCAATATCAGAGATTTCATTATGTAGGCAACTTCGACAATGATAGTTTTACAGTTAAATATGAATTAGAGTAATACAGTTTTGACCCAACTGTCAAGAATCACCAATATAATTCTTTTTTAGGACAAAACACAATAAGATCAAGGCCATTTCTTTGAGAATGGCGAGCGCAACTGAAATTCTTGTAGTGGCCAACAGAGGGCATTGGTCAGCTGCCGTGGATCATGTTCGTGCAGCACTTGTGTCCCGTGGCTTTTTACTGCTGAACCATCAAAGTAAGACGGTTAATGGATTCCACTTGTATGTAATTACCTTCTACGCAGAGTGACTTTACACAGAGCACTACTCTGCTTATATTTTTTATTGGTGCGATACATTTACTAATTATGGTCACTGTAAAGTTGAATTCCTTTTTTCTGCATAAATCTCTGCATAATGCTGTATCTTTGGCCGGTATATGTTCTTTTAGCAAAGGCATTGTGGATTAAAATGTATTGGCTGTCAGTTCAGAAAGGCTGTCCTTGAAATACACAATCAATAATTCTTCTTGGGCTTTATTATTTCATCTGAAGTTTGGCTCAGCTACAAAGACGGCTTGTTGTAGCATTTATCTGATGTGACACCATTTCATTAGGCATTTGTAATCACTTCCATACACACAACATTAGAGAACTCCTGTTTGTGAAACAGCAGATGAGGCTAATGCCGTCCTCTGGGGGAAAATTCAATATAATTTGTTAATTAAAAGGAATAATTTAATTACAGTAACTTCGAGAGCATTCATCAATATAATTGTTTCTGGAAGCCACAGTATAATTGAGCTTTAAGTGAAAACAAGTCCGTTTCTAATGTTGGTAATGTGCTGACATAGTTCTCCCGCCCTCCATTTGCTCCCTCTCTGATCTTACAGCGGGCCCGTTTCTCCACACTGTTTTTGTTTCAGTCCTGGCCGGGGCGCATGAGCGAGACCAAAACATTTATTAGAGCCATTTAATTTAACCTCTGAACAGGCGCGGACAAGAAGACAGAGATGATAGCAGCAGCACTCTGAAAGACACTCACTGTTCTGCCGCTAATCTGATCCTCTCTGCTGCCCCTTCATAAAGACACACAGTTATCAGCCTGACTCCAAACATACCACTGCAATTCATACTGTCTTGTATTTCACCACGCACACCACCAAATAGCTCAATTCATCCCGCAGGCCCGAATAATAAAAGATAATTTCAACCTAATCTGCCTGAAGAATGTCATGCGTTTGAAGTTGACAGTGCTCTATCTTCTGAGAGCAATAATTGGCTTTTGAGTCCAGCAGCGGGGGCACTGAGGAGCGCCTGTAGGGTCTGCACCTTACAGGTGTGCCCTTGGACAAACAACCTCCCCGTTGTTCTGAGAGAGGGCAGAGCCAGACGAAAGAATCCTTCTGACAGTAGAAACTTTACAAGCCGCGCCGCCACTGCTCAGCCCAGGCTTCTCATATCACTGTGTGGCCACAAAGAGACACTGATCCTCAATAATTCACTGACTGACACACGGCTGTCATTAATATGTTATCATTTCATAGGCAGGTTAGACAAATTGACCTGCTTGTAATCTGTGTGACTGCACTTGTGATGAACATACTGATGGTTACAATCCAGAATTAAATTGTTAAAATGGTAGACGATTTATATTTGCATAAACGTTAAATCTTTAGAGTTACAATCAATTTGATTTTACAACAATTTTTTATCTTTTAACAATTTACAATTTACCCGATGACACAAAACTACTTCTTCTAAAACACACACACCAATGTCTCTGTTTTCATTTTGTGCTCACACACCTGGTCCTGTTCGTATCTTTCCTCTGTTTGTTATTGACTGTGTCTTGTTCCCAATGACAGGCACATTCTCGCCATGCATTTATCAAACTTCTTTCTGCTTTAATGGGGCCTATTAATTGAGTGGAGAAATGTGTCCCTCTCTGAAGCAGTGTGGCGGTGAAAGCTGCCGAACAGCTGTCCGCGCTCTGGAGAATCATATGGAAGAATGCATTATGGGCCTTGTTTGAATATTCCCTTAGATTTGGAATAATCAGCCAGCTATTCAGCGGGCGAGATGGCCACGCACAGATGCCAAAGCACAGCTGAGGGGAGAACAACGGTCCGGCGCCGCTCAAAGACACACACAAGACTGCAGAGAAAATAATGCAGGTGCGCTTCTGTTTCGTGCCTTTCATACATAATAGTGCGGCGATTTCTTTCATCTCTTTTGTATCCGCATCTCCCTTTTCTTCCTGCTTTGTGTAGGGGCGAGCCCAGTTTTGCATATGCCTGATTAATCCTATTGCACAGTATCCAACATTGATCACAGAAATGATTACAAATGCATTAGTCAGCAGCCTGTTTAGAGTGGTCAGTTTTAAGTGCTCGGTGCCAAGCCATTTTCCATAGGTGTCCATGTATTTAATTTTGTTATACAGAATTTTGCAAATGGATGCATGCGCGCTGCCCAAATACAGCATCAAAGCTATAATACCCACAGACATAATTTAATCTGCGAGATGGCCCGGGCCTGATGGACTGCGCAGTGAAGGCATCCCCCCGCTAAAGTCATTATGCTAAAAGTTGCTAGATCTCAACCCGGGTGATGAGTGAGAGACAGAGGAGCGTAACCCCTTGTTTGTTGTTTTGTGATATGAGAAAATCAAGCGCGACGTTACAATAGAGAAGAAAAGCCTTGGAGAACATTTCCACTTAAATGAATGACTATCCTCCACACGCTGTGGCCAAGGGAAATTGACAATATGTAGTAGACAACGTGGAAGGGTTCAAGAAGTCACACTGCCACCTTGATAATTCTTTGACAGTGAAACACATGGAAATAATAAAGGCAGTGTACCCGATTTTCCTTTTTTTTGGGGGGAAATAATTCAGAGAGAGCTACACAAGCTGAAATTGTTATTTGTGGTCTGAACTTATCCCTAACTTTTCTAACACCTAGATTCTTCAAATGTATGTATATAAGCACGTCCTGGAGACAACAGCTAACATTGCATCAGTGTTTGCAATTGCTCAAAGCAGTTCACCAGGCAGCAAAGCTAATTTTACTCTGAGGAGAAAAAAAAAAGAATCTTAATGAATGAAGGGTTAAATTACTGTTTTTTTTTTGTCTTTTACTTTTTGTTCCTGACCTTACCGCCACACCCCCTCCTTGTGCTTCACTCAGGTCTCCTTTGGTCATCAAACAAAGAATTTCTTGATTCAAATTTTAGTTTTCGATTGGCTCATTGTATGACGTAAGAAGTGTACACGCGGTTTAATATTTTTGGAGGATAATTTGCTCTCTTCTTGAAAACATTGAGACAGTATTTTCTTGTGCAGTGGCATGCTTACCTTGCGATCGGAAGGCAGCAGATTTTCTTTTCTAGATCTGCTGTAAAATAAAGGAAAAGGCAAAACAAAAAAATTCAGTTCAACATTCAGAATTTGGGTTCATAAAGTTGCATATTAATTAATCTTGTGCTTTGAGTGCTTACAACTGAACAACTGTCATGCATCATGGAAACAAATAAACCAAAAAAAAAAAAAAACGTGGTTCCTTTGTGAGTCATGTTAGTTTTTTGTTGCATATGATTTGGCCCAGTAATTACAGACCATAAATCAGGTAAAAACATCTGCTTTTTCACAGTTCAAAGGCAAATTCTACAAATGTTGGTGTGGCATGAATGCCTATTGAAATAGATAATATGTAAATAAATAGAATGCACCAAATTGTATATCGCCTAACAGAGTTTGTATAAAAATAGCAATCCAAAGGGACATCTCTTCAATTAAATAAAAACTCAGCGTCCCTTGAACAACTGAGGTGCGACTCACGTGGGTCCCTCCAAGACGACTCCTGCCACATGTTCACTACTCGCCCATTAAAACCTGGGGAAATTAATGAGCTTCCATTGGCACCCTCACAACAAAGGGATCCATAAAGCAACAGCAGCAGCAGCAGCAAGCTTAATGTTCTCCGGCAAACTTTACTCTTCGCTAGTTCCCAATCAACCGGTAGTGGCAGACTTTCTTTTATTTCCCTTGTAACCTACAGCTAAAACTGCTTCTCGCTGCAACTAAAGCCATTTGTGAATGCGAGATATGTCAATAATTAACTGTGTTGCGTTGTACAAATGTAATTAATAAAACAGCAATTTGCACAGTGAATGAATTTGAAAATCCATAAACACCTTTCATTCATTCCGTAGTTATATAAAAATTAAAATGGATTGAGAAACAAAGCCGCTCTGTGTACATTGATCTGCGGTTACCTGCTTGTTCACAATTACCAACACTTGAAAATCAAAGACCTTAGCAGAAGTATTCATTAGAACTTTATTTATGCAGATGCTTTGTTAATTTGCATAAAAAGCAATTCCACAGATGGGTTTATGGCAGTAATGACTGTTCCAGTCTGCAATAAAACATCTGCTTAATCACAACACAGACAGTCAATGGCTGCTGTGCAAACAGGCATGCCCAAGTACATCTCAAAGAAAGTGTGGAGGTGAAACGCCAAAGTGGACAGGTTATGAAGAGAGAGAAAACACAGAGGCTGTTTTTTATATGTACTTAATATGTTGGCTGTTTTTGGAGACCTTAGCTCAGAATTAAAGCACCTCTTTATTCTGATCTTTTTTGTATGAAAAAAGACTAGCTGATTAGTTCAAACTATGGTTCTTCTGGAACATTAGTTTGAACAGGAATAACTTAAAGTGATAGTCTGTAAGTTAAAATGTTTTACACATGGGCCTGCAACGTGACGCAGTGAAAGTAATATTAAATAATTCTATTTTTTCTGAACACTCTCTCTTTGCCAATCTTACGCATTACTTAGAGTCCCCGATGCCATCACTTTGACCAATGAGATGAGCTTTTCTGTGAATGTCAGGACCAATCAGGGGGGGAGGGAGCTTGTTTACTTTTGACATTTTGTTCTTGTTCTCCACATGTTGCAAACTCAGTGGCTTTTAGCTCTTTCTATATCCCTCCTCATTTTGCAAACTTACCGACTATCACTTTAAGATGCAAAAAAGTACCACATGAGAATAGGTCTCTGTGGACGTCTCTGTGTCCTGTGTTGTAACCAGGAAGTGGTGCTACTGTTGGCCCATTCTCTCAATGAAATAAGTGAGAGAAGATCAACAGCGTCAAAAAAATACACAGGTACTCCTCTTATAGAAAGTGGAGTCAAGTTGGACAGGTTAGATGTAACAAAACTTTCCCCACTAAAATATTCACCTTGGCTCAAACCTTCTGAATGCAAGAGAAGCAACAAACTTCACTTCTTATATCACTACTAGGACTTCATGTTCAAGCACATCTCCAACAATGTCGTGGAGGTGAAACGCTACTTTGGACAGGTTATGGCAAGGGGAAAAAAAAGTGCCACAAATTGGACTATTTCAAGTTCAAAGGCATATTAGTTAAAAGAGACACTTTCCCCCAAAACACTTGCTGGACGCTGTGATGTTGAGCGAAACTACTCTTATCATGTTGGCAGAACAATCCACTTACTGTGTCTATAAGAGAGGAGAGATTTCTGTTCCAAGTCCAGCCAAAGCTTTGTCCATGTGTGCCAACTATTTTGAAAACATTCCACTTTATGCTGTTTGAATGCACCACACACAGATAAGAGCACAGCAGCGGCAGCACACACTTTTGCACACGCACTCACTCACAACACTGGCTCTGGTGTGGCTGCAAGGTCACTCCAAGTATTGATAAATCACGCAGCTGTGATTCCCTCCTGACAGCTCAAACTAACATCAAGCGGGATGGGGGGGTAGAACAAAAGACCATCAAGCGGCCCTTTTTCCTGACACTTTTATTCAATCACGGCCAGATTGCTTACGACAGCACCAGCAGCTGTTTCGTCTTCATCTTTCCCCATTTGATAAAGCGTGTCAAGTCATATTTCGGTAAGTACTTCACCTCGCCCCATACTGTGCCGGATCCGCGCCGATTCGGGCATATGCACATTCCACATGAGGGGATCGTCAAATGGGTCAGGGGAGTAATGACACCCCTGTGAAGGTCGCCCGTGAGTGTGTATATGGATGGAGAGCGGGTTGGGAGGTGGGGGGCAGGTAGAGAAGTGAGGTGGAGCTGAGGTGGGGGGGTGACGACAATGCAACAAGCTGAAGGTCAAAGATAAGGAACAGCACTAGAGATAGCAAAGATAGCCAGCAGAAATTAAACAATGAGGGAAAAAGGCAGTAAGGGGCTTTGATTGTGTTTAAGAACGAAAAGGTGGTCGCTGCGGCGGTGGGGGGTGCTGTTGTTATTTTGGGATCCAGATTCAGAGCTTGTCTGGTTGTCCTTGTTCCTTCGTATGGAGAGAGGTCAGAGGGAAGTAAATATGTCACAAAGAATCCATTGTTTGTTTGTGGTCATCATCAGATCAGGAGCAGAAATGAGATTTCCATTTGCCTGTGCAAGCTTGGCTTCTAACCAGACATCAGCTTTCCGGTGCAATGTCGGATAATAATTACAAGAGTAAACCAAAAGGGCCAAAGGAAACGTGTTTCCACAAAGGACTCAAAATATCAGCATTTAGTCGTTACATGACTACAGAGGTGAGAACAAATGTTCATTAATATAAGACAAAGCCGGAAAGACTATTAAAAACAGTACTTGAAAATGCACACAAGGATACTAATTATACACATATGGGCATTTTGTCCTGGGTTATAAGTAAATCACAGTAGTCTGTGTTGCTTCACATGTGCTGTAAACTGTGCAGTGACCAGCACAGAGCCCATTTCTCCAAAGCAGCAGGCACAGAATGTGTGAGGAAAACACACATCATATATCATTATAACAAGAATCATAAACTAGAACGTATTCTGTAAACTGTGTCACGGGGAGCATCCAGCTCCACAGCTGTTCCACTCAACACGCCTTAAGCATCTGAAATATGTCTCCAGTTCTGCTCCTCAGCATCTTCCCTAAAACTTTGTGCTATTCTGGTCAGAGAGCCACTGATACTGTCTGAGGGAGAGTAGACATGTAAATCAGGTGGAATGTAGGAGATGCTGCTGGACTGAAAAAAGAAAAGAAATGGGACAGCTCACTCCACTCAAACTTGGCGTCGCTCCCAGGAATGCAGTTAGCTTGCACACAATCACTGCCTATTCACAGTGCACAGCTGCTGTGGACATATGTTCCCCACCAAAGGAGGAGGACATCAACCAAGCGCACCTTGAGCAGGTTAGCAGATGAATGGCACTCAGTCCTTTGTCAGTCTGCCCTCACAACAGAGTATTTTCACCAGCTCGACAAATAAGTTCCTTGGCCGGTTAGCCCAAACTTTTCTCTTCCGTCTATCCATCACTGTAACTGAACAACTTATTAAATAAATGAAAACAGTCTATCTTAAGTTCTTCAATAAATATCTGAAATCTAACTGAAGGTGTCTCAAAGTGACAATGAATCAGTAAGGATTTTGAATAGTTAAAGAGCATACAAAGACTTTTACATAGCCCTCAGCAAATGGCCAAATGAAAAAGATTACATTTATTCATAGCTGTCTTTCATCAAGAGGCTTAAAACCTAAAGTTTGAATGTAACCCCAAATTATTATATGCATATTGAGCTGACCTCTATCACCCCGTTTCTCAAAGCCACTGAGGAGTTGTGATATGCAAAACCCCCAGCCATCCTCCAGCTTGTCATTTAGTCCATTTCAGCACTTTTGGTTTTTGCACTCTTTTCCAAAGGTAATCACGTTTGTCCCTATTTGATAAAGAAAAGCCGCCTATATTACCATAGGAGGTCATATGTGTGATATAGAAAACCCCGTGCTGTCAGAATATAACACTTGACTTGATGAAAATGTGACTATTTTACAATATCCACAGTTAATACTTGTGTTTCTGTCACCTGACCGATCAGAGCTGACCTTAACTAGCTTTAGTGGAGTGCTCTGAGGTAACACTGAGGTTGTTCACCCACACAATCCTAAAGGCCATTTACTACACAGAGACCAAAGCAGCCAGGGCGCCTCTCTGTAATGACGCTATCAACTTCACTGATGGGAGAAAACGGCACCCGGAGATTTCAGCACATTCCCTGAACACGCATTTCATTTGCTCTGGAAAAGCATTTACTTACTGTATTGTATTGATAGTACATATATTGCTCGCCTACTCAATTGCCTAAGTCTTATTTAAAGGCTTTTGGAAGAATGGAAATGAAAATAGCCATAAAGATGACTAGGACAGAAGTTGTAGGAACAATTCTTCTAATTGGCTGGGGACACAACCTGATACTACAGATACTTCAAATGCTACCGATAAAATAAAATAAATGATCACATTCAATGCGCTTTACACCAAGGAACCACACACACATTCACACTCTCATTTAAACACCAGTGTACGTAAGCACTGGAGGAAAGGTTGCCTGGCCTGCCAAAATACATGCTTTTTCATAGATATTTCAAAGACATATAGTCTGGGAGCAAGCATGATCTCAACGATTTCCTGGCGGGCGTGATTGACAGACGCCATCAACCAATCACAGCAATGTTAGATTCGTCGCAGCAACAAGCGACAGGAAGCTTTTCAAAAAACGCCCTTATTTACGAGGAATGCTTCGAACGCTGTTTCTTGCTCCGGTTTTAGGGATACATTTTTTTTCCGAATTATTTAAAACAGACAAAAGAGCAGAAGAAAACATCGTATCACTCGCCACGCACGCCATCTCTGTTTTGGTAGAGTGTGGTGACGGCTTCCGACTCTTAGGGGGAATGAAGTCCCGCCTCTCGGTGCGTGATTGGACCGATGTGGGTAACATCGTGAAATGATAGGCTGCGAGGAGCTGTCCAGACGGTTCTTCTTTTGAACAGAAAAGAGGAGTGTCTGGCAGGCCAGGCAAGAGGAAAGGTGGGTAAAGTGTCTTGCCCCAGGATACAGCAACAATGTGCACCTGCAGGTTTAGAAACGCCAGCACTTCTGTTACAAGACGTCACAGTCGCCCCAAAAGGTGCAGTCGTGTTTCGTAGCCATGGGCCAGCCATCCACTCGTGCTTTCTGTTCAACAGCAGGAGCATCTAGGACTCTGTACTCTGTCTGTTTTATTTGTGATATGTGTTATTATAGACGCGCATTGCAATTGCGATTTGAGATTCATATCAATATTCAAACATGAGCATTGATATTTGAGATGACTGAACTGAGGAATGGATGCAAGAATTACATGCATTTCAGAACATGTTTGGTGTAGAGATTAAAACTACAAGGCTAGTCAGTCTTGTACTTAATAAGAACCCATTGAGACTAATTGCGAATTGCAACCATTCAAGGGCAATTCATTATGCAGCCGTACGTTTTGGTAACTTAAGCGTATCAAATGTGCTTGTTTAGATGACAATGGTTCTTATTTGTCCACATGGCATATCATTTAAAGGTTCCACTTACATTGCTGAGGGTACTCTATACGCACATGAAGTCATAAACCAGTGTGGTCTTTGTGTCCGTCCCAAACCTGGAAAAATGAAGAGAGTTGCCTCACAAAGGACACTGCACATACAAAGAAGTACACAACTACAGGTAAAGTGAATGACACGAGATAAGTCTGATGAGATGGCTGCATGACTGGATAACTGCATCTCAAAAGCCCTTGTGCCCATCAAGAATAGATAGTAGTAAATATTGCTGCAAAGAGGACATACATTATCATAATAATACGGCTTATCTTGCTCATCTTACTCGTTGGCTTTCTTTCCTCATCTTTAAAATCTCGACATGACACACAGGTAAGGCAACGAGCATCGTGTCTTTGATCCGTGGACAAGGAGACGAGTCTGCTGAACAAAAGTGTTCTTGAGAGCTAAAACAAAAACTTCCTCATGCATTTTCATCTCTTTAACCTGGATAAAACCCCGTGTAATTAATGCCAGTTTCAATGGAGGCAGCGCTGCACCTCAGTCCAACAATTACAGGAAGCTATGTGTAAGATAAAAACAGAATATGTGCTTCCCTTTGTAAAGTCACAGGAGTATTCATTAAGGGCTCTTTGTGTCCTGTTTGAAATAGTGCTGTTAAAGCCTTTAGCTGTGGGCATCTCTGTGGAAGAAATATAATGATCCTCCAATTAGAGAGCGAATCATGAGACCTGTTTATTAGTCCTAATTCATCTCCTCATTGTGCTGAGCATATCAAATACCACAGAGGAAGGGAAGAATCAACAATTTGCAAACCATAATTACAGATCTATTAATAGTTTGGCAACAGTGACAAGCTTGGCTATTCACATCGTTTGGCCTCTGTTGAGAACAATGCACAGCACTGCCCATGTGTCCATTAAGAACAGTATGTTCAGCACCAGCTCAGTGACATCTTACACTTTAAAAGATGACGATAAAGCTTTTTATATCAATTACATTTCTTCCCCCCATTGACAGCAGTCGTTTTGGTCTTATTATTTCTAAATGGATTTAAAAGCCTTACCTCTCTACATTTGTAGCTTATCACACAAAAGCAGGCATTTGCAAGGCTAAAGGTATTTTCCATTAGTGGAAAAAAATGCTCAATTTTTTATGAGTCTTGTGACACAAATGAATGCGACAAAGGCACACTCTAATTACACATGGAGATTTAACATAGGCTACAAATATTATTCCCTGCATTATTGGTACACAAGATATTTGATTCATATTGGGCACACCAATAGACTTAACAGCAAAACTACAACATGGCTGGCCTGCATTCTACTTGAGGATACTTTATATGCATCTTGAAGGGAAGTGTAGATTATTTTTTATTCTGTGCTGTTGAATTAAATTATTGCCTCCTGTGACAACTGAGAGACATAGCCTAACAATTGATGTGGAGAAAATTATGCACACGCCATAAGAGATATTACAACAAATAAGTTTACAATGTTGCCTTTGTCCTGTTCTCTATTAGCGCATCGACCATAGACTGTGTATATATTTGTATCAGGTCTGTACAGTTGGCCCATGTACTAAAAGCCCCATGGCACGCGCTAGCTTACCTGGGGCAGTGGCCATGTAGCCTGTAGTGCACTGTAGATCAAGGCTGCACTCGGCACTGGATGATGCGGTAAAGGAAGTCGCATAACTGCTGCACAGACGCCAGGCAAAAACATCATTAACATGAGAAAACATGTGCAACAAGTTAGCCAACAGGTGAGTGGGCTACATGTCGTTTTAAAAATCCATTTCTTTGTGCTAAATTGTATAGCGTCTAAAGTTCACCATATTGCAATAACAGAGAACACGTGGCAATTTGTTTTCTAAAAATAATGTGATTTATTACTCTATAACTAGCCTACTTCAGATACATACATACATACAGCATGCCTACCAGGGGCGGATCTAGAAATAAAATCACTGGGTGGCAAATAGGGTCAGGGGTCATTTCTTGGGTGGCAACGCAAGTGTTTCTAACTCAGGTTAAATTTTAACTTTTGAAAGAAATAAAATAAAACAAATGTCCTGTCAAAAAAGTACTAACTGAGAGTGAGCCTCTGAAGCATCGCATCTAGAACACATGTGAGACATCACATGACATCAATGGGGTGGCAGCTGGGGTGGCAAGACCTTTAATAGAGGTGGCAGCTGCCACCCCGTGCCACCCCCCTAGATACACCCCTGATGCCTACATGCATACATAGCCTATACATAGATACATACATACATATGTCTACATACACACACAAACACACACACACATACATACATATATATATTATGTAGGTTACTTAAATAGAAGCACATACATACCTACATACATGTCTTCTTTTTCAGTGCAGTTTTTAATAGGTCCTCACTGCCTTTATATGCCAGATCCCGTAAGATCTCGGAAGCTAATGTAGTGTGAGTGAGTGGTTGGTAGTGGTCACAAAGTGTCATAGTCAGGATAAACAGAATCAGGTTTCTAACTGTGCTGAAGCCGTAGTATGACTGCGGCAGTGTTGAGAAATGTTAAATGAAACATCAACCTCTAACTTTGTATGGCTGTAAAAGTCACCCTCAGTGTGATAAAAAGAATTTAGGATATAGCTCCTTGGTACGGGTGTATCAAAGTTACATGCTGTTAGTGTCAGATTTAATTCACACTTTTTTTTTTACTTCAGTTTTACAATAATCAAGTGCAGGTGCAGAGTCTGGCCTATAAAAAGTTGGCATGTAAGGTTTTCAAACTTGCACGGATATTGCCTGTCATGTAACATTATTTATGCCTTTTCAACAACAGCACATAAATCTGTCTGAAATATTTTTGGCCTTTTATCTATTATTCTTGTTAGTTTGTCATGAAATTATTCTCTGTCATCCACATATTCATCTTTCTAATGAAGAGGAAAAGTAGGATAATGTATCTAAAATATTCAGCAGCTTTGACTTTGATGGACCCCTTGGACTGTAGCTTCAGCAGGGGTGAAAGAAAGCATTTTGTACTCAAGCAAAAGTGTGGCTACTTACAGTATCAAGTGAAGGTGAGGGTGGCAGTTACTAATAATGGACAACTGCCAGTAAACACTGCTATACCATGTACTTTTACTTCCACTTTACTTCTGCAGTATTGCTCATTTCAGTAAATTGGATCTTTCAAATTCTTTGTCAATGTTTCAGTGAGTACATATTATTAGTCTTATTAGACACATCATTCTATAAAAAGATTCTGATTGATCTGAGTCAGAAAAGCTGATCATGGAAATTTATTTGGATATAGTAGCAAACGTTTTCCCAAAGTAAAACCTGGCCCTGATTTTTCTCTTTTTTTTGTTTTACAGATTATAATTCTTTGAGAACTTTTGCTACAATGGAAAACTCATGTTGACAGAGAGCTTACACAAACAAGATCGGAAGCAGAACTAAATGTGAGTGTGTTCATTTGATTTTGTCTGTTTATAGTTTTACTAAACAGGTGTGACCCATACGAAATACACTTTTAAATATTGATGTTCATAATACCACGTTTTATCACATGTTTTATCAATTCAGTCAAGTCTATGGTGCACAAATCAGGTCAGTAATTTCAAGATGAGATGAGGAACAAACATCTCATGAGTCGTCATCAAATGGAATTGTGAAATGCCCATAGATTACCAACCTTTTTATATATATATATATACCTTTATTTAGCTCTGATCACAATTACTGCCACTGTAATGTTTACTGTAAATGTATAATTATGTTATGCTATTTTTGCTCAAATGGAAGTAAGACACAGTGACTCTGCTGTCTTCTGGGACAGTCCTAGCTTGGACAAATTAATCTCCAGTAACGATGACTTAGATCAACTTTGAAAAACACTAAGATGAAAACCCATAAAATGATTACGGACGGCGGCCAGAATGACAAGTATTATCAACAAAAATTAATCAGGTGCATCTTTTCATGAACTCAATTAATAATGTGCAACAACGGGCTCTTTTTTCCCTGGAATGAAAATTAATTAGCAGGGGAAGGTCACTCGGAGATGCTGACATCACTCATCAGGCCGCCGTGGCACTTCTAATTATTTGTCTTCCAGGCTTGGCTGATCAAAAATTATTGCCATACCTGAGCAACATTTAGAAAAAAAAAGCTTTGTTTAAACCGCTTTTAATTAGACCTGCTATTTGATTAATGCCGTGCAAGCGCTTCGGATCGGCCCTCTTATCAGCATTTCTGACAAGTTTGGCTGGCTATTGTTGTGTGAAAGACGTTTTACTGACGCTAACCGACTGTTTAGTATCTAATTCGTTCACTTTAGTCGCAATTAAGAAGCTATTTATGTCCATGGCACTTGTTGATAATGTAGATGTTATACAACTCAGACAAAGCACGTGGTGATTAAACTATAGCATTAGGGAAATAATAACATGGTACTTCTGAGATTCTGTGGCTACTATTACAAGCTTCGTATCACACGTTTGCAGTCATGTTTTGGGTTTTGAGCGAGTGTAGCCTCGAGATGCCGCTGTTTAGTGCATATTTGTCAGGCTGAATTAATAAGAAAAGACAAAGGTCATGCTAAGCCAACATGATTACCTAACCCTTGGCTGATAACAGACCGTGCCGCTATGGGCCCCTCAATCTCACAGTATAAAGCCACGCTCCAAAGTGATGAAGCCGTTATCGCCCCTCGTGCCTGTGCGCCCAGTCATTGCGCTGCTGGACTCGTTGCCTGAACTATCTTCAAGCTTCGTACTACATCAATTCACATTACCTGCAAATTAGCAAAGTTCTACTTTTCAAGCACACACTGCGTCTGATCCAAATAGACTCTAAATGCCATTTCTGTTCCTATTAACCTACGGATCGGTGTGGCAGATATTTTCATGAGGTTGCCTGGGAAAAAACACAGGGCTAATGGCTTGGTTGTGACAGCGCTATTCATGATGATTTATGATTCTGTGTTTAAGTTGATTACTCCACTGCTGACTCGGAATACTATTTCAATTAGTGCACTGAAGGTCACTCCACGAAATCCCTCCATAATCTATTCCTATTAACACTAATGCGCCTAGTATCCATATCTGTTCACCCTTGTTGATTCAAATCATCCCCACTCCTAACGGCCAGCTTGTTTACCAGTTTACTGGTTCGGACGTATCCGAGATGGTAATTTTCTCCCCCTCCGTGTATCATTAATGTCTTCAGACTTGACACATGGCTGGAAGGGACATCTCAATACAGCTTGGCTGCATTTTTATGGCTTTTATTATTTCTAATTTGTTTTACAGATCAAGTGATATTTATGCTGAATGAAATTGATCCTGAAAGCCCTATAGGCAAATGCGGTAATATTGTGAGGTTAGGAAAGCAACAACCCCCCATTACTTGTCATCATGAGAACCAAAATAGCCTTGGCGTGATCAAAATTTTAGAGGTCTAAATTAATTTTACATCACTTTCATTCATACTCCCACTCACCCATGCAGAGGAGGAAATTAGCTACCTGTATTTAATCTAATATGTTCCCACTGTAAGCGCTGGTGGACATGATAGACTTAATCAGTTCACACAGAATCAAATAGCTCACCAGACAGTGCTTAGTGATGAACAAGAATTAGACACGCTTACAGTTTAACTTTAACTGGGGCCCTCTTTCCCTG
Organism: Gobius niger; assembly: GCF_951799975.1. NCBI lineage: Eukaryota > Metazoa > Chordata > Actinopteri > Gobiiformes > Gobiidae > Gobius > Gobius niger. The sequence goes on from NC_136860.1 coordinate 21,458,469, forward strand.
CCGAGGATTTGACCTGTGTAAGCAGTACATAAACATAGTATTCTTAAGACTAAAGAGACTAAGGACTTAAAATGATAACACAAACTTGATCAAGTGCAAAGACTGATATTTATGCTTTATTGATCAAGTCCTATTACTAACCATAAGATGTCTATTCCATATTTGCCTGTCATCGTTGAGTAGTTTAAAGTGTGGCAATTATATTTTAGAGCCAGTAGTTATCAGCCTCAGCAAGCCTCTTCAGACCAGAGGACAGGAAGCATCCTTTTTGAAGGAAGGGTAAAAGTGCTGACATTGTCACCAGTTGATGGGACTCTATCTAAGGGATAGGTGAAAACACTTGGGCACAGTGACATCAATTTTCAAGATGATTTAACTCTGTGCTTCGATGTTGGAGGAGAGAAACTTCGGAGGCCTGATTTACCTCTGATGACAGCTGCGCGGCCTCCGAAACAATGTTTCCAAGGCTACTGGCAAATGACGAGTGGTCACGTCTGTACGGCTGTCCCCATTGGTTTGATTTATGTGACCGGGATCCAATAAAAATGGCAATCAAATCAACCCAGCCACTTTACAGGTAGAGGGCTGTCTGATTGAGTTGTCGAAGGCATGGCTGAGGCTCAGAATGATTATGCGAGGAAACGGAGAGGGGTCCATCTTTTGCGCTCCCAACAAGGACACCATACATCTCTCCATGCAGCTTTCCCACTCCACTGTGAAATGTATCCAAAATAACTGCACACCTACTGCTCGCCTGCCGCCCCTCTCTGAAGGTTATTTGTCGTCTGAAGGACTCGAGCTGTCAGTGCATGATGAATACCATGTACACAGACAAGAGCAGCGTCAGGTCCAGGATTAGCCAGAAAAACCACTGATCTGTGAATAACCTAAAAAAGAGGAGCTGAAGATTAGCAATGATGCTTTTAGGAATGATCCATCAAACTCAACTACCCCAGTCACTCAAATGAATCATCGCACTTGATTCTTGAACCCGGGCGGAGTGCGTGTGACTGCCGCGCTGCCTGCAGGTCACCCAGATCATTTCAGGGATGTTTATTAAATCAGTGCTATCAATTTTCTTACTGATCATCTTTTATCTATCCTGTCCTTGGGGATGAGTCAAGCACACAATGATGTTAAAGGTTGCTGTATTCAACTTATATCGTTTCCTTCCAACCTCTAGAGCTCTTCTGGCAGTATTGAATTACAGCCCATTGCCGTAACATACAAATTGGTATGTGAAATATGGCCCGTATTGAGAGGGCCTGTCACTTTGGTGCACTGCCGCGTTAACTGAGCTACTGTATAACACAGAACAAAGAAATGAGCAAACAATTATCCTGTGAACTATTTGCTTTGGCTTTGAACGAATGACAACTGAGGCAGGCCTGTTTACTGTCACAAGCAGGCACACATTCAGGAAGCAAATTGGATCAAAGTACAAGCAGCTGCTTAAGTACTTACTCGCTTCGATAAGCACACAGAAATCACCATCATTGTTGCATTAGAGTGACTTGCTTCAGTCACGGCCGGGAACGCCGACAGGAAGAGGAGAGGGAGCTGATAGTGCAGGCGCTCCATGTGTCAGGACGGAGCCGCTGGCTATTAGCCAGACACAGAGAAAAACAATTGAACAAAACTGTGCTAGTATTGTGCTGGAACATAATCACCTTGTTAGAGAACAGAATGCACCGCACAAACGGCACCGGCACATTGTCAGCAATGATGATTAACCACATGGAATCGAACCAAATCTGTCGTCCAAATATTAACACCGGATAAGTAACGGCTTTGTTCTAACACAGTTTCTCTCAGTAATGTCACTACTTGCTCCAATGGGTTGAACAAAAATATTTATATAATGTATCTTTGGGACCCCTGAGCAGCATTAAACAAGCCAAAGTAGATACTGAACACTCTTCGTGCCCCACCAACTAAGCTGTACTTTAAACTGACATTATTAATCAGGCATTAATACAATTTCAGTTGTTGGGATTTACAAATGGAATAAATTGGTCTAATCATAAAATAAGAAGAATTATTATTACATCAATATCTATGACAGCATGGAAGCAGTGAGGTCTTTTCAGGGTCACGGCAGAATGAAAACAGAAATATCTGATCCAAGGCTCCACAATGACATCATCTTAGGTTTCCACTGAACTCTGAAGACCTCTCCTTTTCCACCAACCGAGCAGACAAGGAAAGTTCAAGGATTGAGCAAGTCAGTCGGACTAACATGCCATGGAACAGGAAATAGCCATTCATTGATTTTGTGTGTGTCCACAAAGATCAATTTTATTCTTCCTTTGTTTTCAGACTACAATGCACTAAAGCTCTGGCTGCAGCAGGATGTGTTTCTTACAAGCCCGGTCCAAATGAAGCTATAAATCAAGTGTTGAGGCAGAAACACATAATGTCATCCCCCATAGACCACATACAATACAATACCTCACCTCCAACTATTCCGCTCAGTGTACAAACAGCCTGACAATGTCCGACAATCTAATTAATATCACTGTCACAGCAACCAAACAGGCACTGAAGGCTCAAAGCATATTTTATGTGTCATTGTTTTATGGGAACACTCACTTAAGGACGTCTTTTCTTCATTTATGATCGCTCTTATCTGGCCTTCGCATCGCGGTTGTTTTGCAGTTTGCTGATTAAGTTTGCGTGTGCATGTGTGCGTGTCCAAATACACTGACACTTCTTTAATTGTATTGCTCCGCCGCTATCCGAAGTTAACTCGTAAAAGTGAAGTCTCAAGCAGATTCTCCGCGTCGGCCCCCTATTTAAGATTCATAGAAAAGACCATCCAGCCCAATCAATATCTACTTGAGATTTAAGTTGCATTATGTGTCCCCTTCACAGGCATGATTTAAAACATCAGCACAAAGTATTCTTAATTTTATTGGCCGCCGTAAATTAAAATTAATGACGCTGACATCCACAATTAACAATGAAAAATGCAGATTCCCATAATTACTTTAGCCGCGATATTGTTTTTCCGACGCGGCTCAAGGTGGCTCCTCAACATTCTGTAAACCACAAAAAGACAGCTTCATTACATTTTATTTGCTATAGGAAACAAAAAAAAGGGGGCTTGGAACAAAAATCCACAGCTCATTTGGGAATATCGCGCCATGCATAATTAAGCAAATTTGATTGGAATTAAGCATGACTTCTTTTGGTTGGGTTTTAATGAATGCAAATCAGGCATCTACATCCCTAAGATTAATTTCAGCCAATTAAAAAACAAAGCTTGTTGGAAAGTGTAAAAGTGTTCAAAGCAGGGCACTAAAGCACTTTCTCTCTCTTTCTCCCCTCCCTCCCCTCCTCGCTCACCCCCGTCCTCTACTCATCTCATCTTCATAAGTTGCACTCAGGAGAATCCCCCCCAACTTTGATCATTAGCAGGAAGTTACATGCAAACACTGAATTCAGATGCGACCAATTTTTTTACCCGGTGCAAAATGATCAGGACAAGCAAAGTGATCAGGTCAAGGGATATGCCACAACGACTGAATGTCACTGGGAAGATATTATACGAACATTTGATGACCCTAAAGTTCAGCCCTAGACCCTAGTGGTCTCCTATTGAGCCCCACATCCCTCTGAAGTTGTTCAGTGTCCGTTTATGTTGCACAACAAAATGCAAACAAGAGCAACTGAAGGAGGAATCACATTTCGGACTAAGATCGGTAACGCTTTATATTAAGCTGTGCTCATTAAGTATTAATAAGGTATTAATAAGCATAAATAATGTGCTTGTAAAGTATCAACACACTGCTTATTATACTTTTATCTGTTAACATACTAATAGGCCATTAATAATATGCTTCATAGCAACCCTTAACCTAACCCTAACCTTAACCCTTACCCTAACCCTAAATGATTACTAATGCTTATTAATACTTAATGAGCACACCTTAATCTAAAGCGATACAAAAATCTAATGAAATCTGGTTTATGTTGTCACTTTGTAAAAATGTGATGTGGCATCCTTTGCAAGGCTGTGCACGTTCACAGAACACTGTTTCGGCGACAGCATCATAGGCAGTTCGAGTCCCAGTCCCGACATTTACAATATCTGTCTCCGAGGAAGTAAGTAATCTCTAATCTGTTATTCCCAAACCTGCTCCTGTGCAGTGTTGGGCAATTTACTTAAAAAATGTAATATATTCGATATTAGTGATTACAGGTCCAAAAATGTAACTTGGAGTTACTTTTGAGTTACTTTTGGCAAAATATAAAATGAATATAGTGTTGGAGCCATATATGCCTTTTTATCTGTTTATCCTCCCGCCACTGGATGGCGCTGTGTGTACCCCATTATGTGCTTACCTGCCCTATATAAGGGGGGAGGGAGGGGCACGCAGGTGTGGCATTGTGGAGGTAAACAGTTTTTCGACCATATTTATTGTCTATGGAGAAGCTGTGTAATTTGTTGATGGCTGAAGGTAATGCCAATAAACTCTTTGGAACACAGTATTTTTTATGGACTTCGTGGAAGACACGCATCCGAGACGCCTTTAAACACTGCAGCCAAAGCGGACATTGCACAGGGAAATTTGGCCGCTACATATAGTAATAAAGCAACTGAGCAAAAGTGCAGTATAAGATTTCCTTTTCCTTCAATTTCCCCATTCTCGTTTTGACAACATTAGCATCAACTAACTGCAGATCTTATACACCTGTGTCCAACTTTATTTGGTATGGCATTTTATTTGGGGGAGTTTGGCATTTTTTTGTTCATTCATTTAAATGCTCTTGTAACACGAGTTGAAATGTAATGACTAATATATTCCCGTATTTTGTGTAAGTAATTTGTTATATTCCGTGTGTTTGTCAGCATTAAATACAAAAAAAAAGACAACATTTTACTGATTTTTGGGCAATGAAAGAACAATATTTATCCAAATTGTATGTAAATGCACCTGTCATTTCCCACCACTGCACAAACCATTTGTAGACTTTTAAATATGTCATTGTTATGGCATTTTGACAGCACAAAATATGACAATTACTCTGCATTAGTTTGCCCACAATAATGTTGCTCCAACCTCAAATCAACCTTTATCAGTGTTCAAGAGTGTTCAATCCATCTGACTTAAGCACTCAGGAGATCTCATCGAGGCATTTTCCATGTGAAGGCACCAATGCACACCAGGCCAGTGACAAATAATGCACTCTCTCCAATAACAAATGTCAGTGCCTGCCCCGGCTCTGTCTGTGGCTGAGGTGTCATTACATCCCCCTCACATTATACTGTACTTAATCCTAGGATGAGAAACTAAGTAAGCAATGTAACTGTGAAACCTATTCCATGGAAATATACATAATTTCATTTTAACTTAAGCTTAAATTGTAAGTTGTCATATTTATATTGTGATTTTCTACCAAAGCGTTTTGTTTACATCATCAAACCATTATCACATTGATACACCAGTGCACGCAGACAGTGGGAGCAAGGAGGGTTAAGAGTCTTGCCCAAGGACACAGTGGCAGTATCACATTTTCTCAATCAGGCAAAGTGTGGTGATTTAGAATACAATCTTGGTTCGTTTCCTCACTTAACACCTTCATTATTTTTGGTCTTATATAGAAAATACACTTAACTGGATACTTTTTTTCTCATTTAAGTCTGAAGCTTGTCACAAACTGGTCTAAATTGTTAAAAAAAAAAAAAGCAAGAAAAAAACACTGTTAGCTGCACGTTTTGGCTAGAACATTGAGTAAATCTTCATCATCTGAATTCCATTATACTATATTGAGGCCAAGCACCTTCAGGCTAATGCTAATCGGCCTGCACACGACTCGCCCCGACACACACTTGCACATTGATTTGATCTCTCACATCAAAAGACAAACAGTGGTTGCAAGTCAGCACTTCCCTAGTCAATGTCATTCCTTGAAGTGTTGCCCCCATGCAAGCTCTCCTCGACAGGCCTCCAGAGGGACTACCATAGCGTATTAGGCAATCAAATCTATCGGCATGTCTTTAAAGGAGACGCATGCTTGGAGGAGAGAGGAATAAGTGCTCAGTACTCCCCTCCATTCCCCTGTTATAGGCCCAAATCTTGCTGTTTATCTTGCAATAATCCCTTTGTCTATACCTGTGACCGAGTTCTCATTAATGTTGTCTTTTAACATCAAGTCTCCAGCAGAGTAGGGGAATAAGTTGATAGCGCTCTGCAGACCACTCAAAGTTCAAAGCGCGGCGAGGAACCCCTTTATGTGTTGCCTTAATCATTCAAAAGCCCCCGTCCTCGTATGCCACTTGCGTATAAGCTCTTCCATATGACGAGAAGAATTAATATTTGGCCTCTGATGCATTGCCTTTTGAAAGAATAAAAGGAAAGTGAAGGAAAAGCATTATCTATTCAAGGAGCGCGGGGAATTGCGGGACGGTCGGGTTGTAGCTGCTGCGTCTCATTTTGTCTGTTGCAGATCACAGAGCGCGCAGACGCCTGTGTTTCCGAGGGAGAGACGGAGAGTGGCAAATTGTGCTGTTTTATTAGAACCCTGTGGGAGAGTTTTGTAGAGGCAAGGCAATGCTACTGAGCCCATTTGCATCATGCTAGCAGTGAATAGATATGATAATATTGTGATACACTGGAATCACTACAAAAGTGGTTTATGTGATGAGGTTCTGTAGAGGCTGCCTGTCTGTGCCCTCCATGAAATATAAATGGTAAAAATTCACTTATTTTTGCAGTTGGTACAAGGCCTGATAAAAGAGCCCTTTTCCTTTTATTTACTTTTTCATGGAACCTTGGAGCCCATTAAATTGTGACCGAACTTTTGGGCATAGTATATTTGGCAGCCGTTTAGTAAGTGTTTTTGTGCAGTTTATGCCTTTGCCATAACTTCTGTTTGGCCACTCCTTAATGTGACTAAAAAATATCAATAGCATTTATTATTAATCAATGATGGCTTAAAGGCTACCTGATTACTTTTTTAGTTGTGGAACAAATTTGTGTCCTTCCTATATTGTAAACTCAGACATTTGTGGAAATAATTCTGAGCATCTAGTTATAAAGCATTTGTATCAGTTTCATGAATTTGCAGGTTCATTTTGCAGCATTTCTGTGATGGTGAGAAGTGACCTTGCAAGTTTGAAATGTTCATGCTCATCCCCATGATGCTAGAAATATGTTAAAAAAATTTAAGAATGAGTTTCGACAACAACTTCATCTACTTGCTCCCTCATTCATTGTTTGTAATTTAAAAAAAATCTGGTATATAACCTTTAACTTGTCTTTTACTGTATCTCACATGTAGTATGTGTTGTTAGACACTGCTTAAGGTTGAAGTTTCTATCAGCAAAACAGCCCTGAAATTCTTTTGTTCTTGTGACTTTTCACAGTCAAGCTGCAGCAGGGCGTCATCAGGATGCTGGGGAGCCGGCGGCCATGACAGTTCTTCAGGTATCCTTGGCGGTTCAAGTCTGCATGACCTCACAAAGTCTTCAGCCCACAACAGTAAGCGACATCTTTGCTTTGCATATGATTGCATCAGTTTATTGCTTATTCAGTGGTGTTCAGAATCAGCTTTACCTACATTTCCCGCCACATAATGGCTCAGAGCATAACTTACAGTTAGCACTTGAACCTGACTGGTGGAAATAATGATTATTTCACACGGTTCTCCATCATTTGTTCTGTTCCCATTCTATTTAGTGTTTGGCTATTGTTAGTGCTTTCCTGGTTTAATACATTAACTCTGACGCCTTAGGCCTTTCATTTTATTCAGCACAACCTCATCGCTATAGACTTGGCCTTATGCTTACTTTATGCACCAGGGCCCACACATTCAAGTTCAGTAGAGCAGACCTACGCGCCTTTTGAGGCATTCGAGACACATTATTATGAAAGTTTAGTGTTCGTACATTTGTAACTGCAATTGCAACGCAGTCATCGGTGTAAAATTCGCCATTCTCTGTTCGGTGAATGCAGCGCACAGAGAGAGGGGAGAAACGTGCAGCCTTTATTTCCACTCATAATGACACAACAGTGAATATTATCCCACGGCTGAAATGAGTGAAAGGCTATTCACTGCGTTTGTTTCAGTGGCCTACAAAAAAAAAAAAAGTGTGAACATTGCGAACAAAGCCCTCCAAACATTTTTATGCCATCAGCTGTGTCTTTTAAAAGCGCTTAATTAATTTTCATTAAGTTGCTTTGAAATGTTTGAAAAGAGGTTACTGTGATGGGAAGGGAAAACGTCTAGGTGTTGGGCTAAATTGTGAGATGTTAGTGAGAGGAGGGAAGCCCAAGGGACCAGCAGGAGGACAATGCTGTCTCTTGGGAGGATTTTATGCTGCTGAAGTGAATTTGAATACATAAAGGAGAAGTGGGCGCGATGGAGCAAAGGGGGTGCCAGTGTTTTGCCGGTCCCCTGTGTGAGAAACGCCGCAGATTACTCGGACTTTCTTCTTGCATTCTCTCAATTATTAATGTGAGTGTTCAGATCTGCAAATGCCCGACAATCCTTGTTGTTCCCCTTCTTCATCAATTTGCAAGTCGACATATGAAGTGCTGTTGCTCCGATGAGGTGCACCGCCTGAACAAAATTGTCGTACTTTTGTCCCCTGTTAGTTACAGTCTTACCTGCCAGCTACATATTTCAAAACCTCAGCAGATTTTCATAACATTTGAACTGATAGGCTTTGGGCCAGATGAAAGAATCTTACTGCGCACAAGTCTTAAGAGGATATTTAATAGAGAAACTCGGCTTTAAAGTTTGATCATCATTATAGGGATCAAACAAAAGGAACTAAAAATACCTCATCATTTTTTATTTTTTTTTTAACAATTTGTTCCTTTACTGACCTCTTCTGGCTGGAGGAGGTATCATCTGCGAGTAAGTTCAAAGATAAGTAAGTACTTCATGCCATTTCAGACCTCGAAGAAAACAACACATTACAGTGACGAGATGTCAAAAAAAAACACAGCTAAAAGTAAGTATTTTCCTGCACAGACTGGAGACGCCCTGCACATTCTGCTGCTGAAGTTTTCCTGTTTGGTCTGCCCTCTTTACTTTGTCCCTTATCTGAGCATCATTCATTCCCTGTGTGCGATCGCTGCACTTGGCCCGGGCTCTCTCCATAACTCTCCCCGGTGCAGCAGTGAAGACACAGCTCTCCACTGTTCTGTCTCGGAGGGAAAGTAACAAGTGTGGAAGACCTAACTCTGTAACATACTTCTGGCCACACACTCGGGGCTGCCGCATAACCACTTTTTATTTTATTTATTTATTTTTTAAGCTCTTACTTACTTCCCGCTTTAACCAAGTGCATTTTCTCCTGTCCAGCTTTACCCAAATGTAAGGGCTTCTCGACTGGAGAGTTTACAGCCTATATAGGCCAGTGTGACGCCTCATTTGAAAGCTAAGACCGACAAAACTGATCGTAGCGTTTTTGTTGCGTTGTCGCTGTGTTTTGGTCACTTTTTCATCGCTTTTTTGTGGCTGTCCTGTTGAAAGTTTTGTTGCTTTTTCATTGCTCTTTAGTCGTGTATTTTCAGCGTTTTTCCCCCCGTTGTGTTATTGTTGCTTTTCCCGCACGTTTTTGTCACATTTTGGAAGTGTTTTTGTCTTTTTTTGTCACTTTTTCCATCTCATTTCTGTCACTTTTTTGTTGCTGTTTCATCGCTCTTTAGTCATGTGATTTAGTCACTTTTTTATTGTGCTGTTGTTGCTTTTCCAGCGCATTTTTGTCGCTCTTTTGGGTAATGCCATACTTGAGAAAATGTGGTCGGTTCATGTGGGGGTTAAGAGGTTAATATACACATATTTTTGTTTCTTTTATGCCATCCTTTTTGGAATTTCCCCAAACAGATTATCTGCCTTTTAGTGTAACATCTTGACGCCTGATGCCATCTCTGTTTTGTACACTGTAACTACATGTAGAAGACAACTGACTGTACAGTGTTGTCCCGATGCATTATTAGGCTTCTTAGAAATATTTGCCGTATGCTCCTGTAGAGGTCACTGTTGTGTGCTGTCATTAGGACTGTGTGACTCTGTGATGTCGGCTGCAATTACAGACATATTGAAAGTGACTTGAAGAGCGAGAGCAAAGGAAAGATGAATTACAAAGTTGATTTCCAAACCGCAAGCAGCGTCATTATTATTATTACGCCCCTTTATCTTTACATTCATATTCTGTAGTTTTATGTTGACATTGGAGCTGCGTAAGTCAAATCAAACCAAATAAAAGATGTTGTGTACATATGTCTGAAGTGGTCCAAGTCTGTAGAGATTATTCCCAGTCCGCATTATGTTAATCCCCACATTTGTGAATACGGTAGACGAGCAATTATAATGGGGCTTTATTACCAAAGAACACAAATTAGCCACTATGAATGAGTGCATCCCCAGCATTTGTATGTGCCATTTATCTGTGAAAATCCTTGTTTATTAACCACCAATTGCACATATGAATCAAGTCTCGGGCATTAATCATCAAGTACAAGGGCCCAGATGGTACAGTCTTAGCCAAGCTTGAATTAACACGTAGCTCTGAGTTGCTGCTGCCGCTGCATCAAGATCCTCTCAAGGACCTTTGAAGAATGACATGAATAATCATTGTTGGTGCATTCATAGTTTATTAAGGCACCAGAGCAGAGTGACCTACTGCAAACTAGGAGATATTATAGGGCGCCGTGCCACTCCATCAAAATGTTACACCGCCTTATTTTGTGTACAAAGAAGAATAACACATTCAGTGGAAAGAAATTTAGCATAATGTCATAGAAGATAGTCAAGGGCAGGCACCTGTTCAAAATTAATATTGGTCTCAGGTCACTGCCTTTTGTCCTAATTAAATCTCCCAAAATGTAATAATTTTCGTCATGTCAATGTGTTTTCTAGTAACAGGTTCAGTGTAATTGATGAAGTTGCGGATGGTGCCCTGACTGATAATAGTGGTTGTGATTAGAAGAGCAGTATGGCATTGTAGCAACAGTGGGAACTTTATATTCTTAATATACCTGTAATATATTCACAGCTTCTTGCTATGAAAATGTAGATTGGTTGCATTAACTAAATAATTAAAACAAATTATAAGTGTTTTTGGTATCACTTTATTTCACACTTGATACATTGTACCTAACTAAATGTAGTACAATGTAATGTGCTCTGTAACAATGTGTAATAACTTGTACCTATGGGTTAGAGACACAATGGAATGACCTGTGGCCATACCACCTTTGCTCTGCCCAATCCCGTCAGACCTGGGAAGCTTTAGCAGGGAAGGGCCTGGTCGGTACTTGGATGGGAGACCATTTGGGTACACCAGGAAGCCTGGGTGAATGAAGTGTGTGAGTGAGTGGTTGGTGGTGGTCGGAGGGGCCAATGGCGCAGACTGATTGCCTACCTTCCATCAGTCTACCCCAGGGCAGCTGTGGTTACAATAGTAGCTTACCACCACCTAGTATGGAGTGAATGAATAAAGCATTGTAAAGCGTCTTTGCGTGTCCAACAGAGCAGATTGTACTAAAGTTAGTCAGGTACAATGTATCAAGGGTGCTGTAAAAAAAAAAAGTTATAAAAAGTTGTTTACACACACACAAAATAAACCAGTTGAAAACTGAATTAAACATTATTTTTAAGGTTCAGGCTTGCACACTTTGAGCTTGTCATAACTTTGTCTACTCTCACTAGCTCTCACTAGCCACTTGAGTGTAACATTAAGCACCCAATCTAGGCCTTGTAATGCAATATCACATTATTGTTGTAATGCCTAGAATAATCTACGTAAACATCAGTAGGCATTATTATAATAATAAAAAAAGTGGCTGAAAATCAAATGCTTAAAATACTATTTAAAATGGCCAGTGAGCAAAAAAATAATGCTGAGCTAATAATTATTATTTTTCTGTTGCCCAAATCTTTAACAAATCATAAATGAAGCTAAAACATTATAAATGATAAAACATTACATCAATACAGGATATCGGATAAACTGATGGTGTACCCTTTGTTCTTTTCCTCCTTGCTCAAGCTTAATTTATTCATTCGTGCTGATTCCCCGATTCCAAAGGACATTGCATCTCATTGCTTGTCACTTGTCTCCCAAATTCCTAAAGGTACAATTAGCATTTTGTTTGACAAAATGTTGAAAGGTTCATAGATTGATATTTGCAAAAATGTTGGAGGCTTTTTTTTCCAAATGCAAATCGTGACATTTATTAACTTTTATTACGGATACCATGTTTATGGATTGTAAACTCTGCATAGGTTTAATAGGAGAATAGTAAAATTACAATGTTTAAACACAATCAGTGCGGCAAAGCTAGCTAGTGTGTCATTTAGTGTTGTGTGGCAATGAAATGTTTTACTGGCCTTGATTTATGTCCTGTGCATGGCATTTGTAATGAGAGCGAGCACCACTGCAGCGCGCTGTGTTCCAGGAAACTCCATTTACAGCCGATCTCTCTCCCTCCCGAGTGTTTTTCCCCTGTGAAATAATGTCAGCACTTTCCCACCTTCAAAGTCCTTTTGTTTCCAGATCTATTAACAATTCTAATTGTACAGGAACACTTGTTAAGTACGGCTGGTAAATAAAGCCGGAAACGCATTATTTCCTTTTAGTGCAGATTAAAGGTACAGCGATGGCGGCGTGAACACACAGTAATGAGGTTTTAAATAAAAACGCTGGCAGGGAGCTTACACCGCTCACTGGTTTTAACTGCGGTAAGCACTTGGTTTGCCTTGATGTTAAAGGGGGACATTATTTCACCCTCTAATGAAAAATACATCTTTCCACCCTCCTATCTGTTAATTAACGTGTTTGTGTTCTAGCACTGTTCCAAACGGGATACAATCACTACAATCTGATTAAAGTAAGTGATACATAATAGACATTGTTTTGCTTGGGTCTTTCTGTTAATTGAATAGCTTTGTATTCCTCTGAATGTTTTTTCCGTACAGTTTGGCCCGGGCTGCCCGGCTCTGGGATGCCCCTATCTTAATTATGCATCGTTTTCCAAATGCGGTTCAATTTCCTCGGCAGGACAGTTTCTGTTAACTGCTATTTTTAAGGCCAATAACAACGTCAAAGCTAGAGATGATTAAAGCAATTAAAGTTTCCCTTTGTTTTGGAAAGCCGAGCCCAGATAGGACCCGGTGTGTTTGTACAGCATTTATTAAACATTGACTAAATGGAATTGAATCTGTCATCGATGAAGTTTTCCCAGACAATTACCTTTTAGCATGGCAAACAGTGTTTCACTCAGCCCACATCTCGCCGGCCTGATTAGTCATTTGGTTTCATCAAGCCAAACTCAGATCCTCCACTACACGGGGCTGGATATAATTTTACCATCAGAATTTCTCAATTAGCAAAGCACATCTTCTCCATTAGATAAACTGCCTTAGAGAGTGCAGGCTGGTCTAATCGGTTTAATGTCCGTGTAAACTATAATCTCCTGATTCTAAAAAGAAATCCCTTAAGGACATAATTCGTATATGCACTTGTCAGAAGACACTTTTAAAGACAGGGGGCTGAGCCGCTAAAGACGGATTGAATGGTCATGTTACGCCTATCAAGCTTTTTCTCTCATATATGCATGGATCAGGAATGTCACTTCCCATTTACTTTCATTTAGATAGTCATTAATATTGCACCTTCACAGTCCTTGTTCACTTGCTTTCCCAAACACTGCCAGCGTGTGCATTTTCAATACGTTTTGGGGATTAAGGTTTTGCAAATTATGTGACTATAAATCTGAATAAATAATTCTTTAAAGGGGCTAGATGCAAGTTAGTCATTTTATGACTAACTACTGCCACCTCAGGTCTTATGCGTAACTGCAGGTTCTATATTAAGCTGGTGCATGATGGCACTTTGGACCCGAATTAACACCTTTCTGAGTGACAGTGCAGGATTTTAGAGGCAGTTGTGGTGAGCAGGTCTGAGCTCATTCTACACATTAGGACATGGTTGGAACATGTAGGGGGAGGAAAATACTTTGTTTTAACATTTTTATACTCTGTATTGTCCCTTTAGTGATGCAGGAGTGTTCGACTTGCCTTTCACTGACAGACCTGACTATGGTCTTAAACTAAAGGGACTGTTTTGTTTTCAAAGTTCTGTATTGTCAAACATGATATGATACAGTAATTAAAAGTAAACAAGTCAGTAAGTCAGTCAGTGTATTTGCTTTGTATTTTTCACAGACATTGTTCACAAAGAGCAAAAGTGACCATGTTCGATGACTAGTTTTCGCTTGGTATTGAGCCTTACTGTATCGAGGCTCATGATATGAGGGAATTAAAAGATAAGCCTCCTTAGCTTTCTAAGAAACTTTCTGGGAAATCTAACAAACTTCTCTTTTGAACATGGCTTCTCCAGCACTAAACAGGATCACTTATGATCATGTCATTGTTTTGTGATTGCGTCTTCATATTGTTTTATGGGGAGATGCATTTTTGTGCATGTGTGAGAATGAACACTTAGCCCTTATTTGGAGAAGGACCTTGTTTGAAAGCATTTCCTTCAGTGGTCTCATTAGATCACTCAGTGTTGGACCGAAGGTGCTTCTGGATATAATGAGAGCAGGTTTTGTCAGTGCCTGTTTAGCGATGGGTATGGAGAAATGGGATGTTTACATGCATATCATTGACTTCCATCATACACTGCGGGCTGTATGAATTAGGGCCTGCAAACACAGCCTCATTCTCTTTGCATCACGCCAAGAGTCACTCCATTGATTAGCCTTCTCTGCTCCCAGGAAATGGCTCATGCATCTCGTGTACATTATAACAAATGTTCTCTTTGCATTACAATTGAATTGTGATTGTTATGTTCAATCAATGGGGAAAGGTCACGGGATCGCTCCTGCCAGCGCTTTAATGGAGAAGTCGATGAGGATTCATTTTAATCACTGTGGCTGTGGCAGAATGAGCACAACACTGAGAGTCTGTCAATGGCCCGGTAATTACCGCTGTTTATACAGGTTTGGGCTTTAGCAATTTAGATATCCACAAATCTCTGTTTCTCACACCTCCAGAGTGCAGCCCTTCGCCTGGTGCAAGTGAAGTGCAGTAGGACTTGGGCTATGGCTTCTGTGATGATGACTTTAAATGGTGCAGATGGAAATGAAGGAGACTGTTTTGTTCTGATGAACATCCACTGATATAATCACTTGGTAACTAAAGCGTAGAGGAAAATAACCTCTTCTCACAAAAATGATAATGGCATTGGAACCAAAAGAACATTGATACGTAAATAGTAATGCAAGTGCTGTAATCACAGCATTGTTTAAAAAGCTGTTCACTTTTCTCCCCCTTACATATTTTGAGTATTTTCAGTACTCATTCCCATGAATACATTTATTTACCTTCAGGTCTTGACTATTATTTTTCCCATTCTCTCAAAGTTACTCTTATTTATTTACAAATATGATAAAGATTCATTTGTATTTGCTTAACAGCTTTTATCTGCAGTTGCTGTATTATATTTTGCATTAAACTGAAAATGTTTATCCCTTAGAGTCCCGGGAACAGTTGCAGTGGTGGAGAGTTAATAATAGGTTTTGAAGGATCTCCTCTGGTTCCAGTCGGTCTTGGTCTCCTTCGTGAATCTCCCGACACTGTCCTGTTTGCTGACATGCTCCTGGATCAGTCCTCTTTCTGCAGGCAGTTCTCCTCAAAGGCCACTGATGGTCCTACTTCTGTCACGTTTCTTGGGCCTGGGAAAGCTAGTCTGGGATGTGCGGCATCTCTTTAAACTGAGCAAGTTTTTGCTGTTACTGAACTATGCATCATGTACTTCACCTCTGGTTTAGTTTATTATTTGGATCCCTATTCACTGTGCTTAACAGCCAGCTAGTCTTCTTGACCATCTGACCACTTTTGTAAATATACATATATGTTAAAGGTGATATATATTTGCAAGTACTGTTTTAAATGTATAAGTACAAATTAAAATGCACATAGCAACTACTGTTGCAACTGCTAACAAGGCTGGCCACCTCAAAAAAGAAGAAAAATGGGAGAAGTTGTAGAGACAATAATAACATAATGAGACAAACTTACATTTCAAACTGGCTGTCAAGATCCATTTCATTGGCTGTTTTATCTCCAAAACACACACAATGAAAAATACTCAATCTCAAAAAGTTAGGACAACCAATTGTGTACATTTTATACTCGGAGCATGGAGTTTATATTCTCCATGTCAGCCCTTTGCAAAGTTTATTGTGTTATCAGTACAAAGTGCCTCTGAGGCCCCTCAGGTGTCCCTGGACCCTACTTTGGAAATTACTGCTTTACGTAATTCTAACTTTTCATGTGATTTACTTGGCAAAACATTATTCAAATAGGATGAGGGAAAAAGACTTAGTTCTGGAATATAACCAAAAGAGGGTCAGGAGGACCCTACTAACCACAGCTACTTGCTAATAACCACTCCTACTGTTACTGCAAATTACTGCTTTTATGTAAGACCATTAACTACTGTATTAATGTATCATCTAAACAAAATGTTTTTGATGATATTCCCAGAAAACTACTGTCTTACTCCAAACACTGGACATAACTCTTTGAAAATGAGTGTTTGCCTTTTGGTCGGATTTGGAACAGGAAGCCCAGGTTAATTTAGCAGCATTTAAAAATAACATAGCTCTTAGCCCTCCACCCCAGCGCACAGCGATGTGTTTTAACTGAGGTGGCATGTTTGTGTTGGCCGCTGTCGGAGGATAGATGGGGTCAGGCCAGTGTAACCTTGGAGAAACAAATATGCATGATCAATACGCGCTTTATTCTGAGCATCTAAATGATTCTTATGTTTGAAGATGCCTCTGTCCTCTCATTTGCCTGCAGTCCGGAGATTAATGCAGATGAGGCAAAAGGACAATTTAAAAGAGTACACAGCCGTGGTGCGTTCACATGTCATGTAATCATAGGTTAAGAGAGCGTTCTGGGCACACGCAGCTAAGTGATGTTACAGATAATGAATTGCCTTTGAAATATAATACATCGTGAGTGGGATTCTTTGTACTGCAACTCACTACAATTACAGTTATTTATCTCTCTCGTTTCTGAACTTCATCAATTATATTGCGATACACTTAATGTCCATAAGAGGATGATGTATGATTGGTCTAATTATTTCTTATTCACCATGCTTTCTAAAGCATATCAATTTTGTTAATACCATGTAATTAAAAGACGTCAGGGCGCTACAAGTTGCCTGCTGTATTAATGACTATGAAAATTATTTTAATTAAATAGCCAATTATAGAAAAATCCTAACCATGAGAATTGACATTTAAATGAATTCAATTTAAATTGCTTTTCAACATTGTTTTATCAAACCTTTATGGGCTGAATAAATTATTACATCAAACAATGTAGCGTGTCATTGATCATGCACAAATCTTGTCCCATATCCATGCATTTTGCCAGCACTTTCCTGATGCAATACATCATTCAGGGTGATTACGTTCTGACACAGCCATTTGTTTACCACACACTTATCCACATATGCTGGACTTCTCTCAAACATATGAAACTTTACACAAAAGGCTTTTTATCAGACTGTTCAAACTCTATGGTCGCAGAAACAGACAGATTTGTGTGTTTACCAGCAAAAGCATGTCAAATGTGAAAACCAATATACTGATGGACCATTATCTATTCATTTGAATCTATATAGTGATTTACTCATTGCTCAAAGCTGAAGTTAAAGCACAACATCTGCTTTTATTAGAATTAGAATTGTATACACATGGGACAGAATTGAGCAGGTCTAAACAAGAACTATTGTAATTATTCTACTCAAGAAAAATAATACTTTGAACTCAAATTTAATCAAAGCAAATTAAAAAACAACATCTGAAATACAATCCTGAAACATGTTTGTGATTTATTCAGTAATCTGTGATATTAACTGCATTAACTGTGTGTTATGTCAGTGAAGTGATCTTGAGTGTTGTGGAACATTTTTCACAAGTACAATCACAGTTATTACCGTTATATCTCATTTCATACGAGTTTTCAGTGTAAACTGTAAAAAGTAGCCTACACTCTGGTCAAACCGGAAACACTGTTGTTAAACTATAATATTAAAGCCATGTTCATTTTCTCTCAGTGCAGATTTCCGTTTGCTGATGTAGAAATAATAATTTACAGTATAGTATGAAGCTCTTTTGAAGCTATTTGTCCTGCACTTCCTCCACATGTTTCCATTTAAAGTTGTTTTCCTTATTGAATGATACACATGCCTAATGCATACAGCAGTGGTATACAGGCCTCGGTGTGATTGTAGCTGTGTTTTCATAACTCCGGTCACATGCAGCCCACCCAGTTTGTTAAAAGGCCTTTGTGTCTAAAACATCACACTGATATCCTGCGGTGCTTTCTAATGCCTATTAAGATGCTGTAGCTGGTTTTTACATACATACATGCTCTTAACGAAGGTCATTTTTCACACATTACAAGCCAAATGATTTGCAGTTAACCCATGCAAACAAGAGGAGTGGTGGGCAAACTGTTGTGACATTCATTGTATATAATGAAATCTTAATATGGTGCATATTTAAGTGAAAGGTTAGCAACATAAAGGGCAAATGGATTGGCTAGCAATGAATTTTAAGCAGCTATTGATTCTACACTACGAGCCACCTCTTTCCCTGAATGATAATTTTGAAATGGCACGCTGCTTATCTTAACGCTGATCTGAAACAACAGGAAGAGAGAATATTAGGACAAATCCACTGTCCACTGTGATAAGAATAGACGTGCAACGCATAGTAAATAATGCAGGCAATGAAATGCACCTTAGACAATGTTTATTGTTTTTGTTAAAAGTGCATAAACAGAGTTTCACACTTCATCAAACCAAATTAATATGGTAAAAACAAATGAGATAACATCGTTCTCAAATCCCACCATGAGGACAAAGTTACTGCAATTGACCTCTTGAGGAAAAAACACAACTTACAAATGTAAAAAGTACATTTTGAGTTTGATTTCCAAAAATGTCTTGTTTTGGCTCAGTTTATTGAAAAAACTGCTTATGATTTATGTTTAGAG
The DNA here is from genome assembly GCF_951799975.1 of Gobius niger. Classification (NCBI taxonomy): domain Eukaryota; kingdom Metazoa; phylum Chordata; class Actinopteri; order Gobiiformes; family Gobiidae; genus Gobius; species Gobius niger. Next base: position 21,477,516 of record NC_136860.1, read on the forward strand.
TTAATACATTGTGCTGAAATGGTTTTCTGAATAATGCCATTATCGCAATATTCAAGACAGTTGTCGAATATCGCCATTTTTATCTATTCATGCAGCCCTAATGAAAAGTATTAAACTCACTGATGCACGTGTACGTAAATATATTAAGAAAGGTGAAAACAATGACGATAAAGTTTAATATTTAGGTGAAAATGGTAAAAAAGTCAAATTTCTAAGCTTTTACAGCACTCAAAGCGCTTCACATCACCCATTCACCCATGAATGCTCTCCTTCATACACCTGTGTAGGCAGACAGTGGGCCAAGGGGGATATAATGTCTTGCCTAAAGGTACAACGACAACATGCACCTCTGAGAGCTGGGATTCGAATCACCAACCTTCCGGTTAAGATGCTCTAACATCTGAGCCACTGTCGCCCTGAAGTGCTGCTGAAGTGCTCCTGAAGTGAGAAGCCACTTCAAAAACCAAGATATGTAACGGCAAACGCTGTGGTGACCCTGGAAAGACATAAAAAGTAAGATCACATGTTCGAAATTAAAACAACATCATCAGTTCATGAAAGTATTCATATAATCTTCAGCAATAGCCTACAGTGTTTGCTAATTTGACTCAGTTTAGTCCATGGTCCTCCTGAGGTTGAAAACAATGCACGTCTTTGTAAGCTCCTTTTACTGTACATTAACCTGAGTGATCTGGGACCCATAGCATCTCTCCTCTTTGTCTATATTCTCACACAGTTTGCCAGGTAATAGATATAATAATTGGCTTTAAATAATAATTAAAAAAAAGTATATATTTGCAATAACAAATTCAGCCTTTATCAAATGTGTGCTTTGGTCACATTTTACACCACAAAAGCCAAACCATGTGCCTAGAGTAACACAATAATGGCTAGTAGTGCTGTTATTTCTAATACTCGGTGGCTAGACGTTGTACTTAAAAATATTCATCGACTCCCCCTACATCATAAATCATAGGCGAAATGCACTAAATTTGTAACAACTGCTGACATGAGAGATTGATAGTGCAGCTCTTTCACAATGCAATGAGCTGGAGATCAGTAATTACAGTCAAAGTTTGGAGTATGACAACTTATAAGGCACTGAATCACTCTCCATCTAGGAACTGCACAATCCCCAGACAGTATATTAGCGGAGTGGGGAACCAGTGTATTATTGGCAAAAAAATAAAAGTGCAAAATAAACTCAAGACTATGTTTGTGGGGCTTTTATATGGACATCTCTCACACTTTTCTATTGGAACTGAAATGAAAACAAATAATAATAATAATCTTTTTTTTTGCAAATGTACTGTACCTCATTAACTGCTAAAATAGTACAAAAATCACCTATATTTCAGAACATTTTTGTCGAGGTCGAAACCAGCAGTTCTCAACAGGTGGGTCAGGAAGGGAGCACTGTTTTGTGGCTTTTCCAGAGAGCTGAAAAAGATGAATAGAAAAAAAACCTTTTTAAATAACCTGTGATGAAAAACAGCATTTTATATTATATTTTACAGTTTGGTATAAACACATTATTTGGGTCATGGCTTGTCGTCATGAGGTGATGGTCCCGATGCCAAAACAATTGAGAACCACTGGCCTAAACTAAATTACGGGAGTACAGGTACTCATAGTAAAGGGATTTTTTTTTTTTTCATGAAAGGCATAACTTATGATTTTTGTGACTGTTCAAATGGCAAATTCTATCGGATTGCAAATATAATTATATAATAAACACTATTTGTAGTAATCTACTTTTGTACATTATATTATTCACTACTTGTATTTAGACACTTTAAACATAGTGAGCCATTTTTATTAGGATAAAACTATAGGACTAAAACTACTTTTCTGTCAAAATGGGATATGCCATATCTATACCCTATCATTGATTAAAAGTCTAATATTGTTGAAAGTCGTGGTAGATACTTTTTGAATATAGCGTAGCCTACATGTATATTTGCTGAGTTTTTTTAAATTTTATTTTATATTTTGCTATAGTACACATTCAAACTAATAATGATACTTTACCAAGGCGTTTTCACTTTCATAATGGATTTCAGTGCATCACATTGTTGCATTATAACAGTTTTGTTCCTCTTTCAGACTTCTCGTTACTGCGAGAGCTCATAATGAGATCTCACAAGGATCGATGCCAGCAGGTGTGTGGAAAAGGATCCGGCTCCAAAACAATAGTCTATGTTTAAAGTCTTCCTCAAAATGTGTATACGCTTATTCTAAGTGATTTCACGAACCAAAGTATCTTAAGTATGGGCTGCTTTACCAAAGGTGCCAGTTCAAACTCACTATTAGAACTTTTCACCGCGTTCGGAGAGAGGTGAAACTCCTACCACATCGCCAATCCCCCCCAAAAAATATTTATCCTTTTAAGCACAGTGCAACATTTCAACAACTTGCGGCCCCTGTGAAGTGAGCCCGAAGCGGAGCCAGAGCAAAGAGCAGCGTGTTCTTCAAAGCGGAGTGTCCCCGTAGCTCCGCCCCTCTGTACCGTGTGACAACAACAACTCATCCACAGAGCGGAGCTGCACTTTTCAGCTCATTTTCCTCCTGTCATTCCTCCCCCTATCTTTGATCATTGTCCCGTCGCTGAGAGCCCCCCCTCCCTCCCTCTGAATAAGAAAAAAAAAGAGAGAAAGAAAAAAAAACTCACTCAGCACGCCTTTCTTTCTTTCTTTTTTACTTGTTAACTTTATGTGAGGAACTAAACTCTGGTGGATTCTTTTATTCGGGGGTGTCTCTTCAGGCTGGCTTTTCTACTTTGAACTTCGGCGCGTCCTCTCGTCTCCCTCCCGTAGGTGACCATGGCCGTACCGGCTGCTCTCATCCCCCCGACTCCTCTGGTTCCTCCGCCGCCTTCGATGTCCACTCCATCCGCCACCACGTCTCCGCCGTCGACAACTTCATCCCCGTCTCCATCTCTCATCGCTCCCCCGCCGTCATCAGGAGTCGCGGCGCAGAATCTCTTCAGATCGGAGCTCCTGACCACGGGCAGCCCGGGCATCCCCAATCCGAACAAACCGGTCTACTCCACGCCGTCCCCTGTTGAGAACATACCGCAGAACAACGAGTGCAAGATGGTCGAGTTACGCGGTGCCAAAGTGGCGTCATTCACCGTGGACGGCTCCGAACTCATCTGCCTGCCACAAGCGTTCGACTTGTTCCTCAAGCATCTGGTCGGCGGACTGCACACCGTTTACACCAAGCTCAAGCGGCTCGAGATCACGCCGGTCGTGTGCAACGTGGAGCAGGTCCGCATCCTCCGAGGGCTTGGCGCCATCCAGCCCGGCGTGAACCGCTGCAAACTCATCTCCAGAAAAGACTTCGAGACGCTCTACAATGACTGCACAAACGCAAGGTCAGTGGATGTGGGGATGTCGGGCATGTGCCGCGCGTAAAGACGCGATAAACGGGGGGGACATGTTTCACTGTATCTGTAAACGCTCGTGTTAGAGCTTTACACTTGTGATATTGCCTTCTGCGCTCTCAGAATAGTTGCAGTGTGTGCGTGTCAAAGCCCACGTCGGAGTTTAAATGCTTATTAAGAGGGAAGAAAGGCCCGCGTTGCTTCTGGGAGGAAAAAGGAAAAAAGTTGAGCGAAAGTTTTTAAACACGTGCAGGGCAGAGCTGGGCCATCAGGATGGATTGCCTGTCTTCTTAAGAACAAATGAATCGATAATGTAGTCCCTTCTCCACTTGTCTTGAATAAACTTTAGATGCCAAGCTGCCACAGCAATATTGTACAATCACCCTGGCTTATTTTCATAATGAAATATGTAGCTTACTAAAACTTTGGCCACTGTGATATTCAGTTTAAATAAACACAGGTTATTTTTGAAGCATATGGGCCTTTTTCAATCTTAGCAGGTGCCACACACTTTAGTCCAATTATAACTAATTACTAATTTGGCAAATCTTTAAAAAATAAACTAAATCAATCCTGTTTTTATTTTGATATTTTGCGTCATGCCTTTTAACATGGAGCGTTTTTCATTAGAGAGAAAAAGGTGACACAACTTTTTACACTTCAATTACATCTCTACAGCCTTAATATTTTCAACTACATAAAACTGTAACATGAATACACCAGAACCCATTACTAAATGAGTGCATTACCCCACATTACCAAATGAAATATATGTAGTTTATGAGTTGAATTATAGAGTGATTTAAGCTTATAGGATCAATATTTGATTAAAGGGCATTTTTACTGTCCTGTTGCTCACAGCCATGATGTATCACAGTCTCTGCGGATGGTTCAGCCTGGTCAAATTTACCATCTTTACCTGACAACATGATTGATTCTCTATTGATCGGCTCGTCGCAAAATGAGCTGGAAATGCAAATATGATGGAAAGGCTCATATCAGTGGGGGATAGTAATAAACATTTCAAGTCACTTTGGAGTACTCACTATCAAAGCACTTAGCCCTGAAGAAAAATGTTTAAGGAAATGTCTTCTTTTCTTTTGCATTTTATCTGGCCATTCAGTCAAATCTATTTTTAACACAAAGGTGTTTAAGTTTATCATATTTTCTTTTATATTTTACATTTTTTTTAATCTCATGACTAATATATGCATGCATTATGATACTTTTCTATTTCTTGTGCTATATTAAGTCAGAACATCCTCTATTTTTTTTTTATTTCAGCCAAAATATTTACAACACTTTGATGCAAATTCTTAATTTTAACACCAACAGTTTAGCTCATATTTCACCTGTTCGTGTTCGCCGTTTAGTATAATTTGCATAAAGCATTCCGGAAGCTGACCCCCACTCGTCCATAATTTCCCATATATGCCGCTTCTCTCTTCCTCCTCCTCCTCCTCCTCCTCCTCCTCTTGCCCAGTCCAGTGCCTTCGCTTTGGGGGGCTTCAGGTGACAGAGTGTGCGCTTGAACTCTGGAGGTTGTCAATGGAGGGATGGCCAGCGATGGGGTTAAGGGATAATGCAGTGCCTCGCGTTGCTTTAATGACGCTAAAGTGCTAGGCTATTACGGGCGCATGGACAGCACTGTAATTGTCTTTGAAAGCAGCCAGGTTTCTCTCCCATGCTTTGGCTGAAATCAATCACTCAGACCGGGGCCTGCCTACCCGCTCGCCCGCCTCTCCTGCCTGCCTGCTTGTCCCATTTGGAGAATTGCATCATGGAGCAGGCGAGGCATTGGCGAGATAAAGGTCACTTAAAAAAGACTTGATTTTATTCGGTGGGGTCGTTCCGTCTGTCTTTTAATTGGTGCTGACAATACGCGTGCGGAGTTAAACAGATAGTGCTGGCCTATGGGTGAAAACAAGTGTGTAGTGTAACGCACCGACTTGTAGTAGATAAAATAGTACCTCGGATCACAGGTTAACCAGCTCAGGTTACAAAACAACAGCCCGCCGCCACAGAGACACTTGAGCTTTTCATCTCGCCCTGTTACTACAGTGGCACTATATTTTTTTATTATACAAGTACAGTGGCCCGATGACAACAATGAAGGGAATAGTACAGCTATACAATGGGTTGTTCTATTTCACGTGCTGTTTTTCCCCCCTCCCATGGTCTATTGTGTTAAAACAGACCTCTCATTTTGCACACAGTGTGAATGTGAATAGCATCACAGAGCACCGCTGCGTCCCGCTGTTTTACTTTTCATGTGGACACAAACAAGTGCAGACAAAATTCCCCACATCAACATAACAATTTTACAATACATAAAGGGACTTTTCCAGAGTATTAATGCACATTTTTTGCTTTTTGTTTTCACTTATTCAGAAGGTAATGTTATTATTATAAACATACTCCTGATGTGGCAATTTTTTCACCCTTCATTTTCTGGAGCACTCTTGTGTCAGATTAACGCTGTTCTCCTGCTCCCACCCCGACGCAGGTTCAGTAATCTCCCCCTACATTCTGACCGTGGCCCCTGTTGGAGCCCTCCAGGAGCCCCCTCTGTTTCAGCTACTTGTTTTCCTTTTCATTTTCCCTGCGGTGGGATGGAAAAGGTTCTTATTGCTGCGTGACACTTGAACTCTCTGAAAGGTTATTATAACAGGAGGGGCGGTGCACAGATATCGCATATCTCTCATTGGTCTGCTTTTGTGTTTTGGAGGCAGGCAGTTCGACGCTAGGGCTCAGAAATGCAGCAGTTAATTGACAATCATTGTCTACCCCTGAAGGTTAACCGTACGCCCCAGACAATGTCCCACCGCTGGGAATGGAGCGGCTTTTCACTTACATGCCCTTCTTAAATAGATTTCTCCGTCTTGTTTCACTCCAACATATCTGAGTGTGAAATGTTACAAGTGCCGGTCACGCTCAAGTGACTTTAGCTTTAACAAATATATCTAATTGATAGTGCGATGACAGCGAGTGTTATGAGAGATATCACCTCTTGTTCCTATTTCCAGAGTGTTTATGCCTAAACACACATATTTGCAAATGACGGTAATTGTTTTGTTTAGCGCTCAGTGTGAGCTGCCACTGAGGGTGCCAGCTTGTCTCTCTGCTTCCTTTCCTCCGCTGAGCTCTCTTATAATATATTTGTTTTCTACAAGGCACGGATGTGTTTACAGGTACTCAGGGGAGATTTCTGGATTCCATTCAAATCATTCCCAGTTAGAGTGGGTGCTAAGATACCCGTCACCCAGCAACCACATCCAAGAGGGAGCTTGGGCGATAATAACTTCAAAAACAGAGTGACAGATGCCTGATTAGAGAGAGGGAAAGAATGAGAGGGGGAAACAGAGATAATGGTATACAAAGCTGTTTAAAATCCAAATTGATTCAAGTAGTTTTTTGAAAGTCAAATTAGGTTTGGCATTTGGTGTTTGTTTGCAGATAAAAACTAGAAATATTTTTCTTTATTTCATATTTTTTTTATCCACCAGTGGGACGCTGCCAAATTTGATTAGGTACAGTACGAGTGCTCAAGTCAACTGTGCAGTTGGCAGATGGCGGCAAGGTGTTTTTCATAAACAAATAGTCTCCTTGAAAATCAGAATAGCTAGTTGCTTGACATTCAGTCAGTTGGAACAAGTGCAAATTAAAGCTTTTTTATATAAAAAGTTGCTCTTTAGTTAACAAAAACTACTTTCATTTTCTTCATTTCTTTAAAGATGATGAAAGGTATTTTTTGTAGCCTGCAATCAGGCTGAGCCAAGGCCGACAAACCCCAGATTTCACTTGTTAAAGAGGCTTTGTTTGACACTGTCATTTGTGGATTTAGAAGCTATTTGCATGGCAAAGAAGCCTGTATTGTTAATTTGCTTGTTGGATGCATTAGTTGTCCAAGCTCCTATCTTATTTGCATGCCTTTACTGGATCAGCAATAAAATTACCAATTAATTCCACTGCAGAGTGAAGTGGTTTAAACCAAGTTTCCACAGCGATCTGTCTCGTGGAGTGACCTATTTTAATCAGCCATAAAAGAGGCATTAGCCGTCTGTTTTTATGGACAACAGACTAAAGCTGTTGAGCAGTTGTCAGTTTGACATATCTGGCATATTTAAGCAGATCCCCACTCTGCTTGTACCTGATGTTTTACTCTTAATTACCTGACAGAGCAGCCATAGATTTCAGGTCAGTGTGATTTTACCCACTTGTTCCAGTCAATGCGGACTTGTCTGTACTCAGCAGCTCGTTCACATTACAGCACATTTAGGGAGCATGGCACGAGTCACTGACACTTGTATCACGATGTTAAACGCTACTGACAGAAGTTAGCGGCGGCAGATGAGATTTCCTGATTGGAGAAGGAATGCAGGCCCTTTGCTGCCTCTGTCTAATATGGTCACATATAGAAATTGATTTTCCTCAGAAATTAATTAATTTTTCATATAGCCCAAAGCTGGAGTTAAAAAAAAGAGTGCACACTTGCTGGTTTCCTATTTCCCCGTCTTTTTTAAAGAATTATTGCCTAATCATATTAATACTTTTGCCCCAAGGATGAAAAGATAATTGTACAAATGCATTTGGAAATATGTATCACTGAGTATTTATGATTAAATTATGCAAATAAGCCAGCTCTCATCCTTCGTGGGCCCCGATTGTCTAATTAGGATTGATATGGCGAATAGATGTTGGGGAATCTGAATACAAGCATGTCCAAAGAGCAGAAAATTGAAAATGACAAGGCTGGAATCCTTAAAAAGTGTGCAGTTTTTTTCTGCCGCTCCCCCTTCTCTCTGTCTAATTCGGCGTAGCTGTATCAGGAGTTAATTTTCCCCGGCTTCATTTCTCGTCTGAGCTGACAGGAAAAGGAATCCATCAGGGAGGCAATCTCAGATGGGATTCCACAAATTTCCTCCACTTGTTTTTTTCGCTCCCACTTCATTTTACGCGGAGGCTATCGGGACGGATCTTCTCTTGAGTAAACATGCAGATGTTATTCCTTCAGTGTCAGTGTTTTTGGAGCTCTCCACTCAATACAAAAAGACCTCCTCCTTTAATATAATGGCACTATATAAAAAAAAAAAAAAAAGCCATGTCAACCAATAAAACAATCTTTGTACTACTAGAATTTGGTCAAAACATTAACTGCATTCCACCTTTCAAGACTTTCACTAGACAACAAATTAATGCATGGAAAGTTTTATTAATTAAAAGTAGAACATAGACCCCAACCTGGAACATCCATACGCCTTTTTAGACAGATGCAACAGAACACCTTTTTAGTTGCATGAGCAGAAACACCCTTTTATTAATACACAATAAGTTTCGTGTTACAACTTTTAACAAACCTTGAAGAAATCACCATGGGCTTGTTTTTCTTAGCAAGTGTTGTTAGCTTCAGGAACAGTTTTAGTCGCACTAACACTATCTGATCGCTATCTAATCTTTACCTGGCACTAGCTGGAAATGGCCCCGGGCTAAAGACACTTGAAACCAGCTGCACAATCTGTCTCTACCAAACATCCTATGAACAATACATCGAGATACCCAGAGCACTCTATTACACTCGCGTGTAGTCATTTTTGCGGTATTTCATTATTGCGCTGGAGTAAGTTTGTTCTTGTGTTTCATTTTGAGGTCATTACTGTAGATTTCGTTTGAGGCGTTAAAACTGATTGGCACTCTGTTCTACATCTGTCTTTCAAGTGGATAGAAAAAAAAGTCCCATCCCTGCCAATTCCACTCAATCAAACTTCACTTAAACTATCCTTAGGTCATCGCTATAGCCGGCTAAAATTAGCGCTTTGAGAGACATTGTTCAAAGTCAAACCGAAAGCTTCATTTCCAAATGAACCTGTGTTAATATTTCACTTGCTGTTGACACCTTAGTTCCCCAAACATTCTTAATATACTTGTCAGCGTTCTGGGCCGTTGTAAAATGATAAGCTCTGCAATTCTCAGTTCTCCATAGAGATAACCACACCCCTTAAGCTTCTTCCTGCACACCTGTAGAGGTTATGAGCCACGGTATCAATAACAGCGGGTCAACACATTTTCATCTAGCTCTGACATCTTGCTCGGCTGGTGTCCCTCTGTCACTAAGCCAATGGGAGACTTATCATTGGCGGGCTACGGGTATCCGCACTCTTTATTGGTCGCACTTGTTGGGTCTCTTTCTCTCTCCTCCTCCCACCTCTTCCTCCGTAGACTCAAATGTCAGCGTCTCCCTGATGTTTCTTTAAAATCGCCTGTGCCACCACTTGCTGTGGCGCCCGGCTATTATTACCCTCCTCTTAAAGAGTGACAGTGGTGGCCCTCCAGAGACGTGACACATAGCTCAGCGGATGGAGGAGCTGTATAGTGCTGTGTCAAGCCAACGCACTCAACTAGAGACTGGCAGCGAAGACACGGTGCGACTTGCGGAAAAAAAGATATCTGAAGTAATCACATTCACTCGCAGTGGCATAAGTGCTCGTGCTCCCGTTAGCCGCGATAACACATTCGGATGCTATGGAAAGTTTTTTTTTAATAAATATGATGGAAGAAAAGTCAATTTGTATGTAAGCCAATTTACCTCTAATGTTTTCTAGTTCAGGAGTAAATGCTTAAATGTCACAATGATTCTACCAAGACTAACCATTTGTTTTTGTGGTGAGTGAAGCTAGTATCAACGTAAAGTGCGCTGTACAGAGAACACAAAGCAAGAATCTGGAGCCACAAAAAACAAGAATTAATAAATAAAGTCCTAGTGTACCTTCAAATTTCTACTTTTTTTTGTTGTTGTTAGTGTGCTTTACTCATTTGTAAACTTAAGTATAAATTATAATGCATCATTTATATAGAATTTATGCACTTATAAGTACTTTAGAAAATATGCCATAAGAATAACAAGATATTTATAACCGTCTAAGTGGGAGAGCGGAGGAGAGGGGAGTCCAAAGGGGAGAGAGAGAGAGAGAGAGAGAGAGAGAGAGAGAGAGAGAGAGAGACAGCCTCGCACAACTTCACATGTGAATGGTCTTGTGTGAAAGGGATGAATTGAGTCAAGCTGACATAGCATGCCAATAAGCTTTGTCTCATTCCCAATGCTGTATTCATTTGTGCCACACAGAGATTTATTGCATGATTGACAATTATGAGAGGGTGACCTAGTTCTTTGTAAAGGAACAAAAATGGTTTTCATCAGTTGCCTTTGCTGTCTTTGGCATTGTCTGTGTCTATGTGATGCGTATAGTGGTAACGAATTGAGATAGCCTCCCCTGCGAGGAGACACTTTACCCCATCCCAACTATTGAAAAGTGGTACGTTTTGCAAGTAATGGATTCATATATTTTGCATAGGATCACATCAGGGGCTATGCAGGAGAAAAGAATGAATTTCCTAGACCATTAAGCAATGGGAGCTGTCCAAATGGATCACAGTGAAGTGACTGTTTTACGAATGCACCTTTTTATAACTTGAAGAGGATATAAAAAAGGGAATTGCTGTGTTAACAGAGAAATGTCTTTATGCTGCACAGCCCTATGTTTTCAAAGGAGGAAAAGAGCCTATCAATTTCAGCTTTAATTTAGAAGTATTTTCTGGAGAAAAGAAATATCAATATAAAGTTACCACTATACGGATTATCTGTTGACTCAATGTTTCTGTTCAGTGCAACAGTATAATTATTACGACTGAATCCTTTAATCCTTAAATGTTTGGTCCTATTCACTATGCATTAGGACGTCAGAAGGCATGTATGTGTGTATGTGAGTGTGCCCACCCAGTCAGTCACCCTTCCATTACGACTGTGACTGCAGAAGTGGCTGCTCCTCCTGGGACTCCTGCTTGACTGGCCCCACAAATGATACAAGCCCGGCTTTTAGTTGGGAGTTAATATCCTGCAAAATTGTCCTGCGCAGCCTTCGCCACAATGTGGATGATTAAATGACATGAGCATATCAAAAACATTTTTCCTCCACACTAGTGCCTGTTAAGTGTTGCGCTGCCCGTCTCCCAAGGTTAGCTATTAAAAACGAAAGGAAATATTCAGCGCGAAGTGGGTGTCATTGAGCTGTGATTGTGGGCGCACCTGTCGAACAGTGTTTTTTTGCGCCCTGCCCTTTTGAGTGGTGGTAATATCTCGATACAATTTCAGGGTCTTATCGAGAGGTTTGGAATAAGGTTGAGGGGACATATGCTAATTGCGGCGGGCAAAAAAAAAAAAAAGTATCCACGCTAGATTTTGCCGTGTACACTGGATGCCGAGGCTCCCCTTTGCGACAAAAAAAAGAAGAAAAAGAAGAAAAAAAGTCTCAAGGCTCCCGACGCTATCCATTTTCTTTCAAAAGAAGTCCGAGCTTTGTTTTAACCTCCGCCGCAAAGGAGATGAAAGACAGCGTAATAAAGGCAAAAGGTTGTTCTGTAGTTATCAAATGGCCTTTCACTCCTGACCTTTAAGATGCCACCGTAGAAACCGGAGACAATGCTAGAAATACAGATCGGATTTCACACATCAAACAACTCTTTGTGTGGTAGAGTTGCACCAAAGGAGGTGGGGGAAAGAAAAAAAAAAAATCAACCTTTCATGGCCGTACATTTGAAGAGAGGAGAAATATTTGAAGAAAGATGTGACTCGTAAACTCCCACACACATCATGCCATCTGTAAAAGTTAAAGTAATGGTGAGAGATGTGCTTTATTGTGGGGGCATTTCTTTATGTCTCCCTGTTAAGCTCTTGCCCCAGGTTTGGTCTTTGTGTAAGGGCATTCAGAAGGGACAGAGTATGCCTTTGTGTGCGAGAATGCTTTTACGATTGGTATTCTTCAAAAACAAGCTAGATTTCTGCAGCTGAGCAAATTTAACCTGTTATATTCCTGTGTGCAAGATCACTTTTAGCATGCCTGACTTTTTTCTCCAACCCAATCATGTTGACAATTGTTTACATGAAGCCAGTGTATTTCTTTTTTCAGTATAAAACTCTCAAACCATTAGGGTAACCACTAGGGCTGTCACGATAATGACTCTTATCGACTTATTGTTCAATAAATGACAGATGAACAATATATATTTGGCCTCAGTATTTATCGTCTGTACATTTATTTGCATTTTTGTCTTATTTTTTATTATTTAATCTTTCATCTTTCATCCTAATTGGGTTGTATTACATTGTATTTAATGTTTATAGCACGATATTTTAAGATGTAGTACTTTTCAAACAAAGCTTTACTAGAGTCATATTGTGAATAATATTGTGTATCGCGATATTTTCGTGGCTCAGTATATCCAACTTCTAATTCTGTTATCAGACAGGTCTATTAACCACATTAAAAAGTAGAAAATAGGAACAAGTTGTGCGATGTGGCAGGAAATGGAGGGACGGACTTGAGGAATCAAAACTTATATTAGATAAAACCATTTTATTTTATGTCTTACCCACGTCATCCTACATTAGGGCAGGGCGATATGGCCTATATCTATCATGATATAAAAGAGAAATATCACGATAACAATATATTTGACGATTTTATTGACAACGGACAAATTACTTCAAAATGCCAGCCCTGTGCCTATTGGGAAGATTAATGCAAATTTATTTAATATTTGTTTTAGCGCCATACTAATTTCCTCGCAAATATGATCTACTCAAGCAGTTTACATCCTTTATTTCATTTTGCTTTTTAAGCACCTGTCCCCGTGTCCTGGACAGTCAGTGTTTATGCTGCTCTGATGGAGCTGAGCACAACATAAATTACATCGTGTTAATGTCAAAAAATTATATTGCGATAATGATGTGCGATACGATATGGCCCACTCTTACCCTACATCATATTAAGTATCCGTTGAGGCATCCAGTTTAAAATCAGTTGTTCAAAACTCTTGAAGATGGATGACTTGGTCTCACAAGGGAATTAAAAAAGGGTTAACTACAAAGCAGTTATGTATCAATGTTTGATCAAAACTTGGTTAAACATAACATTACTTTCATATATCCAGCTTGTGCCCCTTTGACCCTGATGAGCGTGATCCTTATATGGAATTCTGAGCATGTCCAACTTTTAATATGACTAGAGCGATAACCATCAGGCCCTGCGAACGTACAACTGCTGCCTGCTATCGACACATGTAGCCTATATGTTCTCTCAATATATATACAGCGGGTAAAGCAAAAGCGTTTGCACTTGCCATTCGCAGAAAGTTGAGGCTTTCAAAGTGACAAGCTGCTGCATCGCACTGACAGGCCTACAATACCCAGAAGCCCCCTTTTCTTCAATCACACCCATAGACACCACAGAGCCTGCTAATCATGCTCTTAGATGTAGAGTGTTATCGGGATGCTTGATGGCACCCTGCATTCCTGTCATTGTCGGCATTCTTCACCACGCAGCCTCTCTCACTCGCTCTCCTGCTGCTTTCTCTCTCTCTCTCTCTCTTTCTCTCTCTCTCTCTCTCTCTCTCTCTCTCTCTCTCTCTCTCTCTCTCTCCGTCTCTCTCGATGTACATGGGGTGCCGGTGACTGCGGACCCCGAGGTGCTCCGCGCTCTGTGTGAGTGGGTGGGTGGGTGGGTAGTAGGACCCTTGCTGGGACAGGCCTGTTGACAGTTCCTTGGCACTTTTGTCACCACGGGACAGCTTCAGTAACAGCATAGGTCTACGCTAAGGCAGTCTGGTCAGGGCGCTGTTGGAATGATGGAATGAATGAATAAAACAAACAAGTAAATGATACAGAATAGGATCCGACCTGTGCCAAGGCGATGGGAAAGATATGGTGCACACAGACCCTTTTCACACCAACTTAAAACTCTCTTTGGGTTGGTGTGCCCCACGTGCAGGCCAATTGCGCCATCGCTCTTACTATTATTGAAAGGCCAAGATCAGATCCGACTAAGTGGCAAGTCTACTACACAATATTCCTGGAAGCCTGACTGTGCTTTCTTTTAACTACCGAGCGGAGGGCGAGAATCCGCTTCGAACAGCTGACCGTATCCCAATGCGAATTTGAGCCTAATTGAAAAAGAATATTAACAATAAAAGCATTGCAATCATCTTTCTTTATAACGCCAGGCAGCACTTTTGTAACCCCCCCTAATTGTTTTACATCAGTGCGAGTTCTTCAGCCTGCTGGAGGTTTCACTCTGACAGATCCTACCGCTGTCGGAACAAATCCCTCCCATTTATTCCCCCTCTCTGCTGCGCCGCTAAATGCTTATGTACTGCATTCATAAGGTCGTCTGAGCTCCCCAACGCGCTCCCATAAGTCTCCTTTAGCGGCTGGTGATGGCTGGTGTCAGGGATGTGTCTGGCGAATGAAAGGAAACACGAGCAGATAGCGCTTGATCCGTGATGGAGATGAGTCCGCACCGGCGAGTCGTATATAGCCCGGTGATTAATAACGCCGCATCCGGGCAAAAAAAAAAGAAAAAAAGGTTGTCACCCCCCCCCCACCCCCCTTTAGACGTCTAATGAAAGCTCTTGAACAAATCTGCACGCGCCGATATGTTGACAGTGGATGATGCAAATGAGGCTAAATGTGAGAGGAAAACCTGAAATGAATCACCTCTTGCAGTCGGACAGTGAGCGAAGCGTGCGTGTGTGTGTGTGTGTTTGTGTGTGAGTGTGTGTGAGTGCGTGCATTTGGCCCCCCGAACCAACAGCCAGCCAGAGCCATTTGCGGCGTCACAAAGCTAGCCGTGACACTCTCTCTCCTTTGTCTCAAACTGCTAACTGTATTTAATTTCACATCTTATCGGGCCACGCTTTGTCTGTCTGTGAGTCGCGGCGCAGTGGAGGCGACCCCCGGAGATAAACTCTGTCAGGCTCTGGGGTGATTTATTAAATTCTGATTTCTGTGAAGGACTTTAATGTCGAGGGGGTGGGAAGAGCAGGGAGGGGGGCTGTGGTGGAGCGGGGAAGTGGGGTGGGGGGGTGGGGAGTGTGGGTAGAAAATATGTCGCAGGTGTCTTTGCCAGCTCCGGGCACTGCTCCCTCTCTTTCTCTCTCTCTCTCTCTTTCTCTCTCTCTCTCTCTCTCTCTCTCTCTCTCTCCATTACCAGCATTGTTAGGTAAAGGTATAGCCAGGCCGGGAGAAAAGGGGAATCTATGTTGAATTTCCTGTCTTTGTTGTGGCACTGGGCTTGTTTTCCCCCCACTGTTTCAGACCAGAACAGCGCTATCAAATCTCACTTGTTTGGACTGGAGATAGCAGCTCCACTGCGGGTCAGTTTCGCCCGGGGCCTGGTGCTGCTATATTTTTCACGCTAATCTCCCTGAGTGCTGTCATCTGAATGGGAGTTGAACTCTTTATCCAAATCTATTAAGTAAATCCTTTGACCTTATCCAGCAATGATTTTTAAACAGGGCCCGATGCTGTAACACGGTGACATTTCGAACCTGGTCTGCACCGCTTTGCGTTTTCTATGTAAAGTATTAAGTGCATTTCATAGGTCAGTCTCACTATGTTAATTTTACAATGCCCCCTTTTTCCAATTTCAGTGTAATGACCGTCCTAACTTTTGGGGATTGTTTTTCTTCCTAATAAGCTAGTAATGTTATGTTTTTTGTGACATTGTTAACAAAGCCCCAGATACTTAGGGTAAGTACCCTTCATAGGTCAGTCTGTTAAATTTCACATTACTTCATCTCAAAAATCCAACTCCTCCCCCTTGAAACCTATTTTACATTTCTCTTTCATATCACCTTAATCTAAATTGATGTGTTATCATACGTGGATCTTTGTGGAGGGGGATCAAATGATGATGTGCGACGCTGATCTGTGTGCTTTTTCTTCGCATAATTTGTCTCTCAACATTACAAAAAGGACTTGAGACTGAAGGTGCTTTTGCAATGACCTTTTTGCTTCATGTTTTTAAGCCATAAAAGTGCCCCTTTGATAGCACTCGAGCATCAGGAGGTAATATTGGCAAGAGGGGCTTGTGACTTTCCCAAAGGGGTCTTTTCACTGTGACACCTTGATTCGCTGAAACCATGAATAGATGATAAAGAGTTGTGGATTCCATATATTTATTTATTGCTTGTATTGAAGAAGTTAATAAAAGATGGGGGTTGTGAAGCGTGAAGGGCTGTACGGGACAGGATTTTTTTTTTTTTTTCCTTTAAACTATAGACAGCCAGCCCGAGCGCATACATCACCGGCAAATGACAGCTACCCACACACTGCAACGCCTTATATCAAATAGTTTACCCCTATCTTTCTTTTCCTCACCATTTTTCTTTTCCAACCAGGACATCTCCCTCTTTTCTTGTCTCCTAAATCAAAGCTGAAATGATGAGTTTGCAAAACCGGAAAACTTTGCTCGGAATACAACTCCAGAAATTCACAGCTTAAATGTACTTCTCCCTGTAAAGTTTATTTGACCTAGTATGCAAAAGCCGGGGTTCTCTGCCTTTGATTGAGCATGACCGGGGATCTTCTAGGGCCGGCTCCTCGGATACCACTGTTTCTCTGTCTCTATTGTTCTCAAAGAGTCAGCATCTTTTGTCTTTGCCACTGATTTGTCTTTTGATCTGAGCGAGTGATTTATCTGCATGGAATCGTTTTTCTCTCTGTTCCCCCTCAGGAAATTTGGAATGAGGCTGGCCTAACCTTGCCAGGGCCAAACAAAGCCCGAGAGCTGATCTCATGTATTTTGATGCTGTTTGTGAAAACCACACACTCACACACACATGCACACGCACACGCGCGCTCAGCAAAGGACAACGCCTGGTGGTACAATCTGAATATCCGTTCTGATTAGAAACGGACATGTTTGTTAACTGTGCCTTATCTATCAACATCATCTTCCAATAACTTGAAAAACAAAGGTGCGATGTAACTAATAACTGATTCAATTGTTTTGCTAGTACCATAAAAAGTACATTTCCTTCAAGTATGAAAAGTTTAGAAATCTTTAAAAGTAATTGAAATCTATCTTTAAAAAGCAACAAAATCATCAGAAAAAACATGGTGGACTGGTATAGTGTAAATTTTGCAACTAATTGTTTTGATTTGATTAAAAAAGTAACTTGTTTAGTATTGAATGCCTTATAAACTTTTGTAGAAGTTGCTGTGATTGGCGTTCGAGCACAATTTGCTACAACCCAGTAACATTATGCAATAGAATTGTTGAATTACGTGGGTTTAAATGATCTTTAGAGATTTGTGCAACAGTTTTCGGATGGCGGAGTGATAGAGAGTTGACAACCCAGAGGGGATTGAAGCTGTTTGCCTTGTGCTCTCCTCTTCTTCTACTCCTCCCGTTTTCCAGTCGCCCTCGTGTGCAGCTGTTATGGCCCCCTCCCCTCCTCTAGCCTAGACTTCTACCAGCTGCCAGAAAGTGGCAGAGTGGGAAGGCTGGGGAAAAGAGGTGAAAAAGAGAGGCGGAGGGAGGGGTAAACAGCACAACTCCACACCTGCTGCCCGTGCGCTGTGGAGAAAGGTGTGTGCGAGAGAGAGAGAGAGAGAGAGAGAGAAGGAGAGAGAGAGGTGGTTAAAGGAGGAGACGACTTGAGTACAAAAGCCTGAGAAATGTGTTAATGTGGTAGGGTGGACTGTGAAGAAACACTGGGGGAGAGGGCAGGTGCGGGGACATGCAGGTATTGGCTACAAAGTTGGTCCCTCATGGGCCGATTTATCTCAAGTGGAAATCTAGAACAAAAAAAAAACATACATTACGCACAGACACTAAAGGGTGAACAGGACAAAATGTAACAGATGTCAGTACTATCACACATCTGCTCCTGTAGATCACTATCATCAATGTGATTAATGTATTTTAATTTTAAGTGCAATTTTCTTTAATCAAATATGAATGGATAATATGCTACAATGTGCATAATTCCACATATGAAAGTAAAAAAATATATTAGGTTTGGGTTAAAGATCAGCTTTAATTTAGGCGCTTTGAGGTGTTTCTAACTCATCTGGGAAAAAGATATTTTGAAGTGTAGCCTGTCACGATAACAAATTTGAAGTTCGATATATTGAGGCAGGAAAGTATCGCGATAAACGATATTATTGACTCTAACGGTACTAGATACTGTCAACTCTCAGACGTAAAAATGACAGTAAACTTTGTTACTGTATCGTTTATGTGTTTTTTATCGAACAATAAGTCGATATAGTATTTATCCTGACAGCCCTAATCTAAAGTACGTAAATATTTTAGTTAGGAATATAGGAATACATATTCGTATATGGAGTGGCAATATGGTTAATACAGATCTTTAATGATATTGTCTTGTGTCCTGGGTTAAGCTTATATGTCAAAGGAGCACAGAGAATAAAAACAAAAACAACAAAGACAAAGAGAAGAAATCTCCTGGCTCCAAATGTTTCTCACTGGACTGCTTTTAGGTTCCAGGCCCGGTGTTTGTCTCAAGTCAAACTGAGGAAACTTTTGTTCCTTTAGCAACACTAATTATTTTTCCATTGCCGCACTTGTCACCCCACACATCCACACAGCTTTACTTTCCAAGCTGCTAATAGAACACGTTAAGCCTACCAGGGCATAAAGCTGTTGTTGATCGTGTTTGCACAATTAACATGCTTGATCTTTTTTTTTTTCCCAGTTTACTACATTTGCATGCAGTATCATTCGCGCAATCGGCAGCCAAAGTTTATCCAAGCAGAGGTATTTGATTCCTGTCCAAAATACGCATTCAAATCAAAGTGATCTTTTTAATCAACCGTTTTCTCTGTATCAGGGAAGTCCAGCATGTCCCCCCCCCTTCCCGATCCGTTTGGGGAGCGGATTGTCAATTGGCTGACATTATCTAAACAAGAAATATTAAAACTAATTAAAGAAATGTCTCTGTGAGATCTTGATAAGGTTGAGGTTATTTTTTTTCTCCCTTTCTCTCCCTCGTTGGCTGGCTGCTGCGCTGTGTGCTCTGTTCGGAGACTTGCCACAGGCTTGTCTGAGCAGAGGAAGTTATGAAACGAGCGACTGCCATATCATTTGCACAAGGAAGTTCCAGCCTGTTCCGCCGGCTCTTGTTGACTGGAGTCCATAAAACAGCTTTATTAAAAATGACACTATTCCACCTTGTATTTGCTCAGCGGCAGCTCATCTAGATCGGGTCACATGTTGCCAACAATAGACAGAGTTTATGACAGATAGCAGCTGTCTGGCCTGACTGTGTTGTGATAACATATTGCATACAGTACATCTCAAAAATCCGCCGCCCCTTCTCATCGAGATAATCGCCCGAGCTTCTGTTTTCCAACTGAAAACTGTCCTCGCACACATTTCAGAAAGCAAGTCGGAGCCGCTCCAATTTCCTGTGACCAACTGCATAGATAGTAAATCATAAAAACTGACGCCGCGAACCTCCTGTATCAACACTACGCAAAATGTTTCACACAATTGGTGTAACTTATTGCACAAGATGTGTACCGGTGTGAGGAAATGGCGTTTGTGTTTCTCAACCCGACCTCATCTTGATAAGTCAAATGTCAGCGTTGCAGTATGACACTTAAACATCACGTTGTACAGTGTCAATTTTTTATTTTTTATTTTTTTCCCCCTCCCAGTATGTTCAAATCTTTGTGTAACGTGTAAACGACGCAGCCATTGAGAGTTTACCTGTGCACGGTCCTCCTGTGTGATATTTACATTTTGTGACTCCTGCGATACACCAGATGGTTACATATAGGGCTTCGTTCTCTAATTCGCTCATATCGATCGCAAGGAAAAAAAAGTGTGTTTCCTCTATTCACCTTTTGTAGGTTTAAGTTTGAGTGTGCATTGTGTGCTTTGTGGATGTACAGCAGAGTCAAAGGCAGGGCCGATGTTATGGCTGCCTCCTGTTTAGCTTTCCCAGAGCCCCGGGCGACTGGAAGGCATCAAGGACACCTGGGTGCGACTTTATTAAAGTATGAAATGAGAGGTCAGTGACGCGCCGGTCCCACACATGACATCCTGCTGCTGGTCCTTTTTCTTTGTGCCTCCTCCCGCCGGCCCATAGCTGCCGACTCCTCTATGAAAGTCTGTTTCATTAATCCCCCTGAGGGACCCCCGCCACTGCTCTTTCTGCTGCTGATACAAATTTAATTCCTGATAGGTCTGTTAGATGGAAGCAGCGTCTATCAAGGCTTTTAATTAATGTGGCACTACTCTCGGTGTATCGCGGTGTTTATCTGAAATTCATGACCAGGGCGAGGACGGACGGGATTGTTCAAAGATGGCTTGTTTTCCCTTTTTGGTTGAAATGTGAATTTTAATTAGACACGGTTGTTACTCTGAGGGGTTGTAAAAAGGGGGCTCTGTGCTTGTTACAAGGCGGCATGTGTGCACTGCTCTGCGTTTGTGTGTGCAAGTAACTGCCAGCGCCTTATCTGTTCTCCTACTGTCACACCTCCACAATGTGTTTATTTTGCTTTATTAATGTCCCACTATTTTGTAAGAAAACAATGTCGTGAAAAGGTTCAGGAAAGCACCTTCAAATTCTTTAGACTCCACTGTAAATCCACAGGCAGACAATAGACTGGCTGGTGCCCTGTTTGTGTTGGCTGGCTATTTGCAGCCTAATAATTGTATAGTATCATTGTCAGCTTTTATTTTGACAGCAAAAGCCCTTTTACACACCTTACATGTGTGTTTGCATGTGCGTTTTCTTGCAAATTATCACAATGCCTGCAATTTGCGTGTTTTATTATTATTTTTCCCCCCTGCACAGATGCTAGCGCTAAGATCCAATAACACCTTTTATTTTCCACTCTCATTAGCGGCCCTGCCTTTTAGTGTGTGCGGGGAATGTCAGCGACGGTAAAGGCACATCATGAAAGAGCTTTATCCTCACTCTCTAATTGTGTGGACAGTGCCCTCAGATGGGTTTCGATGGAAGATTTTCATCCGTGTGCGTCACAGTGCTATCCCTGTCCCCGCCGCGTCCGTCCTGCCTGTCTTGCCTTATTTGTATGCTGCCCTTAACGCTTGCGTGTTTGGGTTAGTTCGGAAACAAGCACAAAGCCTTTAATTGTGCGGTTTAACATTTTGCAATTAAAATCTCCCCCCCCCCCTTCCATGCTCTGAGGAATGAATGAACTCCTCTTTGATGTGCCTTAATCAGCCCGAGATGTATTGTCAGTTAAGAAGCAGAAAGATGCCAGATACATTTTACATTTTAAACTGACACACTCGTGCACCTTTGAAGATGATATCCGAACCCTCCTCCGGCTCAAAGTAGAAGCGCCTCCTCGTGAACCCCACTCTCACATTCTGGGACACTGATCTCTATCTCTTCTCTATAAAGTGGCCAAACAGGATTAGGAAGAGGAGCGCTTCGATTTCACCAAGACCAAGGGAAGCGTACACAATGATTCGTGGAGCTTGACTAAAGATCTTAGATTCATACTGTGACGGTATCAGCTGTTATTTTCTCACCTGTTACTGAGGCTTTTCAGCGGTTCCCTGTAAGACATGCCTGTGCGATCAAAAGAGTGACATTTATATCTTTCCTCGTGCCACTTTAACAAATTGAAAACGCAGGTGATACAAATCTCTCTCCAGAGGTTTGCCATTTTATAATAAGTGACAGCAGCACAGCTAAAACAAAAGTTTGTAAAGCAACCACAAAAATCGAATTCCGAAAATGAACTCTTTTGAAGACTATTTTCATCTAGCCCAGGAGTAAAACAAAAACCCAATATACTTGAATAAATAAAATTGTTGGTTTGATTTAAGCTGATTGGGAGCATCTGGATGCTGTTTTCCCAGGCCCTGAGTGAACAACCATGGCATTTAAACACAGCCCTGTGCTAGAAGCTCCAAATCTTCCCAGCAAGCAAATTAACGGGAGCAGGGATTTGGTAATAATGGAGCTCCTCAGCTTTTGTTTCACCGTGACAGATGGACAGTGTGTGCTCAAATTGAATTTGGCTTTAATTGCATTGTGGCGTTTATAATTTATCTGCTTCACAGATTTTGTTTACAGGTTTATGGGGTCTGGAGAAGCGTTGTGTTTGCTCTCTTCCCCTGTACTAGTGCATGTGTGCGTGTGTGTGTGTTAATGTGTGTGCGTGTCGGCTGGATCCTCTTTCATCCTCCGCTACAGCAGGATAAAGGACACTGTAATTCTCTGTGAGTGTGGTGTTCATTACTGTAGCAGTTTGCCCTCCAGGGTGAATGTGTTCAATAAGCGAGATTGTCTTTTTTCCAATATACACTTAAATGGTGTAAGATTGCAAATGTAAGCTCCGCAATGCCCTGTCGTCTACTTCTTCCGCGGCCCGTGTTCAAATCATTTGTGATCACGTGAAGAGGTGAGAGCACAACATAATCAAATCTGTCTTCTTCGCTTGAGAAATGCGTGCCGATGCCCACAAGGACGTTGGCTCAGGGGAGGGCAGCCTGGCACAATGCTATGGCACAGCCCGCACTAGTGGCTGCCTGTCTCACGAGGGCTCATGTATGTAATCCTACATATGTTCTGAGGGCTTCTGCTTTTGTACCAATAGACACTTGAGAAAGAACATTCAGAAAAAAGAAGCCGAGGCGGAAATTGAGACACTCTTTCTAAATGCAGCGATTACTCAAATCTCATTCTGGACACGGTTATAGAGCCACAGCTTTGTCTCATTAATTTGTGTAATATTTCTCCTTTCCTCCTCTCTCCTTCCGACATGCGGCATCTCGGTGCGCGCCAATAAAGATTATATGCTTGTCTCCTGTTCCATCTCGCTCCGCTCTCCTCTCCTTATCCTAGCCTTTGCCACCCTCTAATTGATGCACCCCTGCCAATTTACACTTCAGCCCTGCCTCTGACCCCTATTAACTACCTGGCCTCACTCTCCCAGGGAAAGCACGGTGTTCAGGGAGAATCTTTCACCCCCCTCTCTCCTACCCCCCCAACATGCCCCAATCAACTCCTCTTAAAGCTCGGCGCTAAACACATTTTCATACTCAGCGAGCAAGAGAAGTCCACTTTACGCCAACTTTTATCTGGATGAGTGAAAAGGATAAGCCTGGCTGCGCTGCGGCTATTTTTTCCCCCCTCTCCACCCTTTTTTTCTTAAACGGGCTCCACAACGCAAGCAGTTTATCACAACAAGCCTCAGGGTCATTGTATCAAAATTTTTTTGTTGTTGTCTTATTTTCCCCTACTAGTTCTGTCCTTAGATTACTGTCCTACTAACACTGCAGCAGCCACTTGTCATTGTCTGTTTTTCACGTGTCCTAGATCGGGAGTATTTTGAGGAATGTCCGCTGTGTTCTGTGTTACCTGTCCCTGAAGTGGGCCCATTTTGGCTGCGTGAGAGAAAGAAAAGGAGAGGATCCATGTGCTCCAGTAGTACTAAATCTGTCACTATCTTCTGAGGTGTAGGGGGGCTTAGCCAAGCATTCCTGCGCTGAGTTTCACTTGACCCCATGTTATGTCATTGCCAACGTTCTCCAGGGGTCCAGGCTCTGCAATGATTAAAGCCCGACTGATAATCATGGGCATGCTGATTGTCTATGTTTAGGTTGAGATAAAATGGGCCAAAGTGGAGTGGACACATTTAGGAAAAAAAAAAAGAAGAGGAGAGGGCTTTGGTCACGTAGCAGCAGCAGCCATGGTATGTGTACAGGGTAATGAAGTAGGGAATCATTCTGTGTTCTCGATTAACAGTAATCACAAAGCAGCTCGAGCATGAAAAATGAATTTGTTTCTTCCAATGCATAACAGTTCCCGAACACACACTGCAAACTTATTAATTATACAGCAGTGTCGAGCTGGCACAATAATATTTTTAATGCAGTCTTGAGCGTCTGCTTAATTGTACACTTCCATGTATGGTCTTCTCTCATTGCAGGTGAAGAGTATAAGAAATCCTGGCAGATACTTTCGCCTGTTTCCCTCAGTTGCGCTGGGCAGCATTGTGGCTTTTTAGCCACTTTTCTCTGGGCAAATTGTTTTTGTGACCCATGGAATGTTAGAGGAAATGCTTCTTTCTCATTGGCGGTCCCCCGGGTGTGGAGGCCATGGCCCCTGTCATCGGCCCCAGTGCACACACCGACACATACCCACACACACCATCACTCTGAGACCAGAACAGCTATCCAGCATAAGAGAGGGACCTCCATCCTTTTTATAGCACCAACAGTTTCCCCAGACTCCCAGACATGACATCACAGTTAGCAGAGATCATCCTCAGTATCATCGCTGCTGTTGAAATATGCAGACAACTTCTTTACGACTGACAGTACAGACTTCTTTATTTAACAGTTATTACTTAATATTAAGCCTTCGTTTTATATCAGCTCCCCAAAAGAGAAGTCCAAAAGT
The DNA here is from genome assembly GCF_951799975.1 of Gobius niger. Classification (NCBI taxonomy): domain Eukaryota; kingdom Metazoa; phylum Chordata; class Actinopteri; order Gobiiformes; family Gobiidae; genus Gobius; species Gobius niger. Next base: position 21,502,153 of record NC_136860.1, read on the forward strand.
AATAATGAGCCGTCCCAATTTGAAAAGAATTTTCCCTGAATGGGCGTTCAGTATATGCTCCTTAGATCAATTAAGTGTTTACAGCCTGTAAGAATCGGCAGCACAATAGAGAAGCTGTCTCTTCTGGACCCCAGAGGCTTCCGTAGCAATGTTTCATTAAGTGCACTCACTCCTGCGGCCCCCTATAAACACACATTAATTAAAGGCACACAGAAACACAGTCTCTGAGCTTGCACTATGGTAATGATGATCTGACCCCAAAAGGAGAGGTGCACCAGAGGTCAGAGAATAAAAGCAGTAGCACGGCTGATCTGCTGAAACACCGTCTTAACTGGTCCCATTCAAATTAGGCCAAGATTTGCTTAACTGGCTAATTCGGATGTGCATGAATGTCAATTCGCTTCCAGCAGAGAATACGGTCCTGGGTGTGTTGCCTCCTCCCTAAAAATAATGATGGAGCCTAGTTGACAATTTCTTCAATGTCAGCAGTCAATATTATAATTCCTGCCTGCAGAATTATCCTATTGAAATGTGAAAGAAAATAAAACACAGTCCAAAATAGCGTCATAAGTGTAAGCAGTCACTGATTCAGAGTTAAGTGCTGGTCCCGTCAAGTCATTATAGCTTCAATAGCAGACCCCTCCATAGACAATTTACCAGATTTGACAGTGGCAAATGGGTATCATCAATATGGTCCCAAACATTGACATTTTCTTTGGTGGGCTAAGTAGAAAGTCCCATCCCATCCTCTCAAGATCTGCAGCTAGAGGCCAGGGGGCTGGTATCCATCTTCGTAACAGTGACTATGTCGGAGGAGGAGGTGAAGGAAGAGGAGGCGAGGAGACAAGGGAGCGAGGAAAGGAGGGAGGGAGGGAGGCAGCATGTCAATGAGCCTGCCCAGTGTCACTGAGCACCACACAGAACAGCCATCTGGAGAATCAAAGACTCCTACCATCTGGCTGCCTCACCCACACTCTACCCCCACAGAATAAGAATCAAGCAGATAGCAGCTCGCCATCGACACGGCGTGGCCTTTTGGAGGGAGCGAGTCAGGTAAAATAAATGAAAGTATAGCGTGACCCTTGATATGATATCTGTTAGAAGTACTCATTGATCTCTCTTAGTAGCCATGTCAGGAACTTTACGGCCAGTCATTAAAACTTTTCCCAGAACTATAAATTGTTCAAATTGTTCATGTTTTTGATGTAATTTATAAGGTTGTTTTAGGTGAACAGTGAATTTTTGCTTCAGGAGGTTGAAAGAGTATCAAAGACTTCCTTCAGAGTGGTGCTGCCTTGCTGAGTGGGCATTCAAAGTCTGGTTCTAAATTATGTATGCTTTGTAAGTATGTATTTGGCAGGATTGAATGCGCTAAGGAGGCGGGAGAGATGCTAAAAAGTCATCAGCCATATTGTAAAAAGCCATTTCCGTGTTGCTGAGGTACCATTGTTTACAGGGCTGTGATGGAGAGGTGCTCTGATCGCCACTAGCTGCTTCTGTGCTTCTCTCTTTTTCTTCCCCCTCTTAGTTTGAGAGAAATCTCCTGACGCTGTAAAATGGGCAATGATGACATATGTGGATGCAGGCCTGTTCATATCTTTGTGGGGCCTTTAGGGAAATAAATATCTGAGAACATTCAGTGAAATGAAGCTCACTCAATAAATCACCATGACACAATAAACACTTCTGGCACATGAGCGCCCCCCTACCCACCGTCCCCTGGTGCCCAGCCCCCTCACACACTCACACTCACGCACTTGCACGCGCACACAGAAACAAGTGCGCATAGACACAAACATGCGCAGACATACTCGCTGCTCAGACACCACCTACCTCTCCCCGCCTCTTCTTGTGCTACCAAATGGTGCCTCCCCACAGGCCAGTAAATCAAATCCCAGCACAAATACAGTGGGAATTTATTTGGAATGGGCTTTTGTTCTCTTTAACGCCTGATTGTAAGACCGACCAGGTCGCTTGATAAATTCTAAGCAGGTTTTCCCTGTGTGCCGGCTGTGCATTTGTTGTGTTTAATTCATTATATTGTTTTAATTTAATAAGCAGAAAAGAAAAAAAACTTGCTTTAAATTAACTTATGCTTCAAAAGTCTGACTCACTTTTTTTTCCTCTCTCAAACAAACCATTTTTTGCTTTCTTGAATATAATTCATATTCACGTATTCTTATAATTTCTTACACACAATCTTACATATCTGACATTTTATCCTTTTAAAATAATTGAAGCCCATAAATGAAAATGGTTAAAACAATTATGAATAAATTGATTCTATGCAGGGTTACGCTTATTATTTCATTTCTTATTAATAAGTAAACATTAATTTTGTGTACGAACAAGAGCCATAGACTATTTCATTGTTTTAGTCGACATCATTTTTTACAAAATATGAATAACTTAAAACAAATAATCATTGGATACTTCTCAGTTTTTAAGATTGCAGATTTTGAAGTTAACACTTAACGTTTAATTGTGTTTTGAAACATAGTGTTTCTTGGAATCTGTGGGCATGCCACAAACATGGGAAAAAGTGAACTCATGAATGTTACTGTGTGAACAGTGCGACCGGTCATGTACCGTATGACAGTGTGGACACGGCTCAGCTTTTCCTTTGGCTCATGAATCAGACACCAGCCAGTCGCCAATCGGGCTCTCTGTTATTACAGCCCTAATATAAGCAATAATATAACACATGGTCTAATAGCTTTATCAGTGTTTGCTATGGTAACTCACATAGAAACAACCCTTCAAACTCCGATATTTTTAAATTACTATCCAGGACATATTTCTCTTTATCTTTAGGCGGAATGGATATGATTGCTCACTGTTATAAATGGCACATAGTTAGTACACGGAGGGAAAGTCATTGTTTACTCTAGGCCTCACGCGGTGAATCTGTCCACTGTAAGGTAATCTGCAGTAATAAGCTCCATTTGTTTTGTTTAGCTTTTAAGCTGAGGCAGAGAGGAAGGGAGAGGGAAGAGGGAGGAAAAAAAAATCTAATTTCAAATCCTAGCCACCTTCTTATCTCTATTTGTTCAGTTGTTTTTAATGCCACATACCGAAAGAATTTCAATGGCTGTTTTGCCATGAAGTCATTTGTTATCCTTCAGCGGGCTTTCGTCTCCCCATTGTGTGACAGCACCCGAGTGCTCCAATCCTCCAGATGGAGCAGGTCAGACACACAGCGACTGTTCGGTAACACAGACACACACAGTCGCCCAGCTCCAGCACTTCCCTTTCAAAGCCTGACATAGATCTCCCCGCCATGTGACATATACAGAAATGATAATGTCATTTTTGGCAATTTGTCTTGCCTCCACTTTTCTCTTGTTGTTGAAGTGTGTGTTAAGTGCGGCTGGCAGTCTCTCGGCTCATGTCATGTTTACAAACAGCCAAAATGAGAATGTTTCGACAGTATTTCATTTTACGCATATTGTCACTTGGCCTGTTATTCACTTACAGATTTTCCCTCCAAATAAACTTGTCCAAGCCTAGCAGAACAGATGCATCTGCTTTGTCGTCTTTGGCAGTTCCACTCACTGAAGGAGTTTTGCCCAAAAACAAAAAGCGCAGTGAGATTTGCTTTAATCTCCACATGAAACATTTTATGGTTTCTTGTTTTAAATAAGTTATTTTCTTTTCAAGGCATTTATTGGCATACTAATTGGTGTGTGTTTTTTTCTCTGTCTTTTTCATGTGATGTCCTGCCTCTCTCCTGGGTAATCTGGGTATTCTCGTGTCCAGGTAAGTTAAAAAGAAAAGAAAAAAGTTAAATGAAAAGAAAAAAGAAGGATATCTGTCATAAATACTACATGTTGATAAATGTACTTACTGCAGAGAACATACAAAAAAAAAATCTACTCTAATATCACCCACGACTGGAATATTTACCATTTTATGAAAACTGTGTCCATACTCTTTTGATGCCACTATCCCAACTTAAAAAAAATAATAAAATAAAGTCTATGCAAAATCAATATGCTAATGATCGCTAGGCAGCTAATTATTTACTTATTTACGTCATAACATAACACTTATGACTACAATGTAAAATAATCACACCCGGCTAAGGCTCCTTCATTCACTGATGATTTATTCGTGCGCACAGTCACTGCATGAAAGATGCTTAATATAAAGCTCTGTTCCTGGAAGAAAAGTATAACAACATTTCATGGGAAAACAACAGGTGTGATTCTCTGCAATCACTCACATTGGGTCGGCAGTGACGGTAATAAAGGTAAGAGCTGGTTCCATAACAAGTAGAACATAATAATCGTAACAGCCGTCCTTAAATGATTTGATTGACTCACGCTAGACCTCATCGCTCCATTTTGAACCTAATGGAGTCTGGCTATAATTTGACCAAGCCTTGATTGACAGCGCCTTTCTCTATCTCAACAGTAACCCCTGACGGTGTACATTAGAGGCGGATTAAAGCTAAGCGCTAACGCATATTAAAAAATTAAGCCCAAACCAATGGACTGGCAAAGCTCTTTTTTTTTCCTATGTACCTGCTTTGGCGTGGTCTAGCATAAAAATAGCTACGCCAGCAAGCAACAATGGCACCTTGTTAAAAAAAAGCTGTGAAGAAATCGTGTTATTCGTAGAGTTTTCGGTCTGTGCATTTTGTGTCTTGATTTGGTGTCTTGACAATCTATCATTATTGTCGTATCGCAGCATTAGATGACGCAATGATCGTATCGTATAGTCGCATTGTATCACAAAAGTCTTCTGTTTTTTTGAGTTCTCACCTAGCCAAAAACAAAAATGCTTGGTAACTTAAAGCAGTACTAAATAACCTTAATAAATACTTTTCGTAGTCCCTCTGGGGTTTTATACAAGTGTTGATGGGACGATTGGGGGGTCTTTCATCTCACCCTGGTGTCTCTGGAAAAGAAAACCACACTTGCAACTTCGCTGCGTATGGGTGGGAGGCCCCAATACACACTAATGGAATCATGAAGAAGAAGCTAACAGGCTAGCGGGCAAAGCTAGCTGTGGGCTAGCGCCACTTAAAATTATAAAAGTATTTACAGACAAGTTTACAGCCGAGTGAACAAAAACTATCTCCATTGTGTAATTGGATGTACAATATCCCTCTTTCCCTTTGTCTTTTCTGTCAGCGTAGTATTTACTCTCACGGACAATTAATGAGTAAAAAAACGTAACATGCTACGACACTTGCAGTGGCGCTTATGGCCTCTCGGGGCATGAGTTACTTAGTACTGCTTTAAAACGCCACAAAAGTTGAGTTTTATTTATGATTTCTTAGTTCAGTTCATTTGTTAGCCTTGTGATGGGCCAGGCTTTGGTATTTTGTAAATCTTGTTTTGACACAAATGAGTGAGAAAAAACAAAACAAAAAATACTTTAAAAGCAGAAGAAAATGATAAATAGATGGACAAATATTTTTTTGTTTAAGTGATAATATTATCACTATCACAAATAAAATATCCTCCTCCTAAAATGAATGAATGGCGGCAAGACCTAAGAATCAAAGTCAGGAACTCCAGGAATCAGAAACAACAAAAGCCACAGAAAGAAAGATCAATTTGGAAATTGAAATAACAGTGCACAGAAAGGTAGGTTTTCGTATATACGTTTTGTTCATTATGGGCTTATAAATGAAAGAATCCAGCGTCTTTTCCTTCTCTATTTCTCTCTTTGGGATGGTCTAGTATAAATATTGCGATCATAGGGCATCATGCGGTGATAGTGACTTGTTAATACAGCTGCACTCGTGGAGGAAATGAACTGACACGGTGCAGCAGGCCACAAAGGAAGGGCAGATCGGCCAGTCCCCTCCACTGACCCTCAGAGAACATCAAACACAACACAAAGCTCCATAACCAGGTGATTAATTTGCCAAACGACTCACTTTTGTTTAGAGCCCACATTAACTGCCCCTGAAGCCAGTGGCATATTTAAGAGGAGCGCGCTGTGTTTTTTCCTGCGGCAGGATACCACTTGTACTGCGCGGGTTTTGCTGCTGTAAATAGTTGTAAATCTCTGAGAGTTGCATTTATTCGAGCATGACACCAAAGCCTCCCACTTGGAATGATTGAATGTAACTTATTTGATTCTGCTTCCCTTCATTTGGGGATTTTGTGAAGAGTCGGGTTTTGAAGACAATGAACTAACAAAAGATTGTTTTAACAGCTGCGTGTCTTTGATTACATGCAGCTTTGAAGTATCACTTTAACTTTGCCTTTGAACTTGGATAGAGATCACAAATGAATCCAGCTTCTTTTTGATGTAAGAGGAGGGGATTTTATTGTTGAAATGTTTGTTAACTGCTCCCGAGCGTTTTGGGAACAAGTTCACTGTGGATATTTAAAAGGAGGGGGTTAAACAGGATTTGAACTGACTTGGTTTTGTGTTCAATTTATTGCATAGACAAGGAAAACAAAACACTATTTAACTTTCAAATTCACTTCTGACGTCTGAAGTGCTTTAACAGAAATGATATCCCATTTCTCATTCGTGAATGGGTTATGTTTTGCAAGTCTAGTTGTCTGCTTGTTACTTTTTACAGCAGTGAAACTGGATGTGCTTGTTTTGGACAAAACTCAAATTGTATTAAAGGATTAAGTAATTGAACACTAAATTAAAAGACTGGGGGTTTGTGTTCTTTGGTAATGCCTTTAATCTTGGCACAGTCTTAAAAAGGCAGTGAAGGAAAAGCAGATTAGTTCAATTTCATGTATTTTAAGGGAGAACTGCACTAGCTTTGTTGGATTACTGTTAAATCAGTCAATTGAAATGTAATGATGCTTAGTCAGTATTTGCATATTCATGCTGCAGTATTAGCTCTGCTTTAGCATAAAATATGAAACATTGCATTTACTTGCTAAATCATAATTTTATCTGAGTTTCAGTGAAAATGTAGCACCCACATTACTCCACATTTCACATGATTTAGAAATGAAAGCACTGCATCTATTGTCTTCTTTAAATGTGATTTTCAAATTAATCATGCTCTAGATCCAGCCCCATTGTTCGCTTCTACTGTTGGCATTTACAATAAAGAAACAAAAGTTGTAAAACTGTGTGCCCTACATCTGTCATTGTCATTGAGAGACCGGCCGTAATTCTTTATTTATATTCTGCACTGCAGATATGTGCTTTGTGTTATAAATGTTCATTGATTCAAGGGCAGACAAATACAGTATACCCCCAACACCCGACATGACCCACATAGGACCATATGTGAATCCACCATCCATTAAAATAACATGAGAGATACAAATATACTCTTTATGTTCTTATGGCTCATTCGCTTTACATTTTAAATGTCAGTATCAGTCGTAAATCTAAGCCTTTTATTCTTTTTGATATAAATAGACATTTAGATGACTGAAGTGAGCTCGTCAAAAGAATCAGAAAGAGAAAGAGGAAATTCAGATATTTTTAAATGATGTCCTACATTTTGTCAGCTAAAATCAGGATATTGCCTGAACGGGAAGAAGCCATGTTCTTCAGTTGTCAAAAGGCAGTAAGTAATGATTAAAATAGCAGTGTGAAACGCGGGGAGATTAAAGTGATGCTAATGATAAGTGAGAGAAGAAAAGGGCAAGCTATATTTTAATTCCTGGGAGAATGGTTAATGACTTCTATTGCCTGAGATTAAACTAAACCTGTCTCATCAGCTTTTTCTGCACGCTGAGGAAAAAAGCCCCCTGCACTTTAATTTATTAAACTCTTTTAAGGAAGCACATTGATCTACATAGGTTAAACTTTCAAAATTTGGGCAAAAAGACCCCATAAAGCTGTCATACAGGGCAGAGCTGTTGAGTTGCTCTAGGCGGACTATAAAGAATTCATTATCTCCAAACTGCCACATTTAATCAGAAAGTATCAATTATTTAAAAGGGGCGGATTGCTTCTGTTTAGAGCATCAGGTTTTACTGACACGTTGAATTAGCCTGACAATGAATACATTTTTTTCTGCTGTCACCTCTATTCACTCGTGAACTTCTAAATGCCCCTGCTTTGCATGTTTCTCTGAGATATGGAACATGTGGCCACAGTATTTAGGCACATATAATCGCATCAAGAGTAAATATCATTGTACAAATTAATGTTTATCTCCAGTTTTCAGCTGTGAACTGAGAAGTACAGCTGGCTGCCGTGAAAATGTTCTCACATTGGCATTAGTACAGAGGCACTGGTGACCTCTGTAATGAAATGTATGGTACTGTTGACATGGCATTACAGCAATTCAACACTGTTCATTAATCTTTGTTTTGCTCCAACCCTTCTTGCATGTCCTTCGCCAAGGTACGCCGCAATGCCAGAAATTGTAAGGCTCACCACATATTTCTGATGATAATTAGCATGCATTCCGATCCACTGAGCCCTCACATAACAGAGCGGTCCTACTGAAGCCGGAGTCTTTATCAGTGCCTGGGTGATAGGAGTCATTGAACATTCTGCTGACAGCAGATTATTTTTGTTTTTTTTACACATGTCAGGCATGAGTAGCTGGTGTTTTCCACTCGTATTGTCTGTAACAGACTATGGCCCCCTTTTGCTACACAAAGTCTTACAAAGTTCACACTTTGTCTCTCTGAGTCGTCCATGGATCTTTATCTTCAATGCTGCGAGCCTGAAAATAGGTCTGATATTTAAAGCAGCGATAATGAGTGGACACGTAACAACACCACTCTACTTCTTGTTCGCCTTCAAATCCTCAGTGGATCTGTCAGCAGAAAGGCAACATGCAATTAATAAGGCATTTACCTCAAATATCACTGTACAAAGGGGAAGACGTGAGAGAAATCTTCCCTGAATTCTATGAGGACCAGAAGAGCGTTTTCAAAGCGCCAAATGATACTTCATATTGGCGTAGTAACCGTGATACTGATCGATATCATCAATGGCTGCTGCTCGGGTGCAGAATTTGATCCGGGACTTGTGGAAATGTTCACGCTTTTGTCAGACACAATGTAATCTCTTCTTTTGAATCAATGACACTTTTAACGCTCAGGTTTTCTGCAGATTTAGATGGAAACAGCTCTTGTATCCTACTTCAGACACAGTAATGGCCTCTGTCTTTTAAAGAGTCACAGGGTCAGGTGATCTAATAGTTATTCTAAATGACTGAGTTTACATTTTCAATTTACTAATATATCTAGCAAAAGGACGCTTGGCCACACTGTGTTTTGTGAGCGCATATTGCAGTAATACATTGAGAAGTCTCATTATTAATTCATATATTTTGTCACATATTTATAACTATTCCCTTGACTCCAACATGTGACAGTTGTTGTTAGATCCCTTTTGGTTTGAATTAAAATCTCGCTGAGGCAATAAAAATAGCCAATTAAACTGGAGCAGGCTCTTCAGAGGTGCAATTGGACTGATTAGATTAACCTTGAACATCAATTAGTGGTAAAAATAATCTTAAATGTATATTAATATCTGTCCACCACATTTGACGCAAAACTATATTGCTCATTACCTCCGCACTGATTCCGCTGTTGTCATTATTAGTGTTGATTAGCCTGCGTTACAGTTTATTCCCATCCACGCTTATTCGTAGCTTAATTATTTAGCATTTACTAGTGGCGAAACATGCCGGTTTTATGATCTAATTACACGAGTGCGTTTCCAAGTTGCCGTAAACAAAGGAGATGTAATGATGTAAAACAGGTGTCTCTCCCCATATCAGTCAAGCCTTGCGATGTTGCCTTTACAGTTGTCACTTACGTATGCCTTTTTTTTTCTTCTGTTTTCTATTTCCAGTCTGTCACACCAGGCGCACAGATAGACACTGCCTCCCCTTCAATCGCTTCAGCAAAAGTGTCAAGCTTTTCTCACTCTCTACCTCGGCGTCCTCGCTTGGCTGCCGATCCCGTAATCCCCGATCCCACCTGGTTTGGTCCAAAATGGCTAAAAATACACACGGGCCGATCGCACCACTTTGCAGTTACCTTTAACAAGTTACTAGGGTGTGAGAGGAGAAGGCGGACATCTTTGTAATTCCTTAAATAACATGTGTAAATGGGCAAGGGGCCTATCTGGTCTTTATCAGTCCAGGCGAAGCGAAGCCAAGCAGCTGATACCTCCTAAGGGCTGCATGGAAGGGGAAACGCCTGATTCATCTAACAGGCTGTGAAGCTGATTAATTTCACTCTTCATTAGGAATGTGTTGTGGCGTCTACGAACTTGGAGCGCTACCCCAGCCGAGCTTTGGTCATCTCTTCTTTGGCCCCCTATCCAAATCTTGATGTTTGGTCTTTTTTTTTATTTTTTTTTTTATTCCTGGCCAGCAGCGAGCCAGTGGCCACTACCCTCCTCCTCCTCCTCCTCCCCCCCGCTCTTCCTCGTCTCTTTGCGCCCTTGGCAAATGAAAGGTCAAAGACGTTGCAGTGATTAATGAGCAGTAGACTCTGGGATCTCTCTGTCAAACCCCCACCAGTCGCCAGTACAGCCCGACCGCATCCCCCCCCCCCCTCCCGCCGCCTGCCCTCGCCGCTTCTTGCATTATTTCATCTGCTAATCTCGCTCAACACTACTTAGTGTGTCACCAAGAAAACAAGCCCGCAGTCAACTTTTTTTTCTCTTTCGGTGAGAGAGAGAAAGAGCCATTGTTACTTAAACAAAACAAAACAAAAAAACAGTAAAAAGTAGTGGACCAAACAATGAATTAAGATAATTAGTAAAAGTAAAAAAAAGAAAAGAAAAAGGAATGCAGTCTGATTCATGTTTGTGTTTTAGTATGAGAATGCTAAATACTAGTATAAGAAAAAGAATAGTTTATAACGTGAGGTGCCAAAACTTTAAAATCTTCATGTCGACATCACAGCTTTGTCTCTGCTCGACTCCCAGTGAAAAGACCAGTCAAAATCTTTACTCTAGCAGGAGTTTGGATGCTTTAAAAGTTATGCTGCTTAAGTAAGAATATGTTGTGATGAAACTCTTCTAAGAAGTACAATTTCTACAAGAGTTACTCAAGTAAATGTAACTGCCTACTGCAACCTCTGACACTACTTAGTATGTCACGAAGAAAACAAAAACTTTTTTTTTTAAATCAGACAAGTAGGAGCCAGGGCTTATCAAGATACACAATAAGTAACCGAGGGAGGAAAACCGAATGTTTTAGGTGCTGTATTCTAAATAACTGCCTACTTCAGTCTTGCTTTTCAGCTCAAGACGCTGCAACCAAGTCCTGATTGTTTCACTAGTGTACTCCGAGCACAAAGTATCCACTTCACAAACCTGGTGGTATCATTGAATGCAGTGAATGCAATCGCTGGCACTCCTTTCTCAGCATAGATGACACTTCACCGACTCTGACCGACTGTTTATTTGAAAAGGTAATGAAATATTTACTCTCCGTTGCTGTACAGATTAGCAGCAGTAATTGACTGCAACACACAAGTATGTGCACATTTTATAGCGAGTGAGAGAGAGAGAGAGAGAAAGGGAGAGACTTAGAGGGCCCCTCGTGTTTGAATGCAGATCTTCAGCACACAATAGCCCTGTTAGTGCGGTGGAGTTCTGCCTGTCACTTTCTCTCCACATGTTGCTTTTTCTTTCAGCGATAAGTGGGTCTAATGCTGAACAAATAGTGGAAATCAGAAGCCACTGAGAATCATTTGCCTCTACTTTTCCCATGGCTCCCAAATAGACACCCGGACCCGCGGACGAGAGAGAGAGAGAGGTGAGGGGACGGGGGGGAAAAAGGGGGCGAAATAGATACAAGAATAAAGGGGATAAAACAAACTCAATGAGCAAAACAATTTTGTCACCACAAGCAGATCCAATTGAAAAGTCTCCTGGACGGGGAAGAGCTGGAAGTTGTCAGATCAGACCGAGGCTGTGAATAGATGCGAGCCGCTTCAATTGGCATCAGGTGTGGGCTTCCCCTGGCCCGTGATAGGCTCCCACATTGTGCTGGCTAGACATTTGGCCATTTTCAAATATAATGGGAGAAATGAATGCAAATGAGTGAGTGGACTGAAATGTATTTAAATGCAGATTGAATGGGGGGCTCTGCGTAGCGCCTGATAACAAGTTGCTTTAGGAGAAGGGCCACATTGTGTTGGATCATCCCTCCAAAACCCCCACCGCTGCCGTCCCCCAGACCAGCAGCCCTGTCCTCTCCCTCTGTCGCACTTGTTTCACATAAGGGGCCATTGTTCCCTGGGTAAACTCTCTCAAAACTATTTACATTACTAATTTGTTTGAATTTCAAATATTTTGCCAGCTTCTTTTTTTCTTTCTTTCACTCTTTAATATATATGGCACCTGCAGCCGGTTGCCTAGGGCAATCCAGTAAAACAGTAATTGTGGAGACTGCGGTGTACAAAGGGGGTTCAATCATTAATGATAATGTTACTTATGTCCATACAGGCTCATTAGAAGCAGTGAAGCAGCAGTAGCATGTGTTTCGCAAACAAGTTTCTCCCCCTGCCCACTACCGGCCGACCGCTAGCCCACGGCGATCCATCTTCTCAAACGTCTCCTTCCCATATTTAAGGAGCTCTCGTTACAGCCGTTCCCAGACCTGTGAATTTATGGTGCACTCCGAGCGGTTAGCATAATCGCCGAGAATGCAGTCATTTCAGCGGGAATGTGGGAATTAGGGCAGGGGAGAAAAGAAAAGCTGTTGGTGTGTTAATTGAATTTTATAAGAATCCTTTGGAGCAGCCCTGCCTTGTTCGCAGCGCAGTGTGGACGCAAATTAAATTCTCCCACAATATATTTTTTTCACCCTTCATTTTGTTCTTGTTGATTTTCTCAAAGACATAATTAAAAAAAAAAAAAAAAAAAAAGGCACCTATCCTTGATGATAAGCAGTGTTTGGAGATATTCGGTTACACTTCCTTGTACTCTCTGATCTTTGCAAATAAAACAAGCAAGGGGGACACACGAGAGGCTGCTTTCTTTGCATGAATTAAATAGCCTTTTTATTCGTTCTCATCTGCATTGAAAATACAATTTACATGCAATTAAATTTGATTAATTAGTGACACTAACCTCTGCTCGTCCTGTGTGAACATAATGAATGATGCATTTCAGTGTCAACAAACTCGTGTTTACTTCGAGTTTGTTTTCGTGTAAAGCCGCTATTAGATTATCAAAGAAGTCATATAAGGAAAGTGTGAATTATACTTCTAAAATATCTCACTCAGACAGTTTTGGTTTTAGAGACTTACTGAATACTGTTCGTAGCACCTTTCTGTGTGTTTGTGTGTGAGCGCCTTGGCCCTGTTAGCGTATGGGGGCAGCTGGGGCATCGCTGCAGAGATGTTTCAGTGTCCAGAAGTTTCCATGCAATGATTAATAGGAGGGGTAATGTAGTGGGGAAATGAGTAAACACTCCCTTGCTCCTGGCTTTGTGCTTCAACGGCTTGATGACAAGGGCAGAGCAAGGTGAGAATTAAACAGAGCCGCCGTAAGAAGAGAAAAGGAGGCAAAGGCGAGCGGTGGGCAGGAGGGAGGACTGAAGCATGACAGACCTGGTCACTGAGTAGGAGTGAGCGGGTGGGGGGAGAAAAAAAGGCCATCCTGACAAAAGTGGAAGTTTCTCCTGAAGAAGAATAATTAAAAGCGCTCAAGGGAGGGCAGTTTTAATTTCACATGTAAGGGGCTAAAGATTTCATTTAAAGGCGCGCTGAGCAGAGAGGAGGTTAATAAGACGAACAAAGGCGGCGAATGTGAGAACATACAGCGCCAGGAAGCGCGTTGGACTTTCACCTGACACGTTTTTAATTATGGAACCTCTGATATTTCTCTTTAGCAAAGACGGTTCAAAAAAGAGGAGATTAACTGATTAATGGTCACAGTAACCAATTACTCACTCTGGAGGAAATAGATGTAACTTCCGTCGGTGACTGTGAAGTGTAAAGAAGTGCATGTCGCTGCTGCTGAAAGTGCTCCACTCCAAACGCTGGCGGTCTGAGTAACTGCCTACTGGGAACAGAACCAGAGTGTTGCATAATGTCTCCTTCTAAAAAGTGAACTTGCTTCCACAGTCAAATGTGTGCTCTTGATCACTGAAATCTCACTCCATTAGTGCTATCTGAAGTTGATGTGTCCCAATTATCATAATAAGATCAGCTTGGTCCCATACTCCATGGGACTCCAAACTCTCTTACTGCCACAAAATGATCAAAAGGACTTTGTGAACTAGACCCACAGTCCCAGCTGTGGGTTGATTTGTTCAGTCGCGATGAAAAAAGCGCTTTAATTGAATATGATGTATTTCTTTTTCTTCTTCTTTTGGGCCTGCTACGAGCAACAGAGATACGGCAGCGCTTCTCATCTCGCCCACGTATCGACCCAAGAAAACAGTTCTTTACTTAGATCACCATTCAAGAGTATAATACATTTCAGTGTTTGCCAAAGTGCATCCCTGTAATTGACTTCTTCTCCGTGATGCCAACAGCATGCTCTCCCTTCCCTTCGTGTCCCTCTCACTCATGCTTCTGTTTGAAATCATTAATTTTGTCAGCACAGAGCATGGGAATGACTGGGCCGTGGCAATCCCAAAAAAAAAAAAAAAAAAAAGCTGCTGCTCCCCTCCTGCCGCTGCGTCAAACTGCACCCACACTGCGTTTGACACTTATGTATTATATGTTTATCAGTCTCTAATGAAACACTGACAAGTCCTGTGCACAAGGGATACTGTGTTCCATTAATAGCCCTTAACGAACCTTGGGCACTCACAAAAAGACTGGTCCTATTGCAGCTGACAGCAGAGGGGCCCTCAGCCCTGGCCCCCTGGAGAGTGAAGATATTACGAGTTAGTGGCGTCTGCGCACTCCCCCCTCTGCTCTATATGCATGTGTGTCCCCTGAAACTAAAAGGTGTCTCTTTCTATTTCTTCAGGCACACGTTACTTGACCACGGTGTTTAGCGCCGAGCCCGACAATGGGAACTGTGTCAGTTAATTTGTCTGCCACTGTTTGTGATTGATTTATTCATCTACGGCTCAACAAATGTTTGTACTGAGATGAATCCCCTGAACCATAATTTACAGCAAATTAAACTCTAATGACAAAGAAACACAGGCTCCAATGCAGTCATTCCAACTGTGAAAAATCAGACCGCAGAACACATTGGGTCTGCAGTTTTTACTATTTAGAGGTGTCAACACTGGCACACACTGCTTCAGAGAGATAAGACAACTGTTGAAAGTTAACAATAGATTAACCAGAGCTAAGAACTCAACTTCAGTTTGCAGTTAACTCTTATTTTGTGGCATCCACCTTGTGAAATCCTCCACACGAGTCTAAGAGACTGTTGCTTTTGCCTAGATATCTTTTAAACTGAATGAATCAGTCAAATTGTGATTAAAACCTATTGGGTCCCTGCCAGCTCAGAAAAAAACCCTTGCGAAACATGCATCAAACCATATTCTAACCACAACGCAAGTGCCATAAATTTATTTGACATCTGCACTTTTGCCTTTTTCTTACTGCGTCTATAAAAGCTGCGGCTCCCTAGTGAGAAGGCCCTGCAACCTCTCTATTAAAAACTGACAAAACATTTGTTCGCGCGAGAAATAATGGTCTGTAACATCCTCCTGAAGTGATTCACAGATTATTTGCAAGTCCGTCGCCGTGTCGAACGAGGAGGCTACGGCTGCGTCACACATATGGATAATTTTAAGCAGATGCGTCTGGCGTGGCCGGCTACCATGCTATGATTAGTTTCCGCGCCGTTTGTGAGTGTGTAAACCATCGGCGACACGGATGAAATATAGCAGAGGTTCACCGGGAGTGCAGGGAGAAGAAATGTACCCCATCTGTAATACACTGTGTAGACTAATATCTGCTCCTATTCTGTGATATTGCAGTGAGATATCGATCTGGTAAAATTGTCCCATATTGGAGCTGTCTGTTGTGATATTCATCATGCTGTCACCTCTCCCCAGCACCTACGCGTTATTAGAAACCCGGGTTTGAAGAGGTTGAAGGGTTTTAGTCTCCGAGATGTAGCAAACAATTCATCATTGGAGAGAGAGAGGAGAAAAGAATTCTGGTGAGGTGACGCTCTGCCATAAGATTTATGTCTCGTCTTGCTGTACATTAAGAATTATATCATCAAAGCAAGAGGACACCAGCAGCCTCTCAGTGTTATCTGCTGAGTGGGCCTATTTGCTCCCTTTTAGAGGTAAAGAGACCCTTTTTTCTGTCCCACAGAATGGAATTGTCTCGCTCGGAGTTATTTGTAAAAAGCAGTAGTTTGTCAAAAGCACTTGTCGCGCACACAGCTCGTGGGAACTCCAGCGAAATTTGACAGTGTGTTTTGCATCCGCTGCCAAAAAACGCTTGTGACGGAATATAAAGCCTGTAACTGGTACGTGCCACTTCCAATCTGAGCCTCTTCAGGGTGGGACTCCAGTTCTGAGTTCCCTTGTTATTTCCTCTTTCTCTTTTGCCGTAAGAGATTCTTTCCGGAAGGATCACAGGCAGCGGCAATCCAATTCTTTCCGTGTCTTGCCGAGCACTTTGATTCGTCTTTAACTCAGTACAAATGCTCGTCTGGGAATGTGCAAGCTGGGGGCTCCTTCTGAAGTGTGTGCGTGTGTGTGTGAGCGTGTGTGTGTGTGTGTGTGAGCACGCACGCCTCGCCTGCACGCAACGCTCTGCTCTGTTAGCCGCAATGTTATTGTTGTAAACAGCATTTAAAGCACAGCTGGCCAAATTGATCAGGGCTTGCGTCGGAGTGAACTGGAGCAGCCGAGAGTGAGGCTGCATAAACAGGGGCCGCTTGTATCTAAATATGCAAACACTCTGTTAGCGGCAGTCAGCACTCGGGGGAGCGCGCAGTTACTGTGAGGGGGATACAGTGAGAAAACAGACCCGAGTCCTAACCTTTTTCTTTTTTCTTTTTGTGCACACATAAATACAGACAAAGCAAGTGGGAAGAGACATGCTACAATCTCCCTGATTATGTAAACACTTCCTTTCCTCCCCGGATCATTTTTGGACTCCTAAGTATTTACTTTTCATTAATTATTGAGGAAAAAGAAAGTCAAGGAAGGAAAAAAAGCCGAATAAACAGAAGATAATTTTTGTTTAATGTTTCACACAGGAATCCAATCCTCAGTGCAATTAATGCTAATCATGGCGCTCTTCCTGTTTAGCTTGAACTCTGAGCATGTTTGTGTCTTTTTTTTTTTTTTTTTAATTTGTTTTTTTTCTCCCACTCATTCCTCTTCCTCCTATCTCCAGCGCGGCTCTTAGTCCTGGTGTCGTCTCGTGTTATGATTACATCACCTCTCCTCTCCGTCCATTTAGACCTGGCATTAATCACATCCGGCTGTCTGCTGTGCCGCTTATTCCCAAAGTTGCGCAGAAAAAAAAGCTCTAATGGCAATGTGAAAACGATATTGGGGGTGGGGTGGGGGGGATGCAGCAGGTTGGATGTACTTAACGGAGTACAGTGTATTAATTGCTTATTGGTTTTTGATTTCGGAGTCGTTTAGGAGGCGATCGAACGCATCATTTTCGCAGCTATTGTTCTTTGGGGTCTGTTAATTGTCACCCCATTGGCCAAATTAAAAGCAAATTAAAAGCCTTAACTATTGACTCTATCTGAAGTCACTCTCCACAACAATTTCTCAAAACAATGGGGAGGATTAATGAAAATGCGGCTTGGTTTCCCGTCTCCAAAAGCTTGTGCTATGGGGGGAACCAATTAACTACCCTTCAGGATGACTTTCACTTCTAACTGCCGGTCTGTTCTACTGCCAGAAACCGGGATTAATTCTCAATTAATCCGTCTACCAGAACAACTCAGCCTTTGTGTGCTGGGGAGGACATGAGCGTACATCGCCGAGGTTATCCCCGAGCCTGTTTGCTATAGAGGAACTCCACCCCTTCTTAGATTGATACACCCTGTGGACCGGCTCTTCTCAAGCTGAAAATAAGTGCCATTAAAAGCCAATGGTCGACAATGATTTTTGTTTTAGGATTTTGAGCTTTATTAGCCATGCATATTAATGAGTCAATTAATTCCATTCGTCCTGACGAGTGCTCTGTTTGTTTTTGGCCTGACCTTTTATCTTAGATGTGTTCACGCTCCGATTGGTTTTAGCACTTACTGCATACTGTGTTTCCCATAGCGTCACGTCCAAAAAGGGAGTTTTTTCTTTTTATGTGTTTAGAACCAAGTGCCACCACCCCGCCCCCCCCCCCCCCCCTCTGCAGACACCCCCACCAGCACCTTTTTTGCTTTTGTTTTGCCTCTGCCATTTTCTCTCTCGTCTGTTCAGCCTCCCCCGATTCATTCCTTCTGTCATAATGCCTGCTGGACGTATCTCTCTGTAAATGTGACAGGAGATATGCTATTATTGCATGCAGAATATTTGCCTGATGGGATTTGCAATAAAATTACTGCATTTCCTTTCCATTAGGATGTCTAAAGCCCTGCTCTCTAATTTATGATTACGCTGGCAAAAAAGACATGTTATATACATAAAGACTAAAGTAGCCCCCAGTCTGCATTTAGCCCGTCTTGCTTTCAAAGTTGGTTGAGAGGACAGGAGAAATAATTGAAAAGTGCAGCTGGACTGTGTACAATCTTGTAAGGGATGCCTAGAAAATGAGATTAATCAGTGCCGAGACATTGTGGGGAAAAGTTTGCAGTGAATGCCTGACAGTCGTGCTCTTTCTCTCATTTCAAATGTTGGCAGGCTAGCAGGCAGCTCCAAGGGAAATGCGCTCCTTTCATACTTGAGTAATTGATGAATTGTATGCAATATGCAAATGAGAATCCATAAATCTTATGAATGACAGCTTAATTTATGTGAGCCTTAATGAATGCAGGATTAGATTTTAATTAAATATCCTCAAAGGCACCCTGACTGGGTAAGTTTTTAAAGCCTTGTTTTGAAGACTTGTTTCATATGCATCGCAGTTCATGAAAAAGAGAGATCAGTGCGTGCGGTTAGATGAAATTTCCTCGCAGTTTGGAGATAAGACCTGCTCTGTTTTGCTAACCAAAGGCACTTGCAATTAATAAATATTGGAGCAAAATCATATCGTACCGATCTCATTTAGGCTTTCCTGGAACTCTTCATTCTCATACATTTGATTAACTGCATATACTTTAAGCGCTATCTGATTTCCAACATTTGGTACAGTATCTTTTTAATTAAGAGAATCATCCATTAGGCATGGAAAAGTCAACCAATTAGGTTTCCTCATCAGTTCGCGCCATGTACGAAGTCTGCTTACTCATTATCAGAGGCTGTTGATGTGATACCAAACAATCTTTGACTCTGTAGTTATGGGATATACAATTATGAAATCAGCTTTTAACATTAATGATGCAGGCGAATAATCAGCAATTTATCGTGTTTTAAGATCTTTTTCCAGATTCTATTTCACAGCTGAGGGGCTTCAAACGCTGCTAATAGAATATGATTATAAGAGTTCGCTCTTTGTAGCTCGTGGAATAGCGGCTTGTTCTTAAAATCCATGCAGGCTGTAACACGATGGAGAATAGCCAAGACTGGGAGACTCAAGAGCTTTTTCTTAAGACTACGGCCATACGATCTATTACTTATGCAATTTGAATAATCATAATTGTATCATATTATGTCATTGTAATTGGCCTGTGAAGCAAAAAAAAGATGACTAAATTAAGCAAACTAAGACTTTCTGAGGCTAAATACTTTTCTCCTCCAATGAGCCAAGAAAACTTGTACTGAATCTCCAAAAGGCAGTAAAGAAGCACAAAAAAAAGTTTAAGTTAGTATTTTTGCTTCATGACTTAAAACGATTGAGACCGAAATAATGAGTGCTTTTCAAACACTCCTGAACTGAAACCCAGACTTAAGAACTGAAACCCAGACTTCAGTTCAGACATCCCATTCGATTTTCAATAAACATACGTATTCTTTAATAATAAATAGATAAATACACATGTACACAAATGTATAAATTAGGGCTGGGCGATTATTTTTATTTTTCATAATAAATTAAATACATCTTGCTGATTTGTAAAATTAGATACATCTTTTGTTCAAACCTCAGCTCAACAAAAACAAATGCTTTCATCATTAAAGGGACTATATAGAGTTTAAAAATGTTAATAACAAGTATTTTCATCCCCCTACATGTTCCAGCCATGTCCTAATATGTAGAGTGAGCTCAGACCTGTTCACCACAACTGCCTCTAAAATCCTGCACTCTCACTCAAAAAGGTTAATTCGGTCCGAAGTGTCATCATGCACGAGCTTAATATAGAAGCTGCAGTTATGCATAAGACCTGAGGTGGCAGTAGTGAGCATAAAATTACTAACTTGCATCTCGCCCCTTTAACACACAAAAGTCTTCCATTGTCTCGTCCAAACTCCCAAACTAGGTACTGCTTGTACTGCTTGTGCGGAAGAAATGACTGTAAACCTGTCGATTATAAAGTCCCATGGCGAATATTGAGATTGACCAAAGTATAGATTGCGATTTCGATTAAATTTCAATTAATAGCCCGGCCCTAGTATAAATACATAAAACTAGGTAAACACTTTCTGTTTCCCTCATAAATTAAATGATAACTTTGTCAAGCAACTGTCAATTAACTGTCATCTTTTTGTACTACATTTTATTCAACAAGCGGGTCGAAGCGTAAGCAGCATTAAAAAGTGGCATTATTGACTTAAGACAAGTTCATTTCAGATTTAGTTTTCCTTAATTCCGTTGGTGCCAAGGTGACACTTTTTCCTTTCTAAAGCTTTACAAATAAAAAAAACTCATTACTCCCTTATTGAGGATTAATTGAACAACAAACAACCTTTTGCTAAAACCAGAATTTAACTTTTTTGTGACTTCACTACACACACAGGTTTGCGTATAGCAAGTTTCTCGAATACAATTGTTGATTCTTATACAATTGTTCAGAACCCCCCCCTCCCCTCCGCCTTACATCGGCACTGGCTTGGTCTTGTCCCAGCATGGTTCTAATCAGGCCCTGAGTCCAGACAAAGGCTCCAGGAAGGCACCCACTCTCCCCGCTACCACCGCTCCGCAGCAGCACATTACTACTCAGGGGATCAGAGCAGACATGCACTTTAAAAGGGTTTTTAGTGGGATTGCTGCTAACTCTCCCCCGCCTTTGATTTCACACCATTTGATCTGTGATATATTGTTCCATAACAAAGCTTCACAGTTTTCGGGAGGATGCAGCTGTTCCAACCCCTAATAAATAAAACTCTGTGGTATTTTTTTCTTTCTTCCCCCCACCTCTTCTCCTCGTCGCGTACTCACAAACTGCCTGTAATCCGGGGCTATCTAGATCAGATAAGGGAGATGTGGCTACCTGTGCACGGCGCTGTTTGACAGGTGCAAGGGGGAAGCTGATTGAGATAATCCAAGAATAGGTTCAATGCAAATACAGATACAAGATGAAGGTTTGGATAGATGGGCGCACGGGAAAGATGGATGAGTGAATGCATTCTCATGTATCACAGCGAGACTCCCAGATTATGATCGTCACAACCAATAGAGTGCCAAGGTCAGCAGCAAATATAAATCATGTTTTTTTCTTCTTCTTCTTTTTTTACCGCGTGCGAAGGAAACAAGGGTCACTGTGGATTGTTTTGACTTTCATAACCGCCAATAGTGCTTTTCAAAATCAAGAGGATTTCATAAAACATGCGTTTACTTCTGTTTTTTAGAACAGTTATTTCAGTTTGTTTAACCAAAACCAGAAAATCTAAAAAAAACATCCACATTTCCTTGTAGCTTTTACAAAAAGCAACAAAAACCAAGTGTGAATGCCAGTTTATTACAAATGCGATCCCCACAGTTTATTACTAGAGCAAACATGGCTGACTGTAAAAGATTAATGAGTTACTTTGAGCTTCCTCATTTGTGAGTTTGCCTGGACAGTGATCTTATCTAGGCTTTGTGTTATGTTTCATAGCAGGAGGGGAAGATCAGCGAGAGAAAAGATATTACACAATGCAAGATTGCATTCATACAGGCGTCAACTGAACTTTTAATTATGCTGTAAACAATCACCAGCACACCTAAAGTTTGCCTCGCTTTGCCAATTGGCTTCTCATATACATAAACCTCAACAAAGTGCTAGAAAAGTACAAAAACACCTGAGCAGAAATATTTGCCTTTGCCCCACCCTAAAATAATAATTGTGCATTTACTAATAGACATGCAACATAGTCGTAACCTGTTAACCCCCACCTGAACCGAGCACATTACTGTATCTCCACGTTTGGCATTACCCAAATCTGAAAAGCTTCATGAAAAAAAGCATCAAAATTGCGATTAAAACTAAAAGAAAACAAGGATGAAAACGCAAAACAAAAAGTGACCAAGAAAAGCCTCAAAATAGCCACAAAAACACGAAGAAAAATCAATGAAAGTGCAGCAAAAATGTGACACAACGTGGCAACAACACAAGGAAAAAGATCAGTTCTTAGTAGGTCTTAGCTTTCAAACGAGGCGTCGCATTGGCCTGTAGGCTGTAAACTCCAGTCAAGATGCTTTTAGATTTGGGTTAAAGTTGTAAGAGGTTTAACAAGAACAAAAATACAGCCTTCAACCACAGCTGGAGCAAAGAACATTGTTCCAAGCATGGAGATGAGCTTGAGCCTTAGCAATTAGCTGAATGTCTCTCCCTGTTCTTTATCCCCTTTCACCCTGTGCTGTCCCATCCAATGAATCCTTCAAGAAATCCAACCTTCTAATTCGAGGATGCACTTGGTTTTACTCCCGTTTGATACAATTGTATTAAGATGCCTCAATTATCTATCCACTTTGTTTAATCCCTTGCTGCATTATGCATATATTGGTAAACCGTTTGATTGGTCTGAAAGTACAAAGTCCCAGCGGCTCCTCGGGGTCTGAGGCCGGTGCGTTCCTGCCTGACCCGGCTCTCAGAAGGTAAGGGGCTGCTTTGTTTTATCAATAAGACCTTGTTTTCATGGCTGGTCACCACCCCAGCAAACCAATCAATGGGGCACGCTCTGCTATCGCGGCGAGAGAAATGAAAAATAAACCCCAGATAATCCTTCAGTTAAAAGGTTACTCAGGGCGATAAAAGCTATTTTGTTAATTTATTTACTCTCTGCACCGGAGAGATAAAGAAAAAGGAACAATTAGGGAATTCTAGGTGAGAGAATTTAAAAGGGCAATGACATTGGGTTAATATTTTATAAGACCTGATTGGCAGAGACCTGCAGAGGCCTTTTGTTTACATAAGCCCGACGCTGCGATGATTCACTCGCTTGTTTTGGCCGACTGTGCGGAAATGGAATAAATATCTTCCCACCTTACCTTTTAGAAACATCAAACAAAAGGCAGAGATAAAAGGTTAATGGCTCAATCAAAACCCCACCAGGAAATAATATTATGTTCTTTCTGTGCAAACTCCATTCCGCTTATTGACATAATCGGGTTGGAAAAATTTGTGCGGGGGGATATCTGAGGATGGGAGGAGCAGCTGCGTGTAACTAAATACACTGAAGAAAGCGTGCATGCATGGGGCTAAACATTACATTTGTGGTTTCAATTGATTTATAACAGATCATAATCACTGCATTAACGGCGTTCGGGGTAATAAGATCTCGGTCGCTTGCTTCCGTTGACAGAAAGAGCGCGGGGACTGATAGCTGAAAGATGTCATAATTTGGCTGTGAAATCAAAACTTAAATCTGGCCGTTATTATTGCATCTTCTTCCTGTAAACCGGGAGGGGGGGGGGGGGGGGGGTGCGAACGAGAATTTAATTATCGGGGACTTTTATTGAAATTCAACTGGTGTGGAGTGTATTGTCGGTGCCGGCGTGTAATCTGATTGCCCAGTGTGTTGGATAGGATCATGTTGCAGGCCCGACTCTGCTGGGTCAACACATGGCCGCCCATTAAAGGAAGTCTGGTTCAGGGAAAGTTCACCACTATTTTCTTTTCACCATGGCAGCCAAACCAAAAAAAAAGAAGAGAGAATAGATGTGTAACATATTTGTATCCCCCCTCACTGCTCCGAAGCTGGTGGGGGCATATTTTGTTTTCTTAATTGAAGCCAGAGATCTGGGGGGCCCCTCGAATATCGCTATGTAAATATAAATAAAGAAGGGAATAAAATGGCTTCACAAGTGACCTCCGACGCCAAAACAATATTGTCCGTTTGAGAACAAGTGGAGCGTTTCAAAATAGCAACGGAGATGAAAAGAAAGTAGAAATCCAGCCACAGACAATTCAATTTGAGTCAGCTAGTTGACATGGAGAAAGTTTTCAACACACAAACAGTTAAGTTGTAAGATTTTGTGGACTCTTATTCTTATATTTCTATTTTCTATGTGCATTTTTTCCCCCAATAGATTCACAAAGCGCTTTTGTATCTCCCTGTGGTGGACCAAAACTTCCATTAAACAATTCTGGGGGTAAACAAGGAATCGGATCCACACCAGAATTAATCATTGTGTCCTTGGCTGACATTTTATATATATATATAAAAGTACAATCACCAGTCACCTTTCTTGCCGTCTCTCTTATAGAAGTTGCGTCAGAAAGGGCATTTGTTTTGAAATGATGAGAAAAAAAAAAACATGTGATAAAAAATGAGAAGTCCCCAAATTCCAATCATAAATCCAGTGGACCCATCTCTTTTTTTTTTTTTTTTTTTTTTCGCTCTTCAATATTGGCCTAGTTTGCAGTCGTTTCTGTGCCAGGCTATTTAGGGAATCAGCATCTGCTGCGTGATAAATAGCCTGGTGCTTTTGTTTGAGGCCAGGTTGAGTTCCTCTCTGGACCCGTCTTATTAGCCTTGCATGGCTCTGACCAGCGCTCATCTGCAATAATGTGGGCTTTGCAGGTCTGTCCCGCGCCCAAATTACCAATGATCGGGACGTGTTTCCACCAAATAAAAAGGCCGACACTTCTCAAACCAAACACTGTGTACTCTTTCCTACGGGTCATAAGTGAAGGAGACAATAACATAGATTTGAGTG
This sequence comes from Gobius niger, assembly GCF_951799975.1. NCBI lineage: Eukaryota > Metazoa > Chordata > Actinopteri > Gobiiformes > Gobiidae > Gobius > Gobius niger. Next base: position 21,527,100 of record NC_136860.1, read on the forward strand.
AGGTTTTGTGTTGCTGTGAGGAGCCCAGTTCAAAGCGTTCTTTCAGCCGCTGTATTGCTTTCATGGCTAGTGTTATTTGTGTGGCGGGGGAAGGTGAAACGCTATCCCTTTAAACACACAGACACATTCTCCTGCAGTCTGTCTAAACATTACCTTTACTTAACTGAGGCTTTGTACCTGGGTTCACATCCCCTGACATGATCTCAGCTTGATGTGTCATTTTTGTCCATTTGGGGGCATTTTTGCTTTTAGTATTGTTGGTAAAAAGCCCTTTACCCATCTCATAGGCTCTATTGAGGTCTTTCATAAATAATTCAGTCAGAGTACAAGTGGAAGTGATGACAGCAAAACTGTCTGCGATCTCCCCCTCTCCAAAGATCAAAGAGGTGCTTCTATAGAAAAAGGAATTACATTTCCAGACCTGTGCTTTTTCCCCTTTCTCTTTCCCTCCTTCTCCCTCTTTCCTCTTGTTACTGTGTCTCTTCCGATGTAGTTAAGTTAAAGCCAGCTCTTAGTCCTAAAATCTAGTGAGCGTGTATATGAGGGAGTCCGACAGATACAGCCCCTGCACTCTATTAGCAGAAGTGAGGTGAATAAACCTCCGCAGACACAGCTGAATAAACCGGACCACGATGAGGCTGTGTGGGATCGGAGCTGAGACCAGCATCACTGTGTGGACTCTGCCTTTGGGAAATGCAGTGAAATGTACTGTAACACAAACAACCACAAGTAATGTCCTGGCTGATAAAATCCAAATGAGAAAAACAGATCATCATTCTGTACCAGGAATAACCTTTAGCCACTATTGTATTTGATGCAATAAAAGTCATGTAAGTCCATTATTGTATGATTTTGAGGGAAGACAGCATGTTGAGGGATTTATACATATTTAAAAATGACTTTGGTACCGCTTTATATTAAGGTGTGCTCATTAAGTAATAATAAGGTACTAATAAGCATGAATAATATGCTTGTAAAGTATTAACACACTGCTTATTATACTTTTACATGTTAACAGACTAATAGGCCATTAATAATACGCTTATTCATTGCATTGATACCATGACTTCCCCCAGATCTGAATGTAAAATTATGATGCCAATAATTACAAACAAGATTAGTGAGAGTGGGGTGTCAGGTCAGGTTTATGGTCAGACATGATATTTTTGATGTAACCTATAGTGCAAAGTGTGATTAGTGCTAATACCATAGTGATTACATGACATCACTTTTATCATAAACTGAACCTTCATTGTTCCTGAGAGAGTGGCCATGTAGCGCCACTCAAACAGACTTTGCCACTCCCTGCGGAACATTATGTGCATACCCTTTAAATGATGCTCATTTACTGTTGTGTCAGTGCGCTCTTTGGCCCAGTCCCACTCCTGGATAACTGAGACCCTATAGTGCCAGAGGGGCCTGTGCCATGAAACCGGTGCCACATTAATATGCACATCCCAGTTTGAATAAAACAGATGATGTGATGTGGCGAACCCGGAAGGGAAAAGCAGAAAGGAAATAAAGAACCGTGCCATTTGGCGTTTTGAAGATAAATGACCGTTCGCCCATATTGGAGTGTCTTTGGTATCCTGTTAAAGCTTTAAATGGACTATTGTATGTGAAATAATATATGAAGCCAATATGTCACCGGTGTCAAGTCCACAATAATTCATCTTCTGCCAAGACACCTTGCTCCTTCTTTAAACAGAACGCACCTATTCAGTCCCGGACCCTCATTATGTGCTCATTGCATCTTTCTTGGCCACTAGGCTTTTCTGTGTACTTATACGCCTCCAAAGTGGCTATTGATTGTAACTTGAAGCTGTATTAATAAGTGAATGAGTAAGATGTGCAGGAGAGTCAGGCTGTATCTGCTTCGAAGGCCTGTTCTCCTCCACGTCGAGGTGGCACTCTCATTTATCACGGCTGGATGTGTGCCCCTCGTTTGGTGTAATAAAACTCCCCCATCAGGACCGTCCAACAGGTCTGAATCACTCTGTCACACCACCTTCCAGCTAAGGCGCGCATTAAATCAAGCAAGCAGAACATTTCCTAAGGCGGCCATTGCCTTTTAATTTCCTGAAGAACCTTAAAATATCATTCATTACCAGAACTACACATATTTGGTTTTTAAAAGTCTCATAAATCAATAGTGGCCTGACTGCAATAATTATAACAAGTTAACATGTAATTTCCAGGCTGAGGGGCCGCGCACTGGATTTTTTAGCATATGCAAACGAGGCAATTCAAATAGTGCGGGGATATTAATACGGAGGAACAGGTAACGAGGTGCAGGTTATGAATTATGCATCAAAAAGTGGTTGATCTTCAATAAAGGAAATGAATTCACCGTGTAATCTAATTAGTTATGGAACTCTATTATGTCGGGCTACAGAAAGCAACTGTCCTTGAAAAGAAATTTATTTACAGTACATGTTAGCTCGTTTGGAATGGGATTGCATTCTGGAGTGCTCCAAATGTTAACACCCCCCCTTCGCTCCACCACCGCCCGCCCACACAACCCCCCCCCCCATGCCTGTCTCTCTCACATACATAACCTCCCCTTGTCTCTTGTGTCTGCCTGTGTTACAGCTCCAGACCGGGCCGCCCCCCCAAAAGGACCCAAAGCGTGACATCGCCGGAGAACCCGCACATCATGCCGCACTCGGTCCCGGGCCTGATGTCCCCTGGAATGATCCCACCCACAGGTATAACATTTTTCAACTTCTGCCTCTCTTGTCTTGTCACAAAAAAAAAAAAAAAAAAAACGCTCTCTGGTCGACTCCCCACAGCTCATCCTCCAAATGTTAGCCAGTCCAAAGTGACACGTGCACCCACCCGGCCACCAGACACCAGCCGCTCGCGCTCCAAACCCCTGGAAACAAATAATAAAGAACGGGGGTGGGGGGGTTGAATAAATTGAAGTGGAGATCTTTTCTCTCAGATTATTCCGGTAGATGTTGCATTTCGCCCTGAGTGCATTCTAATTAGCACGATTAAATCCACTCGGCTGCTATATGTACATAGGCAGTGGTGATGCTAAGGCAAGCTTATCGCCACAAGAATCAACAACACCCATTTGTGCCCCAACTCACCCCAGGGCCCAGTCTTATTGCAGCTAATACTTTTGTTCTATTTGTGGCTGGCTGCACTGCGGCAGCTTTGATGTTGGTGGCTCTGAGTGTGCTCATTTGCATATTGTTCTTCTTCCTCTTGACATATCCTTAATGATTTTTTTTTTGTCATCAAACAAGAGATTTAAATGCTTGACCAGCCCACTGCACATTTTCAATCAGAATAACTGTCCTTGTTTTTAGCATGGCCTTTCGCCTTACAATGAAAGACAGAAGAATTTCGAATTCATCTATAGATAATGTGTGATACTTTCCTAATCTGGCAGGTGAGTTTGTAATGAGTCTATAGACATATGCACAGCTTTATTTTTGAGTACTGAATGCTATTGCTTCTGAAACGTGTACTCATAATTTGGTCACACCCGACACACTGCAACTGAAGCTTGAAAAGCATTAGTGGAGTTTATATTTTACTTTTTTTTAAAATAGATACTGTTAAATTAACATAAATAAATCTGTACAAAATGATTCAAGCAAACGTGTGTATAAGTGTTCTATAACGTGCTAAATATATATATTAAATAGTTTCTAATCATTCTGTATATTTGACTACAATAAAGATCCACATTGTACAGTGCTTTGAAGTGTGTAAAAGTGAGGTCAGTGTGTCTATGCTGCAGTGGGCTATAGAAGCAGACATAAAGGCCGGCCTGAACACAGAAGGACAATGATGAGAAAGAGCCGTGTTATTTAGTGGAACATAAAGCAACAGAAAGGCCTTTTGATATCAGCCCCTTTAAGCCCAGAGGGACTGTATGATCTTGACATTTAGTCTTGGGTTTCAGGGGCCACAGATAAAGTAATTGAGGTTTTTGGTTGTCTCATAACTGCTGTAAGGTCCACAACCCACCAGACCCTTCTCCACTTTCTGTATTGTTCCTCTTATCTCTGACTACGAGTTTGCACATTAAACATCAAGTTACTGAATTTGACAGATTAATAATTACATGTAATTGACCACACATAAGTTAGCATCTAAGCAGGCGCCTAATTGATCTCGTCATGTCCAAATGTAATGATTGATGATTAAAAAGTGACATTGAGAAAGTGTCTTAAATAGATGCACTATCATGTCATGTCAGATTAGTTCATTTCTCAGATGAGTTAGCGCCTGCACTCACAGAACAGCAGCCCTCGGCTCCTCCCCAGGCTTAGCTGTTCCTCGAGTCAGACGTTTAACTCAGACTACCAACTGAACAGAGGTATTTTGTTCACTTGAAGTATGTTGATTATTGCTATTTCACATTCAGGATCCTTTGTGAAAAAAAAATATCCATCACTAAGTCTTCTCTTAATAGCAGCTGGAACTTCAGCTCAGTGATCTAGTTCATAGCCTCTCAGGCAGAAGAGAAGTATTAAGGCATTGTTCACGCAAATGGCTGTTTTAGGAAATGGCTCTTCATATTTCTGTGCTCCAATACAGTGACCAGTGAACAGCCCTTTAAGGCTTAAGACACGCGTCATATTAGATCAAAATGACAAGAATATTCAGCAGGCTAAAAAGATGTGATCTTCACAGTCCAACAGGACCAGAAAGGACTATGTGAAACACATTGTTAACATATGTAACTCTGCCCTTGACACCAGTTCCATTTACAAAAGGACATCTTAATATGCTTAGGTTCCCATTTAAGCAAATACCCTCATATGTGTGTGAAAGCACATGTGTGTCTGGAAGTGTTCGTGCCTGGGTGTGTGCCCCAGGGGGGCTGAGCTGGAGCGTTTCCAGTTGCTGATGCATTACAGGCAGATTGGCCCCAAATCGGATTATTTGCTGCGGACTGACACCACACTGAGATGACATCTCCTTTAAAGTGGAGAGGGCCTCCGCTCACACTCTGGCCACTACTTAAGAAGCAGCTTCAATGTAATTCATTTATGTCCTGGATATGGCATCAACCTTTTGAATAACGAGTATTGCATTCACCATTAGAGAAATGAATGTCACCTACATCTCACTGAGTGTATCCTTTACTTTACTGATCAGGACAACATTTTACTGTCACTTCCTGTGGCTTGTATATATACACAGTACATGAGATGGTGCCTATTGGTGTATTTATGGTATGTTCTTTTATGTACAATTAGCACGTCAACAGCCAGAAAGTATAGTCTAATCTAGTGCCTCTTGAAGCTGCTTTAAAATAGATCCAACATGCACTGGGTAATTTAGTGTCATCTCCTTGCGCCTTCCCCTCCTCTTTGAGTTCGCCGCTTATCATAAGGTTAGTGCGCTATGTAATTGATACTAAATTTGTCATGATGTGGAAAGCATAGTTCAAGTGGTGCAGTGTACCTAAGACTTGTCTTCTTACTAACCCCAGTTTGTCATTGCTGCACTGCCACTGGTCCACGCATAAAATTAGGCAGCCGGTCTCTATCACAGCACCTTTCTCTGTCACCAATGCTGCTTAGCTCAAAAACATCACCTGCTTTAGTGGTGTATGTACCTCAAAAATATCAATACACATCTTAGAAAGCTGTACTTTACATCTCCTGACTACTAAAAGGAAGTAGTTTTAAAAGTATGTCTTTGTTGTACTGATGTGAAGTTAATGTGATTTTAATTTAATGTCATTATACAGTATGAGTTAGTTGCGGAGGGCACAGGCATTGGGATGTTTGTTGTAGAATGTTCTGACATTGGCGCAGGTATGGGGCAGCTCGCATGTTAATTAATGATGAAGATCCTGACAATATGCAGAGGCATGACAGCGTTAAGCCAGTCGGCTGCTGCTTCCTTTGCATATTAATAGATCCTTCATTATTATTTAATATGACAGCTGCTCCAAGGGCTACCATCAGACCTTGTCTGTGTTATTTGCTGTTTTGTGCTCCCCATGTGACACTGCCATGCTACTCTCTATTTGTAGAAATCTTCCCTGTTTCTGGTTGTCGACTGGTGTGGCTCCATGAGGAGCTGAGAAGGCAGGCAAGGCAAGGCAAGGCAACTTTATTTATACCGTGCATTTCACACACAAGGCAACTCAATGCACAGAGAGAAATGCTGTTTGATTTGTGTTTCAAGGGTTTAGATTTTCTGCTTGTATATAGCACAAGTGTGAGAATCTAAAGGTGACTTTGAATATATGAGGCAGGATTGTTTTGTTTGCACAGTAATGAATGCAAATTAGCAGTGAGTGGGATTTGTCTTGTTGACGTTTAGATTTCAAGTAGTTTAATAGACTTTTTTGCTATGATCCTACACTTCTATCCTCTTCAATATTACATTTACTGCATTTGAGGCTGTGGATGTGACAACCGATCTAATAAAGTGGAAGAATTACAAGATAACAGATCTTGATTCATTCATGTCACTTTTGCAAAGAAGGTGGAAGCAAACTGATATGATATGTATATATCAGCTCGGAGCTTTATGAGATAAGCAGTTTATTTGACCTGATGCAGTGTGCATAAACTGCAGAGTCTATTTTTCAGAATGAAAACTGCGTTTTTACTTCGTATTTGAGGATCAACTTTAAACATTTTGAAATAGTTTTATTTTGATACAGTAATTTTGCAGGAGATAAACAAATGTGTTTTCTTATACGTGCTGAAAAAGGGAGCAAAAAAAAGACGCTGAGAGGAGCTCGCCTGCAGCGCCGTAAACCACTCTAGTCACAGCCAAACTTAAAGCGCCACAGAGCAGGCTGCGGCTCTCCTTTGAGCGGCACCTGATTTGTGGAGGGAATTTATCACACAAACAGCCCAGAGGTGATTTCAATATTTACTCGGCAGTCTGCTCTGCATACGTCTCATTTGGAAAACAGTTGACTCTTGCCCATTATACACAAATGAAGGCTGACCTTCAGACCGGGCAGAGGCCACATTCATTATGTGAAGAAGTATCACCTTCTTACGAGGCGGTGACTTTTTTTCAGCCTGGCCTATGCATATGGAACAGCAGCCCAGGCCCACAGCAAACGAGGGCCCTCTGACATGATGTATACTGTACGTCAATATGGTACTGATGTATTTTAAGATGCAAACAAGGCTTTAAATTATATGCACCTCCATGTCAGAGGCTCAGAGTGACTCTCGCCATCTGCCTTTCAGCTGGGAGGAGAGGCGAGGGTGCCCAGGCCGCGCTGTTACCCTGTGTGTTCCTGTGTTGGTGTGTGTATTTGTTAGAGCCACATGTTCCATTTCTACCTCTCCTTGTCCCTGTGTCTTCCTCAAACGCATGGCTAATAGCTGCTCTTGAGTCCTATCACGCAGTCCTGACAGCTTAGTGATGATAAACGCAGACGTTGCCTTGTTCTGCTTCAAACATAAGCTAAACCTGCATATCAAATGTGTGTAGCGTCTGGAAGGGTGATATACTGTATTGTGGATAGGAGTGATTTCACTAATAGCTGCATATCTTTGTTTCCTGTGTGCCGCCTTTGATTTTGTTGCTTGGCAGAACAGTCAGGTGGCTCTCCTGAGACACAGGCCTAGAGGAGCTTTAGCACTATCTGTCCCTGCTGCTGGAGAACAAGCTCATGAATAAAGATTTCAGTCACGTTCTACACTCCACAACTGTCCCAATGACAAACCAATGCTTTATGATCTCTGTTGTGTGCTCAGCATATGTATATCTGTAATCTCTCATATATCAATCAGACTCAACCCATTTTGATCGAGGTGGAGAGCCTTGCCAGATTACAATATATTCTCTGAAAAAAACACTTGAATATATATAGTGGTGATATTCATTTATGAACGGACACTGAGATGCCCTGTAAAACATTGATAGAAATCATAATGCTGCCACACACTTGGGGATCCAGCTCATTGCATGACAGCCTGCTGTGAAGATCTCCCGTCATGTGATAAAAAGCCAAGCTGTGATCGCAGGCATCTTTTGCTATAGTCTCCTAAGAAATTATTCATTGTATCATTTCAAAAGTCCTTTGTCTTTTTAATTTACAAGGGCAGTGTCTTCAAAGTGTTGCGCGTTTGTGATCCCTGTAGACATAGTCTCCTTTGCCTCCTCTCCCCAGGTCTGACAGCAGCGGCGGCAGCAGCTGCCAACGCAGCCATCGCAGAGGCCATGAAGGTCAAGAAGATCAAATTGGAGGCCATGAGCGGCTACCACAGCAGCGCCAACCACCATGGGCCGGACGGGGAGAACGGGGACCTCAGCTCCAGCGTCGGTAAGACACTTTCCACATAGAGGCGTCTACATTACTCTACTTTGCTTAACTAACGAAACACAGATATATTTAAGGTGAAAGAAGAATGTCCTGCTTTCCATATTTGAATATGATTTTGATTAAGTTTGGTTTCACGGTGAAGACACTTTGCTAAAGTAGGTCTCGGTTTCTCTTAAAGTGTTATAATTTTGTGTGTAAACTTTCTTAATAGCCCAGAGAAACTGTGAACACATTTCCCAAAGCTTTCAGCTATTAACAAGCTCTAATTGAATTGCAGTGAGAGCTTTGCTTATTCACTATGTGCCATTTCAATTAATTATTAGAGTTAAAAGGCAGAAGGTTTTTAGTAATATCAGACAGACCCATTTAGAGTATTAAAGCCAGTGATAATGTATGTTAGCATAGATTCATGAGCCCATTCGCATTTCTAAACTAAATGTAATCCCCGTAGCCCTGGCTGCTAAATGGAGGTTTTGATTCACTTACTATAATAAATGGCTCGACTCAAATAGTAACACTTGACACCAGTGAGTGCGCAGAGTGTGAGTAGCAAACAGGATGTTTCTAAGCAGATTTAACCATGCAAAATGCATAAAGTGTGAGGTTATCACTCGTAGTGTGTAAAATAGAGAATATGAGCCGACGAGGTCACAGAAATAAAGATAAATGTGAGTACGAACAGCAAGGCTATGGCAATGGAGCTAATAAGAAACTGTTTTATCTTTTTACAATTTAAATTGTAACCTTGAGACCACAGCAGCCACACAGGCTCCCGGTAGAATCATAATTCTGCAGAGGGGGAGCTAGGTGGGTGCCTGGGCACAGCATTAGCTCTCTGAGTGAAATATATGGCAGTGACGCCTCTCGACCCATCCACAATCAATTGGATTCTTTTCCTTTAATATTTACTCGCAGCGATGAGATGCTCGTCTGCATGGTGATGAACAGTCTGCCACTGGCGTTTGAAGGTGACCTGTCAGTGAGTATGGACAAATCTCTCGCTCGCAGAAATGTAGAAAATAAATCATTAGGGGCAGCCAGTCCGACAGGGGCCTCTCCCTCACTCTCCGTGGATTTAAATCAGCTCAGATTTATGATTTGAATTAATGCTTCGTTTGGTCAAAGGAATGGTTGCAGAGACAAATGATGTTTGGTACTGAAACCATCCTAATATTGATTACCGGGTGTCGCAGCAATCTCTGTTTATATCAAGCACTCTGCTGTGACAGGGTGGCCACAGGAGTCATCCTGATAATACCAGGAGAAATATGGGCTCTCTGCAGCACACAGCCATGAAACACTGGGAGCTGAGCTGTCTTCATCCACCCCAGACCACTGTTTATGAGCCTAACCCCATTTGGTTTTTGCCTTTTCTGCCGTGTTGGATGTAACATGATTTTATTTCATTCATTTTTATTTTACTAAAAGGTTAAAGTATGTCTTCATTTATATGCTTAGTCAAAGAAGAAGCGTCCATTGTCGATCAGTCATTCGCTAACTAATATAAGCAAAAAGGCAAAAATAGATGCTGAAATAGCATTACACCTATATCATTATAATCATGATACTTTATTTATGAGGGTTTTTTTGTAAATTAAAATACTAGCACTGTTGTTATACACATAGGCTGAGAAACCTGATGGCTGCTACTGACTGGGGCTTCAACTTCCTCCTGTTTTAAGACACAGTGACCACAGCTGCTGTCAGGAAATAGATGTGAGTTTTATAATCAAAGAGCTTAATCTAAGCCACACACACAAACGGATGTGTTTACTTACACAAATGATGTTTCCGACCACAGTAGGAATTGATATGATAATGAGCGAGCTTTCTTAATACCACTAAGGACATAGTGCATTTAATCAGGGAGGGCTCCTATATAATGAAAAAAAAAAAAGAGTCTGCTCTGGCTAAATATACAGGTGTTTGTTGAAGATGATCCGGCATTGTCAGTGCAGCCAGTGAAGGACGCTGTGTTCTGTTTGCAGAGTTGGATTGCCCGTCGCTTTTGTGTTGATGTAAATTGAACAGGCTAATGTTTCTCTCCACATTAAATATTCATCGCAATTAGACCTTGCATCAATGTTATTAATTATAAAGGGAAAAGAAATGTTCTCTTTTGCCAAAATAAATAAATTGAGGAGTGGATTTATGCCCAACCTTTTTTTTTTCTTTCTTTTTTTTGTACCAAATACAAGGCCTCCAATAAAAGTATAGTTCAAGTGTATTCAGCAGAGTCTAAATTATGAATTAAATACATACAAAAGTATAAAGCAATTTTTACTTTCATGTTCAACACTTCTCACATAAGGTGGAGCAAGGACAACCAGAAGACAAAACAAAATGCTACTCTTCAAGTAGCACAGATTTTATTCTTCCTGCCTGTTGCTTTGTCTTAGACTTTGTCCAGTGTTTGGAAATGTTATTTATTTTCGAATAAGTTGTAAAACACCTTACAGCTTGTCCTTTTGGATTTATAATTTCTTCTTATACAGTGTTACATTTTCGTCATTCGTTTTTCAGTCTTTACCGTCGGTTTTTGTTTGTTTTTGTTTTTTTAAATATTGGAGTAAAACAGGACACTGGAAGGAGAGGTGTGCGTGGGTGCGTTGTTTCTTTGATTTGGGCTCACACGCTCCTTTTCGCTGGGTAGAGGGAGCCCACTCAAAGCGCAGTGTGGATTGTTCCTGCGCCTCTCAGGAAATGCCACAATTACAGATCACAGACCAAGCAAAACACGTGTGGCTCAGGGCCTTGAGGGGGATAAACAGCCCGCCGCTCCCGCCCTCCCAGTGCACTGACCCCACACACAACCTTCATTACTGGAAGAGAAAATATTGTCAGCTGCCCACTAACAAACACCTGCCAATTTCAAGAGAAGGAATTGCTTTCTTAGCCAGAGAAAAAATAAAATATTATATGTTAGACCTTCAGAAAAAGGAGTGGAGTGAGAAGATAAGGTGCTGTTCAACATTGTTTTCTTTTTTTTTCTCTGTTTGTCTTTGGCCACTCGTCGCCACCAAGCCACTCATGTGACTCTGCGCCACACAACTCTAATGGAGCTGAAATCCTGCTTGTAATTAGATATGGGAATTCCACTGTCATCAGCCAGATGATGCCATGACTCGCCGACCAAACAGCTCCGGCAGACAGCACCACATTAAAAGAAGACACAACTGTTGCGGCTAAGTTGCAGACTCCCAAGTACCAAATTAGTCTGCATGTAAACTAAATATCAAAGTCAACGCCATAAAAATCTATTTGTGTTTTGAGTGGATAGTCTTAAGTTAAATCCAGGAGGGGGCGCTACACTCGGCTGCACCAGTCCATTTCAGTCTGCACCGTGCCGGATGGTGACAGGTACCGAGAGGCTTGGCTGGCTCACGTTCAGAAGACGGGGTTTGGGATGAGATGATGAGGAAGCATCATCCTTTCCTTCCGAAGGGTCATCAGGCTAATTTGTGCTAGCACCGCCCCCGCCCGTGCATGTTTGTGTGTATATTAAATATGGACGTGCAGAGCGAGTGTGCACGTGTGCTCGCTTGCGTGCGAAAGACGGGGAGAAAGAGGGGGCCTTGGCCCCTGAGAGCGCTCTGTGAGGAGACCACAGCTGTACACTCCCAGCAGCTAATTGGTCCTTATCTAGCTGTCCCATTCATCTTCATTTTTTACCAATTACTGAGCATTATCTGTGTTCTCAGTTGGGTATGGGACTTAATCCTTTTTGGTTAAGCTGGTGCTACAGCTTGCAAATTTCAATTGAAGGAGGAGGAAGATGATGGGGGAGAGGAAAGAGAAAGGTGGAAGGGAACAGAAAGAGTGAACGGCAAAAGTCACACGAAAGAAAAAAGAACTAAAAAGTTCCCATCATCCTTCACCGGCAGAAGACAATCGATAGACAATGACATCACACCAAGGAGAGTGCAAAAAATGGAAGGGATCAATTATCGGCGTTATAATTCAAGTCCTTGTTTGCAAACGTTGCAGCACCATTGATTAGGCTGTTCCTGTTGCACTCACCGTTATTGACTTGTTAAAACCATATTTTCTCATCATCAGTGGTTTTACGTTTGCGGTCGACACAGATAACAACGCTATAAGGGAAGCCATTAATTATTCAAAATGTATTCATTTTAAAGCGCACCAGGTCCAAATCATCCCGTTTACCCTACAAACAAAAGCACTGTGGTACACGGCTCATCCAGAAGGTACATCAAGACGCAGCAATCTGGGGCAGTTAGCCTTAATTTTCTGAGATCAATGCATAACTAGGCTCCTCTCGATATGGGGTCCGCGCCTGGCCCTGCTGCAGAGCTGAGAGGAGTCAGCCTGGAGACCATGCACTAATTACTGTAGTGTTTACGACTCTGCTGGATAGCATTTGTACCATTTTGGATCATATCAGTGAGTCAATGTGCTCTGCTCTTCAATGATAAATAAGATATTAAGATGATGGTTTTCAGGGAACATGGCACACAAACAGAAGTGTCATTTTACGCAGAGCACTTATTAAACAGGCAATTGGACATGTAAAAGCCAGTCCCCTGTAAACTCCTGCACTTTGATAAGAATGGTTTTGGTCACTCTCTCTGTGGCAGCTGTCTGCCCGGCTTCACTGCTGCCACTTAATTAGTCTGTTTATGTCCTTTCTAATAATAAAGCTCAGTGGGTAGAAGGACATCTATGGCTGTGTGAACCAACCTGCTAACTGCGCTAACGCTGGTGGCCGATGCAGTGGCTAAATGTGGGCCATGATGAAGGAGAGAGGCTACTTCCTGCTCCTCTAGACAGAACAATGGCCCTGGGGCTCAGATCTAGTATCACCCCGACTCAATCCTAACCTTAACCATTAGGGGATAAAGCACACACTGACCTGATATGAGTGTCTAGGGGCAACTTCATCCATCTTCCTCTCCAGCTCTCTTGTGGGAGCTTTTGTCAGCCCAAGCTCTTGAGAGGGACTAGATTGTAGCCACAGGCTGAAAAGAATTCATTTTACAACCATATTATAACACCTTTTAGGGCACCGCACATGATTTGATTTATGCATTTACATCAAGTTTTATGATGTTGGTTTAGTTGTTTCAGGCTGTGGCCAAACAAGGGCCAGTTTGGTCCAGCAGCAGTTATTGTAAATAGGGACAAAATGAATGAGCGCAGAGTGGTGAATCCGACAGACACCCTTCCAGTTTGATGGGTCTGTCTACACGTCTCTGGGGTTTTGGCCCTCACTGTCTCTCTATTAGTGCGGCACACTCAGGGGAGCCAGGTGACAGATAAGTGAGGAACGACACACACATTTTAATAGACATTTCAAAAGATAAACCTGATAATTATTTCTCCTTTTAATGAAGTCTAATGGCCTCCTTTTAATTCCAGTTGTGTCGGCTGTTAAGCATCAGCGTAACACTTGAATATGCATGATTGGGAAATTATGTGGCGCGCTGATGTAGCTACAAAACACAACTGCAGAATAGATTAAATTAACAGGAGGGATTGATTAAACATTATTTCTGTAATGATCCATATCAAGTTCTCTCATCTTTGAGTGACAGCACAGTTGTAGAAGAAGACAGTCAATGATGGTGTCAGGGAAATGTGAAGATTTTACAAAGTAAGGAAAGGTGTATTAATGAACAAAATCAAAGAAAATGTGCAAAAATAAATAAAGAAAAAATCAAAGAAAAAGAAACCCCATCCATAGCAATAGTAAGGAGTCTACCTTGACTCAAACTTTGGATTTTTCAAGTTCAGATCTTTCCATGTTTCCAGGTTTAGGCCATGTGGAGCTCAACAGATTTGCTCCTGAGAGTTAATTTTTCCCATAGCTCTTTTCTGAAACAGGAGGTGGTTTTTGAAGTAGGCGGGACTGTTGAGCTCCATAGCTTTGGCGAAAACACGGTTTACTCTATGTTAAAATACCCCCCACACACTAGCATACTGCATTTCCTTGAATGTCTTTGCTTTTCAATAGTCCACACTAGACCTATATAAAAACAACTGACCGGTGGAGATGTCACGCCTCATCAGCTTTAGTCCTCATTCTTCATTAATTGGATAGATTAATTTGGAGCGCTTTGATGTCGGGGGTGATGCATGCGTTGGGCCTGTCCCCTCCTCACTATTCTCTGTCAGAACGAATTTAGCCAACGAAGGGGGTTGACCTTTGAAAGTGAAGAGATCAACACAATTTGAAAAGACAATGTCACTTGGTGTAAATGTGATACTTGTAACGAACGACATCCAACCTTTTTGGCGATGACGGCGCGCTCACAGGTTGCAGGAAACGGGAAATATCCATATGTGTAATTGTATGCAATAGGCAGAGCATTTAAATGTACATTAGCGGCTGAATATCATGCGCTCTCATTCTGTCTGATTATGTCTAAGAGGGTGCATTAGCATAGAAAAATAATATTACTGTGTACACAATCAAACAGTAATGACAACACTGTAATAAGAGCATAATAATAGCATCTTTTGCGTTGATTATACAATAAGATGTTCCATTACGTAGCAATCAGCCGTGTTTGAAGTGGCAGAAAGACTTGGTTGTCTTCCATAGCAGCACTCAAAAGCAAAAGCAAAAACAATATTTAATAATGATATGGGTATCCTCGTCCAAAATGGAGCTATCCAGTATAATGAGTGCAAACATGCAAACAACATAGCAATTTTAATCAAAGTCAAGTTATTTGGCCATCGTAATATCTTTCTGATTTGGAGAGCTCAATAATAATGTCCGTGGTTGAGCCATAATGGTATTTTTTCGATGAAGCATAATGTAATTACAGGTATATTTAGATTTTTCACACGTAAAATTCTTATAGGTACTATATACCCTGAAATCATTAGCACTACAGCTGTAAATGGCACACTCCATTTCTGATTCAGACAGACTGACTATAACAGAGGAAGTGTGAGAACAGAAGGTAAAGATGCTAATTTAGTAATTAAAATAGATGATCTGATGACCACATGCAAACTGATCCCCCTGCCCCCCACCTCCATCAAAGCCTTATGACGGTGGCGTGGGCTGTGATTGATAACACTCGTCAATATATTTCATTTCAGGAGTCTTAGTCAAATGACAACTGGTTGTCATTGACTGAAAGCAATCTTTTTAAAAGGGGAGCCTTTGCTAAGTATCAGATGAAAATGATTCCTCTGTCTGCTTGGGTGTCACTGTCTGTAGAAGCTTTATTGATTGGGCTTGAATATATTGCAGCCGCAGTAGTAACAGCTGCTGGTAATATCTCTCCTCTCGGAGCTCTCTGGATCGAGGCGGTAAGCGGATGCTGCTGTGCACTTACGCCAATGATGTGCGTTTATCAAAAGTGAAGTGTGACAAATGTGAAGTGAGCCTGGTTCCGACCCAAATGAGACAATCCAGGCGTGTTTACTAATGTGTCCTGAAGGCCCTGTGTGCTGGCCACCAGAGCTGTGTGCACGACAGCGTTAACTAAAACCCACTATTGTCTCCGCTCGGTAACGCTCAGTGTTATCATGCACGCCGATGTTGGCATTGCCTGGTAAAGGTCATTTACTGTAATGGGATTTGCCACATGCGAGCATATGGCTTGATTATTGCCCTGTTCGTTAACATTTTCAGCAAAGAGACAAATAGACAGCTTAAAAGTAGGACTGGGGGCTGTAGAAGGTAGGTGGGGCTGTGCGTGGCAGAAACGCGGTTAGCATTTTTTTCTTCACGGACAGGATGAACTTTTTTCCACAACAGATCTGTCAGCGGGATGATTGATTTTTCAATTTTCATAAGGAATGTGTGCCATTAGAGGCGAGGATTTTAAATTACCCTATAAAAAGTTGCCTGCCTTAGATTTGATACACTTAAAGGACAAACACCTCTGTCTGTCTTCTTGATAATTCCTACCACATGTTACACTCCAGCGGTTTGTGCAGAAAAGCAATTATGTTACCTCATCAAACTCAAAATGTTTTCTTATCATAGTTTCTCTTATATTACATTACATTAGGCATCTTGGCAGGAAGTCGGTGCCCACCTGAATCATTGCAGAGTGTATCTCTCTATCCTGGCGTGCTAAACACATTGCGTTTGTTGATGTAATTTAGATTGAAATGTATCCAATCATTGGCGGCGGTGGGTATGTGGAGCATATTGTCTGCATGTGTTGTAGTCCATGTGTGTGCGTCCCCCCCTTTACATGTGTACATAATTGTCTGTATGTTTTCATGTTTGCCTCTGCTTGTTAGTGCGAGATGTATTCTTTTTATGTGTCCTTTTGTTTGCGTGTGTCTCTGCATACGTGAGCAGGTATTTAACAAAGGCAAGATGTTTACTTTATTATGAACATTAACAAAAGCCTTCAAAGTTGCGTTCAATGACACTGAGGGGGCTGCGGGTGGCTACATCAAAGCAACCATACCTTCCCCTCTCCCCCTTGTTTTAATGAGAAACAGTACTCTCCAGCCTTGACTGAACTTGCCATCTGTGTGTTTTTGGTAGCTTATATTATTATGTGTGTGTGAGAGGGAGCTGTGCGTCTGCCTATGTAGAAATGGCACCACTACACCAGACAACATATTTATGGAGTCCCATGTTTGATATCCTGGCTATGGGACTTCCTCCTCCACTCCCATATTAGGCTGGATTAACAGTAAACGTAAAGATAAATAGCTGTACAAAAAGCCCTAAATGTCTCGCTGCATGACAGACACTCTTTCACAAGCCCTCATTTCCTCTTGGGACCGGTGTGCAGATCCTGGAAACAAACCACAACAAAGCGCTCTCCATGTGTGTCTCACCTTTGTTGAAAAAGTGCATGAGCAACATGGGGGCCATTTTACAATTGCTATTAGGTAGGGAAAAAAAAGTTCTGTATCGGGATTCCGTCGTCTTAGCTAAATTCAGACCACTGTTCAACTTTTGTGGATTATTGTGTAAGATGCTGATTTAGGACAGTCGTGTAACAGCTTTAAGTGTACTGTTGTCTTGAACAAATCTTAGAGTATGTGAGCACATCTAAAGGGTTCAAAAAAAGAAGAGTAGAAGTCTATTTAAAAGTTGTTTTATGTTCCTCAACAAAGGAATACTTTGCAAGTGCAATTAAAAGAAAACCCTCAAGTTTTTTTTCTTTTCTGTTGACTTATTCCATTTAGCTGCTTGACTGCTTGGTCCTGTTCAATTCGACAGATCAGAGGAAGGAAAAAACAACATCTCCCGACCATGAAAGGCTTAGCCCTATAAGCAAATCAGCCCTTTGTCTTGTCCAATTCAAATAACTCGAAATGTTTGTTTGACAACAGCATTCCCCCCGCATTGTGCCAGAGCCTCCAAAACAAAGACAGATAGGCTTTAAACAAGTCATTTAATTAGCACCGGATCCCAGCTTTCGGGCCGCACCAACCAATTATGCATTCTTCAGGCATGTGTGCAGGTCCTATTTCAGAGCACATCCTCTGCAGCCCCTGTCTCTTACAGTACATCTCTCCCCTTCCATTTAAGAGAAGGTAAATAGCCCAGACAGACAGCTTCATTAGCCAGCGTCTGAAGGAGCGCCCGGGCCGATTGTCGCTTAAATAGTCGGCTTTTTACTGCGGGCCCGAGCCAGGCGACCTCCGATCAATTACAGCTGACATTATTGTTTGTCGTGAGCTTTTTTTTCCTGGACAGAGGGAGAAAAAAAAAAAAAAAGGAGAGATCAGGCTTGAGCTTTGCCTGGAAATGTAATCTTCCCCTCTTGCTTTGGTTCTTTCGCTCCACAAACAATAAATCATTCAGTTGAAGAGATAATAAAGTGCCAAGTAGGAGCTAGTTTAATTTTTGTCAGGGGAAATCTGTCCACAACAGAGTTAAGGCTGCTGCTGTTTTCTATACTATTCTCAATGAGAGTGGCTTAGTCCCCTTTTTTTTCCCTCTGAAGGGTGAGATGGCCAGAAAAGCCTGTTTAGATGAAGATTAACTGCTGCACAAATCACCGCAGCCTTTCATTTCTGTCGCCCAAATAAATCACTCCAGCTTTTATCATTTTCAGACCTTTAGCTACCTACTGTTAACCATTTGCTTCTGATGTAACAGCTTTTTAATCACGTTGTTACCAAGGGCTGTTTTAATTCATTCAATCCATCCTCTGCGATTCAGATCTTTGCTTATCCGTGCGTAAAGTCCCGAGCACCGCGCCGCATAATAGCTGAGCTGTTTATATTGGTATTAAGTGATTTGTAGTTTTAATGATGGTAAATAGGAGTTCACCTTTGCGAGTCCCTCAGGCTTACTTCAGGTAAATTACTCCAAATGCGTTGTTTATGCCCTTCAGGAGAGAGGGAGAGAGGGGGCTGCTGGGAATTCACCTCGCATCAGGTCGAAACTTCCATATTAGAGATAAACAGAAACTGACAAATATGCTTCGGAAGGTTTGCCCACTGGAATATCTACACTATATCAGGAGATTAATGACTCGCGCTATTGTTACTCCAAGCTTAAAGCAGCGCTACTCAATTTCTCTCCTGTTGTTCCTGCCAGAGAGTAATCAAAAGCATTTACGAAAGTCCTTTGGCTTGAGTATTTTATTTTAAGATTATCAGAGAATAACTTACTTGGTACTTACTTGGTGAGTCAGTATTATTTTGGCCCCTTTCTTGGAATTTTTATGCAGAAAAAAAAAATTATATTTGTGCATAATATACCTTTTTGTGGCTGTATGAGTAGCACTGGTGAGATGGCACCTTTACTTTCACTCAGGGTGGCCTCTACAACACTCCTGCTGTTATGTTAGTTGTCTGGTGAGAGGGTCCGTTCATAGTGAAAACCTACCAGAAGCTCTAAAATCAATCCAGAAGTCTTAGAGGCCACTGTGATGGAAAGTAAAGGCGCCATGCTCACCACTCATACATCGCTAAAGGGTCAAATACGCATTTATATATAGACATTTTTTTCAGATAAAAAGTTCCATAATGCACTTATGATATGATTTTTTTTTATAGTTTAAATATCAGCATTTTTGCATGTTACTTTGGTCAAATTATGGGAAATTATGCTCAAGCTGTTAATGGGATTTTCACCAAATACTTCCTGACTCTTTCTTAAAGAGACTAGATGCAAGTTGGTCATTTTATACTCACTACTGCCACCTCAGGTCGTGTGTGTAACTGCAGGTTCTATATTAAGCTCGTGCATGACGGCACTTCAGACCCGAAGTAACAACTCTTTGAGTGACAGTGCAGGATTTTAGAGGCGGTTGGGGTGAATAGGTCTAATTCTATACATTAGGACATGGGTGGAAAATGTAGGGGGAGGAAAATCCTTAGTTTAAACATTTTTAAACTCCGTTTCCTTTAAAGGTGCATTATGCAACTTTTTATCTGAAAAAAAAGTTTATATTTGTGCGTATTTGACCTCGTAGTGGTCAAGCGGCTGTATGTGTGGTCAGCATGGCGCCTTTACTTTCGATTACGGTGCTCTCTACAATGCTCTAGGATCACTTGGTTTTGCAGGATTTCTGATGAGAGGGTCGGTCAGCAGTGAAAACCTTCCAAACGATTGATCCTGGAGCGTCCTAGAAACCACTGTGATGGAAAGTAAATGTGCTATGCAACTTTTTTCACGTCAAAAGTTGCATAATGCATCTTTAAGTAATCATGTATATGACTACTTTTACTAAATGTCTTGGCCACTATACCTACTTTTGGTTCCAGCATAGGTTACACCAAATTTGTAAACCTACCATTCATCAGCATTAGTTGAATCATAAGATTATAACTTTTTGATATGGATTCAGATCGTTCTTTCTAATAGAACATTGAAGACATTGGGGTGTTTTTTGTGATAGAGGATAATTTTTTACCCTCTTTAAGTATGAACAAAGGATTGAAATTCTTCCTCAAATAGTAGTTTTGGTTTTGTCAACACTGTCTGTTTAGGATGTGGAATTTTTCTTTCTTTGTTCATAGCTACAAGACTTTGAGACAGCACTGTACATGACAGAGCCAACATCCTTCTCACCTGGCGTCTTTCAGATGTAAAGGAGCGGGGATTTGGTGGGACTCTTGTTAGCCCGTGGCACATTCCCCCGCAGCCCTTTCAATAGGCTTTTATTGGAGGAACACCGCTTAAGACGGGGTGACATGAAAGGGGCCGGACAAGCACCGAAAGCGAGACTAATACCTCTTAGAGAGTGAACAGAGCCGCTGTGTTTTACTCCAGCGCGCTGTCTGTCAGGTGCACTAACCCTCATATGCGACGTGGAACAAAATCCCAAGTTTTTTTCTGTTTGTGCACGTCCTTATAGTGTATCTTTATGCGCCCTCTGATTGAATGGGTGTAATGTCTCCACCTGAAAAGCAGAGAAAAGTCTCTTCACTCGGGTCCTTGAGTGGCCTTGAAAGGCTGATAGGTAGCCCAGACCTCTCCATGTTGTCCTAGCATAAGTACCCCCGCAATCAGGCCCTCCGTGGTGTTTTTTAATTGAGCTTAGCCCGCTGAGTGGTAATTGATTCAGGCCCGAGCTACAGTCGCGCCACTGATACAAGGTGCTGCTTGGCTTCCGCCTCTCTTTAATCTCCCTCCTTTGCCTTTATATTGTTTGGGAATAGTCGTCACTGAGAAGCTGCATGCCATCTTTCTTATGGAAATCAATGCTTCTTTTTGGGTAAGATAGAGAGGAGAGCTTCTTATGTCCTTTCATTCTCCACCAGTGTCCTTCTCTTTAGAGGCGCTGCCATGCAGATCTCCTTGCCCTTTGGCTACTGATGTTTTCTCACAAGAGAGGAGTGGACTTGTTTGGTGGATTTCTGTCACAGTATTTGCCTTTCTTTCTGTTTTACCTTGAACAGGCCTGCCAAGAGAGAGAATAGAGGAAAAGTGTGTGGAGAAAAAAAAATCAACAGACAAGCTCAATCAGATCCAATAGTGCCTGTGAGGTTTTCTTTAAAGCAACGCATCTGAGTGGCGCAGGAAAGAGACCAAACTGTTCCCAGTCACTTTTGATCCTGCCAGTTCAAAGTCCCTAAAGAGCAGAGGGAGAAGAGGAGGCGCTGGTGGGGTGGGTGGATGGGGGGGGACTGTGGCGGGCAGGGGGGGTCCAGACACCTAGCTCTGACCTTCTGTCTGCACTTGTGTCCTTTAAAGTTGCTCTTGTTTTGATTAAACCATCAGAAAGCATCGTACCAGGCTCACTAACTGTGAACCCCCTATGGTATCTTTATTAGGCGTTCTTTACATTTCCAGACTTCTAATGTCTTCCATTTCCACCCATTAGACGTCTGTGGTGAGGCGGAATTGAATAATTTAAAACATTTGTAAGATATGTCTGATGTTGTAATAGAATAATTTGTGTGGATACAGAGAATGAAAAATCTCATTACTGTGAGCCTTCTTTTGGTCTTCCACTTTACTCTCTGGTCGGAAGGCTTCTATATTTAGCCTTAAGTCGGTGTAATACTGCGCTCTACATGTTTGTCTAAGTTTAACTAGTCTTTTGGGTAATGGCGCATTTTGCTTCCACTTTTTTTTTTTTTGTAGAGTAAGTAAATATTGAAACAATTTGCATAATATGCCCTTTTTATTCACCATGGAATAATTGATGTGTCTTTACTACTGTGCAAACTTTGATATTGGAATCACCGTGCATATAGTTATTATAATACTAATTTTCTTAATAATTATTACAATAATATCTATTATTCACATATGCAGTAAAACATTAATATGTATTATGTTGGCGTAGAAAGATACCCAAGAAGCAATCAATTTAAATTATTCAATTTTGGGGCTAATGGGTGGCAGTACAAAGCTTTAGTGTTATTGGATGGGGAGTTTAAAGGCTACGAGTGTGGCGGGAATACTGATGAATGAGCTGACTTTTCCACTCAAGTTTCCCCTTTGAGTATTGCCCTTATACGCTTCATTGAGTAACCAACTACCTCTTTATGCATTTCAGGCCTAGAACTACCCTTTATGATGATGCCACACCCCCTGATCCCTGTCAGCCTGCCCCCTGCCTCTGTCACCATGGCGATGAGTCAGATGAACCACCTCAGCACCATTGCAAACATGGCCGCTGCTGCACAGGGCCAGAGCCTGCCCTCCAGAATGGTCACCTCAGTTATCAAGGTAAATTTTAATACACGGAAAAGTAATATCCAGGATGTTACCGTGTTGTTTTGTCAGGCCTAGTGGATATTTATTTTGGCTGTGTGCCGTTGTGCTTCCAGGGGTTGCAGGAGCGTATACAGGACAGCCCGTCTCCTGCTCCGTCTTTAGAGGACAACAGACGGCCCGGCAGCCAGCCGTCGTCCCACCGCAGCAGCAGTGTGTCCAGCTCCCCAGCCCACACAGAAAGCTCCTCAGACAGGATACGTACGTCCCTATATGAGCTCAAAATACAGAGAAACAGTGAGAGAAAACCTATAAACACTACCTTTTCTATTGGCTTTCCCCTTTATGAAAAATATCTCATGTTTGCTCTTCCTCTCCACAGCAGCACATCACAATGGCCTGTCCATGAACCATGCCCTGCTCGGTCTGTCCCCCAATATCCCTCCGGGGCCCAAAGAAGGGGACCTGGCCCATGACATGAGCCATGAACTCAAGCGGATGCATGCTGACAAAGGTGAGAGTTTACTCAAACCGAGATGCTACAGATATCATGTTTATTTTACACAAATCATTACAGTGTGCAGAACACACTCACCGCAGAACCGAAGTGCCATCTTTTACTGAAGAAAGATTTAGAAAACATGAACATAAAAATCATTTATGAAACAGAAAGAGTCCTGAAATGCACTATGCCATAAATGTACTGTATGATTTCACTCTCCTACTACTTTATTTATTCTTCACTTTGTCATGTTAACTTCTGCGCTGGTACTGGATCTGGAATATTAAAATGCAAAACTTTAAAAAAATATATGTATATTTATATATCATATAGTGACATCCACAGACCAGACCTTTCAGTTTTGATTGATTCTAAAAATCTCTCTTTCCTGAATGCACAGTAGACCATTAGACATTAGTTGGATGTTTTCCTGGAGGTCAAACATATGCTGATCCATAAAGCAGCAAGGCCAGCACAAACCGATTTCTTATTAATTGCTGGCATTATTTGATTTTCATTTTGCTGCGCTTGTAAAAACAACGAGAAATGGAGAAACAGATCTAAATCTTATCTAAGCATGGTGGATTAGCTACAAAATGAAGCAAATAATAGATTTGAGTATTCTCTGTTGGTTCGCGGCAGAGCTGCTGTGGGTGATACCGCGAGGAGTGTGGCTCGATAATGATATTAAAACCACTATGGAAATCAGTGGGCTGTGAGCTCCCTGTTGGCACCGCTGACGTGAAGATCAGTGTTGGACCTTCGCTTACTGGGTGTGAAGTAGTGAATAGTAATAATTAGCAGGATCACGGGCTGAATTTATGGGTCACAAACTGTCTGTCTGAGAGGGAGGGGAGAGGGGGGAGGCAAAGCAAACACCGGTATCTACTTGCCAAATGAACTCAGATTCTCCTTATTCCAGCAAAAGAGGCTCTTCCGCAGTCAGATAATCAGCACAAATGGATTGTAATTTCTTCGCAATATTGAAGGAGAAAGCAAATGACCCGGCAATCCACACCAATTCTGCCTTGTTGACCTACACACATCCACTGGCAAACACGGCGCGTATTATCTTTTAGATTGTCAATTCCTAATATGTCACTGGACTTGATTAGGATTCTGAGCTCTCCAGCGTGTGCACCAAGGGTCTCGGGCTGCAGAAAACATTTTTATAAAATAACCCATTAATGCAGAGGAGTGCAACTAAATTAGTTACCAATTTGCTGAGCATGAATTAATGAAGAGAGCTTCTCCCGGCTCCCACAGTTGTAATTTTCATAATAACCCCAGACCTTTATTTGGCAGGTTGTTTAGTTTTTTCGTTTGAAGGTTTTCATTAGTCTAATGAGGACTGTGCAAGGGCGAGCAGTCAGCACAATTTACATGAGGAAGCTATCATAATAAATGAGGCAATTTGAATAACATGCACAGGTTTATGCGGCGAGATAAGAGAGATTGTAGCCAGCCCCGATTCGGAGGTAACCAATACATTAGAACCAACTAATATCCAAAGTAATTCCAATAAAAGCTTTAAGTGAAGGGAATAAAATTAATGATAGATATATTGAACTGTAATGATATGATACATGATGCATTAGATTAATAAAATAATGTCTTCCATTGTTGTAATAGAAGGACTCGGCCTGGCCATGCGGAGCTGTGTTTATGACAAGCTTTTTAATTAGGCTCGTTCACGGCATCAGTTTGTTTAGATAAATGAGATAACATTGCAATGGTTTAATGATAGCTCTCCACTTGTTTGATCTTTATGATTCTGGCAGAGCATTAAATTAATCTCTCGTAGTGCGCTCTTAGAAGACGCAGAGGAAGGATGCCCTGTGTTCATATGGAGCCGCTTTAAATAGACAGACACCTCAGTGATGGCGGCTATAACACACGTCTGTTTCATGTCCCCTCTGCCGATGAAGGACAAAGACTGTTTGTTGTCCATTAAAAGCCTCTTTCCAAAGTTGTGTCACCAGTGCAGCCTAACCAGATGGTAGTTTTTGGGGGGTTGTTGTTTGAACTTGATTATTTTTTGTCCAAAATCTGCCAGCAAAAAAGAGACAGAGAGAGCGGGGAAAAAAAAGATTAGATGGTGTTTGAGGAAAAAAGGCTAGCGGAAAGCTAAGTGTTATCTCACATGTGACTAATTGAATTGCTTCAAAGAGAAAAGTGTGCAGCACGAGCTTCCGACAAGCCTCTGTCTCGTGAAACAGCAGGTAGCTGACAAACTAGGGGAAATGGGCCTTTGGCTGTAAACTTACTTTGGACGTCAAACACTTGACATCGTTTTATTTCCTCGGGGAGAAGGTGTTTGAAACAGAAGCCATATGCATGTACATCGAAGTTGTTTTGCAAATACCATGTGGCATTTCAAGTTTTAACAACTGAAATCACCACTTGACTACCTACTTACTGCAAGTAAACCTGCCCTATTGTTCAATTTGAAATACTGGGGGAGCACAGACTGTATGTAAACTGATTCTGTAAGCCATATTTTAAAAGCGAGTGAATCACCCGTAATGTGATATTGGCACTTCCCTTCTAAATGTTATATATCCGCGTTGACACAACAGGAGATGCACTCGTAATGTCCTCTCCGGCACAAATGGAAGCCTGTGGTGTATTATGTCACCTAAAGGTGCACCATTTCATACCTGCTATCATCAGAGCAATCGTCTCTGCTCCTGATGACCACAATGAATGATTTTCTTTCTCTCTCCATTTTAATATATTTTTTTCAAACCACACCTTTTTCTCCAACAGGAAGCAGATAAGGGCTGTGATCCGCTTAAGGCTGGTGCTCTGTCTGTAGTCCCAGCTTTCAGTCCGAATGATTAAGTGTCCAGGTAGCACAGTGTCACAGTCTATTAACATACAGCTGCTTTGGGCAAGGACCTGTAGTTACTGGTGGTGAGAACAGAGATGTAGTGCAGTGATTCTCAAATGAAGTGCGGGGACCAATGATGATACGCAGCTTCTTTCTAATGGTAGGATTCTCAGAAGGGCAACGGTTCTGGCAATGGTTAGGTCTAGAGTGCCGTATTTTCTGGACTATAAGTCGCTCTGCAACAGCCAAAAAATGCATAATAAAGAAGAAAAAAAAACGGGCATGGAGGCGTTACTGCACCGTTTACAAGCCTCTCCTGGCAGCACGTTGTTCAAGCACCCATTTGCAAACTTGTTCCTCTAGCTGTGGCCATCTAGCTTTTAGCCCGCGATTAGCTTTTTTTGTTTTCTTCATTGCAGTAAGAATTACCTCTGCTTTTCGCCAGTCCCTCACAAGCTTCACGCTCACTCCACATTTTTTCCCTGCTGTTCGGTTACCGTTTTAAAAATGTTCTGTGGTACAGGAGCAGCAGATACTGGTACACAAGCCTAGAGCGCCCTCTAGCAAACATGTGAAATTACATATTTTGATATATAAGTCACACCTGAGTATAAGTTGCACCCCCAGCTAAACTATGAGAAAAAGTGTGACTTATAGTTCAGAAAATACGGTAGTCATGCTTAAGGAACAAATCATCTTGTGCTAAAAGATGAGCAAGTCCTGATTTAAGTCCCTTTAGTCAGTGTCTATACTTCGTCGTTGTCAGTGTAAAAAAACACCCTTAGAGATGCACTAAAGGCAACATGGAGGAGTTTTGGAAAGCTGGAAACGAACATCTAATTATCCTGTAAATGGGAAGCTGGTTCTACCTCCAGAGCATCTTTGATTATAAAATCAAAACTTCTACCCTACTTTTTTTTTTTCATCTTAAAACAGGCAACAAGTAAAAGCAAGTGTGGCAACTTTGGCCTGGCTTAAGTTTGAATGCGTTGCCCTTTTGAACATTCTACACATATACATGCTACAGTATCATTAAAAAGTTGAAAAAGTGCACGCTCTTCCTCTTCATCTTCTTGACTTTAATGCGATGCGTTTTGTTCGGTCCTCTCGATGTCCTTGGTGCTCACTGCGCTTCAAACACAATGCTGACTACCTGACTTTCCCCCCCCCCACCCCCTTCAACTCAGGAGGCGAGATCATTAGCCATCACAAGCCTCAAATGCGACTTGGCAGACAATAATGCTTTATGATCAAACAACTTGTCAGTGCGTCCCGTCGAAATGAAAGAGTGCAAAAAAATAATTCAATACAGGATCAATCACATTTCCTTAACCCCCCCCCCTCGCCCTGCGTGCGTAGAGAGAGAGAGACTGCTGATGGTGCATAGTGGGGCTATCCCTCCAGGACACAGGAGTTCATTTGGATATTTGTTCTCCCCTCATGAATGTTCCATTGCGTGACACCATCTCCTGCTAATCACATTTCACTGTGAAAAGGTGGAGGTGGCGGGGGAGGGTGGGGGGGGGTTGGTTGATGCTTTTAGGGACGTTGAAAAGAGAGAGGTTCTTTTTAATCTTTGAAATGCCTCAAAAGTGACAGAATGCTTTCTCCTGCCAAGACGTGAGCCTCGGATGGGGAGATAAATATGCTGTGGTCAGCTAAGTGTATCTAGTGAGCAGAGAGGCAAATTTAATAATGCATTATCATTCACTGGCGAAGGTGAAATCTCCCTGTCCATCAGAAGGCTCAGGCCTGTTTCATGTTACCCTTCACTGCAAATGAACAAGTGCTTTACTCAGCCATACCAGAGATGCACAGTAGGCACTAGGCACGGACGCCCCGGCTATATGCTGTCAGGAAAACAGCCCGTAATCAAAGCCACCATCTTGACTGGATACATTAATGACTTGAGCTTTGGCTAGATAAAAGTATTAAAAGGTGAGTGTTTTCAGGCCTCTTCATTCTGTCCTATACAATTTGTTTCTATTGGTAAAAAAAAATTCGACCCCACATTGCGTACAAATCTTGAAAAATATGAACAAATTAAAGCAAAAATGTTACGCCGATAATGTGTCTTCTAAACCTATGCAACTGCACACTTTTTCCATTCATATGTTGTGCATATATGAACGTTCATAAAAATGTAGGCCAGAAAGGTTTTGCCTCTCTTTGTATCTGGCTTAGTCCGGATTCTAAAAAAATTTAATAAATAACAACATAACAGAGGAATACATTTTAAATACTTTCTGACCCCACTTAATATATGTAACATTTGACATCCTCTGCTTTAACAACTCCTCACTATCTCAACTAAACATGAAGATAAATAGAATTGTCTTCTCACTGCTTAAAATCATCCTCAGTATAATGCAGTCCATACACAGATCAGTCGTAGCATTAAGACCTGACCAGTCACATTAAAAAGTGTAACAGCCCCTTACAAATTGTGACACATAAGATACTGTGGTGTGTGGAATACTCTGACTGTTTCCACCTAAACTCCTCCGCCATTTTTAAGCCTTCACTCCTCTCATGAATCACCTATGACCGCTTCACCTTCACCACAGAACAGACCACTGCAGAATGGCAACACCCCTGAGGGAAGCTCTCACCCACTGACAATGAATCCAATGTAAAACTTGTTTAAAGACTTGCCACCAAATGTATCCCACTGACTAAATTTGAAGAGATCATCTGATACATACTTGAGTGCTTACTTTTTGGGATTTGTCACCCGTAGTTCAAACTTAACAAGAAAAACAATGACTTTTTATTGAAGTATGTTTGCTATGAGAGTTATTCAGAAAGATTATTACAAACATTTCCTTGACAACAGTAACCTTCATCTTCTTCCTTCCTGTGAACACAAGGTGCGTTTTAACATATCTGAGCATCTGCCGTTATGCAGATCGTGCCAGAATATTTACCCCGACGCCCTTGGACAACAGCGTTTAACAATTATGAAGATTAGGCACAATGCTGGAAGAAAAAAATTTGTGATTCAAAACAATACATATTTCCGCTGCGGCAACTGGTGCGGACAGATAAGGTTGACCCTGAATATGCATTTCTGTACTTTTTCCGACAAAACATTCCGCGAGGTTGTTTGTCTAATTTCCTATTTACATGTAAACAGTAATTAAGTGTTGCTGCCGACATGCCAGGGCCGGGCTGTGCCAAGGTAAACAGCCGCCTTAGTAGTTCGCCACAGTTCATCATGTTTACAGACTCGCGCCGCCTGAAGAGTGCTGTTTGTGAGCTCTTTCCTTGGCAAAGCCCATAAAACTGCACCGATCGGCTGCCGAGCGCTCAACAATCCGGCTCTTATCGTCTGCGAGTCTGCGCTGACTTGAGGACATTGTGAGTCAAACCTTTAAATTTTCACTCGCCGATAATTACGCCGCTATACTTGAGCTTTTATATCCTTTCACAGAGAAAGTAAATCATTCCTAATAAAGAGGGGAAGAATGGGGGGCGGAGGGAGAAGTGCTTGAGGACTAATTCTCTTTGCCCTCCTCCCTCGCCGTTCCTCTATTCTGCTTTTTGAAAAGGCTTCCCATTCTCTGAGAATTCCAGTCACCTTGACTTTGCAGCTACTGCCTCATAGTCTTGTTGCTTATCCCGCCTAAACCCGAGCCTGTCAATTAGGTCTTTAAAAATTAATCTCTTTAACTGGAAATACCATGCCAGCTTTTCTTTCCGTCTGCAAATGAAGTGTTATTAATTCACACGGAGCAAAGCCAGTGTTGTGAATAATGTTATCAAAACAGATTTCGACACGTTTAACACGTCGCTTCTATTAAAACCTATTAAGTATTTTTATAACTGTGAAACCGGGGCTAACTAATGGATTTGCATGTGTTTCTTTGAGGCTCCGACAGCGGGCCAAGTGCGTCTTCAAGCCAGAGCGTTTGAAAGTTTACATTTCCCGTTTCTTCATGTTTGCTTCTTTCATCTGGATTTAAAAGCAGCTCAGTATATCCAAAGTCTGGATTAGCGCCAAGCTTCGTCGACGCTACACAAAACAGCCCAGCCTCTCTCCCTTAAGGATTGCAATGGCAGCCAATGACACTACAGTAATTTCTCCCTCTGCCCCCCCCCCCCTCCCCTCCCTATACATAATGATCAAGCAGCAAGGCTATCTGGCCCGGCACACCGAGCTAATACTTGTTCTATTACAACCCAGTGATTATGGGGGATTTCCTCAATGTTTGTTTGTTTGAATGTTTAATTATCAATATGTAATTGACATGCACATGGCGATGTAGGGGAACATATTCTGGTGGCATATTTTTTGACTGTGAACGCACATCGCTATCGGTTGGAAACAGCGCTCCCGAGACTCTGTCGAAAGTTAAGCCGCACCGAGGAGTAGCTCTAATGAATTAGTAAAGTCCAAACAAAGACGAACCAAACAAAGCGCGGGGACATAAATGGCTCGATGATTAGTGGGTCAGAGAGATTAGAAGGGTATACAGTGCAAATGATCCCCCTCTGAAAATACAAATAATTCAGCCAAAACGACCAATCGATAGTCAAGGCCGTTTTAATCTCTGGGATTGGTCCGTCGATACGTGCGCGTGGTCAATGGAGGTCAATGTGCAAAGGCGATGCAAACACCTTCAAAGAACCTCGAGTCTGTAGTCAATAGCGGGAATCAGAAACCCATGCATCCGCGCCTGAGGTTCTCCTTTTGTTCCAACTGTGTGTCAAATCTAAGGCTGTGGATTTACACCAGTGGCCTCTGACCCTTTACTGCCTTGAAAAGGGGCTCAGTATTATCATTTTCCAGTATCCAGTTATCATTGTAAGGTTCACACTTTTACTGTTCATTTTAGTGGCATATTGCCTCATTCAGAGACCACATATTTCTGAATAAGAGCAGAAAAGTTACTCTTACTCATTCCATTGATGTGACTTTTACCAGCCCCCCCCCCCCCCCCCCCTCTAAAGCCTTTGCCTGGCATTTCTTTCCTTGAATATCTGCGAAAGTCAGAGTACATTTAAGTGTAATTCGTGCCGAAAGACCTGTCTCCCGCACACAAATGCCATCTTCCTATCGGGTTAGGAGCTGATTTGAAGGTGTGAAACAAAAGTCTCTGTATGCTTTTATGCAGTCATCACAGTCAGCCAAGCCTGTAATCCTCCGAGGTCCGATAATGACATAGCCCCTGCATTTATTACATGGAGGAGAGGAGAGAGGGAAAACGCTGACTTTGAACAAATGAACACTCTGACCTTTATGCAATAAATATGACATGGGCCGCATAAAAAGACAAGATATCTTCCTCCTGAATGGAAGTCAACACGGATTCTGCTCCCCCGTCGCTTGCTCGCTGTTTCGAATTCTTTTTTTCCCCTTACTGCCGGCTTTCCGCTATTATTTTATATATTATCTGTAAAACCCTGATCATTGTGTCTTCAATAAGTAAGCATTGGTTAAAAAACTGAATGTATTTTAAAGTACTTTTATATTGCTTATTGCATACACCTAATAACGCACTTTCACAGCATTCTCGCCATCTCTGATAATTATAATAGTGTTATTGGCACACTTTTAAAATCCGATTGCCATTATAACATGACTCTCCTTTTGATGATTTACACTGGTGAAGTGAACATAGTTCACCAAATGATTCAGTTATACATTGTTTAAAAAAAAAAAAAAACAATATTAGGTATAATTATAAAGTGGTATTCAAATCGAGTATTTCTACATTAAAACAAAACACACCCTTAAAACTGTCTGCATTTGGCAAACGTTTAGTGATAACCCTTTTTGTTCAAAAGAAAAAGAAAAAACTTGCTTACATTCTCTTTAAGGCCCTGGGTTATAGAAGAGCTATGCGTGCTCTGTATTCAAATTCCTCTTTTAAACTTCACTTGTGTGCAATTTACAGCTTTGAAGCAATAAAAGATATTCAGTGTGTGTCAGTGAAGCAGGGCAGTTTTACCAGTGAGAATCAGCCTTTCACTGTGCCTTTTGTATCTCAGTGTGATCCCAATTGAGCAACCCGATTGTCTTCTTTTGTCACCTCGCGCCGCTGCGATGACAGTAAAGGATTTATGGTTATTTCCTCCATGCAGCCTGTCCATCTGTGGCTCTATCTTCATATGGCCTTGAGAATACGATTCAATTTATTAAGGCAAAGCAATGGACTCATTACTTTAAAAAGGTGGCAAGAGAGAGAGAGAGTGAGCGGGAGTGAAGTGACACACTGAATTGGTTATTAATGGAAAGGCACAGCCATAGGGCAGTTGAAATTTAATGATATCCTACAAGAAAATATGAGGGTGTCAGTCTCCAAAAAGTCATGCTAAATGTCAACATTTTAAGGTCTCGCTGCTAATTTTATGCCTGTGCACAGTAATGTTTTGGAGAGCATTTAGGAAACACGGCCCAGTGGCCAGCCTGATTATCCTGCTCACCTTCTCGGCTCGCTCCAAATAGGTTTGTGCAGCAAGCGATTTCATCTCTAAGTGAAAGGAACATTAGGGAGGGGAGGACGAGAGCGATGGAGGAAAACACGGCGTTTGATTTTCATGCTGTGATAAGAGAGTGGGAGCCAAATGTTACCTGTTAATCTAGCCCAAACCGACCGGGGCTCTTGACTTTGTCCCCCAGCAGGGATGGGGCAAACACTCATTTTCCTCTCTCCGTGATGAAAAGGAAATTAGCTTAAATGTGATGAGGGCACATTATGTGTGTGGGGCGTGTGCGTAATGACTGTGTGACTGCAGTTGTCTCTTTCTTTGTGCATAGGACGGTGCACATGTGCAGCACATATGCACTCTGAAGGAATGTCTCATGTATGGATCATCTCACTCAGAGCTACACATCTGCAGAGCTTATACAACTTTGAAGAGAGCTGACCTCTACATTAGTGGAGTCATGCTCCATCATGTTCACTAACACACATGGACTTGTTTGTGTAGTAACAACGACAAAGCTAAATAACTATTGTCACATACATGACTTTCCTTTTAAGGACATCTATGTTTTAGGCTTAAGGTTTTTGTTATTTTTGGAAGCCATTTAGATTATTACATTTCTCACTTCTCACTCAATCTCCCTTTGTGTCCTACTAACAGTTTTAACTTGTCATTGAAATGTAAAATGCATATATATGGAGCAGTTAAAAACTTGAAAAGCTGAATTGACTTTTCCTCCAAGGCCCTGTTAAGTGCCGACAACATTTGCAAGATAAGCCGACCTCATATTTTTTTTAAAGCACTTAAACTGCATGCAACTACTTTTTCTGCCGAGCTCGGCACCACTGCATTCGTACCAGTGGACAGATATTTTCCTTGACAAGATTTTCCAAATCCAGTGCTTTAAGTGCAGGTAGAATAATGCTGTGTTGGCTGCTAATGGCTGTCCAAGAGGTCATAACTACTCCATTTGAAGGAGGCTGGTTTCTCCGCAGACCTGGCAGGTCAAATCAAATGTAATTGTGCAGTGAAAAAGCAATGGCTTGCTTTGTGTTGGCTGTGCTGACAAGCTCCAGGTTTAGCATTCACTTCTCCTGCTGGGAGGAACACAGGTTTGCAAGGACAAAGGCTTCACCTGTCAATATATCACACTGACTGGCCAGCCAAAAGCCCCGCTCCCTCTTCCCTTCTGTCAGCCTTTCATTGTGCACGCAGCATCCTCTGCAGCCTCCTCCTCTCTGAGCCGCTCCTATCTATCCATCCATCTTCTGTCTTCAGCATCTATCTCTTACTCTCGCCATCTTTCTGTCCTCTTTCCCTCTCTGCTTGTGTGTGTCTTCCTCTCCTTCCTCCTTGTGCACACTGCCTTCGTGTGAGGACTCAGCTGAAATGTCCCGCGGGAGCCAGTTTCAAACACAGGAACCAGAAACATATGGCACATTTTCAACTCCCAAGGTCAATTACAGCTATTTATCCAGAGATCGCAGCTAAATTTCCCAAGGTTTCTTCTAGATTTACCACAGATTGCAATGTGTGTCTGTCACATTTTAAATCAGGCCACTTTCCCCGACTCTCCTTCACTCCCCCTGACTTTCCATCAAATATTTCAAAGGCTTCGGAGTGGGTTTTCGACATGTTTTATCTCTGCTTATCATATGCCCTATCTGTTTTTGCCTCAGCATGGCTGGGTCCAAGTGGCACTTGCTACACAAATCTAATAACATGTAAATTGGAGATAAGCCCAGATCCCTCCAAGTGATATTTTTTACATTCATAGTTTGTCAAGTCAATTCCTAGGCCCCTGTTTTAGCAGCACAACACATGAGGAGTGAGAAAATTAACTGGATAGGTGATTCATCATTGCTAGCACACTGTCAAGGACTCCCTCTGCAGCTATTGAGAGCAGGCTGGAAGAGGAGGAGGCAGAGCAGGAGGAGGGGGCCGTTGTTTTAAATTATGGCATTTCATTCAAAATGCATTGTATTTACAGCGGCCCATTTTTATTTGTGGCTCCTATTATCCGCCGAAACAGTTGTGCATGAAATGTTATTTGTGACAGGGGTGACCTGTGAGTGTTTTTCCACACACTATTTCATAGTGGGGGCCTTAACTGTACTTTTAGCGTACGGTGCGCACAAGAGGCTGTCACAGCTGCTGTTGGCAGCCGAGCTGGTGGAGAAATATCACCTGGAAACAGAGCACTCCAATCCACCGGCCCCCATCACTCCAACGCCTGTCGCTCTAATTAAGTTGAAGTCAATGATTCTGGAGCGATGGTGAGAAATAAACATGCAAACACATGCCAGCCACTGGAGCCAGCACTGGGAGAAAGGGAGGTTCATCTCATTTTAGTGGTGGGGCCAATAGAGGCTTAGAGACACAGATCTAGATCATTTTCCAGCAGAAATGTGTGCTTTAGTTTGATTAAGCCACTTTGATTATATTGATTAAATTAGCCACTTATTAGCGGACTTCCTGTTTTGAAACATGCCAAGATTTATACCAAGCTCCAGTGGAAATGTTATTTGACAGGGCGGCTGTATGGTCGTTGGAGTCTGTCGAACAAAACACGCTGTTTGCTTTTCCCGAAGCATGACAGGTTGTTTCCCTGCAACAAAGCCATCAAATATTCTGTGTGATCCAACATTGTGTTGGAGGGAAGGCCTGCTGAGTGGGAAGCCTGAGTTTGTTAAAGCAATGATTTATGATTAATGCCAACACTAAATAAGGGACAAAGTGCCTACAGTACAAATCAATTACAAAGCTCCAACAGCAGACCTTTCCCTGAGGTCTCCTAACGTCTCGAGTTGTTATGGTGATTTTATTGGAGGTGGGTGATGCATGCATATAATGCCTGCCATACATCTATATCAACGTGAGCTGGAGCCAACTGTAATGCTTTTGATCTTTGATTAGTTCTGTTATTGAGATAAAATAGGACTTTCATGTAGAGCCTGTGTGTAAGGAGAGTGCATTTACATCCCCACCCAGACGCCCACCGTAAACTCTGACAGGACTGCACCAAACAAAACAAATTACCACAGGAGTGGCTTCTTAAAAGTAGGCAATTCATTATTTTTATGAAGTCAAATTATAAACAAATTTTAATCCATTAGGCAACCATCCATTCTAATTAATCAACAGGAGTGAACTCCATCTGAAAAAGAGAAAGGTTGTTTACTGTCTCCACGGACCAGCAGTGCATATTTCACGTCTCCCCTCTACGAACAAGAAAAAAGATCTCCAAATTACAAACCTAAACTGTGAATCTGAGCACTCGACTTTTTGGCTCAGAGATGTTTCCAGGGCATTTGCAGATGCTTGAAATAATCTCCAATGTTTTTGCTCAATCTGCTCTGAGGATGGGTGAAATAAATACTTTAAACTAATTAATGTAAGACCAGCTGTTCCCCGCACTTGGCTGGCGTTGGTGAATATTGATGGGAGGGAGAGGAAGGGCTGTTCAGCTCCGCTCACTGTTTGTACAAGACTCAGTCTGCCACATAAACACTGCTGAATGCTGAGGAGAGCTGCAGTTTGGTGACACACTGAAGGTTCTACAATGCAAAGATGGTTTTGCCCTTCATTTACATTTAAATACAAATATGGATTTTAGGTGGATGATGGCTTCAAGTGTGAGCCCATTGTTGCATATTGCCTTCTCATCTATCATGTAGTGCAGTGGTTGGCCTGGTCCCTCCTCTCTGCTCCTTTCCTCTGAGCCCGCTGAGAGGCTGGACAGCAGATGGCAGGGCCCTACCCCTCTGCTCTGATGAATGGTGGATGATGTCATCTTGGTTTGACAGGCAGCCGTGCGTGCGTACACAAAGGAAACCCTCACCCCTGGGGTCTATCTTCAGGGCCTGCTTCTGAGTTTGGAGCCCATATGACATCTCTTAAAAGCGAGGGGAAGCGGGATTTATGTCCAGGTTAATACTATTTAGCCCTGCACTTGAGCAGGCCTTGAGAACATGCAACAGCACAGAATCTCTTGATCGACCTCTGACAGGGTTAAAGTGTAATCATAAATTCTGTGCTTTAAAGGTAAACAATCAAATGGAAATTATTTCATTGTCCCTTTCTTTCAGAAGACAACCCCCTGTGCACCCCAACAGCAAGAGACAGCTACGAACGATTGTCATTGGCTGGACAAGCTCTGCCCCCTGGCTTTCCATCACCTTTCCTCTTTCCAGATGGCCTGTCGTCTATAGAAACGCTGCTCACCAACATACAGGTAAAGACCGAAGCACTTAACATGACTAAACTCTTTTCAAATTCTGTACAACAATTGGGCTTAAATAGAATTATTTATTCCTTAATATTTCCCTTCAAAAGGAGAGCGATCCTGACACAGTTTCACACATACTTTACTCTCAATGGGCGTGAAGGCATGTGAAAATGCAATCAGTCAAAGTCTGACATTTATTTAATGCAAATATTTACCAATCACAACTTGTTTTTCTGAACTGTCTTCACCTACTGTACATTATAAGAAACCACGTCACACTGTTTACTCAATTTTCAGTCCTGCCTTTTCTATTAATCGCTGATTGACTTGGCAGGGTCAAGAGACACTCAGACACGCTGTTTTTTAATATAAAGTATGCACAATGTTGTATGCAAAGAAAGAACCCGCAGCCTTCAGGACTGCTTTGAAATGTTGCAGTATCTTAATTCCGTGCTTCAGTAAATACAGAAGTAAATGTCAAAAAGCTTTGCCATTGCTCGCATCCTCAAACCACAATTTTGACAAGGTTTTGGACACGATCGCACACCTCCCCCATTAGAGCCATTGAAGCATTAGTGTTAACACCTAACTTCACAAAGATTAAAAAAAAAAAAACACATTTGGCTGCGTCGATGAGTGTAATGATGTGTGTAGACTGCTGCCCTTCTCATTGCACTCGTACCACGGGCATCACAGCCTCGCTTCTCCTTTTGGCTTCCAGTGGTAATTAGGAAGCCACAAGTACAAACCCGTCATCAGCCTCCCAACACTCTTCTAAGTCATCCCTGATAATGATCACTGTGTTGAATATTTATACACAAATCAACAAAATGAAACCAAGCAGAAAATTAAGATAAAGCAACTTAGAATAAATTGGGGTCAGAAGACTCCACAATTAGTAAGTTATAGCCCAGTGCATTTGATATGATTGCGCGCGGATGGGGAATTATCGAGAGCGGAGTGGCTTCGCGGGGCTGGGATGCGCGCTGTTTGCCGTGTACGTCTCAATCCCGAACTATCTGGAGTCCATTTGGGATAACAGACACATGATGAGAAACTTGTCATTCTTATTATTCATTCCTGCTGAGCCGTTTCGCCGAGCTTGAAAGAGACTGTCTCGGTATATTTATCATAATACGGCGGTCTGTCAATGCAAAGAAGGAGATGAAGAAGAACAAGAAGAAGAAGAAGAAGAAGAAGAGGAAGAGGCGAGGGGGAACTCCAGAGGATGAAATGTTAAAGATATCAGAAGGAGCCATTGTGGAGAGGGAGGTGTGACCTTGCCTGTAAGATCCCTGTTAGCCTCTGCTCACTGAACTTGGTGTCATCCGGTTTACTTTGACGGATTTGTACAGTGCCTTTGTGCTGCCAAGTGCTAAAAGGAAAGTCAGAGTTAAGTGCCCCAGCAGTACTCTATGGCCAGGCAGCAACCTCAAAAGTCTTTCTGATGATCCATTCCAAGTTTTACTAAAAGCAAAATACAGAAGATACGCACACATCACTTTACAGCACAGTGATAGCATGGTAATAAGCTGGCTATACCTGAAGATGCAATAAGACGGTATTGTTACTTGGGAACAGGACTACTTTATATCAGAGTAATATGACTAATTATAACCCTTACCAAATCGATAACCCAGTGTAAAGATTGGAAAATACCAGGGGGGAAAAAGTGCTGCAAAATGTGTTGAGGGTTACTATGTCTTAAAGCTAAGTCCAGCCCCACAAACACAATTCAAGTCATAAATGTATCCAAGCTAATGCATGCTGTGAGGTACAGGATGTGTTTTGATAGTAGCATTAAGTAAAAAGTCTCTTAATAAAGCAAGCAAGCGTGAGCAAACTTCCTTCAAACGTAACTTGTCCTGTCTCTTAATCTGTTCCCAATGCCTTCCCTGCTTGTGTTTTATAGCTTTGACCAAAAGGGGGTCAGACGACACTTGGGGCTGTCACTGTCTTTCATTAATTCATCCATAACCAATATGACCGAATTTAGGCTTTTCATCTTTAAAGGGCAAGCAGAAAAGGCCACTCAGCTTTTTTCTTTACTAAAAGTTTGGTGCCAGGATAACCCTTGTAACAGTTCTACTATTTTGTGTTACTTTTAGGGGACAACACTAAAAAATCTTGGAGACATTTGTCCAGTTTGTCCATTTTTCTTTTTACCCAACAGCACAGGATTAAAACATAAAAAAATAAAAACTTACAGTCAGACAGCAGATTGTCATCACTTCACAAATTTTGGCAAAAAATGTTACTCTTTGGTTAATTTGTGTATTTCCAACTCTTTGTGTGTCCAGGGGCTGCTGAAAGTCGCCATCGACAACGCACGGGCCCAGGAGAAGCAGGTGCAGCTGGAGAAGACAGAGCTGAAAATGGAGTTGTTCAGGGAGAGGGAAGTCAGGGAGACTCTGGAGAAGCAGCTGGCCATGGAGCAGAAGAACAGAGGTACAGCATGATGGGTTTCCTGGCACCACATCCACCTGCCAGCCTTCAGAGCATTTCTCCTTACTTACAAAAGGAATATCTGTAGTGGATTGGACTGTATTGAGATAGGAATCTAACGTTAAACATGATAGTAAAATCCGTTCCTTTCGTTTTAAAGAGGTGGCAACATTCACAGAGTCAAAACGATATATATAAGTAAAGTAAAGAGTTTCCGAACAACTTCGTTAACACCACTGTCAAAACTTAATTCATTAATTAATTAGTTTTTTGCATTTTAAAATCTCCTTTGGTCTACAGTTACACTGACTTAGAGTTAGACGCAGTATGAGAACACAAGATTATTATATGGGTAGAATATTATGTTTTAATATTAAGTCAGAAACATCATGAACTAAATAGGTATTATAGAGAAAGGCATTGCATCCTCACAAATTCATAAACCAATAATAAACCAATGGAGATTTTAAAGCAGTACTAAGTAACTTGTTTACCTTAATAAATCCTTTTCGTAGTCCCTCTGGGGGTTATACAAGTGTTGATGGGATGATTGGGGGTCTTTCATCTCCCCCTGGTGTCTGTGGCCGGAAAACCATGCTTTTAACTTTCCCTGCTCTGACCCGGAGACCCAATACACACTAATGGAATCAAGAAGAAGAAGCTAACAGGCTAACGGGCAAAGCTAACTGTGGGCTAGCGCCACTTTAGCAGTATTTACAGCTAAGTTTGAGTGACAAAAATGATCTCTATTGTGTAATTGAATGTGCAATATCCCTCTCTCCCTTTGTCTTTTCTGTCAGCGTTGTATTTACTCTCAGGGACAATTAATGAGTAAAAACAACATCATGCTACGACACGTGCAGTGGCACTTATGGCCTCTAGGGGCAAAAGTTACTTTGTTCTGCTTTAACATGTGAAATATAGATATAGCTACAAACTATATACATAACTTTACTGTGTTACATGTCAAATACATAAAACAGCTACATGAGTCGTGCTTTTATTTTTCATTTTGTCATAGTTCAAACATGGCGTATTTTCACTATAATAATCTGTTTTTTGATCCCCTTTTCTGTTAGCAAATTCTAAAGTAGAACCAAATTGCTAAAACCTACTATTACCAAGATAGACATCCCTTCACAAGTCGCTTTACCTTTTGCAGTATGACGGCTTCTTGCATCTGGAGGCCAGCGCTCTCGTGCATGTGATAGGCTTTGAGTGTTCGTACACGACTGCGGCATGCATGTTTAATGTATCTTATTGAAACGGTGACAGAACCCGCTGTGCGTTCCTCTTGTTACACGCTCTCTCTACAGTGATCCAGCTTTAGCGCCGCCTCTGCCCTTTTGTAGTCAGTTAACATAATTGAAAATACACATTAACTTACTTGAATTCACCCGGGCTCATGTTAAATGCATCAGCTCCGTCGTCTTAAGCGAGTCGTTTATGTTTAATGAGAGGAATTCATGAAAAAATATCACAATAAATGTTTCAGCCAATGTTAATTCCCTCTAGCTCTGTTAAATTGTAGACATAATTGAATTTGGTCTTAACACTGGCGTTATTGTATTCTCATTTATGTTGTCCCACTTCTCAATGACATTTTAAATCAGACTATGAACAAAGTGTGGCCTATTTACTGAAATTCACACATTGTTACCAATTCAAGCCCTAATTTCAAAGTTTCGGGCTGAATGTTTTTTCCACCAAGCCACATAGCCCATATATCTCACAATAGTAAGTAATGCAGAGAAAGTAACAGTAATTGGCTTTCGGTAAATGAGGTTAAGATATTGCACAGATCCAAATATATTAAATAAGTAACACCTTTTGCCAATGACGTACTTTTTTCTGAGCAAAATTGACTGCAGTACTCTTAACACAATTCTATAAAGTTTCCTAAAATGCGTGCACATACTTATGAAGGATTTTTTTTTTCCAACCCTGTGTTGCAGCAATCATCCAGAAGCGTCTGAAGAAAGAGAAAAAGGCGAAGAGGAAACTGCAGGAGGCGCTAGAGTATGAGTCCAAGCGACGAGAGCAGGTGGAGCAGACGCTGAAGCAGCCCTCCCCATCAGACAGCATGCGCTCGCTCAACGGTCAGTGCTGCCACGCCCCGGGACACAACACATTCTTTTTGGGCTCTTGGGTTTTGATTTCACGATAGCCTATAAAGTTTGTACAAAAGTTGAAGTATTGCTCTGTTTGGGAGCGCTTTGTGCATTCTAATGCATTTCAAACAAGGCTATATTTGCCGACTGTCTTAGGCGACAGCTGCAGCCGGTTTACAGAGAGAAGGTTTGGAAAAACAAAAGAGCTCGCAAATATGAAGGAGTGTTTCCATTCTCCTGTCGTTTACCTTAAGAGCCACGGCATAGTTTTTAATATTACTCATATAGTAGCTTAATGTTGGAAAATTAAGTTTTGAGGGTTAGTTGTGCTTTTATAGACACTACTATCAACATTACAGTTTAAGCACCAATACAATGCTATGATTACTGCTTTTACTCCTACTCCTACTACTATTTCTATTACTACATCCTTTTCTAAAAAAAACTTGACTTCCTTAACCTCTTAACCCCCGCATTGACCAAGCACATTTTCTCCAAATCGGCTTTACCCAAATCTTGAAGCTTCTTGAGTGTAGCGCCTTATTTGAAAGCTAAGACTAACAAAGCTGATAATGAACAGATCTTTTTCCATTTTTCAGTGGTTTTTTTTGTCACTTCTTCGTCATGTTTTTGCCATTTTTCATCGCTTTTTGTTGCTTTGCTGTGGCTTTATTTGATGCATCTTTATCACATTTTTGTCACGTTTTTGTCGCTCTTTTGTTGCTTTTTGCCGGGGTATTTGACGCTTTTTTTTGTTTCCCTTTCATTCTCGTTTTTGACGCTATTTTCAAGAAGCTTTTTTTACATTTGGGTAATGCCAAACTGAAAACAATGTGCTCGGTTCAGGTGGAGGTGAAGAGGTTAAAAAGAGTTGCAATCCAGCTTTACTTTTACTGCGAATGCCTACAAAGTATAACAACTTCAGCTAAAGTTGAAGTCCTCCAGTTTCCTTTGAATCATTTTTTTCACCCTATTTAGCACTCCTTTTATCCATATTTGAAGCGGCATTATCCTCAGCCGTGCAGTACAGTAGCCCCCCTGTCCTGTCTCCCCGTCCACTCCCTCACACGGCGGCCTGAGGGCTCTTGGCTCTTGTTGCGTATGAACGATGCAGTGGAGGTGGCACGCTGATAGGTGTGTGTCAGGGATGTTTAACGGCGCCGCTCCTTCTCTCCTCTGCAGACGCTCTGACCCCTGAGATGGAGAGTGACCGCAGCAGTGCAAGAACAGATGCTGAAAGGACAATACAAGGTACAGGCCTCAGATGAGACTATAAATCTCCCTCTCTTTCTCTGGCTCTCATTCTTCCACACTCTGTCCACCAGCACCAACACCACCACTCCTCCCATATGCGCGCACACACACACACTTACAGTTTATGAACATTAGAGCTCCTGAGCCTGCTGTTCTGGCATACAGCTCGCCATCTGGGCCACCGCTCAGGGTCAAGATCATTGTTTTTTTTGTGTGTTTTTTTTTACCCCTCAGGCTTAATATTGTTTTAAACTTCTCCAAAAAGTGCAAGGCAAAATGCAAATAGAGCTGTCACAAATTTATGAAAGATTCAGAAATAATAAACAGATAGAAAAAAAGATTGTAAAAGCAGTCATTGGTGAGGGGAAAATGTCCACTTTGCGCTGCTCATCTGATTCATCAGTTTTGAACTATCAGCCTAGTTGTTAAAACGCTTTGTTCCCTGAAAGTTGTGAAATTAGCTTAAAAACTCATTCCTATGAAGAATAGGGATGTTGAGAATTAAAAAAATTGGGCTCGATATTTTTTGTCTGTTCACTTATTAGCATTTCTCACCATTCTTCCTTTGTAAAACTTTGATTTAAGTTCACTGAAGCAAATTCAGTTTCAATATATTTCATGTTTATCGCAGCTTGTGTGGAATTTTAAGGTTATGATGATATGATGACTTTTAGAACTAGTTCACAATATCTACTATCAGTATCTAGGCCTTTCATGATAATAAATTTGAAGTTCGATATATTGAGGCAGGATTGTATCGTGATAAACGATGCAATCGGACATTATTGACTCTAACGATACTAGATACTGTCAATCGTTTATCTGTTTTTTATTGAACGATAAGTCGATATAGTATTTATTGTGACAGCCCTAGTGTCTGGTATTGTCAATAATATTGCCTATCGCGATACTTTCCTGCCTCAATATATCGAACATCAAATTTGTTATCGTGACAGGCCTAGTTAAGAGTACGAATTTTATGTGCGGCTTAGTTTTAATCTAAAAACAACTGCAATTGCAATGTTGTTACTTGTACTAAGACTAAACTAGTCACAGCCACTAAGATACCTGTTAATACTACAGTGACTAATACTTAATAACTACCCTTTTAACAAGAGTTACAGAAGACTGGAGACTTTAAAATAATCCATTATAGCTTCCTGCCTCTCCCTACACTTTCACAGTTTTGCTACATTTGATTAATGTTATGTACTATATGTGCAAAAAAAAAAAAATCTGGGCAAGATTCTACAAAAAAATATCAGCGTTATTGCCAACGTTCTTCTTTCATTGCAATGCCAGAATCCAGAATTGCACCGTAAGTAAAATAGTTTAACAGCCAATCGAGCGGGTTTGCCGATAAGGAGGGAAAGTAGATGTTTTGTTTACCGCTCTGAAAGCATTAATGAGTCATAAAACCACAAAAAGCGGTGGAATCCCCCCTTTGATAGTAATAAACGGGCCAAATCAATCCATTTTATGAATAAGCCTTGTACATTTTTAATGGTTTGTTTGTTTGTTAGCCTTGGGGGTGCAGTACACGTTTGGGGAGGGGGGCTTTTGCTGGCAGGATAACCTCTGTAGACTGTCTGACTATCTGTGTTTACCCAGATACAAGACACCTTAACCGAGGGTGAATATCCTCATTATTACTCTCCACGTCTCCCTATTTATTTATTTTTTCTTTTAATGCGCTAGAACTCCAACCTCAACCTTCTTATCTAGGGGTCCTGCTGTATCCGCCACGAGTAATTTGCTCAGAAAACTAGAACAACTTTTCTCTAACACTTTAATGGATAGATAACACAGAATGAAAATAAACCAAGAAAACGCCTTAATTAAAATCCCATGCAGTCAAATGTTTGAAGTCTTAAAAGGGGGCCCATATGATTTACATAAAAAGATAACGTTTAGATACAGCATAATTATAGCCCTCCATTTTGCTCCAAATTGCTACATTTAGCCTTTCTCGTATAAAACAAAATGTGAATTAGATATTTGTCACAGCTTTCTTATTATTTTTTTTTAATCATGTTAGAATCACTGTGACGCGGCTACGGAGCGTGTAATTTGGCCACTCTCTCAATCACTCGACGTTCGCGAAGAGAAGAAGAAGAAGGCGGCAAATAACAGGCTGCAAGGTTTTTTTTTTTTTCCGTCTTGTGTACGCGTGTGTGTGTGTGTGTGTGTTTTTTGTTCAATTAGAGAGAAGCATTCGTCTGCCACCCATGTCTCTCCTCTGCTCTACTCGGCGAGCCTCACTGTATAATTAACCTCAAATGGCAAAAAATGATGTTGATAAATTACACAAGCAAAAAAAAAAAGGCACGAAAGGGAGGGGTGGGGTTTAGCAAGCCTATCACTCGCATGAGAGGAATACACGCTGTACAGTCTCCAGCTCCACAGTAAGGGAATGCAAAGAGGGAGAGAGAGAAAAAAAAATAATAATGAGGCCATAATTTTCGAGAACTAATTATTTCTATTTGTCTTTTGTCACACTCCTCTAATTCCACGATATTAACAGTCCCGTGTTTATTAATTGCTTTTTGCAGTGTTTTGAATGGGGTCCAAGTGGAAAAGCGTGGCTCTTTTAGTCGTGCGCCGTACCTTACCCACCATTT
Organism: Gobius niger; assembly: GCF_951799975.1. Lineage (NCBI taxonomy): Eukaryota > Metazoa > Chordata > Actinopteri > Gobiiformes > Gobiidae > Gobius > Gobius niger. The sequence continues at coordinate 21,571,872 of NC_136860.1, forward strand.
GCTTGGCAACGGCTACCCCGCCCCACCCGACGACCCCCGTCCTATCTTTATAAACCCCCCCCCTTTTCACTTCTGTATCTTCCCGCACTGACGTTTTTTGGTGTTGGGGTTTACGCGACCCCAGCCCCACATGCGTGCACTCCCCGAGATAAAGTTCTTTGTTGCGAGATTAAACATCAAAACAGTTAAAGTGAAATTAAAATTAAATGAATGAATGTCACTGAAGCAAAAAAGGCTGTAATTAATGGATCCCTTAATTGTCTTCATAAAATATTTGCATGGGCATAATTTGCATAATTTACATGTATTAATTAATCTTTCAAAGGAATTTTATGCTGAGAGAAGCCAAAAAAAATTCCCTTTGTTTTAGTTAGCATCTAATGAAATATTTATCCTCTTTAATGAACTTTTCATCTTGATTTGAATATAAAAATACTAAAGTTTGAACATATTTTTAATGAGCCGTTTGCCTTTTATGGAACGTTGGTGTCAAGAAACGTCACTGACTTTCTTGTGTGAGGCAAGATGTTTCATTCTCTGTGCCAGCGTTGCACAATATTGCTCTTATATCTTCAGACTATGAACAAACCTTTCTCTGAATAAGTTCTTTGGAATGCAACACTGAAGTGGCAGATGTTATAAAACCGCATTCTAATCACTGTAGACTTGAAACCTTCTGTTCGGCGTTTCATTCATAACCACATCTTCAGAGAGAAGGGAAATGGGCTGCAAAAAGAGGGTGATTTCAATCAGAATCAGAATTGTTTTATTGGCAATTGTTAGTGAACAGGTTCACAACAAGGTTTTGGTTTTTGGTTTTTGGTTCAATTGTGCAACATCAAAGGTCAAGGTCTATTTATATAGCACGTTTTATACAACATAATATAACACATAACTTAGATAAATAATAAACTATATCAACTTCAGACTGCAAGTAGGCCTGTCACAATAACAAATTTGAAGTTCAATATATTGAGGCAGGAAAGTATCGCGATAAACGATATTATTGACTCTAATGATACTATATACTGTCAACTATCAGACATACAAATGACAGTAATCCATGGTTCTAAAAGTGTATCATCATTTCCTAAAATACCACACAAGCTGCAATAAACGTGAAATATATTGCTTTCCAGCCCTCCATCACATTCAGGGGACACTAAGCTTATTCTCCTTTTATTCATTTCAGAAAACAGGATTATTTATTTAAATTCTTTTTGCATTGTGGAATTAGATTTGTAAAAGATCAACTTGTCGGCTCGGTGGCTTAGTGGTTCGTGCTCACTTGGAGTTTGCTTGTTCTTCCCGTGTCTAAGTGGAGCTCCTCTGAGGCTGAGATCTGACGAAGGGTCTCGCCCAATGCTCCTGAAGGATGAAGAGTGGGTCAAATGCAGTGATTTCTCCACTACCTACAAATGAAGTCCATAAAACTGGGCTGCACAGTACCCAATTTGACTTGTTCACACCATAAACAGCTGCTGTGACTATGTGTAGCCCTATGACAACTTAAATGCACACTTGTGAATCCGTACGCTATCAGCTGGTGTTTCTCAGCCCACATTTCCCTCTGCTCTTCAGGGCCCCCTCCGCTCTTGTCGCTCCTCCCTCCCCAGCTTTATGTTATTTGTAGCCTTTTCGTGTTATGCTATAATGACTTTTACACAGAATTCGGTGGTTGTTGCTTGAATAAATGCAAGCCAGAGTGCAATGCCTTTGAGACCTACGGCAGTGCTGGGTAATTAGCTTGTGTGTTTGTAGACACCACCAACACCCTGCCCACCCCACCCCCCCTGGTTCCAACTCCTAACACATACATACTTGCACACATAACACGCCTATCGTCGCTACTAACAGAAACTGCAAAAGGCGTTAGATATTGATTGTATGTTGGGTAAGGAAAAATTAAACTTCAATGTGATATAACAAAGCTTTACAGAAAATAATGTCAATAAACGCACGACTAGCGGGGATTCTCATGTGTTTAGCACAAGTGCAGCTCAGAAAGAAGTTGTGGCATTTTGTGACCAATTGTTTATGCTTCTCTAGAAATAATGCATTTGATTTGGTAGAATAATGTCTCACAGTATATCAAATTTTGGTATAGTAGTATATAATGTTGGGCAAGTTACTTTAAAATTGTAATATATTCTATATTAGTAGCTACAGTTTAAAAAATGTTATATGTTTGTATTAAATATTACTGTTTGAAAAATTTACCTGAGTTACACTACTTTTAGTTACTTCTGAGCTACTTTTTGCAAAATATGAACTGAAATTAGAAATAATGTAATGTTCCGCGCAAAAATGGAGTCAAAATTTACTTTTCCTTCGCTTTTCCCATTCTCTAATTTTTTGTTTTGACGACATTAACTACATGCAACTGCAGATCTTATACACCAGTGTCCAGTAAGATTTGATGCTGCATTTTATGTCGGGGGATTTTGGCATGTTTTCATTCATAAATTAAATACGCTTGTGACTCAAATTACTTAAATTGTAATGACAAATATATTCCCGTATTTTGTTTAAAGGGGCTAGATGCAAGTTGGCCATTTTATACTCACTACTGCTACCTCAGGTCATACTTGTAACTGCACCTTCTATATCTTGCTTGTGCATGATGACAATTCGGACCCGAATTAACACCTTTTTTAGTGAAAGAATAGGTCTGGGCTCATTCTACACCTTAGGACATTGTTGGAACATGTAGAGGGATTAAAATACATAATTTTGACATTTTTAAACTCTGTATAGTCCCTTTAAGTATGTTATGTTCCTTCCTGAAAAAAGTAATATATTTTTGTAACTCACTACTTTTGTAATCCGTTACCCCCAACACTGGTGGTATAAGACTAAAGTATAAGACTATGTTCCTACCTGGGATCGGATTATCAGTAAGGATTTGGAGATTCTAGATTCTATTAATGATAAAAGCCAAAATATGGGTAGTTTTATGGATAGTTTTGGTGCACTTTCATCTTACGTCCTACGCCGTTCCGTACGTGTTCCCCCACCCATCGCAAACACCTGCCTCTGCAGACTAGGAATCATGTCATGTCTTGCGCAGCCCGTGTCATGTCTAACAAGTTGGCGCCGCTAAACGTCTTTGTGTGCGTTCCTCTTTAGCGTTGAATTATTTAGGCCGGCTGCCATCGAGCATCCTCCTATAAAGGCGTTTACTGTAGCTCTCTCCCCCTTCCTTCCCCGGCAGAGACAGAAAAGCGTACAACAAGGTGGCGGAAATGGTGCGGTAATAAACGTCAAACACGGTCCTCATGTTGAGCCTAACAGATGCTTTTACCAGGGCGGTGTTGGGGAGAGTCGGAACTTGCGCGATCAGGCAGACACAACGCTAAAAGACAAGAGCGTATATGGACGAAGCTCGTTAGGTTGGAGGTGTCTTGCCGGTGCCGTTTTCAATGAGCGCTCTTTCCAATGCTGCGAATGTCACTTAGAGCGCAGGCCCACATCATGAGTGCCGTATTATGTTCAAACAAGCGTATCAGCGGAGATGTCTTAAACACGAGCGAGATGCCTCCTGAGTGGGTGCGATAGCTCCCGCGTCTGCTTTGTTGCTTATAAATTATGAATACTACAGACTAATTATATTTGAAGCTTCTGACTCGAGTTCATATAATTACTTAAATACATAGGCATTTGCTTTATGTAATATTAACTATATCTTTTCTGCGGTGCCAAGAATCATTGCTGCCATGTGCTACAGTATGCTAATGCCAGAGTGGTTGTTTAACCTCTTAGCCTTGAGTTTGGCTTTACCCAAATCTAAAAGCTTCTTAGCTGGAGCTTACAGCCTATAGGTCAGTGTAATCTTTTTCCTTGCGTTGTTGCTGTGTTTCCGTCACTTTATTTACCTTTATTTACACTTTATTTATCACTCCTCTGTCACTCTTTTGTTGCATTTCTGTCACATTTTTGTCATTGTTTTTTGTGTTATTTTTGTTTTGCTTTTTCATCACATTTTTGTTGCTTTTTTATCCCTTTTTGTTGCTTTTCTATCACTTTTTTGTTGCTTTTTTTATCATATTTTTGTTGCTTTTTGTCACTTTTTTGTTGCTTTTTTATACATTTTTTGTTACTTTTTTATCACATATTTGTCGCTTTTTTATCACTTTTTTGTTGCTTTGTTATCACTTTTTTGTTGCTTTTTTACCACTTTTTTGTTGCTTTTTCATCATATTTCTGTTCTTTTTTGACACTTTTTGTTTTTTTTGTTGCTGTTTTGATGATGCTTTTTCCATGAAGCTTTGAGATTTGGGTAAAGCTGTAGAAAATGTGGTCGGTGCAGGTGGGGGTTGAGAGTTTAATAAACTAGTGATAGTATGTACACATATAGCCTGACTCCCTTTGCTGCCTGGTGGCACAGCAGTTAGAGCTCCTGCCTCACATCCAGATCCATCCTGTTTCAGCCAGGTGGGCGGGCATTGTGTTTGGTGTTTTGTCTAATGTTTGGCTCTTCTGTGTGTTGCAGATGGAAGACTGTTCCTGAAGACTACAGTGATGTACTGATCAGGCCGAGGATCTGCGGGGAAAACATAAAAAAAAAAAAAAAAAAAAACGAAAGAAAGAAAGAAAAAACTTCAAATCAATATAAAGAAAATATAAGAGGGAATACCCACAGAGATTTTTACGAGCCTGGTTTACTGAATCAAAAAGTCATGCTGCTTGTAGGGATGGAAATGCTGTGTTCACCCAAATGCTGGAGGAGTCGAATGTAGGCAAACCTTTCTTCTCGCTTAAGCCAACATGGAGTAGATTGATGAAGTCGGTTGGCTTATGCGAAAGATACACACACATACTATTGAGCACAGTCAAATCCTACCAATGGTACACTGTTGGTAATAACTAAAATTCACAGCACTGAAGTTTTTATACTGTATCCTCAGCCAGCGAGAAAAGCTTCGAAAGTAAAATTGAAGGTTTTTTTCGTTTTGTATTTCAATTTGAATTTTCGAGAAGCTAAGACGTGGAGATTGTGGAGAGAGTAAAAAAAAATGTGAATCGTATCCATGTGTTTAGCGCAAGAAAAAGACTGAAGTTTTCTAAATTAGATGACAATACAATCAAGTTTCCTTTTTACAATTGTTGTACATATAGGAGGAGTCCCTCTATCACACGGAGCGGATCATGGCGTATGTGTATATAACGTTAAGAGGTATTGTGTATGCAGTTAGAGCTATTAGGCAAAACAATACCGCCATTTATATAAACCCCATCGTTCTGTTTCCTTCTATTTCTGAGCCGTCATCCTTTTTCCTATAGCTGCCATTTTGGTGAGAAAGCATGCAGGCATGTAAATGTTTGTCCTGGAATTATGATATTTAATAAATCCTATATTGTGCTGAACCAGTCCCGCGGGTCCATGCCACACCAGCGACCCCAGGATGATTTTGACAACATGATATCCAACACTTTCACTTTGAAGACTTTCAATAGGACTGTAACATTTGTAACAAAGGTAATATTTCTTGGGATTAACTGTACATTTTGCCATGTTAGTCACACACACCTCAATGCTTTGTATAAAAACGTAAATGCAAAACGATGTGATGAGCTGAGGGAAAAAAAAATTAAAACAATCAAATCCGACAAACTCCAACACAGAACATTTGCTAATCCCAAACTTCTTTTGTACTTGTATTTCATGGTATCTCTTGATGGAAAAATAATTCTCATCTTAAGTTGACGTTTTCCCGTTGCTTTCCCTAAAGACTTTTTGAAGACTTTTTGGTGCTGAAACACCTATGTATAATACTAGACATAAGCTGATGTCGCTGCAGTTTAGACTTTCTGTGTTACAATCAGAGACTGGGAGGAGTGACCAGGAGCAAGAGGAGTGTCCCATGTTCACAATGTGTTTGTTCTTTTTGTTCTCAATGGAGTGTCTAGGTCTGTTGTCACTGATAACTTATATAGCTTCTCGAATCATCTCTTCATTGTACTTCAAATTCAAATAAAGTTAACATGTTGATGATAGAATTATGTGTATGTTTGTTTATCCAATACACTCAATGGTACAGTAACATTTTTTGTGCCTTTCTAAGTCATTTCAGACAATGAAATGGTACAAGTGTATAACATATTTTAAAGACACACTGTGGGACCTTTTGGATTAGACTCTTGCCAGCAATTCAGAACATGCTAGACACAGCTAGATGCAGAAAATGCAGTGAATAATCCAGGAATGGATTTGGATGAGGACCTTTTAAAATCTCATATTTGGCTGCCTTTAGTCAACATCTCCATGGAGACGAGCGGGAGACGTCCCTGCTCCCAGCAAAGTTACCGTCAGGTCAGAGGTGCCTCCCGCAGCAAAAACACATATGTTTGTTTTTTAGGTTCTATCTATTTCAATAAATGTGTATATTTATTCTCTATATTGGGTGAAATGTTACGGGTGTGGCTTCAAGTGCATTACAAAGTTAGCTTCTTGTTAAGAATATTATTTAATGGCCTTCAAAAAACATGCAATATTGTTTCCTCTGGGGCCAGGACACTTGTGAAAAAGAGATTCTGAATAAATAAAATTGAAACACAAGCGTTTCTTTTATGACAAATCATACGAGCGATCGCGATGTCGTCACATCCGTTGGCCATGGTAGACATTTTACATTTTCATATTGCTTCTCTTGCGCTGAAACAGATCTATCATTTTATAAAACCGAGTTAGAGGCCTGTATGCATCAGCTGCCTACCAAACATCCGGCGAAAATTGCGGAAGTAAACAATAACAGCGATCGCTCGTATTCAAAAGTACCTCATAAATGTACATGTGCTTTTGCTGTGAGCTACTCACCTCTCCTCATACTTGACTGTAACTTTCTTTGATTACCCACTGCAGTTGCATTTTCTGTGTTGAGCTTCTCATTAAGAGAATGTTTTGAAGTGGTGGCCACATTAAAGTACAAAATGTTGCACAGTGTGCCATTTTTTTTTTTAAATGATACAAATCAAATGTATAATTACAAAATCCATAATCGGAACGCCACTGCAAACAAACAAGTACAATCAATCAATCAATCAATCAATCAATCAATCAATCAATCAATCAATCAATCAATCAATCAATCAATCAATCAATCAATCAATCAATCAATCAATCAAACTACTACTTTTTTCACCTCAATATCACAACACCAGTCACCCCACAGTGCGATAAGTACAACTATATAAAACAAATAAAAATGTAAACACTTGGGAAAGTATGGGTCTTAATATATGCATTCTCTGACTCGTAATTGTGTGGATACAATCTTATTAAACCGTTAGATCGTGGTGCTTGAATACAAAACAATGTATTGTATTAATCAGAATGTCTCAGAACACATTCTTACTTCTCTATGCTCACTGCCCTTGTAAAACCTCTTATTATCATTCATACTACCATTTCAAAGACAATATTAGCGTTGGCCTAATAAAACAATAGCTGCCCTCTGGGATCATTTGCGCTCAAACCGGCAATAGGTACGGCTTTTAAAATGCATCAAAAACAGCAAACTGACACTGAGAAACAAATGTCTCCGATAAGCAGTTCTGAGTGAAAAGTGTTGACACAGCACTGGGCCATGAATGCCTTTTACAGCGTGGCCTTAACACAGTCACACAGATGAATAATTGACTGATTGCTGCATAATTCAGCACTGCATTGTAAGTAACAATAATTCAAGGCCTGGGATTTTTCAAGCCTCTTTTTCCGGCTTGGTGTAAAAAATGAGGTTAAAGTTTCAATCAACCTTGAAAGAACAATATGACACACAATGGGCAATCAATCATAAAGGCATGCTTCCAGCTCCGTTTACACTGGGGCACTTTGTTTCCAAAGTTCATTGTCGAGTGATAAAAAGTCTGACATCAAACCCACTTCAGCTTTTTAATGACTATCCCTGTCTACTTTGCTGAAGCACAAGATTAGTCTGGCAATGTTACTTATTCAGTTATCTGTCCAATTGCTTTGTGCACAGTAGGTTTTGTGTGCATTTACTGACAATCATGCTTTTATCTAAGGTGCGTTAAAGGTTGTTAAGTGAATTACATTTTTTCTGCATGGATTCATTGTTCTCATCTTTTTTATATTAAGGATTATTTGTGTGCAAAAGTCACATTTTTCATACAGGATTTTCCATGTTGCCACACCCTTGCCCCGATTTCACATCTCGCTCCTTTATTTTTTGCTGAAGCAGAAGATTAAAAACTATTACTTAGATATTCAGTTTATTTCTCTACGCGATGCCTTTTGAACACTCAGGAAAAGCAAGAGGGCCCCCGAGCTACATGTTCCATATCACTGCGCATTTTGTAATAAATTCAATTCCGTACAAATATGACCAAGAGGCACAGAGACTTTAAATACCAAACGTGCATTATATAGCCGTGTTGTTTAGTGCCGCTGTAGTGTGGAGAGAACAGTGCTGATTGCATATTCAGTGCGTTGGAAAGAGCGTGTTTATTTACACTTGTCTTGATGTCGAGATGTGCTCATGAAGACATCACACAGACATGATTATTCCGCATGATCCTGGCTGCAATTTCACTGTCGGCTTGACTTGACGTCACACTTTAAAAATGTGGTTTGTTTTTCACATATGAATAACTCCCACTAAAGAAACTTAATACATCTTGAATGTGCTAAATATTATTATAACGCATTAAGTTTTGTTTGCGCCACTAGCATCAGCATCCGCACTGCTTCACTTACTCCTCCTGGGGTCATACATCGCCCATGTTTAATTTTTACTATCATTAAATCATTTTAGGCATTCTTTTTCTACCACTTTGCACCAATTTCTATTGCATGTCATGGTTGGATGAAGCCTTTTCCCGTAACTTTGGCCATGTGGCCTTTTTCTTTTTTGTCTGTTTGTATCTTTCTTTTGCCATTAGGCTTTATTGAACTGTACAGTATAGTGTGAAATGGAGAGAAAAGTGAGAGGAGAGAATGGTAGAAATGTTGAAGCTGGGACTGAGGCAGGCCACAATTTTCTCTGTGATCTAACCCCTAGTATATAGGCCCTCATGCAATGCACATCCTGGACCCTAGGAACAATAACCATAGTACTTTCGTGGTGAGTGTTTTTGTCCATTTATTTGCTGATGAAGCAGTGATTAAAGGAACAGGCCACGTTTTTTACATACTGTGATGTGTTCTTACATGAGCTTAGACGAGTTGATACATACCTGTCTGATCTTTGTGCATGCCTATGGAAGAGCTTGGTCGCTTCTAACTTCTACCCATTTGGGTCCATAGGAATATGCTGGGAGAGGCCAAATGCTAACACAGCATCTTTGGTCTTTTTGCGTGACTGAGGGCATGCACAAAATACAGACATGTACGCATCAACTCGTCTAAGCTCAGGTAAGAACATTTCTCAGTATGGAAAAATGATGGCCTGTGCCTTTAAGTTATACCTGCCTACAGGTAAACTTAAAACAGAGACGACCTGAGCCTCTTAGTTAAAACCAAGTTGTGAAGTTGTGGAGTGATCCTTTCTGTCCCAGGAACACCTTTCTAAACAGTTGGTCAAGAACAGCGTCTTCCAGCTGCATCACTGATCCATCATCTCCAAAGAAGAGCTTAAGATGATGGCTCTATGGATTTGTCTCCGCGCTGCTGCAACAGCCTCTTCACCTGCCTCAAAAATAAATAATTATCCTATATCCAGACTGTACACAATTGAGTTGCTTCTGACTCGCACAAATAGGAGGGCCCGCATCACACCTGTTTTGGAAACCCTTCATTGGTTACATTGAGCATTGTGTTCACTTTAAAACCCTGCTGCTGATGTTCTGAGCCCTGCATGTCTCCTGCCTACATCGTAAGACCTCAGACTCGCCTCAGAATCGGAGATCCTCAGGGCATATATGATGCATTGAACTTGCTTTCAAACTCGTGGAAACCAATCTTTGGAGCAAACTCCCTTACTCACTGTGTTTTCTGATTGACATGTGTATTTTGGCTTATGTTTTACATGTTTTATGTGTGCTCTATCTACTATGTGAAGCCCTTTGTGACAATGTGCCCTATAAATAATTTACTGACTTACTTTTGACTCCATCTACTGTTAACTACAACTATTATTTAAGTGTTCTTAATATTGAATAATAACTAAATAAAAAGCATGACTAGTATGGTCTTCATGAGTATAACCGTATGCTAATAGATAACCAAAACCTGGGAACAAAATGGCTTACCTTCCCTTTAACCCTTGGTAATGTGCGTAATGTGCCTTTTTATCATCAGGCATATCCAACCATATATCCATTTAGTAAGAGCCGTAATGTTGTCTGTCCCCTGATTACTCAGCAGTGCCCTGAGATGTTGGAGAGACATTAGGGAGGTGCAGGTTGATTGTCTTACAGATAGGACTAATGTCACCTAATCAGATCCCACCATTATGTATTAGCCACACTACAAAACACTTTTATCTGACAAGGGCCTGGGCCACGTTTGCCTAGATTAACATTTTGCAAGCGTGAACATGAAGAGCCGGTGCAGAGGCTAAAAGGGGGAGGGCTATAGGACTGTGGCTTGCGCTTAGACATTGGACAGTAATTATTAATTTATGATTGTCTCTGGTCTTAATGAAAATGAAAGCCAGGGAAGAGAACAGGGGAGGGATAATGTGGCGTGAAATTGAGTTTCATTTGTACAGGGGCCACCTTTTAACTCTGCGCTTCTCCGGCGGAAATGGATCCAAGCGCTTTCCATTCTCCAGAGATGCAGGTTTTTTTCCCCTCTCTCTCTCTTTCTCTCAGTCTTTTCAGTCAATGTGTGTTCATCCTCTTCATCCTTTTGTGATATTTGGAGCCAACACGACCTATAACATCTCAATAGCTCTCATAAGGCCCTTTTCAAAATGACACAAGCCTCTCTGATGTCTGATAACTATGTCAACAAGTTTCTTCAATGGAAATGCCTCAGCCTCATGTTGCTTTAATGTCAACAAGCTAATGCAGAAAGGTCTCGGTCCAGGTTTGGGGAAAGGGGAGGCGGAAAAAAAGAAGCTTCCATTTGTGGTGCGCTGTCTGGTCGAGAATGCCACGTTGATATAAAAACAGAATCAATTGAGGAGAGGAACAATGTTGTGCCTTTTGAAATTTATCTTTTTTTTAAATGTATTTTTTTTAATCATAGTAACTGTGGCATCTATAGAAGAGGAGGTTTTGTCTGGGAATCTGTAAGATTGTTGGTTCGGGCCCAGCCTGAACACATTGTTGTGTCCCTGGTTAAGAAAGTGAAGACCCATCCTGTCACAGTAATGAGGCTGAATATGATAGGAGGGGCATCCAATATACAGAATACCGTGTTTTCCGGACTCATAGTTTTCCTGGGGGTGCGACTTATACTCAGGTGCAACTTATATATCAAAATATATCATTTCACATGTTTATAATTTTCACACTGACCGCCGCTAGAGGGCGCTCTAGGCTTGTGTACCGCAGTATCTGCAACTCCTGTACCATTGAAGATTTAAAAAACGGTAATCGAGCTGCAGAAAGTTTGGAGTGAGCGAGAAGTTTGTGAAGGACTGGCCATAGCTTGAGGAACGAGTTCAAAAATCAGAGCTTGGACAACTTGATGGCGGAAGAGGCTTGTAAACGGTGCAATTTACGCCTCCATGCCCAGTTGTCAAGGCTGGTACGACTTATACTCCGTAGCGACTTATATATATATGTTTTTTTCTTCTTCATTATACATTTTTTGGCTGATGCGATTTATACTCCGGAGCGACTTATAGTCCGGAAAATCCGGTATATAAAACTGTCATAATGATCACACAACTGCTGCCCCTAATAACAAAAGTAAAACTGTGCAGAATAAGTTTTAGGCAAAACTTATTCTTTATTCAAAGACAAGTGTGTAGTTAACAATGCTCTCTGAAATGAAATGCAGGCTTTTGTTGCGACAGATATAGACAATTTCGGCCTTATTTTCATAAAACTTGCTAATGTTTTTTCTCATTATGTCAATAATCCACAACACAAGTTAATTTTTAAAAATGTTGTCAGTATTCATCTGCTGTACTCCTCTACACAAATACTTATAACAATACCGTTTTTTTCTTTAGACCTAATTGTGTGACCATATTTTTTTCATTCCTCTTGTTATTACACTAAAACACTAAATATATTGCTCACACTTCAGGTTAGAGCCTAGTGTAGTATTTCCAAAAGAACAGAGTAATTGTCCAGAAGACGACACTTTAATCGGTGACCATATTGAAGTACCGGGATATGGCTTATTTCAGTTGACAATTTTAAACATATTCTTATACAGTATTCATGACATATCTGTGAATCTCCAGTAAGCTACAGTTATATTAACACAACATTTTTACCACCTTCCCCTTGCTCATTTTCAGTTACAGAACAGTCCATCAGTGGTTGTATTAGCCCTGGAAGATGCTCTAGATGTGAAGTGTCTGTCTTTGAGCTATAAGGCAAAATTACTCACGACCACAGTCTTCCAAATCACCAGGGTTACTTCTATTAAGTCAATTACATTTGTACAATTGTGAGCGAGGGCTGGTTAATTTAGTTTGACCCAGAGCTGGGCGACACCCCCCCAGATAGCAGATGGATGACCACGGGCGTGAGAGATAGAGGGATGGTGGATTACTCTTCATTTGGCGCCTGTGTCATCCGGGAGGCGACGGCTGAGCACCAAAGACAACATGCCGGGTCAGACACACACAAACAGCACACGCAGTTATTAACCTCCCCCCAGCTCATCAACTTGAGTTTGCAATCTTCCCTCAGAACCATTAGAATACCCTGAAGGAATGACTTTCCAATTAAAGGGGATCTACAAGAAGAAGGTTTCCTCTTCCCTTTTTATCTCTGGCTCCTGGAGTTCTTGATTTCAATAATTTCAATAGGAATTGATCTTTCTATTTACCCGCTGACTGCTACGGACTTATAGAGCAAGGCCAAATAGAGCCACAATTACACAATATTTGTTTTGACGTACATTTTTCATGTAAATGTGGACACAGCTGAGAAGTGGTAATAAATCTCCTCCGGTGGAAATAAAAAAAACGACAAAAATCGGAAGAAATGCGCGCGAAAAAGATTTTATTATTTTTATGTATAACATCCTCAAAACTAAACAATGCCTATATCTGCCTAAGATAAACATGAATGAGTAATACAGTGACATGCACTTTTAACATTTTGGTCATGTAACCAATCACTAATATATTGTTCATTGTTGTTTTTTTTCCAAAAAATTTGACAAGGATCAACGACTGAGTCACAGTATGTCCTGAGCTTCAGCTCTTGTGGGATGTTCCCAGTCTGCAGTGGTCACGATCTATCAAAAGTGGTTGACAGATGATGTATATGGGGTGGAAGGCTGCTCACGTTGTGCCTATCCCAAAGCCAAACTTTCAGTGATCAATTAACTGGTTCTAAAAATGTCACATTACACAGTTCATCCGGTGTGTAAGAGACTGCATTAGGTGTTCATAATGTTATGCCTGATCTTGCATACAGGAACTCTTAAAGGAACAGGCCACCGTTTTTCCATACTGACATTTGTTCTTACCTGAGCTTTGACGAGTTGATGGGTACCTGTCTGGTTTTTGTGCGTACCCGTGACAGCGCTCGGTAGCTTCCAACTTCACCCCCGTTTGGAGGTTTCCTTTAAACTTCGACTAGGTTTTGAAGAGTTCCTCTATAGTTGGGTGGTACATCTATGTTTCTACATCTCAAGAATCCTCTGCTTTTGTTCTTTAACTGACTTTTTTAAATCAATATTTTGTCCAATGAAGTTCTTGAAGTTTTGAATATATGCAGACCACAACACTGCCGACTGCCATTCTGTCCTCTTAAATGCATTTTGATAACTTTTGCCCATAATTATCCCTTCAAATCTCTGAAGCAAACTTCACTGTTACGCAGCACTCTGTCTCGACTCCAAACAGTAGTCTGCTGCAGGCTGAGATGGTGGTTCCCATATTTAAGTTTGACAGAGTACGCCCATGAAGTCTCTCCAGCAGCAGTTCCAGCTGTGTTCTAATGAGCATTTACTGTGTCTCCTTCACGACTACGGCGGCGAGTGCTTCAAAGCCGAACTGGAGCCTTTCGTCGAGTTGTTTTACAGATGCGTCTCAAAATGCGGGGCCGTTCTTGTGTGGACGGATGGTTCTGTCTTTTGCTCCTGACAGCTGTGCCGTGCTTGTTGTTGGCTCTCTCTTGAGTTGTTTTAATAAAGTTGTGCTGCAGGAGTAGTGAGGGAAGATTAATGGCGGCACAGGAAGTGTGGCAGTTGTGAGAGGATGCAGGACAGAGTGGGCCAGCAGCCATCTGTTCCCTCTGCTTTACAGCTCTCTTAATGGAAGAAGCAAACCAAACAACATGGATCTGAGCCCCGCAGACACACACACTCTCTCACACACACACACACACACACATTGGTAGCACGCCGCTAAACACCAAACATCATTTCATATGACAGAGATGAGAGCTGGGCTTTTGTCATTGCATTTCCCTTGTTGGAAGTGTGCGCAAGCCTGCTTTCCTTTTTTTCTTCTTCAGCTCTCTTTTACCTTACAGCAAAATATACTTGGGCAGGAGCCATGACTGTGAGATTGAGATGAAAGACACAGCCTGGATGGAACGTGATTAAGAGAGATGTTCTTGAGGCAAAACAGGACTTGGCATTTGCAAAGACAAAAGCTAATGAAATTAAAGCTGAGCATGGCCATTGTTGTGAGAGTAGTCTTCATGTGTGAGCGGGACGGTGCAAAGTATATGGGACTGGTGTCTGTGCTAACACTAGGGCTGTGGTTTCATTTAGATTTACACACAAGCCCTGGCTAATGATGGCTGAGACCAATGATGCCTAAAGCACTTTATAGGGCTGTCTGGGCTGTAAAAAAATGTTTACTAGAAGCGGCTGAATTGCTCACTCAAAGAATATAATTGTTTACTAGTTGTTGTTTCACATTAATTTACACAGTTAGATAGTTTTATCCTGTCTCTTACCTCCATCTAATAATGTCTGAAACCGATACAACTTTTTACAGACTTCAGATCATGGCAGAGTTTGTTACTTTTATCGGTCTGAGCCTTAAGCTTGTCACACAGCAATCATTGAACTGTCTCACTGTCTGAAAAAAGTTGTTGCATTTCATTTTTGTCCCACTGTCACATTTGTAATAGGAGACATAGTGTTGTATGAATGAGTGTGAATGGTGAGCGGTTCCTTGATGTATGGCTCGTTGAGTGCCTAATATAGGTAGAAAAGTGCTATATACATGTAATCATTTCACTCATAAGAATCTCGATAGTAATTACCTTAATTGTTCAGACCACAAGACAAAGACAAGAACACTTTCCCTAACCATTAAGAAGAAGAATCAGATGAATAAGAACCATTATTATTCTTAGCCACTCAGAAGGAGGGTGTGATATATAAGTTATTTAAGTGCTTTATTTGTTATCATACAGTTTCCCAACCGCGCCTGAGCACGCTATCATTGTGGGCCAAAGCTGACCAGCATGTTTTTGGAGGTGGGGTAAACTAGAGTACTGCCTTCAGTGCTCCTCTGAAGATAGATATAGATAGAGCGATAGATAGATAGATAGATAGATAGATAGATAGATAGATAGATAGATAGATAGATAGATAGATAGATAGATAGATAGATAGATAGATAGATAGATAGATAGATAGATAGATAGATAGATAGATAGATAGATAGCCTTTCTCCTCATGCACCTTTCAACCACTGCCTCGACAGAGTCCAGTGCCCCCCGACCACAGACCGCGCCCTCTTAACCAGCAGTATGCACTGGTACAAAGCCATACATTGGTGCTTTCAACAAAGTGCTACAAAATGAATTAATTAATTTAACGCACTTTATGAGATAATGAGGTTTTATTACACAGAAGTGAAAATTATTTACATTTTGTGCTGTTATTACATCATATGGTGTTAATCTGAATGCAGCTTGACATATGCCTTGCTTAAGAGGATCAGGTTGAAAATCTAAGCCAAATCCATACAAATCACTAATTCACGAATAAAAGCTGCATTTATGGAACAAAAAAGGTATTTCCTGTAAATGAAAAAGAAAACGCTCTTGGCTTGTAATGGTATAAAATGTTGCCTCGATTATTTAATTAAGTGGGATAAAAAGAAATATTTTTTGCATGGCTCAGATTGGACCATGACCCACGCTTGAATGAAATGTATCGGCCAACTGTTCCTGATTTGGCTTGTTTCGAACGAAAGCCGACCATGTCACGTTAAACGACAACATGCGGCGTGTCCCTCTTCCTCCAGTGAAGACATCTGTACAACATGATGAAGTTTCCTCTCTGAGTATCAATCCTGTAATTGAGCTTAGGGAAAGGAGACGTGATGTGCACACAGAGGAAGTCATGCAGGCCTCTCTCTCACTCTCTCTCCACACCCCGCTCGCCCTCTCTACCTGGCTTTTACATTAAATTTGTCAGTCAGCTCTCTTTTAATGCACATCAGCTGAAATGAGTGCATTAGCATTAGCTGCCATCATATCACTCACGCGGCTCAGAGCCCTGTTGTGTAAAGGTTTAGGCGGAGATAAAAGAACCCTGTGTGAAATATTGTAATGGTATGTTTTTTTTTTCTTCACATTTTAAGCAGCGCTGCCTTCTCGGATCATTCCTTGTCATTTGTATTTGCACAGTGGAGTCAGCGAGAATAAGATGCAAGTGAATAAATACGGTGTCAGAGTGGTTTGTGTCTTCAGAGAAACAGAGTTGGGGGTTAAATGCTTGGGCCATTTGATGTATGTGGCCTCTGAGTGGATATTGCATGTCCCCCCTGTCTTACTCTGGGTTCTCTCTGAAACTAATAGGGAAACTGATTGATTTAAATTACTTAAAGGGAATGCATTGGAGGGGGCTTTGGCAGCGTTTTCTGTCAGTTTGAATATAAGACCTAGATCTGTTGAGTGATACTCCAGC
Organism: Gobius niger; assembly: GCF_951799975.1. Classification (NCBI taxonomy): domain Eukaryota; kingdom Metazoa; phylum Chordata; class Actinopteri; order Gobiiformes; family Gobiidae; genus Gobius; species Gobius niger. The sequence goes on from NC_136860.1 coordinate 21,588,847, forward strand.
TACCTACAATGCATAGAAGTGATGACGGGAAGTTCAATGGCCCTGCACCTGATTTTTGTGTGTGTGTGTGTGTGTGTGTGTGTGTGTGTGTGCGTGTACAAACAATGATGAATGGAGTGAAGTTTAAAACTGTTTGTTGTGGACCAATTCTAACATAGATGGGTTTTATACGTAGAACACCATACACAGTCCATACACAATCACACGCAACTTCTTTTAGTAAGACAGAAGTTTTGTTTACCTGCTTACGATCACTTCCTGTGATCTTCCTCAGAAGCGTCACATGGTGGTGACAGTGACATGTGGTATGCAGCTTACATGGATTTGCCAGTTAGTAGTAAGAGATTGCGCCCCGTACTGACAGACGCCTTCTCCAGGACGGCATCCCAGGAGTGGGATAAGGTGTACCCTCGTCCCGGATCATAGATATCGGATTGTTGCAAGAAGGTGAACCACATCATGAACTGGGACATTGGTAAATGGTCTCCACTTATATAGCGCTTTTCCACCTACATTTGGCACTCAAAGCGCTTTACAGCAAGGATCCACTCACCCATTCATACTCTCATTCATACACCAATGTACGCAGACACTGCCAGGATCATCTGCGCTGAAAGTGACAAGTATCACAGCTGGATCAGAGAAGCCATTGAGATCAAGAAATGTGCATCAGCATAACCCATAAACAAACCTGTCTAACAAAAAGGCTGTATGATCTTACTTCGCTTTCAACAATGTTCCACTCTCCACTGTTAACCAGCAGCGACTGAGAGACCTTAACCAACATTTTATGAGCAACAAAAGGGATACTGATCAAAAAGTATGATAAGATATTTACATTATCTTTTCTAGATCTGTTACCAGATTGATATTGCCGGGCTAATGATATAAGCACTAATATCAATCTGGGATTGCTGTGACTTGAAACGTTCGGGGAGAGGATGCACATTTAGTTTTTTAAAAATGTTTGTGTAGCCGCATACCTCATTTCTTTTCTTCACGGTCGGCGCGTTGTTAATTAGTATCTATATGGCCCAAACCACTTTTGGTTTGGTCCCAAACGGTGAAGGCAGGAGTGGTTCAAAATAGATTTGTGAGTTTGTGAATGCATGCTTTGGAAGAAAAGTACTAAAAAGATTTTGCAAAAGCCTAAAAATATAGCTTTTTTTTATAATGGCTGCTTAACCAATCATGCATTATATTTTATATCCACTATCACTATGTTTAAATCTGATTTTACTGTAAACGTTTTTTACTGTAAACGGTTTAATCGTTTTGTTAGTGTCGGTAGAGTTTAGCTAAAGTTGTGATGTTTTTTTTTTTTTGCATGCTCTTGGATTGTGGAAAATGAGGAAGCTGCTGTGAGACAGGATTAACCAAAAGCTGGCACTATCCCTGAATGAGAAGCACTGCTCTTGTACTCTAAGTAGTACAATTAAAGACGTTCCCACATGCATGTAGTGGAACGCAGTCAAACCAAAACAAATCTTATCCAAATCTATGGAGATCCGGCACAGTCCAAGGTTTCCAATGATGGCACTTTAGCTGAGCTGGGAGGGGGAAAAGGGGGGAGGAGGGAGTAGATGAGGGCCGTACATTATTTATACGTGCTAATGGCGGCTGGCTGTGTCTGTGTGCGGATCGGAAACCAAACAATCTGCTAAAATAGACACACAGCTGTAATCAAGGCCATACATTTCCCAGAGTTCCTTGTGCTCACTGCTAACTGCTGGGTCAATTGGAGCCAGTGTAGTACCATTCGAAACACTTGCACTAGATTATCTCCCTTTAATAGAGACAGAAGACAATGTGGGGCGAGATTGCAATTGCCCAAGGAAAAGATTACCTCTGTGAAGCTATGAAGATTTGCATAGCTCGCGTCTTCCTTATGCTGGACTTATTGTTGCGCACAGTCCAGATAAGAACAATAGCGCGTGTGCTTAACCTATTTCTGTCCCACAAAAGGAATCCATTAGTCTCATTGCAGCCCTTAAGCTCGGCATCACAGGGGGGACCTAGTGTTGCACCGGTAGATCCGCGCACATGTGCCTTTCATTTCCTATGGCAGTCCAGAGGTATCCCTCAACATCCTATTGTAAAGTTTACCAGGGGAGAGGTTCAGTGCATTAAAGTGCCCGGAGAGGAACGCTAAATGATGTAAACGTAGGCAGCTGCGTGGAGCTAATGCCGTACAGTAGAGCAGGGGCCCAGGCTGGATGTGTACAGTATCTATATAACATTATAGGCGCTCTTTCATGTCCGCGTGCTCTCTAATGGGAACAATATGAAGACTAATGGCACAGTAAAAGTGCACAGAACAGGGCTTCAGACCAAACTGCAGCACTCATCTGTTGTTTTACACTTAAGTGCTAAAAGCTGCTTGATTTTGTTATTTTTGAATAAATGTCACCTTTAAACCATTTTCTGGAGGACTGTGCTTCTCTCTGTTACAAAGAGCCTTGTTATCCTGGTTGTACTTGCGCATTCATCAGTGAGCCAGAGAAAAATAAACATTTCGCTCTTGAGAAGCTGTTTTAATCATGATAAAGATTTCCGCGCTGCACAATTTAGAAAACAAATCCTGCAATACTCCCTCTGATCATCACTTTAGAGTGTGCTGACACGCAAACTCTATTAAGCTGTCTTCAAATATGCAAAAATGATATGATTTTACAATGATTACATATTCACTTCCCAGCTGGCTGGCTCCGAGCGTCTCCATTTGTCATCGACTATTGTGTCCAATTATATGATTAGCTTTGAACACTCCAGCTCTTCGAGAGCTCTCGTGTGTTCTGCCGTGCAGAGTGATTCACAAACAAAGTCATTACAACATGTATTCACACATATCAAATAACAAAACAGATGGCCAGTGCGCTCGCCGCCTGATTTGTTTTCCACACAAGTGCGAGGAAAAAAAGTATTTTGTCTGAGCTGTGTTTAATGCTGACTGTTTTATTCCCAAAGAGGAGCAGCTGGCTGTCGCGCTGTTAGATCAGCTCTATGAAAGACAATCTTGTTTTCATTAATTTCTCTACAACAAAGGCACTTGTTGGGAAGATTTAGAATTACAGCGGGTAAAGCTTCCGGATAATTCATCACAGGGATTTGACAGGGAACTTAATTGTTTTAAATGCCAGTTGCTGTGAGCAGTGTGCTGGTTTTTCTTTGATGTCTAACAGGTGGGACAGATAGACGACCCTCTGATGTTTCATTTGACCTTCCACCTTTTGGTTATAAATCTACCTGTAGTCCAGCAGCCAATAAAGCTATCATCATGTGATGAACTGTGCTTCCCAGAATTCCATATAAAATGGAAATGGTGTAGCTGGACTGGGTTTATTGAATACAGTAGAGCACATATGCAGCAGTCTGCAGGGACATGCTTGTTCTGACAGACATGGATCTGTGTAGCACACTCATATAGCGATATGAATACAAACTCCATAATGTACTACATGAACTCATCTGCTGTACACAGGAATGTGGCCGTCAGCCATGTTTTTTTCTTGTGCATCATGTATTGAATTAAGCTTTTTGTGCACCAAAACTGTTGGCCGCCTAATTGTATATGACTTAAAGCTTTTATTGTAGGAGACAGCATTTGCTCCATTGCCCCATCTCACCTGCTGATCTTGTTATGAATGTGTACGTGTGACTGAATCACTAACCTGATCATTTTATTCAACACAATATCGATTTTAACTTGTCTCATTTTGTTCACTTTTCAAAAGAACAGCAAATTATTTTAAGATACAGACACTTGTTTTTTAGTTTCAATCTTTATTTTAAGTAGCCAGATTATTATTGAAAGTATTCAAACTCCTCTTTGAAATCTTTTAGCTTCTTTGACATCTCTTGAGGATGTTACTGTAAATGCACTCCAAGTGACTAAATCATTTAACATTCAATCAATACTATTGAGAACCATACAGCAAGTACACACAATCTATCCAATGGTTTCCAATGTTAAAAAAATGCACACATTTACGATAGAAAACATAATTTCATATGAATATAAAAGTTCATGAGTGAAGTTATAAAGTTAGTAATGCAATTTAACAGAGAAACTCACGAGAATCCCGGTCCACTTCTCCAACTTGTCTCTGGCGCGTTCTCGTGCTCAGGCTGTGCCATGCTGCCCTCCATTGGCCGGTGCCTTTACAGCAACTGAATGCGATTTCGTCTCAACGTTTAACTTTATATACAGTACGGTCAAGAGCACTGCACACATTACAAAATACATTGATGTAGTAATGTATAACTCTCTGCATTTTTGTGTGTGCATATTATTCCTACGTACTGAAATATAAGCCGCCTTAAACGCCAGCTTATTTCCTGTTTAGGCTTCAACACTTTGACTGTTTATACATATTAACTAAAGTAAACAGACAGAGTTGCGGCGTGCTGTGTTCATAATAATTATGGAAGTTATTTTTGCCTTGTCTATTACACCTGAGCCACAGTTATAGTCGCTGCTTTGTCTGCGGAGCAAGGAAGCGTCTCCAGTCTCAAGGGTGAGTCAATCAGCTCTGAACACAGATGTTTTTGCCACAACAGCAGCACTCCCATACTGTGAGTGTAAATTACATCTCGGAAATTAATTGCAAGTTTTGATCCTTTTGATAATGAGCCGTGTACAAAAAAAAAAAGAAAAGAAAAGAAAAGAAGAAGAAACACAGTTGGCTGTGACGTTGTTCCGTTTGCGCGCAGTGCTGTGCTGCATATGGGAATCTTGATTGACAGCTGGATTCAAATCATCGCACTGTTTAAGTTGCTCAGTGATCGGACGCTGCCGGTGTGCGTGTGCAAACTTTTCCTTCTGACGCTGCGGAGATAGTTTCTGTACAAAATCACGCTTATGACTCTATCTTGGAATTGCTTCGATACGATGTAATAGAGGATAATATCTAAAACGGTGCTAACATTCATCAGGTAAGTAGTGAAGACGGCCATTGTGTGGAATCCGCCGTCGTCTGTCTCCAAAAGCCGCACAACTAAACAGATATGAAAAGGCACGAAGCACACTAAAACTTGCACGATAAGCGTGATTATAATCCTCACAGACTTCTGCTTCACTTTTGGTTTCAGTTTCGACGTGCGTCCGTGGATCAGGTTGTCCACGATGACGACGTAGCAGCCGACCATGACGCAGATTGGCAGCAGGAAGAAAAAGACCAGACGCACAAAGTTCACGGGGTTATCCCTGCGCAGGTGCACGATATCTTGCATCTTGACGCACGTGGTGAAGTTGGAGCTGGAGTCCGGGTCGTCCGCGGTGAAAATCAGGGGTATGGTGCTCCCGAGGGTCATCACCCACACGCCAACGCTGCCCACTACCGCTTTGGGGACGTTCCTCAGCTCCTTCCCGTGCCTCGGCTGGACTATAGCCATGTAGCGGTCTGCACTGATGAGGGCGAACAACCAGAGCGCCATGCACGGGTAGAAGATGGTTAGAGCTGCGCTGATCCTGCAGAAGACATCTCCAAAGGGCCAGTAGTCCAGGTGGTGGTAAGCCATTTTAAAGGGGAGCAATGCTATAAAGAGCAAGTCCACGAGAGCAACGTTTATCATGTAGACTGTGACCGAGTTCTTCTTCTTGGTGGTCAGCGCAAACACCGATAAAGCAGTGAGATTTACTATGACTCCTATGATGAAGATGATGGAGTAGAAGATGAGGCCTGCCATCCGGTACTCCTTTGGGCCCTGCTTTAATTCGCTGGACATGTTGGAGGTCAAGTCAGGATCCATGCTAAAGGTGAAATATCACAGAGGACACAAATTTACCATTTGATTTTGGATATTAGATTGTTGAAATGGCAAGTTAAAATGTTTCAGATAGCTCAGAAAGCACATTCAAGTGAAGTGATTGACTTTTTTTAAACCACTGACAGTGACTTCACTCACCGACTCAATGAGAGCTTCCTGTCGCTCTAAATTTAGAGCTTGCAGCTTTCACAAACCATAAGAGGCATTTTTGTCTTGTGGTCTAGACCGTCTCATATGTTGTGTTCAAGCTTCACCTCTAATTACAACTAAATAACTTAATGAGTGAGCTCCTTTTTCTCTCTGTGACCCCTATTTTACATAGGGATGAGACTACTACTGCTGCTTTTATTGTCATTATTTCAATACTACATGCATTTGGGAGGTGAGTTGATAAGGCCATCCTTTAACCTTTTAACCCTCACCTTAACCAAGTACATTTTCTCCAATTCAGCTTTACCCAGATCTAAAAGCTTCTTGATTCAGGCTTAGGCCAGTGTAAGGCCTCATTTGAAAGCTAAGACCTACAAAACTGATCTCAAGAGATCTTTTTCCTTGTTTTTTTTTCCACGTTCTTTCTTATCTGAATTTTGTCACATTTTTGTTGCGTTTTTTTTTCTTCACCTTTTTGTCACCTTTTTGTTGATTTTTTTGTCACATTTTTGTTGATTTTTTGTCACATTTTTGTTGATTTTTTGTCACATTTGTGTCGCTTTTTGTCACATTTTTGTTGCTTTTTTGTCACATTTTTGTTGCTTTTTTGTCACATTTTTGTTGCTTTTTTGTCACATTTTTGTTGCTTTTTTAAACACATTTTTTGTTTATTTTTTGTCAAATTTTCTTGTTTTTTGGTCACATTTTTGTTGATTTTTTTGGTCACATTTTTCTTGCTTTTTTGTCACATTTTTGTTGTTTTTTCACATCTTTGTGCTTTTTGGTCACATTTGTGTTACTTTTTTGTCAATTTTTTGAAGACGCTTTTAGATTTGGGTAAAGCCAAACTGGAGAAAATATTAAATATATTGGTGCAGGTGGGGGTTAAGAGGTTAGCACTGCTGAAGTACACAATTTCTGTCCTGTAAAATGTAACCATTGAGAAGTGGGTGACCTTTGAGTTCCTCCTCTGCCTGATATAAAATTATGTGACTGTCTCTCACTTGGCAACCACCATCAATTATTCATCAAAGTAATCTAATAACTGATACCTGGACAAATAAAACCTGCTGTTACTCGACCGCACCAAACCTCATCCTCCAAACACAGTTGCAGGAGCAGTAAAACACGGCTGCCAAATTACTTTCTCATTCTCCCCTTAAGGTCAGACTGTACATCTTTCATTGTCAGGTGATAAAAAGATTGTACTTACCTTGGAAAAACACTCACAAAAACATGCCGACAGCTCAAACCAGCGGCTTTATAAAGTGGAGAAGGGATTTATGTGACCCAGTCTGGCTGCGAGCGACTGGAAAAATAAGGAAGTGAGGACTTTCTGTTGGCCCGATGAGATGCAAATGTGGCTAACTCGAACGCAACAGTGTAAAGCCCCTTCTCCACTTCCTGTGACAGCTGTCTGCGGGGGTGAGTGTGAATCAAAGTATTCACTTGTGTACATTTAAGTTATTATTTTACCACAATAATGTGCAATTCAACTAGTAATTCTGACCAATGGACCGATTTTGCTGACTCTCTCTTTTCATGACAATATTTTGAGGAAACAGCACTGCTTGACTTAAAGGAATAGGCCACCGTTTTTACATACTGAGATATGTTCTTACCTAACCTTAGCCGAGTTAATATATACCCGTCTGGTCTTTGTCCGTGCGCTCTGTCACGCAAACGGAGCACATACGCAGCCTCTCCCACATGTCATATAGCTCCAAAAGAGCTCACGATAGAAGCTACCAAGCTCTTCCACGAGTTCCCTATTTAAATAAAGTTACGTGAAGTGTTTTCCTGCGAAGTATATTTACACAGAAATGTAACATGTCGATTTTATAAGCAGATAAAAAGGGGTACTATATTGTGAGGCGTAATGATACGAGGAGCACAATGTCCGCGCAGTAACTCCTAAAGGTTATTGACGGAAGTGAGCGGGGGGAAGTCTTTAGGAGTCTCAGTATGTAAAAACAGTGGCCTATTCCTTTAAAGCAGTAGATATAAAGGGTAATTGGCCATACACCCCTGCATTGGACCTTGTTTGGATACAAAAGTATGTTGCCAGTTTATTTAGTATTTATGTACATTATGTGCATATCACAGTACAGGAGGCTTTGTGTCACTTACTTCCTCCTGTGTATCAAGCAGGTTATAACAGTGCACATGCGGTTGCTTTCGTGCAGCAGCAGACGTTTAAAGCAGTGGTAGCGGCTGCAAAAACATTTTTGTAACTTTCAGTCCACATGTCCTCCACCCACCCATGTCTGTGCTCAGTGTTGTAGTTTAGTTTCACTTTCAGATTCCTTTGCAGTGTAATGGCACACACAAAAGGGCCCGGGCATTTCCAGCGTCTGCAATTACACCCCCTTAAAGAAAATGATGTTGCCATTAGAAGTGGGAGTGTGTTTGGCAGGCGCGGAGATGGCAGATTTAGGGCGAGTTATTGATTGGAAAAGTGGGGTCTGTCACAGCACATTAGTTCTCAGGGGAGTAATCCACAGCAGGTTGCAGTGAGAAGCATCTGCTGCAGGAGAGAAGTAATTAAAAACAGGATGTTGAGGCAGTTGCCATATAAACAGGAAATAAGATGGTGGTAATAGACACTTCACGCTGATGCCGTGAGATTTTTTTATTTATTTTTTTACACACACGACGTGGACTTAATGGATGCAAGGCACACAGCTCAGGTGAAAACAGCCAAGGTCAGTCTGGACAGGGGCTGAATACAGATGAATGTGATTAATGTCCACAATGAGTTAGAAGCAGGGAATGAGGAGTCGTGGATTAAAAAGCGCGTACACTTAAAAATTCCGTTGTAGCGAACTCAACTTGTGTACTTAAAGGGGGTTACTTATATACAGTATAGCCTACATGGTGTTCTTTTAAGTCTGGTCCCCCGAAGAAGGCCATTTCGGCTGAAACATGTTGGGGCTATGTTTGTCCATTTAGACTTTAGAGTTAGAAAAACAAAAAAACACGCACATCGAGTCTGAATTAGTGTGCAGGATCAAAGTAGAGCACAAGGATGAGAAAAAAGTGTCCTCACAACTGATAGCTCCCAAAAAGTATTCATTACTTTCACCAGATGTAATGTTTCGGGCATTCTATGTGTCAGATGTCCTATGTGCATAGATAAGAGTTGATATGATCTAAATTCAGAAGTGTCTGATTATTTCTGCTCAATTTATTTGGTTAAAATGAATTAGTGGCAGTAATCATATGAGAAGTAGGAGGAGTTATGCTCATAGTTGTAGTAGTAGTAATAGTAACAACCATTGTAGTTAGTTCTAACAGTTGCATTTAGGAGTGAATGCTCCGAAACAAAATCACATGACCATTTTCTTTGAGATTAGACTCCAATTTTGATTTCATCCCAATTCATTTCCAGTGATTCATCTTTATATGGCCTTAGAAGAAACTGAAGTTATTTGCTATCTAGAAGTTCAGTGTGATTGGTTCAATTGGCAGGCCAGTCACTCGGAGCATGATGACACGAGCGGTAGTTGGAATGAGCGCCGGTGAAAAGTGTCTGTTTGAGAGAAGAGCTGCATTATACACAAAGAAACAAACATATGTCAGGCTCTCCAAAATAGCAGATTGTCACAGGGCACAAATCACTATTCTATTTTCATCAACATATGAGTAGTATCGTAGCAGTAAGTTTAGACTATTTCTTCTACTATTAATATCTCACACCATAACCATTTATAGGAATTTATAAATAATAAGAGATGATAATAAGATGGTAAAATGGTAAATGGATATATAAAGATATCTTTTTTTTTTATTGATCAAACTTTGTTGTTTCCAAATCCCCACAGTGCACTGGGACAGGATAACAAAGTTGGGCTCTCTCTCTCATCACAAATCTTAGCTCACGTTTAATTGGCTGTTAAATGATTTTGTAGCAGTTGTTACCGTCTTTTACTTTTACATCAAAACTCCGATCCGATTCATATTCCTGTCCTGAGGTATAATTATCTATTGGCTCGTCCTCTCAGTATGTCTTAAAAATCTCACGGCAGATGGCACTTTGTGTTTACTGCAATATGTTGTTATGACAACAGTCTGTTTAGTCCTGTCTTTGATACCCGTCACAGTGAATCTTTAAAGCCCATTTCCATAATAACTGCTTTTTAGCATCATCAACTACAAAAATGAGAGCGGTTTAACATTTAAATGCAATAATTTGGACCATAAACACATTTTTTTTTTTGCCCATATCATCATCAACGACTTCGCATGATTACTTCTGTAGCCTATAGACTGTCTAGTTTCTCAATTTTATACTGTTATATACCTCCCTCTAGTGATCATCTACAGTCACTGCAAGTGAATTCTTTTTGGGACAATGGTGCAAGTAGAGGTTATTACAAAATCTATATTGTCACAGAAATAGTCAAACTAATAACAGTAAGTAGCCTACTTCAAAACCCAGTGCAATCATCTGTTAGTAGTTATTCCTTTGCATTGTTTGCCCAGTAGTTACTCTAAGCTTTGTACTTTTATGAAATGTATAGAAAACTCCTACTGTATTCTGCCTAAATAATCAGAAATATTCCATGCTTACTTAATAACTTCCGTTTTAGAAACTAGATGCATTAAAGAGATACAAGGCTTGAGAAAATATTGCATTATAGTTAGGTTTGCATAATTTCTTTTATAGACCGGATTTGGACTTGTAAATGTAAAATTATTCAGCAATACTTGTGAGTGTGACACAAAAGAAGAACCATGAGCTTTTCACCTCTTTTCAAACGAAGAACCCACAACGGACTAAAAAACGTGCGAAGCCACATTTGCATTAGCAGAAGTTAAATTAAAGCCGTTGGAAATACCACTTCAGATCCCAACGTGTCGAAAACAGGAAGTCATGGGGCATTCAAGACACTCTAAGCAGACATGTGACCACATACAGTCATTTTATCCAGACGTAGCCACTTAATGAAGGGTTTAAAATACTTTTTAATATCGCTTAAGCGTAAACAAACATGGCTTGGGCACCTGTTTATTTAGCCCTTATACAGTATATGTCAACAAAGCAAATTTATTAAGTGAAATTCCTCCCTGAGACATAAATAGCCTTTTTCAAGTTGGGAGGAACTGATAAAAGCGAGCAATACTTTACAGAACTTTATACAAAAACAAATGAACACAAATCAAAAACACAATCTTCACATCAATGTTGAGGTGTGTGAATATTCTCCATAGTCAATTTGCGCCATTCAGTATTTCAGCCAAACTTAACAGTAAAATCCATACACTTAAAGGCTCTGTACCCAATTTCTTTTCGCTTATGGAGTGACATTCATATTGTCAGACATGTGGGATGAGCAAAGAAAACCAAAAAAGAGTCCACTTGATGTCTGCAGCGCATTATGAAGACTGTTTGCAGACAAGTTGTTGTTGGTAGCATTACAGAAAATGTCTGTGTGTAGGCTCTCAGTCGTACAGGAGTTGTCCATCTTCAATGAAGGTTCTTGAGTCTGTACTCTGTAGTTGAAGTCTTGAATGCTCCTCATCCAAAAGGCTTCGTCAGCGGACAAGGTTCAGCTCAGCCCGCAGACCAGATAAAGACCACAAGGGGGAGTTGAGGGGAGCAGCCGAGCCAAGCTCAACTCCTCCTTGTGGTCTTTATCTGGGCTGCGGGCTGAGCTGAACTTTAGTTCGCTGACGAAGCCTTTCGGATAAGAGGCGAAATGTTTCAAACTTCAATTACAGAGTACAGAAGATGACTTCATTGAAGATTACAGAAAAGATTACAGAAAATGTCTTGCCAAAGTTAGAAATTAACTTTGAACCACAGTGAGCAATTTAAGCCTAACCGGCTCTCTTTATCACAGTGTGAACACATGACTGAATCAGGGACTTGGCCTTTGATAGCAGCTTCAAGTCTAGCCTTGCATTCAAACTGACATCCTTATCTTTTGCAGCAATGCACGCACTTTCAGTCATATTTAACAGATCTCCTGTCCCCCGGAGATAACCTCTCGCTCGCTGAACACAATGTCGAACTGTTGAGCGGGATCTTATTCCCGTCCGCCATGTCTCTGGAAGAACCTTCTGGACATGTCCTCCCTGCACTGGAGAGCGACGCACTAACGCGACGCTTCAGTAGCTTCATCAGAGTGCTTTTGTATCCTTTACAGGCGAAGAAATAGACAAATGGGTCTAGGCAGGCATTCAAGTTCATGAGGCACACTGTGATGTGGAGGGAGATCTGGAATGCCGTTAGTTCCTCGCAGGTGGGCGTCGACACTAGCTTGCGGATCATGTACTGAAGGAGGTCAATGTGGTAGGGGCTATAGCAGACCACAAACACAAGGGAGACGCAGCAGATCACGCCGATGGCTTTGCGACTCCGACCGGACCTCTCAGTGAGATGGTTGGACCTGGCGGTGAAGTGAAGCTTGTAGCACAGAATGGAATAACAGACCAGGATTGTAATGACAGGTATGACGTAACCTAGAAACACTGCACCGATTAGCGTCGTGGCAATGTGCTCGACTATCTCAAAGTTGGGGTACTCCATACATGTAATGTAGCCGTCCGGTTCCACGTTGGTCATCTTCATACTGAGCAATGGGAGAGTTTGAGCCAGAACCAGCAGCCAGACGCCGACACAGATGTAGCGCCCATGGCTGACCTTTCTACCTTTCTGCAAAACTACAGCAATGAAACGATCAACGCTGAGACAAGTCATGAAATTCACACCGGCGTATGTGTTGATGTAGAAGACCAGACCAGAGATTTTGCACACGGCTTCACCCATGGGCCAGTGGAAGCCCATGGCATAGTAAATGATCCTCAAAGGGAGCGAGAGCGTGAACAGGATGTCCGAGATGACGAGGTTGAGCGAGTATAAAGTGGTGGAGTTCATTTTCTTGAGGTTGGGACGGATGGCGTACAGGGCGAGGCTGTTCCCGAAGAGCCCCACCAGGAACACCATACAATAGAAAAGGGGCATGAAGACCTTGGCATAGTTGCGGTGGTCGTAGAGCGTGCCACACACAGACTTGTTCGAGGACACGGTGAACGTCTCGGGAACTGCAGTGGAAGCCATGTTGATTCAAGTACCTGATGACAACATATGAAGTTACTTGATAATTTTACTTTTTGTCAAAACAGGCATGTCTGAGATTCTGATGAAGTGAAACCAGCCAGGGAACAAATCTGTCTTTCAAAAAGGAAGTTTTAAATAGTACGACAGGTCTCACTTACCATTGTGTGTATTTCAATAATATGGCAAATTGAAATGAAATATTTTTTTAGATTTTTAATATTATAATTGTTTACTTTTTTTTTTATTCCTTGCAATATTAGCAAAATGCCATTATTTTTCTCAAGAGCAGCCAAAAAAAGCAAACTCTTCCTGTATTTCAGGCAAAGATGATTCTTTCTATGAATAATAAAAGTGTTGGTTAACCTCAGTTGTGCCCACCGGTTTGCTGAAACACGTTTTATCCTCGGCTGGGTACAGTTTCATTATGTAGCATTTAGCACCATCTCGTGGTTATTCGTGGTATTTGGACCAGTAACAATGGATTGTATCTTTCTTATAACACTATTCAGTTATTATTGTGTATTTTTGTGTAGTGGTTACAATAAGTAACATTGTAGATTGTGCCATGTGGTGTAATATTTGTGAAACCAGTCTACCTTGACAAAACAGGATGATGTTTACTAATATGTATTGCTACATCTTTAAGTCATGAGTCTTCGAGGTGAATGTTTTTCTGATGAATAGTGTCGAAAGTCTGACAAAGGAAGTAAGAGAACAATTACAGTGATTGTGAAGGCAGCTGTGGCACTCTCACACTCAGGTTGAAAAAAACAGTTGGTGTTGAGAGACGGTTTTGTATATGAGGAAGTCAGCTTCCCCAGGGCGCACTGCCTTCAGACTGTGCGCCGCTTGGAAACGCACATTGTGTTTGACTAAAAATGTAACCGGTGTTTTGAACTGCAGCTATCTGCCACAGCACATGGCACTAGCGGAGAAAACCATACTTCCTGATCAACCGAATAAAACACATTTCCCCCAATGAATCAAATACTGGAAAACAGGCCTGCATTTATTAATTGATTTGAATTTATTAAAACTTTGTTTATTATCATTTAGTTGCAAAGCATAGATCCATCATAATAGTTCAAGTAGTTTCAGATTTATGCAGCTTTTTAACAGTAGTTGCCTTTAAGTGTGGTTTGGACAAACCTTTTGACCCAAGGGCAAGGCAAGGCAAGGCAACTTTATTTAGGCTGCGCATTTTGTACACAAGGCAACTCAATGTGCCTCAATGGCCAATGAGTCACATTATTACTGGCTCTATGAACCTTTTCATGATTTTCAAACAAATACAACTTACAAATAGATTGCAAAACAATAAATCTGTAAAATCGTACATATGTTGTGCTAATGTTTGGTGCCCGTTTGTAGTGGTTATTGAGAATGGATCTAAGTATTGGTCAGTTACCCACCTCGGCTAAAAGGTAGTAATAATAGTTGTCAGAGCAACATGACAGCAAATATTTAGAAAATGTCTAATGATTTTTTTTTACTCGTTACTCATTTGTAGGTCAATGTTTTTAACCTCTCCAGTTTTGCTTGTCTATTTTTGATGAAATTATTTTAATGGCTGTTTAAGTTTAACAAAATATCCACTATTAAAAATAACTGATCCAAACTGACCTTGCTCTTCGTGTTTGCTGCTCTTCAGACCTCGCTGCCGTCACATTGATACAACCAAACAGCAACTGTTTATCTCCACCAGTGTCTTCTCTGTGTTCGCGCCTGTTTCACTAAGTTTGTTTGACTGAAAAACATGACAGAAACATCAAGCTCCGTATCTGCTGCCCGTCACCTTGGTGACCAAATATCCTGTTGCGTAGCTGCTGCCACCTCCTTTCGCTGTGACTGCGTCTCTACCCTTCCAACTTTTGAACCACCTACGGCGTACTCTCCACACGTCACACTGTATATGACTGTAATGTCAGAACATTATATCATTCTTTTCTTTTATCAAACCCTTTTGTGGACTTATTTTTTATTTTTATTTTTTTATATTGATGGAATGTTTGCCACACGTGGCATGCCATGTGTACAAGTCCCCTGAGGGGATGTGGTTTTGTCTGCACAGATTGGCCATCCTTCCGTACTTTTTATTAGCTGCTCTAAAAATATAGAAATAATTTCAACAAAACATGATGTATATTATACAAAAAGTTGTATATTTTTCCTCCTGGAAGAACCAAATGTACATTTTAAAGCTGTTAGTATTTAGTTTTTTTATTTGACATCTGATAACCTGAGGTTTTCACACCTCTACTGTGTGCATTTTGCTTGACAGTGTCTTTTCACCTAGAAAACGCCCAAAGCATGCCATGCAGAAAGCAAGTTACCCACACCTTCTAATCTTAGAGGTACTGTATGTAAAACATGAAAACATATGTGATTAAACTTGTACACTAGTAATTATTTGTTAGCAATTATACAGTTGTAGTGATTTTCAAGCAACTCTAGAAAAGTATAATATAGAAAACAACTGCCTATACTTTTTAGCACAAAGGTTAATACTTCAAAAACAACTCGGGTGATGGGGCAGGGGAAGCACACAGACTTCCTCCTGGACTGGCCTTGTGGCTCTGACTCATGAGGGTGCAGACAGACAGCTCACGCCCAGAGCTGACAGACCACTGCACCGGTCTCCTCACACAGCTAAGAACAATAGACACAAACAGCAGACAAGGATAATTAGGCTGTTTGCTTAGCTTTTCCATTTTTTGCCAACTAAAGTTAAGGCAAATACAGATTATGTATGTTACTCTAACACATAACGGACTATTGCATCACCACATGTAGAAAGTTGATCATGTGTATTTCTGATGATACTGACTGTTACAAAGGTGAAAAGTGTCTGGTGAAGTCTGATGTGTGAGGAGTTATTTTAAATTTGGCATAAACATTAGCTATTTATTTCTTTTTCTGTCAAGTATTCATACTGTTGTGACGTCCTGATGGCAAAGGCAAGCAGCGCCCCAAAAAAGTCAACTGGAAGACCCAAAACAATTTCATCAGCACTGAGCCAGAGGATCGGATTGGCAATCCATCACAATGAGAATGATCCTTGACCCAAATTAAGGCTGTTACTGAAGCGACGACTCAAAGGCTTCAGGAACAAAATTCAAAGGCCTTGTCTCCTTGAAAGCTACAGAACTGTCCATGTGGACTTTGGAGAGAGCACCAAACATGGGACAAAGGAGGTTTTATTCTCTCTTGAGAAAAATGTGACCTTGACATCACAAGCAGATCTACCTGGGATGTTTTCTACGCCCCACAGAGAGGATACCATAAAGATCTGTTTTTTTTTGGGGGGGGGGGTTTCTTCTTCAGTGGAACAATGGAGCTTCAGGTGGAACAGCAGTGTCCAGCGTCCACTGGCTCTGCAGATGCTGCAGAGAGCATCTCTCCTGACTGTGTGGAAACCACTGGTTTGTTTGGTTTCGCGGGTTGTATAGGAGGTGTGCTCCTAAACTTTTGATCAGCTGCAAAACAACCTATTTCAGTTTCATTGTTGTTTTCCATAAAAGCTTTATTCAATATTTTTTGACTCACTCCCATTTCTTCGTGATGCGTATTGAAGTTCTAGGTGGAACCTTGTTAAGATCCAACATTGCAAAATGCAAAAATTGCCATTTTTCAACTGGTCTTAAACTTTTGATAGAGACTGTCGTATTAGCATTGCGTGTCAAGAGCACAAAATTGTGGCTTTTGTTTGACACGTGGTAAGATTGCAACATTACAGGAAACTGCTTTTTTTTCACAGAAAAAGGTTTGGTTGTAGGAAACGAGGACATGTTTTTCACCAGCGGTTGAATAGATTAGTATGGGCATGTACGTCTGGTGTGTTGGCCCTCGCACTGTTACCATAACATGGCATGGTTGTGTCTGTCCTGTACATTTGTCTGTGCGCCATTGGATAAGCTCCCCTGATAACTCATCAAAACATTTTGACTCCGCCACATTGGATAATAACTCATATCATATATCAGAGGTTAACCACCTGTAGCAGTTGCAGTGTTCGGTGTTAGAGAGCTGTGGTTCTTTTCCTTTCACTATTGATTTGCTAAAAGCAAATCTAAAACCAAGCTTTTTAGGCCTGAATCCAAAACAATCCTTGGGAAAAAGCTGTATTGTAGTTATTATACAACAAACAGCTAGGTGCATTATGGGTTGGAACATATTTTATTCTTGTTATTCTACATTGACGGTGGGATCCTGTGTCATATCCGTTGAGAACAATAGAGGGTGTGTGTTTTTGTCACTTCACTATGGGCATACCACATTTAATGCAATAGTGGTCCATTGTATTGTATTTTGTTATCTAAAATAATAAATTAAAGAAACCTTTGAACTAATACTGGATAAACCACACCATCTTGTGGGGAGTAGAAAGAATGCAGCTTCAATGATTCACTGACATGGGCTTTGTTTTTGCTTAATCATTTGGAAAAGTGCTGCTAGTTTCTTAACATCTTGAAATAATGTTCGGTAAGTTCTCTGTTAGTGGATGAATCATGTGGTGTGATATTAACAGGAAATCCCCCAAAATGTACAAAAACTGAAAACAAAACTTTAGTACAATAATAGGCTACTTTCGAATATTTGGACTTTGAAGTCAAATTTGCATAGCTCCTTATTATTACATTATTTCAGTCATGTTGACCTTAAAGTTTTCTATCACAAATTCTAGTGTTGAACTGAAAGGTTCAGCACTGGAACAGAGACTTTTACACACCTAAATTTACCAAATCAAATGTATTCCCTCTAAAAAGCCAGGAAGTGTTAAAGGTTACATTTAAATATAGGGCTTTGCAGAGAGTGCTCTAGAAACAGAACTGCACCTGCTGACACGTGTGAGGCTCACACATCGCAGCCACAACAAGCCTTGGGAGGGGGCAGGAGCAGTGTTCGTAGGAGGGAGCAAGTGAGGAAGTGGTAATGTTATTTCTGTGATCCCACCGCAGTCAAATGTGCTGCCAAAAAACAGATGCACATGCCACGATAATACTGGCATCGCCTCAGATCCACATACAGCACGAATGCCTGAATGAGCTGTCGTTGTCCTTACCCCCTGCATGCACAAGGTCTTCACTGACAATGATGCAACTCCATCTAAAAGGGACAATTATAAAGGTAATAATGAAAGTGTAGCAGAGCTTAAGGGTGATGTGGTTGGATTATATTTTGTTCTTATTTTTTAGCTTTCAGTCAATGATTATACTCACTACAAAACATGATATTAAGTGTCAGTTTACCAACACAGTATAACTTCCCTTTTTGATAATGTTCTTAAAAAGGTCCGCCACAGCAAAGCAATTTACGAATCATATTAAACTCTGAGCCAAAGGAATATATATACATTTTTAATATATATATAATATAATATACTTTTCTTTTTTTTTTAAATAAAAAATTTGATTTAGAGGATGTACCGTTTAACATTGCAGTGAAGTGAATGTGGTTTGTGAAAATGTTTAATTTAACGTCATGTACGATACATTGCCTTTGTAGTTCTTTGTACCTCCTTGTCTCCTCGTGTCTGCATGAACACTTTTTTTCTTTTAGTTTTTTTTTTTTTAGCTTCATAGCCTTTAAGATCAAACCTTTTTCAGAAAAGTTCAGTTCTCCGAATCTCTTCATGTTGATAATACAGTCATTTCTTTTCGGTATATGACGCTGGTTTAACAGGGCACACAGTGTGGTGTAGGCCCGACTCATAGTGGTAAGTTTCAAGGAGGGTGTGGACAATAGGGCAGCAGACGAGGATGGCTGAATCAGGTTGGAGATGTGGGGAAGTGGAGAGCTTTGAAGGTCATCAGGAGGAGTTTGTATTCAATCCATTGGTGAACTGGAAGTCAGTGCAGTTGGGTGCGAGTAATGATTCTAGGAGCAGAGGTCTGGATATGTTGTAGGCGGCAGATGTGTTTCTGAGGTGAACCGGTCAGAAGAGACTATACACTTCCCTCAGATTGTACGCTCATGATGGTTTCTTGTCATTTTTCACAGGAGCTTCATCATATTCTGGTGCAATATTGCAAAAATGATGATAATCATAGTACAACAACAGGAAACAGCTATATCTCAAAGATCTTTTCTTCACTCTCACCATTCCAGACTTGAACCAAAATGTATAACCAGACACTGTCAATTTGCCCAAACGGTTTACCACAAATGTGTGTCATGAGTTTCCTTTACCTTGATTGTCATTTTTACAAAAGTGTTTGTTTCATTTACATGTAAGTGTGTAACGTCATCACTTCTGCTTGTCATAAGACAGAAACCGATCTCACCCAACTAAGCTTTCCTTGCTGTAACATGAGTGGATGTGTGCTAGATCTGGCAAAAGGTCAATAATTGTCTCTCGTCAAATGCAGTTATAATCCAGCTCCCGAACATCACAATAAGAGCCTCACACAGACACTGTCACCTGCAGGTTTGGAGCTGCTGCACTTCAGGCCTGTATTTCACGCTCCATTAATTTACTGCATGGACTTAAACATCTCGTACCATCTGAACACAGGGCCGTAAGAGAATAAGACAGCTGTTTGTTTAGGGCACTACAGGAGGCCTCAGGGTCTAATGGAAGATGCACGTAGTTGATGTCCACGTGATGATTTATTTATTATGTACTCATTTTGGAATAACCATCTGTGTAATTATTAAACAAAGCACAAAATGTGAAAGCTCAAATGCCCACAAGCCAAACTGAGAGCCATACTTATGCATTTCAAAACTTTATATCATAAACTGTCCAAAATTGAATATAATGGAGTTGTGTTATGGTGTTGTGGTAAATTCAAGAAGGGATCCTCATGATTTAGCATCAGTTTTTATTACAGTATTTAATGATAGCTGCTCAATAATAATAATAAAAAAAACAAATCACAATAACAGACTAAACTGACTTAATATCAATCATTTTGTAAGCATAATTCACAAACAAGGTACACATTGCAAGTCATATGTCACTGCTATGGTAGAGATTTTCTGAACATTGTTGAGAGCAAATATAGAGATATATTTCCCTGTTATATATTTCCAATTTTGTATTATAAATGTTTATTATTAGTATGTTTTAAACCTGCGTTTTGGCTTTGCTGCGAGGCTTATTGACTTCTCTTTTGATATGGAATATGCCATACAGATAAAATTGCCTTGCCTTGCGGGGCACTCGTAGTACTATGTTGGAGTTTGTTTATAGTTTTCCAAGTTGATGGGTGTGTGACACGAAAGGTCTTAGGAAATTGAAAGTGACGACCCAGCATGGAACTCAAATAAAAGTCACTTCTCAGAAATGTGACCTTTTTCTGGTTGTTTAGTCAAGGGAGGGCTGAACGGGGGGACGAGGGGGGAACAAACTGATTTGAAGAGAATATACAATAGTCAATGGTGCAACTCCAGCCCATAAAGAAGCACCCCAGAAGGCATATCGTTTTAAAGGCACCCTCGTGGTGCAGAGGCGCCGGTGGTCGGTGAAGCAAACTGGGGATGACTTCTGGTGTCCGCAACATGTGTGAGAGGCCAGCGTGGTTCCGCCAGAGTGCCTAACCAAATTTACCATGTTTTTCACTGCCAAAATGAATTCTGTATGAAAGTTCACCCCCACAATTTGAAATTTGCCAGGTTTTGACATGGTTAACCCAACAGAACTTTCTATTATTTCAGGTTATGTGAAAATAATGCTTGTGCAACACAGATGGGTCATCAATGTATTGTTCATTTCTTTATTTTAATTTTATTTGTTATACATTTTCATCATGCACTGAAGTATTTAAATTGAGTCTGTCATATGGCAGAATGCCACTAGAGGGTGCACAGCTACAGCAAATAACAGCGTTTTGAGCACACGCATTAGTCTTGGCCATTTTTGCAGTGATTTCTAATGAGAGACTGAATGAATCTCTGAAAGCACAGTAGTAGTCGTCATAGTAGTGGTAGTAGTAGTAGTAGTAGAACTAGCATTGCGTGCTGGTGTGCCAGCATGAGCGTATCAACTTTACTCCAGCCCTGTGTGTCTGTGCACATAAGCAGAGTGTTGGACGTACCACGGGGGTCTCGTGCATTGTGAGGGGGCCTCATGTGGCTCGTGTCTGTTCTCATCATGGCACCCCCCGTCCCGCACCAGCCACCACCCCTCCCTCCGCTCAGTCTTGTGCCCACTGCAGCAGGCTTGCGTGAACACTCTCTTCGCACTTGGCCTCATATTTGTCACAGAGTGCACTGAAGAGCTGGTTTATGAAGAACTTCAGTCTAATGGAGGCTCCTAAATGTAAATGTTAAACTAAAGATGCCCCGCAACAAAATAACTGATATCTTAGTTCAGGCACAGAACATTTGTTGCCTGTTCGGTTTCTCAAGATCAAAGTAATCTTCACTCTTTGGTATTATAATATACAGTATATACACTGGTCACTATAAGAAAGAAAAAAAGCAATTCAATAAAAAAAGAGAGGAATAAAAGTTGAGAAACTGAATATTTAAGCTTCTGAATGAAATTTGAGTAACCTTTCTTGATCTTGATGTTTTGCTGTAACCGGCCTATACCAATCTATAGTCAGGCTGATACATATATTGCTAGCATTTTCCCCCCTCATTTTGTATTGTATAAAAAAGCTTTCTTCAAACACACCACACTAGCTTCACTCATGACCCCATATCCAACACAAAAGAACAAAATGTACTGTGTATTTCCACCGTCTGTTCCCCCAACAAATACTGCAGTATAGTTTAAACAAAGCTTTCATTTACCCTCTTTGAAGACTGACCATCCCTGCTCTCTGGCCTGTGCTATGGCAGCCTTTTTGAGGTCATCTGAGGAAAAGTGCATATTTTGTATGTCATTGTGGCTGTTGTGTTATTGTTTTATTCACAAGGCACGGCCTGGGCGCTCCACACTGGGGTTAGCAGATTGACAGTTACCGTCATCGGAGTGATCAGGCTGTTCCTCGGACCGGGCTAAGGCTATTTGATGTATATTAACAATAATTGGTGCCACCGCCACAATGATGTTTAGTAAACCTTTGTGCTATTTTCCACAAGGATGCCCATAAGGAATTTTGTCCAAGTAGCTGTTCTCGCTTCTTAGAGAGGCCTTCTCCAGAGCCGTGACAGATGGAAAGAGCTGCTGTCTTCTGAAGATCCGAGATACGCCAACCTAATCATTGTCACCTCAAAGGACATACAGTTGTTTTCATTGTCTCGCTGTCTCCTCAGATAAAAGGATCAGAGATAATGCTGTAATTTAACTAGTACATTCTGCTTGTATTACTGTAACATGTGTGTATGGCATTAAATAGATAGGATTCAGCGCTATTTGCTTCTCCAATCTAATATGGCCGTAAGGTATATACATAGGGTCATACACAGTTCATGCATTACAGAGACACAAAACACGATATTAGGTTTCAATTTTTTTTTGCAATACTTGTTTGTTTAAAACGTGCACAAGGGAAAGTGAGCTGCCAGCTATAAGGCAATTTGAGTGTCGGAATGATCGAAACAAGTCAGGTGAAGCAGTTTGGGCTTTAAAAGCACCACTTCATGATATAAGCAAGTGAGGAAACACTGAAAATGCAGGATTACTCAAACTCTCTGACTGGAGATGGTTAAACTGGTGTGTAAATGAGAACGTGAATGGGTCAGTGGTTCCTCGATGGTAACTTTGAGTGACTAATGTATGTGGTGGTAAAGCACTCGATTGAGACTAGCTACCATGAAATCACCATTTAAAAGCTCAATAAAGTAAGGTTAGTTAACAGAGGTGGATAGAACTTAGTAACATTTACTGTATGTACTGGGGTAAGTAGTTTTGAAGTAGTTTTATCACACTATACTTTTCCCAATAAGACTTGAGTATCGTAATGTGCTATTGAATATTGTTTTGAAGTAACAGAACTTCTTGATTAAAAGAGCTGGTTACTCGTTCCACTGTGAGTGTTTTCATGTTGACAGATGAAAACCTTTTTGTTAATTTTGTAGCATATTATCTTGTTTATTGAATCGATCTAAAATATCAGAAATGTCCTTTTTAAGTTTCTTCTCTCCCATGCAAATTTATAGTAAAATACTATAAAGTAATATGACTCTTACCTGAGTAAATATTTAAACAGTTAAGTTAGACAATATTTCGCCGAGATTTTGCGCACTGTTGTGTTTCATGCAGTGTAGGAAAAGATTGAAATACTTGAGATTGAGGTTTTTGGCAGCCAGTGCTGAGGTGGTATTGTCCCAAGTTCCAGGATCTGGCCGTGACTGCAGCAGGTTCGGTGTGTGCCAGATCCTACAAGTGAATGAGAGGCAGATGTGTGGTGACAGGACTACGCTCATTAGTCCGAATCAGTGTCATACTGTGACAACTTCAGGCGTCTCTCATCACTTTGCTTACTCCATTCACCAGGTCCAGATTGCACCAGAGCAGACTCTTTTAAAACTATTAAAACTACTCTTCAGTCGAGTGTCACTCCTGCTAAAGCTACAGTTTGGGAGCTTTACGACACCAGTGCATCAACTTTAATACACTTCGTTGTCACATGTACTTCAGAAACTTTACCAACATTTAAATATAAATATGTGAATTCCATTTTGAATCTGCTCACAAGTCAACCTCCTCCTCATACCCAGCTGTGTGGTCATCTCCTGCCCCAGAGGCCTGAAGTCCTGAACTGAAAATGTGATATCTATTTCAGTCTAGCGGAGAGCAGACAGCCGCCACCGTGGCTCCAGAGAATTCTCAGTGCAGTCATTACTGAGAGTGGCTCTATGCTCATATGCTTCGGCATCTTCAGTGTCCAAAGTGTTTAGCGTCTGATGGGTCGCTCTAAGCCATTTAAGCCATTTGGCAATTATAGATGTGTGGCTGCTGGACACTGAAACAGATGTGCTTTGATCTATTCTAGGGTGGGAGGGGTTGGGAGGGGGCGAGCGGGGCAACAGCTAACTTCTATGATGGGTCAGAGCGTGCACCTCTGACATCTCCTGTCTTTCAGTTCAGTTCACAAGAACTTTTTTTCACCCGTTTCCCTCGATGAGTGGACATCGGAGAGCAGCCTTTACCGCGGCCATGCAGCTGCAGACTGTGTCTTCATAAACGTGTGCTTGCAGTGTCAGTCTTTATGGATGGCATCATACTTCATAAGGTCATTTCAAAACTGGAGTCTGTACTGTCAGGCTGCGTGTGTCACATAGTTTTAAATGTGATTTTGTCATACAGAAACTATTGTGAAATAATAGGGACGATCATTTCATCATTCATTCTTTCGTCATTTATCTTCAACCCTAAAGCAGGCAAATGCAACCTGTGGTTTTAGTGCCACATCTCACTCTTTAGTGCTGCTCTTGCTGTTTGGCTATGTAGTCCAGTGAAAGGCAGTTTGTAAATGTTTCATTTCTGTCTAATCTGTGACCGCCTTTGCTCTGCCCAGTCCAATCAGACCTTGGAAGCTAAGCAGGGAAGGGCCTGGTCGGTAGTTGGATGGGAGACCGTTTGGTAACACCAGGAAGCCTAGCGAATGTAGTGTGTGAGTGAGTGATTGGTGGTGGTCGGAGGGGCCGATGGCGCAGACTGGTTGCCTCGCTTCCGTCAGTCTAACCCAGGGCAGCCGTGGCTACAATAGTAGCTTGCCACCACCGAATATGGAGTGAACGAATAATGCAATGTAAAGCGTCTTTGAGTGTCCAGAAAAGCGCTATATAAAACCGATGCATTATTATTATTATTATTATCTGGAATCGGTCCTCGTTTTGACTTATGTATTTGAGTGAAAGTTAATCATTTTGTTCATGTGAACTGATCATATGATAGAAACCAAATGCAATAAAACTCAGCTTTCTTCACTAAAACAGTGTCTCCCTATTGGGACACCAAGCCATTGCTCCTGTATGTGGTCTAGAGCAAATAAAAGAACTTACAATATATAGTTTATTATTAGATATTTTTAGATTTTATCTTATGCCTATGTTCATCTACCACATCCAACTAGATGTATTTTTAAATTCTGTAAAATATAATAGATGCAGCAAGTGTATATGTATAAGAAAAAGTAAAATAAGATTTGGTTGTGGTAGTGAGCCAGTAAAGCATGTGCAGAGGTGAGAGCTTGCTCAATGGAAAGTTTCTCTTGTTGCACTATATAAAATACAACCAATTTAAGCCCCATCTGTTTAGGTACCAAACTCACCAAGGGGCACAATAGTTAGTGTTGGGCTACATTTATAACGCCTTGTCTCTTTCAGCTTTGAGTGCTCTGGGTGGTGAAAAATGGAAAACAAATGCTCTGTCGACAGCTTTCTTATGCCCAAGGTGTGTGTGTATTTATATCATAAAGGTGCCAACACGTCCTGCTTTTACAGGCTGACCAAAGCTGGGGGGGCAGGGGACACAAGAGGGAAGGAGGGAGGGGCTTGTGGCAATTATGAGCTCAATGTTGAATAGGCCTTGATGACGGATCTGCGATAAATCTGCTCATAACAAAATGTACTTATTCTTATTCAATGAATACCCAATCTGAGAAGAATATCAGCAAACAGGGACCTGCAGAGTCCACGACGGGGCCGACAGGTACTTGAACGTGAATCAGAAAGATTAAGTACTTTTAAAAATGTTATTTCCTGGAATGTAGAATGAATGAACTGGTGTTACTTCTACCAACTCGATCTACGCCAACCACTACTAAAACAGCTTGTGCAATGTCTCTCATTCATTTCAACAATGATTTTTCTAGCTTGACACTTGTCTTATTGCAGCCACTTTGCCTACATTAAAAATTCATGCATCACTTGGGTGGCATTTAGAGTCTCTAGCGCACTTGGCTCATACTAACAAGTCTGAACAGCAGAAATGCCTTTGGCTACATGTATTGTGTTTATGGTATCGTGAAAGTCTAATATGATTTTTATATAGAAAGCATTGTGCATTGATAGTACCACTAATACTCTTATTGAGTTTTGTTCTCTAATGGGCCCCTGAAGCAATGCATTGTGAGTACAGTATTTACTTTGATCCTGCAATAACCAAAGTGGACCATAACAGAGAAGTGTGCACCCATTAACATCAGGACATCATTTATCTCACCCACAGTGTGATCTCATGCACCTATCACGCTGTCTCTTCATTCAGTGTACTGCTTTCAGTTAAGAATAACTGCTTCCACCAGGATGTCAGGACCCCCCCACTCCCCCGCATAAAGAATTTGTGAGTAAATCAAGGATGCTTTAATGGACCTGCTCATTAATTCAGTTAAATGAACTGAGAGATGTGAATCAGGGTGAACTGAAGAGGAAAATAATATTTCCTGTTCCTAGCCCATAACGTCTCGGCGTTTCTTAGCGTGGATCGAGCCTTACACTTCGCACAATTCCACTGCATGGCCATGTTTGTTCCTTGTTCAGATTGACTGTTCCCATAATTGTAGGGTCAGTAACTTCAGCTTCAGTCTGCTCCATCAGGCCAAGACTTATTATTCTGGTAATCCACAAGTCACTGGGGTCTGCGATTGCGTGAGGCCTCTCATCTGGAAACGGGAACATTCACCTTTCCTGAACTGCCCGTGTTGACAGATAGAAAATAGATAGAATAATGATTGGAATTGTGTGTTTACATAAATGAATACCATACCAGTTTGACAGTTGGCGTCCCAAATTACTGTATGTTTATGAGCTAGCATTTTTTACCAAGGCTTTTCTCCGGATATGGATGTGTTAAATGACCAGTGCCTGCATATGCGTCGGCTCCACTGATAATAGACACAAACACTTACGCCTACATAATGACAATCCCTTCTATGTACATCTCCAAATATTTCCAGTCTTGCACGTCTCTAAAAGGATGTTAAAACTCAGTGAGTTTGTTGTACCTTTCTGGATGTTCTATATCGTCTTTGCAGTCATTCTCTTACAGGCACATCACTGAATTGTTGCTTAACCTGTGCACTGACCCTGCCACAAGCTATCTGCTCCCATCCATTCAAGACTCAACCGACTACCGCATGTTCTTTTTGGGCACCTCTTTGCCATTCATGAACAGAGCTCCAGCCCTTCCAAGGAGAGTCCGCAAAGCTTTGCATGAGGGCAGAGAAGAAAAAAAAAGTGGGCACCAGTGCTTACTCATCTGTTAAAAACGGCATGATCTGCAAAAGTTTGTACGAGAGGGTTTTTGACGGTGCCCTGCTGCTCTGTCAGTGCAGCACATGCTCCAGGCACTGGCATCCCCTATTGCCTTCCAGGTCATTGGCCAGGCCCGGCGGGGGGTCAGCCTCTAGCCCCACGACACGTCCCTGGTTCACAGCTGGATCTGTAACAAGGTATCATAGCAAATGAGTCGGTAAAACATCACTGGTTTGAAGCCCATGAAAAATTGTCATGATATCATTTGTAATATGGACTGTAGACTGGCGGAGCAGGCACTGACCCCCTTCAGCACCGCGGCTCAGTCTGACCTCAGAAATGATGCCGGGGGGAATGAATGTAACGTAATGGAAAGAGGCAATAATTAAACATCTAGTGATTTTTAACCGCGTGGGCTAAAGGTGTTGCTCTCTTAACATGACAGCCTTTTGACACATTGTCCTGTTGTTGAATTGGTGTCTTCTATCTTATTACATTAGACATACATGCACTGGGGATATGTCAGATTAAGGTGTGATAGCAATATCTTTTGTAGGAGTTATTGCAGTCAATATGGATATGGAAATGTTTTACATTTTTGTCCTTTAAAACTAAAAGACATTTTATCAAAAATACATTGCACATTACAATGTACTGTCATTTCATTTTTTTCAATTAATGGGTAATTAAAAATATAATTCTTCAGTCAAACCAAATAAACAAAGCATTTTAAACCTGGTACTAGCCAATATTAATTGTATGAAAAACCTACATAAACAAATAAATAACAAGGGTTTGTAATTGTATTGCGCTTTACAAGCTGAAGAAGTTTCTCAAAGCACGACACCGTGGTCATCATTAATTCACCCACATCTGGTGGTGGTAAGCTATGACCAGCCACTGCTACCTTAAAAAAAACATGGCAGCCAGTTCATTGGCCACTCCATCCACTATTCAGTCACTCCACACCCCACATTCACACAGGCAAGGCGGGTCTTGCTCAAGGACACAGCAGGATTCCAACCAAGACTCGACAATTCAATTGTTTATGTTGATGACAGTATTTTGACTGTAGTTTATTACAGTGTTATTATAGTCATGTCTGTATAGTTATGAGACACTGAAACTCAATTAGTAAAAATAAAAAACATGAACAATCCTAATAATTATTATTGAATGTCGCTTATCATATATTATGTAATTTATGTGCTGAAGCTTATGATCCTTAACCTTTGTATTGAGAGTACAGTTGCTTGTGAGGCAGTGTGCTGGTTTGATAGATGCAAAGAATGGAGAAACATGAGCTACCTCTAAAACCACAATAGAGACCTTGGATCTAAATGTCAGGGTTTCATAACGGATACACTGACATTTGTGTGATGGGATTTAGCCATGGGTTAATACAGCCATTGCTGGCACACCATTGAAGTCCATCTCTCTCGGGCTGTGAAGTCTATCTCACCATTTACTTATTTATTTTTGGTGCGCTCAAAGAAGTTTCTTTCAAATGGTTTGTATTGGATTCAGTGTTGGTTAAGGCCAATTATTTTATCAGAAAAAAATGTTTGATATGTAGGCTTGCTTCATAGGATGCTAATGTGCCTCAGGAACTGTTCAGATCATTGGTTTTTGGTGAGTGTGAAGCTGAGCTGAGGACTGTAGAGGGAAGGCAGGCAATCAGCATTAAAATCAGAGCCATGTAAATCTAATCAATTATACAGTTTTTCAGATAAAATGTTGGTAAATCAAAACACATTTTCCAAAAGTCACAGTATAATGAGAAATTTAAATTGGAAACAGAAAGCATTTGTTTATTATAAATGCCAGGGAGAGGTGGTGACTCGCCATCCATAAATTTCCTTTCATATTGCTTTTATCTATGACTACAGCTTTGGCACTGGTTCAAGATTTTAATGAACCCAGACTTCTGAAGCATCAGGGCCCACTGACGCATTGTCCATTTGTATCAGGGCATACTGAGAGGGGACAAAGGCAAAATGCTATTTTCTTTGACAAATTATTTTATATTCTGTTGACTTACAGATGATCATTTGGCAATAACAAATAGACTAGATGAGATAAACACATCTTGGTTATATTTAATTATCTGTCCAAGCTAACTCTGGGATGTGCATGTGTGTGTGTGTCTGTGGGCTAAGGGTGAATTTAATCAAAAACATAATTTTCTCAGCTCTACGAGAAGACAGCAACCCTCCAGCTCTGGCGCGACCTGGTGTCGGCTCCTTTCTTGAGCTCAGAGGTTCCTAGGGGAGACTAGAATGGAAGTGGAGCATCTTGCTGTGATCCAAAGAAAGTCTGCCAAATGCTATCAAAACTGGATTAGTAGACAACAATTGTGTTCGATGAACCAAAGGAGGAGGGTAAGCAATAGTTTTCCAAGTACCCTGGAGATGGAATTTTTTAAAACGCGTTGTATTTTTGTAGGGTGTGATGACAACACACACACAAACAAACACACAGACTAAAAAAACCACAAGTAATACTGAACAACTCGCTTGTTTTTGTGTGTGTGTTTTTTTAAGATGGAGTGACCCGGTTCAGGTTAAGGTGTCCCTGTTTAGGAAAATTTGCCCTCTGCATTTGAATGGCGCTAGGTTGCCCTGGTTACCCCGGTGCCATCCTTTGATGCTGCGTCACGCCCAGGGACCCATCTCCTGATGTGGAGCCAGGCTGATGGTCAGAATCACCTGGCTCGAGGAAACCTATTGTGCATAGGACTTGACAGTGCAATTGTGAAACTGGGGCACCTAGCCAGCCTCCGAGAGAACATGCAAACTCCACACAAAAAGGCCCCACCCGGCCCAGGATTGAACTCGTGACCTTCTTGCTGTGAACTGAGAGCACTAACCGCTGCGCCACCATGCCTTTGTGGCGCCGCCATTGTATGCAGGGCTTGGCTAAAGAATCTTAAAGTAGGCGCACCTGCTAAAAAAAAACTCACCGGGCTTTACACAAAGGGGGCAGCAATTGGCACAAACCACTACTACAACAACAACTACTACTACTACTTGGCTTTCTGCTATTTCCCCTACAACAAATACTACTATTATTACATGATTAGCCGATACAAAAAAAAAAGAAGGGTATAGACCATAATATGTTTAATTATAGCTTTCTTACTGTACATGCCAATGCTTGTCCAGTAAATGCTGACATTTGCAGCGAGGCCCCTGCTGACTTACTCATGTCAAATGTTGAGTGTCACTGTGCTACGACAGGACCTGGTAGTGGTAGTAATTCACCACTGCTGAGATAGAGAACTCCTGGGGTGACATGCTCAAATCTCTGCTCCCTCTTTCTTTTACACCTCACTTTCTCCTTCGGCAGTTCAGTTCATCCAGCCAACCTCTCTGACCATGTCCATGTCTCCAAGTCCACACTATGTAAGCACAATCAATTATTCTTTTTGTAAGTAAGGACCTATCAATTGTGAAAATGAAATAAAATGAAAATAAACATCAACCAAATACCTAGGCAGTTCGATGTCACTGCACGTGTCAATGTTTTACTATTTACTTACCCATGTGCTCCTTAAGTTATTGTCCCCGCCCCTTCTCTACTACAGCCAATAGAAAGCCCCATGCACTTTCGGGTGAACGCTGTTGCAGCCAATCACCGCTGCCTGTGTTTGAGGAAATATGGCGGCGCACATAATCAGGACTGCCAAACGACTTCATGCACAGTGAGTCTGACATTTCAGATGTTTCATTTCATTTTTCTGCACAAAACCGCGTTTCTGATGTGCCGGAAAGAGATTCACGCTACTATACAAGCATGTGGGTTTTGTATGCCGAGGCAATTGCTCACTGCCACGTGTTTGTTGCCTCCCTGAGAGCTAATAACGCAAAGGTTATGCCATCTTTGGAAAGAAATTAGGGCTTTTGGACAGATTTGCCCATAAATCACCCTGAGCGCACAATCTAGAAAGCACTTGTGTTTGCTGAGGTTTTGCAGAAATGCCCTTCGATTCGCGTTTCTCTTATTTTGCTCGCTAAATGTTGCACATCATCAATCGGTCAGGTTCTCTGTGCTTTGTTTACAATGTAGCTTTAGCAGCAGCAGAACTTGTGTTCAGTTTGCAGAGACTCCTTGTAGCCTACATAATTCAATGTAGTCTACTATTATACATATTGTGATGCAGTAGCTTATTGCGTCCAAAGTAAAACAAATGCCATTTGACATTTATTGAAGTGTTAAGATTTAAAAAGTGAATTAACACAAAATGTAACAAAGTGTTGTGTAACTGAAAACAAAGGAGTGCATGATAAAAATGCCTCCAAACAGAAGTATTGAAAGTATCAATACATACCCTTGCTAAATATCCACTGCAATTAATATATATATATATGTATGTATGTATGTATGTATGTATATATATATATATAAAAAAAATTGTGTCTATACAAGAAAATAAAAAACAAATACTTTGAACAGAACCAAAACAAGGCTAATGGAGCTAAAATAAATTGGTAAATTATGACTGAAACTGAACTTTTACACATTTTTATTGTAGGGTTAGTATTTGGTAATAATCTCAAATGCATCTTTATTATGACCTGCCACTTTGGTGCTTAGAAAATACAATATTACAAAATTATCCAGTAGGTTCACTGCATGATATTCAAGCGATCGCCCTATAAGCCCCTCCCACCCAACCACCCCTTTTCTTCCCCTTTGCTGTGTAGCTGTGTCGATAAAGACATGGTGGCTGTAAAGAAGCTATAGCAAGTGTTTTTACTTCACGATGAAAGGATTAAGCTTCGAGAGAGAGATTGAAAGATGAGGAAAGCATTTCCTAGGTACAGGAGGAGTTGTTTGGGAGCTGCCACTGTGTTGCTGAGATTAGCCACATGGGGAAAATTTAAAGATTACTCAAACATGTGTGAGTGGGTCAAAAAAAAATCTAAATAGTTGATTTTGCATACCTTTTGCTAGGCTGCACGAGCAAAAAAATATGTAAATCTCAGTCAATGATTTTGCAATAATGTAATGCAACTTTTTATGAGAAACAAAAGTTGATATTTGCATATTTGACCTTGTAGTGACTCAGCATGACACCTTTACTTTCAGTCACAGTGGTCTCTAGGATGCTCCAGGATAAATTGTTCTGAAGATTTTCACTGCAGACAGACCTTCTCATCAGAAAACCTACAAAACAATTGACCCTGGAGCGTCATAGAGACCACTGTGATGGAAAGTATGCTGACCACCCATACAGCCGCTGGGTCGCTACAAGGTCAAATACAAACAAATATCAACTTTTTTTTTTCACACAAAAAGTTGTAATGCACCTTTAACATATGGGTACATCTTATATTGCAACAGTAACTACAAATTGTGCAAGACTCATATGATTTGCCATCCTTCATGAAACAACGTGCATTTGATAAACATAAATCATTCATGTCAGTCATTCATTCCAATCACAATGGAAACTTTTCATTGTTCTAATTGTGTGGTGTGATGACACCCTTTATAGATCTTAAAATTGTGGTAAGAACATCATAATAAGTTTTGACAGTTTGAGTGTCAGTTGTAAAAAAAAAAAATCTGTGTGTTCCGTATTGTAGGATCGTGTCTATACCAGTCGACAGCACTTTGACAGGCTCTAATTCAAGACACATGCATTTCCAGAGGCACAAAGCTGACGATCCTGCCAAAGTAGAGTGTGAAGTGACCGTCACGCCACTCTCTCATGTCTAAGTAGAGTAAAGGGCTTTAGGGATTCATAAATAATTTGGATGTTACCACCGTTACTTCGTGCTCATGGGGTATATGTTGATATATTTTCTATTGTGCTTTTTTTGGGGTTAAATGCTGTTCTCAAGGCTCTAATGGGAATGTGCGAGCTTGTTTTATAGACAGCCTCGAGCCTGCGCCTTGGCCACGGCGGCAGGCTGCTCTTTGTCACAAACACCCTCACGTCAATGATTCAACAGCATCCTGGAGGAAGCATTGAGTGGCGCTATGAAGTCGACAAGTGATGAAAGTAGCCTAGAGGTTGTCAATTAGGCTAGCCGAGGCCTGGACCTTATAAGTTAATGGGCAGTTTCCCCTCTCTCTGGGCCTGCTAAGGCTTTATAGCACAACTTATAAAAACCCCAAGTGTAATGCACCCCTATAACGTTTTCAATTAAGAGAAAGGGCATAACACAGCGCCGACATTTGGCAGTCATGCAAGAATGTTAATAAAGTGGCATTTGGCATATATTGGGAGGAGATTTTTCAATTGCTCCAGTTGTTTTAAAGCAGCAGCTACTGTGCAGAATTTTATTTTGATGGCACTTCATGCTGACTAGAAGCATTACAGACTTCCTGGTGTCTTCCCATTACCAGTGCTTTTTAGCTGGGGTCGTACGGATGCACGCCCTGGAGTTAAAAGCCCAGCGTTTTCAGCTGTAAAACAGATCAGAAACGAGACAAGGTAGTGCTGCAATGTACATTTGTAACACTCTAGTTAATTTATAGATGCCATAAATCTGAATAAAATCCTCTACAGTCAATTACGCAAATGCGTGCTTTAGGCATTACTCTAATTCAATTTCGGTTGCAGCTCTTTATGCTGATGAGTCCAATCCACACAAGTGTTTATGAAGACTGATAGAGCCATAGAATTTTGGAGAATATCAATAAGGGTACGCTATATACATTCTTCTTATTAACTTCTGCTGCACTTTCACAGAGCCTGACCTGTCCCATCGTAAGGGGCTGTTATGGGTAGCCTATACTTTGAAATATTCTAATTGTGGATGTGAAGAAAGTCATACATTTAATATGTCATGTCAATTGCCAATTTGCCACATACACAGCCAGCTACTTTAAGGAGAATGTAAAATCAATTTAACAGACTTACAATTATTTTTTTGTGTATTAGCCTGGCATAGTTGACTTTCATGTGGTGCGTTGGGATGAGTGAGAATTATATTTTCTCATGTCAATCAACTTCTATATCTTCTAGGCAGTTTATTATATCGAAGAACAAATTTCCCACTGACGGAACTAGTGGTTTCTTCCCTGCCCTTTCCCTCATCTGGTATCTTCAGCGGCTGAGCTAAGGATTCAAGTAGAAAAATAAATGAGTGCTGAATAAACAGCACTGTGTTGACACCTCATTTCCACATTGATTGGTGGCTAGAGGTGTGTGGCCATAATCCAATCAGGCAAGAAAACAACCATGGCCACTATGTAACCAAATTCATGTCGTGGGATGGCCTGACCTTCCCAAATCTCAACTTTTTAGAGACATGACCTATTCGAGTACATGGGTGTAGCGTTTTATTGTTGTAATAATCCGCTTAGATTGTATAGTTTACAACTTTTTCACCACTGAACTGCTTTTTACTGAACCATTGCAATTCTCTTTTGAAATTTGCTACGGCACATTAAGCTTGCACATGTTGCAATGAGAAAACACAAATCTGGGGGTCCGGTTTGTGGGGGCCAGCTGAGTAAACGAGGTGCGGCGAGCAGTGTGGGGTGGTAGAAACAAAAGAGAAGCCTATACACTTGTCCTGTAGCTGACCAAGGTGGTTCCATACGGCCAGCAGATGGACATGTCACCCTGTATCCCCATAGGATTAAAAAGGAAAATAACCAAAACAAGTGTCTGTGCACCGGTGCCAAAGCCTTTGATCAGCTGCACTCCTCGGCCTTAGGAGATAGAGTTCTGAGGAGCCTACAGCGCACATGGAATTGCATCTGTATAAACATGGCCCAGTGGAATGTGTGAACAATTCAACAAAAGATTTCTGTTCCCCAAATCTCCGCTAAAGGGGGCTTTATATAGGGTCTGCAGTTTAAGCGTGGTGGTCATATTCAGAGAGGGGCCATTTATGTGTGGAGAGTTAGTCTGTGTTATTTTTACACAGAAAAGCAGCACTTTTAGGCATGCTTCCTTTCCTATGGACAATGATTTTAAGACCAGATACATTGTTTCTGGCTTTTACATTACAGCTGAGCACTTTTTATTTCCACATTTGAAAAACACAGACAAAATAAAAAATCTTGAACAACTTTCTGTATGAATGCGGTTACTTGTATTGTTTGCCTCTTTGCCAGGTTTCGGTTTTCTCACGACGTAGAGTCTGGCACATTGCCATGGTGATGGTTTGCTCCAAGTTGATGAGGTGTATTTTACTCAGCATTTCCTGTCTGATACACTGCGCCACAACGATTAGGAGACCTACTTTTATTGTGCTTTGTTATGGAAACAGCCTGTACACAGTGTGTGTCTCTGTGTGTGTGTGTGTGTGTGCGTGCGTGCGTGTGTGTGTGTGTGTGTGTGTGTGTGTGTGCTTGTTTACATGTTCTGTGTTGATGAGACGTACTGAATTAGTCCTGAGCTTGTGCTGCATTAACACATAAAGCTGCAGTTCCCAGGGGATCCCCTAGGTGTCTCTATTGGTGCTGTAGATGGTGCAGCTGAAGTTTGAAGGTCACATTTATTGCAGCTTTTATGACAAATAATACACATATAAATAACATGTTAGATGATAAGATATATTTTAGAAGATCTTCATATCCACCGTCTTAATGCTGTTTGTCAGTCGGCATCAATAAAAACTGTGTTCTTAACCTTATTTTTTATAAATATACTGAATGAGTCAATACATCATATTGGTATTGCATTCTGGTTTTATTAAATACCATGCTACACTCATACAGTATTAGTGTGTATAGCTTATGCGTCAGTGTAAATAGACACATTACTGAAGTATATTTAAATATGGAATATGATCAAAACTTTGGCCAATTAGGCATTTTGAAATGTGTGCTAACTTGAGTCTCCTCTCTGGCACCAGTTTGCAGACAGGCAGCCTCCAGTGAGCGTTCCTCTTCATTAGAACCAGGTTTAGGTGCTACCACACACATTCAAAGAGCAGGGCCATCCTCAGCATCAAAGGAGCCTCGTGCAAGGGGTCGACTCGGTGTCTATCTTGCCATCAGTGTCCGCTAATGATCCATGCCCGACACGTTTTTTTTTCAGACATTGATGCCTCACGTCTTTCCGATCACTCATTGACAATTTCTGCTACATTTGCTTCTCTCCCCCCTCAATGCCGTTGGTACTATTTGTTTGGCTGCCGGGTTTTGTTTGTTTATTGTTTCCAGATGGCAGACGCAGACTTCATTTGTGTAGCTTTCATGTTCCCAGAGAGCATTTTACTACCTTGGCTCAAGCGCTTATCCTGTTTCCTCTCGCCAGGCTTTATGATGGGCCCTTTATAATGTTGCAACTGGAAACAACTGTCAGTACCAGTCTACAGAACAGAAGTAGGGACATCTTTTCTCGGCGTCTTGTGACAGATCAGCCTAATTCTTCAATTCCTTTGACAAAGACATAACTGTGGTGTCCATTATTCAAACCTGTCAATAGCTGTCCTAAGTGAGAATTACAGTGCTATGCAAAAGTCTCTGACAGCTTAGTCTGTTAATTACATATCATAATTGCACAAACTGAAAGGCACTTGGAAAATGCCTCTGCCAAGGCCCTCTAGAGTTGCATTGGCAAAGATGGTGTGCACATCTGGAATTAAAGTGCTTCAAGTTTGGAGGTTTATGATTTATCAGTTTAGCTTTTGAAATCTTTTATTGAAGAATTATGTGTAGTACAAGAACCTTTGCTTTATTTATCATAAAGGCATAGAATCCCTGACAGCACTTCAATGCAAACATTTTAAGTCAGTTCATCCTTTGCTTCTTATCTTCACAACCAAAATGAAATAAAACATATTGTTCAATAGGGCTGCACAATATATCACAAAAAATATCATATCACGATATTAGCTGATGCGATATCCGCATTGCAAGAAGCCACGATATATCTCAACTCGGACTGAGATCGACACATGTTTTTGCAAACTCAGCCAAAAAATGCACTTAATTTATGAATGTGGAAAAGTTGTAGATAAAGTTTTTGTTAAACCTTTCCTAATTTAGTTACACTTTCGTCTTGTTTTGCTCCTGATGTACTCTAGTGTGTTTTTGAGTCTTGTTTTGACAACATTTGATGAAAAACTAGTTGGAATGGTTATGAAATGTTTACACTAGTGGTATCGCAAGTTACTTCAATATCGTGCAGCCCTATTGTGAAAGTTTCTCATTCTCTGAAACTATTTACAACACATGCACCAATCCATGGGTAAAAGATCCAGCCAGGTGCCTAGGCACAAAATTGTGGGGGACCACTCCTCTTAAACATTTGTGCTGCCTACTCATCTCATCCACACTCTCAAACCCCTTCTTGTTGTATCTTTGTCTTTTCGGTAAAGCGTTTATTGTGATTATTGTGCTTATGTAACTGGCTGTTGACATGGAGCTTTTGGGCTGTGTGCTACCAGTAGTGATGCTGTTTTTAAGGAGCTCGCTGAGTGCAGTCTGGGCATCATTAGGCGCTGTGACATCACTTATTTACAGGAACCCAGGAGGGCGAGTTGCCCAGTAAACGTGGGGGGAGGAACCCGCGCGCGTCTTTACTCATCGGATGCGGGTTAGAAGATGGAGTCGTAATCAAAGCTCCTTGGCTATATAAAAACCTACCCCTTCTCCTTAAGCGGGGCTGTTTTGTCCTGGCTGCTGCTGAATGAGTGATTACCCTGGCATTTCAACCTGCCTAATCCCATAGAGGTGATTTAGCACAAAGCTATAGTGGCCAAAGCCCTCACTATTCAGTGGCGTGTCAACCTCTTTTTGGCCTCACAAGACACAAAACGGTGACCGAGTAAGAAACGAAGAAGTGAGTAAGCCAACTGTCAGCCAACATGTCCATTGAAACAAGTACAATAGTCTAGTTAACAATGCCGATTAATTACAACACATTTAAAGCCTGTTTGGCATGAATTTAAACTCTTCCAACATATAAGTTTAAAAAGAACAGAAGTTTGGCTGGAAGTGACTTAAATCTTGACGTAATCAGTGGTGTTTGTGTTTTGCCACCAGTGAACGCCTGGCCGACCTGCTAATCTCATCAGGGCTTGGGCACTGTTGCTGGGGTGAGGGAGAGGACAGGCTAGCGTGACCCACATCTCTGTGCCAGGGACGGCTACTACAACTCTCCACTCAGTTCCACAATTTACTACGAGGCCCACTGCCAGGGCGTTAACTACGAGACTGTCTGGCTCACAGAGATCATTCAAGTACTTGCATTCAAAAGGACACGCGGCCACTCTCACTAACAAGGGCCTCGACTGTTTCAGAAGAGTGGACGTGACGATGTATACGAATAATGAATAAACTCTGCTCCGATGCATTTGCTGTGGACGGGCTATCACGACAATTACCATGTCGACTTATCGTTCAGTAAATAACAGAGAAACAATACATTTTTGGGCTCGATATTTATCGTCTGTACATTTATTAGCATTTCCCCCCCTATTTCTTCTTTATAAAACTGTGATTTCTAACTGAAGCAAATTAAGTTCCATTATATTTCATGTTTATTGCAGCTTGTCTGGCATTTTAAGATATGATGCACTTTTAGAACAAAGGTTCACTGTCATTTTTATGTCTGAGACCTGACAGTATTTACTATCGTTAGAGCCAGTAATATAGTTTATAGCAATACTTTCCTGCCTCAATGTATCAAATTTCAAATTTGTTATTGTGACAGGCCTACCTGTGGAGGTGATGAACAAAAACGTTTTTAAGTTAGTAAACCGAGTTTGAATTGTCAGGCAACGTTACTCTATGAAGAAATGTCCACCCTTGAAACGGCTACGATCAAATACATTCCAAATGTGATCAACGACCACGATACTGATACCAGAACACCTATACTAAAATATTTGTCATCCAGAACCAGAAAACAGAACAATAATATTAATCTATTCCATAAAAGTCTATTTCTTTTAAGTTTGTATCATTTGTTTGAGGTGAAACAACCAAGTTGCTTCCTTTAATGCTATCCCTGGCATACAGGCATCAAAAGTTGATCTTTAAAGAGCTGTACCGAAACCTTTTTTCGATACCCTACTGGTATTGGTTAACGGTACACAGCCCTAATGACAATTGAAAAGTTCAAATTTCTTCATTGAAATGCTGAAATATTTAGAGTTTAGCACATTAAAAGTAATTTCTTATTCAGTATAATGTACTGTTTTATGCACTTTATTCTTTATGGTTATCATTGAGCTCTATCAGATTTGATTATATTAGTCCTTGGTAGCCTACAATATAACCCGCTCTGCTATACTCTTGTTATTTTAGAGTACTGACACTGCTGTCCCTATGGGAGGCCAACAACCTGCTCCATCCTCCCTTTAACTCTGCCACACCACTCGTTCACACAGGAACCAATCTGCAGCTGGCTTTTTGATGGTCTAATTCAAACCAGTAGATATTTTTGAGGCACTTCATCCTCTGACGTTGAAGCGAATGTGTTTCTATGGACGCCAGGGCATCATAAAGGAAGCTGATTTATGTGCGGGATGGATAGTTTTCCTATTTTTCTCTGAAGATATACTCTAAATATTTGGTTTTCCATGTCATCACTGGGCTGGCCATTGATGGAGATGCCAGGAATAACTTGCACCACCCTTTTGTGAAAAGCTCTTCTCCCAAAGTTCATGTTCAGTCAAAAGAAACAAAGACCTGGTGTGAATCTTTTCTTTGTACAGAAAATAAAAGTATTATACATAAGAACGCAGGAGAAACATGCAGGAAAAGTTGTGTTTGAAACAGATCATTATTGTGTTTGCAAATAAATGCAGCATGCTAAAATAGGCTTTACAATGAGTCAGTGTCAAGGTCCTGTTTAGTTGGCGCCTGATCACTATGCCATTGGTAAATTTTGACCATGAAAGTGACCTGAATTAAATGGCAGGTTGAGCCAGACTGAAGGCAAATTGAAACGCCTTTTTAGTCCCATCTTCCACGATGCGGCACTTCCTCTGGCTTTTGTCTCTAGTTTGGGACACAGCTGTCCAGTTAGGTGCTCTCCTCGGTCCCCTCCCAAAAACCTCAGGCCACGCGCCGCTGCACTCTAAGGGCTAAATAGGAGCATTAGACACACCATGTTAGGGGATGCTGGTGTGAGAGCTGTGACTGGGGATGCGTGTCTTGTCCTTTGCTGGAGTCATGCGTATTATTCACTGCACTGACCTACAGCTGCAAAAGTTATCCTCCTGCTCTCCCCGAACACAATGCTTTTCCTTTTGTGCCAAGTCACAATGTCCCATCTCTGTGACCTTTCTACCTTTATCCAGTCATGTGCAGTCTGTGCTGAGAACAAACCAGTCATGTCTTCAATATGTAGTGTTTCACATTTTTATTATGCTCCAACAGTATCACACCTCAGCAGGGTATATCCAAACATGAAAATTAATTCACAGCTAAATGTTGCTATATGTATTCTGGAGAGAGAGCTGAGAAGAAATCAAACACAGGTTTACACAAGTGAACTGGTCTCATGCATTAAAAAAAGACAGCCTTAAGGCACAAGCAGAATGTTCATTAATGTGCAAAGCAAATGGACTGATCCCTCCACCCCAAACCACTCAATTGAACCAGTCTAGCATAGCTAGGGAACCTCAAAAGCATCTGCAAAATACACTGCATCAACCAATGGTGATCCAACATATAAAAAGTCAATTTGTCATGCCCTGTCTGAATGAAGTCACTTAGTTGACACTTTAGACATGTGTGGACGATGTGATGGAAAAGTGCATAATTATCTTCTTTGCTATATTATATTTCAGTTATATTACACTTTGAAATATAACTAAGCAATAGTCTACATCTAATAATTTGTAGCGTCAATAGCTTCTATAACTTTGCTAGCACTATCTGAACCTTTATAGCATGAAGGATAGAGCTTGACTTTGTCACACAGCGTTGCAAAAGGAATTGCCCCCCGATGGTTTGGAATGCACCCAGCTGGCCTTTAAAAGGTGATAATTGGAAAATACAGGATGAAGCCACAGTCAAAGTGGATATGTGGGATACGAAGTTAGCCATAGCAAGTTTGTGAGGACTGAACTATACTTGTGTTATATGCCATATGACGTTTTTTCAATAACACACCCAAGGCAGGCTACGGCACTGGACTTTGAAATAGTGGAGCAGTGAATTGACGTTCCTGTCTGTTTTGGGAAGGAAGTGAGTGGGGTCATAAGGCAGTGCAGGAGCTCCTCCTGTTACACAGCAAAATTCAAAGGACTTTGTCACCGTCTCTGTATGTTAGCCTCGCTCTGAGTAACTGTGTGCATCCGGTCTGTTTTTAGAGATCAAGCTCTTTTGAAGTCAAGTGTTACTGTGTGACAGTCCAATGTGAAACCTGAGGACATCTTTTTCAACTTAAACCTGAGTGATTTTTGCAAAGTGAATCGGTGTTCTTGTCTCTTAATAAGTGTAAAGTGTTTTAGTGGAATGATACCAATGTGTGTCAGCCATCAGCCAATTGTGCGGGCATATTTGACGGTTTCCATTTAGAGTTGGTAAGTTTTCCTGAATACTGAATGGGTGTGGACGTGCTCACAGGATCCACCCATTCAGGACAGTGTTCAGGAAAACCTTGACCAACTCTAAATGGAAACTGTCTAATGACTTCCTGGACCTGCTGCCTGTTGTTAAAGTGTATGTCTAACCCGTCATGTCCTCACTTTTACCTTCTGACTTCACTGGGCCATTATGGGCCACTTTGAAACACAGCTTCTTCGAATTTAGTTTAATAGTTTTAATGTTGCACTGACTCTGGGCACATACCAGATATGCTCCTTAATTCTAAGAAACAGACTCCCTCTCTCCCTGGAACATTATAACACAGCACAGCCATAACTGAAAGCACAAAAGATTGAATTGCCTGGCACACTAGTTTCCACAATCTCGGTGTGGCAACACAGACCACTGGATTGACCAGATTCTGCCCTATCCATTTCTATGCAATGTATATTTTCATAATTTGTACTTATCCCTTCAGTGATTTTTCCTTGAACAAGCTGTCGTACAAGTGTAGCAGCTTGGATGGGTGGGTTTCTCCTCCGGGCTGTCCTTTACTTAGAACTTAAAACTCTTCTCCTTTCAACCGCAACCTAGCCGTCCCCTTGAACCTGTCCAAGCCCCTCAGGTTGTCAAGTCCAACTGCTTCTGAGCAGTCCACACCGGCACTTTGGTCAGCATCCAGTTTGTCAGTTGTTGCTTTCTCCTTGTACCACTCAAAATGTCGTTGTCACTTCTCCTTTACTACAAAGTGTGTGTAAACTTGACAGCTGGCCGTTGTGGTTCTTTTCTGACTTTTATGGACGTCGTTGAAACATCATTGGGGATGTTATGGTAAAAACCAGTACAAGAACTCTCTACATGTGGCACACACCCCGCCTACAACAGGCTCTGCTGGCACCATGATCACCAGCTTTATTGTAATACAGATTTTTTTTTTTTTTACAGGAAATACTCAATGTGTGGGAATGTGTGACACTTTTACTCAAGAATGTTACCCTGAAGCTAAGAACTTGAATCTGTGATGAAGACATGCTGTTTTCCTTTTGCAATATGTGATTCCTTTTTCCGGGATCACCCTTTAATATTTTCACACTTTTAATTATTGTCTTATTTCATTTTAGTGCTGATTGCATTGGCATAAAAGTGGTAATGTCCAAGACAAAAGGCAAGAATATTGAACGCAACCATGGAGCCACGCGTGAATGCCATCGAAGGTCTAAGGGGGGCTTTCGACTTACAATCCGTTTAAAAAAAAAAAAAATGTATGTGGGGGCGTGAGGAGGGGCTTCAGGCTGCTACATGGGGGAGCTGTGGCCTATATAATACTTCCACGGTTTTGGTAGTCAGATTTTCAAGAAACTTCCTGGTGTGTCAGGATCAATCGGGCCTAAGCCAGTCTTAATTAAAGGCTTGGGGCTGGGCAGAAGTTGAGGGCAAAAGGCATCCCTGTCGCTGAAAAGAATGAAGTGTCCGTCATCAGGGCACTACAGGAGGCATCAGCTTTATTACTTAAAATTCCTCTCGAAGGGAAGGGAATGGGTGGGAGAAGTGCTAATGAAATATGTCACATGGTAAATAAAACACAATGCAATATGGCCACATATTTGTCATAACCATGGTTAGCATTAGGTTGAATTTATATTATTAAAGTGGCAGTATTTATCGTACAAAATTAGGGTGGTCATATACTATTTTTTGTAGCAATTAGTAATTATTGGTTTGTTGTGGTTTATTTAGGTCTTAGAAAATGACATCATCCAATTGAGATCCATCTGCCGCGGTATGCTTGTCGTTTTTAACTAAATTACTTACTATAATTAATAAGATTTTGGTGAAAGCAGATGTAGCTGAAAATAACATGCAGTTCTCTCATTGAACCACTTGGGGGCACAGACAACATGCACGGCTGAGAGATGCTTTGAGCCAGAGTGTGACGATGAGGGGGTCCATTAATTAAAAGGAATGCGATCCAAAAGTCTCCATCATGACACATCACGTCCCACATGAGAGGTAGTGCAACTCAAATCCACAGATGTCCCTTTTTTTTTTCTTTTTTTTTTTTAACTATTCTGTTTTTCACCAACTTGTGCAGTTTCCCAAAAAAATCCAATCGGCAGACAGACAGCGCCTTAGCATGTTTTGGTCTCCTGAGCGGATCTTTCCAGTACACCCATCTGTCGGAGTTTTCCAAGGTCCAAGGAGGGGTCCGGGGGGCGTGTTTGTGGCTATGCCGAGAGGGGCGGGGGCGCGGCATCAGACGTGGTGTACACATATCACATTGTAGGCCAAATATCCCCATAGTCTGATGTCGCGTCTGATCTGAGTTCATGTTCAGATCCACATCCAGGCACACCCGTGTCCAGACTGCCATTTCAAGTGGATATTGTTCATCTCTGACCAGAGCATGTCCATTTTCGTAGTTTGTGTGCATTTTGTGCCCTATGTGTGACTGTTTTTCCTGTAATACAACTGTTAAAGTAGACCTACCTCCTCTTGTACCTTGGGGATGACTGGTCAGTGCCATGTGTTTCTTGACTTGAGACTGGCTCATTAAGGTACATTGAACCTCATTTAGTTCAATTGCATTTTTTACTTTTCCAAAAATATATTACCAACTTATAATCAGTAAAGTCCAAGATTTATAATTTACATATTTTTGATTGCCCCCTTGGATGCAGATTAAGATGACGAGGACGATCATTAAAGGGACGATGATTAAATTTAGGGTCACGATTATCTTGGCCAGAATAATTGTGATTAACGATATTATCACGATATTGCCTATGGTTTAAAAAAATCACTGAAACTGCAGAAATGATGGGGATTGGGCAAATATTAAATATTCCTCTTCAAGTATTTAAAGGCACACTGTATAATAGTTTGGACTATTCTGTTTACTGTATATTGTAAAACATGCAGCTAATGAGCTCAGAAAATGCTATTTATGCACTGGGTAAACAAAGAATGGATTTGGATGAGGAACTAACCGACTGAAATCTTAAATACTGCTGACTTTAGTCACAACTCCATGGAGACGTACCCACTCCTGGTGGTTACCGGTTGTCTGATGGATTTAGCGATTATCTGCTTAGCACGATAATCAAAAAATGTGGCAATCGATTAATTGCCGCATTTTTTATTGCGATTAACGATATTATTGTTTATCGTCATATCCCTACTGCACTACCAAATTTGGCCCTCTGCCTTCCCCGGAGAAAACCTACGCAGACATAGGGGGAGAACAAGCAAAACAACACACAGGGAGGCACTATCTGCCCCTGGGATCAAACCCGGGACCTTCTGGCTGCAAAGCACGAGCTCTAACTGCT
Organism: Gobius niger; assembly: GCF_951799975.1. Classification (NCBI taxonomy): domain Eukaryota; kingdom Metazoa; phylum Chordata; class Actinopteri; order Gobiiformes; family Gobiidae; genus Gobius; species Gobius niger. The sequence continues at coordinate 21,633,712 of NC_136860.1, forward strand.
GTACCACCATGCTGTACTTTAATTCAACTACTTATTTCCTTATTGTGAGTCAGACTACCAGACATCCCACAGTCTCCTGAGTGGTTAATGTGCTGTCCACTCTGTCTTTGGACAGCCTATCAAAAATGAAGGGGAGCCAATTTAAGGGTGATATATCCAATTATGACTTCTTAATTTGGAGCAATGGTCATGTGGGGATCTAATCAGTCACAGTAAAGTGTGCACTCGCAGAAGAAGCATATCCAGATTTAGTTCCCTCCATAATGCAATATAACGCTACAAGAAAAATTCATGTACTCAAATCAAAATGATGGTTGTGTATCTTATTTGGCCTGTTTAACCAACAGACTATCACTGATATTCAGAAAATCTCACGGGGTCCTGGCCAAGGAAGCAACCTTTAGTTAATGTTGTACCAGAGCACCAAGAGGAAACCTATGCAGGCACGGGGATAACAGGCAAACTCCACACAGATTTGTAAACCAGTACAGCTACACTTTTGGACTGGTGTGATGGATTAGGGAAAGAGGCCAACACTATTTCCAGATTACTTCCATTAATATTGGTATGTCATCTCAATTTTGTAAGATTCTCCAAAATACTTCCTCATTCCTATATGCCTAAAAATGAAGAGCAAAGGCATGCGATCACATTAAGCCCTGGAGAGTGCTGCGCCACCGGCCACCCATAACCCATGTAAATAAATTACAGTATTAATGTAGTGAGAGGTGGGTAGAGGAGCCAAAATCTTGACTCATGTAAGACTAACTTTACTTTGAAATAATTTATTTCAAGTAGAACTAAAAGGTAGTGACCCAAAGTGTCAAGTAGTGGCTTACCCAAAGTCTGTTTCAATAGTGACATAAAATGTGAGAAACAAAGCATTAAGTAATATGATGACATGATAAGTAATGAACTATTACATTTATGTAATTAAGAGTACAGATACGGCATTATAAATTACTTAAGTAGTTTAATTGTGTGATGAAAGTACCCCGTTGATAAAGAAACACCAGCTTTTGAGTCCAAAACAACTAATATAAGTACATTTTAGTGTTCTGCTTATATCCTGACAGTAAAATGGAGATTTTTTTTTTTTTTAACCAAGTGAGGCCTGTCAAGTAGATCCATTTATGCAAGTGTCAAGAAGACTTCACCAACAACACTGGTTTCTTTGGCGTTTTTTGAAAAGGCCACTTAAATGTAAACAATCATTAATCATTCCAGCTCACTGTCTCCTTTCTTCACTCCTCTCAGCCATTACGACGGGCCCCTGACACCGGTCCCCGAAGAAAGCGCCTCAGCCTCTTTTCTCTCGCTCAACTGTAATCCTGACACCCAAACCCACCCCTCAGCGAAACAAGTGTCAGAGCGTGCAGCCTGCGTCCCCTTTTAGCCCCTCCGGTTAGCATGTTAGTGAGTGCTAATGTTGATGCAAGTGACAATTTACTACACAAGGATCAGAGCGGTGGTGCTTGTGTTCACGCCTCACAGCCCTTTGCTAAAGAGATAAGTGACTGATCCCGGCGCTACTGGGGCTGTGCAGATGACAGATAGGCACATAAAGCGCACAGTTACTTTGGTGGATGTAGCTTGCTTACCAGATGTTGAAAAAAAAAAAAGCCTCCACTGTGTATTTGACTTGCTAATACCCAGCTATTTTTAGATGTCAGAGGTTTGGACCAGGATTGAGACTTTATCCTTTAACATACTGTACACACAAGAAGTTCTTTTATGTTAAACCTCTTTGAAAGTCAGATCTAAGCTTGAATGTGAAACGACAACATTTTTATCAGAAGAAACTCCGTGGGGAAGCACCAGAGTTGTGCCAAGGATAATCACACTGTACTATGTTGAAGAAGATTTGTGAGGAGTGCATTGGACATAGTGATAGTTTTAAGGCTTTAGTCTGAATGCTTTAGTTTAGAGACACAACTTTGTGTTTATTGACTACCGCGGGATCCCTGCTGTCAGGTAGTCTAAACGTGGCCATGCATTAAAGGAGACAAACTTTTGAATAGAAGTACGGGTAAAGGTTTAGTGCAGGGGTCCCCAAACTGGCAGACCTTAGTCCAGATCCGAACCTCCAGGGGCTTTAGTCCGAACCCCAAAGCCTTTTCATCCTCTCAATGTACTTAATTTCTAATGGTACATTCATGTGGTCCTCGGGAACTCGGGGGAACAACTTCCCCAGTTGGGGAGTGCACGTAAATGGGGAACTCGGGTCAAAACGAGCTTCCCGACTTCCACACCTGACTGCGGAAATCAGCTGATTTGTTCTTTTATCGTCCAATGTGAGCTTTTACTGCTACTTTTGTGAGTTTAGTGTTTCTTGACATCTTGCTTGTAGTAACAAAATTGTGAGTGACATGCCTGACTTGACTAGGAAAAAGTGAATTTACATGATATTTTTTAGAACAAGCAAACTACCGTTTAGCTTTTGTGATGCTAACATCACATTTAAATGATTAGCTCAGCTAAATGCTAATCAATGATAAAAGACTGTTTTTATTTGATGTCATCAAAATCCCCACTTTCCCATAAAAACCACATGAACATAAACCAACTGGGGACGGTGACATCACAGCTCGGGAAAACGAGCACCCCAGCCCACATGAATGCACCATTAATACTTAATGTAAATACAGATATATAAATATATATGTTCATGTTTTAACATTTTCAAGAGCAATCACTGCATATGTCCGGACCCTGGACCTCGAGCTGATTTAGTTGGGGACCCCTGGTTCAGTGTCACAGATGCTTGGTCCATCTGACCTGCTGTTGTCACTTTTACACTATTAATAACTGTGTTTGTGAATGAAATCCCAACCAAAATATAGACCTGACTGTGCATGTTTGATCTACAGGATGTATATTTTGAGGAAAAGTGTAAATAAAATTAATAATAGTCTTTGTTAAAATGTCATTTAGGCTTTGTTACAAGCATTAGTTGTGTCCACAATGTGGATTGTGGCAAGGCATCCGAGTAAAACTAACCAATACTGTAATATATGTTTTTAATTTCACCTTTATTTAACCAGGAAAGTCCCTCTGAGATTAATAATATCTTTTTCAGAGGAGTCCTGACCCCTATTGTACATTGTACATGTTTTTAGTGGTAGGAGAAACCGGAGTATCCGGAGGTAACCTACGCAGACATGGAGAGAACATGCAAGCTCCACACAGAAACGCCCCATCCAGGTGGGAATCGAACCTTCTAGCTGTGAAGCATGAGCGATAACCGCTGTGCTACAGGGATTGGCCGATGGTTTTGTCTTTTATTTGTGATGAAGTCAAATATAAAAATGGCTCACCTCAACATAATTTTTCTTCCTATTATTTCTCCTTTGTATATTTAAAAAAACACCTGATCCAGGCTGAGGAAGTTTTCTGACCCACTTTTTTGAAACAGGTTGAAAGAGTGAGGTTCAAGGGTCAAATCCCAAACACCGTAATATTCATCTGTTCGTGAACCGGGTTGTCTCCCATTCCATTTACTGCCATCGTGACCCTCTCACCCCTGCTCTCCAGGCTGTGATCCTGCATAGCTGCTATAATGAAGCAATATAAGCCTGCTATTTGCTGCTTTACAGCTTGTTTTATGAAGGTGAGCTGACAAGCAGCTCCCAGAATGGTTCCTGTCACTTTAACAGAGGGCATTACCAAAAGAAAAGAGGCGCTGTGGTGGGAGGGCAGGGCCGGACGGAGAATGGGCCGGGGCCTTTATGTCCGCCTGGCCACAGCTTTGATGGGTAGAGGTCTGGCTGCAGGCTATCACTTCTACATTTTACGTCTTCCACCTTTTGTTGCAAGGAAATTATTGACGTTTGACCTGTGTTCCTATTCTCACCTCCTCTTCACTAATCAATTACCACATCGATCCATTAATCAGACTGGGTGATGGCCAGTGAAAGAGCCAGTGGGCATGTGTGGAGAATTGTGGGAGAGGCCTGAGGCTATCATAGAGGAGGGCCTTCACTGGTGGAGTGCCCTGCTCACTATTTAACTTAGCATGTATTACAAGCTTTTATATAGAGGGTAGTGTAGGTCACATAGGAAGAAAACACAATTTTTATTATCACAATGGCAGACATCCACTCCCACGTCCTTCTGTTTGGCTATTTATAAGAGAAGGAATAAACACATTTGCATGAAACCCAACTGGGTGAAAATTGCCAGGAAGCAATATTATTAACAAAGTGTTACTTACTATGCCTTCTCAGATGATGGCACAAAAATAAGCAGCCAGTGTGTCATTAAAAACAAAGACGCGATTTGAATGAGAGCAAACATGTTTTTGTTGGCCTGGCTGTTTCCATGGAGGTTTAGGCACTGGCATAATTGTGTTTATGGCACAAACAGAAATGGATCTGACACACAGAAGGCAACAGATCAAGACGGAAGCTGCGGGAGCGGAACCCAACATGCTTTGATTAGGTTTGGTTTTGGTGTCTGCCGTTTGCAGACTCTAAAGGCATCACCCCAGCCCATCGCTGACCTTGCCAAGTTATTTGCCAAAACTGACACAAAACATTGTAAGAAAAGAAAACTGGACAGTAAAGTCGTTGTTGGCTGTTGTTGTCCAACCCCTGGCGGGCTGACCGGGGCCAGCAGACAGTCACACAGCACTTGTGGGTTTAGTCAATTGAGAAGACAACTCTTGTGTGGATTTTTCAATTCTTCGACGTGTCATTTGGCTGAGAGTTCCATTGTTCTGTAGCTCTTTCTCCTCGCTCCTTCTGCCGAGACGAGTCGTGTCATCCCCTCATGATCAGCACTTTTGTTGCCTTTGTTTTTGGCCCTACCTCAGAAGTCCATCTTGTCTTTTATGTCCCTGCCTTTCATGCATAAGGGAACAGTTGTGGCCTGTTGTGGGACTGTTCCACTGCATTTCCACCAGTGGGGTTTCCTTTCATTCTCTTTAAAGTATTACAATGGGGCTCTGAAGGCCTGAATGGCCAATGCAGAGTGCACAATCCTACAGAGCCCGCTCATTTTGTTTTGCCAGAGTCAATAAAAATGCAAAGTTGAAAGCTAACCCTCTTGTGCCCTCCTCCAATGGACTGACTTGTTTGACCTTTTTAAACTTCTCTCTCAATTGACTTTAAATGATAAATTCATTGATTTTGTTGCTAGTCCTACTATGTAGCTATAAGACTAAAGCTTTTCTACTTGCACCAAGTTGTAGATAAAGGACTGTTTCGTAAGAAGTCAGTTTTCAGGGGTCAGTTGAGAAAAATGAATGATGTCCATCGTGTTGCTGTGTTAGGGCTGAGGCCTTGCGTAAGAGAATGGTGTGTTGTCATGAGGAGGCCTGGGGTTTACAGGTACACAGTCACTGACTTCTGAAGATGACTTCATTCTCATTGTGCAGATAAGGGCATGCAACCAAATCTAATGAGTTGGGAAAGGGGCAAAGGACATTAATGTAAGGAGCTGAGGTTATGGATACTGGAAAGGGCACCGCTGGCTTGTTTAGGTTAGACTTTCTTTAAATGCTGATATTTTTTGTAAAAGAACCAGAACATACTGCACATTTGAGTAGCGCAATTAAGGTCAATCACATCAAAATCAATCGTATGAGGAAGGGTTTGAAATGAGCCTAAACTCTTTTGGTTACAGGTCTGATAGAAGTTAGAACGTTCGTTCAGATTTGAGTGCCGCATGACAAATTTGCACATGTGATTGGATTGATACAAAACACTTGCAGGAAATGATTGGCTGTGAGCAGAGTCCTTTTGAATCAGAAAGTAGGTGTGTCTCGGTCACAAATCCAAAGCGCAAGGGCTGCAGTAGTTTCCTCTTCGACCAACAAAATAACCTGTCTCCAGCGCATTTTCGCCTAGTATTCAATAATTGTGCAACCTTATATTACATTATGTATATATCAAAATAATTTTTTTCTTCTGTTGATTTCTCAATGTCTCGTAGTTCCCTCAAAATACTATAGTGTGCTTTATTTTTATGTTGCATTTCTGTGTGTGTCTAACTGTCTATGGTTAATTATTCAGCAATTCCCTCCCATCCAATTGTGTCTACAGACCTGGGGGAAGAAAAAAAAAAAAATCCACAAACATACCGGCTCATGCTGAGAGAGGAGCATGTGCGGGGAATGCCTTCGCCCCTGTCTTCATTCACCAAAAGTAGAAGTGTCAGACAGGCAGGTGGACACGAGTCTAGGTAAATATTGATGACTTCTTGACCATTTTATTTCCCTCCTGCCGACAACTCTCTGCTGATGGAGGGCTTGTTTATGCCCGGGTCCCATCGATTTCCACCCTACTCTTTATTCATTGTTATTTTCGCCAAATTCAATCTGGAATCTTAAGCACAGCAAACCAGCCAAGATAGTTAGCATATTAAGAAGTGGCTGATTACTGCATGCTCCAAACACAGATCTTTAATTTTGTGCATTTTCGACACAGCTTCGGCCTGTATCTCCACGCTGGAGATCATTTGGAAAATCTACATATTGAAATGGAGGCTTTGGTTTAGAGTGGGCTTCTTGTTATTGTGTGTAATTTGTGTGGTTGGATGAATATGACCACCTGAATTAGGTTATTATTGTGCCAGGTGGAGGCCTGCGGTAGTTATACAAAGAGCGATGCTATGCTAATGAAGCAATTACCACTACAACTCTCTTAAACAGAGCTTTAGCATGTTCGCTGAATTGACTTTCACATGTTTTTATAAAGCTTGATTAAAAGAAAAGTAGGTTTTGTGTAGTCATTGGTTAAGATTAATTCATACATTGTTTTTGTAGCACGTTATTCGTTCACACCTCACGCTTACTCTGAACTACCTATTATTTATTAAGGTATCTTTTTAATGGACACACTTTTCCTAATTTCCCATTTCCTTTTTCTTGTATATTTGTTTATTGCTGTAAAATTCAATTTCCTTTAGCTGAACTGAATTGCTGTATGTTCCCAAAGATTTACCTGGAGGCGCTGATCTGGAACTGCTTCAGGCATCGTGAATTGTTTGCAAGAGCTCTTCTCCTCAGCTCAGATTAGGCCTGGCCGGGTCTGGAGGGCACGCAGCAGCTCATTGACTGGATTAAGTGGCTATTGAAGTGACTTTGGCTTATTTTACTCTCAAAGACAGGACAATAGAAAAAACCCTTTTCCATTTGTAGAGGCATACCCCTGTCTACCTTTCTTCCCTTTGTCCTCCTCTTGCAAAGAAGGACACTATCTGCATATGTGATCCCTCAAAGGCTTTTAGTAACCCAGAGAGTTGGTAGTGGAGAGTTCTCTGTAATTAGAGATTTAAATGCAGATTGACAGAACAATTAATGAAGACATGTGGACTGTGCAGTCCTGATGGTGATTGTTTGTGTGTGCCTCTGTGTGGGAGTGTGGGCATCAGGCAGGGGGCACCATGCACATTTATTTGATATTCTTTGTTGAGGTTTTATTCTTCCAGAATACATTAACGTGGTATTTTAAATGAACTAAACCTAAATGCAACACATATTATAGCTTGACTGTGATGAAAGGTACTGGTCTCTGCATTTGTAACTAAAAGTGGATTTAGGTATTGATAACACATCCTGCATTATGTGTAAATACTTTTTTTTTTGTCTTGGGGCCATTCTCTTATTGTTAAATAGTGAAGGGTTTTTGTGGGCAAGCTTTGCCAACAGTTGTCACCCCATTCACACCTTCAGACCTGCCTCAGTGTTCAGTCGTGTGAAGGCATTAGCATATGATTGGGGAGTGTTTTGGAGTGTTTGTCCCTAACAAAAGAGCTGAAGTACAGGTCAGTGTCTTCTTATCCAAGTCAATGGTCTGCTGAAAAGCAAACTTAACACCTTAAATAAAACGTTTCCAGCACCTCTCCTTCCACTCAATCCTTCCACTCATGTTCTTAGCACAGACAGACATGGTATGAAGGTAAACTATACAGCAATAAGGTGTAGTTGTGATTGTTGTAAAGCAAAAATCAAATCATACTAACCATGGTCTATAAAAGTATTACTCATATGATGAACTGCACCAAACGAACAACATCTACTTTTTTGTATTTTTTGTCTAATATACAGCTAAACAATAGTTTTAAGTCATTGCATTTCCTGAAGCATTTTCTATGTATTTTATTTAGTGTATCTGTTTTGGTCATTGTGCCTTTTTGAAAGAGCATTGATTCCAGACCTTTATCACATTTTACAATTTTCAGCTATTGCATTTCTCCCTCTTGTGGAAAGTATTTTATAATAATAATGATAATGATAATAATGTATCGGTTTTATATAGCGCTTTTCTGGACACTCAAAGACGCTTTACATTGCATTATTCATTCACTCCATACTTGGTGGTGGTAAGCTACTATTGTAGCCACAGCTGCCCTGGGGTAGACTGACGGAAGCGTGGCTGCCAGTCTGTGCCATCGGCCCCTCCGACCACCACCAACCACTCACTCACACACTACATTCACCCAGGCTTCCTGGTGTTACCAAACAGTCCCCCATCCAAGTGTCGACCAGGCCCTTCCCTGCTTAGCTTCTGAGGTCTGGCTGGATCGGGTAGAGCAAAGGCAGTATGGCCTTTTTACAATAATATATTCATAAAGTATTGTAAAATATTCAGGGCCTTTCATATTTGTCTTCACCATTCTTTGTTCTCTTTTGGAAGAAATCTGGCTTGTTATTCTGTCGGTGTGTTTTTTATAAACATGTGTGTATATGTGTGGTGACAGGTGCAGCAGTCGGACACAGTCTTCAGTCTGGCAGCTGTTTGTAGAAGGATGTCGTCATCACCACTGCTCTGGCTCCTCACTGCGCTACATCCCGCGCAGAGCCGTCCTCTACTGCCCTGGCAATGATGAGCGAAAACTCAGGAAGCTGGCCTCGCTAGATGTCGACTGTGCTGTCTTAGACTGTGAAGATGGGGTAGCCCTCAGCAAAAAGGTACACAAATAGACAAGTGCATGTGTATAATAGAAACACAGCATGATTCAACTGATAAAAATACAACATCATTTCAGTTTTCAATGTGTTTATATGCAGATAATACAGAGCTAGACTGGTAACTCCAGAATTACTATATTTACAACAAATATAAAGCTGTCCTGATAAGCAGTGCAATGCCACTAACAATATTATTGTTTTAAAAATCCATGGCGACGTTACCCTTGAAAGAAGAAATAAACTAGATGCAGATTTCTCTTTTTTGTGATCAAAAACAGCAACTGCTTCTTGGACCAAAATTGAATGCGTGTAATAGTAAAGTACTGTACTAGACCATGGTATATTGCAAGAAAGTGAAGTAATCCAAAAATAATGTACTTAGTGTATACCTAATACCAAGGACATTTAAGGACTCTTTGGCAGTAACAATTTATATTGATTTCTGACGCAACTTATATACTTGTATATATTGTACACTAAGGGGGTAATTTCTCAAAAAAGGTGCCAAATAGTGAGTGCAAGTTGGAAAATGGAAAACTGCTATTTGACACGTTGAACCTAATTTACCATTTGAAATGACCTGCATTACAGCTTTAGGGCCCCAAACCTGATATGTAAATGAGCTAATGCTGCGCAAATGCTCCGTTAAAGACTCTGCAGATCCACTTTTGCACATGACACTTGTTTTGCACATGAGCAAACGATTGGTAAATGACACCCTATCCGTGTAGTTGTGTCTATAGTAACTTCACCTTATTTGGATAACAAGCGACGTTGGTGATTGGACATGATCAAACAAGTCACTATTTGTTTATAAAACCTTTTTCTACATTAAGTAGTGCGTATACTGTGAAATACCTGAAATTGTAAACATTAAAATGATTTCCCGTTAGAAAGGAAATTATAATTAAAACATTTAAATATTTAAAACCTTTCCATTTAATCTTTAATCTTCTCCCACCCTCCTCCAGCCAGGTGCCCAGGCATTAGCCAGGTGCATTTTCTTAATCACTTAAGGGAAACTACCTAAGTAAGATGTTCAAAACAAGCACATTTCTCCCCATTATGATAGCATAAAGGCAGTCGCTCCCCCCTACGTAGGTCCTTTAAAACAAGGTGACCATGTCCCACTGGGCGAGCAGCGGGAAAGCACCAGATGCAGCAGGTTAAAAGCATTCTCCTCCCGCCCACTCCTCCTCCCCATTGGCCCGTATGAACTGCCCATGAAATCTTGATTGGAGAGTGGGAGAAAGAAGAGAAGAAAAAGTTAACTAACAAAAGGTTTTTAAGTCCTGATAATAAAGATGATTGATACGGCTTGAGGCTGTTCCTGTAGCCCAGACAAAGACAATGAGATGATGCTGGTGTGACTGACAGGTCAGAGCTGTGAGCCTGCGTCGGAGTTTCGAGGATGCCAGTCTTTATTAGGTGGAGAGGAATGCAGCTCGAAAGCGTCTTAAAAGATGGACAGATGCTTTACATATCTCTATCTAGTGAACACATCCATCATAGTAGTTATATATAAAATAAAATGGGAAAAGAGAGGCAACAAACACCAAAAGTTGTATTAGAGGTGCTGATGTTAAGGAAAATCTTCAAAATTCAATCAGCAGAGTATGCAATGCTGATTTTTTTTTTATAAAATAGAGCGCACAATCAGGTTTTCCTATTCAGCTTTTGAATGATCTTGACTTAATTGTAACTATCCATTGAAAAGGAGTCAGCAGCATGTTCCCCCAGGTATTTAAGAGAGTGACTTTTCTTACTCAGCAGGTGCGCCAAGCATATAGAGTAATTGTGTTGAAATGCTGACAATTAAAGTGGTATTGTTCCCTGTGTAAGAAACAACTAATTTTTTCAATCTATACATTTATATTAAGTGTTCAGCTAAGAAGCAATTCTTTTTTTCTTGAAAGTATCGCCCACTCACTGTGTGCCTAACCTGCCCGCCTATTCTGTGTGTACAAGGTCATACTGTGTAATATAAAAATTAGTTATTTACTCAATAACATAATGCACTCTTCTTACAGACAGCCTTCCTTCACTTCCCACACACTCAGCTTCCTTCTCCTCTGTGGCAATCGGAAATCCACAGGGGTTGTTGTGTATTTGAGTCCTTCACTTAAGATCATTCAAAGATGTTTGTGTTGAGGCTGTCCAAGAAAATCTCTTGATTTTCCGCTCTTTTTGAACCAGGAATTTAAGCAGTGAGAATGTTAAACTAACTCATGACTGCAATTGGCATACTGATTTATGCTTTATGTCCTTCATGGCACAAAGATTATGTTGCCACGTGACCTTTGGTGACTGGTTTTATTGATCCCATGCATCACTTGTAATTTATACTGTGCATAGTATTTTCGCAGGCACATGCTGCCAAGAAAGATACGCCATGAAATATAACTTGGTTCAGATTGGTGGAGAGACTTTACTTTGGAGGTGAAACTTTTTTTTTTTCGACAATGGCAGGCGCTGTACTTTGTGTTTGCAATGGAAGTTCGATGATCTGTAAGAACTTGTTGCTCTGGTCCTCCTCTTTTCTTGTTGAAGACATTGAAGTATACAGTATTCCTTCTAAATGGGCCAACCACTGATTTAACAGCAGGCGATGGTAGGTCAGGGGAAATCTGAGCTGAGTTTGCAGTCATGCATGGATACACCTTAAATTGAAACCATACTTTCCCTCTAATGTGTTCATTAATGTATTCTTTTCATTATGGGTCACCTTCACCCTGACCACCTCACGGGCCAGAAGATATTCATGACAGAAAGTTCTTGCTGAGGAGATGAGAGGGAGCGTTAAAGCTAGGAGCCACCCAGAGCTTGCTATCTGTCAGCGCAGAGCCAGAGGGGAGGCAGACAAGGCTGACTGCTCTAACACTTTTACACATATCATCATATCTGTATGATCAGTGGGGTGGAGGAAGAGGAGGGGGGCAGGTTAAACCAGGAGCGGAACTGACGGCTACACCTGTCCTCTCTGTGTTCCCTCGCTCCCCCCTTGCTTGCACGTCACTCCTTACTGGGTCCTCAGGGTTAAGATTGTTTATCTCATGTTTTCTCTCCCTCTCCCTCAGCGCGCTATAGGCCAGCGGTGTTCCTCCTGGAGTCTCCCACTCTCTCTCTTTTCCCTACATGGTTCCCTCTATCCCCCTGGACTCCCCCTGTCTGTCTGCCGTAGAGATTCGCTCCTAATCCCTGGAAGTTTGGAACTAATGAACTAACTGCTGAGCCGCTGCCACGGAGCTTGGTCCCAAACTATACTGTACTTCACACTCGATTTCCTCTCCAGATGGCATGGTGGCGCGGCCGACACGGCAGGGAGCACCTCTTACACACCAGCACGCGCTCCAAACGCATACAGCCACACAGGACCTGGTATAGACGCACAAGTGCCCTCTCCACAGACACTCATTGTTGTGCATGTGTACCTTCATTTCCTTCAGACTTTCAATTATCAAAGTAACATACAGATTTTTCACCACTTTTTTTTGTGTCTTTTTCTTTCTTTCTATAAGATTTCTGACAAAGCAATAAGAGGTTAAAGAGTGGGGAGAGAGATTCAGCAAATACCACAACTGGAAATACTAATACTAAAGACACAAATGACGACTAAAATGACAAATTAAACCATGTTACGGACACAATATCTCTTTGTGCCAGTTCTAAACCCTAATAAATATGAAGGTTAATAATAACAATAACAATAATAATACATTTTATTGTTTGGCATCTTTCTAAGCACTCAAGGTTGCCTTACATCAAGGAAACACATTAAAAGTACTGTACAGATAAAACAAATGTAAAATCAATCAATCAACAAAACAATAAACAAGACAATGTAAAGTTCAGGCAAATGAAGTTTCCAGGCAAACATAATGTCCAAATAAACGTTGGCAGCAGGTGGTGACGAGCCACGTGGGTGTCCCCTGTCTTTAGACTCCGACACGGCGAGGAAAAAAAAAAGCTAGTAGAGAAATTTGTTCAACTTGTTTTGATGTGAGTGCAAAATGTACATGTTAAATTGTCTGCTCTGTTCCACCATTTTATTTGTTTGTTTGGGTCGGTATGTTATTGACCAGACATGGGCTCATACACGTAAACACGCCACACCATATTGTAGCCATGGGCTAATTTCCATCTTTTGTGCAACATTCACACTCAAATGCATTTGGACAAACCAAAGCACCCAGAAGAAATCTACATTGGCACAGAGACAACATGTAAACTCCACAAACTCCACTCCCACACTTTCGGACCAGTGTAAGCAATCATTGGAGGACTCCAGTGTATTCGTACAACATTGCAGGTGTCTTGCCCAAGGACATACAGACTGAATGCACTGGTGAGGACTGGGATTAAACCACGGACCTTTGGGTCCATAGGTGAAAGTCTGCCAAGTGAACTACTGCTGCCTCTTCTAAATTTATTTGTCAAGATTGTCAAATGTCCTGGAAAACCGTGGCAGCACCTACTGTTCTTCATGCTGATAAGACAGTGCAAGACATTTTGTAGACGAGCATAAACTGAATCAAGTGCTACCTGGCTCCCCTACTTGATATAATAGCCAGGGTCTATGGATGAACTGTGTCTGACACCAGCATTTTTACCATAAAATATGCAGCTAACTGTCAAGTGATACAATCTCCGCTCAATGCTCACTGTAGTCCATTTAAGTGGATTCAAATGACTAGGCCCTTGACAGAAAGAACTCCTGGGAAATAATGTTAACCAGTTGAATTATGAATACTGAATATTTCCATTTAGTGCACGGCAGTGTGTTGGTGCATACACATGTCGTTGTGTATGTGTGTGTGTGTGTGTGTGTGTACTTAACACCTCAAAGGGCCCCGGAGACTTGAGAGTCCCAGTCAGACTGCCAAGGCTCACACAGGGGATGTAAGCCGCTCAGCCATAAAATAGAGCCTGTCCATAGCCAGCGCTGAGCAGGGATTCAGTCCCAGTCTTCTCTGTCTCTGTGGACTGTGAGATGTCATGTGTCAGGGATCGATCGGCTCCTTTGGGAGAGCATGATAGGTGAACGTGAGGTCAGGGTGCACATCGACTGGTGACAGCAAACTCATTAGCATTCCATGTTGGAGATTGAATTTAATGTTTATACAAACTAAATATTACCTACAGCAAAACACATCAAGTGTTTCGGGTGTATAAAATAAATACATATACACTTAGATATAGCTTATCTCGGTTTTTGTTGCAATTATCCAAGCCATGTGCTGTTATCTCCAAAATGGAACTAAATGAACCATGATACAGTATGATTATATTGTGGTGAGTAGAAGGGTACAATTCCTAGAGCATGTAAGGCCCATCAGGTACAGTTTATCCCCACTGAAAACTCTTGGTTCTTCTGTGAAGGAGAGTGTTGATTTCAGTCGGACTTAACCATAATGAATAAATAAACAAATGCACAAATGAATTACTTTTAACTGACCGGATTTCTTAACAGACCTATCTAAAATACTAACTGGTTGGTTTGAGATTCGGGGGACATGTGGAAATTGGTAGAACAGAGCAATCCTCTCTCCTTCTCCCTTTATCCTGTTACAGACTGATGTTTTCACTGGCGTAATCACAAGGCTGCATGTCCCAGGCCAACGTGGGCTATGTAACACACCCAGAGCCCAGAAAAAAAAAAATCCCCGTTGATGAAGTGATGATGGAAGAGTGGGAGAGGAGGGCGAAAACTCACTGAACAGAGGGGCAGAAAGGAATGTGGGTCAAAGTGGCCAAAGCAAATGTAGGATGTGCACATTAGTGTCATAGTATTTGGTTCAGATTATATAGTATATTTAAAGTTCTTACAAGAAAATATATGAAGAGAAAAATACCACTTCTGCCACACATACCAGGTGTAGCAAGTATGCATTCTTATATAATCAGTATTATAATGCAGTGCTTTGCAAATATTCTTTACAAAATATAGTCTAAAGGTAGCTATGTGTTGTTTGTGTCATGTTATGAATGTATTGTAATACTTTAAAGACCCAGAACCAAGAAACTGCAATGGTGTGACGTTGTCTATTTATCCCTCGGGGCCGCAACACATCTTTCTTGCTAAAGTGTGACTCTGAAGCACATGTTTGCTCAGTGTTTCCACGATGGTAAACTGTGCTGCAGCAAAGAAGTTGAAAAAGGGGCATATTAATTCATACTCGTGAAGAATTAGGATGTGGGAAAGGGTTTCTGAGAGCTAGAAACAAGTGAGGGTCAGGTGGATTTCAACTTGAATGTCACTGTTGGGGATTGAGAACTCTAGTTCAGAGCTTTATGCCTTTATATCACATGTGTCAAACACAAGACCTGCAGGCCCTTTGTAGAGCATGAAAAAAAAAAAAAAGTAAGTCTCTAGCCCAGGGGTCACCAACCTTATTTCAGCTGAGGGATACTTTAAGAGCATTAAGTTGTTCAAGGGCTACCAGTTAAAAACAAATCCTAAAGACTTAATCGTACACTGTTCACTGATAGGATATTGACCCCATTTTATATTAAAATAGCTTTATTTTAAACTCATACCGAGTCACAAGAACCGAAATAACTGTAATTTTAAGAATTAGATTCAAGAAAATTTTTATTTTACACTTTAGAAAAAGTCCCAAGGGCTACTGGACATGCCCCAAAGGGCCCCTGGGCGCCCGCGGGCACCACGTTGGTGACCCCTGCTCTAGCCTATTCCTGTGCTATGTGCAAGGTACGAATTTTTAAAGAAATAACCAGTATGCTCACTCCAGCCACTGAACAGCCACTTAAATAAGGAAAAAGGAAAGAATTCCACACGTGTCCAGCAGAGGGAACTGACAAAAAAAGAGATCAGGATATAAATCACATATTATAGCCGTGTGGTAAATGGTCAGTTTGACCCAGGGCGGCTGTGGCTACAATAGTAACTTATCGCCATTGAGTGTGGAGTGGCTGAATAATGACTTTATGTAGCACTTTGAGAAACGTGTGACACCGTGTCACTTATTGTGATGAAGCACAATAACTGTAAGCCGTTATTTATTTGGCCACAGTCCTTCACAATATATGCGGCCTGCGAGCCGCCGTGGAGGCTGAATTTCGGCCCACGACCCAAAACGACACCCCTGCTTTATATGCTAAATCAGTGGTTCTCAACCTTTTGGAGCCGGGACCCCCATTATAACAGGTAAAGGGATTTGTGACCCCCCGCCCGGGTCACACCTTGAGAAAATTAGCCTACAAAATCATTTAAAACCAAAGAAAAAAAAAACAAATGGCTGAAATAAAATGCATCAAATTACAAACAAATAATGGCACTCTGGTAAAATAGCAAACACATGCTACAGTAAAACATTATCTAATGTTTTACTGTAGCATGTGTTTGCTATTTTTTTGCTATTTGCATTAGCATATAATCTAGATTATATGCTAATGCAAATTTGTATATTTTATCTAAATGATCTGGCGACCCCCTAAATTTGTCTCACGACCCCCAACCTGGGGGTCGGACCCCCCCCCCCCCCCCCCCCCCCGACCCCCAGGTTGAGAACCACTGTTCTAAATGTCTGTGTAGGCTCTCAGTCGTACAGGCGTTGTCCATCTTCAATGAAGGCTCTTTAATCATCTTCTGTACTCTGTTGTTGAAGTGTCCAACGTTTCACCTCTCATCCAAAAGGCTTTGTCAGTGCACAGCTCAGATAATTCCAAAGTTTATCACACACATACAGTATCTTGGCTGAAATGCACCATCTAAGACAAGCTGCCTGCAATGAAATGGAAGCTGTTATAATGAGTTCCGTAATGTGTGATATGTAAACTAGTTGGTCTTCTCTTTCTGGCTGTCATTGTATTCCAGGCATGACAAAGTGATTACATGATTACCAGATTTACCCTTAGCGACCACAATGGTTATGTCTTGTCATTTGTCTGTCAGGAAGTGTGTTTCCAAAGTGAAGGCCTAAATCTTCCTCTGCTGTGTCAGTTTTCAATGCGGCTGCATTAGTCCATCAGCTTGTGCAGCGTTTCTGGTGTGTGTTGTGTCACTTGTCAAATCCTATCCATGCGAACTTGAAGCCTGCTCACACACATACACTCACCCATGTGCACATCCTGACAGAGCAATTGTAAACAGGGACACATTTGGCAGCCAGTCTTCACCTGCGTTACTCTACAGCTCATTTTAAATGGCGTTGTAAGTTTCACAGCAGGATGCATAGTGTCTGTTCTCAGAAAATGTATAAACAACTCCAGATATAGTGACTCACAGTGCCCCACCCTTCTCTCTAGCAACTCTCAGCTGCTTGAATCACACCAGAACTGTACATCAAAGTAACTTAATGTGAAGTAAATATCTAGTCAAATTAGCTTTTGTTAGTTCTAACTATAATTTTGAGCCACTATTTCCTGCTATATTTAACACCAGAAGTTATTGTAAGATGAAACCGTATAAGCCCACAAATCACCATTAAGGTCTTACTCAAGAACTTGCTTAGTTATTGTTAGTATGCTTGTACGCTGATACAATTTGTTTGGTGATCAACCTGGAGAATATGATTATACTGACCATGGCTTTTATTTGAGGGCTTCCCCTGTTGTAAGATTTTCTTTTTATTCAACATTTCTCCTGGTATTGAGATCACTTATTTTGCCCCTGTTCTTCTGTTTTCTTTATAGACAGTGGCTAGTTGTGCACTGCATCTGAATCATATTGACTGAGAGTCCTCTGAGAGTGTATCCAGAGGCAATGTTTGACGTTACTTGTTTTAAACCGCACGGCGAGAGAACTGGACACCCCTGATCTGAGGCTGGAGAGGAAAGCGCCCCCTGCAGAGGACTGTACACACTGTGGTTTGGACGTCCGTCTTGATGCGGTGTCTGGTTGTTGGTGGCCATGCTGTTCCACGTATACTGCGCACTCAGTAGGATCCTGGGAGCTTTTGACCATAGGCTGCGTGTGTTAAGCATGTGCCCGCCTGCTCCCCTGGCAGGCCAGCCTCTCCGCACTTGAAAGGCCTCTCATGTGCATCTGTGTGTGCAATGTCCTGCCTGGCTGCTTGGTGGACTGCTTGCTCACGCACTAGCCTTCCCCTGTGTCAGTGTCTAATGATGAACATGATAGGGGGAATCAAAGAGGAGATGGAGCTGACGCTAGGGCCAGCTCTCTGTGGGACACCAGGTGATTGGGGAGGCAGCTTTGAAGCAACTTGTTGGATGGCTGTCTATTAATGTAAAATATCTCTTTTTCAAAGGACTTTATTCAAGCTCAGAGTAGCAGGGCCCAGAGGGGTCAAGGCGCCTGGCAGAATAATCGGCTATGCTTGAGAAAAAGGCCTTAAAAAAGACACATTTTGCAATGTTCACATCTTGAGCCCATTTTGTCTCTGTGAAGATTGTGTTATACAATGTAAAGCACATATGGGGAGAAAAAAAAAAAACTTTCAACAAGTATCTTGAATGTAGAGTATTAAGTTATTTTATGAAAGCTCACCCAAGACCAGCCACCAGCACCTACATTATTTTAGTGAGCAGTGAGGTTTGGATCTCTATGCAGTGTTAGATTCGATAATTTTAACTAGATTTGCTGTTTATTACAGGTACAGCTGTGGCAATAAACTGTGAAGGAACTAAAGATATACAATAAAGAAAAATAATGCAGAGGATACTGTTTGTTTAAACTCCATCATAGACAAAAGTTCTGAATCTGTCATTTATGTATTTGTTTATTTATTTGACAGGGACATTGCACCACAAATGTGTTGCACAGACCAGAGATGGCTACAAGCTAATTTTCATCCGTAGTCCCTGGGCAGAGGCAGAGTGACAGTAGGTTTATACAGTGCACAATGAGTCCATACACAATATAAAATACAGATAAGCATTGACAAGAAGCACTGACAGAAGGATCACATATTTACAGCAACTTGCTTCATTTTGTGCATATTATGTACAATTTAAAAAAAAAATGCATTCTTGTCTTCTGTACTGGGTTTTTTTAGTTGTAAAGATCCCCCTCCTCGCCACCTTACGATGAGGACATGCTACACCTTACACTTTGCCATGATCTTCTCTTACTCTATTAGACTGTAAAAAAAATGCCAAGTCTGTTGTCAGCTTATGCAGCTTTGTCAGTAACTGATGATTTTTCTAGCAGAAGGCCTACAATATATAATGGTCCAGTAGGGAGTGATTTTTATAGTCACCACCCATAATTATAAAGAGGCTACTGTAGACTAGTTTAGAATAGCTTTTTAGGATACATATGGGTGGCACTTCTAACAAGGTAAACCCTTCATTGCCAGACTGATGAACAGTATATATGCGACCTGCTGCTAGACGATCACAAGTTGCCAAGCTTTTTATGTGAGACCCAAAATGTTCGCAAAATTTAGACAACCCAGTACAGATGACAGTTTAAGAACTTTTGTCTGCTTCCAGGGGGTAATGCTCGCAATGCCTTTTGTGGTTCAAGGGTCAGCGTGCCTCCTGCGTTCCCAGCAGTGATCACTTACCTCAGATCAGACATCTCTCGTCACTTAGAGCCACACAATGACAGACAGAATTTTATCCACCCAGTAGCAGGTTTACGAACACTGAAATATGGCTTCGTAAATCGCTCCATCCGTTTTAAGTTTCCGAGATACAGTTACAGGTCCTTCTGGGCCAATGTGGGCGACAGTTAGACAGACCAAGCATAAGGTTATGGCCCGACTTGGGTGAAAGATCACAGTATTCACTTCATATGGTGTGACAATCTCTAATGTCTCATCCCATACCGCAAAAGAGCCACAGATGACTCTCCAAAGCCAAGCCCGCTCATGACCCCTATAAAATGCGGACAAATCTTTGATATGTACTGTGATACCATATTTTATTGATACTGGAGGGACTTCTATAATATCATGTACACTTCTGCATTCCAGGAGATCACAGAGAGGAGCTGTTCCCTGCCCCATAAGCTCGAGCTATGAATTCGTCCTGTTTGGCTTTTACAAGAGATAGGCTCCTTAAGTTATGTCTGTCGACGGCTTTCTTTAATGCCCCCTTCTCCCATGAAGTCAGGATTTACTGTGGTAATAATCGGTCTGTTTGGATAGTCTACCCTTCTGTTATTAGGCCATAAAAGTGCAGCAAAGGTTTGGAATCGGCATCATTTGTGAGGTTTTATTATGCGACTGTGGGTTTTACAAAGACCACTATCATCTGTATTACTTACGGTATTCGATACAGTGTAAAGCAGCCCTAGCTTTAACTGTTCATGCTACTCCATAAGCTCTAACCATATTAAATCCTTTACCGCCAACCAACAACAATGCAGATTCAGGCATTTATCTTCTTTTTTTGCTATGTCGGTATTTTCATGCCTCTATGTCTACATGACACCAAAGTTTCTGTGCACACTGGCAAACTGGTGTGATGTGAACAGACGCAAATTATCTGTGTTAATTTCTCCCACAATCATCAACCATGACGCCTGTAAAGTCTTCATTGTTGAATTGTTATGCCCTCACGACGTGGTGTTTATCTTTCTGCCGTTACTCCTCGCTCACCCACACAGCAGTCCTCTGTGGTTTGGCTCTCTGATCTGACCTGACAACTTCTAAGCTTCTGTTTCCTCATGGTTCTTAACCGGGACCACATTTCTCCCTGAGCGCCTCTCTCATGGTTCAGAGCTGGCGTTTTAGCCCAGTCCATCTCCGTTTCTCCCTCTGCTCCTGTCCCAGCATCTGCTTTGAATCAGGGCGCCTGTGCTACTGTGTTGCTGATGGACTATTGCTTTAAAGGCCTCTCTTTGACTTTTTTTTTCTTTTCATGGCTCTTCCAATTCAGCTTACACTGTACAATGTTTGTTTAGGAAAACTTCGGTGAACCGGCGTTTTGTGCTTCTGTATTACTCTGTAGTATATCCAATGTAAATGTTTTAGTTTATAGTTTATATCAAATGTTATATGAGGTTGTACTGAGGTTAACGTACTGTACTCACCCATACACCTTTAACACTTGTTTCCCTTGTCCTGAAGTCCCTGAAACTTTTCTTGCCAAATTTTACACTCCATTCCTCCATCTTAGTCGTATAAGACAAATGTTCACTGTAGCTTTGAAAGCTTTTTTTTTTTGCTGTATGTTTTCTGTAGACAGAGGCGCGGGAAACCATTCCCCGGATGTTGGCAGAGCTGGACCTCGGCCGCACAGAGAAATGTGTCAGAGTGAACTCAGTGTCCAGTGGTTTGGCAGATGCTGATCTCCAAGTCATCCTGCAGTCTGAGGTGCTGCCCCCCGCCATCATGCTGCCCAAGGTGGAGAACACAGAGGAGGTTCAGTGGGTAAGAGCTAATATAACTTTAACCAACAAAATCCACAACAACACATCCGTTCACAAAAGTACAAATGTTTCACCCAGGTGCTAACTCTTCAGGAAATGACTTGTATAAATTATTCTCATGACTAGAATTACTTGAACGAGGGGTTCCCAAACTTTTCAGGCCACAACCCCCCAAATCACTGTACAAATGACTCGGGAGCCACTTCTGTAAAATGTAATTAGCATTTATAATAAATGAAGGTGCAAAGCATATAAAATCTGGTTTCATTATGTTAGTTTGGATACTGTATTTTGATATTTGGCTTAATTTCACTAAAATATGCTGTTTGTCCTCTGCCCCCCATTTGGGAACCACTGACTTAGACTGATAAAGACTTTTCTTATTGTTGAAGCCATTTTTTCCTGTATTTTGTGGGGCTGCGTACTGCTTAGAGAGCATAGCCCAGTGCAAAAGAGAGCAGCATATTTAGCATATTGTTGAACCCAGTATTCAAGCTCACAACACTGAGGCCATAACATTGTTCCTTGTACGCAGACGCTTCACCCACAGGACAATTGGGGTGCATGACCAGATTTGTTAATAAAAAATAACTAGACCTTTTAATGTGGTATTTCTTGTCCCCTTGGGCTTCTATAAAAGGAACTGCTCAGACGTCAGAGCCTAAAGGGTCAGGAGACAGTAATTCATTATTACAGATGAATTCGATCAAATGCATGTGGTTCAACTTACAAGGCTGTCGCATATTGCAGATATGTTCACTTGTGTCAACAATGAACCTAAAGTATACCAATTAGCTGTGAGAGGTTAGCCAGAGTTTTCTTAAGGATTATTCACAGTCATATAAATATAGTCATACATGGTCTTTGGGCAGGAGCAGGAAGTTTTTAACTAGTGCTCTTAATTAGAACACGTCTATTTCCTGCCTGCTGCCCTTTCTTTCTCCTGACTATAATTGCTGACAGGTGTTCAATGAAAATCCCCCCACCCTCTGGCTTTTGCTTTTCTCTCTCTAGAAGTCAGCAATAGGCTGGAATATTATTATATTGTTAATATATTTAATGGTATCACCATGAGAATAATTAGAGATGCACCGATCCAGCTTTTATTCTACTCATACCGATACTGGGGTTTTGAGTATCTGCCAATACCCGATATTTACTGATACCACTTTCTTTAAAGTGGCTTTTTTATATATCTCTTTTTTATATATCTTCTTGATTATAGTAAATGAATGTATCTACTGCTCAAATGTACAAATGCGCTAACAAGCTTAAGCTTCTGCCTTCTCCTTTTGAGCATCATATCCACGTTATTCATTTATTTATCTACTTATTCACCTGCACATGTATCTTTCTTTGGCTTTGCTTACTTTGCTGAACTCTGTTCCTATGTAGAACTTTGTGGAACTCAGGTGCTCAAATAAAAAGATGAACTGAATTGAATTTCTGAAAATTTTTCAATAAAGTCATATTTTATTGTTATGATGTTACAGATAAATTATCAATTATATCTATTGATAAACTCTTGGATAAACATTTAACAAGAATCACTGGACTTTTCTACACTAATTATCCTTGGGTATATGACAGGCTTATGTTGCATTAATACAAACAACTCACATGAAGTGATCTGATCATTACAAATATGTTAGATCAGTTATTTCTTAAACTCAAATACAAACACTTGGCTTCAGCAGTGGTCGATTTTTTTTTATGAGGCTACTTTAGGTGTTTCTATATTAGTTTCTGTCCCAGCCTTGATTAGTTAACGCTAGCTTTAGCATACTGATGC
Source organism: Gobius niger (assembly GCF_951799975.1). NCBI lineage: Eukaryota > Metazoa > Chordata > Actinopteri > Gobiiformes > Gobiidae > Gobius > Gobius niger. Next base: position 21,656,719 of record NC_136860.1, read on the forward strand.
TAACCGCGGCATTTTGCACAGCGATCAAGAATGTGTTTCTCCAGGTTCTTAGCTTTCCAATGATAAGCAGCATGCTCATATTCACTTAGATTTAGGTGGTAAAAGTTGTGTTTTTAAGGCGTTGAGAGCCAAAACTGGTATCGGCTCAGTATCAGATATTTGTAGCCGATACCCGAAATCATATTTTTTCACTATCGGCTCTGATATCCGATATCAGCATCGGATCGGTGCATCCCTAAGAATAATTCTGTTAGTATTGTTTGAATGAGTTCACAAACTGGAATTTTCTTTTGGGAATTGGTGGAATTGGTGGAATTGTGCAACGAATAAACTAGGAAGTAAAAGTCCTGTATATCTACATTGAATTTCATTCCATGCACGTGCCAAGATTGTTTATCAAACCAGTCAGTCAGTCAGCCACCTGAAGTCAAGCCATTTTACTCTTTTGAAATCCACCAGCTCCAATATTACTTCCATCACTTTTTTTTTTTAAAGATTATTTGCATCAGTGAAAATACTTTAAATAAAAGATACAAAAATAAATAGTTATAATAACATTTGTGTTTTTTTGTGAAAACTTTGCTTTATAGCTTTGTTCTTTGTGTCTGCGACCATATTAACTGCTCTTGTGTCTAATACTTTCATCATCATTTACCAAGCGCCAGCTCATGTGCAAAACGAGTAGCACGTGCAAAAGTGGATCAGCAACATTTGTCATTTGTGGATTCTTTACTTTACACAGCAATGTCTGGGTTGCACATCAGAATAGCTTTCTCTCCCCTCCAGATTGCTCTCGCTATTTAGCATCTGTCTATATACATGACCCCCAGTGTATTCATCCTCTTGTTTGAGGCGTAAATCCCCTTGCTTGTTTATTTTCCTGCCTTTTTTCATTGATATTATCCGCGAGAAGCTCCTGTCTGATTTTTTAGCTAAAGATGGACTTGCGTGTTCCCCTTTGTGCTGAGATCTTTAAGCTTCCTCCTCTTCCCCCGGCCCTTGTGTGACTGACAGGCCTTATTGGTCTATAACAGGCGTAACTCCCTCCTTTGTCTAAGCAACAATTCTCACACACATTCGGAGCTGTGTGCGTTCTTTGGCCGTCGCACTATTTGGGACTCAAAGCAAGTCCCCGAGACCCTCCTCCTGTCTCCTCCCCCTTTTTTTCTCCCGGCTTCCCCTCTGTGAAATGAACACTTCAGCAGGCCGGAAACATTTAATCTGGCCTCCTTTTGAAGAAAATTAATTGAAACTTGTCCCACTATAGGCTCTTTTCTCGTGGTCAATCTCGCCCTCCTTCTCTTTTCATGATGGGCTGGTGGAAATTGTCAGAGGGCTTGTTTGTAGACGGGAGCTTTTGAATGACAAGAAAAGGAGGTTGTTTCTTCCGCGTCTTTTATATTTTTAATTTAGCAGTGAAGAAGGGCCCTATGTGATCCTCGATTGGAGAGCCATTGGCGGGTAGTCATTTCTTTTGCAGGCATGAAGTGCTAAATGTCTACTTGGACAGTGTAAATGAGACTCCAGCATAATGGGTTTAGAGGAGAAGAGTCGGAGCTAGAAAAAGCCACACTCATCTATCGCTGATGTTAGCAGTGCCTCGTGTCCAGTGTTGTGTTTATCTAAAAGTCATTGTTGAAGCAACTGTAGCTTGAGACAACAAGCCCATCAAAGCCCCCTTCAAAAGCACATTACTCAAACATTAAAACCTGTTGTAGTGGAGGCAATTTGAGCACTGAAAATATCAGAATAGGCATGGTAAAGCTGTGTGGAAACAGAAGAGCATCAGCAGGTTATGAGCTCTTGTGAAGATTGACTTCGTATTTGTGGACCCTGTTGCAAAGGAGATGACGCCTCACAAGGGGAGCTCCATTTACCCATTTCAACTATGCTGAATTACTCAACCATGCATGAAGGCGCCAAAGCACCACTCCAGGTGTGTTTTTCATCAGGGAACAACAATATCCCCATGTTTAAAATCTCAAAAGAATCATATAAGGAGCAGAAGGTATGTAAATATCAGTGTTAGTCATTATGATACTGATCATGAGTTATTTTCATGTGTTTATTTTTCTGTATACTTTCTGGTGTGTGATTAACCGGCTTCAATCTTAAAACCCTAATGTTCCTGTGCCAACTTCTCTATGTACGAACACTAACCAGCTTTTTTTGGCCTTGGTGGTAGTCTGTTTAAAGCCACAGTGCATAGAATTTTACCCAATAAACACAATTGAAATCCAAGCATTTATTTTATGACAGATATTTTCATCATTGAAAAATACCTCATAAATTTGCAAACACGCATGTGCCTTTGCTGTGAGCAACTCACCTCTCATAAGACATGACCACCAGGCGTGGGTGCGTCTCCAGCTCGTCTCCATGGAGATGTCAACTTAAGTCAGCAGAATTTGTTATTTAATGAGGTTAGGTTCTCATCCAAATCCATTCTTTGATTACCCACTGCAGAAATAACATTTTCTGTGTTGAGCTGGTCACTGGAAGCATGTTTTATTCTGATGGCAACAGTATAGTCCATAATGTTACGCAGTGTGCCTTTAAACATCAATGGCAGTGTGACTGTTATATAGAGGACAGGCCGACCTGAGATTAGTGGCAGTTTTGTCTTCTTATCAGTGCTGTATTTAATTTGACCTGCCTTTACCTTTATCAGTGGTTGCATGCACTGATGCATATGCGACCATTTATTATAAGATTCTCACGAGTTGACACAAAGAACAACAGTATTTACAACATTTTTGAGTTATGATATTCTCCAAAAAAAAACATTAAGTATTCATATCTCTTTCTTTTCTGTGGCCTGAGCAGTATCAGACTTGTTTGTGTAATGATCAGCTGGTTTTCCCCCTGCCACGGCCCATATCCGCCCAGGTCCCTCTGTCCCAGAAATAGGTTTATCCACACCCTCTTTTCACACTCCCTGTCGAAGCCCCGCCCCTTCCTGTGTTTTTTAAAGGGGGTGCAGTGTATTATGCTAAGCCCCCAGCCACGGAGCGTTAGTTTTTATGTTGCCATAGCAGCCTTGCTCCCACAGGGTTGTGACCTCAGATGATTACAGTACAAAGCCCATTGGGTCTCGAAAACCTCTTTGAAGATGAAAAGTCTTTGATGGTTTGTATTTATGCAAATCTCTCAGATATTATTTATCCAACTGCGATTGAATAGAGAGATGATTAAAATTGCCCCTATTTTCCTAAATCCATCAATGGATGCTCCTGCATTTTTTGGCTGAACAAGAGTTTGTGAGTGCTAAGGTTGTTTGGGTCTGTATTTAGTGAAATCTTAATGCTTCACCTGAGGTTTTTTGTCCAAGGAAAGAGGACATGGTGTTAGACAATTCTACCTCTAGCATTTTTCCCTTTCTTTTTTTTTTTTTTCAGACTTGCTTTCAAAGGAAATATCTAGCGGAGGGGGCTTTTGTGTGTTTCCAGATGATAGATTTTGGAATTTGGGCTACCCCACTGGCAGTCCCGGGCCTCGCTGTGAACTGGTCTGTTGGAAGAAGGAAAAAAAAAAATTGGAATGCTTTGGTCTTCAAAGAATTAAACTCGGTTTTAAAGCCCTACTTAGGTGAGCTTGCATATTAGCAGGAGTCGTGGGGAATAAAGGCCTCAGCAAAGTGTCACATCACACTCTTGATTGTGGCTCGGGTCTCCCTGTTCGCCGCCATGGAGGGTGCAAGGCAAAACTGAATAATGTAGCAGGAAAACACTCAAAGACATCCCCCATATCTTGTTTCTTTCGACTCTTTTATTCAGAATTTAGTTTTGCGGGGTGTGCAGGTTCTCTCGAGGGAGCTGTACTTGTGGCACGTCTGTCTGGAAGACTTCAGACGTGAGGGAACCCCGGTGATAATGTAAAATATTTCATTGCACTCGCTTTTCTTGTGGCTGCCACTCACACCCTCCCACCTGATCTGAAGTCTGCTTTTGAATAAGGACTCAAACAGGAACAATGCAGGTAATAGAAGTGCCAGTATATGTATCTCTTCTGAATGCTTTCTTCTCTCTGTCTTAGCCAATTTGAAAGGTGTCTGGTATTGCTCGGGACATTTTATTCACCACGGAAATCCTGACAGAAATACTTTGTAATTTCCTTCATTCAACTAATATAGCACTGATAAGTCCAGCGCACATGCTGAGCTGAGAGGGCTTTATTCTTTCTACGAGAGAAGACACTTACTCGGGTATTACTATCACTCAAACATGACAGCTTCTGTTCATTCAATAAGCGAGTTTGGAAACATCCCAAATGTGAAATGTAAACTTCTGACTATTTTATACTAGGGCTGCACAATCACAGCAAAATTGAAATGTGATCGAGAATGGTTGATTGCAAAGATTGAAAGCAACAAGATCTCCTGTCTCCGTATTATGTGTAAAATCTGCCAACCGTGTAGTTAAGACTGCTACAAACCTGTTCTTGTCTTGCAATCTCCTCTCAAATGCATGTATGGACTTTTTCAATTCCGATGCATTGCAAATAGATATTTTCCCAAAATATGTCAGTGCTTTTTTATGATGATTCTGTTGTTATAGATGCACTTACACATGCTTTTATTGCCTTTTGGATTATTCCATTGTACTAACCTTTATACTGTTTATTATTCTATCTCTAAACTGTTGTTTCTCTTTTGCTTTTCATACATTCCATTACTTCTCTTTTATACATTGTTAATTGGCGGAGTGTTAACTGGGTGCAATGGGAAGAAAATGCATATTGAATGAAAATCTGTATCCATTCTTACATTAGCGCGAATAAACAAACACTTATTGCCCCAAGTTCACACTGTCTCCCAGCCCCACTTCCTCGGTCTGATCTGACGATAAACGCACGTGGCACATTAAACTGTATTTTGAACAAGTTAATTAATCGTAATCCTCTGGAGGTTTACTCTCCCATTCCCACGTAAACAGCGAGCGCAGTTAATGAGTTGCGATGTTGTTCTGTGTGTTTAGTTCGTTGACAGGTTTCAGCACCACTTGAAAGGCCGTCCGCTGACAGAACCCATTCGCCTGGTCACCTTTGTGGAAACCGCTGTGGGCCTGCTCAATTTTAAGGTAAATTACAAACAAATCTGTCTCCCCAAAAACTGCCGGCGTAAGACGTTTTGGGCTGTTTGTCCATTGTTCACTTTAGATTAAAGCCCCCATCGGCGAAACGGGAGCGCACCACGTGTCCAAATACAAAAAAAAAAAAAAATTCAAAGTGCTTGGACAGTCTATCAGAAACCAACCCTTTTTTTTTTCTGAGTCTGCCTCTGTCTGTTCCTCTCTGTCCCTTCCCCAGACACAAAGACATGTTTTAATTAGAACTCTATTATTGTAATCATAGCGAAAAAGTTGTTAATAACATTTTGGCAGGCATCAAAGCTACTCCGGCATGACCTTCATCTACACGGGGAAAGTGCGCATTTCAGGGGCATTTTGGGGAGGGGGGGGGAGGCTGAGGGGGTGTTACAAGCTGTCCCTATTCCCTGTTCATTTGTTTTGTGCTCCTTCCGTTAGTTGTGTGGCTGTTCGAGTGTGTGCGTTGTGATGGCGGGGGGCGGCTTTGTATGTTTTCTTGAGAACACCCTGTATCTGTGCCCAGAACTAGCCTCGGTTATACACACGGAGTCACTCACACATACCAAAAAAAAAAAGTGGCGCAGCTAGTGGTGAAATTAATTTGGAGTCCAACAATGGCATGAGACGTGTTCCTATTGTTTCATGTGCTTCACAAGAGACAATCACAGTCCGGTTATTTGTCATTCAGTAGTAATAATTGTGTCTGCTGATTTTTAATGATCTGCTCTGTTATAGTTGGGAGAGTTTTCACAATGGAGCCCTGCATATTTTTTTTTTTTCTTTATCTACAAACCCAATTTCAACTCATGGCTCTCTTTGTATTGCAAATGTTAGGAATCCATATTTTATTGAGTTGAGAACATAAAAAGCATGAGGTGATGAGACATGATAGCTCCTGTTGATTTTGACTATAGTAACATACCTCCAATTTGTTTGCAACAGGAACAGCAAATGTTGTCTGATGGAAAATAAGTGTCTTTATAAAATGTGTAAAGTAACAGATGTAACGTCTGATTTGATGTTTGTGTTCTGTTTTGAATCAAAGGTGGTATTTAATAAGCTCGGGGAATTATTTGCTATGATTGTATTGTAATCCTCCCTAGGAAGTTTGTGAGGAAGTACATGAGCTCGCTCCAAAGGCTGGCCTGCAACATGATGGTGTTGTCTTTGGCTCAGACGACTTTTGTGCCAGTATAGGTAACCCTCGCCGCATGATTTGTCCTTTTAATCTTTAGTAAATCTCTAAATCTGTAGTTTCTTGTTGCCAGGTGCAACCCGGACAAAGGACGCCAGAGAGCTGCTGTATGCACGGCAGAAGGTGGTGGTGACCACTAAGGCATTTGGACTTCAGGCTATTGATCTGGTCTACATTGACTACAAGGATGTGAATGGACTGAGGCAACAGGCCCGGGAAGGAGCACTTATGGGTTTTACAGGTGAAACTTCCAAAATGAGCTCACATGTTTTCCTGGGCAATTACTTTTTTATATCTTGTCTCACATGACATGGCGCAGGGTATTAAACTCCGAAATCACGGATGAGTTTTGAGCTGGTTGACGTCAGTGTAGCCACCACTGGTCCGATGTGTGTCAGAACACAGACGGCAGGACAGCATGTGCCCAAATGCATAGACCAGAGATCTCTTTGGAAATGTAGCTCAGGTCAGGCCTGTCAAATGTGTTTTTTGTTTCTTTTTTAAGTAATCCAATGCCAATCTTTGCTTTCAGACTTTTTGCCCTGTATTGTATGTAGATGCCTGTCAATAATTTCATCATATGCATATGTCAAGTACAATCCCCCAGTAGTGTATTAAATGATTTAATGCACTATAATATTGAGTAGAGTCTACTCTCCTAATAGCTACGGACCCAGTAGACTTGTCATACAGTACAGCCAGAAGCCTCTACCTGTGCAGTAATTGACCTTGGCACTACTTAAGCTGTACTGCACCTATTAGAACTGAATGCCAACATCGCGGGTAAGACATGGGGATACTGTGTTCTCAGTGGTCAACAAGCAGGCGAGAATATACTCTTGTAAATGTCAAGATCATTTGAGCTACAGTATTCAGGTCTATTTATTTTGTGCATGTTTCAGCCTCCTGCTACTACTCCAAATAGTACAGATAATCTTAAACCTGTGTCTGCCAAATAGTCTGTCACCACGTTACTCTTCCGGCCTTCCAGACCTTGGCCATCATTCGTCTGAGAGCACTTTGCTAAATAGCAGTCCTCCAATGAGATCGGGACCCCACTTGTCAGTGTCTGATTGGCTGTGGGACAGGAGTGATGCATTTGGGACAACCAATTGCATGTGTCTGAGGGCACCTGAGTCGCCCTGGATGTCTTTTCACTGCTCTGACGTGCGATATACAACGTGTGAATGTTATTAAAGTCTTTATCTTTTGTGTTAAACGTATTGATACCCCCATATTCCGTACTGTAGTTACCTATTATCATTCGGAAGGTTAATTTGGGTTAAAAAGGATCCTCGATGTATTTTCTGGTGCTCAATCTATAGTAACTATTTGTTTTATGTTGCTTGTCCGATAAGGTTTTGTTATTGGTGACAGCCCTAAGCAAAATTGGCAAATGCAGTGTTGAGAGCCCACTTTTTACTTTTCTAAACTTCTCAGTAGACACTCAACATACTATATTAAATATTCTGAAAGCATGTTTAGTGCATGCAGTGGTAAGAAAAAAGAAGCTTGTGCTTCAAACTGTTGTGGTGTTTTTTTGTTTTCATTTTCTTTTATTTTTATAGAATGGCATATGGTGTAAACCCCTTTGCCAAACTGTTATGCGAGTTGCCAAATGATTTGCTGTGTGTCCATGACCCTGCAATGGATTGGTTGAAATCAATGAAGAGAAGGAAAGGAGCTCTCGCTGTATTCTACCCGGCAACAAGCAACGTCAAATATTACATTTTTCCCTTGTTTTTCTGGTTTTGATACAGGATAACAAAACAATTTAGTATGTCTGTGTGGAGTGATATAAAATGTGTGTTCATATTTCATTTTAGATTTAATTATCTTGTCGTTTATTGTGGTTGCAATCTGGTGGGTTTTTTTTGTTATTTTTTGACAGGCAAACAAGTGATCCACCCGGGGCAGATTGCAGCAGTGCAGGAGGAGTTCGCTCCGAGTCCAGAGAAAGTCCAGTGGGCCACTGAGCTCATAGCTGCTTTTGACCAACACCAGAAGGAAGGAAAGGTACTGTAGTATACAATATTTTTACTATTAGTGTGTTGTTATATGTGTTTAAATTGGAATTATTAGGAAAGGCTGTAACGTCTCCTACTCCTTCCTATGTAATCCTTTGTGTCCGTTCTTGCACACTCCTGTAGTTTTAAAGAATACTGACTGCTACAGATTCATTTGAGATAGAAGAAGAAGAGGTTGGAGGTGTTTTGGGGGGTCGGGCAATTAAGTGTCCAATATTATTGTTCCTAATTTAGTGCATGGTTGGACTCTGTGTGTTGATCTCTGTGGGCTATCTGCTGAGGTAATACACAATCTGCCCACAGCTCGCTCCATGCCAGGGCTGCTCTCAGTCAGCGCTGCCCGAGGGAATCATCTCCGGCCCAGCCCTCTGCCATTCTCCATGTTTAATGTGTGTGCAGCTGAGAATGAAAGCTGTGCAGCCTGTAGTCAAGGGGCACATTTTCTGAATATTATACAAGAAGCTCGCCTTTTCACAATCCTGACCCTAAACCTTTGGTTGAGGTTAAAGCTATTATAAAAGGATAATGTAATGTTTTGTAATATGGTTTTGAGGGGTGATGAGGAAATAAAAAAAACTCTATGTCTGAGCTAAAAAGTCTTGCTCTGGCATCATTAACATTCTAAGCTACAGCCAGTAGCTTATTTTAATGTAATTGTGGCAGTATCTAAGTAGGCAGGGGTTTTGTGTGTTTTAAGTTTATAGATGATCAGTATTAGCCCTTTTACATGAGCAAATCATTTCTTCAAATGTCTTTCAAAATGTCTGTTGTTAAAATATTGACCTTACTATCCTTTCTCTTCACTTTGAACTGTGTGTGCAGGGTGCGTTCACATTTCGTGGCAGCATGATCGACATGCCATCTCTGAAGCAGGCTCAGAACATCATCACTTTGTCGGCTGCAGTGTCAGGCAAATGAAGGAATCTATGGTGAGCTTCTGTGAGAACCTACTGCTATACCCACAAATGGACAAATCACTGGCAACTTGGAGGTGGAGGAATTCGATGACTATGATTTTGATGAACAATGTTGTTTTTGACCGTGATGAGGACAAATGCATTTGGAATCTACACAAACTTAAAGTATGCATACAGTGTGCACTGTGTTGGCACTTTCTTGGCTGATTGTTGTATGTACCATTGTGCTGTTCTTCTATACTGTAGGTGACAATAAATGCTCATCAATGGTCATAGTCCAAGCATCTGGACAAAGGATTTACAAACATAGCTTTCCACTGTCGGTCTATTCAATCATTTAGTTTTCTGTATCAGTTTCAGATACATCAAGCTTTCAGTACATTTGATCCAAACTCTTAAGCAACCGTAAGACAAGTGATGACTAGGGCACCACTGGAAGGACGTTGATTTCTACTCTCAAGATTGTCTCTTCTCTTCCAGCCAGCAATGTGTCCAAATTCTGTCCTCTTCACGAGTAAACCCACTCCTTTATGAGCACAGACTTGACTTGTTTGTTGTGTTGTTACAAATAAAGGTACAATGGGGCACTTGGTGCGCGATTGACTTCCACAGACAGTGAAGTGGGTGTGATGTTGGAGTGAGACAGATTAGTGGCCATGTTTCTCCAGCAGACCAGGACCAGCCCTTTGTCTCTGCTGACTGCGGATGGAAGGATAATTGGGGGGGTGTTGAATGGTTAATAGTGCCATTGGTGACCATGGTAATGAAAGGCCGAGCATGCCACCCCCCTGTGCCCCAGCTCGCCCCTCACTGTCCCCCTTGTCCCGCTTGCTCTTACAGTATGATCCATTGTGTCTGAGGTGTGGGGATCAGGATGAAATCACATAAATAACGTCCTAAAACCAAACCTTTTCTCCTGAATAAAAATCTGTCTTGAATTTTTTTCTGAAATGGACACATAGCTTATGAACTATTACTGCTAACAAATCAACCACTGATGATAAATGATTCATAATGGGTAGGGCACTCTTATTTAAAGTCTGAAATCAAAGTAAGTTTTCTTGAAAGATGATATCTCACTTTGAATCCAGTGATACCTGCTACTTGCTACTATTGTTGCTTGATTGTAGATTGTAAACGTTTATCGCCTACAGGGCTGGGCCTTATCCAAAAAAACAAACAAATTGAAATGCACATTATGTTCCAAAAATCAATTGCGTTTTTGCAACTCATACACTGTTCTGCTTCATCTTTTTTTCTCTACCTTTAGCAGTGTCCAAACTTGTATGAAATAATCAGGGCTGTTAGTTTGAGATGAATAAATCAACCTGCCATAGATTTTTAATGCATTAAAAAAAAAAGGCACTAATGATACTCATTCTTAAGCTCCTCATTCATTACGAATGTTCACTCGCTGTTCAACAGAAGCTCCGCGGGTGTCTTCAGCTCCGAGTCCAGAGTCTGATGGTGCAATTTCCCGGCTGCACGCCCAACAACAGGTATTCCCCCTGCAGACAGGAAGACTGATCTCAAAAAGCAGAGGAAGTTGTGCAAGACGGCATACTGCGATTAAGTATAAATTAATAAGCATCTCGACGGTTATGGTGCCAGAGCGTGTCCCTTTCTGAGGTATCACACATGCTCAGGCTCAACTGTTACATCTCATTTTCACATGTTTTTTTTTTTTTTGCTGGGTGATATTTAGCAAGTGACTTCTTCTCCATCCACTGTGTAATCCTACATGACATTTCTATTATGAGTGGAACTGATAGCATCTCCTTGGCCCCTCTTTAAGCTCACACCTTATTTAAATACATATCGCAATTTTCCCTCAGAGTGGTAGAGTAAATTACAATTAACACGATTATAACCTCACTAAATTGTGTCAGGAATCAATTAGGCTGGGAGCGGTGCCTTGCACAGGGGCTTGTAATGTGTTGCCTGAGATTGCTTTTGAGTATGTGATGAGGGGGAGAAGGCACGTATGCAAAACACTGTCAGAGGAAAATTAAAATGAAATGTTTTACATATTTTTCCATTAATCCAAATGAGGCCCGTGTGGCTGGGAGTCTTTTTTTTTTTTTTTTTTTTTTTAATTCGCGCCCGGGGATGCCCAATAATAATGACTTGATGTTTTAATAGACTTTCTAATGACAATATATGACAAACTAATTGCAGCATCGGATTATTCAAAAAACGTCTTCATCGCACACGCAGAGAGAGAGTGCCCAAAAATGATTTCAAACGGAACACATTGAGCCCATGTTAATTAATTATGTTTCAATATTTAGTTAAAATAAATCAGACGAGTATTGCTCCGGCGCTGTTTCCTGCCTAAACGCTGACCGGTTTATGACAAACATTAGGCCTATTTCATTTCAAAGCCCCGGTCCAGGAAGTGCCGTCGTATTCAATTAAAGCTTTTATTGTGCGCACAAAATTAAATCCCTTCAAGAAAAAAGAAAAAAAAAAAAAAAAAACTAACATGTGATTGTGGCCTGCCGTTTTGATTTCTTCGGAAAAATATGGTAATCACAGAGGACACGCCGTTTTATTGTTTGGCCTATTTTCCTTATTTACAAAAAAGACAAATATTTACGGAATATGAATAGCCCGTGACGCTTTGCATTTTTACGCACGGGAAATTAAATGCTCTTTCGTATTCTTATGTTCAAAAAATATGATTCTTATCAGTTGGTCCACATTTCGTCATTTTTTTTCATCATTCCCAGTGAGTCGATGCAGCCGCTGCGCCCTTTGCTGTCTGTCTGTCTGTCTGTCTGTCTGAGCGTCTGTGCGTCTGTCTGCCTCCGCCTGCATGAGTGATCCACATCATCCGCGCATGTGGACCATTACTAACTTCATTTGAGGCGAGCTTTTGTGTTCCCGTCTCCAGACTTCATGCTTGTAATGGCACCTTATTTATCATTGCAGCCATCCTTAAAACCCACATTCTTGAAAAAAAAAAAAAAAAAAGAAAACGAAAAGGACTTTCGGCGATAGAATGAATTATTCAATATTAGCATCATTTTGTGCAGTTTCCCTGTGTGAAAGTATGTCTGAGGACACTGTTTTGAAACGAAACTCTGGCCTTTTGTGGCTTTTATTGAAGGCCATCTTGTCATTTTCCCTTCCAACTAAACTCTCAATATTTAGGCTTATGGCTTAAAAAGGGATTTCTCCAGCCAACTTCCACTTTGTACAAGGAGGTAATAGGACAGTAGTGCCCATGTTATTAAAGGGCTATACGTGCGTAACGTCTGGGTGATGCTACTCCTCTCCTCCTGTCCCCCGCCACTGTCCCTCTTTTTAACGGGGCCCAGATCAAAGGCGCGGACACATACAAACCCTCCCGCTTTGTCTGCTGTTGCCAGGAGTGAGGAGGAAGAAGACTGGAGAGCAGGAGGAGGAGCGGCTGACATGGTAATGAGACTTGTTACGGCGCGCGACAAAAAGTCTCTGCAACTTTTTTTTTGACTTTTTTTTTTCCTCTTGGTGTCCATCTGTTGTGACATCCAGGCTTTCCAGTTTCCAGGCTTTTAAAGCTCGCCTGGCACCAACTTTATTGTGCTCTGAACGAAATAAATCAGTCTTTCTAATTTGGTAAAGTTGTAGCACAGGCCTGTTGTATTTGAAAGAACGTGGTTGCATAGGCCTGTGGGCTATTTAGGCCTATGAAGCAATGTCACCATTTTGACTTTCCTTATAAACCTAATCTGATTTCATAAGACGTGAGTGTCATTTTGACCAGATTGACGCTCAAATCAATAGTCTTCATGCGTCTTGTTCCACTTCTGGGAAGGCATGCCCAAAAGATGGCTTCAAAATGATCTCCTTAATTGTTTGCTATTTTACGGTGACAGAAACTCAGACAGCCGCACGCACAGACCAATAGAAAGTTTACTTGTCCCGGCACAGACACTTTGAGGTAGGCTACTGCGAAGAAAGGCAAAGGGGCTTGTAAAATGTTCCAGGTCGAAGAAATGTGGAGCCGGACGGGGCTGCAGGAGCAATGACGGAGAACATGCCGCTCCCCGTCTCAAAACAAAGTCAAAGAAAACGGACAACATGTAGCCACTGTCACATTTGAAACGCATCTATATTAAGCATTTTAATACTGGCTTTACATTATACTGATATAAAGTCGTTTTAAAAAATGATAGTACAGATTTAATGTGGATATGTTCAATCTCTACTGCACTTTTCGCCTACTTTCATTTTGAGAAATGTGTCTTTCTTATTTAACGGTGCCCCTTAATCCCCGAGCCCCTTTTTTTGTTTTCCTCATTTCTCTCCTGAAACGCCTTTTCAAATTTCCTTTTCCTTTTCTTTCTGTGCCGCGGAGCAGGTGGAGGCCGCGCACCTGCACGCACAGCTGCGTGCACCTTGTTATTGCTGCCGCTGCGTGACGCACACATGAGCGCAGCGCACAGCCAACAACAAAATCCAGACAGTGAGGCACACTCCCAAGGCAGCTTTAGCGGCGGACAGAGAATACAACAGTCAGATAGCTTACATGGGCTATGATGAAACGTCTCCGGTTTGAAAGGCGCGTCTTCTTTCAGTTTGCTTGTGTTTTGTCATGCTTGGATGCGACATATTCTAATCCAATTAAAGACGATAACCCTGCTCTCGCATTATGCTCTCGCCTCTGTCTCCCTTAGACTCGCTGACAGCCACTCGTGGTTCTGTGTGAAAGAGTGTCAAGAGCCTTCTGTTAATCCTGACCAAGAAGACTCGTGATTGAATGAAAAACACTCATTGGAGTCGTATGTTTTCTTTGTGACTTGCTTGAACGGTTATGTTTGCAATGTCCATCCAAGCTCTTCATTTGGGCTTTTAATTGTAAAACACCGCGTGCCGTTGCCTTGGAGCATAATGTCATCAGTAATATAATTTCAACTAAATCATTATCGAACCTAAAAATGCCTTACTGCACATTTCTCTTTTTCCTGGGCACAAACGCGCTGTAATATATTATAGGTGTTGCAAAGTGACAGGTAATTGACATTAATCCGCTCGCTCTGAGACTCAGGGGGGATCTAAAGTAAATGGGTATACGGTTAATGAAGCACCACTTGCCCTTTGCATCTCGGTCACAGTGTGCAGCGGGAAGTTTGGGAAACTTCTCTTTTGGTTTGACATCGACCGCTCTCCAGCCATGTGCCTCAAAGGCCTAATAGGGCCAATGCGAGATTTATGATAGTGGCACGGGTGGAAAAGTTTATGGAAACGAGCGCATTACTTGTTAAGTGATGACTTAGTTGTTTGTATGACACATGGAGTGGAACTGATGCTTTCCTGAGTGGCTTCAATAAAGCGCCATTACCATGTAGAGCAGCTCATACATGGCCTTGTTATTATGCTTATTAGGATTCACATCGGCGAGTGCTCTCTATAGGAGAGTGACAGACAGACAGAGGCCAGGTGGGAGAAGTGCACTGCCAGTGAAAGCACTCGTGGCTCTCCTCTGCGCGCTGCTACAGGGGCCCGCGTAATGAGGGCACCTATGGGGACCTCCCGGATGGAGAGGTGTCCTGACCTCGCCTCGAACGGGTTCACAATTGGACTACGTCGACACTCGCACGTCGTCCCCCCCACACCCTCTTCTCTTTCCCCGAGCTGTGGCTGCCAGAGAACCCCGTCAAACCAAGAGTTCAGGCGGATGCGCGCAACTTTTTGACAACGATAATGATGTGTGTAGCGATGCTGAAAATGTGAGGAGGGGTAGGAGTAGGGAAATAAGGCGTCGAGTGTCTTATTCTTTCTTTCTTTCTTTCTTTCTTTCTTTTTTTTTTTTTTTTTACCTCAGGACCTATTCACTTGTGATAGAAGAGCAGCACGTCGAAAGCCTCCCACTGAAATGATGAATACTTAATCTCATAGATTTCAGCATCCAAACACTTCAATTCACGGACTGTAACCACAAAGCAGATATTTTGTATCGAATATCTTTGCTTTAGACAATTTGAAATCATGCGGATGAATAGAACATGCTCCAAGTCTCAGTCTGCCAGCATGCATGGGGTTATTTTGTTTGTGTTTTCAGCCAAATCAAAATATCTTCATAATTGTAATGATAATGAATCTTTGAAAATACAATGTGGGCTATAAAAGCAACACCGATATTCTCTCCTCAAGTATTGGAACAATTTCCCGTTAGAAAAGTATCATTTTCAGTTTTCTGCATTTGCATAAAGCGTTGAAGGATTATGTTGTGTTTTCATACTTACAGTTATCCTATCCGTCATTCTAATAAAGGCTCGCCATCTCTCAAGGTTTAGTGTCACAAAGATGGATCAGCTTGATAGTTTGTGAGGTACACTGTCATTTACAACCGCAAATGTCTGCAAAGGGTCAAAAGGTGTCCATCCCCAATGGAGCTGCTCTAATTATACAATTAGTCTTGTGATTGGGATGGTCCATGGCTAAGTGTCCTGTGGGATACCCAGACACATAATGGCTGTCATCAGCATCTTCACAGCGAGGAAAAGAGGCACTTCAGCCTATTAAGTGTTTTGGTTATGCTCTAAGAAATACGTTTTTCTAACCTGTGTTTCTTGAGGTGCATAATTCTTGTGACATAGGGTTGTCATCTGCAAGAAGGTCCTAGGCTTGAAGCCTGGACCTGGCAAAGGGTTTCTATACCCAATCTGCTGGCAGTGTGCAGAGACACTGCAGCTCAGGATTATCACTCCATTTGAACTTCGCAATTTTGTTATACAATTGTGAAGTTACCTTAAAAGCACTTTACCTTTAAGAAAGTTGGGAGAAAACAAATCCAACTCCTTCCATATCAGTTTAATCCTAACACAAGAGTAATACTCTTTGTTTTTCTTTCTTTTCCTGAGATTTTTTGTTTTTTAACCCTAACCCTAACCCTTTTAACTTTTTATTATCCTATAGCAACTCATTTCACATTATCGAGCATCTATTTTGCTTCTTTTTCTTACTTGAACACTTTTGACGGATTTTATTGACTTTTATAGACTATCCCTTACCTTTTGGGACCTTCACAGCTGCAGCATTAAATCCATCATTGTTTTGAACCCTTCAAATATCACTGTTTCAACCGGGGATATGAAGTTTGTTTTGTAAGTACAACATTTGAGTATTAGATTTGTACTTTATACAGCGTACGTTTGAGTTGTCGAAAGGTGGAGGCATGTTACCTCCTGGACACTTTTAACGGCAATATAAAGAATCTAGCATTCAATAATACCATTTGCTTCCTGTAGGTTCCTTGGAAGACCTACTTTGAAGTCAATGCCCCATATCTTATTGCCTATCCAACCATAATTCCTTTCCGACTTATCCCTGGAAACATCAAGACAGACCTATTCCCTTGTGTCAACTGTTGCCATATCTGCTATTGCCAAACCTTAAATGTGGAATTGCCTTGTGATGTTCCTCGTTGCACGTGGGCAGCTCCATAAAGTCCAAAGGAGGTTTTAGGTTGGATGGATGAGGAGACCACGGTACCACAGTTAAGTACGTCTGCTGCTGGTGCAGTGTCTTATCACATTGGATTAGAGCTCCTATGGTGAGACTGGAAGCTGGGGGATGATTGGTTACCAACTTTTAACCACGATGGAGACGCAGGCCCATTTGAAGACCTTCAGATGTTGTCTTATCTTTTGTGAACACATATTGTCTTTTCTGTTTTTTTTTCTTCTTCTTTTTTCAAAGTCCATCTGGCCACTGCCTTTCACCTAACCCTGACCTCGCCAATTCACCACTGCTTCCCAAGGAGAGCCGATCCACCAACTCCCCGACTGTGGTAGAACGATTTCTCCTCGACGCTTAAACGCTGACCTTTTGGCAACAAAACAGGGTGCATTTGAGGCCAGGCGTCAGATGTGGCAAGCACTCAGGACATTCTATCTGGTGCTGCTTCTTATCTCAGGCCACAATAAACAGTGATGGGAGATGGCTATAAGACGAGATTGGATGAAATGTTTCAGGGGCATTATGCCTTATGCACAGTTGTCATTTTGAATGAGTTTTTGTACGTTTTTATAAAGCTAACACTTGAGTTTATTTTCTTTATTTCTTGCCACTCTGGACTTCTAATCTCCAGTAGAAAGAAGTGGTTACCATTTACTTCTCAATACAAAATGCATGCTAGCGTTTTGTTTACCACTCCAGCTTGTAAACGTGTTTTGGGCCAGTGTCCAAAGCATGAGCACACAGAGTTATGGCTTTCATGGCAACCAAATCTTGCACTTTAAAATCCATTTACGTTTGAGTCTTTCACTACTATTTCATGCACTTAAAATTGAAGGTCCATTGCGGAGATTTACTTTACATAAAAAATGTTGCAAAAGATCTTGTTTATGCGTCCGTTTCACAGCAAGGACCTTTCAAGCAGTGGCACAAATTCAAATGTTGTGGTCTCAAAAGTCCACTTGCTCCTCTTTGATAAAATACCGGCTTATCCATTTCACCTTGTTCAGTCTGGTTTCCCGTGCACGCTGAAGCTTACATCCTGCATTTCAAGCCTTTTAGGGAAACCTTGTTTTTTCCAAAGTGAATAGTGAGCAACAAACACCTATCTAGTTTGAATGTGTCCGGAGCTGCGGCCAGGTAGCAGGGTCTGGCTCGTGTGGTTGTCCATGGATGACCTTGCTCCCCTCACCTACCCTACTGCCTTGGAGTGGCTCCCAGTCCCGGGATGGGGCCTTTGGACCAAAACCAAGTCTCTTCCCCCACAGATGTTACCGAGCCACCCGATATTATGTCAGTTTGTGAGGGATAGTGTTCGGTGTACATGTGGCAAATGGATCTTTTAAAGCGTCATGCGTTTTATTACTACTTCAAGTGTTGCGTAAAAGCATTAACTGTCTCACCGAATATACTGGACTGAACACTGTAAGATCCATATATATCACTGAAGCCTATTTTACACCATGTATTTTATTTTTTGGAATAATTTATTTGAATTCAATGAACAAAATTACAAATTTACAACAAATTTACGACATGCAAAAATCCCTTTTCCTTAAATTCATACAAACATTTTATTTTTTTTACAAAATTTTAATCATGTCATTAAAAACTATAATGAAAATTTAAAAAAAACATCACCTATATATTTTTTTTATTATTTACCAAACTTAGAATTTTATTTAAAATGTCAGAAAACTACACAAAAGGTGCTGCTCTCTAGAATGTCTGTAACACCATAGAAACTTGAACGTTACAGTTTGTTGTCTTTAGCGCTGTGACGTGCCCAAATGGTAATTGATTTAATGAAGATCCTATGAAAGTAAAACCACGTACAGGTCAGCGGAGTGACTCCCCTGCGCGCCTTTTGTCAGATGTATTACTCTCCTGCCCTCCTTTGGGAAAGACATCGGGGCTAATAGGTGAACGCACCAGAGTGCCGTGTTCAGTCTACTCCAACACGGGACAGGGAAAGCGTCTCCTGCGGTTTAAAACAGGCACATGTTCTAAAATGTAACATTAGCGCTGTAGAGAAGCCTAAATGAACTAAAATCACTCACTTATTTGCAGGTTTTTAAACTGTGATCCAAGTGGTTGCGCGCGGACTTGTAGTTTTCCCAACTGTAAAACTTTAGCTCGCCAGGTAGGACGGCTTTGAAATAAGAGAAAAAAAGTTGGCACGACGCCTGGCAAGAAATGTGGGTCGTTGAATCTGCTGTTTGTAAGGGAAGTGAAAGAAAAAATAAACACACACATGGGAGCTCTCACACTTGGAGAGAGTTGAGACCGCAAATCTAATGCGTAAAAGTTAAATCCAAGTCCTTGCCGTGCCGTTTCAGTTTTTGAAAATGGCTTGGCATTGACTGTAATCTCAATGTTTTCATTGTATTGGATTCAACTCTGAACTATTCGTTATTATTTGCATTGCAAGAGATAGACACAAAAAACGTGATTATTTTACGGACGGAACCCTTTTCACCTGTTACCCGACACCGACCCATTGTTTTCCATAATTTAGACACAGCCCATACCCCGCAGAAGGATCTCAGTGTTCCTGCGATTCCTTGATTTTCACAAGTCGGTATCAAAGCGTTTTTCCTCATTATTGTCGCGGTTTTGACGCAGGTGCAAGGTTCAAATGACCTGTGCTCCCCGTTCCCTCTCCTTAACTTCTGGCTTCTATAACGAGACTATTTTGCGCGTTGTGCTGGCGCCATTCAGGAGTTGGATAAAGCTTGTAAAGTCTTACAAGACAGCATTTGTTTTGGCTTTACGCTCGTCTGAGAAATTATCTTTCCTCCCTTTTGGAAAAAAAAAAAAAAAACTGCACAATTGAGAAGCGGTGGCTGTGTTCTCACTGTCGACTTCTGGCTTTGTCCCTTCTAAAGTGGCGTCTGTGTGTCTGACTCTGCCAGTTACTGATTTGCAGGCAGTATGTAAAGGTGGCCCATGTAAGTGATTTCCACGGGCATCCCACTAAAGGAGAACAAATCGCTGACAAAGGAGCGCCTTTCCCATTCAGCTGCGTCGTTAGGACAACCAAAAAGTATTCCTCAGATAATAAGTTCTACTTCAAAGCGTTTCCCACTGAAGGGTGACCGCTTCACTCCTTTTATTAAGTCCCCTCTCTTTTCCAACGCTACGCCCAAAAGAACTGTCCTTTGGTTATTTTTCACCGTGTTTATTTTGTCGCATTCATGGATCCCTTGTTTCCAAACAGGACTTACAAGAGCCGAATTTACGGGGCTCTTATAGTCTTATAGAAGTCCACAGAAGAAAGGCGGAGTGGAGGCCGCGAGTGGCAAAGTGTGAAGCATTTGATGAAGTGACGGGAGAACTGACAAAAACCTGGGCTCTGGATAAACATAAACGCCTTATTATTTGAACGTCTTTAATTCGCCAGTAGTGGGCTGTAACGTCCATTTAAAAAAAGAAAAAGTGAGACAGCTATTCACAGGGCGCTGAGGGGGCATTCTTACACATCTTTTCTTTTGTGCTATACTTTTGATTTTATAGTTTACAAGTGTTTTGTTTCAACTAAATTTAGTGGCGTTTGGTCGCTTTTCCCTACCAGGCCATGTGAAAAGCGGAGCGTCCCACCAAAGCGCATAGAGAGAGCTTAACTTACCATGAAGACTGCTCCTCTCTTTTCCCTGGGTCTCTTTGATGTGGTGCAAGACTTGCCTTGGTCAATTTTCATTCTATGGGCCGGACAGCATGATTTTTAATGGATGGTATAAAAAAAAAAGGCGGCTTGTTTTAAAGGCGCTATACAAGCCCCTCAGCATTGTCACCTATCTTTTTTATCTTTTATTTGGCCTGTTGAGTGATCCATGCCTCCGCGCCGCTTTGTAGTCCCCCATTCAGCATGCAGAGGGGCCTACACGTTTTGGGGACTCCATAATAAACGTATCACCAGCCTTTGCATCGACAAAATATGGACGTAGATAGTGTAAATGCTAAATCCACTTGGCACACCTGGCACGTGCAATTTCAAATTAAACATTTGTGATGACCATATATAGTTTGAGGCTTTATTATTAAAATGTATCAGTGTGTTTTTCTTGTTGTTTTTTTGTGGTGAATTAAATTTGAACAGCAGTTGTCCACATTATTATTATTTTCGGAAAGCACCATGCTCCTAAAATAATTTAGCCACCACAAAAAAAGGCATGCGAGAAAATGAAAGTAATGCTCACAATAAACATGTAAATGCTTTTTTCCTCACAGATATTAAAAAAATATCAACACTTTGATGATGGACAATAACAATATTTAAAATATTTAAAATAAAATAAAACATCAGCAGGTTACTATCGTAATCACCAAAATGGATATTATTTGTCTTTGGTGTTTCTGTAATTCCGGTACAACAATAATTAAAACCAGCAAATAAATTACATTGTACAAAACAACAATTTCTTTCAAATTAATAAAACTACACAAACATTCAGTACAGTTGCTTATATACAAATCAGGGTTTAAGTCTGTGATGTGGATATTTAGGGTCTCCATGGACTCAGCACTTTAATCAGCGTGTGTATTGTTGCATAAAATATAATCTTAAATAGTTCTTAAATTACAAAAGTCCTGCCAAACATGTCTATTGTATCGATATGTAAAGGTGAATTACAAATTAACGCAATCTCCCCCTGCGTACCATTAAAGAATCAACATTATTTAAAGCATAACACATGGACTGCTTGGCCACTTGTAACAATGTTTTGCCCTTGTGTCTGGAAAATGACAGTGATTGATAGTGGGCCAGTTATGAATCTGCAAAGGGATGATGAGAGGTCAGGCTGACAATGGCACTGGAGAACACCAGTTGCATCTTAATGCAGGAGACAAATCTAAAAAATTATATGAAAATAAATTTTAAAAAAAATCTTAATTTAGGAGTTCCGTGCTGCTTAAATGTAAAAAAGAAGAGAAAAAAAAGAAAAGAAAATACAATTCATTGTAGAGTAATCATGCCATTTTTGGTCAAAAAAGCACTTAAGGCAAGATCATGTCAGTGCATTTTACCCATAATACTTTCAGATGAAGCCGTGTCCTTGTAATGTCACGCTTAGCAACTTTTATAATTAAAATTAGAAACATTTCGCGTCCAGTCAGAACAGTGTGGTTCTCAACTCCAGCCACAACCCAAATAAATTATAGTCATAATAAAAACATGCTTCACTTAAACCCTGTTATATGATATCAAATACAGTATCGTCAAAAATAAAATAAATCAATATATTTTACCAAGAATCAATTTGGCAAAGGGCTGCGACATAATCCTGAAAACCAACCTATCAGTCCCGTCCCACCAGAGGAGAACCACTGAATTAACATGGAAGTGTTTATTGTTTTAAATGTGTTTACTTTTAAAATTATGGGTGTATTTTTTTCTTAAAGTAAGTGAATATATTTAATTACATGGCAGTTAAAACGTCAAATGGCGGCTTTTTTGGTAGTTTGTCTTTAGTATTCTTACTAATGCCCCTAAATCTTCAGAAATAAAACCCAAAAGGTAGGCTATTGGACATACTGTGTCATTAAGGGCTGATGACAGTGTGGTAGTCCATTCTTATCAATAATGAACTGAGTGCGTTAAGTAACTTTAGAGAATATCCCAAGTGCTATAGGGAGCCACTGTCGACGTGACATGAGTCTGGATGAAGGTCTGACAAACACATACACAGTCACGTGGTTGTAAACAAACAGCGTCACAGCATCGTCCTGGGGTCGGAGTTTCTGAAAGAGTCCTCATCGTCTGACTCTGACGTGGGCACGTCGCTGGAGGGCGTGTGCATGTGATTGGGACCCCCGCTTCCTTGGCACACGTACCACTCGTTTAAGTTGGTCACCTGGGGAGAGAGGTTTGACGACCGATTCCGGTGCGTGTCTGAGGGCGATAACGGGTCGCCCAGGGCGTTGGTGGATGCAGAGATGTACGGAGTGACAGTGGTGGAGGAGGGAGGAGGGGACTTGCAGTGCACCTTCATGTGCTTGCGCAGGGAGCTCGGGTGCGTGTAGGATTTGTCACAGCCGCGCACTTTGCAGTAGTAAGGCTTGTCACTGGTGTGCACGTGAGAGTGCTTCTTCCGGTCGCTGCTGTTTGCAAATTTTCTGTCACATCCATCAAACTCACACTTGAAGGGCTTCTCACCTGTAAAAGGAAAAAAAAAAAAAAACTTACTTACTTACACAACATCATTGGTCATTGCTATACATCTGGCCAGTGTATCCCAACATTCTATTGAAGATTGTTTTTGTTTCTAAAGTGTAAAATACAAGGTACATTAACACAATTCTTTATACATAATCCCCACCTACCAGTACTTCATTTTAATTATTTATTTTCAAGGTGTCAGTGTGTAGCACCCTGCATCCTGTAATTTCAATTCAACACGTATTAATTGCACGCTCCAGCACTTTTCTCTTCTTCCGCTGGGGCTCCATCTCAGTTTAGACCACCACCCTCATTCCCACTTGTCCAAAGCATTTTCATGTGTGAACACGTGTAACCTGCCTTAAGGCCCTGTGGTTACATGTAGTCTGTGTCTGTCTGGATATGGAGGGAGTAC
The DNA here is from genome assembly GCF_951799975.1 of Gobius niger. Classification (NCBI taxonomy): domain Eukaryota; kingdom Metazoa; phylum Chordata; class Actinopteri; order Gobiiformes; family Gobiidae; genus Gobius; species Gobius niger. The sequence continues at coordinate 21,679,966 of NC_136860.1, forward strand.
AAGAAGGAGGGGCTGTGCTCTGGAGACCACCAAGGCATATTACCCAAATATGTGACTTAAGCTTATATACATATGAAATAAAAAGAGATAATCTTGTCTTGGTGGATAATTCACCAAACTTAACTGCTGCATTTTTAAAAAGGTTTAAAACCATTCCTATTTTATCACTTTGGCATAATTGTATGACACAACTATTTCTTTAGTTTGTCTTTGGCTTTATGTTTTATAAATTAATAAGCTTTGAAGGTAAACACGGCACACCCAGGAGGTGACAGGTGCGTAAAATACTCATGTAATAAAAGAAGCTCTCACTCTCTTTCTCACTCTTCTAATAGCATTATAACAAAGCTCTTCACTTTGTTCAGTAAGACAAAGTGGGAGCTTCTCTTAATTCATAAGTTGAATTCATACACTGCAAGTTTATGCCAGTGGTTTCACAACACAAAATCCCCACGCTTCCAATAAATACAACCTAAAATAAATAATAATAAATAAAATCCATTGCGCCATGCGCAAGAATGCAATGGGTCAGAGCGTCTCCGTCTCATAGCAGTTCACTCAAACTTTAACATTTCATGTACAAACTTTCATCTAACTTTCAATTAATTTATTTAAGTCTATTTCAAGTTAAGACTTTAAGTGCATACCTGTGTGGGTCCTCTTGTGAATCTTTAAATTTTCCGAACGCGCGAACACTTTTCCACAGCCGGGGAACGGGCAAGGGAATGGCTTCTCTCCGGTGTGAACTCGTATGTGATTGATAAGTTTATACTTTGCTTTGAACGCTTTTCCTTCTCGTGGACATTCTTCCCAAAAACACACGTGGGTACTTTGCTCGGGACCACCAACGTGCTCCACCGTTACGTGGTTCACCAGCTCGTGCATGGTGCTGTATGTTTTGGAGCAGGGTTTCTTGGGACTCTGTGCGTCTTGGTCGATCCACTTACAGATGAGCTCTTGTTTGATGGGCTGCCGCATGTAACGTAAAAACGCGCCCGCCGCTGTCGCGTGAGGAGTTGATGCGATGTTTAGATTCATCGAGTTGTATGTGTGCAGAGTCGAGGGTCCATAGTGGTCTGGCCTGTGCGCACTGAAGTGCTCCGGCCTTGGGTAGATGTCTGCCGGCAAGCCCAGGCGCATCTGTCCGTTGAGGCCATGATGATGGTGGGCACCTGGGGACCCCTGCTCGTGGAGTCCAGTAAAAATGCTGCCGCCGTCTGCGTGCCCGTACGCACCTGTTGGGGAAATGAACATGCCATGGTGATGTGGGGAGGAGGCGGAACTATGCTGGTCGCCAAGCGCGTGCATAGCAGAGGCTGAGAGTTCTCTCCTGAGGATGAAGTCCCTGCTGCTCGAGTAGCCTGAGTGGGGGTGGTGTGCCACGGGGAAACCGACCGTGTGCGCCGCGCTCTGTCCCGCGTTATGGGCTTCGGAATGGTGCTGGTGGTGGCTCTGGATGTGCTGAGACGGGCTAAGTTTCAGAGCGTTTGTCTGTGCCATGTGCTCGGGTCCAAATGGAGTGAGCGCCACACCGGGGTCGTTGGCCAGCTCCCCAGGGTGGAGGTGGGCATGGTGGGAGAGAGGGTGATGCCCCCCTAGCCCCGGGAAGCCTGTCATATTCTGATGAGGAAGGGCTTGAGTCGCTGCCAAATCCACTAATCTTATCGCTGGATTCCTCTTGCTTAAAGGGGGTTCCATTACTACTCTGACAAGTCCATCCGCACTCCGCGATATTGTTTTTACACCACACCTGACTCTCTAAAACATTAGGGAAAATATGTATATAGGGCCTATAACTTCTTATGTCCGGCTTCTAACTCTGCTTGCTCCTTTTCCCCACTCTGTCCTCAAGCGATTGGCAGAACATACAACAGTTGGAGTACACAGTGGGGAATACAGTTTAGAAATGGCACTGCGGGTATTGGACGGATTTTGGTGACTGGCAGTTAGGAGAACGAAGCGATTGGCTGTCGTTCAGCGCAGGGGCTCAGCAGGGTTCCGCCCCCTCACTCTCTTTATCGCCGTCGACTCCAAAAAGTTGTACTCTACAAAGTTGCCAGCGGATCTGTTTTCATCTCCGCGCCTTTGTGTGCGTATTCACTACCCGGACCTGTAATGTCAATTTATGTGACGATTCCGCCCAAATTTTCTCGAGTCCTGGCCGGGTTCGTCCTATCTACATTTTGAAGTCACCATATGGGGCGAAAACTGCTCGTCCTGTCCCAAAGACCGGTCTCGCGGCAGTGATGGCGGTGTGTTTCAGGTTGCCTTTCAGAATTATTATCATTTTTGGCCAAAAAAAACAAAAAAAAATAGCGACGTTGCGGAAAAACGTACCATACGAATATTCGCGTAAAGACACACACACCTACAAAAGCTATAGTTTTTTTTTTTTTTACATGCTTGTGCAATCCCTCCACCATCCAGGCGGGTTTCCTCGGACTACTTCTTAAAACCAACAAGCGCTGATCCGTGCGCTAAATAAAACACGGAGCTGTTTTCCATGTATTTGCCGAGACAATGGATGTAGTTAAGAAAGTTTAGTTCTTAGAGCTAATATTTGTTGTGCATTTAGTTTATTGGAAACACCTTTCCCACAAAGGTTTAATTAAATAAAGCCCCCCAAATAAACAAATACATGAATGAATGAATTAAGACATGGCTTCAATGCTACATGTCAACAATGTCTCCATAAACAAGAGAAAAACGTCAGGCATCATTTTAGTGGACTCTGTATATCCTGGATGATTGGAATTGATTTTCATTAAACATACCAACAATTAATACCGATTATTGTTAGTAGTAGCAGTTTATTATCATGTTTCGGGTTTTTCATTCCCCCTCACACAGTAAATGCATTAACTGTGTGAAGTTGGACAATTTAAAACTTTCCATAACCATTTTTTAAATATTTCCTTCAATTCCTTCATTGATAAAGATAAACAAATAAACACCTTTTCCCCTGGCTCCCTTTAATGCCTTGTATTTCCACTTAGAGTCAAACGGAAGCCGCCTTGTTCCCTCCTCTTTAAAACAAAGAGGCTTTTGTCATAAACTGACTTATTATACCAAAAGGAGTCAAGAGGGCAACATATGTGGTCTTAAAGGGTCGGAGGTCAAACATCCATGAAACACAAGGTCACGGAGTGGGCGCAAGTAAAAGTTGTGGTGTGTCAACATATTGATACTGTCACATGGAGGCAAGATAGACACGGCGTTAGGCTCCTGATGATTGTCTGCAGGCAGAGTGTGACCCGCGCTCCACACTTTATTGACAACCGCTTCCCACACTTCCTGCCAGCTGTATGCTTCATATAGTGATTTATGAAACACGCAGGGGCAGTATCAGCCTTAAACCTGTTGAAATATTCTAGGAGGGATTTTCAACAGATTACAGCCCCTTTCTTCCCCGCGCTGAAGGGAAAGCCCAATCGTGCCCTTGTGTGATAGATTTTTTTTTTTCTCCTGTTTTAATTTTCCCTTTCACTTTTGTGTGTGTGTGGGGGGTGGGTGTGTGTGTAGGTTTTGTGGGTTTTGCGGAGAAATAAAGAACTTCCATCTAGGGTCGGCAGACGTGACTTTGAACTTGGATCAGCTCCTGCGTTTCCTGTGGTGCAGTTTTGAAATAGACTTGGGAGAATGGCACGCACACACAAATGCACGTTACGCATTACGCAGAGCCCCATAGTCCGAGCTAACACTATAGGCTACACACTAAACAAAGTTTGAAAACGGTTGGACTTGTGCGGTGGCATTTGTATATGTAAGTTAACTTATGACCGAAATAAAACAGTGTCTGTAAAATGAAAATATGGTGCTCAAACAACATTTTTCACTATTTTCTGTTATGACTTAATTTAGAACCCCAAAATGCGTTCGGATGTGTTTCAGTGTTGGAAAAGAGGTCCCTTAATCCTGTGTGTTGTTCATGGTTAACCAACACAAATGGATCTTTGCGCTTTCCACCACCGTAACGGGTTCCTTTTAATTGGTGCTGTGATTTTCAAGAACCACCAAAGACGCACAACAAGTAACATATGGGACCATTAAAGACTGCATGTACAGTAAAGGCGTGAGCACCTCTAAAGGCCCAAATGTGGCTTTACAGCTGTGTAAAAATCTCAGACAAACCCTGAGCCAACAACTTTCAGGTTGAACTAAAAAAAAAAAAAAAGACGCTATTGTTGTGTAAAGATAATTCAAAAGAAGGTGTTTTTTATCCTCCTTTTTTCAGATGAATAAAAAATACCAAGAGATTGAAAAACAAAAGAAGACTGACTACTTTGTGATGTGGGATTTGTGGCAAAAGCCCAAAGTTATATTTGCGGTAGGCTAGCTGCTCACAGGTCTACCAGTAGGCCTAGTACTCTGCAGTAAAATCTGGTTTGTCTTAGAACAGAGCTATTCGTCACTGTGCGTATTGACTACTTTTTATAACACGCTAATAAGTTATTAATTGTACATAATTCTAAGACAATTTCTAAGACAAGATGAGTATTCGTTTATGTAGGCTATACGCAACTTGGCGCGTACGTGGCACTCAAAAATAAAATAAACACTCGTACTGATCCTTTCTCCTGTAGTCTAAACCCCCCAAATGTTCTCCAAAAGTAGGCGGTAATTATTAGTGGAAAATGGCGTTGCACTATTAAGTCGTCCCAGCGCGGGTGGCCATTGGCTGAGCACGAGGGATTGATGAGGCGCGTTGGCCAATCCGTGCGCCGAACGCGAGTGGAGGGGCTCCAGTTAAAGGGGGCGGAAGAGGAGGTAGAGTCAGTCCACGCAGAAAGAGGGACCCTCCACGAGAAACACTGCGAGCTACAGAATTATAATAGCGTTGGTTGGAAGAGCGGGGTTTGAGATGCTACAGCTGCTCTCTGGCGAAGGACACCTAGTAAGATAATTTATTCATTTAGTGTTTTCACTCCAAGGCGCAGAGGACATAAGGAAAGTCTGACTTGTTTTTTGTTTGGATTTTTTTTTTTTAGACTGACTATCAAAGTTAACTATTTTTAAGAAGATTTTTCTTCATGAGCGGACCATTGTTTTGACGCTCCCCTGATGCTGGTGACAAGGCTGGAAGTTAAGGCTTTGCTTGTCCACTGTGTGATTTTTCTACTGTCCTCTGAACTGATTTAAAGCAAAGCCGATTGGTTTTGTGAGAGCGCAATCATGTTGCTGGACGCTGGTCACCAGTTTCCCGGACTGGGAGTGGGTTCATTCGCCCGACATCACTCCACGAGCGACATGCAGGACAGAGACTTGAGTTTGGCTCAGAACAGCTTCGTAGACTCGGCTCACATGGGTGCATTTAAACTCAACCACGACCTCTCCCCGGGACAGAGCTCTGCGTTCAGCAGTCAGGCGCCTGGTTACCCCACTGCGGCTCTGGGTGCGCACGCTCATGTCACGTCCTATGCTAGCTCCCCTTTCAACTCTACCAGGGACTTTCTGTTTCGTAGCCGCGGCTTTGGAGAATCCTCTCCGGCGAGCGGCCAACACACTATTTTCGGCCCCACGGCGGGATCCCTGCATCACTCCCACACAGACGCTCAAGGCCACATTCTGTTCCCCGGGATCCACGACCAGCACGGCACCCACGGATCCCCAAATGTGCTTAACGGCCAAATGCGCCTCGGGCTGCCCGGAGAAGTGTTCGGGCGCTCTGACCAGTACCACCAGGTGTCCAGTCCGAGGACCGACCCCTACTCCGCCGCACAGCTTCACAACCAGTACGGCTCCATGAATATGAACATGGGTATGAACATGGCAGCACACCACCCCGGTGCCTTCTTCCGTTACATGAGGCAGCAGTGCATCAAGCAGGAGCTGATCTGTAAGTGGATCGACCCCGAGCAGCTGAGTAACCCTAAGAAGTCCTGCAACAAAACTTTTAGCACCATGCACGAGCTAGTCACGCACGTCTCCGTAGAGCACGTTGGCGGACCCGAGCAAACAAATCACATCTGCTTTTGGGAAGACTGCGCACGGGAAAGCAAGCCTTTCAAGGCCAAATACAAACTGGTTAACCACATTCGGGTCCACACTGGCGAAAAGCCGTTCCCGTGTCCATTCCCCGGTTGTGGCAAAGTGTTCGCTCGCTCTGAAAACTTGAAGATCCACAAACGGACTCATACAGGTAAAGAGATAACCATGTTATTTAATTGCTCTTGTTGTTATTATTATTATTACTTTGAAATACTTTGCTTACGGCAGATCAAATAAGGCGGTCAGTAAGAAATGCGTTTAGGGGGGATTTTAAATGCGCGTGTAAAAGCCGTCCATCTTGCCTTTACGCATTTTGTATATAGTTCTTTACATTCCATGCATTCTGTGAAGTTTAGATTTAGGTCAAATGTGACACAAGGACAATTCAGGTCTCAACATTTAAAAATCTTTGGACCAACTTTCCCTCTAAAAATTCATCACATTTGCATTATTGCATTTCATTTGCAATTCATGCGTGCCTTAGAGTCCCCTGTTGTTGTGTAGATCCTCTGCCCGCACTGTTTATGCGTGCCTTTTGTTTTTCATGGTGCCTTTCTCCCCCCTCTTGATGGGAGCTTGTAAGGTGCTAGACTGGGCCATTACCAGCCTTTCACATTTGGACTTGTATTTTCATGGGGGATAGCGTGACTTTCCAAGCCATAAAAATAGTCAGGTGTTAATTAGATATTTATTATCTTTTTAGCCAATAGGCCTCATGCCTGAAGGTATCCACATCTACTTCAAAATATAGATCAAATTTTAAGGCAGGAATTGTTCTTGTATTCTTGTTATTAATGGTGTATTGAAATTGCTTATTTTGAGGATCAGTGAACTAACAGTTGAGTGTCTTCCCTTGCCCACAGGCGAGAAGCCTTTCCAATGTGAGTTCGAAGGCTGTGACAGAAGGTTCGCGAACAGCAGTGACAGAAAGAAGCACATGCATGTGCACACGTCAGACAAGCCATACCTCTGCAAGATGTGTGACAAGTCGTACACACACCCCAGCTCCCTACGAAAACACATGAAGGTAAATACCCCAAACCATTTTCTCCATTGTGGTTTTAAATAATCACGTAATCGTAAATCCGACTTCCAGTGCAGCCTGATCTAATGTATTTCTGTAATCTGTTCCAGGTTCATGAAGCATCTCCACCCGGGTCCGACTCATCCCCAGCAGGCAGCTCTGGTTATGAGTCGTCCACCCCTCCAGGCCTGGTGTCTCCCACGACAGAGACCCAGAGCAACACCACCCTGTCTCCAGCCTCTGTCGTGCACAACTCCAATGGACACAGTGCCCTGTCCTCCAATTTCAGTGAGTGGTACGTGTAGGACACTGGCTCGAGCCGAAGCCACACACACTCTTTTAGAACAGAAACAGAAAAGCACTGGACCATCCGGCACGAGAATGGGACACGTGCACGCGAGAGCCACACAAATTTTTGTTTATTTTGTATTTTAATATAAATCTTCTCAATTGAGGGGATTTTACAGAGGAAATATGTATCATATAGTGAATATTGTAAATAAAATTGGAAAAGCCCACTTGCCCATTGGTTGTGATAGTTTGTCCGTCCTTGGTATAGATGTCCTTTCAATGGTAGCTATTTCTCTATTTCCGACTTTTAGTACATATATTCCAATAACACTGTATCATAACGATGAATATTGTGATCTTAAGGCAAACTGATTGTACTATGCTAACCATCTATAAACTGCGGAGTGCCAAAGTTGACATGGAACTGGAACAGACCACAATATTATGCTTGTGAATGTACATTTGTTTTTATTTAGTTCGGGCTTAACTTGTGATGTTTTGTGCTTTGCAAGTTTTGAATTGTGAAATACTATCCGGAAAGGAAAAATAAACGTTGTGCCGTTGGGTTTTCTGTACCTACACTCTTCCCTTTGTAAATACCAACTGCCATATTTATCCATTTGTAATTAAATTATGCTATTTACTTGCTACAGATAAAACAGTATTTATAAAAGAATGTTTGTTTACTATAAATATGTACATTTATGAGCTTAACATGGGCAGTTGTTTCGTTAATGTGCTTTTGTTCAAAGTTTTAAGAGTTGTCCTTCCTTATTGTGATAAAAAAAAATTACTGCATACGAATATAATTAAAGGTGTTGCAAGTATAAAATTGCTTTCTGCTTCTTTTGTAATTGTTGGGGCAAAGTGTAAAGACACAAGGCAGGTTTGCAGTTTTTATTTAAAATTTGAATTACAAATCTTTAAAGTTAGGCTACATATTTAAAAAACATTAACACTATTAAATGAAGTAGCTGCAATGATTTACGGCAATAATCTATGAACATTTACAAATCGACTTCCAGTCTAAACCCTCTTTTTGTCATTCTGGGCACTTTATCACAGTTGCGACACAAAAGGGAACTTATTTTCTCATTCTAACACAGATTCTTGTTTTTATGGCTGATTAGTTTCTCTGGCCTATACCTATATGCGCTTTGCTGGTGATGCTTTTGGAGATTTTTGTCCGCTTTGGTTCCCCTCCTCAGCTGTGACCACTTATTTGTTTAGATACGTCTAATAGCAAGCAGCTTGAGTATTCGCTGCGCGTGTTTACTGCTTGTATTGCCGGTGCTTAACTGTGGCGCAGGCCGAGACTCCGCTGTAGGCACTGTCTGTCTGACTCTGCGCAAGTGGCTGCATGGGCATAGCAGCTGCTTACATTACGCAGCTCGTTATGCGAAGATAAATATTATGCTAATGCGAATCTGGCCGAATGTAAAGGCTTATAATAACGAGATGGCACTGTAAAGTAATATGTAATTGCATTAGTGGATTCTTCTCGGGGGCTCCCCGTCCAGTGGCGGACCTGTGACCTCTTGCTGGAAGATGGCATGACCTATGAGGAGTGGGAAAGGTCAGCTCCACACAGTGCGTCGATGACGGTTCCTGTTCGGCCCCTGCTGTGTTGATATCGATCCGTAGGACAAGAAGAGTTTCTTTCCCCCTCCTGCTTGTTCTCTGTAGCCCAGTGTAAGGTGTCTACTGTAAGATTGCGAGGTTGATGTGTGCTGCTTTTTATGGTTTTGATGCATTCTTCAAAAGTTATTTTATGTAGAAATAAATCTTTGCTACTATCGGTGATGAGCGTGCGTGCGTAAAAGGAAATGGGACTCTTCCTCCGCTTAACCATGACTTTGATAACACACATTACACATGTAATATTAGTCCAAAATCTCATAGTCATTTAACAGTCATCGATTTTAAGCGCAGTATAGCAGAAATATATGTTTTGTGGGCGCTCAGGTCATGGACGCCTGAGGCCAAGTTGGGAGAGTAACGTCCCCAACTGTGGGCCCGCTGTTGGGCCACAACAATCATTTCCCACTTGATAAATCTACGGCTTTAGGTTTTGATCTGGTTGTATTATCATCTGTTTTGTATTGGGCATTTTTAGTTAACTTTCAAAATCACAGGTAACGCAAAACTTGAATATTTAGAAGAGGGGAAAAAAGTATCAAAAAGTATTGCTGTTTATTTTTTGTAACATCACACAGCGAACTTTTAGTTGTCTCCAAGCACAAGTTTCTTTTGAAAGAGGAAATCCATGTATTTGAGCCGCAACACAGTGAACGTCCCAACACGTGCCGCACAGATGTCTTTAGTCTGACACTGCTAGTAGTTAAATATATAAATGAATAAATCAACTTAAATGTGCACATAAACAATTAAGTAAATAGATTGATGAGTAAATAAATAAATAGGCTACATAAATAAATAGATTGACTACAATTAAAACATTAGGCCTACTAAATTATAACCAAAGAACACATGTCCTGCTATAATTTCCTACCTTTAACACATATTGAATGTAGAGCAGGACGGCCTATCAATAGCCATAAATCTTCAGTAGCCTATTAGGCGTACAGGATGAGACACTCCGATCGCATGGTCCCAGTTTAAACCTATATTCTTTGGCCTCTTTCGTTTATCTGGAGACGCGTTTTATGAAAGTTTTTTTTTTTTTTTTTGCCGGCCCTTTGTTTGGAGAAAAAAACAACAACTTTAAAACAAACGCCACATCCTCTGATTCAATTGAAGAGCTGCTGTAAAGAAGCGAGTGTGTGCGTGCGCTCTTGCGGACCTGATTCCACTGTTCACGCGCCGCTGTTCTGCTGGGCCAGCACTGGGCCTGTCTGGAGGAAAGATGCATTGATTGCATATAACATCAAAAAGAAGTGGTTATCTGATAGAAATAACAATTTGCCCGGACAAATCCAACAGCGCACCTTATTGGCTCCAGCATGAAGTTCAAAGAAACTGCATAACAACTATTAGCCTACCACATTAGCCTAATTTGTTCAGCAATATTTTGTCTTTCTGGTTTATTTGAAATGATTATTAATATTATTATTTTTTAAGTGGTGTTGCACAATGACTGTAAAACTATCAGACACACTGCATGCACATAGGGATATAAAAGGTATAGGCAACTGGTCTCTTATGTATTGGTATAATTTATATAAAATGCTGGTCACATGATCTATTCCCGACATCTTTTAACTTTAAATGGAGTGTGAGGAACAGACATTTAATTATTGTTGCCTTAATGGGAATACAGGAGTGTGTTATTGTAGGGGGTTTATTTTTTATCTTGATACATGTCCTGTAGTGATTTAAATGATGACTATTTGAGATATGATTTACTCAGCTTTTCACTTTACGTTACTTATTTTTCCCCCACTATTCCAACTTCAAGCTTTGTCTTAACTGTAATAACTACCTTTGTATTAACTTCAGATTTTCTTTCTGTCTCGCCAGACTGAAACCGTTGTTGTCTATCTTCCTTATTTATCTGTAGGTCTCAAGCCTATCCCTGGTGTTGAAGTATACAGTGTGCCTTCCTGTGCACCGTGGCTCTGTGGCCCTTTCATCCCAGTTCAGCCGACTCCTTTTCTCACACAGATGAATGTGTGTGTTTTTTTCGTCTTCTCTATTCTGTGAAAGAACCGGAATGGCTGTCACTTCTCCTGGCACCGTGCAGAAACAAACAGAACCCCCTACTCCTTTAAGGAAACTGGCGCAGGCACCTCCCATTGGACACAAACATTGCACACGAGTCAGAAGCACAAATGGCCTCAAAAGCTAAACACTCAGACCTTTTCACACGCAAAATGATTCACTTCTGGCGTTGTGTTCTCTTGTCTCGTCCCTGACAAAAATGTGGTAGAAATGATTCCAGCAAATTCCCAATTGTTGTTTTCCCTGTAAATATATAACGCCTCCATGCTGATTTCACTCTGTTTGTCAATACAAAGTTTCTTTACAGCTCCAGACTGAAACAGATTCACAAGTCCGATTACTCACTAGCATAACACAAATCTAACCTGCATTACCACAATGCTGTTCATACATGCAACTCTGACTTTAGGAATCTTGGGCAATTACAACTAATCTGTTGTGCTGAGAACAGGTGATGTTGTGACAAATACATATCAGTTCATATCGATTTCATGATATTAGTTTTTACACAGTATTGAGGTGAGATATACAAATAGTTATGTGGTTCAATGCAACAGGTGAGCTATGGAGCAAACGCTGGTTCTGACAGTGGTCAGAATACACATGGTCCATATGATGCTGTGTACACAGGTGTAATAATCGGTAACTTTATTTCACAGCAGGACAGTGCTCATAATGAACTGTTGTTATCCTGGCATAAATATTCCTGATTCATTGTTGGTGGGCGCCAATGCTATATCTTGGCCTTACAACCGGCAGCTCTCTCTTAAAAGCACAACTAACCAATCATAAGTACCTCATAGACCCCATTAACAAGGCCACAACACACACAGTCTATGTGTTCATGTACTTCCTCTCGACGCACACAGCCAAGGAAATTTTCAATTTCCCCACACCTGTAAACATGCTGTTTTACCTCAGCCACTTTGATCTTCAAACAGAGCGGGCCTGCCCTGGGGACCCGGGGAGGAGAGGTGATTGGGTGGTGCTGCTGGGCGCTCTGTTTTATAGGAAGCCTTTACTAGAAAGTGGAATGTTCCTTCTGGCCACCTTTGCTTTTCATACATAAAAAAAATCAGCAAGTTTTATCAAAGTGATATTGATACTATGGACATAATTCAAATCTACATAACAACCAGTCTTTCTGTAATAGGCTGACTACATAATGTTTGCTCTCAAAAGGTTTTAAGTTGAATCCTTCATTTGGCAACAGTGGGTTCCCTCTAGCTTCTATATAGTTGTTTTAAACTGAATTTTCTCAGCATGTGTTGTAATAGGCAACTACCAACTATGAATAAGTAGTTATGGATATCATATCAATTGTTTGTTTGTTTTTTGGCTGGGACAGTGCATGCTAATGAACACATTTGAGGCATGTGCCTAATAACACCTCCACAGGTACTCAGTAATGATGTAAATTCCAAGCACTTGAGTAGAGTTTTTGAGGATTGCTACTTTACTTGAGAGTAAAAATTGCTCTGTAATAACTTGTATCTATTTAGTTGGCACACAATGGAATAATATGTTATACTACTTTGGAGGTACTTAATGTAATAAGACATGAGACCCTTAAGAGTTAGAGTCGTACCTCCAAACTACTAATACACATTATTCCATAGGCTAAACTCAGGTACACATTATTGCACATTATTACATAGTACATTACATTGTATTAAATTTGGTTGGTACAATGTATCAAGTGTAGTGTAAAATAAAATGTTTCAGAACTGACTGACTTAACTTCACAACATTGAAAGATAAAATATAATACTTATATTATTATTGCAATATTAGGTGATGCAATATTCGCATTGCAGGAAGTCACAATATATTGCAAAATTCTTCATGTTTCTGAAATACTTATTTGAACCAACCTGTACTTTCTACTTTTAAAAGTACGTTCTACTTGTAAAGGAGGTGGAGGAGCTGACCAGTGTGGGACACCACGCTCTGAAACGGAGACAAACCCTGGAGGTGCTGCACCGTTTCAGAGGGGCACATAGTCGGGTTTCCTCCGGGTGCTCCGGTTTCCTCTACCTCCGAAAACAAACCTAACAAGCCCTAACATCTGATCTACGCAATTTCGTTATTGCTCAATGACAAATAAAGCACTTACTTACTTTGAATACTAACATACAACGCCTGACCAAAAAAAGTCATCACAAAAAAAGGTCACGCGCTCTACTATGTTTAGTTGGACCGCCTTCAGCTTTGATTTCATCATTTGTGAAAATGATGCCTCATGCTCCCTGAACCACTCTTTCACAATGTGAGCCCATTGAATCCTTGCATTGTCATTTCGGAATATGCCTGTGCAAGTAGAGAAAGAAGAAATCCATTGATGGAATAACCTGGCCATTCAGGATGTTTTGGAAATCAGCTTACCTTATTCTTTGTGCACGCAGTGTTGCTGAACCTAGACCTGATCAGATCACAACAGTTAGTTAAATCTAGTTTAATTTTTTGGGAAAGCAGTGTATTTTCTACAGCTATAGTGTTGTGTATAAATTCTATGTGTAAAAAGAAAGAAAAAAAAACTTAAAACAAATGTAATATTGTTTTTTGGATGTTTTTTTCCTTTGTTTTCGTTTGATACAAAGGTCAACACTGATAATGGCTTTTTTTTTTTAGTTCATTGCAGCGTCTGAACATTTATTTTGACACATTGGGAAAGTTTCTTAAGTGATTTTTTTTTTTGTGGTAAAAGAATGAACTTGCGGGCCCCCTCCCTTTGCTGTCACTCATACGGTGTTCATATGTGATCAGAAAGTAGATTTACGAGACCTGACACTGGATGAGTCGGCTCTAACACCGTCTCTTCACACACAAAGACTTCCCAACCATCTGTCACCCGCTACCTTTTCTCTTCACTTTATGTTTATTGATATTTTTCCCTTAAATCTTACAAGACAACCCCCGTGACATGAGCCTAATCCGGTTTGAAGACAATTTTTCCGACATTTTCCACAGAGATGGTTTTATTTCTGATGTGTTGTGACACCGACGTGTTGACTGCTTCATGTTTTTTAAGAGGGTCGCTTCTGACTCCTCACTTGTTTTGTTTTACCAGAGAAATGAAAGGTGGCAAAGATCAAACTAGTCAAAAACTGATAAATGTTTTTTTTTTTTCTCAAGTTATAAATTGTCTGATCTTGAAATAATTTAAATCACGCCTTAATATCAACAGCGGGTTTATTTGTGCACACATAGATTCAAGGATACAGTTACATACATAAAACTGCATTCAAATCAAAATAAGATACATTCAGTTGACATATGCACAACCCATTAATCCATTTTCAGCCTTGATTTGAACATGGCCAGAGATGAGGCCTGTCTCGCATCTTCAGGATTCAAAAAGACTGTTCCACATTGTAGCTGCATGAAACTGAAAAGAAAAGATCACGCTGCCAAATTGACGAAAACAGTGCATCGCAAACGCACGACAAAGTAGATTCTATAACTATTACAGTTTGAATGTATAGATGTTTGTGAAACTTTTGTCTCAATCACATTTTGATTGGGGACAGTTTGTACACTCAAGGCCCTTCCTGTGAATGCCACAACACTCAAGCAAAGTAGAACAAAATGAACCTTTCAAATGAATGTTTTCTGCTTCTGATATAGCTGTAAATGACCTCATGTATCAGACGGCCTTCACTGTTGTCTCAAACATACAGATTCCATATTTGATGATTAATGTTGATGGTGCGAGAAGGCCCTCCGTTGTAGCCGCCTCAGCAGGGGGGCCGCTCAGATTGCACCCCATAGACCGGCCCTGCTTCTCTCTCTGGAGCCTCTCTTGGCTGTATTCTGAAGCTAGTGGGCTGGAAGAACTTAATTTGATTGACTTGCACCTCCCCGTGAGCGTGTTGTTTTTTCTGGGCTTGTACCTTGCAGTCCCCTGACAGTGCGGGACCTTTCTGGTCAGTGAGTGTATTGACAGCTAGTCAGTTAGCACTTGGCATGTCAATGCCCTGTCCATTCTGCTCCCATTACTGTTCTGTGTGTTTTTGTGTATTTCTCATTCTCCTCATTGATTTTCCTGTCTGTGATTTTACAGGGGTTGGAAGATTCTTTGTAAAAGGTTGAAGTATAATGGGAGCAAATGAAGACAGCTGTTCATACATCACATTGCAATACGATATTAACAAAATAGCTAAAGAAATAAATGCTATATTCTATTGCAGCAACTATACCAGAGGAATCATTGAATAGGAATCTACCCAAAATCCTTTGCTAAGGCGTTAATGGGATGTTTCCTTGTTGTTTGACCATGAACCAATAAATACTGCTTATTTGTTATATTCATGCCATTTCAGAGAGACCTGTGCTAATTTGTTTCTGACAGAGAAGACTAATGATGTGGTGGGTGACAATTTAATGTAGAACTCTAAATCAACATTTAGAAAGCACTGCACTTCCTCACCAAAAAAACAACATTTACTTTTGTTGTAAAAACCTGCACAGCAAAACTGACAATAAGCATTTTTTTTATTTCCTGTGCCAGATGCCCTTTTTGGCTCCTCGATTGTTTCCACATAATAGTTACTGGTTACTAAAAAAAATGATATTATTTTATTAGTATGTTTGTTGTGGCATTCACGTGATTGGCAGAAGTGTATGTTTCTCTACACAACAGCAATACTAAACCCGTAAGACTTGTCATATTTGTCAGGTGTCAGACTGCGCATGTATTTCTGACTGCTGCACGTCTGTGTTGCGCGGTACATGAATATATACATGATTTTTCAAACTCTGGTCTTTCAGAATACTACTGGGTGCTGCTCTCCGAACATTGCCCGTTTCTTCTTCTGCTCACCTGCAAAGGAGGCGTTGATGGGTGTACACTGCCCCCCTGCCTGTGTGGTGTGTGAGCCAAGTTTGCTTCCCCGCCTCGCCCCTCCTGGTGTCGTCCGGGAGGTGCTTCGCAGGCCCTTGTCCCACAAACACACAAGAAATAAATCAGACACACTCCTGACAGCCATTTATGGTGAAGCAGGAGCCCAGGGAATTACAGGCCACCCTCAATATATTCATGACAAGGATTTTCACGCTTGTTGGATGAAAACTGTCCCATGTGTGGTAAATATTTGTGATGTGTCATCGCTCTTCTGTGTCCGAAGTGTGGCTCTGGGGCAGTTGTGGTATGAGTGAGGTTTATCACGGCACAAATATAAAATGTTGTGTCAAAACGCATCATAGTGGCCATGCTTTGCAATTTTGACAGCATCCTTTTTGTATTACTTTGTATTTTTGACAGAAAAAGAAATTCAAAAACCAAGCATTGCCTGCCTCATTTTGAACACAATGACAAAGCTGCAGTTGTAGAGTTTTCCCTTTGACCTTTTTCAATGGTGGGAATACAATGTACTGTGCACCCACAGACACATGCGAGCACGTTTCATCCAGTTTGGCTTTACCTAAAAGCTTTATAAAAAAAAAAAAGCATTAAAAAAACATCAAAAAAGTGACAAAAAGCGTGCCGGAAAAACAACAGAAATGTGACAAAAACACAACAAAACCCTGACCCCGAATCACGACAAAACAGCATGAAAAAAAAAAAGCTATGAAAAAGCGAATCAAAAACATGACATAAAAGAGACGGAAAAAAAAGCAGTGTAAAAGAAACAAAAAACGACAAAATCATGACCAAAAATGTGACAAAAACATGGCGACAATGAGACAAAAAAATGTTGCGATCCCTTTTGACGGCCTCAGCTTTCAAATGAGACATTATACTGTTGCTCTCCAGTCGAGAAGCTTTTACATTTGGATGAAGCTGAACTGCACGCGGTTCAAGTAAGAGGTTAAAATCATTACAAAATAACAGAACAGTCTAACATTTCCCTTTTCACCTTTTTACACCCCTCATCGCGTGTCTTCCGTGCTCTTTTCACTCTAAACGTATCGATCGTGGCACTTTGTCTTGGCTGGTGTTAAGCCGTGTAAAAATGGTAAAGCTTAAACAGTGATACCTGTGGGACTTATAGGGTTCTTAATCAGGTGGAGTGAGCGTGATGACGATTCTGGCGTGTTCCCACATGTCTGAGACAGGCTGCAGTGGACAGACACCGGGATGGATTAGCCAGCTCCCATGCTGATCGCTAACTACCAGCGAGCCCTCTCCCTGTTCTCCTGCTCAGTCGACCCCCTCATTATAGGAGCCAGTGGAGAAGTAATGCTTAGTGTACATATGGTGGTCTTTAAGTGTGGTTTGAGAAAGTGCTTCATGGGTGGATCAAAAATCAAACTTTTTTTTTTTCCCCAAGCGCTAGCGTCTCTAAATTTGTGTGAAATCTGTCGACCAGTCCTGCAAATAATACTGTTTATTTTATCTTTTGAGCCATTTAAAAGTTTAAAGTTTTCACAAGATACACTGGAATAATCATGAATACATATGAATAAAACATCCAAGCAATGCCAGAACTTTCCTTTGCACACAAAAAAACCCCATCCCAGACGCACACTTTAAGGTCAAAGCAAGTTGGGTGAATCCTACTACTTCGTCATGACTTTGCTTCATGACTTTGTTATTAAAAATGCATAATGCTATACAAACAACCTTTTGGAACGAACCACAATTTCGACTTGTCTTTCAACCCTGTCGGTGAAAAATCATGCTTTCTGACCATGCATGACCCCGCGTTGTCAGAGAAAACTGCACTGTAAGCTGGTAGGCATGTCAGGCCGCAGTATGGGGTCCTTACTGGTGCTATAATCCCAGCCATGGCCTTTTAACCCTGCGCTCTCCGCACCGATCGCCCCTCTGCCTGTGCCTGACAGTGGTACATGGAAAAACAAATGGAGACCTTGAAAACCATAAGGCTCTTCTTGTTTGCCCTCTAAGATGTGTCATTTTGCAAAAAAGAAAGAATAACCTGGAAATATATTTTAGAGCGTGTTTTTAGTACATTTACTTTTGTTCACAGAAGTTGTAGCTTTGGAGTTTATATTCACTCGCCACCTAGGGAAGATATTGATTTGCTGTTTGCACGAGCTGTCTCATCTATGATACAGGGGCTGTGGCTTTTTTACCGTGAGATGTTTTCCTACCTGTCAGAAAGCCAGTTTAAGAAGGATGCTTGGCTGTGATTTAAATGCATACTGACTCTAAAAAGCAGTTCCACCAGCGCTATTGTTATTTACACGCAAAAGCCAATTCTGACAAGAGGCACTGTCTAAAATTGAGGACAAGTTTGTTTCTCGATAACACTTGGCTTCATATCCGCATAAACGACTTATATGTCTTACTGTGATGTACTTGTGATGTATACTGACAGACAATGACTTATGGAAGTGTTTTCCTATTCATGCTGTGACCTGTACAATAATGTAAAAATACTGCTAATTCCACTGTGGCCTCAAAGTCATGAGCCGTATCCAACGGTGATAATGAGACATCCACAATACCACTATTATTGCATTCGCCTTTGCTTTTTTGAGACGTGAACATGTGTTTGTTTTGCTTTTTTGAGGATGTGTTTTGTTGATTTGTATAATGGTCAAGTGTTCTTATCCTTTGTGATTGGTACAGTATATTGCGCTTTTGTCCCATGACTGTGGCGTTGTTTGACCCTTAGTTTTTATATGAAATGTTTATGTACTATATATATACTTACACCTTCATTTTGTTTTGTGCGGTTACGGCGATCAAAGATTAATGACTATGACAGCAATGTGCTATGTAACAATGTGGAATTACCTGTACCTATATGTTACATACATGATGGAATATTATGTGTTTGCAGTTTGGAGGTGCGTAATGTAGCAAGACATAACACCCTAACTCCAACCCTAACCTTAAGCCCTTACTCTAAAGGTCTTATGTCATAATATATTATGTACCTCCAATGTACTAATACACATAATTCCATTGTGTATGTACTACACAAGTACTGGTTATTACAGATTGTCACAAAGCAGATGACATTCTATTAAGTTTAGTTAGGTACACTGCATCAAGGTAGTGTCAAATAAAATGTAACCACTGATGATTCGGTCAAATGTTTTATTACGTGAAAACACCAGTCCTGTCGACAGTATTTCAACAATCATGGAACCACCCTGGAAGACTGAGAGCTTACACTCACGTGTTCACTTGGATTTGTTTTTAGGAGCTTTTTTCTAAACTTCATTTCGCTTGAGCCCCTGTTTTAGTGAAGTCACCCTCCACACCTCCATCACTGGTTCTGCATCCCGCCACCACCCCCCTCCCATTTTACTAATAAAGCTGCATTCCCTGCTGATGGAAAATTGTCGGTTTACCTCTAGCCACGGGGAGCCTGGCAATCAGTCTTCGGAAAAGCGGTGCCAGGTTAACCTGCTGTGATGGTGGACTCTAGGGACAGTGCCCCACCTCAGCTCGACACGCAGGGGCTGTGCTCACCAATAAGAGGCATGCCTGCCACAATAGACTTGTTATCAGCCTCCGCAACATTATGAAGCTTTTGGTCAGACGTGTGCATGTGCAGTTTGCCATTATTCCCCATATCTACTTTGATTGGATTTTCATTTCCACCAAGGACAATGCCTTCTGCGTTTTTAACCATTTTTCCACCACTTCCTAATTTGACACGAGTAGTTGATTGTTTTGATTGCCGCACTTTAAGCTTACATCAACTTAGCCTTAAGCCAACAATAGCGCAACACATTAGAAGTACAAAAGGAAAGCACTTTTTCTATGTCAATCTTTTGCCCATCTCCTAGAGGAACTGTTAATGGGACACTTACAGTATGGGGGTTCGCAAGTCGAGGAGAGAGAGATGCGCACAAGCAAGGTGCCTTCTACACCTATCTGCAGCGGTGAGGGCGGGCATGAATACAGTGACTGCTTCAAACAATAGGCAGCAATCCAGAGGTGTCCTCCGCATCTGTTCTAATGCAGATGCCGCTCTGAATCGAACCGAACGAGCGCTGGAATTGGACAATTTGCCTATAGTTGAATTTCAATGGAGACTCCGCACTGCAACATTTACATCACAATGCGCCGGTGTAACTCCAGCTGCAATGCAAATTTGCTGTGTTCAGGTCAGGCGCGCGGGTGGGCAGGTTTGACTGTTTTTGTTGTGGCACATAGGCGCATCACACCTTCTGAAAGAACAGTTTATAAAGTGAAGGAAGAGGTGAAACATCTACCACTCAATCCACTCAGTCCAGCTAATGATAGAAGAAAATCTTTACGAGGACAGGCAATTCCTGGAGGACTGAGAGCCTCCACAAACATGTTCTCATGTCTAGCAAGCTGTAAGGCTTCTTGTAACTCCCTGGACAGTGTCATTCCAGGAAGTTCCAGGGGCGTTGTACTGGGGGGGGTAAAGGGTACGGTTTACCCAGGGCCCAGAGCAATCAGGGGCCCTCAAAAAGCCAGTTCATTGCTTAAAATCATATTTAATACTTGCAGTGTGGGGCCCAAAAAAAAGGCTTGATACCCAGGGCCCAAAATTTAATGCTGCATCCCTGGGAAGTTCATCCAGCGTGTTGAAAAGATCGTCACACATGGCCCACTAAAATAACTGGATGCATTCATAAATCTAACTGCAGTGCCTGTACTACACCAGTGTTGTACTTGCAGTGCAGGTGATGGATGCTGACATGATTCCTCCCTCGCGAGCTGTTGTAACTCAATTAGCCTGTGCTTTGACATGCTCCGCAGGGCCTTTATTTGTTTGTAGATTTGCGGGTGTGCGAATGGGGCTGACAATTCGGGATACAACGTTATGAAGTCTGTAGCACTCACACTGGGGTTCCAGGGGAAAAAAATACAATCCTCCAAAACTTGTTGCATGTAAAATAAAAGGTGTTTGTAAATCTCACAAAGCATGTTTTATTCATAGTACAGCTCGCAAATATTTTAGATGTTGACGCAATCCCTCTGTAGAAAAATAACAACAGCCAAAATAATATACAGTATAGAACACTCCATGCCGAATAAATGTATTGATTATTCCTCACCATTTGCAGTGGCAGTCCTTGACAGTAAGCGAAACAATCATTTAATACAATGATGACAATGTTGTTTTGGTATTTTGTCCCAACTTGAAACCGTGTAATGCATCAACTTGCATCAACACTTGTTCTCAATGAATATTTACCTTGGTTGGCGTCTGGCTCTAATTTGGGAGCGAGCCTGAACTGACACTGTGCTGGGATATTTATTGCATCCCTTTTAGTCGATTCATTAAATTATGCCATTCCGCCCAGGGTGCCGGTGCTTAGGCAAAAACAGCCTCGCTCTGCATGTATAAGCAATGGTCCAAACTTCTGCGTCAATACAGCGGTAGTGGCACAGGAATATTTTGTACTTTGTGACTTTGAGTGCACAAAAAAAATAGCTTTAAATTTAGGTGAGGGCTAAATGGGAAGAGGCATCAACCTTGTTAATTGCAAGGTAACAGCACTTGGGATTAGTGTGGAGATGAGACCAACGTGTAACCATTAAAAGGCTCCCCTTGGTCTTTTTAGATGTTGTAAAACACATTGTTTTCACACTTATTGGTGACAACGTTTTTTTTGTTCCTTCTTCTCTCTTTTTCATTCCCATCTTTATTTTCACGTGTTAGCATTTCTGGTGACATACTGTAGGTGCGACAAGCTTCTTCCTCTTCTTCTTCTTCTATTCTTTCTTGCACATCTGCACAGTCCCGCTGTTCAGTTGAGTTCACAGGTGTGCACAAGCTTCGCTCTGATTCGGCTGCGGAAAAACAAATTAAAGTCATAACAAGTCATTTTCTACAGTCTATGATGGATGCTGGATGTGAGGCACAAGGCTAAGTAAGTGAAAATGAGAGAGTTTGTGAGATCTTGTGTGAGAAACTGTTCTTTTTATGGCTCCCACAAGTTTACTTCCATTTGTTTTCAGCAAGAAGACTCAAGTCATTTCAGTGTGATGTCTAGGGCTCTTGTTGTGATTGTGCCAGTGATTAGGCTGAATATCCATAGCCAGCCAGGACTTTTTACGTACAGGAAAGTACAAGTAATTGTAGTATGCATAATAAACGAAAGTCTGCACACTGCTATGGCCATCCAAATGTAGGACTTTTTTTCCCCCAATAACCTCAAGCAATCTAACCAATCAACTGTAGTCAATGAAAAAGACAAAAGAGACCATATCTGTAAGGATCAAACAAATTCCTTTTTTTTTTCTATCACACCTATAATCAGAAATATGTTGTCTTAAAAGGTTTATAACTGAGGATTTGAACAGCCGCCACACTTCCCAAAATCAAATCATTGCTGTCTTATTTATTTTCCTATTTATTTTTTCAGATATTAGAGTGCTTTATTTGTATTATGTTTATATCTGGACATTGCAGACCTCTGTATTAAGCTTAGTAACGCTCATTGTGTCGACTTGTTACCAGTGTCACAGGCGTGTGGTGACATGTCACTTATGGCCGCTCTGATGGACCTGTCTGGACCGTCAGACTGGCCACGCCTCGGAAGAAAGAACGGCTGAAAGGGGACACATCACGACACGCCGGTGATACTTCAGAGCATGGCCAGCTGAAAGATGTAACATTCCATTGGAAAGTTAGGAATGGATTTAGACCACAACTGACTGTTTAAAATGTACACACGCCCACTTTCAATATTTGTAAACAAAAGAAGATTTGGTAAAAGGCCTTTAAACACTGTTCTCTAAGTAAAAGATTTTTTATTGATTTGTTTAACGAAAAGTGTTTGATCAAAAACCAATGAAGTGGCATCTCTGCACTATCATTGAAAAATATAATGATATAGGCAAGGCAACTTTATTTATACCGCGCATTTCTTACACAAAGCAACCTTCAGTAGCTTCATCAGACTCTCTAAAAAAATCGATTCAAGTGTCTTAATGGTCTTGCTCCGTCTGTAATGTGTTACTACAAAAATACACTAATCAAGGAGTGAACACCAGAACTGGAGTCAGCGGGAACTGCAGAGGGAAGCGGTGCAGAACTGCATTCTCAGTGAAAGGGACACAGTTATGGAACTCTTTGCCACTGGAACTAAAATCCCAAATGGACCTGAGTGGTCAGATATGTCTTCTCCTCTTTCTTGTTATTGTTATAATATTTGATGCTTTTTTACTGATTTTTCATCTTTCTATTCTTTTATAAACACTTTGAAAAGGCTAAGCAGGGACGGGGGCTGCAAATTAGCATATACGGCCACCGAGTTGGCAATGTTTTCTTGTACTGCCCCTGTCAAATAAACAAATGAATAATAAATAAAATAAAATAACTGGTTAATAAAATTTGTTGCCTTTAATATTTTTTTTCTTCTGAGACCACAATGTGGAAATCAGCAAAGATAAGTGGGTCTGAGGTCTGTACAGGGTTTATTTATTGGTTTGTTTGGTAGGCAGTGTGCATGTTAATGAACACACCACACCATATTGTAGCCATGGGCAAATTTGCATCCATTGTCCCACAGTCGCACTCTCATTCACACTCTCATTCATCCTGCCCTATTGTACATGTTTTTAGTGGCAGGGGAAACTGGAGTACCTGGAGGAAATCCTACGCAGACACGGAAAGGCCCCGTCCAGGTGGTGATCGAACCCCGAGACCTTCTTGCTGTGAACCACTGCGCCACCATACCGGGGTGAGCTGTGCATCTGAAAAAAAAAAAACGACTTCTACATTACTACAGAGCAAACAGAGGAATAGCAGCAGCAATGTGGTGTAGAGCGCGAACACAGAAAACAGGGAGGTTTTTCCAATTAGAGGTCAGAATGGGTCTGTCAGTGTGGAGAGGTTGACAAGGATGCATTGCGCCTGTGCCCAAAAGCAAATGGCTTTTCAATGGAGGGAAACAGAAGGTGCCAGAGTTACAACTGCAGATGCCCTTACAACATGAACAAAGGACGAAATACATGGGGGGTAATGGAGGAACACGGTAATGAATGGCAGATGGGTATACGCTGATGGAGGTTATGTAGAGCGCCTCTCACGAACACAAGAGAGGGAGCCATGCTTCAAAATGACACCCGACCCTAGGCACTGTGCACACATGACACAGCTAAAAATGTAGCACCTACTAAATATAGGGACTCTGATCACTATTATTCGATATCTCATTTCAAATAAGATATCAAATAATAGTGAAGTTGTGGCATCAAAAGGCTAAACCTGGAACTTAGTATAAACTAAAATGCTTGGTGCTATTCAGTCAAAAAAGCTCATGGAGATCAACTACTGTATCTCTTCACCCCAAAACTCAAAACTCTGGTTTAAGGGGGAAATAAAATCCCATTATTTTTTCCCACAGACTCAAACGACTAAACATGCAAGTTGCTATTTTCTCAAGTTGTTTTATCTATGCTCAGTAGTTACCACAGAGCCGTGTGTTTTAAAAATATTTTAACTTTTCAACACTGTTTTATGTTGTCATCTTTTTTTTTTCTATGGATTTGAACCGTTTCTCTCCAAGCCTTCATAAGCACATTCCCTGCCATCTTCCTCTCGCTCGTCTGCATACAAAGGTATATATTGTTGTGAATTTTTTAAAGGCAGAATAAATTATTTGACAAAACATGGGGGATGTGAAGGGAACAACAAAACCACGGCGGGTGGTAATTCCAAGCAAAAGGGAAGGGAGACCGGCTTGTGTTAACTGAGATTAAGGCTGGGTGGCTCAAATACAGTGCACAGATTCCACTGTCTTCTTGGCTTTCATGTGCAGGATGAAAATGAGATGTGTTCAACCAAGTCGTGCAGTGGCAATGCGGTGATAAACAAACAACACAACGCCACGTGAATACCCAATTAGTGGTCTGACTGAAGCCATAATAGCATGTTTGGGTGAGGTTTGGGAGGTAACCAGAACCCACTGCTTGGTCATTCTGCATAGCAACAATGCTCAAGTTTTTAATACCACATTGTCGCATCTATGGGCTTGTTATATCAGATATGGATACCTGATATTGGACTAGTTTCTCTAACTCTATCTGTCCTCCTATCCTCCAAAATGTTTTCAATATGGAGGACAACAGATATTATTTCTGTGCATCCAGGTACTGACCCAAGGACTGCCAGCGGTCCCACTCTCTCTCCATTCATCCGTTCCAGTTTTCCTCTAAGCGCTCACATAAAGCATTGATTGGACGATCGAGTGGGTACTTATTGCATTGATCCTGTCCTATAAATCAATGCATGTATGGGGCTGAAGTTGCCTGTTAATCTGAGGACAGTGCTGCTGTTGTGCCCACATTAAGGATTTGCTTTTTGTCTAAATTGAGACAGGAGATGAAAGCGTTAATCTCCCTATGGACAGCCTCCTCAGATTGGTGGAATGCCGTTGTTTGCCTTGTGCATATATTTTTTTTCCCTCAGGTGTTGCTTTTCTTTTTTCCTGCCTGAAGTTAGTTTTTTTTCTTCTTTTTCTGGCGTCTAGCAATACAAGAGACAAGTTTGTGTTTTGGAAGAAGTGAGTGTCCTTAATTGTGCTGTTGATTTGAAGCCAAAATTATAATGGGGGTCAGGCAGGTTTACTGTTGGAGTAATTTGAACAGCAGCGCAGTCCAGAAAACAGCTGCGTTCTTCCACAGTTCGGCCTGTATTCCCTCTGTTTTCACAAGTGGAGTGTGGGGTAAATAATTAATGGGACTTTGCGCATTCTTTACACACAACAAAAGCCCAAATAATTTTTTAATACATTTTCTAACAACAGAATTTTCCCTGACCGTGTACCTTGGTGCTTGACTTCTGTTACATTACCCAACCCATTTTAACCCACACACTACGTTCACATATTCACATGGGACAGGTTGGTGGAATGTCTTGCCACAAGAGGACTGTCCCATCACCCCACCCACATTTGCACATATTCCAGAAGGAATCCTGCATGTTTATGTCCCTCTCTCCCACTGCTGCATTTTGAATGCCAGCCCACACTCCAGTTAAAGCAGAACTAAGTAACTTGTTTACCTTAATATATCCTTTTCGTAGTCCCTCTGGGGGTAATACAAGTGTTAATGGGATGACTGGGGAGTCTTTCATCTCCCCCTGGTGTCTCTGGCCAGAAAACCACAATTGCAACTTTGCTGCCTCGAGTTGGAGTCACCAATACACACTATTAGAATCTATCTCCATTGTGTAATTGGATGTACAATATCCCTCTGTCCCTTTGTCTTTTCTGTCAGCGTAGTATTTACTCTCACGGACAGTTAATGAGTAAAAAAGCCCAACATGCTACGCTGTCACATGGAGATTTCTTTAGGGCGGGACACATTCAGCAAACCCGTGGTCATCCTCTCTTCTCTGTGCAGATTAGCATGTTTTTGCTAATAATCAATGTGAACACTTTGCGCCCTCATCTTGTGCGTTTATAACTAGCGTCTTCACCTCTTAACCCCCGCCTTAACCGAGCACATTTTCTCCAGTTCGGCATTACCCGTATTCTCAAGCAAAAAAACGTGCCGGGAAAAGCAACAATAACGCAATTTAAACAGCGACAAAAACACACGACTAAAGAGTGGTGAAAAAGCAATAGAAAAAGCCACAAAAAAGTGACAAAAACACACAAAAAAAGTGGTTTAAAAAAGACGAGAATGCAACAAAAACACTTCAAACATGTGACTAAAAAGCGGCAAAAGAGTGACAAAGACACAACAATAACACAACAGAAAAAAAGTGACAAAAACACGGCTAAAGAGTGGTGAAAAAGCAACAAAAAATCAACAAGAAAGCCACGAAAGAGCGACAAAAATGTGATAAAAATACGATGAAAAAGTGACCAAAACACAACAAAGAAACCACGTAAATATGACAAGAAAGCTTCCAAAATGTGACAAAAATGTGGCGATAACGCAACAAAAAGATTGCAATCCGTTTTTTAGGTCTTAGCTTTCAAATGAGGTGTTACATTGGCCTAGAGGCTGGGGGTAAGAGGTTAAAAAGTGTTGGCATTTTGAAGTTATTATACACACCATCAAAGCCACGATGTTCAAGAGTAACCGAATAAAGTATAAACATCGGCGCTTTCAACAATGAGTTGAGTCAAACTGTTTACCAAATAGTTCACTTTCCCGTAGAGCCGCGCACGTTTTACTTTGCACATTACAAACGCGCTCTGAATTAGCAGATGGCGCTAATGATCAAAACTCGCTCTCATTTGCCTCCACATGTGCACTCTCATAGACTTGAATATTAAAACTAGGTGTGTGAATATCTTTGAGCGCCGCACTGCTCCCACATAATCTACAGATGTCAGAGTTCGCACATAATGGAGGGTGAAATTATCCGCAGCTGCCGCGGAGAGCCTTTTAATTCGCCCCGCTCTCGATATTATCTAAGAGTTGAGGTCTATTCTTGTGCCAAAGCTGTCAGGTTTCATTATCGTTGTTAGATTAGCCTCTCATCTTCCTACATGGTCAAGTGAAAATAAATTGAATTCCACTTTTTTTTTTCTTCTTCTCCAATCCACAAACGTACACTTCCCGTAGACTAAGAGGGCATCTGTGTTTCAATAACTAAGGCTGCGGTTTCTTGCTTTGCGCATTAACCTTTGCAGTGGTATTTAATTAAAGGTCCACACCTGTACTACCCCCCCCCACCTGCTCCCCCCATTCTTCTCCAGAGTCAAGACTAACTGATGACCGCTAGTACATCCGTGGCAATTAGCATGACCTTAGCAACGCCATAAGTTTATTGGCGCTAACCCCCCACCCCCACCCCCCCACAGCTCGTTTCCGAGTGCCCTGTGGAATGGAGAGCTCTGGTCTGTCCTTCCACCTGACCCCGGCTAACAGTGGCTAACCGCGCGGTGGGGTCCAAGTGATTATTGTTGGCCCCGGTGCTTGATGGGGTCCTAGGGGATCACATCAGGACACAAGGAGAGAGGTCACGAGGTCCCGAGGTACCTTCAAGGCTTCCGACTGTCCCATAGCCCCAAAGCTTGTTGGAATAGATACAGTAATTTACACTTTTTTATTCCTTACTATCATCAAAAGTAATGCTGAATCTGCTGTTGCTATGGTATTGGGATTAAGTCATATGTGAATGGATTTTTTCAATACGTTTCTTTCCGTTCAAATAAAAATGAATGGCATTTTTATTAATATAATCAACACTGAAGTTAAAAATTGACTGTACATAATGTAGCAGAATATGAGATTGTGATATTTCATAATTCTCCTGAATATTCCGATAACAATATTACTGCCATATTTCAGCAAATAATTTCAATACAGCAATAATAATGAGGGATTAAAGCGAAACTTCAAACATATTCAATCATAACTAAATCTAAAATTATGATTTTTTTTTAAGTTGCATGTGTTTTTGTTCTAGCTGTGTTAAACAAAAAGAAAAAAGAATCTCAGTCAGATGGAAGATGTTGGAGATTTGCAATACATTGTGATCACATAATAGTGTGATTCATTTGCTGATCTATTATTCAGTCCTAATTTAAAGGTTAGAATACTGTCAGTGAAACCAAGGCACTATATATGACAGTCACATGCGCAATAGAGACTTACAGGCTGAACCTGATAAACACTCTTTTCTACATGGAGCAGATCTATATTATAGCCCTGTCAGAACAGCTTATAATACAGCACAGTGACTGCAATAACAGTGATAGCATTTATTGACCAGATAAATATCTTCAATAGACTCACAAAGCCACACATGATTAGCCACTCGTATGTCTGCCCATGCACACCGTTATGTCCACACACACACACATACATACACGGACACACACACTCTCATGGCCCTCAGGCCGCCTCAGTGGACCCCCCCGGGAGGTCAGGAGCACCAGTGGACCCCCCCCCCACGCCACCACACCCCCGCGGCTCGCTGCCCTGTGCTATCATGCTGCGCACATATTCCCGTCTGCTTGGATGACTCCTTGACATGGTGTTTATTTGGATTGGCAACTTGTTTTCATATGAATCGATATGCAGCGGAGACAGAGGCTGACAGTCAAGATGGTCTGGAAGGGGTTATATATGGGCATTTTTAGGAAAAGTTTGGAGTACCATGGCTGTTTTTTTTTTTTTTGCCTTCTGTTTGGATGGTTTGCAGAGTGGACATTCAGTACTTGTCAGCTACAGTTGTTCTGACCTTGTTTTCTCTGGGGGAAAACAAGTATTCTTCCATCACTTTGCTTCTGTGTCTTTTGGCAAGGCACTGGCAAGCAAGAAGGTCCTGGGTCAATCCCGAGCCGGGCGTGACCTTTCTGTGTGGAGTTTACCCTTTGTCTGCGTTTCCTCTGCACGTTTACATTTTCCCTACCACTAAAAACATGTACAATAGCCTGAATAAAGAATGGATCTCATGGCACTTGCCTGGTTAACAACAACAACAACAACAACAACAACAACAACAACAACAACAACAACAACAACAACAACAACAACAACAACAACAACAACTTGCCAACTGTACAACTGTGTTGCACACCATTGTACCACTTTATGTTGATGTGATTGTATGTTTGGAGAGGCTGTGCATCATGAAAGCATCTTTAAAGGTCCTATATCATGCAAAATCGACTTTTTAGAGCTTTTAGCCATGTTGTTATGCTATTTCCTTATCAAAAACACCCCCAGAGTGGTTTGTGGCTTCATTCACGCAGCTCTCAGTAATCCTCCTGAATCCTGCTCTGAACAGCTGCTCCTCCCTCTCCTGGTGAACGACTGAGTGTTCAGTTGTGTCGTAACAGCGGAACGGAAGGGCTCGACGTCTGTAATGTAATGTCTTAATTCTATGCTTACAGCCTGATTTTAATTTGTAAAACAGCGTTTTCATTATTTCTGTCGTAAGAGAGATGCAAAGAGAAAAAAAAATAAAAAATAAAAAAATAAAAAGGATGTGCCCGAGGTGCTTCCAGGTCAGCTGAGGCCAAAACAAACACATCGCCTTGAGCGTCTGAACAGACGTCATGTTTGCGCTGCAGCTGTGAAGATGGAGCTCGTTGTCATCTATTCTGGACACACATGTTCTTTATTCTTAACTAACGATAATGTCACGGAGAAAAAGAAGCGCGTTTGGCTACGGAGTTTGGCTACGGAGTTCAACCTTTTTCAGGAAGAGGCCACTCGTCTAGCTGTTTTTTTCTCCGGGATTCAGCGACTATCAGCCAAAATATTGTTTTTCTGTGACTGTCTCTGATGGATGTTTGGTGAACCTTCGCCTGAATCAAAGTGGATTAACTTTTATAACCAACGCAAGTCCCACTATGTAAACAGCGATGGAGCAGAGCGGTGAGTCAGTCCAAACGCGTGTTAGCTTGTGTGTTAGCATATTAGCATGTGTGTTAGCCATTTATGAAGCTGTGTTGCAGATGTCAACTCCGTATAACTGCATCGTGAAGCAATTTCACTTATTGCTGTTTATTTATATTACGGTAAAGTTGTATGTGCGGAGAGAGGGGGCGGAGTTAACTGAATCGAAGCGCTTTGTCTTCCGGGTTCGAAAAATACCTCCAGAAAACACTTATATTTATCAAAAAAATGAGTGCTCCATAGTGGTAGAGGTACAATATATCATATAAATGCCTATACTTAACTTTGGAATGGCTAAAATAGCATGATATAGCTCCTTTAATATACTTCTAACTGCTTAGACTTTACTTCCTGATACTTGGGATAGTGTTCAAGCTAATCAGAGAGTCAATTACATTTTTGCTATTTTGTTTTCTATCTAAATATGTAATATAGAAAAGAAAAGGCAAAAGTGTATTACATTACAAATATTATGTTACTTTCTAGTTTAGAATGTATCCAGTTAGCAGTTTAGCAGCTTATAAAATAAAAATATGTTTCATGGATAGTTAAACACACACAATATTAGGACTCTAAGCTAAGTACATATTTTCTCCTCCCCAAATCTTCATATCCCAGATTTCATTTCATTCGCTTGGAGAATAATCTGGGCCGGTTTGTCACTAATGGACCATGTGGTCACGAGAAATGCATGAAATGAAAAGCCAAATGAGGCAGCCACCGTACCACGGGCTGAGAGGGTCTTTTTTGTTTTGGTGATTTCTGAAATTTGCATGATCTTGTATTTAGACAGAATGAACACTGGGGTGGAAGCACTTGGCTAACCCTGCAGATCTGCCAATAGAGGCCTAATAAAATGTCATCAGGCTGAAATGAAGAGTTAAGTGGAGGAGAAAAAGCTGAATATTCACACTCATTTGGCCGACACCTGGGGGACTGCAGTCACTGTTGATGGCCACATTGATATGCATTGTATTAGAGGCTCCTCACCCGTGCACACTGACAATCAGCGGCTTTAACACGTTTGCTGTAATTGAATTAAGGCTGCAATTGTCAGGGTGAAAACTTGATTTGCACACACACATGGCAGGGCATTCAGGAGCCGTGTGCTTGTCTGCGCATATGCACACAACACGAGGGTCAGTAATTACTTTAGCATGGGTAATTAGACTGCAATGGTTGTTTGGGCTAAACGCCGAAATGTTCTTGGGCGATATGTGCAACTTTGTGGACTGGCAAGAAATTCTAGGAGATATTAGAACCAAAAGTATCACAATAGTAGGCCTATGCAATGTTTTTTTAATACTACTGTCTCACCGCTACATCCAGATTTTTTCTATGGCTACTGTCCCTACCACCACAGCTATCACAATTGCTACACATTTCCTGGATTAGATTTTTTGGAAGACCTGTTTTGTTCCCAGGTCTTTGTAATCTGAATACCTTATGACAAATCAAACGTTATAAACTCAAGCGTACTTCTGATCTCGAACGCTATACAAGGTTGGGCCTGATTAGAACGAGGATGGGAGAATAATGTGGGAATACCAGGTGGGGTACTCTTGGCGTGACAGCGGTTTTCGTAAATTAGAACATTCATGCACCGAAAGGGAGATTTATTCCGGCTCCGACTGCCGCATTCTGTCCTTGTGTATTTTTCCTTTTTTTATGTTGTGTGTCCGTGAGTGCTTCGTCGTGGTTGGGGGGTTTGATTGCGCTTAGTTTGAAGCCACGCATTCGTCAGTCTACCCTTGGGCAGCTGTGGCTACATGAGCTTGCCACCACTGTGTTGGTGCAGAGTGATTAACCATGTGTGTGAAAAGCGTGAAATTCCCTTTCTTCTTACATCGAAGTTGGTGTATTTTTTTCCTCATGTGAGACAAATTTAGCAGTTTGAAATATAATACTCAATGTACACTTCAATTAGATAGATGGTACTGTTTTGAGGCTGCTTTTTTTTTTTTCTTGAAACCCCACTGCTGTTAAGGGAGTGTTTTTTTTTTTTATGCCGGAGGACTGCTCACAATCCTGCAGCATCAGTAAACACATGCAAATTACACGGTCCCACAATCAAACATTTCTAAAATCTGTGGTCATCTTTTTAATCTTTGTTTGAAACATGTTCTTGGTGGCATTTGTGCAACATTAAAGCGGGCCTGGAGGAAGAGGAAATGGCGAGGTGATGAAAGTCCGTCAGGTTTTTCTGTGAGCCAGCCACATCTCTTTCATTACACTGGGCTCTTGTACCGGCTCTAATGACTACTGTATCTGTGTGCACTTTAATACGATTCTGTGTCGCACACCCAAGTCTGCATTTATGCTTATGAGTTGTGCAGATGTTTTTCAGTCCGTGCATATTTTCAAAATGATCTTAGTGTTTAGTGACCTGTTGAAAGAAGCGCTCATGACAAAATGTTGTAGGTATTCATTAGAGCAAAGTAACACATCCATCATGGCAAAATATCTTCAATGATTGGTGTCATGATTTGGCCACAAGTTTGTCTTTGCTGATGGAACCTGCTGTATGGGTCTGGTACAAAGAGCTCTGACTAAATTGTTATTTACGTCATAGTTAAGAGTGTTAGTATGCAGACCACAAACACAATGTGTTCCAGTAATCCTGTGCACACTCCTCTTTTCCCGTTTATGTTGTTTTTGTGAGGAAACAAATGTAGAATCTCATAAAAATGGCCTTGTACACGAAATAAATAACTTTGCACCGTGTCATTTGTACAGTTCATATAACACAAGGGTGTCCAAACTACGACCCGCCGGCCGACTGCAGCCCGCGGCCCACTTTTAATTGGCCCGCTGCCATTTCTAAAAATTTATTTATTTATTTATTTATTTTTGCTTTAATAGTTTGCTCAACCGTTTGGTAGGGCACACTTTATTGAATCATGTGTTGTTTCTAATTCTGAATATCTCTACCATTCTCTTACGTGTGTAATACTCAAAATATAAGGGTTGGACTAATTTGGACTGGTTTATGCTGATTTGAATTTGTTTAGAGTTGGCTTTGATTGGTTTGGACTGGTTTATGCTGGTTTAGACTGGTTTAGACCAGTTTTAGAGGGATTTAGATCAGGTTTGGACCAGGTTAAAAATGGTTGTGGGGTAACATTAAAGGGTTAATTGAATATAGATATAAAATAAATGAAAATACATTGATAGAAAGCTGTGATTAAACGAATTGAAAAGCAAAGTTAACATTTTATTGAATAATTAGCTTTAATACAATAGAGGTGAAGTTATATATCTGACCTCTACTGAGTGTGGCCCAGTTGTTTGTATATTTTTCTGTATGTGGCCCTCAGTGAAAAAAGTTTGGACACCCCTGAAATAACACAAAGCTGAGAATAAGCAAGATCTCACAAACAGGTCACATCTGATCTTTACCTGTTGAATGTGCTGGTTGGTGTTGATTTAAGTGTGACTAACCACATACTGTGGCACAGCTATGTTAAAATAACACAGCCATATGTGGCCTTCATGAATAAGATTAAAGTGAATGAATACAAAATATAGCTTTATGGCTTTTCAAACAACTTCTTCTATTTAGTACCAGAGATACAGATAAACATGGCCCTTAAAAGTTCTACACCATCCTCATCCTCTATTTGTTTAGCATAGACTATATAGTAATGCTAATTTAAGCTTAATATATCAAAACAATATCTTTTCCCACTCTATAACTTCCCCAAAATGGTTAAGCAGACTATAGTGACTTATCAAACTATTATGATAATTTTTTCAGCCACACCTGCACAAATTGACTTGTTTTGTTAACCCAACCCTCTCACATGGGTTGCAGGATACACACATACACTTATATAAATAGACCGACACTCTCCCCGGGGAAGCCCTCAGTTCGTTTCCCAATTCTCACCTACTCCTCTTTTTTGTCATGTGCCTCTCATTTGTCACAACAGTCACATGTTACACTTGTACTTCAATTTGATGTGTGA
The DNA here is from genome assembly GCF_951799975.1 of Gobius niger. NCBI lineage: Eukaryota > Metazoa > Chordata > Actinopteri > Gobiiformes > Gobiidae > Gobius > Gobius niger. Next base: position 21,714,134 of record NC_136860.1, read on the forward strand.
GATGCAGTCAAAACCCGGCACACCAAACTCCCCCCCCCAACCTATACCCCTCGCCCCTCCCTGTGCCTCACTGCCACTGCAGCGCCTGTCGCCCCCATCCTCTAAACTGATAGGCAATCTGCAAAGAACAAACAAAATCAAATCAGTGTTTTGCATGCACCGCTCATCCCACTAAGTTTCCCACTGCTAGCATAATGATTACCTCCTTTATGAAAATGGCCGCTTAATCTAAACTGGAGCTTTTTCGCCTCCTCTTCCTCTCTCCTCCCCCTCTCCAGGTGAGCTGTGTTGCCTTTTACCTACATCTCAAACTATTCTTTGAAAAAAAAAATCACCCCCTCCAAAAAAAAAAAAAAAAAAAGAGTTTCATCTCACAAGCGGCAGTTTCCTGTGGGTTTCCAAAAGCAGAGAAGGTGTGCATGGAGAGAGGAACAATGGCGCCTCCTCCGTGCCCTTCTGTACCCCCTGAAGGAGACTTATCTTTGGGATTGTAATGTAATGAGTGGCCCCTTGAAACAAAAGGCCTGACAGCTCTGGCTGCTCTGTGGCTCCCTGGGACCCAAAGCATTGTTATTAGAATCCCAGGGAGTGTTTGTGCAGCGCGGGCACACTCTCCAGCGGCCAGGAGCGCCACTCAACATAATGAAATAGATTATCAAAAACAAACAAAATATCAGAAAAGTTGGGAGTGAAATGTAAAATGAATAACTATCAGTTTTAGGGCAGTTCGTCCACAGCAGAACCACAAAAACAAACCATTAAATTTGAATCATGAACACATCTCAAAGAAGACTGATTATATAGCCTTCAATTAAAAATCTTATCGTATTCAAGCGCACAACTTATTCCCAAATCGAGTGTAGATCTCCAACCAGTTGCTCTCCATTCCTTTCCATAAAGCTCCCCAAAGGTTGTCCACATTTCTACATACACTTAACATTTTTAGATACATTTACCTTTTGCTGTAAACGAGATAAACTCAACAGTAAAGTATAAAGAGGCAGTTCAAATTTTTTTCTTTGATTGAGCTGAAATATCATTTTTGATTTAACATTTCAGGGTGAACTCCACCAATGTTGAATAAGTGTCCTTGAAGCCAAAGTAGCTCTCCCTTTTTGTTGCATAAAAGTTGCTCTCAAAGTAGCAAAAAAAAAAGACCTGAAAAAATGTTTAGTATAGCAACATATGTCAAAAATGAGTAAGGGACAACAAAGTGTTGAGATAATGCATTATTATTAAATAATAAAAAACTTACATGAACATTTAGAAAGACAGATTCCTATAATTTGTTGCAGAAATCCCAAAGGCACTGATATATTATACCCTCTGGAGCTATTAAGATAAATTTGTAATGTCCTCTTAGTTATCTTAGCCCGGGGCCCAGTTTTCCTACTACTGGTCCCATGTTGATTGATGACATAAGTCAAACTGCTGCATGCATCCCAGCGCTGACCTCCCTATTCTACTATTCATATTGTCCTTGTCCTGGGCCACAATGGGCCACTGGGGGTTTGACATTCATCACCTGTTAGCCACTCTCATTCATATGAATCTGCCACTCATGGACCCAGGGCATGCAGGAGGAGAGGAGGCAGGGGGTGGTGGATTTAGACAATTGAAAAACATCCTCGGCACAAGCAAACAATAGTATGGAATAACTGACAATATCCAGATTTAAGATGCTGTAAACACCACCAGGACTTTCATTGCTTTCATTCACTTGCAAATAAGGAGCTTGAGGGGTTTTATTTGAAGTGTTTGGTTTAAAAACAAAAATTATTTTGTAAGACGTAATAACGTCCGTGCAGTAATATCTCACGCCTTACATATATAGTTCCCCTTTGTATCTGCATAAAAAATCTTTCCTGTTTGATTTTGTGTAACTAGACTTGGATTGTGTAAAGGCTCACATAACTGGATTTTAATAGGGAAAACATGGAACAGCTTGGTAGCTTCTAACTTCACTCCAGTTTGGCTCTATATCTATGCTGGGAGAAGCTAAATGCTAACAACATTTGCATAACTGAGCACACGCACAAAGACCAGACAGTTACGCATCAACTCATCTAAGCTAAGGTAAGAACATATCTCAGTATGTAAAAACAGCACAGCCTCCCCCTCCTGATGCGCCAGATGGTTTGCCGATAGTCCTCCTCCATGGCTTCTCCAAACTCCTCCCAGACCCGAGTCTTTGATTCTGCGACCGCATGAGCGCCATGCTTGGACTGCCGGTACCTCGCCGCTTTCTCCGGAGTCCCACAATCCAACAAGGCCCTACCTGACTGCTTCTTTAGCTTGATGCCATCCCTGTATTCCGGGCACCACCTGCGGTTTGGAGGGTTGTCCATCCCAGCCCGCCACCTCTCACTGTGCGAAACAGCAGATAAGTGTGTCCAGCCTCTCTCCAGGATTTGTGATCCAGAACCCAAGCTGTGCGTGGACTGGAGGTGAGCCCGACTATATCTGGCTGGTACCTCTCAACCTCCCACAAGCTCAGGCTCCTTCACCCCCAGTGAGGGGATGTTCCACGTCCCGACAGCCAGAAGCTGTGTGTGCGGAGGAGGCACCTGCCTTCGACTGCCACCCAGTCCTCTCTGCACCCAACCCGTATGGTTCCATCTGCGGGTGGTTGGGTTTACAGGAGGACGGGCCCACATCGTCACTTCGGGCTGAGCCTGGCCGTGCCCTGTGGGCAGTGGCCCCAAAATACCCTTAGACTTAACCATGCAAGCCTTTCTTTGTCTAGTCTTCCCCTGTTTCCTTCAGGTGTCATCAACCCAAAACATGCACAATTGGCACCATCTTCCATTTAGGAAGTCCAAACAAGTGCTGCACAACATGCCACCAACTAATCCTGCCAGTTTGTGCCAGCTGCAGTTGAATATAGGTCAAAATTATTGATTAAAACATTTACTTCTCGCTTTAAGGTTTTATTAGTATAATACATCAAGCTGTAAGGAGACAGGTGGAAATGCACTAGATTTTATTTCCCATTCAACTGACACTGTGGGTTTTAATAATCAATGTTTCCATCCATGGTTTTACAATTTCCATACACAATTTTTTTGCTACTGTTACAAACAACCACAACTCTCCTCACACTGCATTAGACTGCAGTGTTTAAGTTTTATTTAGTGACTACTGTACAAACAACAGTTAGAATGAACTGCCTTCTCTCCATCACGGCCCTTTGACTGCGTGAGTAAATCTTTACCTCCACGGCTATTGTTTATGAGCTGCTGATAGTGCGTGCCAGTGTGTAAGGGACCACTTTGTTTTGCTCCGGGTGACAGCTCCCCCTCCTCGGCGCTGGGCCTGGCAGATGTAGAAGTGTCACCATGTTGATTAATTGTTTACGGTCACCTGTCTGCGCGGGCTGCCTGGCTGCCATGTTGCCCGGCGCTACAGAGGATTTAGGGTTGAGGGGTCGCGGTGAGAAAGAGAGGGGAAGAGGGGCCCGGTGTGGCGACGTAGGGGCTGGGACGTCTGCGGGAATGTCTGTCGAAACAGCGGCGTGGGCTTGTCAAACATGGATCACGGGCCTGGTGGGATGTTTTTGTTACAGTTCAGCAAGGGAAAGAAAAAAACAGTGTTTGTTTTCATTTCAGCATTTATTAACCCTAAGATGCACTTCTAATTGAGGTGAAAAAAGCAATCTTTTTAAAATAATGTTGGATGCCCTTCCTGCTATAACCTGTGCTGTGTCTAGAGTTGGAAATGAACCTTCATATTCTCGGTTAAGTTTAGTGACAATGCATAGTACTGCACTGCCCTCACTCCTGACAGTACCATACAGTAAATACATTTGAGACCACCCGAAACAACAACAGATCTGGCAGCTTAACTCTTAAATCCTAGTGTAAGAACTACTCCCAGTCAAACAAAAGTGTTTTCTTAAGTCCACATTTGCACAGAGTCACTGCACGGTGTTTTCATTCTGAATAGTCCTTGTCAATGCCATTAGAAGAACAGTCTTTTCCTCTAACAAGTGAATTAAATTTGCTGCGAGTTAGCGCAATAAAGAAGTTTGAGGGAGTTTTCAAGTGGATGCTATTTAGTGCCAGTTCCCCTGCTGTGTAAATTAAACCCCACAAGAGTTTGTTGTTTATTCTCTTAAAAGTAAAGCTTGTTAATTTTTAGAATAAATGTGTTTTTAACTTTACAACTTGCAGTGTAAACATGCATATTTTTCTATTTCTGTTTCAGTGGGTGTTACCTTTCTTAGGCTGCACTTGTGTGCAGTGAGTTGTCCTGTAATTGTAGTTGATGCATGACTTCTGTCGGTGCTGATGGTCATTGGGCAAGGCACTCCATCCACATTGCCTGTGTGAATGCGGTGTGTGTGTGTGAGTTGGTGGTTGGTGATGGTTGGAGGGGCCGATGACATGGTTTTAGGGAAATGTGCTTTATTTGTCATTATACAACAACTGTACAACGCAATCAGTCCTCTGCATTTGACCCATCCTTGCTTGTGGTGCAACCAGAGCCTGAAGCAGGTGTGGCGCCCGGGGCCCTTTTCCACATGTGGAGCCAGGCTCATTGTCAGAATCACCTGTCTGGAGGATTAACCTATTGTACGTGTTTGCGGTCAATAGGGGAAAGTGGAGTACCCAGAGGAAACCTATGCAGACACAGAGAGCGAAACATGCAAACTCCACACAGAAAGGCCCGCACGGTCCAGGAACCGAACCCCGGACTTCTTGCTGTGAGGCAACCTCTCAGCCACCATGCCACCAGTCTTTCCTCTGTCAGTCTATCGCAACCCTGGCTACAACAGTAGCTTACCACCACCATGTACAAGCTCGTCAAGCTTGTTTTATGAAGTGCAAAGCAAGGGTGAGCCATTATTATTATTATTATTATTATTATTATTATTATTATTATTATTATTATTATTATTATTATTATTATTATTATTATTATTATTATTATTATTATTATTATTATTATTATTATTATTATTGCATTGATGCCTGTTTAAGCTGGGTTGCAGTTTATAGGGGCTTGAGACTGGCACAGAGTGTACTCTGCCTCCTGATCCCTTGAGCCCAATCAACTGCACCATATTATGTAAGTACTCCTATTGTATTGCATTTGTGTTAGATGTCTATATTCCATACAGGGGTGAATATTAAGTCATGACAGTACAGTAGTGTGCCCTCATGTAGCGAGTAAACCACGCTGGACCTCTGCATCACTAAGAACACATATCCTATTCGCTTTGAATGGCTTTTGATTTAGCCTATATTATCCATTACTTACTTATTCATAGGCCACTAGGTTTTCTTCCCTTCTATCTATTCAAATCAATATTGCAGAACCCAGTTGTGAGTGTGGGTTGGGGTTTTCTTCAAAGTGGCAATTCTTTCAACCATCTGCGCCTCTCTCTCTCTCTCTCTCTCTCTCTCTCTCTCTCTCTCTCTCTCTCTGTCTCTCTCTCTTTCCCTTTTGCACGTTTTTTAAACCCGCCCTTAGTAACAAGCCACGGAGAACCAATCTGTGCCGTGATTCGGCCAAGCCCTGCCTGCCGACTGGGAAGGAACATCATCAAAACTATTCGGTGTTGCCATGGAAATAGAGACCTCAATAAGTTCATCTTTTTCATGTGTGTATGTGTTTTTTCGGCAAAAGGGGGCTCGCAGGCTTGGCATTTGGTTTGGTAGGTTGTGGTTGTGTTTTGGTTGCAAGCTGTTGCACTCCTCTCTCCAATATTTTTTTTTTTGCACATGATTGTTTTTACTTATTCATTCTGTTTTCAAATATGTGTAATCATAGCAGTTTTCTCTGAAGAGCGGCCTTTCTGTGTGTGTGTCCTCGAGATCAAAATACAAAAAGAATATAGGTCAAAGAGGAATACTCATTCCGCACAATTTTGATGATGTATGTCGCAACATATGGGTTACTTTGCCAGTTTTCTGTTCTGGAAAGCACACGTTTGACCCTGAATCCGCCATTGAAGTCTTATTGGATCAGTAGTAGTTGTAATAGTAGTGATAGCATGGGGGAAACAGTGCCTTTGAAGTAAGAAATCTTGCCTTTACACTTGGAGAATACCAATGCATTTCCAAGCTTGCTGGTAGCATACAGTAGGTTATGTGCATGTTAGTAGTAGTAGGGGAGGGGGGGGTGCATGTGCGGTGGGAGGGGTTTCTGTTATAAAGCATGTCACAGCAATGTATGATACAGCTTGATCAGATGGTTTTCAAGAAATTCCCTTTGATGCTAATATTATTCGTGTGAACTCGGTGAGGTAGCGAAAGCGAGCTCTCACTGGGGGAAAACGTTGAGTGATGTCTCAGTTATCTCCGCCGCATAAGCCCCCCTCTAATTCTGAGGGAAAAAAGATCTTTTCCCCCCCTCCAAAAAAAAAAAAAAAAAAGAAAACAGATTTTTGGGGAGGAGTACTTAGTTCGGGGCAGAATAGGAACAGCTATATTCCATGTAATTGCGCAATTAAAGTGATATCTTGGCATCTCTGCGAGGCACTGAAAAGAGAAAGAGAAAAAAAAAAAAGCTTTTGCGGATTTTCATTTTGATACAACAAAAATAATAATGTAAGTCTTGTGATGGTGTGTGTTTCTGAGTTGGTCGTGTGCGGTGAGAGCTGGTGGTGGCAGCGTGTTTTGTGGCCTTTGCGCTACTTAGCAGTGTTAATATAATTCAGGACGAGATGAAAGGCAGTGATGGGGCTCCCTGGGTTACTGCTGCAGAGAAATGGTGAGAAGTAGGCGCCAATTATGTCCTTCTCAAATGGCAAAGATAGCTGGGGTAGCTTTTTAAAAAAAAATCGGAATTGAATGCCAAATCTTAATACAAAATGTTATCTATACAACAAAAGCAATGTGTACTGTATATAGGGCCATGCAGGGCAAAAGGGACTACAGGTTGAATTAGTTCAATTGTATCTTTTTGTGTAATATACCCTTACATAATTTCGCTTTTCTTTTTTCCAAAATTGCAAATAATTTTCTCTGAAGCATATATGGCATAAGAATTGGGGTCTGAATTCGAAGGCATTAAACAAAATAACAAAACTATGAGACATGCAAATTAGGCCATTGTTCAAAATAATACAAATTAAAGTTAATTCTGTATATAACATAAAATGGTTAACATATCAGAAGCTCATGATGACTGCAGTACATCTAAAAACAGGATCAAGTAAACAGAAAAAAAGTTCTTCAATGTCTTCATGGCTTGAAATGTAATATGAACCATTCAATTACCTTTTATTTTCCAACTGCACTGTAAAATGTAAAATTCTTTCAACTCAAAAAACTAATTCCAAGGGCTACCAATAATTTTTATGTTCAGTTCAATTGTGTTCTTCAAACAACTCAAAACAGTTATGTCAACCTAAGAATACAATTGAACTGAATAACTGAATCTCAAATTTCAAATCGACTACATTGTAAACTTGTTATTGATTCAACATAACATTTCTTGGCAGCCCTTGGAATTAGTTTTTTGAGTTGAAACAATTTAGCATTTTATAGTGTGTTGTTAAAGCTAATATCAACCTGTTCATTTTTGTCCTGGTTTATCTTTCCAATTGAGTAGCTTAAAGCGCAGCACAAAAAAAAAACTAAACTAAGCGTAATTATCATCGCGCACCTTAAGAGGCGCAGCGATATAGTCATCAGCCCATTAGAAAAGGATATTTCTCATTCAAAGCCCCTCTAATCCCCTCATGCATAGGCCAGTGAAGGTAGAGTGTTTGTTTATATCTGTGCTTATCTGCTTGTAATCACTAGCTTGCACCACTTCCATCTCTAAAAGCCTGACCCTCGCCAGCGCGGGCCCCTCCGCATCTGTATGCCGCTCCCATTGTACTTGCAGAAGGATCGGGGAAGAAAGGCGAGGGCTCGAGTTTAGCTTGAATCTCTGAGGACGTGGCTAACCCCCTGCGCCTCTTCCTGAAATGGAGATGTTATTACATTAGCAGCTAAAAGGGTTTATTCACAGTTAGTGCAGTTTAGGCATGCAAATGGAGGATTGTCAGTGTGCTGTGTTGCCCGGAGGTACAGGACAGAAAGCACGGGAGATTTGCAAGGATTAGTTCCACAGGTTTCCCTTTATTATGGAAAAGAAGCCTTCCTCAATTGTGGAAAAGAGGGGGGAGGGAGAAAAAAAGGTGTGCTGAGGAGAAGCTGCAGGAGAAGTGAGGGCATTTTCTTGGGAGGGAAGTTGAGTGATGTTTTGACATATGCAGGGTATGATGGAAATGCTTTGGTGCAAAAGACTCATCTTTTGTTCATAAACAGACCATATGAAGCATTTAGAAAGCCGTGGTAGGTTGGTCTTCCAAAGTTCCTGGACACAAACGTGAAAATCTTCAAGTTCAGGGATAAACGCTCTTTCCTATTGTGCTGTGAAACTTACATAAATGATGGTAAAGTTTAGTTTACTTTACAGCACAGTAATAACATGGCACTATGGAAATAGCATGCTTCCTTGGGATAACAAGGAATAATGCATTATGCAGCACTGTTTCCACATTATTACCAAGAAAATACTAACAGTGTTTCCTTTTGATCGGCAGTCTGTATTCTGGTTTAGGACTAGGATTCGACCAGTGTTGGGAAAGTTACTTTAAAACTGTGATATAGTCTGTATTAGTAGTTACAGCTATAATAAATATGTTTGTATTACATATTACTGTTTCAAAAATGTGGCTGGTTTACACTACTTTGAGTTACTTTTGAGTTACATTTGGCAAAATATAAACTGAAAATAGGAATAATGTCACAAGATTTCAAATTTCAAAGATTTCCTTTTCCTCCTCTTTCCCCTATTCTCTCCTGTTTTGTTTTGACGATGTTAGCTACACACAACTGCAGATCGTATACACCAGTGTCTGTTATTTGGGGAGAGTTTGGCTTTTATTCGTTCATACATTTAAATGCACTTGTAACTTGAGTTACTTGAAATGTAATGACTAATATATTCCGGTATTTTTATAAGCATATGTTATATTCCTTAGTTACTGAAAAAAAAAAAGAATATATTTTTGTGACTAGTTACTTTTGTAATACGTTACCCCCAACACTGGATTCGACTAAATCATTTTAACATGAAGCAAGTTAGGAGTGTGACTGGTTTATACTTTGTAGCTATTACCCTGTGACTGTGCTGTTAAAAGTGCTATCACTCCTTTCATGCGTCATGGTCTGTAAAACTCAAAATGGTTTTGTCCTTGGAAGTTTTGGGCCTTTTTATGTTGGCCTCACATGGTCTTGGCACAAAATAGATTCAGCATCTTTGTGGCTGGCATTTCGTAAAATGCATTGCCCCTTACAACATATACAAAATAGAATATTTACAGTTTACCACACAACTTGTGCTGGCCCTCAGCTTGGATAAATGGAGAAAAAGGCTGTCCTTCAAACAAACAGCGAGTGATGTCTTTTTTTTATTGTATTTCCGTATTTATACTGATACATGTTTTGAGGTCGCACGTATGTACTTTTGTGCCAGAGCGGTTAGCACACAGTAAGGCATCTCTCCTTGAAGGGTGCCACTCCCCACTGCTCCTCGTTGTCCCTGGTAAAAATAAGTGATGGTTATGATGATAGGGTCTTTTGGCAGATTTTCCATCGCCCGTTGCTCTGCGCGCATAAAGTAGTTTGATGATCCACTCAGATCAGTCATGCTGTAGGTGGACGGTGGTGTTACTGGGGCGAGCCGATCTGATCTGTTTGGGTTTTTAAAGTTGAAGCCATCATTATCCCGGCACGGTGCACGTTGGTGTCACCTTCACCAGGCCCGAGGATCCCCCCACTCACACAGGTGCAGGCTGAGGCATGGTGCTGGTTCAAAGTCAAGGTCGGATTGGCGAATATTTACGCCGCTTGTTTCGAAGGATTGTTTGGCGTGTGAGTGTAAGGACGAAATCATTTTGCAAGTCATTACAAAACAAGAAAAAGGCCTGAGAGGTTTTGCCAAAATGATTTGCTGCAGAAACTTGAGACTGCACTATCAGTACATTGTTACACATCAGCAATGTTTAATTTGTCAAAGATTTCAACAGAGACATTTGGATGACATAACGAATAAAACTGATGTGTGTGTATGTATGTGTGTGTGTGTGTGTGTGTGTGTGTGTTTGTGTGTGCGTGCATGCATGCGTGCGTGTGTGTGTGTGTGTGTGTGTGATTGCGCATGTGTTGAAAAGGCTCAGGAGTGGTGTTTGAGCTGAAGTGGCCCGTTCGACTTTGTTTAGGGCAACGGACATTGCATAAGAAAAGGAAGTGTGAGTGGTCTGAATACCGACTGAATAAGGCTTTCTCTGCTCCACTACAGCGGCCATCCATCTTTCTGCCACAGCTCTCTTTAATTGTCCACGTTCAGATGCTTTAACACTTGCGCTGTTAACAGCCATTTAGGCATGAGTGTCCTCCTCACACAACTGTGAAGGAGGGACCAAACACATGTACACAAACAGAAGAGCCAAGTCAAACGCACGGGGAGGGTCCGGGCTGCCAGCGATACAAAGGACATGAAGAGAGATGATTTGTACATTCTGGTGGGGACTTCGTGTGTCCAAACAGTCATCAGAGGAGTTTTAGCATTTAGTTTAAAGGCAAATAAAGTCATTGAGCGGAAGACTTTGACTAACTTGATCCACAAGGGAAATTGCTTTGTCACTGTAGCTCAATTTTTTACAAACCAATTAAAGACCAGCGATAAGGATTTCGATAATAGTGAATACAATAATCTGACATAAAAACATAAAGCAAAACTAAGTACTTAAACTTGTACAACAAAATCTGGGAATATGTGCACATTTACAAGGAAGAAAAATATCTAAAATAGGAATAATATAGATGAACAATATACGAAAAAGGTGGAATGGATCAAATATAACATAACAGTGCAGCAGTGACATGATTGATATTTGGTCAATCATTTTAAAATATAATACTTACATGTGTATTATTATGAGTTGTTATTACTCTTTATTATACTTTATTACAGTTTGATGTGTGTGATTTGTGCCATTCATTAACTGAAATATCTTGCAATTATTTGATCTTGGATGAATAATATAACTGAGTTTTGTGATCAAAGTGCTTCCACATTATGAGTTGTTTCCCCTATTGTAAAGAAGTCCTATAAATAAGGTAGAACAGTAGTTACTTGCAGAAACAGTGCTTCATGTTGGGTTTTTATCCTCCCTAATTACATTTCTCAGTCCATATAATACCACTATTAGGAACACATGCAGGTCCAGCGGTCCCACTCAAACCCAGGTTCCCTCCCACAGCACTGAGCCTTGGGCCGGATCCAGTAAGAATTACAGTGGAGCTGCTCCCCCTGCTGCCACCTGGAGGACACTGCCTCTGGGTCTCCGTAATCTCCTGGCTCTGCGTGTGATGGTGCATCTCAGGTAAACTTTGTCGAATATATTTTTCATAACTTAGTCTGGTGAATAATTATTTTGATCCATAAAAGACCCTCCAGGCATATGCAAAAGTGTACCATATCTGTATGCAAACTGCTTATTAATGTGCGTAATCTTACCTTGCAGTTTTGCTCAAATCAATCCTGACATCTGAATAAACTCAGCAAATAGAACCAAACATGTGGAATCTTAATTTGTTTAGTGCAAGTTCCAAGCATCCTCTTCGTACACCGAAGAGGTGTAAGTTTAAATAAATAACTCGCAGTATTTTTTCTGTCTATTCCACAAAGCCAAAAAAGTAATTGTTGCAGATATTTTGTGAGCCATATGGTCACCTGTCATGTTGACATGACCAAGTGATCAAAGCTGCTCTTTGGTTTAATTGTTTCCCACTGTTCGGCTGCAGCCAGAGAGGACTCTCTCAATCTCCTCTTCAGCAGGTGGTGTGTGTGCGAGTGTGTGAGTGGAACATACTCAACTGAACAAGAAGTGAATGTTGCGATTCAGGTTTCTCTCTTTGGAAGAATGAACTACACGATATTGAACTACATTCATTTACAAAGTAATCATTCTTATCTGTTGTCAGTTTAAGAGTGCAATATTTGTTACATGTTAATCTTTTATATTGATTTTTTTTACCGTTTGGTGAGACAATGAAGCTTCTTGTCAAAACCTCACTGATTTAAAGATATGATGATGACCTGTCTGAGCATTAGAGCTACTAAAGGTTTGTCCAGGTTTTTTTTTTTGGCTACATAATAAACATTTTGTAGCTTTAAGGCACAACGTCAAGTTCATCAAGTAAGCAGCACTAAAAGTTACTTTTACTTATTCAAACAAAAGTTGTGTGTGTTTTTAAACCCAAATCCCTACTGTTAAAATGGTGTTTGTTTTGTTGTTTTGGAGGTGTTGCTCCCTGACCGAGGCCTGAGTGAGTTCGGGTCGGGGTGGGGGGAGCACCATGGTGGGGTTGTAGCTGGCTGTGCATGCTTGCGGTGGGGGAGGGGTGCTCAATAAAAGCAGGGTAGCTTTGAGGGGGGGCTAGGGCTTTAGTTAGCTTCAGTCAGAGAGGAGCTCATACCGACATTGATTGTGTTTTAATTTGTTGGAGGAGCCCTTTCAGATGCAGCCCCAGGCCCCGCCTCTGCTCCCCACCCCCCCACCCCTCCCTCCATGACAGTGAGGACATTAGCGGGCCATGTGTGGCGGGCTGGTGTGGGGCAGCTGATGGGAGTACAGTACTCAGCATGCCTGTTGTTTGTGTTTACTTGGAGAGCGTGCTGGCATATGAGTGAATGGAGAGGCCGGGGTTTCTTCACATGGTACTGAACCTAAAACACCATCTATCTCTGCTCCTAATACTGCAACATCAACTATGAATGATATATTTTCACTTAACAATATGTCTCTTTCTAAATTAGGAGGCGACATGAAATCCAGTGCATACAGAAAGTCAAAGAAAATAAAAATAGTGACATTGACATTCAGTGATGACATTTTAGCAATACTATTTCAACTATGAATTCATGTCTTCTCTGACACCCGGCCCCAAATCACGAACAATTTAGGGGCATTAACACGTAGTCCTTTTTTTTTACATGTGTTTACTTAAGTAATATCATCTCACACCTCATCTTTGACAAGTTTTTTTTTTTTTCTCGTTCCAGCTTTTGCAGCCTCAAAGCAGACGGAGGCGGAGGGTCGGCTTAATTAGGTTAGTTATCTCTTCGCCAAAAGGATAAAGTTCTCTCTTCCAGCGTCTGTTTCAAATTAACCTAATTGGATTTTTAAGAAAGTCAGCAAATATTTGAGGTTAGATAAAGACTGGGACCAAATGGAGGGAGGTCAAAAGAGCACAAGAGAGGATGAGCCGTTGACTAAACAGCTTTGGAAGTTCATGGTCAAGTTACTGTCTAGTATCGCAGCAAACATACAGGCGAAATGCTTTTATTTTTATTTTTATACTAAATCGAATAAAGCGCCGAATACTATAATAAAATATGCAAAGCAAGCATCATCTCTTCATCCCTCCCCCTTCCCTGGAGCCTGTGGAGGACAGAACAGGAAATGCGTGAAAACTCACAGTTCTTATACATCTGAATAGAGTTCGTCAAGCGGCTCAGCAGGAGCTCAAACACAGGGGGGAGCGGGGGAAGCATGTTAGAGTGAACCCCATAAAGTGGCCCACATTTCAGCTAGGTGAATCTGTACTCTTACTTGTATATTGTTAAGAGAAACCTGTATTACGAGAAACCTGTATTACCAAGTCCAATTCAAGGCACTTTCAAGCATCATTTTTTAACAGCATCGAACCCAAATCTCAAATTCAGAGTTGAGGTCAGGCTCGAATATCAATTCTATACTCTTTCTCCTTTTGGCCCTCAGATTTTTTTAATACACTGAAGGAATACACATCATGGTTTTATAATTAATGTTTTTGACATGTTCTTCAATGACAAACTTGAAAGAATTTCCTTGACAATTCTTTCATTTCTCAAATGTTCGAAAATAAATAACCCCTCTGATTTGGAGTTGTATCAAATTAGCACTTGCTAAAGAAGCAGGAGTTGCATTAAGATTCCCAAGTCCCCCACCTCGAAGGAAGTGTGAAAATCTTCCAGGGGGCAGTCTGATGAGAAGCAGCCAGGAGCAGAGGACGGTTCCCTTGTTTAGGAGAACGCTCGGGGTGAATTCATTAGACAGAGAAGCAGCCAGGCACGTGCACCTTCCTTAACATCCTCACAGGTGAAACCATCATTTACATTGCACCTCCAGAAACTCAAACCAGGGAGGAAATTAAATGAATCTTTAACTTTGATTGTGAAAGACGGTCTAGCTCCTAAGTCCAGAATGATGCCCCTCTGTATTTGTTTTACACCAGGATATCAGTCAATAACAATTCACATATGGCGCTCGGGAGAATAAAGGTGAATTGTGTATTGATAAGCCTGTTTGAACATTCATGTTAGAACCGCTAATAACCCCTCAACAACAACAACACACCCTCTGATTGGTTTATTCCACTTCCTGTTTGCTTCCTGTTCCGCTCTAGAGATGTAGTGGATGCCGACTCAGACTCTGATTTTTCCAGGCAATCTGCCCGAGACTTCAAACTCCCAAGTTTGTCTCCCAAAATAGTTTTTCGACATAAACTTGGATTATTAAACTGTTATGTGTCATTCCTGCAAAGTAGCTGAACCATGAGCCAAACCTTAAAAAAAAAAAATCATAATGAAAAAAGATAATTTCGGCATCTAGAATTACATACATTGTGAGATCGATCCAAAATGAGCAAAATTCAATTGCGTGGGGTCGGTATAGAAAATGTGGACCCCTACTGTACATCAATTGCATGAGTCATAAATATGTCACTATTATATATAGTTACCGTAGGTTTGGTTCAGGCCTTTCCATGGCAGTGAAAACAATCTTTGACAGGCTATTGGTTTTTATATTGACATCCAAAAGAGAGTTTGACTGCCTTGTATGTGCATTCAGAGGTTAGTAATTCAGTTTTTCCAAGTCTCTCAAAATGTGGCGCTTGTTTTGAGCATTCAGGCTTAAAAATAATAATTCTTTGAGATTATAAAAACTGTTTTGAAGGGAACATTTGTTTTATTCAGCCCATCACTAACTTTCATTGTTCATAGTTTGGTAAGTTGGTTGGTATTAAATTCCCTATTCGCCCAGCATTGATTCGTGATGTCAGCCTGTAATGTCACTGCCGGAGCACCTCGACAGGATTTTGATTCTTTTCATTTATAATTGCATTTGCCAAAGTGTACAAACTGTGCCACTCTTTGTTTGGCGCCCATCATGCAGCAGGCCTTTAGAGAAAACATTGCTAACTATTTCTTTATTTTTATATTTTGTTGCGATGTTTTGTTTGGATCGTTTCTGCCCTTTATCATTGGAAGCTCCCCTGTGCTAACTGCCCCAGAGCTATTTTCACAAGCCTGCCCCCCATTCCCCCCCCTCGGTCTCAACATCACTCATCTATTACAATATAAGCCCCTGTGCCAGTCTCAGCCATAACCTTATTGGTGCATTTTTAACTATGCAAATCAGGGTCACCGGCGGAGTATTGCACATAGCGGGCAGGGAGAGGAGTCACGCTGCTGTTGTGTACCACTTTATTTGGCACCTCGGCAGCCCGCGCCACACACGCCACTTTCCCAGCGCGCCGCAGTCTATCACTTCTCTTTCAGTGTCGGACACACGCATGATGAGATCACAGACCATGCCCTGGAGCCTATGTTTATTATGTATGAGCGGGGTTTATACCTTAGGTGCGCGGTGGCCAACTTGGCGAGAGGGAGGGGCATTTTTTTTCCTTTGTAAGGCTGTGGCTAAAGGGTGGCAGGGCAGGGTGTGGTTGGGGGGGGGGGGCAAGTTGCTGATGCGCTGTGGCTCCCAGGCCGATGTGGTACCTTCGCTCCTGGCACGGCTTCAGACAAGCTTCCTGTGGAGGTCACCTGTGATGAGTGCTGCGAGTAAAGAACAACGCACCTGTCCACGCTATGGGAAACCAAACAAAGGACAAGTGAGTGTGCGGCGGCGTGAGGAAAGATTTAAGCCATCAACCCGTTAAGTAGCTTGTTCAGCTGTTTTATCCCCCACATTTACGCTATTGCGGACCATGGATGTGTGTGTGTGTGCCACTGGTGGTATTTGGACTTCTTCAGGTGGTACTCAGGGTCATCTACAAATCAACTTTATTGATTCAGTACAAAAAGCAGCATCTCACACGCAGGAAGTTGATGTCCAAAGTGATATTTGTTAGTGACATGCTGCTTTTTGTATTTTAACCTCTCCAGTACAGCTTTACCCAAATCTTCAAAACTCATCTAAACCGATAATTTCCCTCATGTCGTTGCCATATTGTCACTTTTTGAAAACTTTTCTTTCATTGTTTTTTAATGCGTTTTTCGTCACTTTGTCATTGCATTTTCATCCTCGTTTTTGTCGCATTTTTGCTGCTATTTTTACACTTTTTTCAAGAAGCTTTTAAATTTGGGTAAAGCCAAACTGGAGAAAATGTTGAAGTTAAAAAGTTAAAGATTTTTTTCCACATCTGCAGCTCTGATATAACTTTTGGAGTCCGTTCCCTCTTTCTTTTTTTTCTGGTTTAGACATGACTAAAATCTAGTTTAGTTTAGAAACATTTAGTCCAATGTTGGTCTATTTTAGACCCTTTTTTGGCCTTTTTTAGGCTTTGATCTTTATCTACAGTAGTAGAAGCTCTGGTGATACTTGGAAGGTCAAATGTTTTATGAGGTGGTGTGAAAAGTTTGAGAACCATTGCTATAATTGCTATAATTAGTTGGAATTCATTTCATTACCAGCATCACTACATATGAAGCTTATCACTTCTTTGTGACTAAGTGGATGAAAAATGGACTGAAATGGAGTGTTTCTCTATTGCGTGTATTGCAACTGTTTATGGCCACTATACTAAATAGAGCTCCACAGTCCCACCCACTCCCGGTCACGTGTCGGGGTCCGACACAAAAAGCTCTTTAGTGTCATGTATGTCCAGTAATAACATACTTTTAAAATGACAAAAGCATAATAAATAAACATTATACATTTGCACAAGAACTGTAGGATCTCCTTGCTTTTTTGTCTTCTGACCTCTCCCTCAGTGTTCAGTGGTTGGTACAATATGTTGTTTTTATAAGTGCTATGTCTTTGTCCCATGAAGATAGATTTGCCGTTATAGTAGCAGATTCTGAGACTCCACGGAGGAGTCGGCAGCCCTGGTCTGAGCCGCTCCCCGCTGAGTGTATTGATAAGCAGCACTGAACCCTGCGGTCAGTGTTTAATTGCATTATTTGGAGTCTTCAGACAGCCTCCTTCTTCCTCCTTGATAGAAGGTGAGAGCAAGCATTTCCTGATATGGCGAGGTGCAGGATCAGAAAGATAGACCATCTCAAGTATGATGTACGACACAAAGCATTCAAACCTCCTCTGGTTAATCCCTGTTCTATCACAGTAATGTTCTCACAATGGGAGGAAAGGGAAGGATAGGATTTAACAGAAACCTGGGTTAATTCTGATAGTTATCATCACCAAACACATACAAACCACCTTTTATCCAGTGGTTTACTGATTTCAACTTTAAACCCCCACAACCTCCACAATTTCTGTCAGCAACTTCCATTAAGTTCATATTAAAAACAAGGACATTGAATTTAGTTTTCACAGAAGGGTCACAATAGCCAATTATTCACTTTGGCATAGAACCACCAGGAATATTAATCAACACATTATGTCACCAGTGTCACAAACACGGAATTGAAGCTTGTGGTTTGTCTTTCCCTCAGACACAGTTGTAGTATACAAAACTAATGGTTCACTGGGTTTACGTATCATTTCTTTGGGTGCTCAGAGACACTTGCGCTCCCCACACAGCACAGACACTGTCACTTCAGCTGTCCATGGGGCTGTGTGATAGAGCATGGCTGTCGATCTGTTCCAAAGGCCTCACCAACCTTGCCTGGCTCTGCCATACAATACAATTCCCTGTCCATTCCACGCAGGAAAGTTAGTCTGGTAACGGAGCAATATGAACTGAATATAAACTGATGAGAACGCGGAGGCAAAATCCTCAACTACTTCATCCATGATAAGTTTGGGCTAATAACTTCTGCACGCCTCACTGTTGATTGAACTACAACACACTGGCGCAGCGAGTGACGGTCGTGATTGGTTGGGCTAGGCCTTAGCAATCAGTCACTTGTTTACCGTGTATGTCCAGACCCACCATCTTTCGCGCAGAAAAGAAATGGGTGTGGTTTACCAGGCTATCCCCAACCAGGACCGATCACTCACTCACACATTGCATACATTTTCATCTATTTTGCTCATGTCTCTTTCTCATATGTTAAGCTAAAGTATTGGTCTATGTGTAATGATTTGTACTTCGCAATGTTAGGCCGCACGTACACTGTGTGCCTCTCACTGTACTTTCTCGTAGAAGATTGGATAAAACTCAAGGACTATCCATTGGCAATCCTGTGAGAATGCTTGTGAAGACTGTATGCGACTCTCTCAATAAATCTGGTCCTGACGTGATCCGAAGCTTCCTCTCTGGCCATTGATTTCCAACTACAACAAAGCGACGACACTGTAAGGGCATGCTCAAAATGATCAAAACCTATGATAGAAAAGCTACTTCTTTATTGCTTGCAAAAAAAGACATTGTGTTAACACTAGGGCTCTCACGATAAATACTATATCGAAAACAGATAAACGATACATTTTGGGCTCAATATTTATCGTCTGTACTTTAATTAGCATTCCCCCCCATTTTGTCTTTGTAAAACTTTGATTTCATGTTTATCACAGCTTGTGTGGTATTTTAGGATATGGTTATGCACTTTAAGAACTAAGGTTTACTGTCATTTTCATGCCTGTGAGTTGACAGTATCGTTAGAGTCAATAATATCGTTTATCGCGATACTTTCCTGCCTCAATGTACTGAACTTCAAATTTGTTATCGTGACAGGCCTAATTAACACCCTCCTCATATTGTCCACACATACCGGAACACTAGGTGCTTGGGCAGTCATTTAAAGCCCACTGACCATCACCTCTGCTCCCGTCTCCCGCCAATGATAATCTGTTTTTGTTGTCCCCTCAAAGTCTCCACCGGGCCTATTTGCACAGACACAGTGCCAGGGCTGAGCGCTTCATTCTTGTCCATCCAGCTGCACTCCTTTTTTCTCACCTGATCACCTCCAGAATGGATAGGGACATGAAGAAGACCTATTAACCAGGACACGCTCATTACCGCCGCAGTGTCCCCTTTTAAAAATGCCTTCAGTGTTTGCAGTGTTTGCAGTGTTTGCAGTGTTTAGCGCCGCATCTGCTCAGACTGTTAGACTGTGTGCTTGTGCGGTTGCATGGAAGACTTCCTCATTATGGCTTGCTTTGTGCGCGTGCTTTTTTCCGGAGGAGCTGGAGTGGAAAGCCTACTCATGCTGGTGTATAATAGAGTGACCATCTTGTCCATTGTACAGTCTCCAAGAACTTTGTGAGCTCACACGTCTGCGCGCGGATGACTTGAAGCATGGCCGCACTTCCTGCCACACACGTTTTCAAAGGAAATCAGGGCTAATTACATCATCGTTAATTGAGCCTTCTCAGACAAGGCTCAGTGAATCTCTGGAGCAGCACTAAATTCAGCACATTTAAAGGCTGTTTACAATGACAAGGACTGGCAACGGGATGGACAGTTGGATGAAGATTTGGTGTTGTTTACTTCCGGAGGACTTTCGAATTGAAACAATCAGTTTCTTTGGGCTTTGGATAGGCACAATGACAAGAATGGCTTAGGACCAAAGCTGAAATTTTAATTGTACAATAGAAATTCATTTTAACTTCATGTTATAAGAGGAACATGTTGGATGTTTTAAGACATGCACTATAATAGAGGCAATTCATAATTTCTAAACAGGACACTCAACATTTCAAATGTCAATTTAGTCCTCATTTGGCTTAATCACAATGTGCATAATCTGCATAATCTGTATAATGTAATAAACAAAATGACTAGACTCCCTTAAAGGCACACTGCGTAATATTTTGAACTATACTTTTAGCAGCAATACACAATGTGCTGCAAAATGACCAGCTTGACAGAAAATTAAGTTTTTGCATTGGATGATCAAAGAATGGGTTTGGATGAGGACCTAACCTTTTAAACTTCATAATTGGCTGCTTCTAGTCAACATCTCCATGGAGACGAGCCGGAGACGTCCCACTCCTAGTAAAGTTTACAGTCAGGTCTGAGGAGAGGTGAGCCGCTCTTTTTTTTTTCAGCTATGAAAAAAAATGTGAAAATGTTTTGCGGTGTGGCTTTAAAGTTGACACATTCACCTGGAGGATGGTAAATAGGTTGACTTCAGGATTATTATGACTTTAGCAGTGTATTACATTCTCATCATCATCATCATCAACCTTTATTGCAGACTCGAGGTCCAGTTAAAAAAAAAAACACACAACAACATTTAGAGCAGACAACTGTACCAGTGTCGCCACAGTTCAGACTGGTAGCGCGTGGCACTGAATTCTGATTCTATTTGAGAAGTGATCATAATAAGTGGAACAGCGAGGCATGATAAAGCAGATATATTTAGAATGAAAACATCTGTCTGGAGATAAATTGTGAAACTCAATAAGATAAGATAAGACTTTATTGATCTCACAATGGAAAAATACCCATGTTCCATCAGCTCTCAAGACACACTCCGGGGGTGCAAAATAGACAGGTAATGTGCAATCGGTATTAGTAACTAGAGGTATCTTAAATACAATGAATAGAAAGCTTTAAAGGTCAAAAGTATATACATATATATACAAATACAAAAAATAAAACCAGAATAAAAATATAGAAATTCCAAAAATATCAAAACCCTACATAACATGACACTATTCAGTCTGTTCTCAGACTATAAAGTCCTATTTACATGATCACTTCCAAATCCATATCCATTCAACTTGCTGGCTGAGGAACAGGAAATCATTCCTGCCTGTCACCATCAAACTACTGAACTTTGTGCTTTGAAGTAACTGCACTTGGCACATCCTGCCTCACCTTCTACAGTATATAGTGCAGAGAATGATGCTTCTAACTAGATTTTCTTTATTGTAGATTTTGATTTATGTGCATTTTCTTTCATTCTGATGGTGTCAGCTTTAATTTAAATGCATTTTTAAATTAAATAAAAAATGTTTTCCTTCAAACTAACCTTTCTTGAAATTGCATCTTCTTACTACTATGAGACTGTTCTATTGAGTGTGCAGCTCGTGAACAGCGTCGAGCCAAATAAGCCCTGTCTTTAAGTCTTTAGCTGTAACTATATGCACTCTTAGCAGAGAGACAGTGGAGGGGTCAGCCCACAGTTCAGTGTGTCAGAGGTCCCGGTGCCTCGGCTCTTTGATTCCTCTCCCTGGCGGCTCCGAGAATTTCCTCTCCAGTTTCCCAACGCAGGGCCCACGCTGCGAAAGGAGAGCCGTGCCAGGAAAATTTATGTTGATGTCAGCAATGAAAACAGCACCGCCTCTGCACCACGTCTCACAATATTTGTCAAACAGCGGTGTGTCCATTCTTTGGCTTTCTCCGATCTCCCCTTTTCTTCGTTTGTACGGCGGTGCCTTTCTGAATAATCTTAAATTCATGTTTGGTTTCACACTTCACATGGGTTATTGTCTCGGCTGCGTTTTTTTGGTGGCGCAGAGCTCGCCGGTTCTCCTCAGGGGCTGGGCCGGTTTTGGGGGTGTCTTTAAACATGTAATCTTCACATTCCTCCTCCCCTTAGGCCATGTATAAGCAGCCCCCAGGTGCAAATCTGGAGAAGAGTCTAACAGTTAATATAGACACTTCCCCTGGTCATTATTGTACTACAAGAACACACATTATACTTTACACATGAAATAAAGCCAGTGTGGAGCTCTTCACCTATTTCAGTTGGTTAGATCTTGATATGGTTAAGAAATAGGAAATGACTGAGCTATCAATGTCTACAATACATTATTGTGCATGTGTATTGTATTGCTATGGCTTACCTATGATGAAGTGAAGGAGAAATAACTCTGTATGCAGTGCAATATAATATGTATTAAAGTAGTATATTATTTCTGAATATATTTACATTTTTCATCTGTTAAAGGGTTGCAATTGAAAGGTCACTACTAGTGACTACAATTAACCTCCTCCAGGGCTCCAGACTGACACCCATTTGCTGCACAAGTCGTGCACTTTAACATTTTTATGGGCGCAACTAAATATCATATCATATATAAATGTAAAATTATATTCATTATTGAGTAAAATGTATGGTTACAGAAGAGGAATGGACTTAAAGTGGTACACCTAAAGTATGTCCCGGTGCACCAACCAACATGTTCGTCTGGAGCTCTGCCCTCTGCCCTCTCCAATCACAGTAAATCAGCCACTATTGACCTAAAAATCAGACAAATCACCATGTAAGAGACTCACTGTAGTCTGTCACCCAAGACAAGGTTGGATGATAAAAAAAGGACCAAATAATATGGTGAGCTCCTCTGTCAGATGATGGATAAAGATTCACACATTAAATCAGGTGAACCTCTTAAATATGCACTTCAGGCAGTACCCGTTCACAAATCGACGGTCCCACTTTGTGCAGGTTTTGTTGTATGTTGATGCTTAAAATGTCAAATATCCATGTTATAAAGTCTCTATGTTCTATAATATTTGATAGATTGTTTAAATCTTTGTTGCCACAATGCTTCCGGTATTGTTACTAAAGGTGTGTGAGGTTGGGCTGTAAGGGTTGTCAAGACTCAATTTCCTATACATACATACTGGTACATACATATTTACATTTTTTCTTCTTTCACAATAGGATCAATCTCCCTACTCTAACAAGACCTGTCAATTATGCTGTACGCTTTTCCAGTGTTGTCATAAGGCTCCTTCATATGCTGTGCACATAACAAACCATTGTCTTCCTGGAAACGTATTTACCGGTAGTAAGTAGTAGCAGCCCTCAACTTCTCAATACAAAATGTGTTAAACAATTTGTATTTTTGTTCTATTGTATTGTATTAGGTTATCTGTTCACCCATAATTTGAGTCTGTATTGACATTTTTAATGTAATCCTAGTTTGCCATCTCCTCTATTTCCTGCTGTTTATCATTATTATCATGCCTATTATGCAGAATACATATTAGTTTTTCCACACAGATCTAGCTCCTTGATACTAAACCAGAGCAGCTGACATTCCAGTCACGTTCCCTTTGCCTCCTTCGTGGCATCTATCCATCATCTCATTGGTTGGCATGCCTGGCTCCTGCCATCATCACCATGGCAATGTGAGTGTCCTCCTGGTAGCCATCACCATGGCAATGGGCGTGTCCCCAGCAACCATCAGCATGGGCCCAGTGTAAGCCTCTTAACCAGGATCACCATGGCAATATGGCTGCCCCAACGCCGGGCCCTGGTGTGCCTGTGGGTATGTGTGTGGGGATATTTAACCACTTTTCTATTTAGAGCGATGCACAACAGAAATATAAAACCGTCACGTCTCGCTGGGTGATAGAGCAGTTTTAGATCTACTATTTTTATTTGCAGTAAAGAGTGTTTTCTGAAGATCAAACGGTTATAAAAGTAAACTGAACGTATCATGGTGCTTGCACACAACCTTTAGTCAGTAGCATCACATCATACACACGCCTGAACGTACAGCACATTACTAGTGTACACAGTGTCCTACTTTGGAGGCTGAATGCTCCCCATTGTTTACATAGTAAAATGTATTGTGCACATGTGTGCAAAGCCTTTGCTGTTTAGACAGAGACCATTGGGTATCAAGAAGCATCGCTTTAAGGTATGATATGTTAATAAAATGTGTCAAGATGTCTGGAACCCTTTCTCTCTTTATAAACAAACTTACAGCCTGTGCGCTTCTAATTAGCAGGCCCATCTGTTCAGTTTAGCAAAGTTGTTGAGATTTACCACAGAAACTGTAAAAGACAAGCTGACTTCCACACAGCAGATGACAAGTGTGAGAAATACCAAATTCAATTCCCTCGTGGCCCTCGCTTGCATTCAATTGCTTTATTGTTTCCTGGTATTTGTCTATTTACGGCCCCTTTTATTATCTTTTAGCTGACCTTATATCACCATACTGCATTCTCAACCTTATCAAAATCACAGGTTTAGTTCCCAAACAGCATCATACAGATCCATTTGCTCTGAAGACGGTAATTGCTTGGACCAGGTATTTTTGGTGTGCCTTTGAGTGTGACAGTGTGGTTGACTGCATGTGTAATGTGTATTTGGGGATGGATGGGAGGGGAGCACAAGGGTCCATCTGCTCTCTTCTGCTACTCTGCGCTGATATAAGATTACGTTAATCTGGGTACTTGTCAGGACAGGTTAGCGAAAGCAGACGACTGGGTGGGACTCATGCTAAACAGGTTGGCTTGGGGGAACAAAATGCTGACATGTGGAGTTTGGGCAGAAAAGTTAATACATACCTACAGTAACTTTTCCACAATACTCAATAACACTCAATCTTGAAATTTTCCTTGAAGATATATATTTTGATTGATACGAATGTCCTATTCCCCTCACTTATTATTAGGATTTTGTGTGATCCTTCTTATGGCCAGTCTTTCCACCTAATGTTGAGGTTAAGGGCTGGGGTTTTGGATCACCCCTCTTGTGTCTTTTCCCGCTCCCCTCTGCCTCTCCAAACATTTTATTCAGCGAAACAGCCCCCCTAAATGCCAGCCTGCATCCTGTGCAGCGTCTGATGTTGTTTTCTCTGTAAGCACTTTTAAGGCTGTAATGATTTTGTAACTTGTTATGCTAATTACAATGGCTGCACTGAGAAGGATTTATTGCCTGTGTGCTTGAAGGGGGAAAAAGAAAAAGAATTTAGAGTAATTAATCCCGTTAACCAGGGATAATTGGGCAAAAAATAGCCGTGCCACTGGCGCTGACTGGGAGGAGCCGTAGTTAACCCTGCTTCCTGTGTTTTATTTCAAACTTAATGTTTCCCCTTGTTTAAACTTCCTCTCAGGACCCTGCTAATCCACTTGTTTGCGCCCCATTGGTGGACTGAGGAGGCCTTGAGAGAGGGAGAGTGGGATTTGGACCACTGAGCATTGTAAAAAGTAATATTGATTTGGCCACATGTCAACTTTGTAAATTTCTTTTTTCTTTCATTGAAGAGCACATATTAAAGCAGGAGGAAAAAACGCGAATTCTTTATAGTCAATGTACTTGAAAGGTACGAGTGGAAAGCACTTGTTTTTTACCACCACATATGTACTTATTTCTAATACTACAGCTGCAAGTACTAATAACGCAGACTCGTTTTTAGGCATTAAGACTGCTTCAACCAACAGGCTGTCAGGAAGCTGAACTCTCTCTTTCCCTCCCCCAATGTTAAGTATTATTGAGAGTACCATCATTGAAGCAAAAGACGTGGTGCATTTTCAGAAAAAATATAATATACACCAACCCCATGAACTGCTACCTTAACGTGGTGGGGTTGTTTGAGTGCCCGAATGATCCGAGGAGCTATGTTGTCTGGGGCTTTATGCCCCTGGTAGGGTCTCCCATGGCAAACAGGTCCGAGGTGACGGGTCAGACGAAGAGCAGTTCAAAAGACCCATATGGACGTACAATATTCAAGGACCGTGACGTCGCCCGGCATGGCGCAGCCGGGGCCCCACCCTGGAGCCAGACCTGGGGTTGGGGCCCGAACGCGAGCGTCTGGTGGCCGGGTCTCTGCCCACGGGGCCCGGCCGGGCCCAGCCCGAAGGGACGACGTGGGCCCGCCCTCCTGTGGACCCACCACCCGCAGAGGGATCCGTAGGGGTCGGGTGCGGAGAGGACTGGGTGGCAGTCAGAGGCAGGTGCCTCGACGACCTGGTCCGCATGCACAGCTTCTGGCGTTCGGGACATGGAACGTCACCTCACTGGGGGGGAAGGAGCCTGAGCTTGTGCGGGAGGTTGAGAGATACCGACTAGATATAGTCGGGCTCACCTCCACGCACAGCTTGGGTTCCGGATCCCAACTCCTGGAGAGAGGCTGGACTCTCCATTTTTCTGGAGTTGCCCGCGGGGAGAGGCGGCGGGCTGGGGTGGGTTTGCTCATATCCCCCCAGCTCAGCCGCCACGTGTTGGAGTTCACCCCGGTGGACGAGAGGGTCGCGTCCCTACGCCTTCGGGTCGGGGACAGGTCTCTCACCGTTGTTTCGGCCTACGGGCCCAACATCGGTGCAGAGTACCCGGCCTTCTTGGAGTCCCTGGGAGGGGTACTAGATGGTGCTCCGACTGGGGACTCCATTGTTCTGCTGGGGGACTTCAACGCCCACGTGGGTAACGACAGTGAGACCTGGGAGGGGGTGATTGGGAAGAACGGCCTCCCCGATCTGAACCCGAGTGGTGTTCTGTTATTGGACTTCTGTGCTAGTCACAGTTTGTCCATAACGAACACCATGTTCGAGCACAAGGGTGTCCATAAGTGCACGTGGCACCAGGACACCCTAGGCAGGAGGTCAATGATCGACTTTGTAGTTGTGTCGTCTGACCTCCGGCCGCGTGTCTCGGACACTCGGGTGAAGAGAGGGGCGGAGCTGTCAACTGATCACCACCTGGTGGTGAGCTGGATCCGCTGGCAGGGGAGGAAGCCGGTCAGACCTGGCAGGCCCAAGCGTGTTGTGAGGGTCTGCTGGGAACGTCTGGTGGATCCCTCTGTCAGTGGGGTCTTCAACTCCCACCTCCGGAAGAGCTTCACCCAGATTCCGGGGGAGGCGGGGGACATGGAGTCAGAGTGGACTCTGTTCTCCTCCTCCATTGTCGATGCGGCTGCTCGTAGTTGTGGCCGTAAGGTCTCTGGTGCCTGTCGCGGCGGCAATCCCCGAACCCGGTGGTGGCGCCCGGAAGTAAGGGATGCCGTCAAGCTGAAGAAGGAGTCCTACCTGGCCTTGTTGGCTTGTGGGACTCCTGGGGCAGCTGAGAGGTACCGGCAGGCCAAGCGTGCTGCAGCTCGTGCGGTCGCGGAGGCTAAAACTCGGGTCTGGGAGGAGTTCGGGGAGGCCATGGAGGAAGACTATCGGTCGGCCTCGAAGAGATTCTGGCAAACCATCCGGCGCCTCAGGAGGGGGAAGCAGTGCTTCACCAACACTGTTTACAGTGCGGGTGGGGGGCTGCTGACCTCGACTGGGGATGTCGTCGGGCGGTGGAAGGAGTACTTCGAGGACCTCCTCAATCCCGTCGTCACGTCTTCCAATGAGGAAGCAGAGGCTGAGGACTCGGAAGTGGGCTCGCCCATCACCGGGGCTGAAGTCACCAGGGTGGTGAGAAAGCTCCTTGGTGGCAAGGCTCCGGGGGTGGATGAGATTCGCCCTGAGTACCTTAAGTCTCTGGATGTTGTAGGACTGTCTTGGCTGACACGTCTCTGCAACATCGCGTGGCGGTCGGGGACAGTGCCCCTGGATTGGCAGACCGGGGTGGTGGTCCCTCTCTTTAAAAAGGGGGATCGGAGGGTGTGTTCCAATTACAGAGGAATCACCCTCCTTAGCCTCCCCGGTAAGGTCTATTCCGGGGTGCTGGAGAGGAGGATCCGTCCGATAGTTGAACCTCGGATCCAGGAGGAACAATGCGGTTTTCGTCCTGGTCGTGGCACACTGGACCAACTCTATACCCTTCATCGGGTACTCGAGGGTTCGTGGGAGTTCGCCCAACCAGTCCACATGTGTTTTGTGGATCTGGAGAAAGCGTTCGACCGCGTCCCTCGTGGTGCCCTGTGGGGGGTGCTCCGGGAGTATGGGGTCCGGGGCCCTCTGCTAAGGGCTGTCCGTTCCCTGTATGACCGCAGCAGGAGCTTGGTTCGCATTGCCGGCAGTAAGTCAGACCTGTTCCCGGTGCGTGTTGGTCTCCGCCAGGGCTGCCCTTTGTCACCGGTTCTGTTCATTACTTTTATGGACAGAATTTCTAGGCGCAGCCAGGGGCCGGAGGGTGTCCGGTTTGGGAGCCTCAGAGTCTCATCTCTGCTGTTTGCGGACGATGTTGTTCTGATGGCTTCAACGAACCAGGACCTTCAGCACGCACTGGGGCGGTTTGCAGCCGAGTGTGTAGCGGCCGGGATGAGGATCAGCACCTCCAAATCCGAGGCCATGGTTCTCCACCGGAAAAAGGTGGCTTCCCCTCTTCAGGTCGGTGGGGAGTCCTTGCCTCAAGTGGAGGAGTTCAAGTATCTCGGGGTCTTGTTCACGAGTGGGGGACGGATGGAGCGTGAGATCGATAGACGGATCGGTGCGGCGTCAGCAGTGATGCGGTCGCTGTATCGGTCTGTCGTGGTGAAGAGGGAGCTGAGTCGGAGGGCAAAGCTCTCGATTTACCGATCGATCTACGTTCCCACCCTCACCTATGGTCATGAGATTTGGGTCATGACCGAAAGGACAAGATCGCGAATACAAGCGGCCGAAATGAGTTTCCTTCGCAGGGTGGCTGGGCGCACCCTCCGAGATCGGGTGAGGAGCTCAGTTACCCGGGAGGAGCTCGGAGTAGAGTCGCTGCTCCTTCACGTCGAAAGGAGCCAGCTGAGGTGGCTCGGGCATCTGTTTCGGATGCCTCCTGGTCGCCTCCCGCGGGAGGTGTTCCAGGCATGTCCTAGTGGGACAAGGCCTCGTGGAAGGCCCAGGACACGGCGGTGGGACTATGTCTCCGAGCTGGCCTGGTGTCGCCTCGGGGTCCCCCCAGAACAGCTGGAGGAGGTGTGTGTGGATCGGGAAGTTTGGGCATCTCTGCTGAGACTGCTGCCCCCGCGACCCGACCCCGGATAAAGCGGAAGAAAATGGATGGATGGATGGATATAATATACACACTTTTAAATCATCAACTTCTCTCAGTCTCACCTCATTTTTGCTTCATATTTATGACATTATTTTGTGTCTGTGTATGATATTGTATTACGCTTTTTTACCCCATGCCACTCATTAACACAGACACCCATTTCTCCCTCACCTATGGACTAATGGGAGTAATGTTTTTTAAAAAGAAAGGAGGCCTACACATATTTATAAACCCCTATAGGTTCATAATTTTCTAGAGCAGACTTCTCAAAAACCCATTCTTAAATACAGTAAGCAAGGCACGCCAGACAAACAACTGTTCCCACTTTATGGAGCAATTACCCCGGTGCTGCGTTTGCCCACCTCACTGTTTCACATTAACCTGCCTTTTTTTTACTACCACAAACATGTTGGCCTTTTTACAGTGGATTTCCCATGCTCATAGGCTTTTTATGATCAGCTGCAATAACAAGGCGCGCTAACTCATTCCATATCCCCTCTCTCCCCCTCAGGAGAAACACTCATCTGTTATTGTCAGAACCATGCCGGGACTGTAACCGGAATAGGCAGATCCTAATTTCATCCACTTTTAAGACATTCACAGGCTTAAACGGGACCTCCTTGAAGATGTATTTGCGTTACGAGTGGAAAAATCGTCCCTGTTCTTCAGAAAGGGCTGCTATCAAACGCCTGTCACAGAGTGGAGATGAGAATCTATATTCATTCGTGACCTTTGATGTGAGGTTTCATTTGAAGCCTTTCACAGATTGTATCTTACAGTCAATTGTAAAGCATCATGTTCCTGTAGCACCAATTTTGCCTCTGAAAGATCAAATTATGTTTATTTTGTCAGTATTTCAATTTCCTATCAATTACATACCTCTTCCTACGCTATACATTTTTGTTGTCTAATACATAAGTCTCCACTGTTACTACAAAGAATAGCACTGTCTTAGCTGTTTAAATAATGGTTTCCTTAATTGCAACCATTTTTAAAGGTAAGGTATAAAAGGTAAAGGGCTCTATTTGTCATTATACAGTGCAATTGTACTATACTTTGAATACCCTATGCCACAGTGGTTCTCAGACAAAGCATCACAAGATCAAGATCGGATCATGATTAAACCTGGTCTAAACTAGATCTGTGTTGGACTTGATTGTGCTGTAAGTAAGTAAGTATGAAGTAAGTTTGAATGAAGCAACCTGAACACAATCGCCACAGAAATGGACTGTGCAGTTCTGTAATATGTCGTCTGTTTTATTTTTCTACGTTCCTTTTTCTCATGTTTTTTTTTTCCTACTGGGCATGTTTGTATTGTCCCTAGTCTTGTGTTTTTACGTGTCGGTGCGCCAAAGATGAATTTCTACCTCTGTAGAAAATTAAATTCACTGGTCATTTCCTCCACCTCCTCCTACCTCTTCCTCCTGCACAGCTCCCTCCGCTCCCTCCACACCATTTGCTCCACAATAGTCTTTCTTCATCTTCTGGGAAGAGCCTAGCAGACCGTATGATCTGTCTTATTCTCCAGTGAACGAACATTAGTAGTGTATTAGGGTTAGGAGGCTTGTGTGGCTTAGCTGCGAGTCTTGCCCGGATACCTCCTCGTTTGTCCCTTTTTGGTGTCCTGTAACTCCTCTGTGGGTGTAAACCGTGTATGAACCAGAAAATCACTCCAAATAAATCCATTACGAAAGCATAAACTGAGTAAAAGGACTAACGAATAAAATGCATCAAGTACCACAGTTTGAGAACCACTGCCTTACTGTCAGATACCACAGCCGCTATTGCTTCTTTTTTGACATAGCAATAGGGATACAGTATACTATACTTCGTACTTCTGCTACTTTTACTACGCTGTCACAACTATCACAAGTCACTTCTTTGACACTGAGAAAAGCTTGACTTTTTAAATTGATCAAACAATTATTATTCACTGAAATGCAGGATTCGCCACCTGTTGTTGCTAATTGGCATCTCAATTGTTTCGGAGTTGAGTTAATAGGTTCATTAGGTCACATTAAGGACAAGCATGCAGAAACAGAAATGTAATTATGCTAGCATTTGGAAATGTCAGGCCTGTCCAGTTCCACTTGACTCCCGTAATACAGCCGGCGTCAGGCGTCACAGTGGTAGCAGGAGGAATGTTTGTTTCAGTGTGAACTGTTGCCCCTGTGACTCCACAATGGGCTATTTAGCATGAGCAGTATGGCAGTATTGTCAGTGTGCCATAGGAGAAGACACAAGGGCATGGCGGAGGAGAGGCGCTCGACATCCACAGAGCTCCTCATTAAAGATAATTATTCCCATGATTTGTTTGTTCTCTTTGGCCACGTTCCATTTATTATTCCATCTTGACTTGTTTACTTATTTATCTATTTTTTTTAACCCTCCCCTCCTGGCTTTACACCATATGGTTGCAGATCAAATAATGTCAAACATTTTGCCCTTGCAAGTTTTTGCAATTTGCAGTTTCCAAATGTGAGACCTGTTGAAAGCAGGAGTGATAATGGACATGCTCTACCCCCCGTCGGCTTTGTCCCACCATATCTCCCTTCAATTAATGCTACAGCGGGAGTTTCGTGTAATAACACTTGCACTTCTGGAGCTGTCCGCGTCACGGAGGGGGAGAGGCAGATGGACATTTTGGAGAAAACATGCACCTCTTCCTTAAAACATGGCCATAAATAATGTTTGGAATTAAAGTTTTAGTGGTTGATCTTTATGGGAAAAACTGTTTCCCATCTACATCACTTCATTTTCTAAAACTTTATTTACAATAACATGAATTTGAATGCACACCTTTCTGTTGGTACTTGGAGTGATGTGCAATAAAACAGAGAAAGCAAAATGCTAAATTACGATGAATGTATAAAACAAATCAGAGGAACAGTCCACTATTACACAAAACGTTTGCTCTGTTATCATTGTGCAAAAGCTTTAGATATTTTGTGTAGAATTTGGCTTCGAAGAAAGTCTATCGGAGCAAACAAGAATATAGTATGTACACAAAAATAATACTAAAGTCCGCCTCTAATTATTGGGCCTATTCCAATTCCAAACTCCTTGCTCTCCTTAATCTCCTTTACTGACATTTCAGTAACCTGACATGAACCTGCATCATTTATTAACTTTGCCCTTGACCCACCCCTGACCTTTCCTGAACACGTCACAGCAATAACACACATACAGTGAGACAATTAAAGCCGCAGTTGCTCCGCGGTGGTTGCGTTGTGCGTGCCATGTGAATGCTGCACGTCAGCTAAAGCGGGCAGGGAGAGGGGACAAAGCGATTGGCGGTGGGTCCGGCACATGCTAAGTCTGTCCATCATTGTTTCTGGGGCACAATCAAAACGGGTGCCAGCGGGACGGACGATGCCTTTGACAGCTGTAATTACATATCGCCATGGTGATCACTTTGGGCCTACAGCGGGACGGCCCATGGACAAGCCCCTCCTCCAGCGGGCCCCTCTAATCAGATAGGGTACATCAATTGTCAGGTATAGACTTAGGTGGGCAGAACTCTCCGGGTGTTTTTAATTAGGTGCTTCTATCCAAACAGAAGATCGTATGATGGAGAAGAGAGTACAGTGCCTGGTGACAGGAGATACAGGAATACTTCAAGCGTAGGTGTGCTCTTTGTGTTTGTGAGCGCGCGCTCATTTAAGGTATTATTACAGTACACAGGAAGTCTTTGTGCTGTCTCTTTGGATCTCCATATAACAGCAAACATATCATTGTCTTTCTGTTCACTTGTTTGTTTTGGTGACATATTTTAAGCAGCTGTATCTCTAAATTGTGATCTCATTACCTGAATAAAAAGCAAATCATTTTAGAAACTTGTGCAAAACAGTTCAGGGATTCTTGATCAAAAGTGAAACAATAAAACAAAACAAATGTAAGCACCAAACACATTCCAACTGCCTTTTATTCAGAGGTTAAAGGGACAAGTTGGAAGTTGTCTTTTTTTATCTCTTGCTGCTGCCACCTCAGGTCTTACATGTAACTGCAGTCTCTATGTTAAGCTTGTGCATGACGATGGAGATAGTTTACTTTTTGATTGACAGTGCAGGCTTTTAGTGGAAGGTGAATAGGTCTGTGCTCATTCTACATTGCTGGAGCATGTAGGGGGTGGAAAATACAACATTTTAACATTTTTAAATTCCGTCTATTAATCCAATACTGAAATAAACTGTCCCTTTTCTTGTGTTTCTCCCTCATCAAAAGTTTCATGCCAGAAGCCATCCCTGAGGTACTTTATATTTTTATGACATTTGTCATAGTCTAAGTCCTACTAAAATTATAACTAGATAAGTGCTTTATTTGTCATTTGTCATTGTATAAGCATCTTGGCCAGGACACTCTTGATACAGAGATTTTTAATCTCTGTGAGTTTTATCCTGGATAAATAAAGGATCAAAAAGTCGCGTTGTCACTGTGGGTCAACCTGACCTGAAGGTCGGGAAAACCGGAGCACCTGGAGGAAACTTGGCTGGCTGTCTTCAGTCTCCTCTGAGCCGCTGAAATGCTGCACTGTCTCCTGAGTTTGTTCCTGTTTCAGAGCGTGGTGTCCTGCACTGGTCAGCTCCACCTCCTCCTTCCTCTTCCTCCTCCAGCTCCCTCCGCTCCACAACAGTCTTTCACCATCTTCTGGGAAGAGTTCAGCAGTCAATCTGTTTTTATTCTCCAGTGACCGTCCATTAGCCAGAACAATGGAAGGCATGTGTGGCTTAGCTGTGAGTCTCGCCTGGATACCTCCTCATTTGTTCCTTTTTGGAAAAAAAAATAAAAAAATCGATGGTTTCTTCATGTTATGGCCATCAGATTTGTCCGAATATTACAATTCTTTTTAATTTAAGAGAGACTATTGGTCCTATGCACACATAGATACTAAAGGACCCACATTAAAGTCACATGATGCCGATCTGTTAACCGCCACATGATTGACATCACATTTTTAACCGATTTATAGTGTTTACATTAATCTAACCGCAGCAGCATCTCTGCTTTGGCATAAAATCTACACCAAAACTAACGTGCAAATTGGTGTATGGTACGTGTAACTTTCAAAGAGATGGTCCACAAGAAAAAATATGGGAAATCTGAGGACACAAACAACTAGTTTTAAACGTAAATACAAGAACTAAGACTGACATGCCCTTCATTGTTTATGCCAACTTGTCTCTGAGTCCTCGTGACTTCTTAAGGCAGTGCAGTGCGCAGGTACAGGCTGATAATGTCAGAGCGATAATTAGTGCAGAGAGGCTTAGACCAGCGCAGCCCACGGGAGACAGCCCCTGGTGTGGAGAGATGGCACACAGCTGGATCATACTTAATTAACTAATTGAATATCATTTTGCCAGTTAGCTGGAAATTAGCTGGAAATTAAAACGTGGACAAACATGACACTGAACTGCTATAATAAAATTAACTCTTGTGAATGTCTTTTTTCGTGAAGACGTTAACGGTGTAATGATTAGATTTTCTTTCTATCCTCAACCATTCACAAGGATTTTACTGCCAAATGTTCTTTTTATGAGTCATGCTGTCAGCTTTATGAGTTCAAGAAGTGGCTGCTTTTTTTCTTTTTCTTTCTGCCACTGTCTGTCCAGTGCAATTCTTTGTGCACTCACTACTTCATGTGTTAGATGGCTTTTCATTAGTCTTGTATGAGATAGCCAGAGAGCGCTCCTTGCTGTGAGCAGGGAGGAGCGTGGCTTAAGAAAGTGCAAAAATATCTGTGGATGTAATAGAAAAACGAGGTCAAGCACATCCAGGGTGACACCGGCACCGAATTACAGGGAACTGATTTGGACGCATTTCTGTTCTTTTCAAAGTGTTGGATCTAATTTTTCGTCTGTTGCAGTCATTGTGTCATAGTCTTCGTGAAATTACTCACATCGCTGGTTTTAACATTGTCAGTCAGTAGCAATTAAATTGGTAACACTTTTGGAAAGCTCATTGCAAGAATCCCCCATCCCCATGTTGGTTCAATGTTGATGAAGTGTCTCATTTTTGTTTCATTTATTGATCATGTTAATGATAATAATGATGTCTTACACTTCTTTTGCACTACACTGAGTTGCCCTGCGGTACAGACAGATGAAAGTGAGGCTGCTGAACTGACCACACAAACCGGCAACCTTATGATAGGGCTGCTCGATTATTGAAAAAATAGTAATCACAATTATTTTAGTCATAATGGAAATCACGATTATTCAAACGATTATTTGTTGTTGTTGTATTTTTTTAATTTATTTATTCTTAAAAAAAAAAAACTAGGAATATTTTCTGTTTTCTGAACAGTCACGAAAGTACAAATGATTCCAAGTATGCCTCGGTTGAGGAGAGGTCTCTGTTTCACACCTGCCCCCTGCTGGCCAGCCCTCACACCTGCGCAAGTAAACTGAGCACAGACTGATAACATTCGTGAGATCGCTTCGGATGGACCAGTGGGAGGGCATCCTTGATAATAGAAAGTAATATTAAGTTACAAATATTTTTTTTCCGATTATGCTAATTTTGTAATCGTTTAATGTAGTAATCGAAATCGCAATCACATTTTTATTACTTGCACAGCCCTACCATACGATATTAAGAGGACCAGCCCTTCCCATATTACAATTATGGTATATAAAACTTTTCAACAAATGTTCTATTTTCTTTTACTTCCATATAATGTAAACATGCTGTTTCCCCGACCAGGCATTGGTACATGTGTGTGTCAATATCTCCTAACTCATTATTTCCCCATGAATCCATTTCAAGCCTGTCTTCTTGTGCATGCAGAAGTCACTGTTGTTAGCTGCCGTGAGCATGCTGAAGTGAAGCCCTTTCACAATGGCTCCGGGGGGATTAATCTCTACCACTTTATTTGTTTATTGCTACATGGAGAGCGAGTGAGGCTGCGGCGCTGGTGGTACAACAAACAGGATACAGTAGTGAGTGGCTTCCTCCTGCGGTTCCCCCATGCCGCATGCTGATACGTATATTAAGACGTCTAATATACGCTCCGCAACATTGTTCGACTACAATGCTCTGAATGGGAGGTTAAGTTGTGGCACACAGTTTGAATTGATAATATAAAATGTGACTTAATGGCGCCATTATAACATCCAGCCATGGCATTAGAAACAGACAGAGATAATGAGGAGTTATATTGCTAACACTTTCACTCTGTTGCTATTAGCAATTAGAAATGACTGTCTTGTTTGTTATATTCAAACGCAATCGCCTAATCAGTAATTTGGTTTTGTTTTTTTCCCCAGACCTCAACCTCTGCATCAAAACGAACAGATTCAACCCTAGCAAGTAAATGTGGCAATAATGCAATGAAGAAATGAATATACCTGGGCATATTGGTGGGACAGCGAGAGCGAGGTGGCTGATCGTTCTGGTGCTGGGATGGAGTTTGAACTCAGCATCTATAGATATAGGATTTTGTTCTCAAATCACTAAGATTCTCAGGATTCATGGCACATTATAATGGAGATTTCAAAATGAAAGATGACTCTCTTGTTTATATTGTTGTGGCTAATGCAAAAATATGCACAAGTACATTGCAATCTGCCCACAGTGCACATAGCAGATGTGGCCTATAACATTTGAACCCAAACTCTTTTACTGAAACTACAGAATGAAAAAAGGGATGAGTCACTGATTTTACTCTTCTACTTACTTTCATTCGCATTGTGCAGTCGATTAGCCGTGAACAACAACAATAGGCCAACTCGACTATCATTATTTCCTGTCTTTGTATTGATTTACAATTAGACTTTGTGTTAAGGCTCCTGATCTATACATCTGGATAAGAAAACATCAAAATACCATTCACTTACACACTTGCAGCTGTTACAAATAAACAAGACAAAGTACATTTCCTTTTCAGATCGTAACACAATAGCTGTTTAGTATGTTCGGGTCAGCACAACAAAGAAGCTTATGGCTTGTTGTTTCCTAATTAAGAATGTAAAAGGGGATTAAGCTTCAAAAGGCTTTTTTTTTTTTCATTTCTTGCTTTCCTCCTGCAGCTTGAGTAGCATCAGGTCTTTGTATGTTTTGCCTATTGTGTTTGCCTGTTCCGTGTCTCGTTCATATCTGCCTTCCTCCACTCCTATTCATGCATCCAAAGCAGCTCAAAATACGGGACCCCCCCAATTCAGAACCCGCGCTCTCTTTCTTGCTCGTCTGAAATAAGCAGTATTCTGGGGGCCTGTTTGATCCTTTGACTATGCAGGGGTTTCATGTCTGGCCAGTGTTTTTGGATCAGCAGGTAGTCGCAGGCAAGCTGTTAGCAGGGTCATCATTCTTCTTGCCTCGCTCGGCTCCACTCGCCCGTCCACGCACACAGATGGGGACCCGCTGAACCCAGGCCCAAAGGTCAACTCTAAATTACATATTTCAGGGATTCTTTAGCCCAGTCTTCTCAGCACATAATAATGAAGCGCCATGAGGGAAATAATTAAGTGACAATTTTATTAACTACACTGACAATTTCATTTCTTACTCTTAGGCTATTTTTAGTCCATTAGTTCCTGTTCATGTAGACAATTGAAATGATCAGTAATTTAAAACTGCAATACTTCTAGTGTTAAAACAAACCACAATTGATCAACTGTGTCGGAAGAGTTGTTGTCTTGCTCCATTCAAAGTTATAGTTATAGTGTATAATTACATAGTTATAGTTGCAATTTTATTTTCTTAGTTTATTCTTTATTTGTTTATTTGACAATGGCAATAAAATGATTGTGATCTGATTCTGACTATTCTTGAAATCCATTGACATTTTTATGTTATTTTACACAGTATCCTCAAAATTTTATCCTTTTTTTTTTCTTGCCGACTTATGTTTATGGCTGATAATGAGAATTTTCAGCATTTCGGTCGTCTATATGCTCCCGGTGTGAGTTGAAAGGGCTGAGGAGTATATGAATGATGTTTGGAGAGTAGACAGTTTGGCTCGGCTCCAGCTCATTGTACTCAGCAGCAGACTGGCCTGCCAAGGCAGCTTTAAGTCTTTGTACGGCAGACACATGACAACCGGCGGCACATCGAACACCACAGAGGAGCTCAAAAACGACATCTCGCCACCATTTCGGATGCATTAGGGATGGAAATCAGCTGCGTCTTGGGTTCACTGGCACCAGGGTTTTGTTTAGAAGACATGCTTAAGGAGTGGGTGTCTGCTGAGTTTGGCTTTTTAACAACTGACAACACAAGGCAATCTAATTCAATTGAAAGTTTATTAAATATGTATGTCTATGTGCTTCATGCTATCACTGAGCAATATGTATGGTATAGTGTGTATTTTTTTTTTTTTTTACATATTTTCTGACTTGGGTGCATTGTTCTGCTCCATCTGCAAGAATGACTGATGATGACTTATTTAGCACCAAAAATATAGTAAGTTGGATAGAACGCA
Source organism: Gobius niger (assembly GCF_951799975.1). Lineage (NCBI taxonomy): Eukaryota > Metazoa > Chordata > Actinopteri > Gobiiformes > Gobiidae > Gobius > Gobius niger. The sequence goes on from NC_136860.1 coordinate 21,752,319, forward strand.
CCATATATAACACAACAGCATTGTTTCTTTTGTAGATGTTGTTCCCAAGATTTGGGAAAAGGGAACATTTTCCTCTGCATTGGTCCCATCCTTCAAACTGTGCCTCAGGACAACCTGTCAGAAGCAGGTGTGAGGAATCATTTATAGATTTTGAGGCAAGAAATTGGTCAGGAGTAGCTATAGGATTAGCCTATTGTGCGTGTTTTTGTTGTTGTTGTTGTTGTTGATGGGCCAAAACTGAAATAAAAACCCACCCAGACTCAAGGATGACAAACTACCCTTATAGAAAGGCCCCAATTGGCCCAAGAATCAAACCTTGGAACCTCTTGCTGTGAAACTGGAGCTATCCAGAGACTAGTTGACGATCTGTTTACGACGAAGGTCGCCATTGGTCACGGAGATGTCTCCACGACATCCTCGGAGATAAGGCGAGTCGCCAGGGAGTCACAGTGAAAACAAACCGGTTTGATTTCAGCAATAATATTTGTCTGCAATGTCTCCGAGACCTGTTGGATACCAAAGAGATCTTAAAGAGATGTAGCGGTGACTTCACAGAGAAGTCACAGAGAAATCTCTGCAACTGGGAAGACTTCTCAGAGATGCCTCCGAGACGTCGTGGGGATGCAATTTGGTGAGCGCGCAAGCAATCCAAGTCATGGAGTGATCACTGTGACAGCCAGTCGTGACAATCACGGCGACGTCTCCTAGTGAGTTAGGCCTTTTACTCATCACCTGTAAAACTTGATCATTAAGTTCTCTGCATTTATACTCATAAATACTTATTTTTGAAAACCTTAAAGACACATTGTATTTGTCAGGCTGTTTTTTGACTTCACGCTTGGCCGCTGACTGTGTGTGTGTTGCTGTTTTTAGCGATAATGCTTCAGTGTGTTTACATGATTCAGTTGCCACCAGACTGCAGCATCTGCCATCAGGTGTCTTCTCACCGGGGATCCAAAATGGAGCTGCAGATACACAGATATCTGCTTTCACACCGTCGAACATGACATTTTGTACGTCCGTGTACATTCAAAAGGAAAAGAAAGAAACCTTTAAAAAAAAAAACTATGCGTGTGCGCTTGAGAAAGAGCGTGCACATATCCACAGCAAAAGCCTGTGTGCGAGCTGGATGCCTGAGGGCTGGTGTGCCTCTGATGTTGCTATTGTTTACTCTGTTGTCCCAGCGCATGTAGGAGATTGTTTCGCTCTTAGGCCTCACTCCAGCCCTTGTTTTATTCTCCGTGACTGGTGCGGACAGCGGGCTACTGTCCAGGAGAAGCTGAAAGGCCGAGGAAAAGAAAGAAGGTGAAGCGATTGGAGGAGACAGAAAGAGTTCATTGACTGTATGTTTTTTGTTCACACTCCTCTTTTTTGGTTCATCTTTGATCCGGTCTTCAAACCGCGCCCCTTTGGGTCACCAGCTGTCAGACGGCCTAAGGAGGGTGCCGCCTCTCTTCTTGTGCTTACTTTTTAGGTTCAGGTGTTTGGGGATATGCACCATTTTGCTCTTCAGCAATCATTTGGGAACAGCAGGTATAAACCAAAGCCTCATAAAGCTGTTGTTTTAAGATAAAATGCTCATGGTTCTAGGCCCCACCAATTCTTCCATTTGTTTTTTTATCTATTTGTTTATTTGGCAGGGACTGTACAAGAAAACAATGTGGCTTATCAGAGTGTTAAAAAGAGTACAAGATAGAAAACAAAAAAAGCATCAAACAATAAAGAAATACAAAGAAAGAAGAGAAAACATTTGTGCTATGTTTGTGATAGAAACACCTGCTGATACAGCAAAAGTTTATTAAGTCCCTAACAGCTCTGAACCTAGTGTACCATAATAACATATAGTGGAAAAGGCTGTAGCAATGCCTTCAGATTGTCTTAGATCTGAATAACTGCTCATTTGTTCTATTCCCTCCTTTCACACTACTGTCCTGTTAGATAAACCTAACCCCCCCATCTCCCACCCCCAAAAAAGTCTAACAAAAACAAACAAACATAATCTGTACATTCTGGGTCCCCACTTTATTGATTTTCCAAAAAGAACATTGACCCCCCCAACCCCCTGGTGGCCTCAAGTCTTAAAATGGTTTTGGTCCGTCTTGATTTGGAAGTGGGGTGAGGGCTTGTGGATCTCATAGAACGGTTAAGGTAGCTCCATTAGGCCGCGCAGGCAGGTGAGCAGGTCCTGCCCTCACTCCTGACAATCCAGTTATCTGTGTCTATTACACAGGAGTCTGGATAAATCCTTGCTCTTCCAGACATGTACCGGGGTCCTATCAGTTGGGGACAGGACCTTAAGTCATGATGGGAAAAGTGGTCCAGGGAAATTGAATTAGCTTTTGTGTGCGGCTCTTCATTGATTGCTTTGAGAGTTAGCCCAGAGGTACTGGAGGCGAGATGTGGCGAGTTAAGCCTGTCCGGTGTCACTGGTCAGTCTCTAAAGCTTTGTTTCCACCAGAGGGATGATACGGGTCATGTCAGTGTAGGTCAGTGTCCATTACCAGAGGAAAAACAAAGTGTATAGAATGAACTAGTATATTGTCACAGAGAAAAAAAGAAAATACAGTTTGTACAGTGTGGTGTTTATCTTATACATCTATTCCATAGACAGCAGTGAATTGTATGGTAATCTGGCTTCCTTCTGTCGTCCAAAGATATACATAATTAATCTATATAAACTAAAGTTTGCCCAGTAAGTACATTTGAGAGGGAATAAGGCCTTGCCCAACGACTGTAAAGCTATTGCTTATGGTGTACCCATGCTTAAGCCACAGTTTCCAGGATAGGATGAAGATTCTTCATTAGTTTTTGACAATTTCTTGACATTTTCTAATTTTATTACTAAATCTATTCCTTTGAGACAAGGCCAAACAAAATAATTACTTAAGGGCCTATCTCAAAGGAGAGAATTGCGGATCGGACTGATTGCGCGCACACAAAGGGCCTATCTCACCGGCCTACTTGGAGACTAGTTGGAGGCTCGAGTTGCCGCATGGTCACGGAGATGTCTCCAATACATCCCCAGGAGATAGCGCAAGTCTCCAGGTCATCTCGGGGAAAACGAACAGGTCTGATTTCAGCAGAGTTTCCGCATGGTCTTCAAGAGGTCTATGCGGTCTCAAGCAGCTGTGGAAATGTTGTGGACACTATTTATTGTCCTCAACCTGTGAGAATTTTCTGTGACATCCCTGCAATGTCTCCTTGAGATCTCCTTGGTATCTGACAGGTCGCGGAGACATTGCAGGGACGTCACAGAAATGTCTCACAGGTTGAGGACAACTAGTATTCGCGACACAACTGCCTGAGACCGCATAGACTTCTCAGAGACCATGCGGAGACCTCTTGGCGAAATCAAACCTGGAGACTCGTCTTTTCTCCAAGGGATGTATTGGAGACATTTCCGTGACCAGTGACAACTCGAGTCTCCAGCTAGTCTCCAGGCCAGCGAGATCTGCCCTTAAGTAAACATCAGCATAATATACCATAAGTAATCATGTGGCAGTTTTAAAGTGCATTATAACAATGTGAGAAGTCAGAAGTCTATGAATGTGACAGGTCTTTGGCTGCAGATGATGGATGAAGTGTGTGATGCAGGCACTTCCTGTTTCTTCGGCTGCAGAGGCGCGGATGAAAGAGCCACAATGTGTTTTCAAACTGAGGAAGAACAATGGGTCAGTGAAGAAAGGCTTCTCTGACCCCTCCTTCTGCTCAGGCTGACACCACTGATCTCTGTGCCTGACTCACTGGCTCACTGAGGGCTTACCGGCTCTGGATGGTGCTTTCCTGCATCATCAAATTTATTCACATTATGAAGCATTGAAATCAGTCCAAAATAAACATAAACATCCCCTAAAAACTGGACTCACAATGAAAGTGACGATGAAAAGGAAGGTTAAGTGAAAAAAGGGAGAGAGGGAGAGAGAAACGTGCATGACTTTTGTTGCAAACTTTAAGTTCTTTATTCATCTCTGCAGAGAAATTTGTTCTCTGCATTTGAACCATCCTCAATGTCGCTGGGCGAGCTGTAGTGCCAGCACGGGCTGGCGCTCGGGGACCCATCTCTATGATGTGGAGCCAGGCCTGGTGGTCAGAAACACCTGGCTGGAGGATTAACCTATTGCACATGTTTTTACCGCTAACTTACACAGACACGGGGAGAACAGGTAAACTCCACACAGAAAGGCCCCGTCCAGGTGGGAATCGAACCCGGGACTTTCGAGCTGTGAGGCACGTTAATTTGTATAATGCATCGTAATCAGAACCCCCTTGTGCTGAGTGACCAACAAGGCTGATAACTTTACCTGGATTGGCAATGCCTGATGTTGAGCCTGAAGGAGCGTCGTGGGGCCGTCCTCCCGTGGATCCACCACCTGCCGGAGGAGCCAGGGTCTGGTGCAGTATGATCTGGAAAGCTGCCCCCGTGATCCAGCAACGGGTAATTGGAAGATGGATGGATGGATGGATTTGGTAAATTTACACAGTATGCTTTATTATATAATTCCTACATGTTCACAAGATCCTTGCATTGCATATACTGTATAATGTTAATAGTCTTTTTCTTTTGTTGCCATACACGTTACTCAAATGCCTAAAGTCTTTTACAAACAACTCTACATTTTGACACCTTCTGTCTTAAATGTCTTAAGAGAGAGGCTGATTAGCTCCTGTTTAACAGTAGCATGCTACGCTCCATACAGATGCACTAGGGTGCTGGTGACAGCCACCTGTGCGAGTGTGTGTTTGCCTTGTGTGCTACACCACCACATGTCGCTTCCTTCAGGAAACCAGCGGGGATGATTGATGATAGCTTCATTGTTAGGATCCCTGCTCTCCCTCGTGGAGCCCTCTTTCTGTTGATGATGTAAAAGTTTGGGGACATCTTGTTGTCACTCTAAGCACATACACTCTGTGACCATCACTCCAAAAGAGTTTATTGAAATGTGCACATTTGTTTGATATGGGGAATAGACCATGACTTGATTTGCATTTATCTATTGGTTAATGCTGTTAAGTGATGTATGCTGCATATTTTATTGAATCTTGCCTTGAAACATCCTAACAAACTAACTAGGAACATTTCTGCCACACTTTGGTGAGCACTGAGTAGATGTATAGCACGTATTCAAAATCACTTGTTAACCTTACTTGCTCCTGCATCAGTACATATTTTTCTTAGCCTCCATAGGTGTGGGCTCAGAAACATCCCAGACGATGGCTCACACTGTGATTGCCTCCAGCCCTGTCTATGTATGTGCATGCATCAGCCAGAGAGAGCTGTATGTATGTGTACACTGGCAACTCATTCTTTTATTCAAGGATGCTTCTTTCATCCGGAGTAAGAGGGCCGCAGGGTCCTGCCCTCAGCACTCGGCAGAGGAAGCCTAGTTGATCTGGTTTATAATAGTTGGAGAACTGTATGTACCTTGTCCTTCCTGGTACTTTGCAGAGGAGACATGGATGATGACAACTTACTAGTGACACTTAGAAACTGAAACCACGAGATACATAAAACTTACTAAAGTTGTGAATTATTTATAATTACTAATGCATCCCAAACCCAATAGAACTACTGAGTCATAGATCTCACAAAAACACTAAACTTAGAGGGGTCTTGTGGTTTATTTAATTTATGTATGAGTTGCAATAGTATGTTTATGAATTGAAATGAATGAAAGATATATTTTTTGAAACTTGCAAATCGATAGGTGCTACACTTTTTGGAAAAACATTATTCATAATATTATATTTGTGGCAAGAGTAAAGTAAAAATTGGTTAGGGAGAAGCATGCTGAAGTAAACACATGACCCGTCATGCCTCTTGTGTTGTTTTGTCCCGCCTCTCATAAGCATACACTGTGATTATGAACCATATACACGCTGCACCAGGTCAACTGCAGCACCGCTCTCCCTCGACCTCCGGTGACTGTGTGGATTTATTCCAATCACTACTGCTCCTCTGACAGGTTAACCGGCCCCCTTTGACCTAAGAAGCCCTCCCCGTGTCACCTTCCTTGTGTTTCCTGTCTGCTTTTATCAGCGCCCAGAAGAAAAATGTAAATTAAACGCAGCATAAAAATAGATGATGGGGAACTTGTTCTCTCTCATCCTTTTATTTCACCCTGTCGTCATTCTGTGCTCTCCGCAGGTCTGCCGCTGCATGCTTAAAATGTAATGGTACAAAAGTCGCTTGATGTTTTTTTTTCCTTCCTTTTCCTTATGCTTTGTAACTGGCATAATAAGAGCCTCAGTAGTGCAGAAAGGATGCGTCTTTGAGACTTCACAGTAAAAATTCAAATTGGCAGAGGTAGTAAACAGATCAGGAGGTAGATCTTTACATACATACAGTACCTACATGCACAATTGCCCATGTTATATCGCTTGGGTATGTTGTAGCAGAACACAGGCAGTCAGATAGCATTGTTATGGGTCCATCAGAGCAATTTTGCCTCTAAAAGCCCTTGTACTCTCATCAGTATGATTGTAATTCTTTTGCTCTAGGTTATTTGGCAGCTGCCGTATCCCACTGGCAAATCCCATTCGCGATGCCATCCCTTTCACTGCAGCCAGAGGTCCATTGATTTCCCTCTTTCTTTCCTCCAGCTTCACCCCAATTCATTTTGGACGGCTCAATATAAAACATTTTAATTTCTCTTCACACTTGCACTCGGGCAGCAGTCAGGGGTTTCCATTTTATCCCTCTTTGTACAGCACGTCTTTTTTTTTTTTTTTTTGAAGCCTTTAACCACTCAAGGCATGACAGTTAATTGATTTACATCCTTCTTTTTTTTTTTTTTTCTGTGACAAACTGGTAAGCCCAGGATTTAATGCATCACATCAAACATACACCGCATTCTTGTCCAATCTTTACTCAAAAACCCCGTCCAGAAAGAAATCATGTCAAGGTTGCTGTTGCAGTTCATCATGTAAGCAAGTCGAGAGAGTCTACTTTCAATCCTAGATTTGAAATTAGCTACGGTGACGCCATTCAACGATGAGATAGCTCTGTACTGGCTTAGGATTTTGCCTCACATCTACACAGTTACCTTTGCTCAATTGTTTGTAAATTTGGCCTTAATACTAACCCCTGAATAACTGAGAACTTATAAAAAACATTCTATATTATTAAAAATGCCTATTTATCTCTGATGATTGTCCATGATCTGCAAAGGATCTTCAAGATATTTTCCTCTGGGCCATGCAACATAATTATTAAAGATGGCTTGTTTATTTGTGTGCTGAAAAGTGTGCATATGTGCAGGTTGGCCCTATTTCCCCACCCATTGGTCGACACTGTGCCATTATAGATGCTCTGTGCAACCTGATGGAACCTATTGATGACATGTGTAATTAAATATGCCCGTAGTGAATAAATTTGAGTGAATTAAAGATATTTTCCTATGGTCCACAGAGCTCGCTTATTTGCACCATACAATAAATGGCTTTTTATTTATGTACTTAAAAGTATACGCATATGTGCAGGTGTGTAATTAGCCCCATTCCCCCTTCTGACTGGCCAGGGTTGTGTCATTTTAGACGTTCTGTGCAGTCTGACGGAACCTATTGATGTCTGAGTACACAAGCCCTACTTAATTAGTCCATCACACCCACTGCTTTGGTCTCCATAGGATCCCTGTAAGTGCTGCTGCATCTTTGAATATGCCATGCGATTTCATGGGGAATCTCTTTTTTTTTTTTTTTTTTTTCTCTCTCTCTCTCTGTATCTCAATGTCTTAAAAAACAATGAAGAAAAGAAAACGAACATGCATTACTTGCTGGGGATTGAAAGACATGCTTGACTGTTTGGCTCAGTAATTGTGTTTTCATTCTTTTGGTTTCTTTAAATGCTCCTTTGAGGGGGAAAAAAAAAGGGAAAAAAGAAGAAGAAGCTTGCCACATTGCCACACATATCCAGGGAGGTTGCGCTTACCGTGGCGGCGGACATTTTGGAACATCATTGATTCAGAATTGAGCTTGGTGCTCCTTGTCCTTCTCTAAGTGTTGAAATCAATGGTGTCTGCCTCTGACCATGCATTAAAGTGTGCACTGTTCACCCTTCCGCCGCAGGACGCTAACTCCGGCTTTTAATCTGCGCTGCGTTCTCTGTCTCCTTCACAGAAAGACTTGGAGCCGTGCCATATACGGATGCTACTTAGCTAGCTTTTGGAAAACTGGACAGGAACCACACTTCAGAAACATTGTTTAGATAGTGTGATTGAACATTATTTTATATTATACTTTCTTTAAAGAAAGTGTTGGGCTTTGTAACAAGTCCAGTCAGAAACTTAATAACTTACTTCCAACATTACATTAACTTTTATACACAAATTAAACCCCATGTGTAGTTTCAAACTAGCCAATAGTAAATTGAAAAGCTCATATTCTACTCTGTAACATTCATCAGCTTATAGCAAAAACTGCACAGCAATTTTCTTGAAAAAAACCCTATATATATGGTAAATGGTCAGTATTTTTCCACCTGCATTAGGCACTCAAAGCACTTTACTGTAAAAGCTCACCATATCGTGGCTTAGAGGTATTTTGAACTAGCTTTTATATGAAGGGATCTTATTTATACAGTGCTTTTCACCGTAAGTCACCCAAAGCACTTTCACGAAGGGCAATTTGTCCTTCACTCCATTTAATTGATTGGGCGGCCACTAACAATCACTGGACGGTGAGGCAATATTACTGTGAGGGAACGCTACTATACTGTGAGTGCAGACAAGGAATTATTATTTTTTTCAAATTTAGTTTTCTTGGTTTCATGATTCAATCTGGAAGAAAGTAGAATGGACTTTTTGAGCATAGATCTGGAACACTGTCTTAGTAAATCTTCGTATAACATGCATATGAGGAAAATACTAATTTGCTATAGCTCTAGTTACAGTCATACTTGGAAACAAAATGAATTTACTATATAGTTTTAAAGTAGTACTAAAGTAACTCATGCCCCAAGAAGCCATTGGCGCCATTACAGGTGTTGTAGCATGTTGCAGATTTTTACTCATTAATTGTCCGTGAGAGTAAATACTACGCTGACAGAAAAGTCAAAGGGAAAGAGGGATATTGTACAAAAAAATGACATCAGGAGACAAAGTTGGAAGAAAGAAAAAGAAGGAATCAAATAGACAGTATTCAAGAAAAATAGAGCCAAAGAAAATACATGGCAGGGGACCGCTCTCCTCCAACAGTCATTCCATTAGTGTGTATTGGGGCCTCTGACCCGTAGGCAGCAAAGTTGCAAGTGTGGTTTTCTGACCAGAGTCACCAGGGGGAGATGAAAGACCCCCAAGCATCCCATTAACACTTTTATTAACCCCAGAGGGACTACAAAAAAGATTTATTACAGTAAACAAGTTTAAAATTCACTTTTTGAAAAAATGGAAGACAAGCAAATCTGTTTTGACCAGTGCAAAACGCCTTGACGGTGGTCTGAGCTCTTTCTGTGTTTACATCTGGAATCCAATTTTAATGTTTGCCTATCACCCACAAGCTGACTGCATTTAACCTTATGTGAGGCAGCATTCAAGCTTTTCCTCTCTGAGATGTCATGGGTTATCCAGTGAAGTGGCACTTACTGAGAAACACCACATTTGTCAGAAGATTGATCATTATAAAAGCCAGCCATTTCATTCCCTCTACAATGTCCTTCAATGTTGCGGAAGAAGACGACAATAGGTTACGAGACTCAAGGTTAGGAGAACTACTACAGTTAGATAGTTGGGTGGTTAGGTGCAAAAATTGGTGTGTGAACAAACAAATGAAGAGGCCATCTCATAGTTGGCTCCCCCGCAGCGAGCTCTTGAAAAGACCTCAGCTTGGATGTTCAAGGAGAAGCCCTTTCAGCCGCACTGTACTGCTAACTGTCACCGCGGCACCCACACAATAGGGTATCCCCTGTTGGCAACTAGGTAAATATTGTGGATGGCAGGGGGTTAGGAGGTGTTGGCTGGACCTGTGGGACTTAAGTGAAAATCAATGTCGCTGAGCCATTGAGGCCACTATTGCGCATATTTACTGCCCCTGCGTTCACCTGCAGGGTTTGCAAAATTGGTCGGCTATCATAATCACGGCACACTTGCAGTGGTCAGCTCGGCCACATGTATAATGTCACAGGCACACATTTATTATTAGGACTTCAAAAAGAGGACTCGAGTGCGAAGATCAGTGCCCTATATGCACATTCACATACACAAATAAACCCAGTGCTTTCTGATGTATATGCGTATGAGACCAGTCATAATGATTCACAGTACTTCTTTTGTTTGTTTATCATGGGACTTAAGTTATAATAATTGCATTTGGATTTCATTCTATAGTTCTGACAACCATTTAACTTATGTATTTTTTATATTATTATTATACAGTCTACATCAAGTGAAGCATTCTGAGCACTGCCTACCATTAAGGTGATTTCATTTCCAATAATGTGAGTGTGTGAAGATCAGATGTTCAACCTTTGATTTGAGTCCACAAAGCGAGAAACACTAAATATGATTATAATCCAATGCCGAAAAAAGAACCTATTTTCAAAGGCCCACCTCTGCACTCCGCGTCGCTCAACCAGAACAGCCATAAAACACACTCCTCATAATGAGAGCCAGAGCGCGGCCGACAGGCCTATGGGCAAACACACACACACACAGACACCCATGAGGGATTCCAGTTTGTAGGGTTAATAAACACTGCTCAAATGTTAACGTCAGCACTGGAACACCCAACGAAATCAAGCTGTTTTGGTTTTTTCGCCATCTTTCTAAATCTAATTCTGCCTTCAAGGGGCAGAGAGTTTATCTGTGGAGCCACCGTGAATGCTATGCTTGTAACATCTAAGAGAAAGCCAAGCGTATGATTAGGGCCTCGGCAGGTTTGGGTGAGGCCAAGGAGAGGCTGTGGGTGGGATAGGAAAGGGGGCATTCTAATAGGCATTGAGCTGGTAAGAATCTCTCCAAATAGCCATAAATTTCAACCATGCATGGAGTGAAACCTCCTCGTGAAGGACAATAGCAGTGGAAATGGATTATGATTACTGAGCATTGGTAGTGGCTCGGCAGAATGGCAACGGCGTGTTAATGTGGTCAAGATATCGCCGGGAGGTTTACCACTTTCTCAGCCTAATGCAGGGTTTGCTATACGGTTCCTTTGTCTTGTACCATTTTTTTCCCCCTTTCTTCTGCCATTCAATAACCTCTTTTTGAGCCACGGAGGGCCGCTTCCAAACCACCTTCTGGCTTTCTTCTCTTATGAGAGTAGCTCAAGTGTGAAGGTCTGACATGGTCAATAATCAGCATTAATTTGGTGAGAAAATGCAGCAATGTAGCGTCACACAATTAGCTTGAGATACTTCATAGCGATTTGCCCATTAATAATTCATTCTTTCTAAATTCATAAACATCATTGTGACCCCTGCAAGTAACATTTGATATGACATCTGAAGCCTGGAGCGGGGTTGTTTGCCAGAATCCCATCAAATGAAATTGCTAAAAATACCAACTGTCCCCCTCAAAGGTTTCTCAGTGGCCCTATAAGGATGACTGTTGGAGGAGAGCGGTCCCCTGCCATGTATTTTCTTTGGCTCTATTTTTCTTGAATACTGTCTATTTGATTCCTTCTTTTTCTCTCTTCCAACTTTGTCTCCTGATGTCATTTTTTTGTATTCCCATCCAGTGTGGATTGTTTAATGTGTGCTGGAACGGTACTTGTAACTCCACAACGTTTTACCCGCACCTTTTTCTGTTGGGACTTGGAAGAAGTGTCGATGCGAGAGATCAATTGCGTCTCCAAATTTGAAGTTTTCATTAAAACCACTCTTTCGTTTCGCCTCCTCTCTGTGTCCTTGCGTCGTTTTAAGTGGGCCATCTGTCTAAACATCTCTCAGGGTTCTTTCCCCACGATTTTTTTTTCTGATCATTTCCTCGCCTTATTCATGAACCCTAGGAGTCCAGCTTTGTAGTAGCGTAGCCTACCCCCACTGAATACAGCTCTGGGCATCAGTGAGACCCCGCTCCAACCCCCCCCCCCATACCCCACACACACCCACTCCTCCTCCCCCCCGTCTCCTCCGATTCTTCCAAATACTCTCTCACCTCTTCCCTCTCTGAACTTGCTACACAAAAATGACCTGCCCCATTGAGATCGGTTATCCTGCCTCTCCCCAACCCACCCACTGTTTGACCCCCCCAACCCACTCTCCCTCTCCCTCCACCTCTCCCCCTGCTCCGTCTTATATTGGGGATTTTGTATGCAGCCGGTGACCTGGGTGGCTACAAAGTGCCGCACATTATTCTTGATCATTCCTCTGCCCCCTGTGAAGCCAGTTATGAGCAGAGATCCCTTAATGATGCTAGGACTATTAACAGTGTTTTATGTCCAAATGGCTCCCACTTCTCATAACAAAGCATACAAATATAGATACAAGAAAACCCAGGTTTCTGTGGAGGCGACATGTGCAAAGTAGGCAGATTTGATCAGGGATGTAATTGGTGAGTATAGGGATTGACCTATACCTTTCCGAGCGTCACTATTCGCAAAAAATAAACAATGGAATACATTTCAATTTGATTTGATTTAAAAATAAGTTGCTTCATTGAAATGTTTTGGTCAAAAGGTATGGAATTGTATTGTGGAATGGTGAAAAAAAAAAAAAAAAAAAAATTAATGTATTAAGCAAAGGCTCTGTTCACGGATTTGTTGAGGAAACATCCGTTCCAGCTCAAACAGTGGCTCAAATCAGGCCAAAGTTGTTCCCATGTGTAAAATGTGGCTTATTTTCTTTAATAATGTGTTTTATTGTAACCTTGTTTAATAATATGGTTTATATTTTAAATCTAAAAGCCCCCTATGGGCAGGTGTTGAAAATTCGCACATGTGCTATAACACTTTAAACAATGCATCTGGTTCGTCCAATTAATAATTAGATATTAATTGCTATGTCCATATTAAATAAATAAATGAATGAAAATGACAATGCCAAAACTTAAACGGCCCTAAACCTGTTACCAAGTAATAGAATCACATTTGTTTTGTCCCTCATTATATTGTAAAAGCAGACAGTCAGGGAAAAAAACAAAACACTTTGTTTTAAAGCCTTTTTTGTTGATGGTGAACTAGCACAAGGGTTCCCAAACTTTTCAAGCCGAAACCCCCCAAATCACCACACGACAACTTGGGACCCTGTAGTTTCAGGTGCAAATCATGAATATTATTAATATTTGGATTTATTTCACTGTAATATACTGTTTTCAAAAAATACATCAAATTCAGTGTTTGAAAGATACTGTATGCCTTGAAGACATCTCGCGGCCTCTACTTCAGGGTCCTGCGACCCCCTGGAGGATCCCGACCCCCCACTTTGGGAACCACTGAACTAGCAGCTGGTTGTTGTTGTTTACATTACCATGAAAGTATTGCTCTGGGAAAGTGCTTAGAAATTCACCTCTGTGAAGAATTGGGATGTTAGGAACGTTAGGAATGAGGTTGGACCAAAACTAATGATTTTAAATGTACATACTCTCTTTTTCATTGTTACTAGTCATAGGTTCTTGTGCCAACTTAACCAATTAGTGACATTTCTTTTACTTGAATTCATACAGCATGAAGCAGTCGTGCACATTTGGATTTGTTGGTTTGACACATAGTTTGAAACATGAATCTTGAATCGTTCCTCAACTGTAACACTTTGAGTTCACATATTTTTAATAAAACATTCCGAGAGGTTTCCTACGTGACCCTATTTATATTCCTTCTCGTCGTTACAGTTGTCCCATGCCAACCACACAGCTTCAGCGGAGGCCTCTCTTGTCACCATGCCAGTATTGTGTCTGAAGTCAGTCCATCCAGGCCCCCGCATCTTCCACATCACACCCTGTCCAAGGCTCATCTTTCAGTCTGTGAAAAGACAAATCTCAGCATCACCCTGGCACCGAGCCACAGCCAAAGCCCCACAACAAAATGCTAATAGAACAAGATAAAAAATAAAAAAACACTGGGCATTGTCAAATTCAACAAAGAGGTTGTGGTGTGACGCACGCTTACTAATATTTCTGTGCATTTCCACTTCGCGCTAACACCTCGCATCGGGTGCTTTTGTGTGTTTTTGGTGTACTGTTTTTCCCACTTTGGTCTGAGTGAGTCAAACAGTATTTAACAACACAGACCTCCATGTGCAAGAGGAACAACAAGGCAGCCCCACAAATACAACAAATTAAAATGCAAGGTCTTTTCGCATGTGTAATAGGTTTAGTTGTTGGGATTGTTCAACCTCAAAGCACTTTTGGTCTTCAAACTCATCAGTAACTCTAGCTGACTTCAAAGCTGATTGGGGCACAACTGTATGACTGTGGGAATCACATGTTGGAATAATGGAAATGCCCACTCACACAAGAGGATAGGGCCGGTCTTGAAAACAATCCATTGACCTAAATTTGGCAAAAAGAAACTTATAATTGTGGAATCCGATGCCAAATTTGACTTGTTTTTCCCAATCAGGATTTGACGTCCAATTCACAAGTGTGGTGAAAGTTCAAGTTTAATGGGTTTTGTGGAGAGTGGGTGCTACCGAAATGGCAAAGGGAGCGCCACAGACAAAGCTCATATTTCTGCTTTTTGAGAGTTTTTCTTAATCAACCAAAGCAATATTTCTGAGTTACGCAAAATGAGGGCTTTTCAATATTGTCTAAGTGATTTGAGCGAGGTGTGTGTAGGAGACAAAAGACCTGTAACTAATTCGCTTAGGGAGTATGTATGCATTTGGACCCCTGTGGAGGAGCAGACAGTTGTTTTTATTACATTGATGAATTGTGCTAAGCTTCCACCGAACACCATTTTAAAGGTCTCACATAATAATAAATCAACTTGTAAGAGCTTTTAACTTTCTTATAATGATGTTTTCTCACGTCTTCATGGTCGAAAAAAAGGTTCTCAGGTTTGCAAGACGTATAGCTTGCTAGTACAGATGATGCTTGAGAATCTTTTTCTATGTTGGCCTCTTGTGACAAATATACCCCAGAATTTTGTTTTGTTTGTTTCATTTATGTATATTTAAGTTATCCTGCATCTTCAGTCTATCTCCTTCTCAGTCCCGCACAAAATGCTCTGTAATACGGCACTGTTTAAAGAGTCAGTCACTGGCGATCAACAAGAGATGGAGATTGTTGGCAAGGTGCACGCTATCACAGTCTGCCTGATGGGAGAGATCTCTACAGGGGTAAAACGTCCTCTGCTCCTTAACTCCCCGACCCACAAAACATTCCACACATTCTCTCACTATTGGCCTGTCCATCTTTCTCCACATTCTTCAAGCTTTGACGCTGATTTTTGTGGGGTTTGACTTGGATGAAGAAATATGCTTTCTTTTATTTTCTCTCGCTAGATGGAGTCATGAGCTACTTCCTGATTATTATATTATGGCGCAGGTGGCAATGAATTCTTTGAGGAAGTGTTCATTATGTTATGTGTTATGTTATGTGTTATTATGGTTCTCTGTATGGAAACTTTCAGGCAAAGGCAAGTGTAAGAAATCTGTTCGGCATCGGTGTACACCGAACAAGAAAATGATTACACATGTACATGTAATTACACACTAATGTGCAAGGCTTAATAAAGGAGTACAAATTGTAAAAAAGGTGTGCAAAGTGTAACAACTGTATACAACGTGTAATAAAGGTGTGCAAGGTCGAGCATCATCCAGTGTCTTGACGGACAGCCAATCGGATCCTTGGAGTGCTGGTGACCTTTTTTTGGGTTGACTTTTTTGTTCCATAACCCTCAGGAATGTTTAAGAAATTCAAAATGACACTCTTTCTGTGTCCCACCTCAGCAGCGACAGTGCACTGCGATAGGCCCTGCTTATGCCACTCAAAAACTTGACCACCTTCAGAACAAGAAATTCGTTTTGCCTTTGCCATCAGGATGTCATGACTGTGTGAATACCTGACACAAAATGACACTGAATCCACATTTTTGGCCTTAAAGGCACAAAAACTATTAATGTGCAGCAAAACAGCCTATTTCAGTATATTTATTGTTTTTAGTAAAAGCTATACTCAAAACATTTTTGTCTCACTCCCTTAGCTTTTTTTTTATTTTTTGCTCTTTTCTTGTTGCATATTGAAGTTCTACTTGTAACCTTGTTAAGATCCAACCAAGAAAGTGTGAATTTAAACTTAAACTTTTAATCTGGAATGTACATGTGCCAGCTTTATAAAGGGGCGTACAAGTTTCATAAATTGGGGAAAATTCCCAAATAACTAATGCACAAATAGACTATACCTAATGCTGCGTTCAGACCACATGCTTTTAGGGCTTCAAAATCACGGCCAAAGTCCCTAGTTGGACGCTTGTGCTTATTGAAGACAGGCGCTTGTCACCGAGCATCAAGACGCTCTGGACACGCATCAGCTCAAAGTGTGTTCTGAAGCGTAGCCACATCTTGGTAGGAGCTCTTGCCTGAAAAATAACTCAGATTTAATGTGTTAGTACACGCCAGCAAGGGCTGTAATGGAAAGTGAGACGCTATGTATGCCTTTATTGCACCTTGTACGCCTTTGTTACACGGACATCTACAATGTTTCACACCATTATTACACTTTGTACACTTTTATTAAATCTTAATATTTATTGTGTAAATTGTACACTTTATTGTGTAAGATTTGTACTTACATGTGTAATTACTTCTTTGTTACCTGTACCTAAACATGGAACTTGCGGGATGCAATCTAAAGTGTTAGGATTAAGGGTAATAACGGCTTGCACTTACACTTTATAAGCTTGTGTTTCTCTTGTAAGTTTCGAACCACCAACCTTCTGATCACAAAACAAACCACCCTATAATTGAAGCTACTGTCAGCAATCAACGTGCAATTATTTGCATAGCTTTCCGCCTTTATTTTCCGCCCAATGGTTCCGGAAGTAGAGGTTGTGAGGCACTGAAAAAAAAATGGATACTGTATTTTGGTCATTTTATTTTGAAAACCCATAGTCTAACTTGTAATACCAAAGTTTAACCATTAGTCTAAATGCAAATGTCTTTATGGCGCATGAGAAAACTTCCTGTCACAGAGAAAGTTACACATGCAGTACATTAGCACCTTTTATAACGCCCCGCTGATGTTGACACATAGATCATTGGATCACATACTGTTATTAGTATCCAAATTGAAGCGGTTCTTTCAGCATACAGCACACACCTTTTATTTTGACGCTAAACTTTAGCACTCATGCAGGTTTGACACTTTCGCTATTGCAGAGCGAGCCATGTTTGGATCTATACCAAACAATGCTGTATATAGAGACAATGCATTTGCTTGCATGTGTGATCAGAGCTTTTCCTTGTTGGGGGTATCTGGAGAGAAAGTTGAACAAGCACGTCACTTTGTCTTAATGAACCCATTAGTCAATACCATTCAATGACAGCAGTCCGTTACGGTATTGGTATTCTTGTGGGAAAACATCAGCTTTCTAATTAAGTGTGTCTGAATTAATCAAGCAGCCTCCATGGTGTGGTGTCTGAGGAGGAAGTTGTCATTAAAGGAATAGGCCACCGTTTTTATATACTAAGATATGTTCTTACCTCACTTTAGTCGAGTTAATATATCCCCGTCTGGTCATTGTCCGCGCGCTCTGTCACGCAAACGGAGCACATACGCAGCCTCTCCCATATGTGACATAGCTCCGAAAAAGCTCACGATAGAAGCTACCAAGCTCTTCCACGTGTTCCCTATTTAAATAAAGTTACGTGAAGTGTTTTCATGCGAAGTATATTTACACAGAAATGTAACGTGTCGATTTTATAAGCAAATAAAAAGGGGGACTATATTGTGAGGCGTAATTATACGAGGAGCACAGCGTCCGCGTAGTAACTCCTAAAGACTTCCCCCGCTCACTTCCGTCAATAACCTTTAGGAGTTACTGCGCGGACGTTTTACTCCTCGTATCATTACGCCTCACAATATAGTCCCCCTTTTTATTTGCTTATAAAATCGACACGTTACATTTCTGTGTAAATATACTTCGCATGAAAACACTTCACGTAACTTTATTTAAATAGGGAACACGTGGAAGAGCTTGGTAGCTTCTATCGTGAGCTTTTTCGGAGCTATGTCACATATGGGAGAGGCTGCGTATGTGCTCCGTTTGCGTGACAGAGCGCGCGGACAATGACCAGACGGGGATATATTAACTCGACTAAAGTGAGGTAAGAACATATCTTAGTATATAAAAACGGTGGCCTATTCCTTTAAGCAAAGCTCGTCAAAACATACACACACCAAGATACGTCGAGAAGTTTAACCTTGCGTCTTTGATATCCATCTCATTAGAAATTTAATTAAAAGTTAATTGCTAATAGCGGTTTTGGATGTCCTACGTAAAGATTAAGGTGACATACTGTAAAAACTGTATGAGTAGTTTGTCTATTCGTCTTAATACTTAAATTGGTAACACTATGTCTTGATTGTTCCTCACATTTCACCTTATTCTGTCCCGCCCACTTTTCATTCATTAAGCAGAGAATGAGGGAAAAAGTTTGCCGCTAAAATCTTTGTGTAAAATTTCGAATGTTCTTTTGCGCCAACAAGTCAACACTGCACCGTTTCTCTGAACTGCCTAAAAATGGCTTTGTGTTCGTGAAATAACTGATTTTATCTTGACTTCTCCATGCCCATGTAAACTAATAGGCATGAAGGGGCGGGCACAATTCATGGAGGTGCCGAAGCAAACTTCCGGAATAAGGTGAATGGCCAAGCCAGAACAGACCTGAGCAGAAAGTGACATATAGGCTTGAGCCGTTTGTGGCGCTGATGAAGATGGTTGGTCACTATGGACGCTTGGTAAATGACCCTCTTTCTATTATGGTGGTGGCATGATGGCTGAATGGTCAGCACAGACCACGAAGGTCCAGGCTCCAAATCCAGGTGTGTGTGCGCGCCTTTTTGCATGTTCTCACTGTGTCTGGATGGGTTTTTTCTCCATCAACCCAGAAACACAAGGCAACAATCCAGCGAGGTGAGCCTGAACTGCTAGGTTTCCCCAGCAGAATTAAAGGCATCAAATGCAGAGGACTTTATCAATGTTCGAATTACCTGTCAACTCAACTGTATTTGTAAAAGAACAGAAAAATATGCCTCAATAAGCCTACAGATTCTGAACAATACTTCTATTTCAAATTCGGCATTTAAATACATTTCAATCAACTGGTTAGTTCACACTGACCACTGGAAGTCTTCGAGATAAACCGCACACACGCTCACACACACACACTCACACACACACACACGATACACATTTGTTGTTCACGAGCTGCATAAATTACTCCTAAAAATCCTTCTTCGTCTGTTTTTGAAACTGCCTGGCATTTAAACTCTGCTCTTTTGCTGTTATGAATTTCACTAACCTTTCCAGAGCGAGCTTGTCCTTTTTTTCTGGTATTTGGGTACCATTTTTTGCTGTGTGGGGATGAAAACAATTGTGTATATGATGGAATGAAAGTGGTCTGTGTTGTTTATTCGCACAGCTCCATTTGTTTCTCGTATAGTCTCCTTATCTTTGCTTCGGTGCCCTCCCCCATTTGACCTTTGGATGTAAAGTGCTGGTTTGAAGATGCCATGTTGGATCAGGACAGAGGGGCTGCTGCGATACGGTCCTAGTGTAAGGGGGAAAGAGGGAGACAAGTGGAGAACTTTCAGCTCGGTGACCTCTGCAAACTTTGACCTTTCAATAACGCTTCTGTGTCTGGCATCTACATACAGCAAATGCTGTTTTGTTTTGGAGTTCACCCCCTCTGAACCTCCTAAAACCTGTATTGCACCTTTTCAAAGAGTTTACGCAAAGCTTTACAAGTCATGTGGACGTGCTGTCTCTTGTCTTGTCGATCAGTGTAGTAGACGTGGGCCTCTTCATGTGCAGATTAAAGTAGATTATGCAGAAAACAGCAATGAATCGCATCCTTTCCCCTCTGGCTAACGCGCTTCACTCTGCTGCCTCTCACTGCTCCATGTCCGTAAGAGTATATGAGCTGTGTGTTCACCCCGTGGCTTGAACGGCACGCTGACCCCATTTAAGAGGCTACATTGTCCATGCGAGCGCAGCGTGCCTCGGTGTGCGCCCTCCTCTAAACTGTCATCAGCTCATGTCCTGCCTCGTATAAATAATTCAGTGAACATTCGAGGGCCCTGGAGCAGAAGAGCACTTGACCAGGCCGCTTTAGTCGCTTCTCACACAGAGACACTTCCGAAACCGACACTTGTAGTCTGCTGCCACAACAAATCAGTTGTGTGGGAGGAGAGCTGCTACTTCAACTGTCAATGTATGTCTATGACAATACAAGACCGCAAAACACTGTACTTGGCCATAGAAATGTGTAAATCCTTGAGTTTAAATTATATCAGTGGTTCTCAAGCTTTTCACGCCAAATCCCACCTCGCCTGACCTTTCAAGTGCCGCCCGTCCCAGATCAAATCAGCGTGTGCTTTGTTTATGAATATATTTGTATTGTTGGCTCCACGTGTTATTCTATATTCTATGTCCTTGTGCTCTATGAGTGTCACACAAGCACCTTGACCCAGAGACCCCTCGTCCTTCAGCTGATGTGTAGTGCATTTAATGGGACTGACCAACACGTATATGTTTTGTGGAATTCCTAACTCAGGAGTACGCTTGATTATCCCACTGGCCTTAATTGAGATAACAATGCAAATTCCCTTCATTAACTGTGACATGGACAATTTCTCCTGCACTCCACAGGGACACCATTATATTCAGAGCCCACAGAGCAGGTTGCAAGGTGTCATCAGATATTCAAATGGCATGCTTGTTTAATTGCAGTAAATGTTGCATGTCCAGACCGGGCTGGAGGATGACAGTTTGGGGTGTGTGCCTTTGGACATGTTGTGTCCCTGTGTACAGTATCTATACAGTAATGTCTCGATGACTAAGTGTTTGAACGTGTTGGAATAATCCATAAACAAAGATAAATAGAGACAAATTACCAATTGTTTTACAGGTTTACATAAGGAGAGTTTAGTGCTTGGACCCTGGCAGAACATCAGCTGTACGAAAATGTGTTTCGAAAAATCTTTCCCAGGCATAGACCCTCTAAAAAAAAAAAGTCATATTCAATGCAATAGTTGAGGCCTTTAGCAATACAATAAGCCCTTGAACAAAAACAATATAAGCTACAAAACCGAGGAAAAGAGCTGCATGTTGTTTGCTGAATGCAACTCATAGCACTCATAACTTTAATCTTGTCGATTAAAACTTGCTGGAACATTTGTAAAATTACTAAAGTAGATTTAGGTAATGCAATGGTAAAACTCACCACAGAGTTAGGGAGGTGTGTGAAAATAAAAGTCCCAAAAGGGCAAAAACATTGTAAATCTTTTCAATGGAAACCAGAAGTTACTTCCAAATTGCGCGCACTGACGACGAGGGGCAGGAGGGCGAGTCACCTGACAGCTCCCAACATGCACTTCTTTGCATACATTTGTCTAAAATGTATAAAAATAGAGGCCTGAGGTTCTGTGGGTCCTGAAGGGTGCTACAATAAACTCTTTTCACTTATATTGGCAAATATGATGTGAGAGGCATGAGTAATGTTATATCTGAGAGGCCCATTGCTCATTATATACAAGATTATCTGGGAACCATAACTCGAGACAGCGTGCCAACGGAGGGGTATAAAAGGATAGATCGAGTGGCTAAGTTGTGTAATTGCATCCAAATAATTATCTGAACGTCAGTAGAATTTGCAGATTCTATTGTGGGCCAATGTGGTGCAGTACAGGCCTGTTCACCCATCTGGTCTGGCCGGCCCAAAAGTACGTCGGCCCACTGGGAAAACTCCTGGTGCTTCCGATGGCCAGTCCTGAGAGAAAGCCATAAAATAGATAAATGTCAAATATTCATTGGGTAGCAGTGGCATTGGTATTAGGTAGTTGGTTCAAGGTGTGTTCAGGACCTATGGGCTCCCCAGCGCAGCTGTCTGCAGGCCCCGGTGCTGTCCCGGGGGGGTCCTGGGGGAGTGTGTTGTAGGAGTCTTGTCTTTTATGGCGGCAGCGGTAAACATGACAGGCTGTTTGGATACCATCTGTTTCCAATGGCTGCCACATGGTAACAGGGAGCTCAACCTGAGATGTGCTGTGTCTGTCTCAAAGACAATGCTGCTGTCTTAAGGGTTTTACTGTACGCAGTGACAGCGGAGACATGAGGCGGACAGTGGAAGAGGGAGGATGGTAAGCTGAACTTGGCGTTTCCATGTGCCACTTAGCATCTAACAGCACCCTACGGGCCTGCATCTACAACCTCATACCAATACATGCATGTTAACACCCTGCCAAGAAGCACACAGTGGTACGGGCAGGCAGAGTTTTGACAGTTACGGGAAGGTTCGAATGGGCCTCTAGAGGCACAGAGGTCTGCATAGTGAGATTAGACAGAAAACATTACCATATGCATAAACAAAATGCACAATATTGTTACTATCTAAAGTCACACACCTAAAGGAGTGTAAGTTCATGAGACATTGATATATTGATAGATTTTGTATTTTTGTTGGAGAGCGCATCTGAGCAAAAAGTAATGAGAGAGCGAGAAATCAATTCTACTTACGTAACAATTACAAAACAAAAATACTATATGCAATTTAATAGCATAGTGGCTGTAGCTCTCGTGCATAATGTAACCTTTTTAGAACCCCATGAATACACACACAAGACAATACTATGTTTACCACTGCAGGGAGGCTTGAGCAGCAGCTTACACGTGTCTTATTTTGGTTGAGAAAGGCACAATAAACACTTGAGGCTATTAAGCTAAAGAGTATTAGGAGGCACGGTCCCAGAGCGTGACAGATTGAGTTAAGTTCCTCCAACACTGCCTGGCTGCTATGGCAAATGATTATTTCCTTTAACACTTTGCTCTGCCAAATTGGGCTGACACGTAAAGAAGTGTGTCATGCTCATCCTAACACATAATTCATTACGATATCTCTGATGCTTTCATTTGATCACCTCACTGATTAATTTGATCCCCATCTCCCACATGTATCAACACTGACTCGGTTTTACAGATGTGTTGAGAGTCTTTTAGTGCAAACAGCTTTTTGTGTAAACAACACAGTTTTTTTAAAATAATGAATCACATTGCATCTTCTGCTTCCGTGAATATTAACTCTTCGACTACTCAATATGTCACCTTTGTAAAAGTAAACTATCTAAAAAGTGTCACCAACAACTGCACCGATACATCTGATGCTACCACATGACACTGTTGTAAGTTACCTACAAAGTTTAGAATACCTTTTTCAATAGAATACATTATATATTAAAAAGTCTATTTTTTTCTCAATTGTAACCCATTTATTCCCAAAGTGAGCACTCTATTTCTTCAGATTATTATTGAGTTTAACATCAATCACTTCCACTATCCAAGGCATACTGGTTCTTTGCTAAACATTCAGAAAATAGTTCACCCAAAAACGACAACAAAAATGAATAACAGTAATAAGAAACAGTAGTTTTTCTCCGTCCTCACGCTCTTTGGCCCACTCACAAATTGAAGAGCTGCTGCAGTCTGGCTCTCATTACTGCACACTGCATTTACATTGAATAGGTTATTGGGAGCCAACTAAGTGGAACTAATGTGGGACAGAAAACAAGAGGGTTCAGCTTCTGTGTTACACCAGCCCTCCTCTCTGTAATGGGCACTCTGTGATCACTGCTAAGTAGAAATTCTTCAGTCTTAAGGATGTACTTCTCTTGGGTGTTAATGGAATAACAAGCTTACAAAACAATGATTTCAATGCACTCGTTTTTGCGGTTTCTCTCCTGGACTGTGGCCCTGTATGTTGTTGATCTTATAATTATTCAGGGGCTGATGACTGGGCCATATGGTAGATGTCTTTTTGCCGTTGTGATGAGGCGAACGCTTGATAATGGTCTCCAGGGTCATCCTTTGAGTCATAAGAGGAAATAGAAAAACACTTTAGAATAACGCACCCCTACTAAGCATCAATACATCATTAATAAATATATGAAGTCTTTTAATTAGTATTTTTAAGTCTTAGATCTTTTGCATATTTATGTGTGAAGCGCAGGGAAGACATTTATTTGTATATTGCATTTCACAGAATAGGTCACATAACGCTTCACAAGGGACAATTCTTTGTTCACTCTTTACACGCCACGGTGGTGGTATGTGCAGTATGTAGCCACAGCTGTCCTGGGGTCGACTGATTGAAGGGTTGGCTGCCAATACGCACAATCGGACCCATTCTCAACCTCTTTGCATGGCATTTTCACACAAAGTTTTGGCTCATGCTATGATCATCTTCCCATGACGTGTGTTCTGTCTCCAGAGGCTGTAATTCTGTGTCCTGTTTCTTGGTATGGGCTCTTTGTGGGTGCAGATAAGGGCTGATACCTCCACCTCTGGATGGGAGAGATGGGGTGTGGGAGCGCCACAGATGCCCCACTTTTATGGAGGTAAGGCACTCGCTGAAAATGGGCCCATGTGAATGCATGAAAATCCTGTAAGGGCTGATGTCACAAAGATTCTCTGTGCAGATTGTAACCTTTTGGAAGCGAAGTAAAGTTTGATCTCACCACAACCTTCTAGAGTCTCTGCTGTGTTTTTGCTACTGGAAATATACAGGCATTTTATTTATCTGTATACCACAGTGTTTGTGGATGACAGTGGAACAGGGGCAGTAGTGGAGGCATCTATCTTGTATAAGAAAAAAAGGCCCAGACATGCTTCTGTGCTTTGTTTCACAGATCAAAGTTTTTAGAGGGGGTGGCATTTTCCTGTATCTGATAGTGATTATTGTTTTAGAATATATAACCCAGTAAATGTAATAGAGATTAATTATGTGTGTTCTGAGCATTACATGCACATTCATTCATTCATTTTGGGAACCTTTATTATTTTTTTCAAAATTCCTTGTACAACATAGTCTCTTCGTTGGCTCTATGGTCAATTATCTTTCCACCTATAAACAAAATTGCATCAACAATTTTCCAGTCGTTTTTGCAAACTGACAAACTCATGTTAAGGTTCAGGTATACTTTATTATTGAAGCCGCTGGGGCAACCTGTTGGAGAAAAAAGAAACACCTCAAATGTTTGATGTCACTTTTTTCCCCCATACTTTAACACACACGCCTATTTCCTGACTGATTTTTTTTTGTTAGTTCACAGAATAGAAGAAAGATTGAGAAAGACAAGGAAAGAGAGACTGAGATGACTTTCTATGTGGACGTGCTTCAGCTGGATTTAGCTGTATGAAGTGAGATCAAATATTGAGTAACTGAAGGAAGGGCATCAGCACATCAAAGACATGGATCGAGAGGCACAAGGAGAGATTAAAGGCAGCCTTGAAGAAGTGAGTGAAGGAGACCAAACTGCAGCGGTTGTAGCCACGCGATGGTCAGTCAATAGCCAATATACTGCTATTGCTGCTGAACGTACGTTTGTAATGTAACTCGCCATCTTAAACGCTTTCTCAATGGCCTTGATGTGGAAGGTCACTAGAGAATAGGACGGAATTAAATCCACTGCTTTGGGAAGTTACTTTGTGGTCAGTGAGTGAAGGAAAATCATAATTTTAACAGCTTGTCGTTGAGCCACCACTTTACTATGTCTTTTAGATATATTTCACTTAAACCAAAAGAAGATCCAACAGTGATGCAGCAATCAAATACCACTCTCCTTTGTAGGTGTCTTCCGGATAAGGGCTGTTCGAGTCGTTACCTGTTCTGGTTGTTTAGAGTATAGTGAACATTTCGTCTTTCAGCACAAAGGCGTCGTCAAACATTGTAATTGTAGGTTGCCATATTGAATGTGTAGGCTTCCTACCTGTACTTTCAGTGTTTGAAAAAGAAAGAAAAACTTTAATAACACTTTTTCTTTAACACTTTATAACTTGCAACCTTTGGAATATTTTTGAACATTATATTAAACTACAAAGGGATCACACTCCTCAGCCTCAGTAAGGTCTTTTCCAGGGTGCTGGAGAGGAGAATCTGGATCCTTGGATTCAGGAAGAGCAGTGCGATTTTCGCCTGGGCACAGCACACTGGACCAGCTCTATAACCTCCATCAGGTGCCCGAGGGTTCGTGGGAGTTCCCCCAACCAGTCCGCATGTGCTTTGTGGAGCTGGAGAAAGCGTTCGATCATGTTTCTCGTGGTGTTCTGTGGGCGGTGCTCCGAGGACCTCTGCTAAGGGCAGTTCGTTCCCTGTACGTATGACAGCAGCAAGAGCTTGGTTCTCATTGCCAGTGTTCCGTCGAGAGGAGCTGCCTTGTCGAGTGGAGCTGAATGGATCACTGCGCATGCGTACAGTACTAGTTTCTCGTAGAAAAGGACTGTTGACTGCGTTTAAACGTTGTGCACAGCAACACCAGTCACCTGACATTCAGTTTGTTTCAACAATACAAACAAGCAGCAGCTCCCAGCACATGATTGTCTCCGCCAGGACTGTCCTTTGTCACCAGTTCTGAGCATCTCTTTTGTGGACAGAATTTCTAGGCGCAGCAAAGAACCTCATGATCTCATGGCTGCTGTTTGCAGTTGATGTTGTCCTGTTGGTTTCATCAAATCAGGACCTTCAGCTGCACTGGAGCGGTTTGCAGCCGAGTGAAGCGACTGGGATGAAAACGAACACCTCTGAATCTGAGACCATGGCTCCCCACCCCACCTCACCCAGTCCTCAAGCGGCCACCCCATCTTAGATTGTGCCACCCATTGGCCACCCCTGTCAGCATTTTTTGTACAATAACAGAACACATAATACTTATACTATCTTAAGAAACATCACACTGAAAATACACTTGATCCAAATGAGCCATGTAAGTTACCTCAGTCTGGTAAAATAAAGGAAAAAAAGAAAAAGTAGCCTAGTCCACATCAGTGACACAAAGTAAACTGGTAAGTAAAAATATTAAAGACACGCGAATTGGCTCATGGAGTAAGTGACAATTAAACAGAATTACTTCATAACTTACATTTATGAATTGCATCTGACAACTATAGTTTCGTAGCATGCTTAAACACTATAGACATTGAAATTCAATCGAAGTGCCCTGTTCGGGACCAATCTGTGTGAGCCGTTCCTTCCTGGCTGGCTTTGGCTTGGTTTAGAAGTCGAGCTTGGGTGGACTTTTCTCATAAATATGCATTCGCTCTAAGCCTTGTAGTCTCACTGCTCTCTGCTCCCTCCAAAACCTCAGTCCTGTAATCAGTTGCAACACAGGTGCAATGATATGTGCGTGCAACGTGTGTCTGAGCAAAGATAGAGTTTGTAATAGTATTTTTTTTGTGTGGTTATCGCTGCTGCTGCTGCTGCCATACCATTTTTCCTGGCTGTCACACTACAACATAAACATCTAAGGGATTAAAAGATTTATGTCAAGACTGCGAAATCTCGGGAGAATCTTCGATCTCACTCGGTGCAAAGCAAACCCATAGGAATTCTTAAAGATTTGCCCTATAAATACTGCAAGGCATGGATGTGTGTGTATGTGTGCGTGAAGCTGTCTACGTGATGGCTTTATTAGTGCTCCACTAACACGTTTAAAAAGACGGAAAGAGACGATTCCAACCCACCCCAGTGGAACAAGTCCTTAAATATAACAGTGTGATGAGTCCAACCGTGCGCGTAATCCTGATGCTGAATTTAGATGTAGTTTTTTTGCTGTTAATGTTTGTGAGGGTGCGTGCACCCCGCATGTGCCGCTAGTCGAAAGGCACAGAAGCTCAAGGCCTCAGATCTCTGCGTGTACGATCTGCTGGGAATATGTCATGTGATGATCCTTTTTTATCTACGCAGTTGGTGTGTGTGAGTCTGTGTGTGTGAGCGTGTGTGAGTAAGCGTTCTTGTTGCACGGGCTGAGGACTCAAGCTCCATCTTTCTCCCACTCATCTTTCCCTTTCTCTGGATGAACTGGAGATGGAAACATTACAGATACTGAAATGAAGACTTTGAACGATGTTGCTCGTTACTTAGTGGGCATAAATAATCTGTTTTTTGAAGCAATATTAAAGTAATTCATGCCCCAGGAGCCATAAGCACCACTGCAGGTGTTGTAGCATGTTACGTTTTTTTACTCATTAATATTGTACATCCAATTACACAATAGAGATAATTTTTTTCACTCAAACTTAGCTTTAAATACTGTTTAAGTGGTGCTAGCCCACAGTTAGCTTTGCCAGTTAGCCTGATAGCTTCATCTTCATGATTCCATTAGTGTGTATTGGTGGCTCCGGGTCGGAGCAGGAAAACTGCAAGTGTGGTTTTCTGGCCAGAGACACCATGGGGAGATGAAAGACCCCCCCAATCATCCCATCAACACTTGTATTACCCCCAGAGGGACTACGAAAAGGATTTATTAAGGTAAACAAGTTACTTAATACTGCTTTAATGAGAAGTTTGTATCCTCTGTTGTAGATTTATCATAAAATCTTTAACGATTGACCAAATGGTTAAGCGCAATTGAAGGATTACTACTTTATACACAACGCCGATGCCAAACAGTAAATTAACTGGCAGAAATGGAAACAGACGATTTAAGTAACGCCCACCAACTTGCACACCCTAGACGTTACAGTGCAGCCAGAGTAAATGGAGTCTTCATGTTTTCAGAGCGAATAAATTATTTTGTAACTCTTTCAACATTCAGTGTCAACAGGGATGTTTGTATCTGCTTTCACCAGGCAAAAACCATGACAGTAATTGACATTCCTTTTGACTTTTCCATTGCACTTCTCTTGTCTTGATCAGAGGCGCTGAATGATGTGCACTGTATCTTAATAATCCCTTTGACAGGTGAAGATCATCTTTTTACACTATTATTAGGAAGGTCTGATAGTTCTTAGACATTTGAGCAATGAAAAATATGCTGTAGTTTTGCGCTTTGAGCTTTTTCTCATCCATCTATTGGCAGCGTTAAAAGTGAAGGACTACAAGGATCAAGGTTGCTTTCATTGACTTTACTCTTAGATTGTTATTGATATCAGTGCAGACAGGCATTGACACTTGATTATTTTGTATTTTTATTGAACTGATCATTTGTATTTTTAAGCATTTGTCACAACTATTTGTGTCTAGAAAGAGCCTGTGATTCACAACACTTGAAATCCTTCATTCATTGTTTATTAACCTTGCCTTGTGATATCACAGCCGTGCCCCACTTTTAGAACAAATCTTTGGTAATCTTCTATCCCCTTTTCAATGTAGTACGCCAAGATGAATATTAAAAATAAATGAGTTGTCAAATGGATGTCAGAGCACAACAGAAACATTGTGCAACATGAAACCATGAAACCAGACTTTTGGGGGCTGTGTGTAAGCTTGTCAGGGGTGAACTTATGTGTCTTCTGACTTTTTGCTTAATGGACATAATGTACATGACAGGTTTGCACCTATGAGCCAAACCATACTCTTCTCTTTGTCATCAGAGACTGATAGCCTACTTTGCCAACTCCAACGACTGCAGTAACCTTGGCACATCTGACTTTCGCTACAATAATCCCTTTAATGTGGCATTCTGATGTTCGGAACTTTATCTGCACCTCCCTACTTACTTTTTGGCCCATGAGTTTATAGTTCATATTGAAGTTTGCAAAACAAAAACATTTTTTAAAATGCATATTAATCATTGAACATAAATCAAGCAAAACAATCTGAAGTTTTGCCTCAAACAATGACTATAGCTCTCACAATATGAAACAGTGGGTAGTGGTATATTGTATTACACTGCACAGGTAAAACAGACTCAGAATACACCAGTCCACCCTTTGAGAAGCTAATGGTTTGTGGTGAAGCAGTTTCGAATCAAAAATATAAAGATGCAATGAGTATAGATTTATTGAATAACCTCCCTGTATAAGTGTTTTGGCTCTGACCTTGATGAGAAGTGAGCTCTTGGCTAGACAAATCAATCCGACTCTTTCCATGTTAAGAATGACATACCAGACATGGCTGCTGATTTCTGTAACTAAAGCATCCGCCACAGGAAACATGCTTTTGCAGTGACACCCATAGGTTAGTCCTATGTAAACAAACACTCCACATTATTCAGTCGATGTCCCCTCCCCTGCTTCTATAGTTGACGCTCTCCACAGGCCCGGCCCACTGTAAACTGAACCACAGTAGCCTGTCCGCCCTGTGCCCTGGCTGTCAGCTTTCCAGGCAGGCTGTGTTGACAAGGGGAGGCCACTAGTGCTGTCTGTCAGGGGTTATTCTTGGGGCGGAGACAGTTCAGCCCATTCGCTGACACTGGCTGCGTGCGCGGGTGCCTCAGGGGCGGGCGCTTGGCAGGGATATACAGTGTGTGTATGGGAGGGCGGACGCTTGTGCATTTGGCGGGGAGCTACCAGAGGTTAGCCTCGCCAGATGACAGGTATGAGCGAGGCAGAAAGAGAGGCTCAGGACGTAAGGGGAGGGATATACAGGGTCTATGCACACAAGCACACACAGACACCCAGATTAAGGGCGGAGGACAGGGCCAGCCACCTCAACAACACAGCTGGGAATAGAAAAGACAAGTTATAAGGGAAGTCTCAATGGAGAGCACACATGCACCATTGAGGAAGACGACAACTTTTAGTAAATGTATTGTACCACAACAATCACAAGCCTGTGTACCTTTTGTACCCATCCAACATAGAACAGATGTAAGGGGTTGCATGCCATCCAACTGCAGCAGAGGCAGGTGATTTACTGTGGTAGCAGCACAATTGTACATAATGTATCGGTACAGGTTTTTAGTGAATTATAAGAATGAAGAAATTAGTCTAAATCTAGCCTCATGAACAGGCACTCTGCCAAGGTTCATACAATCCCCCATGTCTCACAGGAAGGTGACCTCAGAGCTGGGTCTGAGGCACAAAAGTAAAAGTGAGTTCAGTTTAAAATAGTCCACACTTCAAGTCTTATATATAATGATATCCATGACATTTTTAGAAAGGAGTCAGACGTGAAATGCAGACAATTAATGAGCATTGACCAGTACAAAAACACATCTACAGCATAACTGCACTGTCAGTGCATAGTAGCATTGGCAGATCCAACTGTATTGAATAAAACACCTTACAATTACTCATAAATCTTCGAGTATGAGCTGCTGCTTAAGTTAGAATAACTGTTTGATTTAAGGGCTGTGGTGATGGTTGGTTAAAAGGACCTTGGTTCAGATGCTAAAGCTATGTCTTCAGATTTATAATAAATGTCAAGTCCAAGCAGTCCCATTGTCCGGAGTCAGGCCTTTTTCAAGTTTGGGCAGGAGCTGAAGGAACTTTTAAAAAACTTGACAATAAAGAAAAAATATTATAATTATATTATTATAATAAATATATGTTTTTGCAGGGTACTTGACATTCATAATTGTGCAGCTTCCTACATGTGCCTTTGAATACAATCACTAATGAGGTGCGTCTGCAGCATATTCCTTACTTTTACCTTAGACCTCTATTATCATCCTGAGTTTCTAAATCTAAGATTAGATGAATGGCAATTGACTCATTCCTGTTTCCTATAATAGAAGCAGCATCCTGACGCACCAAATGAGATGGAGTTCAGGCATTAGCATTGTGTTAATTTGACCCTTGGTGCGTCTGTGCAATCAGATCTGAAGCCAAAGCACTTAGCCTATGCTAAGGATTAATGACGGCCATCTAAAACAATTTGGGAGCCAATCAGTTGAAGTGAGGAGGCTAAATCTAATATGATAATTTATCTGCATCGCAGTGCCTGGCTTGGCAGGGAGGAGTATGCTAATTGTGCGACCCTTACCTAGTGTCTGGTTGCACACAGCTGGGTGTGTGCACTCACTCGCCTATGGGGAACTTTGAGGGACTTTGGAGTTTGCTGAAGCGACTTCTCCTTGGAGGATGATGGGAAGTGAACCCCGGCGCCTCACAGTGCGCTCAGCCCTGCTCCCCTCAACCCCTCCATTTCAATTTCCATAATGTGCCTACCACCAATGACATGACAGCATGCTGCAAATAAGTGTCTATATTAGTATCAGATGGAGATGCAGAGGATAGGGCTTTAAACTGGTTGGAGGGGCTCCCCAAGGGAGCATTTCTACCAGTATAGAACATCAGTTACACAGTTACAACAATAGACTCTAATTGATTTGTTTAATTAGCTGGAGATAAAACTACTTCTACAGCCTGTCATGTTGATTCAGAGGGGGCCTCTCGGTCTCTCTGCAGCCTGCATGGCCTGCGTCGAACACCATGCCAGTCAGACCTCCATTTAAGTTTAATTATATGTAAATGAAACTACTGAACCTCTTTCAATGGTCATTACTAAAACAAATCTTTAACTTCACCTTTTACTTCACCACGCACTCAGAAAGACTCAAGCTTCTTGTAAATTCTTATTAAACTTGCTAAGATACTCTTTAAATTTTATGCCCTAGTTCATACAGACAAGCAATTAATCAGCGCTTTTGATGGAGAGGTAACTCAGTAAAATCCTCTGGCAGCTTTGTATTGTCCAGACTGAGTGCACTTGTGTCGGTTAGGCAGAGGGAGGGGTGTGATGGGGTAGGGGACTCTGGATCAAGGGGCCTGTAAGGGGCTGTGTAAGAGTTTCTATTTAAACTGATGCCACACAACAAAAACATTCAAATCCTTCACACCCCTTTTCTCCATCTTCTTAGCTTGGCTGTTTACTATGTCCCTAAACTTCTGGCTATATAGTTGGAGCTATAAGAGCAGGGGAGTGATTACAACTTCCTTCAGTGTGAATGGTGCAGATGTCGGGCCGGCCTCACTCAAGCAGAACAATGGCCTCAAAGGCGTCTTGGACACAATAGGGCTTTCTCCCCGGCCTGGAGATGTGCCTCTATAGCAGCTTGCCGCGCGGGGATGCTAAGCAGGTGGCACACAGGAGACAGACACAAGCCCTTTTTAAGTTTGCCTGAGTGAAAAGCATGAGCGCTACATGTGTGGAGGAGATTGCTTCTGTGGTCAGCCCGGGCATTAGCGTCTGGAGGTGTCATTTAGCGGTGGATTAGCCAGGCTGTCCCGTTCACTGGGGATTTTCTCTCTATTGATGGGGCGCACAGAGAGGAGGCCGGATTGATGCTCAGAGGCGTCAGTCCCTCTGATCTGCCCCGGCGCGGTTAAAGATTGAGAGCTCTTTTACTCTCTGAGAAGGAAGTTACAAAGTCCCCCTCACACAACGCTAAAGTCCCTTCGCAGCCCTCTCT
Organism: Gobius niger; assembly: GCF_951799975.1. NCBI lineage: Eukaryota > Metazoa > Chordata > Actinopteri > Gobiiformes > Gobiidae > Gobius > Gobius niger. Next base: position 21,785,531 of record NC_136860.1, read on the forward strand.
CCACACAAACACCCTGCAACAAACATGCAGCTCTTTATGATAGAGGAACCTTTCTAAGCATCCCAAACAGCTAGTTTAAATGTGTGAGTGGAGACACTGAAACGCATTCTATATCACAACCTAAACATGAATTATTTATTTATTCGTTTAATAACTTTTTATGTAAGCTCTTATGGTTACATCATTTATCAAGCACTGGTAAACACCAAACTCATTATTTATTAACAAAGCATCGTCATTTGGTAATCATTCAACCATTGATTGATAGGTTATCGCTCAGACATTTACCACTGACACCCACAATGTGTGCAATAAAATATTTTTCCTTTGTAGACCCTTGTCGTAAACAAAGTCGTAGAAAACTGTAGTTGTTTTGATAATACTGCTTTTGTATTTATGGTAATGTGATGAATATTAAGTAATATTATAATATAGTATTAAGTTAATTTAATGCTAAATCGACCTTTTAAAGTTATAGAAGCTGCAGTTACACGTATGACCTGAGGTGGCAGTAGAGAGTATAAAAATGGCCAACTTGCATCTAGCCCCTTTAAGTGATTATAAATGATTCATAAATGAGATTGGTTCGTAAATATTTAGCAAACGCTGAACAAATTATCTAATGCCTTACAAATGTGTTACTAATATGTAATAGTGTGTAGTTATTATAAAGCTACCAATCTTTTTGTCCGGGCACCCACTCTGCCGCACATTCTTCTGCATATTTGTATATTTAATTCTGCCAGTGTGAGAATCCCACCGTGTGTTTACCATGGTCCTCCCCGCTCTCGCTCTCTGTCCCGCTACCCCCTCTTTCTTTCACTCTGGAGCTGAATATAATTTGCTCTGCACTTCCACCAGCAGTGTGGCACTTGGTTACATTGGTTTTAGCCCGGGCCCAAGCCGAGCGAGCAGTGGGGACCAAATGAGGAAGAGTCACCTGGCGTCTCCTTCCAAGGTCTTGCAGAGTTAACATGTAATGAATAAATTAATATCTAATGAAGAAAGGAGGGGCGGGGGGGCTCACCCTGCACTCATGCTATCAGGGGCACGAGGAGGGGAGAGGCAGGAGTCTGAGGAGGATGCTGCGATGTTACAAACAACATCAAAAGCGGGGAAAGATTGGTGCTAAATACTGTGCATGCTCTCCCGCTGTGATCATTTGAGCAGAAGTTAATGTCATCTGTACTTTTCCCTCTTTCGTCTTCTCTGTCTCATTTGTCTACTCATTTAGTGCTATTCATGCCAGAACCCGGCCTTCATCAGTGCTGCCTGATTAAAGAAATGCGGCTTTTGTAGCTGTGTTTTTTTTTTTTTTTTTTTTTTCATCCAGGTAATTTTTATGATCACTTTCGGCTTCTTTGTTTTCAGCAAACCTTGATTTGGTAATTCATGCTTTATATGCATGATATTTCCACAGAAAAAAGCGCTTTTAAGAGTCAGCAATCCTGTGAGTGCGGCATATCAGCTATGTTGCATGAAGCACTTGGCATTATTAACGTTAGGTCAGAGTTTCATATGGATAAAATATAATGCACTCACGATATAGAGCCTGAGTTCTAGTAACGAAAACTGAGAATAGAAACAACAAGTATTTGACTCCAATGGTTATTGTTTTATGTCAGATCCAATAGCAAATAATGCATTTTTTGGACAAAGTAATTCACATGCAGGATTTTTACATGATACATTTCAGAGCTCTACTGTGATATGCTAATGTTTTAGTAGATAATCATATATCTTATTCTTATTAGAAGTTCCATTTGTGTATGATTGCACACAATACATTTGCCTCCTGAAAGTGTCTTTTCTTGGCCCTCTCCCAATCCCCTCTGCGTCCCTCGGTGTTGCAGACGGCACTACAGTATGGTGTACGATGTATTGCGGCGGGAAAACCATATGCCCACAGATTTACCTTTCTGCTATCTTTGTCATTGAGGACTCTTTATGCGTCATTGCCACACGTGCGCGGCGGGTCCTGCTGGGCTGTTGCTAATGCCGCGGCCCCCTTGTGAGAGTACATTATCTCTGAGCCTCCCTATTATTCCAGGACAGTCTTTGACTTCTAATGTGCCTATCTGCACCTTCCGTACTGTCATTATAACACCGGCTAACAATCTATTATTCTCATCGTTTGTCATTACACCAGCCGATTCTTTATTAGCTGGAGATGTCTTGTTTAGATACCTCATTTACATAGCTACTATTTGCAATAATAAGTACTGTATGTTGTATTAAACATCTTGTTACGCTGACAGGAAAACATATCAAACCTGCCCGTTCCTTGCTTTTATTGAAATATAAGCAACATGGCTGCCAGAGGTGAGACAGATTACCCTCAACTCTGAAATAAATGTATTTTTAGCGGCAGAATGTACTTTGATCCATTGCCACGCGCTCTGAAAGTGTGTGCGGAGCTGCACGTTAGCTCGCCGCTCAGAGGAAATGCCTAAGCTTTCAGTGGTCAAAGTGCAGTGTTCAATACATAAATTGTACCAAGATGAAAAGATGATGAAATCCAAAGGTATTGTAATGTGAGTTGACCTTTTTAATGTTGGATATAATGTAAAGCTGCCAAACCTTTGATGGGAACATTATGTGTTTCTCGTCTTCTACCTTTTTGATGCGTAATGCAGACCTTTGTGGAGCAAGAATCACCGCGCATGAAATAAGAGCTCATATGAAACAATTATCAGGCAATGTCATTGAACAAATGTACAGTAGCTATTTTAGATAAATGCAAAATAAAGGTGACACGTAAGTCCACGCAAATATTCCTGCTTTTGACCTAAACAGCTGTCAATGTCAGTATGTCAATGCAAAGCGTATTCCTATGAATATACTTCAGTAAATCAATTCATGAAATATATAAAAATAGCCCCTCACTGCATAACTTTTTTATATTGTGTATGTCATAGACTATTACCAATATGGAGATCAAAATGCATATAATTAGAATCATTATTATATATTATTCTCCATTTGAATGTGGAATCTTTTCTCATTTTCTTACACTCTAAAAGTTGTTTAACGACTGCCTATTTTTGTTTTTGTTTTGTGTGCAGGTGCATGCTCCCTCACTGTGTGCGCTCGTAAATCTGTAGCATTTACTGTCGAGGCTTTAACTATTACTGCAAAACCAACAAAATATGTCAGTGTGCCCCCTATTCTAGTGGTGTTTACACAATGACATCACTGACCACTCACTGATTAATTACTCCAAGCTCTCCATTCTTAGGCATCACGCCATTGTCAGGTCACAACCTTGAGGCTGGAGGAAACAGTGCGAAGTCCAGGGGGTCATCCTCGTGCAGATTTTGAAGAATTTGTGTTCTTGCGTCACCCCTGACCAGCTTACTGCCATGCAAATGGGCCTCGGTCACCGTCTTGTGCTACCCATGAGTGGCCTAGTCCCCTGACAGCCGTTTGGCCCTTTGAGAACAATAAAACAGTGTCAGTTTCAGAAGCAAAATAAAGACAAAGTGAAAGAGGAAACAATTCGTTCACAACAGGACACACAGGCTTGGAGGATAACCCTCCTTCAAAGATGCAGGGCTGGGGTATCAGAATAGTTAAGAGGGGGCGCACTTCAAAAGGCCCTCATACGGAGCTGGTTTTCCTGCTATTCTTGTGCGCGGGTTTTGGGTGTCTATAAGTAGCCTGCATCCTGTCCCTCTTTGGTCTCAGGTGGATACGTTTTGTTTGTGTAGCTGCAGGGCCAGGACTTTAACGGCTTACTGCTTCTGCTCTGCTCCTGCCACCACTGATTGGCCTCTGAGCATTCAAGACATACATCATACTGTAAGGACACTGGTCGTCATAAAGGTAATCATGCTTGAAAAGATTAGCAACACCTTGATCTAACCAAGAATAAGCATGAAAGAAAGAAAAATACAAATTAGAAACAGTTGGCTTTGACAGCTGTTATAATTGGCAGCTCACCTCAACATTGTGCAGCCTATTTCTCAAGCGTCCGTGTGAGACCTGACCTGAACAGAATAAAGTTGCATTTGGCTATTAGCTGAAATACAACTGAGATCATTGTTTAAGCTGCACGTATCCTCTTCCAAAAGCTTTGTGTTGATAACCCATTGTTTAACAGTTTAGTTGCTATTCTATCGTAGCAACACATAACCTGCATGTTCAGCCATGTAGATTAGACATTTCTATCTCATACCATGGCAACGGGCTCAAATAACCACTTCAATAAAAGTGTATTTTGACGATGAGATGATGAAGTATGTTTACGTTTGTAATAACACAGGTTGGTGAAATCTAATTGCCTTTGTCGTCTGTGTGAGGAGCATATGTCCTCCGCCTGTGTCACTGTATACCGTTTATCCTCTGGAACCTCCTGGATAAACACACCTTTAAGGGGCAGTCTGCAACTTTAGCACATCCTTCCCTTCTGTCTGCCTGGCCTCAGGTCCTCCTCCGCACTCCTCCTACACGTCAGGCTTTGTGCTATTGAAACATCATGCCCAGTGTCGTAAGAGACCTTACCTCTGCCGACGACTCTTCATGGAGCACATGTTTAATTGGCAGATCTGATTATCACGCCGATAATGGCAGAGTTGGTTGTCAAGCCACTTAGCACCGGAAACTGACCAGTGTTCTGTAATTAAGTACAGTGTGCGGTTAACCTGGTGGTGTAAGCCCTGGCCCACCTGCACCTTTGTTAGCCACCCTTTGGAACCCCGGGGTGCCTAACCAAGCTCATAGTCCCACATGTGCCTGCCCCCTCCTCCAAAAGAACTTCCCCCATCCTGTTAATAGTTTTAGCCCGGTCTCTGGCGCACTGGTCTGAACTGTGGGTCAGCCTCCACATTAATTACGGCCTCTGGTGATTACGGGGTGAGGGAGAGAGTGGCGGAGTGTGCTCAGAGTGTGGCGGGTCTGCACACTGTTGACTTAACCATGTTCGGATCCAGGTTAAGTGTGGACGCCATTGTTTCTTTGTGACCCACGACCTCCAACGCTCTGAAATTAATCAAGCTGTTCCTGTCTGAAGGAGTTTATGCTATACTTGGACTTGAACTTCTGTGTGCTACTGAAAGTTTGATTACACTCTCGCTGAAGTAGTGTCTTTAAGGGTGAAAACTATACTTCCTGAATGCAATCCGTCTACAAAAAAGTGCCAATGCAGAGTATACATTGTGCTTAGATAGAGGGTATATATAATTTTGTCTCTCAAGGGAGAAATATGACTTATCTAGTCTTCCATTTATTATGCTTTCATTTAAAGAGGGGATATTATTCGCAAAATGTTGTTCCAAGAAGCCCCTTGCCTATCTACCAGTTTCACCACTTAATCCCCCTTACCACCAAGCTCCTGCCCCCTAGTTCAGCTTACCTCTCCTTTACTGAGCAGAAGATTCAAAAACACCACCGCTAATACAACACGCTGTAACACTTTCTGACACTAGATTATTATGGGGACCAAGGAGATGAGGGTTGTTTTAAAGGGACAGAGTTGAACCAGAAACCAAGAATGAGAAGCTTTGTATAAGCCATTTTAGATCAATAGAGCATATTCTAACCAACACAATATAAGAACAAGCGAACAAGAAGTGGATGGAATTCCCAAATAGCTGTACAAAGCATAATAACCAGTTAATGCTGAAAGCTTTTGTAAATGCCACAGAATTTCTTTTACACAAATAATCATAGATTTGTATTTGACCCACGACAAATTTGTGCTATTTTGTTTCCCATTTTGACATCGATATTAATGCAAGTCTCTGCAATACAGGTAGTCAAATTCTTCCTTTTATTCATCCATGCTATGCGCACACCACGCTCTCACCGGCCCGTCTTCTGATTGTGCGATGTGCGGCGCGCACAAAGCAGGTGCAGAGAGGGGAACATGCGCGGCAGCTTTCCATTATGAGATAGTGTGTATTACTGTGTATTACTGTAATCCAAAGGGCCTCCTGCTCGCTGTGCCGTGTGCCAGGCTCCTGGGTGGGCAATCTCAGAGACAGTGGGGGACACCCGGCTTATTTCTGGGCACATTTGGCATGGCCTATATGGCTCTTACTAAAACGAGAAGTGGAACAGGAGTCATAGGCAGACATTTGGGTGTTTTAGAGGAGAAAGGTGTTACTCCGGTGTAGCCACTGTATTTGTTTTGGTCAAAAAGTGGGACATATTAATCTGTTTTATCCAGGAGGTTTATAGCCTGCATAATGGGTTGGTCACTAAGTGGTCCAAAGTGTTCCTGTCTACCATTGACTCAGGGTAATTTCTATGTTCAAGTTCAAAATTGTACATAAATACGAGTAATTATCTTCCATTTACGTGTGAATGTGGAGAAAAAGAACAATGCAAACTGTTCTGTATTTTTCACAAGTTGAGGTAACTTCAATGTTCTTTTTCATGAAATACCGTAGATGGCAGTTAAACAAAAAAAAGGCCACAAAAATGCAATTCAAAATAATGAATATTTGAATTTGATGGACACCCAACACAACACATAAGATTTAGGACATGGGAAACAAACAGTTGCTTCTTGTTGCCACTCTTTGTATTTATACAGTATAAATTCTGCCCTGAACTTTTCCGCCGTCTAAAAGCTTTGATCTACAGAAGCATGTCGGTGTAATGTCAGAGGATTATCCTTGCCCTGGTGGTACTATGAGTCTGGTGTCCCACTGAAATAAGCCCCATGCTTGTCAGGATCCTCACAGGGACCCTCAGCGAAAAGATTTGAACAACCTTTACTCAGAGTTGCCCCCAATGCATATTTATTATGTATTTGTGATGTAAACATTATTTTGTTTTTCAATCTGGGTCTTGGATTTGACAAGTTTCATTTGACCACCTTAACCAAGTATATTTGCTCCAATTCAGCTTTACCCAAATCTCCCTTGCGTTGTTGCCATGTTGTCGCCACTTTTTTTCTCATATTTTTGACAGTTTTTTGTCACGTTTTGATTGCTTTTTTGTCACTTTTTTGTTGCCTTTACTGTTGCGTTGTCATCTTTGTTTACATTTTGCCACTATTTTGACTCTTATATTCAAGAAGCTTCTAGATTTGGTAAATGCCGAACGGCAGAAAATGTGCTTGGTTCAGGTGGGGTTTAAGAGGTTAATATAATTATCATTTGTTTTCATTTGCAGGCTGGAAGTTTATTTCTATATTACACGAGTAGTGAGAGAAACAGGTTTAGGCCAGGAGGTTGTGTGTAATAAAATAAAGGTTATTCCCAAAACGTTGCTTCGACCACCACTTACTAGTCACAACTACTATCTACCACCGCCACCACATCAACATTGCTACTTATATAGCCATTATTCTCAGACTAAATAGAACCAATCTGGGCCCTTTTCTCCCTCTGTGTGAATGGCTCTGACACTGCAGGGCCACTTGATTGTCATAGCAACTGAAACAACAATACTGACCAGGTCAAGGTCACAGCCTCGCGTGACCTGAGTTCACCGGGAGGGCGTCTGGGGCGCCCTAACTAGAATAAGAGGGAAATCTTCACTTCCCAGACCTCCCAGTAACCCAACAAGAGGCGAGATTTATGAGGCCGGAGCAGACAGCCCTGATTGTCTTTATGGACTCTACTTCCACCAGCTGTATTTGAGGGAGGAGGAAGGAGTACTTCTTAAAGATGATATAGGAAATGGCCATAGGACAAAAGAGTGTTGAAAAACAAATTAGTCATATTTGTATTTGTATGCAAAAGTTATTTACTTTTACAAGTAGTTGTAAAGGTGGAAATAATGGTGGTGTAGCACTACTGTATGTATGTACTAGACGGATTGTATTAATAATTGCAATTGAGGTGGACAGTACTCTTATGCTAAAGGCTCACTCTCTGTTACAAATTAGTGACCGCTGTACTGTTGTTGTTTGCCCATGTAGCGGTCCCTCTGAACTTGTAAAGGGAGCTCCTTTATACTCGCATGGCTGAGCGTGTGACTCTCTTATACCCACACTCTGAGGCCTCATGGCACCAGTGCTGCGGTACATGGGTCACCTGGCAGGTCACACCTCCCACTGGTCACCCTCTGTAAAACCGCATTGATTACCTCCTCGTCTGTGAGCAGCCAGCCAGGCATGAGCACTCCAGTGTCTGACCACTTCTTCTGCGGGTGTGCAATATGTTTGCCGTTTTGTTTCAGCCTCCTATTAAATCTAATTGCATGATTTATCACAAGTGAAACATAATCTAAAGCTGTGAACTATTTTGTTTAAATCAAAGTGCTCGTGTAAATACCCTATATTGTATTTGAGTGGCCAAAGACAGTTTACACATAAACTACAACAGGGAAATTAACTGTGCAGATGACACATGGCACAGCAGTTAGCACTCTCTCTCCACAGCAAGAAGGTCCCAGGTTTGATTCTCAGGCCAGGTGGGGCGTTTCAGTGTTTTCTCCTGTGTTTGCCAAGGTTTCTTCGAGGTGATCACTGTTCTAATTTCCTCTGTCACAAAAAACATGCATAATAGGGTCCTTTCTGGACCCACTCCCCAACATAAAAATCTCAGTGGGCCTTTCCTCATCAAATAAATGTCAAAGATTATTGTGCAGTAGTGTTGTTGGTAGAATGTAAATATAAACAGAACATAACTACTAATATTTTATTATTTTATTTTATTTCATGGCATTTCAAATAGATTTCAATTGGGAGCTGGGGGAGGACTTGCGAAATATTGTGCATTGATTTTGGTGGTCTTTTATTTATTAAATCTTTGTTTTACCAGGTAGAACAACAACACCAATTACAGTATACAGTTTATGTTGTAAAAAGAAATACCAGCAGTATGTATTTCCAGTCGACTAAAATATGCTCTAGTGTTACTAGAGCAGAAAAAGCTTGCTGAAACCATACCATGACTGTGGACAGCAAGAAACAAAGAGATCCGAGGCAACACAGTGTACAAAAAAGTGGACTAAAAGTCCAACGCGTTTCGACTAGTGTCTTCATCAGGGCAGGGAACAAACACCGGCTGTCACCAATTTTAAAAAGAAGCTCTCACCTCTCAGTATTTTTCTACAATATACTCTAGTGTCATTTTCTTTACTACTCTATTAAAATAACTCCATCAGATGTCCTGATCATTTGCTTGCCTTCTCCTTTCTCTTGTGCAACTCTCAGTAACCAGCAGATCTCTGCAGAGACTCGCAGCTGCTCTGACAGACACGGGCTGCTAATGGCCCAGGGAGGACACCCGCAGGTGCAGCCATGACACAAGTGCAAGGAGCCATGACGCCTGAGATAATGGTGCCGTCCAGCCCAGGGATCCTCCGTGTCCACTGCCCTGTCTTAGTCCATCTCAGGCCGCGGCAGATGGTGCAGGGAGGCCCTATGTATTACAGCAGGCCAGGGGGGCCAAATATTATTGGAGGTATGAGGTGGGATTACATTTCTTCAAAGTAGCATTTTCAAACACTTAAATGTAAGTGGTGATTTCATATCAAAGGCCACATCATGTAATATTTTAAATGAGAGTGCTTTATATTGACAATATTCCAACATATTGTATCGGATCATTTACAAAACACAAAAAAGAGCAGCCAATAGTCCGTTGGGTGAGGCTGTTACTTATGTGTCGAACATTGTTCCATCTTCTGCCATGTGGGTTTGAGTCCCAGCTCAGACAGTTTGCTGAATGTCTCTCCCTGCTCTTCATAACCTTTCACCCTATGCTGTCATGTCCATTAAATAAGATCTTTGTTTTCTTTGGGGTTGACACAGCTAAATACTGCTTCCCATCTTGTATCCAGTAATACGCTCATCTTCTGCACCTTTTGCTTAAAAGTTCTTCAACTGTAGTCTCCGTTTATATGGGCTTCTAATTAGTGCAGAGACTAAACTATTGTTAAACCGTTGCCATTAATAATACAGCAACTGATGTTGAATTGGTGTCACTATAAGTACCATCTACGCCAGGACACTTAGTGGAGGGCAGATTTTCTTCATCAACAAAAGACCATGGCCAAAGTAAAGCATCACTTTGACAGTAGTTTTCACATTTCTAGAGTACTTTATTTGATCTCTGATTTGTGTAATAATATTCCTCAAAATCATCTTGAGGGCCAGAAGTTCTCTGACGGAGAACTAGGTTTTGGCCCGCCGGCCTGACGTTGCCTACCCCTGATCTACACACTACAGCAGGTGACTGTTACCTCAAAGGGCGCCTTTTTGTGATGCCATGTCGAACCACATCCAGGACACAGGGAGAAGATTCAGGGCCTTTCTAATCGAAGCCAAAGGAAGAATGATGTCCACTGTGAACTCCCGACTAGGGGCCACTGCGGATCAATGCAGAGAGCCGGCACTGTCATCGTGATCATAAACAACCCGCCATCAGGGCAATTGGAGGCGGACAAAAAGGAAAGAGAAAAGGCTGCAACCAGGAAGCTCCTACCACCTGTGCAGAGCCGGGGGAGAGGAAGAAAAACGCAGAGAGACGCCGGATAAGATTGGGATGTTTTTGAAGCTGGAGGTTTATCGTTATCTTAGTTTTGGGGCGAGCGATTTTGTCATCACAACTGCAGATGTCTATTTTGATAAACAAGGGTGGCCATTGGGTGTGAATGGAGTGATCTGATGTCCCTTAAAAAAAAACTATGGATTTTCTAGATCTAGGGAAGCAAGATCAAAGTGCTACATACAGTGAGATGTTGGTGGGAGATCTTAGTAATAGACGGAATGATTGCTCAGAACGAATTTGAGCAATTGAATGCTGTAAGTGGTATCAGTAGTCGTCCAAAGCAAGCTGGGGTTAGGTGAGATACGGGGGGAATTGTGGATCCGATTTATGCAAAACACCAGCGCAAAATGGTAAGTTCCCATGGCATTAGTATTCCAAATGCTTGTAAGAACAAAGAATGGGACTATTTTTGTCTCTTTGAATACATGCATTGTGACAAAAGGAAGCAGCATGCAAAACATGGCTGGCTCAGAACAGTTTGTACCACAGCCATACAATACACAAATGTAACACAATAGTGGTTTAAAAAGAAATAGGTTATTTTACTGATGTAATTTACATAAGCAATTTGGATGTTCTATTTTTTTTTTTTTTTCCCAATCCCATACATGTATTTCTTTCATTTTATTTTTCTCTGTGTGATTGGCTTTAATTGGAGAAGCACAAGTTGAACGATTTCAATAAGATAGTAGCATTTGGTTTGGCAACATTTATCAATATATTTTACTTGCAAAAAAATGTTGGTTTCTGAACCAAAAAGACCTAATCCAAACCATTATTTATGAACCAGTCTTTGCGATGTAAACACCAGCGACTAATTTTAAATTTTTGCCATGTGGCTCATAGCAGGTGGACCTTTTTATTTCCACTAAGCAGCAAAGTGGACAGCCAAATGAATTCGCCAGGAAGTATTACGGCAGATATGCAGCCAATGAGCAAGAAGGCACCCGGCATGTCTGTACAAATAAAAAATATACATAATAGTAGCGTCTTTGAAATGTTTCCAGATAATCTGAACAGACAATAGTTTTACAGAAAACAGACTAATATCAGATAGTATGGGGATATGCCTTGTGCATTGTTTATTTAGTGTTTATTGTGCATAAACACTGCACAGGAAGATGATGCCGCGTTTGGCTCTCACCGCCTTCCATGTGGCGCCGATGGGCACATCGAGCACACTCTCAAAGTGGTACCATCTCCATATGTTCACCATGATAATCTTTTATCCTCCATCCCCGACTCTCCTCATCGCCCGTGGCAACAATTTTATTTCTGCATCAATTAGCACAGTGATTAATACAACAAGCAAACAGTTTAGAGGTAATGGCACACAATTAACATCTCTCTCTGTCATAAAAAAAACAGCTTCACAAAAACACGTCTCGCCACCACTTTGTCTGCTAATTCGGTCGCTAATTTATACACTATGGGAAGGGAATTAGAGCCGGAAATGAAGAGAATGAAGAGGAGAAAGTGTCTATTTTGACTTTAAAATAGTGGGATTTTCATTTCATTTTCACTGGGGAAATTTTAAAAGTGAAAGCACAGTTTATCAGGCTTGACTCAACTGTTAAAGCAAATTGCTATTCTTTAGCTGAGGCCTACCAACATCATAACAAAAGGTACACCAACCACACGATTATGTGCAAACACAATGATTCACACAGTTCATATTAATATGAGCAATACAGGAATCTGGGCTGTGCAGTTTTAGAGAGAAAAAAAAGCATTTTGATGAGATTTGTTTTTTACTTCACTTTGTAGTGTTCAAGAAAGTGCATGAGGATAACATATGAGAGAATACTGAAATATGGACTGTTTAATAATTACTAAACAACAGGGTTTGGAGGTTTGAAAACAGCAGAACTCACTGAAATAATGCCGTCTTTGTGATTTGCTAATTGCAAACATTGATTTGATTGTGATTGGCCTTAATGATAGACACAGTAGTGAATTAGCAACTGTTTCTCAAATAAAAACTACAGAGACTTTTTCTCCAGTAAAATTTTGGAATGAAACTATTCATCAAGTGGGAAGTTATTCAATAAAACATGCACATTTCTGTTTTATTGATTCTTCTCCTGGGCCTGTCCTTCTCGCTTTACCATCACCGCATTAATCTAATTACAGATAAACAGTGAAAGTCTTGTCTTTCAAACGGGCACTGTTTGTCACTGCCCTCTTCACAGCCGCTAAGCACACCCTCCAGTCTCTAAATAGCCCTTTGCTTTTCAATGCACCGTGCCACTGCCAAAGCCGCCCTTGAGACGCCAACAAACCTCCGTGAAAGGAGCCATTGAGCGCGCCGAGTTTTACACCCATTCACAACACCTACCAGTAGCCTCTTCTGTTTTTCTTTTCGGTCTTGTGTTTGGTAATTACAAAGTGATTGGCGCGTGCAGGCGGGGTGTGCATGGGTAAATAGAGCTGTAGGGACCTGTCATGTGTGTTCGGGGGGGTGGGGGTGGGGGGCGCTCTGGGATGGGATGATTTGTGTTGATTGACGGCTACCTTGAGACTGGCCTGATGGAGTTGTCAAGTGTGTATGGTAACAGGCTGTTTCCCCCGAACCACTGCAGATGTACTCCTCTCCGCTGTTCTGCACACACTGGCACACAGACGCACGGGCACCGCGCGTACATACAGTCGAGGAGAAGCGTTAGGCGCATCGCATGAAATCTCAAATATTTATGAGGACTTTTCAACATGAAGCAGGGAGAAGACAATGTCAGGTGTCAGATTGGTTGTTGGGCCCCCTCCCCCCCTACTTCACAAGCAAGTTCTGAAGGGAACGGCTTTTTGGGAGCATTTCGTCTGAGAGGAAAAGTGTGTAAAATGTAACAAAAATGGAAACTTCTGCAATCGTAATAGAAGTGGCAGTTGTAGAAGTCGTCCCCGTGATGCACAATATGGATGCTACTCTTTGCATGAGTCCGTGATGACCAATGGGGATATATTCCTATACGTAGAGCACAGTGAGTTTCTTTGGAGATGCAGCCACTTTAACCTCTTAACCCCTGAGAGTTTTCTCCAGTTTTCCTTCACCCAAATCTAAAAGCTTGTATCCTACAGGCCAGGGTGGCGCCTCATTTGAAAGCTTAGACCTATAAAATGGATTGTAACTTTTTTGTTGCATTGTCACCGTGTTTTTTTCCCTCCCATTTTTGTTGTGTTTTAGTCTCTATTTCATCATTTTTTTTAATGCTTTCTTCATCGCTCTTTTTCTTTGCTTTTCGTCACTTTTTTGCTTTTTTATTGTGTTATTGTGGCTTTTTTGTCACTTTTTCTGTTGCATCTTCATCCTCAGTTGTTCAAGAAGCTTTTTTAGATTTGGGTAAAGCCAGACAGGAGAAAATGTGCTCAGTTAAGGCAGTCCAAGTCCAGCAGTTTCCGGTTAAATCAGATTGCTCCTCTGTTTCTGTGCTACCTGCCTATAAGCCAGTGTGTCCACCATCTAAGGCAGATAAATTAGGCAAAATTCTCAGGCAAACAATGGCCTGAGCGGGTCAACAGTGATTGGGTTTGAAGGAATAAAACAAACAAACTGCCCTTACTGAATTCACATGCAACTTTGTGTCAGTCCCATAACTAAAGACTTGAAGGTTGAAGGCGAGAAAATCACCTTATTGTAGAAAATACAATCATTTCAGTCAAAGTGGTAACCTATTGCAATGTTTTTGTTGCCGCATAAGTCTTTCACATGAACACAGGTACATCATGGAAACTCAAATATTTGTGAGGGCTTTCCAAAATGCAATACGAGAGGACAATGTCAGGTTACAGATCAGACGTTGCCCACAGCGTTGTTCTAGAACAAATAAGCATCTCGTACCAACACTTTCACACCAGCGCCTCATGTATTGGGAGGCTAGTGTTGCTGTGCTGACACAATGGTCATCCTGCATCTGGGAACTCAGTGGGGAGAGTATCCCGTTCCTCACTTGTGCTGTTTGGGAGAGGGTGTTGGTTTTGATAAGGTGGATATTGTTACGACCAAATGAAGTTGTGCAAAACTCCCTGTGAAAATCAGCGTATGTGCATCGGCTATAGGTTTTGACTGGTGCTATTCATCACACTGTCCACTGAGGATCGGCCCACTATGCAGACTTTATGGTGGGATGAGGCCCGCGCTGAGTGTTCTCCAATACTTTATTAAAGGAAACCACATTTTGAGCTACCTACTCCCAATATTGTGACAAAATATTATGTACTCCACACACTATTGAACTGATCTCAAGCTCCCCAATACACTTAGACAGGAAGCTTTATGAGGTATCTGCACTTGGTGTAGGCATCAACAGCAGGACTTTGAATCCCCACAGCTTTATTAAATATGTATAATAGTGTATGCATTAGCTCATCAATGTTGCATTACACTTTTGTTCCAGGCTTGAATATTTCTCTGGCTCAACTCTTTCCTTCTTTATTTCCCCGCGTTTTGCACTCTTCTCATGTCAGGGAACAAAAGCTAAGTGTTTAACTGTAAGTCAGATCAAGGGCCCGCTTCTTCCTCCCAGGAAAAGGTGGAATAACAAACATGGCCGCAGCCGAAATCAGCCGTACCTTCTGTTGGCTCCAGACTTCCACATCTGTGCCGCCGCGCCTCGGCCTGTCTCCCACACAGCTGCTGTCGAGGCTGGGGAGAGGCTTCAGCCCAGTGCCTTTCTCCATACAGCTCCACATCACTGAAACCCCCCCCTACCCCCCCTACCCCCCCCACACACACTCACACACTCCCACATACTATACCCACCCGTCCTCTGTCTCCCATGGGACACAGCTGAGTGGCACCCAGATTGCCAAACGCATGATGGATCCTACCAAGAGGATGCTGGAGTGACAGTGAGGTGAGGCCCGAAGGGTTGCCATCACTGAACCTGCGCACTAGGGGCAGTTGCGGTCACTGCCTAAGCTCTACTGTACAGTGTAGTGGAAATACAAGCTTGGAAAAGATGTGGGGGTGGGTATTTTGGCACACACTGGAGTTTTTAAACCCACTGTTCCCCCCATTTCCAATCACAATCTCCATCTGGATGTGAAATATTTCATTAGCAGTAGGACATAACATCAAATTTTGAAATCTGACATCATATCAGCAGACTTTTCAAGTATGGCACTTCAAAATTCTGTGAAACCTAGATTTATTACCCCTCTAAAGCAATAAGGATTATACTTCACTTGTCTTTGGTTGTAGGAGGTGGCGGTCATACCATACCAATGGCCTCACTTAGCATTGCCAAACATGCATGCAAAATAGTGCCGACCACACACTGGCACAAAGGGAAGTGTCTTGCCCAAACAACCTTGGAATGACTGAGGGACCTACTCTACCCTTCATGCTGCTCCTTAGCCAAAATAACAGGTTACAATGAATGGGGTCATTTAGTTATAAAATATTTAAAACATGTAAATGGCTGTATTTGGTTGGGCACATTGTGTTGTCATGTCGAGGATGACCACCCTGATCTTGTGGCAGCAGCTGGATGAGAGCGTCACTGGTGCCCCGCGGCGCCACAGTCTCTGCCTCCTCAGCCTCCTCTGACACACTGATGGTAAGTGACTGCAGTAATTGTTCTGCTCTCGCTCTCACACACTCGCAGCCAACTGGCTGCTTCCTTCTGCCTGTGCCACATTGGCCTCATGTGCCAGTGCTCTGTGGACTCCGCGGCCTCAGCGGCATGTGTGACTTTTATTTATATCTTGAGATGGTGCAAAATATCACCATCTCAGCCTCTCTACAGTTTCAAATTCTCATTTTCTTCAACTGTGTTCTCCTCATGCATAGACATGAAATCTGGTTCACAAACAAAAAAAATACCTGATGTAGAAGGCGCAATCTTTTGTTTAATTTAATTTAATCTAATCTAATTTCACTTAATTTTTGAAAATACAAAAGTGTCTGTAACATTTTAAGGGTTTGGTAAAACAGTGCATGTAAACCTCAAAACATGGGCAATAAACCAGAATGAATGAAAGTGCGTTTGTGTGTGTGCGACTGTGGAGATGGAAAGTAGCCCATGGCTACAACCCGGCATGGCATGTTTACATGCATGAGTCCCAAGTGTGTTCATTAACATGCACTGTCCCGACCAAATAAACTAATAAAATGAGCCATGGCCTAATTGGCATCCATTTTCATCCATGGCTTAAGCACCCACACACAGTCTCATTCATAAATGTCTACACAGACACTGAAAATGATTTTGGCAATGAGCATTTTAGAAAAGCAGATTCAGATGATGAACTTGTGATGCGTTGCTGCCAATGATATTAAAAACAAACTATGAAATATGTAAGATGCTTGGAATCTGAAAGAAAAAATATGTTATTTTCTTTTTACAGGACACTATCACATTAACTAATTCCGCTCTATTTCCTAATAATCTGTGCATTCCGTTATTCAACCCCATATTTGTGTCTGTAAAACATAAGAAAATCACCAACCACATTCCTCAACAATTCCACTCTGTGGAAGCCATCATTATCTCATGTGTGCTGCAATGAAATATATATGTTCACTGTAAGACATCTTAATTTACTTAATCCTCTATTTCGTCATCATCATGTTTCACCGTGCACTGAAATGCTCCGGTCGCCTCATGTAGCCTCGCTAACTGTGCCAGTCACCCACGTGATTTTTCACACTCACTTACACAAGCAAACATTCCCATACTGTACATCAAATATTAAATTGTTTACCCAAGCAAATAGACTCATCTCACTCCAGTCTGTTTGAAGTGACAGTCATTGCCTGCAAGTAGTGAAAAAAAACAGTGAGTCGAGTTTTGAGCCCCTCTGTGTACCTAAGAGACTTGACTGTATTTGCCATTCACTCTGTTGTATGTTAAAATATGCTCTCTTTTAGAAATCGGTTGCGTTATCACCGGCACTACTGTAGCACCCCCTGTCCATTTCCTTATGTAACAAGTGTCAAACAGTGAAAAAGAAAGTAAAAGGCTGGCAGGAAATCTGTAACAAACAAGAAATTTTGATAAGCTACCACTCAATTGCATTCATCATTCAAGGGCCAGTGAAAAGATACACATATCAACCTGACACATCCATGGCTTTCATGTAGTCCGCAACCACCAGCGGTTAAGGCAAAGGATCTATTGAATTATTCACTATATTTACCTGCTACTTTTTCATAATGTTTGTGTAGCAGCAAAAAAAAGAAAAAAAGTGGTTGTAGAGGGTGAACATGGGAATGCATAAATAGGCAGAGGGGGCGCAGATCTGAGGAGGCGGTCTCAGTCAGAGGTATGTTGCCATCTTCTGGTGCTGCAGTAAAACGTCAGGGTAAAGGTTCGGGCTTTCAAGAAAAAGTGGTTGCAAAGAGGTGTTGACTCTTAGCTTGGACTTTGAAATAGAAATTCACTTTTCAAGCTACACTATGTGCAACTTTTTGTTTTAAACTGATTCAAATGTACACGTTAAATGCCTGTTTTTTACCCCTTCATTTTTAGAAATTGATTTCATCCTGTAGCCCATAATTTACTTTTTAATTTCTTTTTTCTCCCATTGAGCCACAAATCACCATGGCAATACGAGTGAGTTATATTTAAATTCCATACTGTATCTCTTTTTTAGACAATGTGCCAACTTCATCGTCATGAGATCAACTCCTAGCTATGACAATATCCTCTCCCCCTTCATTTCTTTTTTTTTTCACTCCTTTTGACCTCTGATAAGAAAAGCAGGAGTAAAAACACCTAAAAGTTGATCTGGGCCTCAAAACAATACAAAACAAAATCGCATCACATTTGAACCCTGACCCAGATTTAATTTGAACATAAACCTATAGATTCCACAGCACTCACTGACGACTTATCAGCCACATTATGCCTTTATGCTAATGATGTTGTGCTCCTATATGTTTCCTCTATAGATCACCTGAGGCTACTTTTCCGATGAGTTATTGCAAATACTTGGCTGAATTCAGATGCATCTTGTCGGTCTCATTTGCATGTATGATGATGCACACATGCCCTCCTGTTCGGTGCGTCTGATTTGTTGTGTGGCAGGGTGTTAATTGGCTTGGCCCGCTGGTACAAGTGTGTCCGCCGGTCTCCGTAGAAATATGAGCGCATGTATACATCAGCGGGCCAAGCGAACGGTGCTGGGGCGGTGCCGTTGTGGCCGCTCCCGTCTACTAACAAGTGAACGTATGCTCTGACTGAGGGCCTCCTTCCTTGGGCTGTCCCACCAGGCTGCAGCCAGGGCCCCACGAAGCCCTGTCCAGCACCAAGACAAAAGCACCAGCGGCTCGGTGGTGGAACTAAAGATTATGCCCTCAATTACATCTGCCGTGCGATGCTATTTATAGTCTTTTTTTTAAATTGTGACATGAAATTTATTTCTCTTTTGGTATTTCCGTGATCTTGCGTGTAATAACAACAACAAAAAAGACTGTTACATGGTTTTAGCTATTGTTTTGCTTCAAAGATCAAGACTAGATCTACACTGGACCGTATCAGTTAACTGTCTTGAAATTTCTTGAATTAAGAAAATCTATTGATTTCAAGTACATTTTGGACCAGTCAAGTAAGGTTCCCATAGTAACAATCATGATGTCACTGGAAACAGGAACAGATGACTTTTTACACCAAGACAAAGAAAACAATGGTATTTCTACACTTGAAATGAGACAAAAAAGACTGAAACCTGCTATTTCCACTTCTGATTTTATGACTAGTCCAAACCTACTCAACATCAAGGAAATATTTCTTAATTCAAGCAAGTCATCTTTTTTTCCTTTTTTTCTTACTGACCACATTTGTCTACTCCTGAATCTTTCCAGTCTGTTGTGGCAGCTGAGGTCAGAGGGTGCCGAGTTAGTGGGACGCCCTGTTGAAGTGACCGTGGCCCCAGTCAGATCCAGCGGGACAGCCTGTGACCAGTGCCAACCTCTCTCTCCCCTCTCTCCATCATCTACTCACCGTCCTGCCCGGCTCTGCTCGCCTGCTCCACCAGCTCCTCTTCTTCTTCTTCTTCTCAGTTTGGTGCTTGTCGCCCGGGGCCCTACAGCTGTGTCCGTCAGGCGCAGGGGCCCGGGACATGGGTCACACGCTAAGAACCGGCTCAGATCAACCTCACATCAGGCCAGCGGGGCAGTCCAGTCTGAGGAGCAAGGAAACATAGAGACATAGGGCTTGCGAGGAAAAAAAAAAACTATTCGTTCGACACAAGGTAATTTTCTATGTGAATAAACATGTTTCAGCAAATGTCAGCATATTCTGATTATGTGGGTTTTGTATTCGAAAAACAAAAAATCTAACATAGGACTGTAAATGGTATTGAAACTGAAGTTTTTTTTTAATGCTTACACTTGTTTGTATGTTCAAAGGTGAGAAAAGTGGTGAAACCCCTTTACATACCCAACTTTGAAATGAGTATAGGCAGTTCAGAGATTTCAACCTGTGTGCAAAAAAAATATTCAAGAACTAAACTCGAAAAGTATGCATTTTCTTTTATGCAATCACCCATCACACTGTGCATTATCATAAATGATTTTCTCCTGTTTTGTCAGTAACCCACCTCTCGCATCTGCCCATCTTGAGTTACAGTACCTCCCCGCCGCTTGTAACCGTTACCCTGAAGCATGCGGCGCTCTATTTGGATTGAAAATATTGTTGCCGCAGCTGCTCCAGTTCACTTAATGTGGGGCTTTGAGCAGCAGCTAAAGGCTCTGCTCCGACAGCCCCAGTGTCTTTGAACTGAGGAAACTGGATCTCCCTCTAGACCTGCAACACAGTCCCAGAGTCAACACTGCGGTACGGGGTTAACCTACACACAGCCAAGCCAACTCGCCTTACCCACTCACGCACTCCCAAAAAGCTTCCTTCGTCCTTTCCTTGCGTCCTTTCCTTCCCTCCTTGGCCTCCTGACCTGAGGGGTTGTCCCTGGTAATTGCATGGATTTAATTACAAAAACACATTTGAAAGGAGATTTAAGTTAAGTCCTGCCTTGTCATAGTGTTAGTAAGTGTCACTATATCCGCCGCTCTCCTTTTTTCCTCTGTTCTCCATGTTTTCTGTGGTAGTGTAAATTAGTCCAGTAAAATTACTAAGGAAATATACATGATTGAATAGCAATTACACATTAACAACTTGTAATAAACTGACTGTATTGAATTGGATATTTACACTATGAACAAAAACATTACTCATGAATATTTGTTCAAAAATACAAGGCTCGCTGGTAACGTTTTGCAAATCATTGTAACTTTTTTCTTGGCAAATGTATTGCAATTTTTTTTCTTTTTTTTGAAGGAAAATGATTTAGATTGCTACTAAAAAGGAGCTTCAAAGTAGGCCTAACAAAAATGTCATTTCAATGCTAAAATTTAAAAGACATAATCCTTGGAGACAGACACATCCAGTGTTAATTCGGCGGATCCCCCTCCATTGTGTAGGCCTGGTTTAATCACACGGATTTGTCATGTGATTGACGGACTGTTGACAGCCGTATTGGGCCAGTATTTAGCAAGGTCCCAGGACCCCTGCAGCTAAAGTGAATTTTATAGAGGCGCTGGCGGGGTCGCGAGCATAACAAGAAGTCAGTTTTTTTCATTATTCTTTTTTTCCCCTCTTTTTTAAGGGGCCCATGCAAATGAAGGTTTTTGAGGCTGACTTGTCACCGTCCAGGGTGTGAGAGTTGATCACTTTGTGCATAGTATTAACACAAAGCCAACTTTCCTGTGCGCGTCCCATCCGTGTAAGAAGGACATTAACAAAGCTAATTGATAATGTATGGACTCTGTGGACCGGAACATGTGTGGAGTTACAATGCACATATACACGCTTGGTTAACAAAGCCTGAACTATGTATGTGGCAAATGACTGCGTGTCTGTAATAATGGAGTTCACAGAGCTTGTAAATGAGCAGTTACACCATTATCAGCAAATCCTTAATTGAAATAGTTGAGCAAGGCTTTCTTATTCCTCATTAGTATTTAACACATGTGCTGTACTGTAAAAATAAAAGGCAAACCTGATTATTAACTGTTACATTATACAGTATGGCAATTATATTGTGTTCAATTACTGTTATAATTGTTTTATATATAAATTCGCTCATCTTGACTTTATATAAAAATGATACTTTTTCCTCATACTTTGCACATGATCACATATGTAAGATGTGCACATCACGTGCTTGAAATATTACACACTTTTTTTAAAAAGTCATTATTTCAGTACAATTGTGTGCTCTAGTCTAAGTAAGAAATATTAAACTGCATACATATTTGTAGAGCTATGTGTAAAACTGAATGTAAAATCAGATGCAAAACTATGGACTGCAGCTTGAGGAGAAAATGACTCTCGGAGGCCTGATGCGTGTGTCCCACTGCAGCCCTCAGGTCATGGTTTTGTGGGCAACACTGCCTCTGCTGGTAGCATATACAACTACAGAAAAGTCACAGCATCTTCATCTTTGTTAAGAAAGTTATTACCTGCCTAAACTTGGGGGGATCCACAATTATGGCGGGTATTGTTTGAATTTTTGATGAGAAATTGAAAATGAAATATGTTCAGCACATATGACACAAAAAGCGAACACAAAAGCATACATTGAAAGAGTGATCTCAAATTTGTCTCTTTCCAGTGAAAGGATCAAAATGAGAATGAATTGAAAAGATGAATTGTGGCTCAGAGTTTAATTGCTTTTTCATGATCCAGCAATCGTGCAGGAAAATGCAGCGTAAAAAAGCCCAATTAGAGTCTTTTCACTTTGTACAGACAGCAGGGTTCAGCCTGATTGTCTTTCTGTGCTGCCGCTCTGCTCCAGAAGGTGATATGGGCTGGACCCCTGTTACCCTCTGAGCCTTCTGTTAAATTTGGCAGAAAAAACACACGCTTGAGGAAGAACAAAGGCGCTGGTTTTACCATAGAACCAGAGAAAGAATCCCTGAAGAATGGATTAATGTGCTCTAATCGAGACCACTGCCCGCTCACTCTGCACTGAGGTTGAAATGTAAGGAGAGACAAAGACAGAGCAAGGCAGAAAGACAGGGAGAGGTGCAGAGGAATAAAGACAGAGAGGGGTGCAAAGACAGAGACAGAACCACGAAGAGACAGAGAGAAAGAGGCACTGAGAGGCAACGGAGCAGGAAACAGCAGCACTTCACTTATTAACTGAGAAAATGGACTGAGGTTGTGGGGAGTGCTCCCTCCACAGAGCAGATGCTCAGCTTTAATTGGTCTACACAGACCTGACCTGCGCTCTGCGTTAGGGCTGTAAAAGCATATTTAGTACTTGCTCTAACCTGGCGCACATGAGGCCGGCAAACCAGGGCCGCATCTTTCGAATCATGTACTTTATGCTCGACTGTACTTTAGGGAGCCGTGTTTAGGAGGTAATGTTTTAACAGCAGGTCAGTCCTGAGCACTATTCATCAGAGAGCTCCTCTCTGGCCCTGTCCGGACACTGCCGTGACTGATGGGCCTGTCCACAGTATGGATGTTTGGTGCACAGCACAGCCATATGCCACTGGCACTGACTCCACACTACACCTCCTGCAGCAGCTGGACAGAGAGTGCAACTCACAAGATCACTTTCTTTTGCAGAAACTAAGCAACACTTTAAAGTCAGAAATGACTGAATTCCAGGTGTTAATAGAGCAATAACTAAACAGCCATATACACAAGTTCAAAATTAAATAAGTTGAATTTTGAGAATAAACTACATTATGCAGAGGTTATGTTCTAACATTGAGACAGCAGGAGAATCGACTTAAGGTTACATTAAATGTATGAAATCACATAATTTATTAATTAGATGTGAAATATGGTGAGGACTTACTCCTCCTTCATTTGTAAAGCACACAGATAGACGTTTAAACAGAGCGGGCCGAGGGGAGGTAGTATTGGGCCTGTCCATCTGTCCCAAGCATGTCCGTCCCAGTGCTGCTGCCGCCCCCTCGTGAGAGAAGCACAGCTGCTCCTGAAGAAAACCTACTGTCCAGGACAACCCCACTACCCTCCACCCACTGCTCCCCTATGCCCCCTCCTACTCCTCTGCCCAAACTGCCTGCCAGAGCAAGAACCGACCCAGCCACTGTGCAGTCAGCCTTTGCGTCTGCAATTTCAAACCTCTTTAGATCATTTTCCATGCTCACCAGAAATGAATAATGCACACATTAAGCACTGCCGCTTAATAAATTTCCATCTCACTGCACAAGACTTTCAATAAGGAGATACCTCCATTTGTTTTGCAAAACAGCCTCCTCCCCTCATTTTGTTCACATTGTGCCTAAAAAAAAAAGAGGCACTTTTTATATAGCATTGAGTATGATATTTTTATACTTATGATTGCATGTTGCATGAATATAATATACTGCAACATTTCTCACAAGAACGCATCCTTAACAGTACACTCCCGGGGGCATTATACATGAAACAAAATCAGTCTTGGGGAACTTCCAGCCTTTTGTAAGAGAGCCAAATTGGCAGCCAGAGTCCATTATATCAGTTGAGCAAAAGCCCTGGCTATAGCATCTGGTCACAATGGACATTTTCATAGCCCATCTCTAACTATTAATCACTGGCGGAGACATCACAGGGTCTCGAGAGGGGCTTAGATGCTCTGTTACAGTGTGGTGCGGATGCCAAAACGAAGTAGATAGCACTAGTCCCAATGCCCAGTGACGGGAGCGATCCTTAAGATGACAAAGTGTATCAAGGCCAGACGGACAGAGGGGTGTCAAGACGGCGCAGTGAAAATACCACCGTGCCCTATAGTGGCCCAAAATGTCGGAGTGCACTGGTAGTATCTTGTCATGTAATATGATCTAGATGGAGTGGACAAGGTGGGTCCCGACTCTCGGATGGGTAACTGGGGGTGTCAGACAAGCTGCTCCCCTAATAAGGACTGTCGTTCTAATGATCACTCAGTCAGCATGACCTTTAATCCCTACTGTTAAGAGGGGCGGGGCCAAGCCAGGATGGTGGGACATACTAGGAGTTCAAATGCAGACTATTTACATCAATTAGAAGGACAAGATGGAGGTGCACATCAGAGCCCATTAGGGTTGTTGTGGTTGGGGGGGCACCGAGGAGGAGGCCCAGCGGACACATCACAGACTTGCCCTTGATCGTGTCCGTCACTTCCATGAGGCTCTTGGTGGGATTCGTCTTGTTTGTGCATGATAACAGCACCCTGACTGCAAAAAACAATAAATGAGCAGTAATATAGACTTAAAAAAAGAAAAGAAAAGTAGACCAGCAAAAAAGAAGCGACATTTGTTTCCTGAATTCCGAATAATTTCTATTCGATAATTAGATGTTGAATCCTAGAAAGATCATCAAGTCAAGGTTTCATGAAATATTTACCTTGTACACACATGGTGAGTTTTGACCTTCCAAGAACTTTGTCTATATGCAATATTAAGTAACACGAGGTATAGGTCCAGTTGTTTTGTTTAAATTTGAAAAAATATGATTAAATGAGTCATATGAAACATGCATTTCCCATTTTACCCTATGGTCGAAGCGACCTCTTCAGTCCTTATTGTAATAATAATGTGATAATTAATTAAATAACATAAAATGCAGTTGAACCGGATGGTCAGGGCTCAAATGATTGAAAAAAAAAAAAAGTAATCAATAAAATCTTTTAGTAAAATGGAATTGAATAAAATAAACTTCTTGTGATTCACATAATGTAGCTGTGATCTGGCCACTCTAAGTCACTTTATGCAGTTTCAAGATCAAGGCCAAGTTTATGGTACTTATATAGCACATAAAAAAAGCAGCTTTCCACTTTTTCACTTTAAAGAAGAGATCGCAATGGTAAATAAATATACCACTCTAAATTCAAAGCCAGTGCAAAGAAGAGAGTTTTAGCACTGATTTAAAACAGAAGTGGCAGCTCTGATGGTCCAGAGTTCCAAAGTTTAGGGGTCTGCAACTGCAATCCTGCAATCCAAGCCTCAATTCTAGGAGCGACTGGTCAGAGAACCTCAACGCTCTGCTGGGTGTGTCAGCAACTCAGCTAAATAAAATAAACAAACAAATAAGAAGGTGCCTTATCATGAAGAGACTTAAAGACTCTCCATATTCTGTTGGTGCTACTACTCGCCACACTGACAGATGAGAGGCACGAGACTCTCTCCCTCACTCACACACCACATTAACAGTACATTCAGCCTTACAGAGACAGCGGCAACAGGAAGCCATTTGATCATTTTTTCATGTCAATTTAAGCTTTTCCTTTTCAATTCTTTAAATACTGATTGTGTGTGACATGTGGATGTGTTCCTGTATGTTGGAACAAGATGTGCTATTTTATATAAAGTTTACTTGATTTCTGTGCAAAACCTAATGCCTCTGAGGATTTAGAACAGATACGAAAATGCGCCGTTTGATAATAATATACTGACTTAATCTTGGTTCAGAAACAGAGATGTCAACCATTTTGAGTTGACCATCATGGCATAACCATCACTAAATATTGAAGCCAGTTTCAAGATGTTGCTGGACTAATCCAGACCTGCCTTGCTGTCATTAGTCACTACATTTTGTTGTGTCCAGTCAATGATTTTTATTGTATTTATTTTGCATTGAAATGGGGTGGTAGTTAGTACTTATCAGATGCAGAATAGCACACCCGCTGTTCCCAAACACCTTCTGTGGGTTCAAATTAGTGCCCCGCGTGTCTTGTTTCTCCATTGAATTTGCTGCTGCCAAAAAAGGGACGCGTGTTGCTTTTTTCTTCCATAACAAGCCTTGTGGCAATCAAAACAAAATGTCAGGCTGAATTTGGTAATACAGGTTTTGCTTTTGAGGGGGGGGGGGAGGAAATAAATCACAAAAAGTGTTGCAAAAAACTATTGATGATCAAAAGTTGCTGGGTTAATTAGTAGGAGCTATTCAAAGAGAGTAGGATTTTGTGACTGAGGATGCAGGCAGGTAAAAAAGGTGAGAACCCAAACTTCACACGCCTAGCAGCCCATCTTTTATTAATGTCACTCCCTGGGACGGCGGATTTTTTTTTGTGTCAGTCAGAATGGATAATGAAGACATTGGAGGGGCCATCCCTTTAATACTCACATATTTTATGATAATGAAAGGTATTCCAAAGATTGGTTATGATAAAAGCGCGCTCCCCGTCGAGCCCGTAGCCAGACAGTCACTCCAGACACTGTATAAAAAAAGATCACATAGAAAGTAACCGAGTAATAGAGGCGGTTTTGTAGGCCCGGCATAGACCCGCTGCACTGCATGTTACACGGCATGACAAGAAATAATGTGAAGCGCGAGGTTGCCATGTGGAATGTCACTGTCTGGATCCTTTTTGATCTTACTCTGTTCTCCATAGCATGAAGTCCTCAAGCCATCCTGACCTTTACATTGTTGAAGCGGGTTAACAATTCAAGTATCAAGAGCGGCGTGTAACTCCTATTTGTTGATGTTTCAAATGTGTCCGCCGGCAGCCTCTCTTTACATCAAAGCTACGTAAAATAAAAACAGGGGGAAAAAAAGAGGAACAAAGAATTTTCATCATGTGATATTAGTTGCATATTTAAAAGGTCAAATTACGAGGACCCCCAAAAGCGTGTATCGGTAACATCTTCCTCAGCATCAAAGCGTGATCTGCCGTATTGTACTGTATGGGTAAACAAACTTAGTGGGCTCTTCAAGTAAAGCCATACCAGCCCGCCACGGCTTCAAAAGTTTCCTCCGAGCTGTAGGAAGCAGGTGAAAAAATAGAAGTGCGTTGACTCTTGACCCCGGGTGCACACTTGTTGACTGATGTTTCGCATTGGGGTCGTCTCTTCCCTCAGCAGCATTCTTCAACATGAGAGCAGGGCCTAGGAGTGTGTGTCTATGTGTGTGCGTGCGCCATCCCCCGAGAGATTGGCCTGTCCCCTTTGAAGGCTCGTACTATAGAGCTGTTTTCATACGGCAACAGTCATGGGCTTCCTGTCCCGACTGACCTCTCGCCTCTTTATGGACACTTCAGAGGGGCAAGCACCTTTCTCCTATTAAGCGAAGTGGGGACACACGGACGGGGTGCCGCAACTATGAATTAAAAATGCCAAAACATTCTCCAATAATCCTCAGTAACTTAACACAAAATTAAATAGACTGATTTAGAATGCTATTATATCTGCTTAAAAAAATTGACAATGGTAGTCTTTGTTTTGAAAATGTGTGAAATGTATCTGGATGCATTCCATGTGGAAGGGTTAAAGTTGTATATATTCTGTATCATTTGGCCATTGCACATTTGGGATCAGTAACAAAGGCCCACAATGCATTTTACTGCAGACTTATTGGACCCTGGTGCTCTGTCCAGCTGATACAACACAGGGTCAAGGATGAAAAGAAGATCGGGTTCAACTTGGATCAGAGCCACATGCTCTTTGAAAGAAGAAGCTAAACAGTACATAGTGAACAACTGTGTAACCTGCACACCTGCACCAAATGAGAAATCAAATAAACACGCCATTAAGAGAATTATGGGAGAAAGCATTTTCAGGTGACCTTCAAAGGCGTCTTGAAGCCACTCGTGATAGAACAAACCGCCACATAAAGTAATATCTCAGGAATTATCTAAAACTTTTTTTATTTTGTACCTTGTGTCACATAAATGAAATGAAATAACAGCTTGCCTGGATGCAAAAATATGTACAATAGGTTAATCCTCCATCCAGGTGATTCTGACCATAAGCCTGGCTCCACATTTAGAGAAGGGTTCCTGTGCGCCTGCCTACTGCTCCTACAGGGTGTCCAAGTGGCATAGAGAAGAACTAAGTAACTTCTTTATCTTAATAAATCCTTTTCATAGTCCCTCTAGAGGTAATACAAGTGTTGATGGGACGATTGGGGGATCTTTCATCTTCCCCTGGTGTCTCTGGCCAGAAAACCATGCTTGCAACTTTCCCTTCACCAGGTCGGAGGCCCCAATACATACTAATGGCATCACAAAGAAGAAGCTAACAGGCTAACGAGCAAAGCTAACTGCAGGCGAGCACCATTTTGGTCACCAGGTTTGAGTGAAAAAAATTATCTCCATTGTGTAATTGGATGTATAATATCCCTCTCTCTCTTTGTCTTTTCTGTCAGCGTAGTATTTACTCTCACGGATAATTAATGAGTGAAAAAAAAACGCAACATGCTACGACACCTGCAGTGGCGCTTATGGCCCGGCATGAGTTACTTAGTTCTGCTTTAAACCTTAAAATTGAAATTGAAATGTAATTACACAAAATGTATAAATGAATCACTTCTGGAGATTTTTTATTTTATTTGAAAATGGTGCAAAACATGGTGGAAACGTTATTTAAATAAATATTCGAACAATGTGTTTCTGGATGCTAGTGTTACTTGGAAAGCACTATGGTGTTTGCCTTTTGAGCTGGTCCAGTTTGCGCCGCAGCATGTTGTAGTTGTCCTGTGTCCCGGGTGCCTCGGGGTCTAACTTCAGAGACAGCTCATAGTGTTTCTTAGCTTGTTCCAGCTTCCCCCAGCGATGATACAGCACGGCTATAATAAATTTAAAAAAACACTCAGTCAGCCAAACATTAAGCGGGAGCTGTATTCATTGAACAGCATACTTCTTTGTGCTCTTATTCGAATTCTGTATAGTCAAGTTGATCACATTTATGTCTCTGATGTGTGCTGGGTAAAAAGCTTGACGTTTCTAAAATGGAAGTCAAAGCTTACACACATTTTGTAGTGGACTTACCTAAATTGCCATGACAACTGGCAGCTTTGGGGTTGATCTTAAGTGCATTAAGGAAGAAGCCCTCTGACTCCTGTCAAAACCAAACCAAAGCTTATCAAAATGTCAGACTTAAAATATCATAAATATTAACAGAAAATCGTAATGATTAAACCTTGTATTTTTGTAATTTTCCAAGGACGTTGGCCAAGGAGAACATTATAGTGTGGTCATTGGGGACAATTCTCAGTGCCTCTCGGCCAATCGCCTCGGCCTGACCCAGGTTACCTACAGAAAAGAAAACAAGTGCATTAAGGTACGGCCCCGGAGTATTTCATGTAACAACTGAACTGTATCAACAGCTGGGAAACAGAGAATATAACATCTGCTTTATTTGTCAGCAGTAGCTAAATCAGACTTTTTCTGCTAACACGCTTGGAGTAGTGGTTTAGTCTGCTAATTAAGGCTGAGCACAAGGCTCACTGGGTTATTGATCTGTGTCACGGAGCTGTCTGATGTCTGGCCAAAAAATGGGCAAAGAGGGAGACCAGACAGACAGACAGTCGGCTAGTCAGACAGAAAGACAATGGCAATGGTGTCCCGAGTCATGCCCTTCTACACACAGCAACTCATGTGCAGCACAATCAACTCTGATTTGGGGTTTGTTTGTTATAATGATCAAAACGGAAAACCAAAGAGACATGAAAATCCCCAAATCCTTGTTATATGAAAATGAAACCCATTGTTCCCCTTTCCTCTGTGTTTTTTTTTTCCGTCTTTTTTTTATTATTTGGTGGGACACAGGGGAAAGGGGTAGAATTATTTCTGTCAGATTTTGGGGGAACAAATGTGGTGGGGGGGGACTCTGAAGGGGCGCTGTTCTGACTGCGCTGCCCGAATGTTTGATCAAAAACATACTGCGCTCTGATTGGACAGTTCCAGTAGCCTCCTGGGAGACTCCGCCCTCACGGGAACCGCTTCTGACAAAACGGCTCGAGCGCTTGGAAATCAGAGCATTCTCCACACGGCAGGGAAGAGTGCCTCCAAAACTCCCAACACAAAGCTTTAATACATAAATTTCAAGCATTGATGATTCTTGTTCTTCCGGTGTAATCTTGTTGGCCATTTAGATTTTTGGTCTTTTCAAAATAACAGCACCATGCTAATGCTGAAAGGCTCTGCCAAATGTTGCAGAGCTCTTTACAAATACTGTGGCACAAATGATTTCAACATTTAAAAAACTATTGTGTTTTTTTTTTTTTTGCCAAATAAAAGGAGAATTGCCAGTGTGTGTTTGCCGTTACCAGTGTTGTCCAACAGTATGACCATGTTGTTCCAAGCCAGGCTGTGGTCAGGCTTGAGCATTGTTGCATTCCTCCATGCGTTCAGTGCATCCACATGTCTGTTTTGGTCAGCATACTAATGAGAGATGCAAAGGATTAAATACTATTTCTTTTTCTATGAATTAATAAAAAAAATATTCATCAACTCACCAAACGTCCCAGATTGTAGTAGCAGTCTGGATATTTTTTACGGAAGCGAATTGCATTCCAGTAGCTGCGCTCTGCCTCCTCAAAATTTTGTAGGCTGTTCTGAACAATACCTAGATTCATCCAAGCTGCAGCAAAATCAGGCCTAGAAACAGAAATCAATTTGCTTTTTCATCCTTCACAAGAATTTGTCATGGTGCAATTGTAATATAAAATTACTGGATGGATACTGCTTTAGAGAGCAGCTCTTCTGCTTCCACAAGTGCATTCCTTTCTTTAAGGATGTTCCCCAAATTATTCATAGCGTGAACGTATGTTGGATTCAATCTACAACATACAAACAACACAATGTTAACTACGGTCAAAAGTCTTTGTTCTTCTCATCTTTATCTCATTGGATGGGAAGACGCACCTCACTGCCTCTCTGTAATACACTATAGCAGCAGTGGCGTTTCCTCGGTCCGCTAAGTTTTTACCTACATTGTAATGGACCTGAGGAAGAAATGAGGTGAAGCTCGACAAATGATTTTAGTAGGGGTTATGATCCATGAATACACAAAAATAAATGTGTACCTTGGCATTGAGTGGGCAGACAGACAGGGCACTGGTGAAAAGGGTTTTCTCTGATCGCCACTGGTGACTGCGGAGAGCGCAGCGCAGCACATAAACACACAACAGTGCCAGCATGGAGACACACACCAGCTTCTACGATGGAAACACAAACATACGCTCAGAATTTAGCAGTGAGCATGTAAAGCAGGGCATTTTACATTGACGGGTTAAAATAAATTGGGTGACAGAGTTAATAGACGGCAACAGTACAGTATGTGAAAAACATGTGGCACCACCTGCTGTGACTGTTCCTTTAAAGGTGAATCATTAGTCATTTTTCATGTCTGTGATCATGTGAATCACAAAGCTTCTCAATCATCAAAGCCGTATAAACAGGTGGCAGAATAAAATATTTTTAAATTAGGAAAACAAGACCAATGTCTGAAGGGTTATAAGGTCATGGGGCGTCTTTTTAGAACCACGCATCTCTAAACAGGTAGTACATGACATACAATGTAGGTATAAAATTGTCGGGAAGCCGTACCCTATATTTGGCCCAGTGGCTACAACACCATCCCACTGAGTAGGCGAGAAGTAAACAATAACCTGCTGAAGACAGGTACAGCACTCGTTCAGCAATGACGAAACCCACTCTGAAAAACATATTAGAGGCTGGTAGGAAGGGAACCACCAGTAGCACCAGAGCCAAAGTCAGGGTCCTTAGAGAGAAATAGAGGAATACATAAAAGATACATGTTACAATGCTTGTAATTTAGCAATTTACTGCAAGTACTATATATGGCTGGCTGCTTAGGCAAATACCTCCTTTTCTGGATGTCTGGTGAGCATAAGGCTTGGTTTATCAATCCTAACAGGATACACCAGAGCAGCAGCAGCCATATCATCCTCCAATCAGCAGCAGATTTAATAAGCGGCACACAGCCCATGGACCAATCAAAACAGAGCCACCAAGGACACACCAGCAGCCAGGCATTAAGACAGTAGTAGTAATTATAGTTCACTATCTGCACATTTAAAACACATAAACACAAATGAATCAATTAATAAATACAGTATTTTCACAGAAAATGTTTTCTTGACTATGAATAAAGTGACATTTACCCTAAGAAAAATATTTTCAGCAAATGAGGCAGGGTTATCCACTTCAGTGAAAGCTGGAGGTCCAGTTCCCATGATCTTCCAGCGCGCATAGAGCATTGATAGACCTCCAAGAAGCATAAGAGCCAATCGTGTTGGGAGTCCAGTGTGAAAGTCACTCATCTAAGAAACAATGTGAAACAATATTGTGCAACAATGCACAATATTTATATATTCACAATATTACATACTCATTCAGTAAAGAAATAGATTGATCAACAAGGAAATACACATTTCAACTCACACTGAAAGTCTTCTTAAGGAGTAACTTCTGGCTGAGTTCATACACATTAACATTACAGATCAAGAGGACATCAAAGGCTGCATTCACACCCTGAAGCAACAAAGTACATGGAGAATGAAAAGTAAAAATGTATATAGCTCATGTCAACGACAAACACTTTCTATGGCTTAAGATCCTGAGACAATTTGAGATTAAAAGAGCAGACCGCACTATAATCTTCTTAAAAATACTAGCAATGTGTTTTATTTAATGTAAAATTTGTGAATGAGGATTTTTTGATTGCAACTATAGCATACTTTACGCTGACCATTTATTTTAGAAAATAATTGTCTTATTAAAGTTTGTACCAAAACTGTGATGCCTTGCTCTTTACAAAGCATTGCAGCTGCACACAGCAAGAGGCTGGCAACAACCCACTGGACAGAAAACCTGTCATCTCCATCACTCCCTGAAAACACAAAGCCAAAACACACCAGTTACACACAAAGGGCTTTCTAAAGATCCTCAGTGTCCGCAAAAGCAACATTTTGTACGTTAAAATACATAGTATGATGATCAAGAATGACAGATACCTACCTTTGTTGAAAGCCTTACAGTAGGCAAGAAAAGACAGTTGGAAGAATAGGGCACATAGGAGGTCTGCTCTGCCAACAATACCAGCAACCTTCATTGAGAGGCAGATAGAAGATTTGTTAGAACTCTTAATGCACTAATGCAAATGTATTGCTCATTGTGCAAAGATTGTGAAGTTATCATGTGTTAATATGTAGAGGAAGAATGGCTCATTAAAAGAATGGACAGTGTGTGTGCATTGTACAGTGTGTGGGTACAGTATGGTTGGCATCCTGGGGTTGGCTGCTTTGATACATACAGCAGGCCTAAGCCAACTGTGTGCCTGCCTCACACCCCCCAGGTTTTGCCCAGTCCTAGCCCTGCATGATTAAAGAAAATGGAGGGGGGGAATAGCTGCCTTCCAGCCAAGCTTTACAGCAAACACACATATGCCGGCAGGTCAATAAGCATCCCAACACATCTAATAGTCAGGACGGCTTACCACGTGCACCTTCGCCCAACACTCCCAACTGAGACAAGGCTTTTGTTCTTGGCATGGAACCACTGAATGTTTAGTATGAACACCTCTGGAATCATATGCCAAGAAGATGCCATGATGCACTGTGGCAGGAAGCTGATGTTGTTTACAAAGAATACAGTAATTCTTGCCCAAATTCGTATTCGCTTATGCATCTATTGTGATCAGTAGGATTTTAAATGTGAACTGAATTGTACAGTACTTATCATTTCACATCCAAGACATGCCTCCATTTTAGTTCTGAGCAAATAAAAAGTAACCTTGGAGTTGTTCAGGCTAAACACAGCTATAAGGTCAAGAAAGCTGGCAGAGGTG
The DNA here is from genome assembly GCF_951799975.1 of Gobius niger. Taxonomy (NCBI): domain Eukaryota; kingdom Metazoa; phylum Chordata; class Actinopteri; order Gobiiformes; family Gobiidae; genus Gobius; species Gobius niger. The sequence continues at coordinate 21,819,503 of NC_136860.1, forward strand.
AATGGAGAAAACATGTTGACAATTTGTCAAGGCAAAACTTCTGAATATATTGACAAACACTGATGAAGCTTACACTTTCTGTATGGACTGGATGCGTAGCAAAGAAGAGCGCAGCAAGCAAAGAGGTTTTCGGAGCGTGGTTCTGCATCCTTCCCTTTTCATCATAAGACAGTCCTCCAGTCAGAATAGCAAACATGTCAATCATGAGGGCGGATATGGCTGCATGGAGGAGGATATTCAGTACATGGAAGCCAACAGGGTGCAGACCTCCCACCAAGAGGTAGTTCAACCTACAACAGCAAGAGAGGAATTCTCCTTATTAAGTCTGATTGATGTATGGATACATGCAAGAGTAGAGCTCTTGCATGTATCCATACATGCAAGAGCAGGTGTGTTTGTGTAATGTCTGGTGAGAGGAGGCTACTGTGAGACCAAGGATTTCCACTCATTTATAAGGTAATATAAAAGGACAAAATAACGCTAATAATTTTGTCTTTTTTATGAACCTACCAGCAGTTGAGCGATACAAAGGGAAAACACGGTGGTATAATGAGGACTCTATACAGTGATTTTTTCTTGAATACAACAGCAGAAAGTGAATGTTACCTAAAAGTTACAACAGTGAGAGGCCTATATGATTTGTGACTAGAGTTGCTGCTGAGGTTGCTTCCCCAAAAGTCATTCTTCCAAAGGTTGCAGAGAGGTGTTGTTGGTCTCAAGTCCTGAAAGAAATCGTAAAGTTTAAACCTCTGTACACATTTGTAAAGGTCAATTTCTTCTGTCTTTTATATATTTACCTTGTTGTTGACAATTGCTTCGGAATCATCAAATACAAATTCTCCATTATAGCTGTTGATAAAGCACAGAAGTGCCACAACAGCGACAGTGACCTTTGCTTGGACAGGTGAAAGCTTTGGCAACGGTATGTGGCGATCCCAGTGGACCTCTGACAATGTCATGATGCACAAGTATTAATGCCACTGCCGAGTACCATCATCGAACTATTCTCTGGTAAGAAAACAAAGAGAAACCTCGTGTAAAGTATGTGCATAATGGAGCTAAAACCAAGGAGATAAGTGATCGAAATAAAATCATACCTTAGAAAGATGTAAGCTGCATTACAATGTTAGCTTTTTCCCACATGCTAACACGAAAATCCAAAGGTTTTCCCTTGAAATCCTTTCCATTTCCTTCAGCAGCTTACATGGCAATAAACACATTTGCACAAAAAAACGGCAGTATCGCAAATTGAATCTGAAATGCTAGACCTAAGGAAGAAAGACTGGCTGTGGAATACTAACTTGTAGCATCATGTCTGGCTTATCAGCACTCATCTATTAGGCGATTGCAAATTCAATGGAAACTAACGATTAGCTCTACTTTTAGCATGTCGAGGCTTCAATATTTTGGAGCATGTTATAATGTAGTACAGCTGCCCTTGGTGGTTCCCTGACAACAGACAGCCCTGAGCTATAAACATTACACGCTCCGTGAGAAAAAAAAACACTTCCTGGTGAACGCGGTCAGGTGGTTCTTTTTCAACCAATGAGAAACGCCGACACAAAACAGCGTTTGTTTGTTTATTTATTTACTTACTTATTTAGAATAGAAATAAATATCGTGCACGGTTAAAAACAGCAACACCATATGGACAGTTGTTTCTTTCTTTTTTTTTCTTTTTCTTTTTTTTTTTTTACATTTTCATGCCAAAGTTTCACTCTCCATAGTAAATCCAGTCCATAAGAATAAAGGGGGAAATAATTCACTAACATTGGACGAAAAAGAAATCATTGTATTAACAAATTTGTATAATTATTAGTCTAAATAATAACTGTAATTGTAAAATAAAGGGAAATCTTATTTGTATTGCGACTTTCGAATTTGTCACAAATCAGTCAGTCGAAGAGCGCACATCACACAGGTAAATATTTTTTCATTCTCTCCATACTGGTAATAATAATAAGCTACAGTATGTATGTACCCTAAGAGTAGACAACTATATCAGAAGCTGTTAAAATAAAAATGAATGAACTGAACCCAACTTCTTTGTGCTGCCAAATTTTACGCTTTATTTATTTTGTTTGCACAGTTACACATGCTTTATTTAATACTTGCAGCTTTACAGTTTTGATTAAATATGTGACACAATTCTAAAATAGATTAAATGATTGATAAAAGTTGGGTTTTATTGTTAGGCTAACAGGAATGTGTAAAGCAGGGGTAGGCAACATCCGGCCCAGGGGCCAAATTCAGCCCTCCAGCATAAAACCTCTGGCCCCCTCAAGATGATTTTGAGAAATATTAGGTTTTTACACAAGTCTGAGTGTAATTTAATGTTTTTAGAGTTAAAGTATACAAAAAAATGTGACAAATACTGTCAATTAGCCTACTTAAAAAGACCCCAATTAGAACACAATGAGGTCATGTATAGTGTACAACACTGGTATTTGTAAAGTGGTGCTTTACTTTGGGCTAAAATTGGCAGGTTCACCCCTTGGACTTTTTACAATGAAGAAAACCGGCCCTCCACCAAGCATACCTGTCCCCTGGTGTAAAAGTTTAATTTACTACAATTAGTTTTATTTATGTCAAAACTAATGAAATGGGATCTTTTATTCTCTAGAGCAGTGTTTACCAAACAAAGGTTAGTTTTAATTATGTTTTTTCAGTAAAAGACTTTGACTTTGAGAGCATTTTAGCTATATTCTGAACATAACACTCATCTATATACTGAATAATCTATGTTAAGTAGCTCACTTTGTTAAAATTTGGGAAGGATTCCCGAGTTGGGGGGTACTCGTGGTATAAATTAATGCCTCAAGGGGTACGTGGGACAAAGAAGGTTATTTGCGGAATAACTGCTGCCTTTGCAACCTTTGAGTTTTGATTGCAAGTGATCTCCCAACATTATAAAGGTTTATCAAAACAGTGTAATCCCATATTTATCATGTTTTTTGGGCCACGCCAGAACTTGGAAGTCATCATGTAGGGATCACCTCCAGTGTGATAACCAGGAACGGGAGCTAAAGGGGCTGTGTTCTCAATCTCCACCGAAACTTCCCGAGTCCCAAATGCTGGCATGACCAAAATGGGCTTATAGGGGGACATTGATTGTGGGGATGGATTGATCTGCAGATAGTGCACAAAGGTCACAGTCAAATAGAGAAACTGAAGTGTCCTGAGACATTATCATACCTACACATCTGTAAATACAATCCTGCTGTTGTTCTATGTCAAATGTTGTCGTCTTATCATATTTCACTTTTTTATGTTCTTATTTATGCATGCCTTTATAACCTTATAATTTTAAAGTTTTGATAGCATGATTGCACCGATAAAAAATTCAAGTTATTGAACCTGTTCTCAAACAATGGCAATAAAAAACGATTCTGATTCTGATGAACAACTTGCATGTGTTTTTCATCATTAGTGCAAAATAACACTCAACACTGTTTCTTTTCTCTGATCACGGCAGGCGATAAAGCATTTATTTTCTTCAAAGAGGTTTTTATTTAAAATGTTTACTAATGGAAACTAACATTAGCTGGCAGGGAATAGCAGCTCTCCTTTGAAAAATATGAACAACAATCTCTTGAGTCATTGCTTGAGATTAGACATCAAATGAAAACCAACATAGTCTACTCTATGGTGGATATCCACTTCCTTATTTACGATACAAAGCTATAAACATTTAAGATGAAACAGCAGATCATAATAAAAGGATCTGGCACAACACTTCTGTTCTATATACTGATACAAACATCTACGTATATGCTACATTAGTGCATGATGCAAGGTGTAACACAATGATATTTAGATTTAGCTAAAAACCAAAAAGTGAAGCTTACTGTTTTTTTTATGTGTAGCCTATTTTTCACAGTGCAGGACTGTACAAGGGACATGATTCCATGTCACTTGTGTTCAGATTATCAGCGTGTTAATAGTTTTGAAATCGTTCAGATGTGTTTTTTGTACAGTAACTATTCCCTAAATATCCATATAATGGAAGAATGTTGAATCAGCTGAACAGTCATCTTTTATTCCTGTCATCTTAAATGAGCCCATATGTACTACAGAAAAACACAGCTTCAGTCTGATTGCAGGAGTAATATTTAAGCAAATATGGAAAGTAAAGCAACTAAATTGGATTTGTTACTGTTGGATCAGCTGGTGACTCTATAATAATTTAATATATTGAGTCTTGTAAGAGACTGGTGTACACAAACTAAAGTCACCAGTCAGAGCCTTGCTGTGTGAAATAATGACAACACTACAGAGTCTTGAGATATAAAAACATACTTTCTTAATTAGGTGTGAAAAGTGACCATAATTTTATCCTTGTCTCTGTTGTGTGGCCCACAAAAAGAAGTACCTTCAGAGGACGGTGATGGAAAGTAGCGTGCATTAATGAGGCCAAACTCAGCAGGCAGGAGCAAAGAAAATATCATTTAAAGAGGTAAGAAGGCTGTTAATATCCTCCTCAACAGAAACGCAAGAGGTGACACATTATAATAATGATGCATGAGTGCCAAGTAAGCAACTTTCAGTAAAAAGTCCATTTGTTTTGAGAAAATCTGTGCGACTACGCTAGACGTATATTATTTACTGCTGGAAGGTTTTCCACTTCATTAGGCTGCTGTTGTGTCAGATGTTGACTTTTTTTTCCTAAAGGATGGGATGAGATATTGTTTGGTTTAATGTTATTGTCCTTGCTTCCAAGAAAGTGCCAAATAAACAAAACAAAGACACATCGTTTCAAAAAAGTTGTGCTGTGGATTTTTGTTTGAGAAAACCTCTTGCTCGTCCAACTTTGCTCATATGCTATCCCAGCAACAATGCAGACACTTTCTAATTTAGTTATATATTAATCTATCTCTGCCTTAGCCACATTATTAGGAGTTTACCGTTATTTTATAAGGTATATCTTTACTCTTTGCTTATACTGCAAGTTAATTTGATAAGGTGCCCCTTTGAGCTGTGGTGAAAGATTCACTGCACTCTGTGTGTGACCAAAGGACATCCAGGTGTGAATGATGATCCTCTGTGATAAAGACCTACACATCAAGTAAAACCACCAGGAGATCAGGGTCTGCCATGCACACCTATCATATACGTATACTGTATCTCTGCATCCGTTGTGCTGGAGTCCAAAGTCAGTGCATTGTGCTGACTCCATAAAGATTTTTCTTCACTCAGTGCATTTCTTATTTGCGTCCTGCGTTTGAACAGAACAAAAAGCAGGAGTGGATGACTGGCCAGGCAAACTGTATATATAAAAATAATCTTTCAAAATGACATCCATAACAGGAAAAAGGCACAGCACAGTGGAAATGGACTTTGGGTATCTGAGAAACGTCCTATTCACAGACACAAATATGACTCCCTCTCCTTCCCTACTTTCTACAGTAAGGGGTATAACAGGTATAAAAGCATTAATAGTTGTGGCAGTAGTGGCAGTATTATCTCACAAAGCTACCAGCTCTTGATATGGCAGTTCAGTATGCTATGCTTTACGTCCTGCGTCACTTGTGTCTCACCATTTGTCATTATCTGCCTTGAGTTGTTGAGGTCTGCAAATAAGCTAGAAGACCTATGGACATGGCGTCTGCAGCATAACACTGAAAAACAATCAGAGAAGAAGTCCAATAATCGGATTGAAACTTGATCTGTCTTTTCCTATACACAATAGTCTCCTTAGCAAGTTTAATAAGACTGGGCCAATATACAGTGACATAAAAATCTGAGATGCAAGAGGCCTTTTTGCCCAAGCTCAGGACAATGGTTGTGTTAGGCAATTATGCTGTGTAAGTGAAACTGGCTTGGGATGAACAGATCCAAAATGGGGTTATTGCAGATCTAACTCCTCCCCTCAGGAGAAGATATGAAATCGGCTTAATGATGAGAGACTGATCAAACAACAAAAGGGCTAGTTGTTCAAAGACCCCTTTTACTGACCGCTCCATATCCGCCTCAAACTTTACCCCATGTGTTACTTCTAAAGCCTGTCTGATTGCATCAACTCTGCCCTGTACCTTCCACAGGTGTCTTGGCCTCAGCTCCCAGAGTGACAGTGCCTGACCATCACATCATATCAGGCTTCAGACTGGACAACTGGCAGCACCCCGCGAGCCCCCGGCAAGAATGGACCAGGCGAAAACTTCGGACCAGCCGCCCCCGGGACACCGCATGTGTGTGACCCCTGCCTGAGGTCACCATCCACATCAGGGGAACGGGTAGATAAACGGAGTAGCCAGAGGGGTGGTGTTTGGAAAAGAAGACAGGATTGGCAGTGGTCAGGACATTTTGTTTTCTGTTCCCCAGACTTCCCCGCTGCTGCCGGTCCTCCCTGGTGCTCCTTACAAAATCCCAAAAAGCATTATGTCGCCATGGAACCCCAGGCCGCAAGTTGATTGGCAGCTTGTCACATTATGGTTTGACAGCACTGGCATAGGAGCGGAGATACCGGAAAGTGGCTGGGGACTTAACTTCACAAACACACACACACACACACACACACACACACACACACACACACACACACAGACACGCACACACACACACACACACACACACACACACACGCACACACCTACACACATACACACACACACACTATATACAGTGTAACAGAAACAAATGGACCCCGAGGAGATGTAGCACACACCAGCTGCGTAATGGAGGAGCATCTCAGCCTGTAATGTGTGTATTGACTCCAGGCTGTACAGGCACAATACACTGGGGGCAGGTTCATAGAGGGACGCAGATGTTTCGCACATTGCGCACATTGTACTTGAGAGACCAAATGATTTTTTAAGACAGCGGGGTGTAAGGTACAGTCGATTGGTCCCTCCATGAGATTAATATTGTATTTTTTCATTATTGACCTCATGTAAATTTAAAGTTTACTTTACGTACATTTTTAGGAAATATTGAAGTTCCTATAGCTGATTATAAACAATGACAGAGGGAGCGAGTACATTTCGAAGCATAACTTTCTTAACTTTCCGAATGCATTTCCAACATCCAAAAGTTTCACATGGGATGAGTTCATATAAGCACATTTCAAAACTTCCAGGGAGTCATACTGCCACAGCAATACGAACAACAATTAGCTGCAATTTCATTAATAAAAATACTATAGGTCTTTAGTCACAAATGTCCGCTTTTACAATATACTGATGGACAAAACATTTTTTTTCCCATTATTCGAGGAAAAGAAAGGGCGTTAAATAACAGCTCATTGGTTGGATTCTGTGGTATAAAAAAAAAACATACCCCATTGATTGCCTGATTGCCGATGCAGGACAAAGGACCTTTGTGTTGGCAGACATTGTTGTTGCATTGCCATCTGAGTGCAACATTACTCCTCAGGTTTGGTCCAACTGGGTATTAAGAAAAGAATACACCAATATTTTACAAGCCTACTGTTTGCACGGAAACCACTGTATATGAAAATAAATATGAGAGGTTTTGACACTTGCGTTTTTAGATACTGATGCAACACGAGTCCTCACAGTATGACATTTACTATATTGATATGTCTTGGTTTAAGTTAAATCTATCATCACTCAGTGTGTCTCTAAGCAGAGCAGACATTGGCCTCACCCTGACATGAACCCTTTGTGTGACCAGCCTTGCAGACAGCAGTGAGCCACCAGTGTTTGTCCACATGGGTCTGACCCTTTTGGAGGCCAGTGTCGGGTCCTCATCCCTGTAGCAGCTGAGACAGGGCAATGGTGTCACAAAGCAGCACTTGTCAAAATTCATACTTCAAATTGGACATTTTTCCAAGACTTTAAGAATGCATATATCGGCATATCTTTATTTTCTCTATTGAAGCGGGGATAATCATTTCTAACCCTTTATTACAGTGCAGGTGTATGGGGCTGTCCCCGGCCTAATATGAACCCGCCTATTAACATTTGAGGCCCACATTGAGGGCTGATTTTCACATGCGTGCGTCTCTCACACTGAGCGGCAGTGGCTAATCTCTCTGGGCACCATCAAACCCCCTATTGCCTGTCTTTCTATTGGCGCCCCCTCCGTTTCCCTCTGGAGGCCTGCATTAAACATAAAGACCCTGCATGGATGAGTGAGTCAACAAATTACCACAGCCAATAAATGGAAGAAAAAAAAACTCTCTATACGCCACCAGTCTCTAGTGTCCTCTCCTCCCCCCTTTACCTTACTGTTTGCTATTAGGTTATTGTTCTGGTCATTTAAATAAACATGATTTCTTCTATCTTATTGCATTTCGTTAGAGATTTCCTTTCCCTCACGCTTGACTGGTTCATGTCCATCAACTCAGGGCAGCTTGACTCATTCCAAAATCCCAGCTAATACACAGGAAACCGCTACAGCTGTTGATCTAACCTTTGAGTGTCTCCTAAGGAGCACAGTGATATTTGCACTTAATAAAATTATGCCTACCAGGAGAATATGCCGCTGACATTTGCCATTTGTCAAGTTGAGGTGGCAGCGAGCGCTTTATGAGTCATTACTGTTTAGGGTACAGTGGCGAGAGCCCCTTGTGTCCCACTTGTCTCATGTCACTTAGGATCAGATATAGTGTTGCATTATGAAGAAGAAGAAATAAAAAGATAAAAAGATCTACAATGCGGCTGCATTTAAACTAAGCTGCGTTTCTACCCATCATGCACACAGCTTGAATGAAATCAATCACTCTTTTCAAATGTGATGTTCCCAAATTCATACAAGATCCTTTGCTGCTTTGATACTTGGATGGCACTATATTCCAAGGTCTTTTTTTTTAAGGCCTATATAGCGAATCATGTTCTTCCAAGAGCGCTGCGATGTGCGTGCTAAATTGGCATTGGCTTTACGCTGGATGCCATCCCTGACATAACACTTTTTATCCACTCTCAGCTCGTGACTTCTGGTTATTCTCCAGCGTCTGCAGGATGAAATGCAGACTTGTAATATAAAAACGAATAGGCTTTTCTGCACCCGCTTTAAGCTAAGCCATGTTCTTTCCTATCTTGCACACAGCTTGAAGGAAATCAATCCTCCTCTTCAAATGCACTGTCCCATTTAAAAGTATGCCATGTAAATCCTACGCAAGAATCCGCCTTTGCTGGTACAAGTGGGTCTGGGAGCGCGCGAGGACTTTGAGGTCACACATAAAGAGGACAAAAATGAATGAAGAGAAGAATCCGGGAGCTGAAAATTAAAGGCACACAGTTAGCGACGTTAGCTCACGCAGAGTGATAGATGTCACAGATGTCAAGCTTCTCGGGCTAAAGTCAAAAAGAGGTCACGCTGCACTAATAGCTTCTGCATCTATAGCATAAGGGGTAGAGTCACCAAGTCAGAGCAATTAACCGGGGTCATGAGGATATCAGCTATTGAACATCATGCTTTTTCTATTGTATATTGTGCAGTATATTGGAAAGTTTAATCAGGTTTAGGGCTATAGCACAAAGTTAATACACTGACACATTATACCAAATTATGAAAACATCTATTCTCAAAATTATTCTTGAAACAGTTGTCATCCTAAAGACACACACACAAAAATAGCGTTGCTGTTTTTAAGGTTACTAAACTTTGTACCCTTTTACTACGCAGGGATACCATGATATCAAACCTTGGCTCCAGTCAGATTTGAGTTGTATTTTCAAACGATCCAAGTCATGAGGTTCAAAGGTCCATCAAATAAAAGTGGTGGATAAGTCCAACTGTGCACACCTCCACCTTTGCACCTTCTTCTGTGTCACAGGCTCATTAGGATCACACTCATTATGTGATCAGCATGCGTTTGATATGACAGGAAATGACCAGCTGTTCCCGTGTCCAGATCCCAACCGAACTCACCCCTTCAATCAATAATTCACATACATAGACTATAAATGTGGCGCAATAAATTATTGTACAGTAATTTAAGAGATGTAACTTTCTCAATGAAGCCTCTGCAATCAAATCTCCCTCCGAAAAATACCAAAAAATAATTTCAAAGATAATAAAAAATAAAAATAATTATTACAACCATGTATCTTTTTAGTGCACTTTCAGGTACCACCAAGTATTGAAACTTATCTAAAGATCTGTTCAAATTTTAATTTCATTTTTGTTCACATTCTTGGTACAAAAGCTTTTCAGTAGCACATTTACACGTTGTTGATTGATTATAATAAGATGATGAAGTAACATTGTCATTATTATTTTGTATTGTATTTTATTATTATACTTTTTATGTTTTGTGATTGAAATCCTTAAAAACGGCGTTTTTAGATTAGTAAACATTATTGTCTGAATGTATCCTCATGGGTAGGCATAAAAACTAAAAACCCAACCTTTGGATAGTCTTGGTTGATAATAATAATTAACAGATTTGAGGAGTAATGAGCTACCAGGTGTTCCCACTTTGTTTTGAGGCCCCATGGAATTAATTGCTGTGGAGCAAAAGATTTTATTTTTAGATGAGCTAAACATGTATTAAAAATCATAGCTGTGCCAAATCAGGCAGATAATAGTGTGCTGCAATAGCCAATATTAATCCGACTTTGATATCGTTTGAAATTACAACAATTTCTTATTTGGAATATGCTCCAAATGGAAAGAAACAAAGAGAGAGAAAATAAATAAATAAATAATAACAATTACCCAATAGCATTTAGGGGAGTTTGGCGCACAGCTTTGTCTCCATAAGTCACTTTACAGTATGTTCAAAATGTAGAACGTTGTCAATAAACTTTAAAATTGAATTCAGTTTAGGGACACAAATATTTCAACCTGATTTGTATACGAGTATATAGTATAGTGTATTATCATCATCATCACATTTTAAGCTTTTTTGTCCATGTGGTAGCGTTCACAGCTTTTGCATCATAAAAAAAGAAAAAGTACGTAGAAAATAATGTCCTTAAAGAACATATTGTAACACACTATAATTTTGCCCTTTCTTGCTCACTGTTGCAAACTCAAAGCCACATCATAGCAGGTATGATGAATGCTCCGCCACTTTATAATGTCACATCCATTTCTGCTCGCCCGCTCAAAACACCATATTCATGCACAATTTGACATAATAGCAGAGTTAAAAACAGGGAATTAGAAGGTAATGTCTCACCGAGGGCTATAGTCACATTAAAAACGCTCTCCTAGTGATCAGTCAAATTGCCCCTGCGCTGCGGCGAGGTTTAATAGTTAGAGCATAGCACCCCCTGCAGGCGGACGTTATTAGTCATGGGCCCCAGCGCTCGGGACGGACGCAGAGCCATTCTCAGTGTTTCCTTTCAGGGCAATTAAAGGCCTTTCTCTTTGATTGGTGGGTAATTCAATTGGTTTCAGCCCGTATGATTTCTGTCCATTTTTTAGCCCCCCCCCCTTCCCTAAACATATTTCAATCTTGGCTCGTGATCAGACAAAACCAATGCAGTAATTAGTTACTAAAGCCAGGTGAAGTACAGGAGAGCTAAGGGAGCATAGGCACTTGAATGGGACTGATTAGGTGTTTAGTGAAAGGGAGATTTTTCTGGCTAAAAGACAAAGTGCAGGCGCTCACCGGTGTTTCTGTGTGCAGTGGGGTGGCAGCGATTGACTGCTGCTGATGAGGTGCATTAGAGAGAAGGCCTTCAAATGCCCATTCATCTGTACAACAAAAGAACTGTGATATCATACTCAGAATGAAAGCCATGAAACGGGTTTTAGATCAAAATGCTTTCTTAAATAGTCTTTTTTGTGTGTGTGTGTGTGTGTGTGTGTGTGTGTGTGTGCGTGTGTGTGCGTGCGTGCGTGCGTGCGTGCGTGTGTGTGTGTGCATTTGATCGCCTATCAAGAGGGAATAATAAATACACAATAATAAGATGAATCAATTAATAATAGATTTTGTCACAATTTGCATAACTGTCAAATTTGAATTGTTTGTTCACCTGGTAGACAGCACTCCAGGATTCAGCTCTTTGACTTGTTTTCCTCATGCAATTCTTATGTCTTTCCTCCATCCATGTGTGTACTGCTGCTCCTATCAAGCAATGAGAGAAAAAAAAACAGCACAATTATTCTTCCAAAAATCTTAAATCAGACTGTCAATGCTCCCGTGGTACATCTAGTTCTCAGCACTTACCTACAGTATGTGCCATTGTACATCCCGATCCCTAATTTTGCATGTCAAGCACTCCGAAAAAACAAAACAACTTAATAAACAAAACAATTACGCTAATGGCAAATTTGTAAAAACAATTTGTGCCTAAATGAATCCCAGCAGCGGTCAGACGCGGGTCAGAGTGCTGTAAGAGGCGGATGCGTGAGTGGGAAATGACTTGTTTCTCTTTTATTGAGAGCGGAATGGATGTTAATCAACACATTATGCCAGTTGTTAATTGCTTTTACCTCCCGCTGCTAAAATAATTTGCTACTTTTTATTATAGTAGTAGCCATCTGTTACAAAACACAGCGACAGGATCAGGGCCGAACCTGTGGCGAACTATTGAAAGTGCATTTCCAAAAGCAGATTTAGAGCAGAGGTGAGCCAACCAGGAATGGTTATTTTAAATTAAAAGTACAGAATTTAAAGTAAAAAAAAACAAACAAACAAACAAAAAAACGGTCACCTAATGCAATATTTTGGCCAGGCTTATTAACTTGAGTGATCAGACAGTGTGCCAGACTCGCCCTTTGACATATGCTATTTAAAAAAAATCAATGTATCAGTTAGTGGAGTAGATTTCAGTGTAAGAAAGTTCTTATGTATTATGCGTATTTATAATTTTCAACCGATTGAGACAAATAAAATTAAGAAAATCTTAATCTATTGGTATGCCACTACCTCATACCTCCGTAGCACTGTATGACAAAAAAAAAAAAAAAAACTACAATAGACCTGCACTGCATGTCAAGTTACTTTTTAACGGCACTCTCCCACATACATTCATTATCTGAGTCTATGTACGTCTTGAACCTCCGAGTGGCACCAGGAGAGCCTATTTTCTATCTACGTGACGCCACTGTCGCCGTCAGGGTTTGGAGGCGAGATCTCGACGGGAGAGGACCGCAGTCATCAAAGCCATCATGTACTTTAATTACAGGTAATCTCAACTCAACAGACACTCTTCCCCACTCCCTCTGCTCTTTAGAACTTCCTCCTCAATTACCAAAGTGCTTCAATTAGGCCCCTAAATAAGCACTGGACATCCGCAAGGGAGCGATGGGCAAATTACAATAGTGCCAGGGTTAGAAAAAAAACAACAGGGCCCGTAAGAGCAAGGAGAGATGTGATGCAGAGGCAATTAAAAGACAAAAAGTGTTCTACCATGCAGGGAGAAAATGATGAAAAAAAGGAAAAAAAAGGTCCTTTGATGAGCTAAGTGGAGCTTTAAGAGGCACTGGTTGAGAGAAAAAAAGAGAAATTAAAGACAGTTGATTGGCAAGAAAGCTGATGTCACACTGTTTCCCTACATGAACATATGTCGAGGGGGGTACTCAGTCATCTAGAAGCTGGAATGTGAGTAAGTCATGATTTCTATAGAGCAAGTGGACGTCCCACCAGCAGCCGATTCTCTACAGCCTCTCTGCTATCCCCACTCACATTCATTATTCAAGGCCCAAAAAAACTCCACATACACACTCTATCAAGCATGGAGCTTTTGAATGGACAAACGAAGACCCTGTCTCCTCTAATGGGCTAATTCTGTCACTAACAAGGGCCCTTGTTAACGGCACAGTAGTCCAGGCTGAAGCAGGGCTTGTGTACACGCAGGGAGCAATAGTCAATTAGCTCAAATTTAAGCTCCGTAAAATTGTCTGGCAAATTAATGGTAAAGAAATACACCAGCAAGGAGAATATAAGGTGGAAGGGTAATGCAGACATGTAGATTTCACTCACATGGTGACGGTCGGTGGTTGGAAACTCAGAGCATCTAATGTGACAGATGACCTGGACTTCATCACTGGTTAATAGAGTTGACAAAGTTAACAGACATTTGATGAGAAGAACAGTGGAAGGTTGCCTGGACATTTGAGTGAAAGAGTTTATGAATCCATTCAGCTGCTCTGCTTTCAATAGTGGAGAAGCTTTAGCTGTTTTGTCTGATGAACACCATTGCGACGCAAACCAATCAATTTACTTAAATAAAAAACACAATCTTCAACTGTGGAAAGCAATTTGAAAGAAATATGGACAAAACTATATTTATAAATCCCTTTTGTCTTTATTATAATAATTTAATTGATAATAAATATCAGTTTTTATAATAATTTACAAAATATCTTTTCCATATCTCTACATTAAATTCTAAGATAGATTTGGCTTACATTCACAGTCATAAATGTAAACGGTGCTCTACTATAATGAAAGTATAAAGTGTCTTAAGGATTGTAAATTCTGGCATTGGAACAAACATGGAATAAGACTGACCACAAGAAAGAGAGAGGACAAACAGTAGACCTCGAGACGACATAAAAGACAAAGTTTAAGAAAGACTCCAGAAACAGCACAAAAAAGACCAAAACACAGCAGCATTGGAATTTGTACATTGTCCTTTTCATGTGTCAAGACCCTGCATAGAATAAATAAATACTGTAATGCTAAATGTCCCAGTTGGCCACACAGAAAGTCTAAATGTCAATGAGGTCGTCCCCACTCTCGTCGCTCTCCACAGTCAGTTGCCGGGTCCACCACTTCTTTACCTCTGACCCCGAAGACGCCTCGTCCTTCACTGGGTTCATCTTACACACAATAGACTTGACACTGGTGCGGCCTGCAAACGAAATACACAATCAGCACAAAGCAAATAATAACATGAATGTTTCACAAAAGTATTATAAGGTGCATTATAGAACTTTTTATGCAAAAAAACAATCGATATTAGTGCATATGTGGTTAGCATGACGCCTTTACTTTTCATCACAGTGGCTTCGATGACACACCAGGATCAATTGTTTTTAGGGTTTCTGGTACGTTTCTGGATAGAACATATACATTACAATGGAGATGCTTCCATCAGCAGTGAAAACCTACCAGAAACCTAAAAACAATTGACCTGGAGTGCCACTGCGATTGAAAATAAAGTTTCATAATGCACCTTTAACTTGTTTATTCTTACTAGTTGGAATAAAGTTTGAATCTCTACATCTCTAAACCACACCTATATAAATAATTCATCTGTAGATTTTTATATATAAATGAAAAATAGAAGGAAATAAACAAGCAACTTTGGCAGAACCCTGTTGAGTGTTTAAAAGAATACCTTTCCTTTTCATATGCATTTTCTTTTAGGAAGCCAGTTTATGAATAGATCTTTGTCACAAGAAAGTGTTTGCTGGGGCATAAAGAGGCAGACAGACCTGCGGGTAGACGCCACTGTCCCAGCTTCCTCTGAGGCTTCCCTAGGTCAGAGGAGTCCTGCCTGTAGCCTCCTCTATCTGACAGTGTGGGGCTCAGGAGCTGCTGGTGGCCACTCATCTACACAAAGACAAGACCTCCTTTGTTATGGCAGAGCAAGTGCACACCTGGAGCTTATATGTTGCTGAAACCGTGGATCAAGCTGAGACTATGTACTGGTGTGTATGCAGTGTGTATGAGCCTCACCTCAGGCTGTGAGGGGTTGTCTGTATTGTTAGCATTGTGGTCTTCGCTTGGCACGGTGGTCTCGATGCTGGGTGGGTTGAGGAAGCGGCTGAGCTCCTGCTGCTGACTCTCTCGCAGGCTGTGTATGATGCTGCAGGACTGCTGCTGCTTCTGTAATGTACACACATACAATACATGGTCACTTTGTGGTCATTTCATTCATACATGTTTGTATCTCTGCAGAGAGGCTCACCGCACGGATGCGTTTAAGGCATTTCTTGAGCCACATGCGAATCGTCTGCTTGGCAACCTCTTCTTCAATGGTGTACTCCAGCTGTTCCCTGGCCAACAGCTCCTCCAGCTGGAGAGACTTTCTAATGTCCACTGAGCGGTAGGACAGCATGCTGAATAGAGGGAAAATGTGGTTGGTGAGCGCAATTTGACGTTAGTTATTGATAAAAAGCTCTAATACATCCTTGATGAGCTTATAAATGGAATCTAGAGTAATGGGGAAGTCCAGTTTGACAGTTTTCCTGGTTCACCTGAGCACATCGTGAAAGGTCACATCTCCTCCATTGTGCAGCCGTTCCATCTCATAGCACATGTGTTTGAACAGCAGCTTGTCTTTGTCCAGGTCCACCTCCAGCCGGCCTCGGAGCAACCGCAGCAGAAACTTCACCCTGGATGTCGGGATCACGCCCTGGGCCAGTCAGCACAACCATATGGTCAGGGGAATGTAACTTCAATGCAAAACCAAAAACACGGTAGACTAAAACTTCCAGCTGAATATTTGTGACCAAGATCCTGGCACAAGATATGGAGATGGATCCATCGACACTGCATTGGGGTCACCCCCCGCTGCTGACAGGTTGCCCTGGGATATTGGTTGAAGGATGGGACAAATGGAGAGGACACATTTTCCAACAGGACAATAAAGTCTACAAATACAAATGCAACACAAGTTATTATTTAAGGCTGGGAGACACAATATGGCAGGGTTGGGCAAGATTTTTATGCATACTGCAGTTCAATGTGAATTCGAGTTCTGTGCATATGAACTCAAATTCACATTGAACTGGTACTAAATTGAACTAGTTGAACTAGTACATAATCAATGAGAAACATAGATTGCTGGGTGAAAAACACAACAGAAAGACCCAAAAATGTAGGTGTTAACAATTTTTTCCCATCAATTCTGCAATGCTGTAACCACACGTCAAATGATATGAAAAACTGCAATGCTATTTGAAGATTATTTTTTCAGAGTGTTGGATGGAGACGGCATACTGGGTGTATATTGGCTCCTGTTGAAGAAGTTGTTCTGTTACATTATAATTAGAGAGAGGGCCAGACGTAAAAGTAAAAGGAAACTAACTTTGAGACGACATCATTAATAAATAAGAGGGGGGTCTACTTTTTAATTTCGTCTCCCACTGTTGTAATTACTTTTACTCCTATTGTTCATTGCCGTTGTTTCATTTCATTCAGCTCTTCTCATTATCCCATCCTGCATTTCTATATTATGCTGTGCCTCATAGCTATAAGGCGACTGTCAACCTCTCACTGCTGCGCCCTCATCTTTTTCTGTTGCTAATTTCTCACCTCCCGTTTGTCATCCACCATGTTCCAGATGATCTGGAAGTGCCTCAGGTCATTATAGCTCAGCAGCTGGTCTTCCTCCGTGGAGTAGAACAAGGAAAAGTTCTCCACGATGATAGCTGCAGGAAATGAAATTCACAATATAACTGGAAAGGGAGATTGATATAAGATATAAAGTTAACAAGCTTTTGCAAGCAAAAACCTTTGATAACAAATATGATTGTGTGGCAATAAATAGTAATAATGTATTTTTTAGTTATTTTTAGTGTGTCAGGTACAGTACAGTAAGAAAATAGAAATTCTTTATCAAGGACAACTGATGCAGTTTCTTTACTGAATTCTATTTATTTTGTGTGCATGCAAAGGTATAATCATCACAATCTCTTAAGACTTAAAACAAGTCAAAGTCAAAAACAACTAATAAGCACAGAACCAAAGAAGGAAGCATTTATCTAAATGTTGGTTGTGTGGTTTAGTGAAATACAGTAAATATAAATAGTGTGCTGACAGCGACTTACCCACGAGCAGATTGAGCATGATGTAGGCTATAATGACATAGAAGGAGCAGAAGTAAATGAGAGCTCCAGCATAGTTCCCACAGTCAGTCTCCCAATACCGGTGTTTGTCAGGTGTGCAAAATGGGGCCTGCACCTATAGAAAGAAATACCGGCATTTTTTAATAGTGTGTGACATGCAGCAATATGCTGTATAAAGAAATGGTCTACTAAGTGCATTTATTCGTGAGGAATTTTAAAGCATCGGTATCTGGATATGTGGTCTATATGTGTATTTCTTTATCCGTTACAGCGAGTCTCACCATGCAGTCATGCATGATTTTATTCCAGTCTTCCCCAGTCACAATACGAAACAGAACAGTGATTGCCTTGCCCGCAGTGGAGAAGTTGGCATGCCTGGAAATTGGGAAAAGTAAAAATTGCATCTTCTGCTGTTCGAATAAGGCAGTTATGGATAAACTGAACATATTTTTTTACCGGTTGATGTTTTCACCATATTTGACTGTGCCAAACAGGACAACTCCAGCAAATGCATAGCAAAGGAGCAGCAGGAACATTCCCACAATGATGAAGAAGCTTTTGTACATGCTGACCACTACAGTCAACAGCAGCATCTTTAGTGTAACCTATTGCACAAGAAAACCTCATACATTAGTGTATATATTCCATGGTTCATCGAAAATACAGAATTTAAATAACTTACATGCTTTCCACATATGGTAAAAAATCTAAAGACGATAACACAAGTTCCCATCATGTAGGTGTATGCATTCTGTACAGAAAATAGAATTTTTAAGTTACACGCTCTGCAAATGATCTTACTTGTTTTTATATATCTAACCAGTAATGCAAAGTGTAGGACGATCCATATAACTCCGAGTGATGTGACCAGCAGATCATAGCGGTTCCTCCTGCTCTGCCAGTATCCCGCTGGAGACATGGCTATTAGCTTCATGGTCACCTTGGTAACGCCACAAGACAGACGTTTGTAAAAGAAGCTATCATTCAAAGTCAAACACTGCAGTGTGTGGGTCAACAGCGTAGTCTTACCTCCAGGACGAAAATGAAGGTGAACACCACAGACATGGTGGCCAGAGGAAATGTCACTTTATCATCGCCCACATCCCACTGGAAAAGAATACACATGATCAAAAGGCTTTCAGCGCACACATTTCAGTCATAAAGTAATAAATAAATAAAAAAACAAATTTGTCACATGATATATTAAATTCCCCAATGTCAATGAAATGAAAATTTGTCCACAACATTACCATATTATTCTTGTAACAGAGTGACTACAATATGCCACTGCGTTTTTAAATTGTAGTGACCTCATGTCTTTTTTTGCTAACAAAAAAATGGATTTTTATGCCAGTTTTTGTATCATGTGGATAGGCCCAGCAATAATAGCCATACAACTGGGCATAGAATTCTTATCCGTCTTCCATCTCCATATTAAACAGGCTCTAAACTTTAAAGAGTTTTCTGATGTCTGTAAATGCAACCTTTGGTATGATAAAAAAAAAGAATAAAGAAATGATGATATGCACCTTGACGGAGAGCAATACTGACTGTGCCAGCACGAGAACAGCAATGCCCCGTTTAAAGAAGGGGTGTTGAGTAATGTCATACATTTTGGCACGAAAACCACCATTTTCTGCAAAGAAGGAGGGCGGGAAATAAGTCAAACATTTAATGATGTTTAAATTGAATGCCGCTGTAAGGAGTAGTATCTTATACAGTCCAGCAGGGGGCATTCATGGACCACATGGAATAACCACTACTCCACTGAGTCACTGAATGGCTGAATTGCTTTCATCTGTTAATAATTCTTTGGAGAGTGTACTGTCATATTCCTCATAACAATGACACTTGAATGTTGAAATAATGTGTTTTCACATAATAAAAAGATGTGGTGTGCTAAGACTGTTGTAATGGCCTCACTGTATTGAATGAGCAGTGCCAGAGGCTTTTGGATGTGGATCAAAGTCAGGTTGAAGCTGCTTTTGTCAGCGCCACTGCTCACTATAACTGATACATCGATTTCCTGTTAGTTCTCACCCTAGATTGTTCATTCTAGCAACCAACAATTTCCCACACTGCCTCTGAGGAGACTACACAGTATACATGACCCTGCTGTGAGCTAACAGGATTCAACAGCTCAAGTCCATGCAAACAGTCCATGTTTTAAAGGAATATTCTTTTTTTTTTAACTGATAATTCAGAGCTTGCCATCTTGAATTAAGATTATTGTTTTTCCTGACAGAAATACATTTTTAATGAAATACGGAAATTTTCATATCTTTACCTGGACGTGGAGGCAAGTGAAGAGGCTGGGCAATTTTCAATCGACTTTTTAGATCCTCCCATCTCCTCTGGTCCACAGTCAGCAGAGCAGTCCCCTGTGAAATGTACAAAGCCAAAGAATATCAATGTCACAACAATAGCAGGTCCTTTTTGTTAAACAATGTGTTGGAGCTGTACCTTATTTTCATTAAAATTAGCAATGACAACACCGACAAACAGAGTGAGTCCAATCATACAGCCCAGAAACACAAAGACATGGATGTAAATGCCATGGATCTGCCGAGAGAGAGAGGTTCAGACTCAGGTTCAGTTCAACAGAGCTCAGACCGGATATAGACAGACAATAAAGACGTACCGGTCCAACGCGGTGAATGATGACATCCCGCACTTCTACCCAGCCTTTCAGTGAGAGCACCTCGAACAGGGCCAGCATGGCATTTCCAACATTGTCAAAGTTAAAGTTACGAGGATTGGCCCTGTTGAGACACAGTAGGAATAACAAATTGTTTGGGAATAAACAGAGCTGTATAAGATATTGTCCTACCAGACTCTTGGTACCCAGAACCCGGGTTTCTTCTCTCCAGGCTTTAGTTTTAAGTTGAGGTTTCTCGACACACTGACATTGATTCGAAAGATGCCATGGCAGTCATCCTGTTTCCAAACATAATGTAGAGGTGAGAAAACCATGTTCTGTCTAGACCAGTGGTTTTGGTACAGTGTTTATATTCGTTTGGGTCTGGCACACTTCTGTTACAGGTGTAGGGCTGCACAAACTGTGATCTTCACCAACTATTATTATATTGTGGCATTTTATTAAACTCAGTACTTTCCATTGAATGTAAATATCGGATTGTGTCACCAATACAAGGCTAAAATTGATTAAAACTAAGCTTCTGCAAAATGTTAAGTTACCATGTGTTTTATTTTCAGCTGTGTTTGCAAAAAGGACCTCAGTGATATCTAGTATTAGGAATAGATCGTGCAGCCCTCATGTATAAGTCATACACTAAGTTAAAAGTTTGAAAACCACTGGTGTGGCCTATTGTGTACAGAAAAATCCATCTATTCAGTTTACACTTCACAGCATGAAGGGGAGAGACTGGACTGTTTAGTGAGAGAGAAGATTATATATCCTGTCATACCCTGTTGAGAACAGTCGGATCGTTACACTTGGCAAGCTTTCCGGCAAACAGCTGAACTCCGAAGCTCGCAAACACCAGCATTAGTGTGAGCAGCAGAATAGAAACCTGTGGGAAGAATTTATCATGACTTAATGATGCCAACAGTTCAGCATAATCCATGTCAGAGAGATTAGAGGAACAGGCTTAAGATGTCACACAGGTGAAAATATAGAGGCAAGAGTCACTTTCTCAAAATTATGTAACTACCCATGTTTCATGCGAGAGTTGCATTTATACGACTATGAAAAGGTCCTTTTTTTTTGTAAATGCGTCGTATGGGATAAAACAAACTAAAGTAGAAAGAAAATCAGTATATTGTATATAATTTTCTGTCTATCTGCTGTGCATCATGTTCCTCAACCTGAAAAGCAGATTTGTTCTGATGTAACAAAAAGGCCCAAAATAGGCTTGGCTACGATAACCGACCAAAGAAACATGATAATACAGTATATCACAAACTAATGTTACTAGGATGTAATGGTAATGCTGCACTAACCAGGAAAATCTCCTTGAACCCTTTGAGGACCTCCCGCACCACCTTCCTCATCTGCGGCACCAGCTTAAAGATCCGGAGCGGACGTAGACAGCGCAGCATCATTAGCAGCTGAGCTCCTGACTCGGGGGGGACGTTCATGGGCATCCAGCATAAAAAGATCAAGCTCACCTTCACACGGGCAGAGAGGAGATTTCAAGGAGAGCATGTACAGCATAATTGTGTGTTTATGTTATACCATCTGAAAAAATAAACACAGTTATTCTCTTTTATTTTAGATTTTTTGCCTCGAGAGGAACCTTGGTCTGACCCTATTCATTTTCAATTGTAAGAATGCAAAAAACAACCCATGGAGAATTTTGCTAAAGAAAAAAGATAATTAGGACTCTGAATAATCACCAGTACAATTTCAATAAAAGCACATTTGTATCACTGAAACGTTGATACTTCTACCAGCAGCCACAAGGGGTCAGTAAGATAATAATGGTTTATGGTGAGGATAATAGCTCGGAAGATACTGCTGATTTGTCAAAGTCTGAGCATTACACCTTTATCATATTGACGCATATTCGAGTGACTCACAAGGTATATAAAGATGTCCATGACCCCTCCGAAATCTCGTATGACCGCAGTTGGGGTGAAGAACAATCCGTCAGCCATGATTTTGAGGTTCAGTTCGATGCTCATGAAGATGACGAACACATACTCTGCGATCTAAAATGAGAACAACCCCCCCCATTAGCACATCTGTTCATTTGTGCAGGGGCTCATTTGATTCCTCAATGGCATCAATCGTTCAGTTCTAACCTGCAGAGTGGGGACTTGCATGACCCGTGTGAAAGGCGATTCAAACATCATAGAGATGCACGAACAGATGGTAACCACAATCATTACCCAATCCAGATAGGTAACCAAACCCAGGAGATCACTGCACGAAGACGCAAACAGAGGCAAATCATAAATATTATAATCCATTATGAAAGCTTGAAAAAAAAACAAAAAACACTTTGAACAGTACAGAATTGCATAAATTGGCAATCTGTAGCATTTTTTTCCAGAGCTATTCGTTTCACATTTCTTTTCAAACTACACTTGATTAAGTATGAAGATGAAAACCACCAAAATGATATTGTTAAAAGTCATATAAGAGAATAACAGACTTACTAGAGCTGGTGGTATTTAGTGTTCTTCACAGCTCCAGTTATTGGGTCAGTTTTGGATCTGTTCAGAGACAAACACATATTATTTCATACCCAATCCATACACACATTGTACATCTTCTAACGTTCCTTCAACAGCCACTACATGTTTTCTAACCTGACTTATTCATGCAAAGAGTCTGGGAGCCTGTCTATCTCCACAAGTGTTAATGCACATTATTGACAGGCAGATGAATCAATGAATCATAGTGCACACACATGTATAAAAGAAGTTTTAGAAGAGAAAATAGGAGTTGTTGGTTTGCCTGGTTCTTTTTTTTTGTACCATAGATCTGAATTCATTTGCACAAAAAAATACCAAACAGGGGAAAGACTTACGCATTAAAACGTGCTCGAACAATCACCCTGCAGAAGTTTCTAAAGCGGTGTTCCCGGCCAACAATAAACAAGGGCTTGTCAAAGTAAGGATGGTTTTCCCTCAGCTCCTCCTCCTGCACTTTTCTGTTCAGACACACACAAAAATACACAACGTTTTAGTCAAAAGTCACAATATGTGCAACCGATACATTAGCGCAGTGGTTCTCAAAGAGCCCCAGAAAGCAAGCAGACCTTTTCATCTCGGCTTGTTCTTTCTTTTCTTGGATCATCTTGATCTCGCTGTCCTCTCTTTGAGCGTTACGGTAGCGAACAGTGCTAGAATGCTGAAAAACAATAGCCATATGTTTCATAAAAAAACTAGATCTGAATAAAAATTAACTATTTCGGCGGCCTCACATCTTGGGTAAGTGTCTCCAATGACTTTCCTCGGCTGATCCTCTGACTGGTAGAGCCATGTCGGAGGGATCTGCAAACATATGTTCAACATTGTTACACATTAAGTTTTAAATGTCTTAAGTAAATAAATAATCCACAAATTTGTAAAAACAGAACATCAAAACTGCTATTACTACAACATAGCTATGATAGCATTAAGGTATTTTACTACTTCACACAACTACTGCTATGACTCAAATGTCTATTGACAGTCTACCTCCGCTCTTGGCGAATATGATGTTGGACGCTGAGTATAGAGCGTTCTTTGGTTGGCTGGCCTTCAAAAGATCCACTTAGCATCCGCTGTCTAGTGCACGCTCTGGAAAACAATAACAACACTTTTGTTTCACTCATGATCAACCATTGGATTCTGTCCAACTGTCTGTTTAGCAGTCAGGCATGAGTCTGGAGCAATAAAAGGAATAATCAACGGTGTAATTTTAATTCAGCCTTCAATCAATCCATTAGGCAAAGTGCATATGAGTGCAGCCGACCCGTTTGGATAAATGCAGTGCCATCCACAGCTAATAACCCCACAGGCCCCGGCTTTTACTGATGATAATAATAAACAGCTAATCTCAAGGCGATGTATGCATGAGTGTGTTTGCTCATGCCAGCGTGAGCATAAGATTCATTGTGAGTGAGTAGAAGATACTGGGCGTCCAGACGGAACGTGCCCCGACTACTGATAGGTCATCTACACTGACAGACAGAGGGGCACATGGGAGGGGGGCATGGTTCAGCCAGATTGGACACGGTGCCGGTAAGCTAATCTACACGAAGAGCCAGCTCTGCAATACTGAACAGCAAATTATCCATTTACATCATTTTCACGGTGAATGAGTCTGAAGTGGCTTTGAGTGTGCCTCTGAAAATAGGAAAAAGGGGTTCAGAGCACACAGCCGACATGAGTTTATATAAAAACTTTCATATAAAACGATTTAAAAGATTTATTTGTTTGGAAAAAATAAGTTAAAAAAATGGTTCAAAGCTGATTCAATTCCTTGCCTGGGCCTTAAATCTTTGACCATTGTGAAATTGCCACGGCTGACTTTGTGCCCCCAAGTGCGTCAATGATAAATTAAGTTCTAGGTCACAGGTGTGTAGTGAAACCTTACCGTAAAATTTTATTGATAGTAGTTTCTTTTTCCAGGAGGTTCCGTGCCCTGATACTAAATATAGACCTGCGAAGCTGACGGACACAAGTGTAGTAAACAGCATTAATCAATTAATCAATAAATCACCATCTCATTGCTACTGTTTTTTTTTTTATCTCAATGCCAAGTAACCCTAACCCTGCAATGCACCTGTGTGAACCATATGATTACCTTCTGGTCGATATACTTGTTGTCCTCAATGGCAGAGCGTTTGGAGTGGTCACAGGAGGAGGACGAAGCCGACGGGAGACGCCGGAACAAACAGCTGGGGTCCTGCTGCTGCCGATCAATGAACTGCTTCATAAAACTCTCCCTGGAGTTGGCACACAAATGTAATGATATTTAATGTGTGCTGTAAACAGTGCATTTAGCAATTATGGAGGTCATTTACAAAGTTCAGTTAGTTAGTTAAAAACAACCATTGCAAGATATTATAGGGTGCACAACTCAACATTTTAGTAGAATTTCTATTATCTTTGTGTTTAGAGTGCACTCACATGTTCCCTATTAATTGAATGTAACACACAAAAGCGCAATTAGGGGAGGACAGGCCATAATTCTATGGTAACATTTGCCAACATGCAGATATTTTAACCTGGTTTATAGCTATTACCTCTGGATAACTGGCATAACATGTTAGCAGAAATCAATTAGAGTTAAATCATGATGTAATAAGTCCAATTTGGTAAATTTGTGAACCCAATTCCTATAAGGGTCTTAAGGTTCCACCCATATGATAAGGTTTTACCCATACACCCATAGTTAATGTAGATCCCGCCCTCTGTCTAAAATTACATTTATTTCAAGAGCGTGGTGAACACAACGTAATAATTGCAACTCATCTCTTTATCAATCATATATTCATTTGTAATCATCTAATTGGTTGATGTCAGTAGCTGCTTAAAACAATAACAGAGCCAGACAACAAAAGGGAAAAAAAAAACACTTGAACTACTTCTACAAATTCTTTCAGTATAGAAGTAGAAGTTTTGCTGTAAAGGTAATCCTGTATTTTAAAAAGTTAAAGATTAACACCTATATGGCCCCACACCTTCGTAATTCTGCTGTAACTTTTGAAATTTAATTTAAACTGTGTCAGCACTTTTTAGATTGGGTTTCCATATCATTCCAAAAAGTTTACAGAATTACATCAGGAAACTAGTTAAAGCATCAAAGTGTGTGTGCGCTGTCTGCACCTGATCCTGGGCACTGTGAAATCCGAAGGCAGCTTGGAGATTTTCACCATCTGGGGCCTGTTAGGGAACTTCTCAAAGATTCTCAGTCGAAGAGGCAGCTTTTCCTTGGTGTCAGCGTTGGCTTCGCTTTGCTTGAGCTGGAAAATAGGTCCACAGATTAGAAGCGCATACCAAAGTGAGACAAATGGGCTTCTTAGGAAAGCAGGGAAACCAATCACATGTTGAAGAAGAGAGAGGGAAAATGAGGATTTATTAAAGGCAGTTAAATTGCAGTTTCATGGTTATGCCTGGTGATGGCACCAACACACCTACCTACTAATACACATGTACAACCACAATGAGGATGAGTCCCACTTACTTTTGGTAAAGAATGGAGAATGCAACAAAAGAAAAAAGCAAACAAACAGACATATTATTCTGGAGAAAGAAATGGAGAAATAAAAAGACAGATACAGTATAATAAGGAGGTATGTGCATGGCCATATCAGAGTGGAAGATGAAACCAATTATATCTTTTTAATTACATATGGGGGTGGCTGATTGAAATTCCGGTGGAGGTATGCTCGTCTGTCTGGGTGCCTGGAGATAACCCCCGATGCATCGCAGATTAGGCACAGGGAAGTGGAGTGCATTTTGAAGCAACTGTGAGTGGCAGCTTATCATTCAGAGCAGGCAACCGCCACAAAACACATTGACTGGGCCTCGGTGAATGTTTCCATGTCAGTCACAGTGCCTGTCTGTCTGTCTGTCTGTCTGTCTGTCTGTCTGTCTGTCTGTCTGTCTGTCTGTCTGTCTGTCTGTCTGTCTGTCTGTCTGTCTGTCTCTCTGTCTGCCTGCCTGCCTGCCTGCCTGTCTGTCTCCGTGCCGCCCGGGTATTGGTATTTCACTATGACAGAGGAACCTGGAGCGGGCCGGCGTTTCCAAAGGATAACAGAACCGGGAGAGGCAGCTGACAAAGAGTGCCATAGAAATTTGGTCTTGACAATTTCTGTTCCTAGCAGACAAAAATATGTGAATGTCTATTTTACCCTTTGCGGGAGAGTGAGTGGTGGAGAGTGTAATGTGTAAGGAGAGAATAAAATAATAAATCCATTCACGCTGTTCTAATTGTTCTTATCTATTTTTTTGCATGTCCACAAGCTTTACGTTCTATGTTTCATGCTGCATGTTTGCACCAAAGAAAATTCCGAGTTTGTAAACCTGTTCACTGAGTTGTTGGTGTTTTTGTGAATGTGAGTTAAAGTGGAAAGGAGGAAAACAAATGCATACAAAAACAACATGAAATGAAAACAATGAAGTTAGAAAGTGGGCTCGCCTTTCCTCAGAACTGACTAGCCATATTACTAGAAGACAGACATTGCTAGCACCACGAGGATGTTGCTGCTTTAATTTGACTCCAGTTAGTCAAACACCAGGTTTAAATATATATCAGAATAAGTAAAATAAAGCGTGAGAATCTGAAGCATTTTGACTTGCACATGAAAAAAAAAAAATGTTTTGCTAACGGGGTCATGCCAACATGTTTTGAACACAAAAAAAGCGAGAGAGAGGTAAACAATCAAATTCCTCCCCTCTTTAACCAGAAAGCCCTTCTTAGTTTGCAATATGAGGAGAGCAGGAACAGAATTTTGAAAAGTAATCGATCAAGCTCCCTCCCCCTCCTGATTGGACCTGACATGCCGGTTCGCAGGAAGAGCTCGTCTCATTGGTCAACGTGGGAGGATACTAGACTCTGATTACCTGATCAGTTGCTGAGATTTGAAAAGGGGGGACATAACCAAAAAATTCCAAATATGCTGGTACATTGTGTAAAATACAGTAGTACCAAGTAAGCGTTCTGTGTACTAAGCATTTTTTGCAGTTCCTTCAGTCAAACCTTTAAAAAAATGCTGGTGTAAACAGTATCTACTGATCGGGACATTCAATTCAGTGAGCATTGCAAAGTTCACAAACATACTTACAATTGCACTAGATAGCACGCACACAGCACAGTCGCACATTCTCACAGTCTGCAGAATTAATATGGACCCGGCCATTCCCAAAGGCTCCAATCAATTTGAGTCAACTCAGCAAAATCTTCACTTTAGCCAAGGCTCGACAACCTTACACAGTATCTGCTGTAGTTTCACATTACACCATTTCTCTCTGTCAGCTTCTGCACTTCTCTCCTTGTCCAACCAAGTTTTGTATCAAACCATCTTGTTCATCTGATGATACTTTAATAGACAGAACAACAACTGCTGTTTTCTTAACAATACACTAAGTCATTTACTATTTGTATGGCATTACTTGAAATGCAGACTACTACAGGCAGACTCACAGATCCCATAGGTTACTATTAGATGTATGTGAAAGCCATTGGACCTTCAGCCCGGTCAGTACATTGAGTCAATACACACACACATGAGCAAGAAGAAAACAGGGGCAGGACACTTACAACACAATCTATTTTAAACTGCATAATGCAACCATAAGGGCTATTGTAGAAAGAAGAAGCTTTTTTTGTTTGTGGAGACTGGCTGCCTTTGTGACAGTAAATGGCTGATAAATCAGAGTTTCTGCCTGGTCTGACCCAGTTGAGATTCCGTTTATGTAGGTGTACCAATGCAGCCGAGACTAATGTGTTTTGACTTGAGACCTATTCAGGTGACCTGCCGCTGCTTCCTCTCCATTCAGGCCAATTTCAGGCTCGACTGAGCTAGAAAGCTCTATGCCCTGGATTTTCATGGCCTACACCTGACAAAAAGAAAACAAATGATACCTGTAGGTGTCGCAGGGAAGACGCTTATTGACAGATGTCAGACAAAGAGAAAGACACTCAAATAACTAAAGATTGATTATTTGAAGGGTCATGAGTCAATAACCGTGCATTGATGATGACTTGAGTGAGGCAGTAAACATGTATACCACTGAGCATATTATTGCAAAGACATTAATCACTAACTCAGAGCATGATGGGGGCTCAGCAGCAGGATATGGGTGAAGAAAAGCAATTGCCTGCATTTGAGCTTACAGCCACAATGGACGAAAAAGCACCAAATCACAATGTAAGAAACTCAACAAATTGAGACATTGTTTAACTTGATTCGGCTTTATATTGCCATATCGCCTATGCCTTTTTGAAAAGCATGGGAAGGCACTTCTATCACACTCCTCAATCTGTTGCTCCCACCCTTTCTGAAGATTCTAATGAAATGCCTCTGAGGCACATAAACATTCAATGTATGAGTAACTGTGAGAAGCGCTAATGGTACAATGGGAAGTGATGAACAGCTGCCTTCAAACCACTGCCCACACGCAGTCGTCGAGAGCCTGTGGGAGGATATGTACCGCCAGTTACTTCAATTGTGCCATTTAGGAGTCACCACAGCAGACAACTGTGCTCAGACAAAACAGTCAGAAGGAAACAGGTGATGGCCACAGCAAACTATTGGTGTGGTAACCAATAACAGAACTGACAATGCTACTACTGATATGTAAACCCTAAAATATACAATGATACACAGACACAGATAATATGATTATGGATGGAGTGTCTACTATACAACTTATATTGGAAGAATAGATAGAGCTAAGGACAAATGGCCCATAACGGCTTTATTAGGCTGTACAGTTCAGTGTAAAAAAGGGGTGAAAAGCTACGAGAGACATTTAGCAAATTGTCCGAGCCAGGACTCAAACACACCGTGTTGAAATTGGAAAAATGCTTCCACCTGACTGACGGCTGTGCCAAGCTATGAGGGTTTTAAGATAGAGAAGAGACAGTTGAAATAATATGACTTGACCTCATTAGAAATACTTGACAAATACAAATGATGAAACTAATACATCATTTATCATCATTTGTCATTCGATATTTTTGACTTCTTTTGTTGTCTATATAGATGTTATATGTGTGACATCATTGCATGGCAACAGAAAATTGAGAGGCTATGGCTGCAATGTTGTTCTTATTCTTTGATTTCTCACTCAATTTGAAGTTCCATTTCTATTTAGATTTAAACAGAATGTGCATGTCTTCTATTTGCTTGAGTCCCAGTGTGATTACATACAGTGTGGGCCGAAGGGCAGCTGTATTGAAACACTAAGAGAAGGAAGGTCTGAGAGTGTTCAGGGTCACCCTCTCTTCTCATTAGCTGAGTAATGAGCCGTGAATGCTTCAGAGCTGCTGTAAAGCCTCAAAGGCCATAATCCATTAATAGCTACCACCAACAAGCAACACAACTACAAAATTGTACTGAAGCCAGAAATTCTGATCTTTATGATTAATCATTTTACATTCGTTCATCATAACACCTGGTAAGAAATCAAAGAGGGCATAGTTTATGTTCAATTGTTATGCCTTTTTGATGACTGTTCAGTTAAGCAAACCTCTATTAACATCTGTATGTATTAGTGGGACTACAGTTCCACAGTTAAAAAAAAAAAAAGTTTGCGATGTTCAATGCATATACAGTTTGTGAGCACGCACAGGTCCTGTGTGTCTTCAAAGGGACATTGAAGGTGACATTCAAAAGATAAGGGTGCATTGTATTTGGAGTCTCCAAGGAATATGCTCTCTCTTCTTGCTCTTTGTGTCTCCTGTTCCTTTCTTCTCCACCACTAAATCCCCAAATAAGTCTCCGGTCCATTAAATCACATAAATGGGTGAAAGGCTTTTACTTTAATTCATAAATAATGAAATCCTGGGTGGAGAGAGGCCTTAATATAATCACCTTCAATTGCTCAAACCGGAGTCTCCTTGAAAAAAATGCGATGAGTGCAGCATGGAATCAGATGAAATAAATTGCACACATGCCTATTAACACCAAAGCAAGTCAATATTGCCCCGTCACAGTTACCAAAGAAACCAGAGGTGTTTCGTGAAAAAAAGAAAATAACAACAACAGTGAAATCTCCACTCTTCCCTTCACTCCAGCGTGTCCTCCATGCACACGCCTTCCCCCGTGTCACCGCTCGCCTTAGAAAACAACTCGCGGCGTTGGGAGCTGACAGTTTGACAGACGGATCTCTACTGACGACTGAGGATTGTCACCGCCACGCTTCACTGTGTGTGCCAGCAAAGACGCGCATGTCACAGAGGGGGCAGCGATCTCCTTACCAGTGGCACTTCACTCCCAGATTCATATGCAAGCTGTTCCACATGGGTTGCAGTGCTAGGGTTTGGAATATGTCAGAGTGAACTGCTCTTTGGACAATCCGGTCTTTCGTAGCTCTATTCTAAGCAAAAGCCTTTTATCAATATAATAATTATTTGCATGCATCTTCCTACATCCATCTGAATCCACAGGTGGTGCAGGATATAGTGTGTACCAGGCGCTATTATCCCTGGTATAAAATGAATATGAAATCATCTGCACAATCATTTCCACTCTGACTGGAAACATCTTTCATCCATTTCTTTGCACTGCCACTGCCTCCTATTTTAAAAGTTTAGTATTCACTGTGCTCTATTATTATTATTATTATCAGCACATTTACCTTGTTCTTCTTTAAATGTACTTTTTCTTCCTATCTGCACCCCCTGCAACAAGTCAATTTCTCTATTGCGACGTCAATAAAGTCATCTTATCTTATTCGTAGCATCTGCGCAAGGACAAAGGCAAGTGAAAAGACAAATAAAAGACAGGACACTACTAAGTCAAAGTCTTAAAGGCTCAAAAGCATAATAAAATGTCCATACACAGACGTCTACCATAATAGTAAAAAGCAGACACAGAGCAACTGAACAACAAAACAATAATTTCTTCTCCTTGCTCTGTCTTTAATGATATGCACAAAGAAAATGTCAAAATTAATAAGTCTCTCTGTAATGAAGGGCAACAGATGTGCTTGTGCTTGCAATTCTTATCTTCTACAAAAAAAATGATGCCTGGATCTGAATTAAAATTAAACCTTGCCAGGGAAAGAGTACAAGAAGTAGACAAAGATAAACTGTTGGGTCTGATTATTGACATTCTTTCTTTGACAGAACACTCTATTGTTATGTGAAATGCAACACTTAGAAAAAATGACTATGTCTTCAACTGTATGCCACTTGTCATATTGTTCTGAAGTGTGGCCTTATGCCTCTCAGAAAGATCCAGCTAAATTACAAGCTGTTCAAAACAAAGCAGCAAGACTTGTTCTTAAGGTTAAGGTCAAGATATACTTTATTGATCCCCATAGGGAAATTCGTTCTCTGCATTTAACAATTAATGGTCAGAAACACCTGGCTGGAGCATGAATCTATTGTACATGTTTTTACTGGTAGGGGAAACTGGAGTACCCGGAGGAAACCTACGCAGACATGAGGAGAAGATGCAAACTCCACACAGGAGGTGGGGGTCAGACCCGGGACCTTCAGGCTGTAAAGCACGAGCGCTAACCACTGCGCCACCGTGCCCTTGGTTTCTCATATCATATAACACCCAATCACTTAAAATGCCTGTTTTCATATATCAAATCAAATTGTTAATTCAAATTCTGGAACACTGGAATTACATCTAATGGTCATAAAACTAATTTCATGAAGAAAACGGTTCTTTTTAGAGCTATATGCATCTGAAACAATGGAAAACTAAATATATATATATACGACTGCATACTACTGTCAGCTAATGGCATCCATATAAATACACAAATAAACATAACATCTTCACCATGAAAAAACGGCGCTATCATCAATGAAAAATGATGTGCAAGAGCTGGGTTTAAATGTATGGTGACGTCCTCATCCTCAGTGAGATAGAAAAGCACACACAAACACATCAGCGTCATCAACACATTATCACTGGCCTGAGGGGTAAACACCTTTTTCTATTTGGCTGATATCTAGAGGCACAAGATAAACATTTCCCTCCTCTCTGGCCCCTTTTCTGGTCCTGCAGACATGCTTACGTGTGGATGTGCACTGTAATGTGTGTGTGAGGATGGGGAAGGCACATGATTCATAGATGGGCCATCAATCTTCCCCATCACAAAGCCCTCCGATCTGTGACATAAATGAAGCTGAAGCAATAACAAGGGCAATACTATCCAATAGACTAGACCCCTTTCTCATCACAAGAAGCTTTGGTGGAAACATGTGGGATTCTCTGCAGAATAAAATGTGTCGAGTGACAAAATGCACTCTGTAGGGATGCACCGATACCGATACCAGTATCGGGTATCGGGCCGATACCACATGCTTGTACTCATACTCGTACTCATTCATGAGGTCCCGATACCAGGAACCGATACCATTTGACGTGCGGCCAGCGCACCTACGAGGCGCACCTCTCAGCTGAGGAGAGAAAATAGCAACAAACTGGAGAATTCTTTAGTGGAAATACTATAATCCACATAGAGCTGACTTTATTACAGACTGCGCTCTCTAAACCAGAGTCTGAGCTGGATTTAGCCAGAGCTTAATGTTGTTAGTGCTGCACTGCAGCGTCTGCAGTGTTTACAACATACAGGCTAACGTTGCTAACTCGCGGCTAGCGCAGTTTTGGCCATTCTGACGCCGTTTTATGACCAGGGGTTTATTCATCTGAAAAACTAACCCAGCGACTAAAAAGTCCTCAGAAAATCCAACGTAAAGACATCCAGCATGTCCATATAGAGCGAAAATGAGCTGCAGCAGAACAATGAAAACGCTGTAGCTTCTCGCTAAGTTGCTACAAAACACACGAGAAAATCCACACGGACGAAAAGAGACCATTTAAAATACTATTGTTACATAAAAACACATAAATGAATAAAGCACAGGCATTGGGAGCTTTTGGACATGGGCTTTTCTGTCTATGATGGACAGTGCAATAAAAATTAAAAATTTTATTGAATGAAAATAAAAATAAATGGCATCAGCACAATTCTAATATAACAGCTCTTAAATGTGTAGCCTACTTGTAATGTAAATGAGTAAATTTACTAATTACAAACCAATCTGCTGTGAAAAAAGTAAGAATGTTGAAGAAAATGCCTTGTACTCGTATCGGTATTCGGTATCGGCGAGTACTTAAATCCAAGTACTCGTACTCGTATCGGTTTTAGAAAAAGTGGTATCGGTGCATCCCTAGCACTCTGTATATTGACTTATCTATATATTTTGGGGAAATATGCTCTTAGGATGGGTCTAATGATATTAAGCGAGTGGCTCCCAACCTTTTTTTCTTAACGGTAGTTATTTTATCTCGACAACCCCAACACCCTCATCCAGCTTGACAAACTACTGTATATAAAAAAAAAGTTATCTGTGGATTTCAATGGCAAATAAAAGTTTTCTAGAAAAGTGATTACACTAAAAGTAAACTAAACATATTAACACCTTTGGAAAATTACTTTGGGTTGCCTTAATTGGTGACCTATAAATAAACTTACTTTGCCTAAAAAAAAGCTTAATGAATATTCACACTCGAGACAATCAATGTATTGGTGTATACTGGAGCATGGTTTGACTTTTATTCTAATCCATTCAGTGTGGATAAATGATGGAAAACACAACAAAATGCAACAAAGTGATAATGGTTTCAGTCTTCAACATACTAACAGACACGACACGCAGACAACATTAAGCAGTACTCTGTAATGTCTTGTCATCATATAGTGACAGAGTGATCTCAGCACAAAGCCAAAGAGTACAGCACAAGCGGGCAGCAATCATTCTGCCTCAAAGATGTGCACTTGTTTATTGATGTATGAGTCATGCAGGTAGTTCTTCTTACACATTCACCCACTGACACTGTTGTAAACAGGATCCACCTGACCTATTATATTTTACAGCAAAACTAATTCCCACAGTGCATCATCAAGTTGTTTGTTTGCAGCAGGAGCATCATGGAGCAATATAATTCGGGAAAAGTCAAACTCATTAGAAAAAAAGAATATATATATATATGGTTAAATACATTTTATTTTAGTCGTTAATATTGCTATTAAATTAAATTTCAAAATGCACTCAATTATTTTTGAAAATTATATCTTGAGATAATTGTACTGTGTATTGTGTCAGTGCCGCCTGACCCCACTAGGGCCCCAACATTCTTGTTCTAAGAAATATACGTTAATTTGTGTAATTTAATAACTAAACTAAATACAATAATAACATTGA
The DNA here is from genome assembly GCF_951799975.1 of Gobius niger. Lineage (NCBI taxonomy): Eukaryota > Metazoa > Chordata > Actinopteri > Gobiiformes > Gobiidae > Gobius > Gobius niger. The sequence continues at coordinate 21,854,523 of NC_136860.1, forward strand.
TATATATCATGACGTAGAGTTTAAACTTGACAAATAGCAAGTAAAATACTGTAATTGCAGTCTTTGAATAAATATAAATAATATGCAACATCCTTGAGGTAGGGAGTACCTCTGAAAAGTTCAAGGGGTCCGCAAGGCAAAAAGGCTGGGAACCACTGATATACACTACATGCTAAATGGCTTCTCATCTCTCAGGCCACATGTATCTCTTATGACCACATAATTGGAGTTTTGCCAAATGTCTGTGGAGCAGAGGCCTTGTTTTCTGAGAGGGTGATCACCGTCTACGACTCTACGCTCTATTTCTAGTCTGCCTCTGTATTTGTGATTGAAGCACCTGTAAAACAGGCAATTTTACAGTCACTGCATCTAATCTCAGCTGTGGGTGGGAAATAACCATTTCAAGCAAGCGACAAGAGACTGGGCCAGCAGACAACTACTGCCATTCATAGTGTTAAGTGTGTCCATACCAACATGTATGAGAAAATTCACATCTGTCATTTTAGACATTCAATGCACAATATGTGCACAAGTGACGCACAAACATAAGCACAATAGGTCTGTTCACATCATTCACCGCTATAAAGGTTCACACACTGAAATGAACTCATAAATCAAAGCAAATATTATGTGCTAAGTAACTATAATCGGTGCACAAGCATTATCCTGGAAATGCACCAATCAAGTTAAGCACTGAAATTACTCTGCTTCAGGCAATTTTATCAATGAAAATAACGTCTTGTTTATAATTGTAAATATGATTAAAATGAAACATAAATTAACACACAGATAAAGAAATTGTTAATATTAAACGCTAGATTATAAAAGTTACTATACCTGTTTTAGCTTTTTCAGGTCTTCGTCCAACTCAAGATTGTCCAAGATAACAGCCACAAACAAGCTCAGCAGAATCTAAAACATAAAGTAAAAATGGACATAATTATGTCTTATATCATTATTGTTTTATAACAGGACATGTTTATGTATTTTGCATATATTTACAAGTACAGAGGCTGCTTGGGCAGTGTATTTGAGACTTGTCTGAAGTGAGGTGTGAGTCATACTGACGGTATGCGGATGGATTCTCAGATCAGAAAACCAAACACTCAAATGTCAGCACTTGTTTGTCTGATTAACTGTGATTAGAAGTACTGCAAAAAGGCAGTAGCCATGGCACTGTTTGTGGGAAAAGATTTCATAGCGCTAGTCATTTTCCTGAAAGTTGGGTTTCTTGTCAAAGTAAGACCAGATACAGTAAGTGAAAATGAAGTGGCTGGAATTTTTGGCCAGTGGTCATTACTCAAAATGAAAGCACAGAGTGAAAAGGGATGAAGAGAAGGGAAAGACAATCAGCAAAGTGTCGGAGGTGGGACTTGAATCCTTGACTTGAACGCTCGGCACAAAATACCAATGGCAGTATTCCATCAAATTAAGTAATAACTGAAAAATGTTTAACCCTGTCATATGCACTTTAACGTATGAAACAATTCCAATGCAAAATAGGATTCACATTTCAAGTACAAGTTCACAGAATTGCTGTATACAGTGGGAGGAAAAAGTAAGTGCACCATTTGGAATTTCTTACATTTCTGCCTAAATTGGTCATAAAATGTGGTCTGATCCTATAATCTGATAATCAGTGTCTGCAGAAAAATCATGGTGTGGGGCTGTTTTGCTGCCTCAGGGCCTGGACAACGTACTATCATTGATGGAAAAATTAATTCACAAGCTTATCACGATATTTTGCAGACCAACCTGAGACATTCACAACAGCGTGGAATAAGTGAGTGATCCCATGTATTAAATAGCTGGCTGACCCTTCTTTTGCTGCAATAAATGCTTTTCTGTAGTTGCAGATTAGATGATCACAATGATCAGGATGAATCTTGGACCATTCCTCTTTACAAAACTGCTGCAGTTCAGTTAGATTCATGGGTGTACTTACTTATTCCACGCTCACCTGTGAATGTTTACATGTTATGGCCAATGAAAATAAGATAACAATGTAATTGCTTGGGTCTTATTAGTTTAAGCAGACACTGTTTTCTCATTCTTGTGATTTAAAAAAAGATCAGTCACATTTTATCATAAATTTAGGCAGAAAAGTAAGAAATTCCGAACAGTGTACTCACTTTTTCCTCCCACTGTATTTACCATTGTGAGATTTCACCAAGGCTCATGTAAGATCTATCATCTACAATGATTCTTAAACATGTTTTAATAGCAACAATTCTTAAATGTAAGTACTACACATTCTTAATCATAATGAATACAAGTCCCAGAGCAAAACCACACAAGGAGACTTAAAGAATGGTTTGATATTGATGCATGAAGGCGCTTCTCACCAGAGTGGCAAACAGATGGTAGAGGATGAAGTAAATGGCCACGACTGGAGCCCACATGTGACCAACAGCCACAAGAGTCTGGTCCATGACATCGATCCAGCCCTCCTGGGTAAGGATCTGGAACATGGACATGAACGCCTGCAAACAGGACAAAGTGGACAGTAGCAAGGAAACTCTGGAGTTGAGGCTAGATACAACGTAATAAATAAGACAGCACACAGGTATGGAAGATATTTTGTATTTAAAACATCTGGGAATATGACAATGAATATTCTAGACGAAAGAGAGCTTTCACAAACTTTTAGCAAAGTTACAAACATAATGTGAATAACACCCAAAGATAAATGTCAATGCTTGTTTTTAAAGCAGTTTCTTTGTGGTGATTGACAGAATTAGTCTAAAATAAATAAGCAGACAGATACTTTGATAGTTCAGACATAAAATCTCTTGTAAAGTCCCAAGCATGTTTATTTCTGTGAAGAATTGGAGGGCTGCTGAAGGTGCAGCAGCTGTGACACTGTGGACCCTTAAGTCAAATGGCACACTTATGTTCACACAGAGCATGTCTTCTGCAGACTGCCTCCAACCACACTCCATTTTTATTCCTCTGTCTTAATCATTGAGGGAGAAATTCAAACCCATACTCAGGTCAGTCCATAGGTGAGGGATCCAAACATCAATAACTATCTCTACCTGTGTGCATTAGCTGTAATTGTATGTGAGATGAAAATAAGTGGTGTTCTGTTTACAAGGAACCTGTCATATCTCGATGAGCCTGGGATTAGTGCAATATCAGTGCTAGTGTGAAAAAAAAAGAATATAAAATTACAAGGGTAAGATTTGGCTAATGAGTGAGGCACAGGCTCACTAGCACTTAGAAATCAAAGGAAGCTCCCCATCTGTCGATGCATCGAGCAAACCATCGACGGCATCTGCATTTTCAAATAACTCTCATTGAAATTCGTCTGCTATCTTTTTATTTGACAAGATTTGGCATTTTCAGTTTTGGTAGTTTAGTGGTTTATTTCATATTTTGGATTGTATTTTGGTGTTGTATGTGTTGTTATTGCATTTGCCAAAACAAGAGAAAACAATATGGATTTCAAATAACGTAACAGCTGAGGGAATCTTAAGAGCTTTAGACATTGGAGGCAACACCGTGTTAGTAAAAGTCAGTTGACGATTTGTTTATATTGATTTTGCAAAGTAATAATCTATAAATCTATAAATCAACTAACTCAAGAATAAAGAAAAAATAAGTACATGACCAACTTGCTGAGCCTTAAATATTATACATGACCATCACATGACTTACCCTGGGAAAAGTGGTGAAGCGGTCCAGGTCTTCCACAAAGCAGAACATTTGCAAACTGATGGCTGACATAACAATGAGGAGACTGGCTGTGAACACCACCAGACTGCCTAGTTTTTTACCAGGCCCAAAAATCTTGTAAACAAAGTCTTCTAAAGCTGGGGAGATCTTTATTAAACGGACCACCCGGAGCACCTTGGGATTCAGAAAGACATGCATAGATTACTGTTAATAGATTTCAGCACCGTTATTATTAGTCTTGGTCTCTATAGCCTTCCGTAACTGTTCTAGTGGATATTGATCTGCTAATGATTCAAAATGAAACTGGATTGATCCTGGCTCACTAGAGATACAGTGATGCAGTGTGTTCTCAACGGGTTAAATGCTTGGAATCGTTACACCCACACATCTTGGTCAGTGTGTATGGTAGACCTTTGTACGCCCGTGGCTATTGATCTGCCGAAAAGCAATGATACGCAAGACCTACATTATTTCTACAAACAACTCAGCCGTTAGAATAATAATAACGTAGTCTTTTCCTTAGAATAACAATAAAGTCGTCTGTTCCTGCATTTTTTGGCTTAAAAATATTAGGAACTGGAGGTAGTGTTGCCAAACTTAATATTTGATTATATTTCACTTAATATTGAATTAAATATTATAAATATATAAAACGTATGTCATACCTGGAAGTATGTGAACTGAGAATGGTAGAGGTCTGGGTAGATATGCAGTGTGGTGCCCACCACCAGCAGTGACTCAAACTTGTGCAAAGAGGAGCTGATGTAGCCAGTGAATCCCAGGCACCAGATTTTCAAAAGAGCTTCCAGGTCAAATAGCACAGTGAAGGCAACCTGGCGGAGGCAATATGAAAGATTATTGCACCCGATGGTTCAAAATAATCATTACACAAGCTACAATAATAAGTAGCAGTATAAGCAGAGGTGGCACAGTGGCGCAGTGGTTAATGCTTGCGCTTCACAGCAAGCCTTTTCTTTTTGGAGTGTGCATGTTCTCCCCGTGCCTGTGTAGGATTCCCTTACACAGCACGGGGTTATTGCACATGTTACTGTAAATTAGCAAATGCAATAACCCCTTTGCAGAATACATGCAATAATCCCTGTATTTAAATCACTTACCTTCGTCACTTTATCAACCACTTGCACTGCTAATACTGACTTTAACACTTTTTGTTACAGTCTGTTTACTTCATTATTTACTGAGGACTCTTTTGTCCCCACAAAGTCCTTGGTAGTCATTGTACACAAGATACCACTATTTTACTACTTAATTGTTTTTTGTTTATTTTTCTTACATTTTCTGCCTATTTGCACACCCTGAGTGTTTCTAAGAGCTGAATGTAACAAGTAAACTCCATTGTGAGATCAATAAAGGCTAATCTTGTCATATCTTATCTTACCACTAAAACGTCAACAACAGACCTGGATGAATGATGCCTGTGAGTGCGTAGATGAATGGTGCTGGTCGGAGGGCTGTGTGCAGCCACGCTTCTGTTGTCCTACCCCAAAGGGAAGCCGTGGTTACATACGTAACTTACCACTGTGCGTGGAGTAAATGTATATAGTCCCCTCCTCTGTGTAAAGCGCTTTGCATGACTTGTGTCTGAAATATGCTACTATATGCTTCTGTCACAAGTGTTCTTGTCTCTACTTATGTGGACAAGCAGATACAACAAAGGATGGCTCAGAAGCGTAAATTTACACAGCTGCTCATGTACAGTGTTTGACCAGTGCTTGTATTTACTGTTTTTCTCTCAGCCTTCCCCCAGATTGGAACAAATCAGCCAATCGATGGCTGCATGATACGGCGGCGGAGTGTGGAAAGAGAACAGTGAGTGTGACTCTTATCTCCAACATCCAGCACCACAAGACATAGAGAGAAAGAAAATAGAGAGAAAGAGAGATAGAAGAGAGAGAAATCAAGGGAAGAGAGAGAGTGGAAGGGGAAAGAGGAAGCCGACAAACGCGCTTTGATCGGGCTATACCAGCTGCATACAGATGCCACCACCTTGATGCACATACGGATTAAGTTAATGCATGATGCTAAATGTCTTTGTAAGTAACCAAAGCATAGATTTGCATTGCATGGCACAAAATTGCTTCTTATTCATTTTAATATAGATTTGGCAAGTACAGTAAATTCTGGACTATAAAACGCACCTGAATATAAGCCACACCTACTAAATTCAAAAAGAAAAAAGAAAGTGTATAAGGCTGCACTTGTCTAGAAGCCGCAGGTGTCTGTCCATGTTGTAACAATTACAATAGTTTGACACAAAAAACACATGGTCAAGTAGCTAGCAACATGATGCTAACTTCCTAAGGTAACAACTGTTTCCTGTCCTTGTTTTTCCTCTGAGAGATAAAAAAAATAAAAAAATAACATACAATAAAATACATAGCAGAAAACTTTGCAGATGGTAATATTCTCTGTAATATGTAAATATTTAACTCAGATTCCTGAACGGAGGTATTGGCTTGACTTTTATTTCATTTTTAATTCATGTGAAAACAGGACTAGGAAACAGTTGCTACCCTATAGGAAGCTTAGCACAACATTCCATGCACAGAGCATATTACATTGGTTGTGAAACAAAATACAATGCTAAATTTTACCTCTGCAAGGTAAAATTCATCGTAGTGTCTGCGGTAGTTCTCGCCTTTATAATAGTTGCTAGCGGCAACAATGACGTCCACAGCCACCATACTCAAGATGAACATGTGAAACACAGACGACCGCATCAGTTGCTGTAGAAACAAGAGTTCAGTAAAAACAATCTTAATGTCTGAGCAAAGAAACAGAAAGGACATCAAACTACTTTACATAAAATAAGCTGTGTCTGTCACAACCAACGATTTTAACATAACTTAAACTGAGATTGACGGGCCGTGGTTTGTTTTTTGTATGTTGCCAATGTTTGGATTTGTCTGCTGTGGTCAATGTTGTATTTGTGTATTTCCACTCACTGCAAATGAATTTCCCCACGGGGACAATACATTTCCTACTACTACTACAAAGGGACTGTTGGGCAGCATTATACTACGTATTTGTGAGAAAAACAACAACAGAAATTGAACCTATGCCAAGTGCAGTTCTAAAGCGATTTAGATGCCAATTATTTGCTGTGGGGATTCCTTACAGAAAGAGCTTATTCATTAAATCAAACATGGCAAAATGATAGAAACCAGTAATAAAGTTCTCTGTAAAATAGTGACAACAATACTCTGTTAAAGGAAATATTGAAATTCAGTGCAATCTTATCCTTTGATTGGGTTAAGAAGCAACCACTCAGACAAAGAATCAGTATGTAATCAGAGAGAGAAAACACAATGCGGTTCAAAATCTAAAGGTCGGCTTTAAAACACTTGATTCGACGAGCCCTCAACTGTGTTGAGTTTTTGGTGATTATATGACAGGTGTGATAATAGCCCTGAACTGCATGTATGTGGCAGGATGAACAGCTTGTGAGTGGGTAGAAACGTTCATCCTAAAAAAAAAATCCTCAGGCATGCGAGATTGGCATGAGGAAAGAGTTGCAACAAGTGAAAAAGAGGAGACTTAAGACTTGAGAATAGAAAGATCAAATTCACACCAGGAAAATGGGCCTGCTGCCATTCATTCGCCTACACGCCAATAAACCCTGCAGAATATTTCAACAGAAAAATCCACTAATGATCCTGTCTGAGCAGTCTTCTGTAAAACGTACAATCCAAATCATTTGTTATAAAAGCTTTAATTACACTTGTGTCTCTGAAACAACAAAGAAGTGTGTTGTATCACATATGTGAAATTCTGTCACTTAACTAACTTAAACTAAATAATACAAAAAACAAAGAAAAAGAATTCCAGTAGAGCAGATAGCCTTGGGCCTGCGCGTATACCACACACACAGTTCTAGGCTCCCTGACCGAGATTGTACGTGACAAAGCAGTTTGACATTTCCAGCAACCAGACGCTCTCCCTCATGGGTGTTTGTCTGTTCTGAGTGGTGAGCCTGTGCGGTTCAGTGTGAGAGAAAGGGTGCAAGGGAGCAAGGGAGATAGAGGCGGACTGACAGAGAACAGAGAGTACACGCTGGCTCATATGAAACACTTGATTTTCATAAGGTCTTGACTCGAGCCATAGTGGCTGACAGCTTTCGGGAATCCTTCTACAAAGAAAATCACCAGACAAAGTCCTGTGGATGTGTGACCTCTCGTGTAAACAAAGCCTGTACATCTAGTTCTGTGACATACTAACCTTTCCATCCTCTATGAGGTGAGTCCTGCTGTGATATTGGGATTTGAATTTTAACTAGTTTCAAGTCCTTTAACAAAAATATGTATTTGCATAGATAGGAGTTAAGATTTGATTGACTAGGTTCAGGAGCAGGTCCACCATCAACCAATCCATTTTACTCGCAGCCAACCACTCTTGCCTTCCCTAACCACACCTCTAATTACTTGGATGCCCATGCCCATCCAACAAGTTTGTCTGAAACTGTCAACCCCAGCCTCCTACCCTATATATCTGTTTTGCGACATCTTTAAGCGCTGATTCTTCTACTCCAAGGGGGTCCTGTAGAGCTGGGTAAACGCTTGAGATGGAGCCCCCACCCATAGTCTCACCCAGCGTTCATCACCATCATCATAATCTCACCTTTAATAAATTCTTGATCACACCTTCTGATCACCCTCTGTGGCGTGAACCTTGCTCGTGACCTATCCCTGTTGAAGACAGGGATATGTCATCCCTATAACATCTCTTACTGCACTACTATAGTACCGAGACAAGAGGATGAAGAGTGACAGACCGATGAGTAGTGCTTCCTGTTGCTCCGTCTGTTCACAGAGTCCGCCAAACAGTACAAATGCTCTTTCCACTGGTACATGAGAAGAGTGGAGTACATGTGCACATTTTTGGCACCATGATGCACAATTCACACAGGAATTGTCACCAACAGGCAGCGCTTATCACTTTAGTCATTTGGCATTTGCAGCAGCAACAAAAAAAAAAACAATAACTGTGGTCGCAGCATGAACTTCTTTAGCTTTGCCTATGATCATGTTGTTTAGCTCATGGTTTAGCATTTGCAGAATGGTTGCTTTAAGCTTTGGCTTACTATTACGGTAAACATTAGTACACACAAGACTTCAGATGGATGACAATCTAATTCTCGTAGATAGTTGAATTAAGGCTATTTTGGCTTGCATGCTCACTGCATGAATGTTCCATGTTTGAATACCAGACCCACATACACAGTTCTCTAAAATTTCCAGCAAGGTAATTCTGACCAAGACCCTGGCTCAAGATCTGGAGATGCATAGGTTGCCTGAAGCACTGATTAAAGGATGGGTCAAATGCAAAGAATACGTTTCGCTACAGGTACAGTATTTATTAAAATAAATTCAATACATATTTTCAATATTCTGCAGAAGAGAGCTGGATTGGAGATCCACAATCATAAACCATAATATGTTTTTCAATCAAAAGTTATTGACTGAAGTGGTGGGTGTATAAACTCTTGCTGCACAGTAACAAAGTAGACGCCTCTTGCTTAATATTGTCCAGATGCGGGATGACTCATGTCTTCGGGTGGACACCATGGTCTTAATAATACATGCCTGACCCTCCTACTCTTAATATCTGACTTTCACATGGGGACGTATGCCTCTTTCATTTATTTCTGCATATTGAATTTCTATATAAAGTATGGTATGGAGGTATATGTGGCCATCCACTCCAAATCTCACTGGAGTGCTCACATCTTTGATTTTATCCAGCAAGTGATTGTCTATTTCCCTCTGTCCACATGCAATATAAGCTCATCCTTTCTGTAATCACTTCTTGCAACAACGTCCTCCTCAAAGTAATTCCTTCTCTCCCCAGATACGTTCTCTTTTCCAGACAATTTCCTCATTCGTACAGCCAAGTGTGTCGCCCTTCGTCTCCCACACACAAGTATGACCTTAACCTTGACATGATTGTGTAAGTTCCACATGATTAAAAGAGGGTGTCACGAGGAATTTCCGGTGAGCAGGATCATTGAGATGGGAAGAGGGAGGTTTGGGGGAATCGATAACCTCTGGCTTAGAAAGGAGAGGTCAAAAAGGTGCTCCTGTATTGGACTTTAACACCCCCCAGCGAGCCAAAGAGCAATCTATCACTCCACATTTAGCAGTGACAGTGGGACAGCACCAGAGTCCATGCTAAATTACATATGAACAGCAACATTAAACATAGGTGAAATATTTTGTATTAAATGCATATATCTAATTTCTCCATGTCATCCAATAAAGAAGTGTAGTGTAGGACTATGTGCTGGATAAACACTACACTTGTTTGTCTGCCAACCCCTAACTTAGCATTTTAGTAACTGTTTTCTTTGTTTTCAAGAAAACAAAAAATGTTGAAAAGAAAAAATGCCTAAACAAGTTGTTTGCTGGGAAATGTGAAAATGCCTATTTTCTAGACCTGAATCTTCAGCTGTTAACCATCACATGCTGTATCCCATGGAACCTGCCTCACTACAGAGCAACAATATGTGAGTGAAGAGTCAGAATAGAAAGTCTTAAGCTAATTTTAACCAGAGAAAATGTGCCCGATGCCGCTGTTATGATGTGTAGCAACGCTTGGTGTGTTGTGTTCACCTCCTGGTTATCCCTCTATCTCAATCCTTCTTCCTTCTTATAAAGACACTCTTTGGCAAACATACTACGTCTTTAACTTGAATTTGCTTTAGCTCTTTCAGACTAAAGCCTTAACAAAGTTTTTGGTTTTTTTTTGCCAGTATGTAATGTATCAGCACTAGGTTTTTGTGACTTTGTCGACAGCCATCCTCCTCCAGGGTAAAAACTCTATTCAGTCTCTCAGCGAGAGCCAAGCCTTTTCACTACACTGCTATTAAGAGTGGGCCAGTTGTATATGGTGCCTGCTGATTCCAGCTTATCTTTAAAGCCCAACCAGTCGGATCACAGTGACTACAAGACAGCAGTAGCAGTGGTGTCCATCATGCAGTCATCATTAAAAGTACATCCATAACTGGAGCAGCTTCATTAGTGCTGCAGCAAACATCACACATGAGCCCATCCTCATTTTAAATAGCATCGTCAAGTTATTTTATGCAGGAATTTAAAAATAGACAAATGTGAAAACAATGAGGTGGTACCGTGTGCATCCAAAGCTCATGTTGAATAGTTAGTGCCCATTGACATGGAATATTACAACATCAGAAGCAGTAAAAGCACAGATTATTCATATCATTAGAATAATAGATGAATATAGACCATGGTAACTAATTGTAGAGCAGCGTTACCTGGAGGCATGCAGGCGCCCGACCATGTGGCTTGTTGACGTCCACAGCTACAAGCTGCCACCCCCCAGCAGCATCCTCATGAAACATCTGTGGCACAGTACAAAGATACATGCTGTAAAAAAAACTGGACAAAATTAAACATCATATTTGCCTTTTGGCTGTGATTTTAATCTGTCGCCATAACCAGGGCTAAAAGCATCTCCAGAACTTAATTGTGATGGTTATTCAACAACATTCAACAATGTTGATTTGTTGTTTTTTGTTGTCATAAATAGCAAAAAACTCACTGGGGATTAATTATCATTAAACATACATTACTTTAGCAAAATATAAAACAATCAAAAACAATTGTGAATCTATGTGTCAAAAAATATTATAACTTCACATTCTTGGAATACTTATATTGAAGCAAGGAGCTGTCTACATGCAGCACAGATACAATATAAACTCACTGTGTCGAGATTGTTTGTGCTCAGCATACCTGTGTGGTGGCAGTGGAGGTTGTGCTACTTCTTGAGCCCCACATCTGCTGAAACTGCACTCTGATCTCAGCAAATGTCTCAATGATAACTGCAATGAAGACATTCTGTAGACAAGAAGGACATCTGTTACTCTAGAGCAGTGGTTCCCAAAGTTTTGAAAGGAAATGACATTTTGGCCCACAACCCAACAAGAGCTTGACACTCCGTGTACGTGTACGAGTGCAATGCATAACGAAATATATAATCTCTCAGAAGCAAAAGACCTAGCCATCGCTAAGGAATTCACAAAATGTTTACTTTTGAAATATATTTCAATATCAGCTGTCCAAGAGCTAAATTAATAAATGCCATAGAAATAGTGTCCAACCTTGACAAGCCATGCCAAGAAGAAAATGAGGGTTATAAAGTAGAAGTAGGAGCGCCAACGAGGGAAACTGTCAATGGCTCTGTACATAAGGAAGACCCATCCTTCTTGTGAGGCTGCCTCATATACGGTGAAGATACTTGTGCCTATAGCCAAGACACAAAGACAAAGAGGTCTCAAACATTGTGTGAAATAGCAGTTTTTACTAGAGCTGGGCCCATACACTTTTGTCGAATACGCATCACGATACTCGGGGCCAATCCGATATTTATTGTGATATACAGTATGACATAATTATGATAAGTAATGCCCAAAAACTGAAGATGCATTGTAAATGAATAACAGTGCGGTGCACTCGGCTGATAGTTGAAATACTTGCCGAGCTCATTGAAGCCACTATAACCTAACTCTTGTCGGCTGAGGCCATAGTCTTCAAGGTTGGCACATTTAAAACCATAGGGACACTGGTAGCCCTCCCCATCAGGAGAACAGTGAGTGTCTGGGATAGCCAGGCTGTTCCACGTCACATTACTGAAAAGAAAAAAAAAAAGAAAGATAGACCGCTCAATCCATAGTACTGTATATTGTGAATATGTCCTTTATTTCTTTGGTCTCCTTGTGTCTTTCAGCCAATGGTGATTTTCACACTGAATCAATTCTCGGTGAATGCTTTGCATTTAGTTGACCAGAGCCCATAGATCCATCCACATACATAGTTTATTAAAGTGTACTGGAATAGAAGAGATAATTAATGCTACTGTTACATATAAGATGAATAGTCAGAGGTCAATCTCTACAAAGCTAAGCAGACCATTCTGGCCTTTTTCTATCTTAATATCAAAGGAGGCCTGTCAAATGGCACAGTCATGCAAGAGTATTTACTTTTGGCGCAGAAAGACAAATTACTTAATTATATGTAATAACTTTTTGGATGTGCTAAATTCGACTAAATTACACCAATAAACCTCCTATCAGACAATCTGTTCATCACTTGAAAATGTTAACACAAATAATAACATTTCATGTTCTCTTTCCAAGTCACAAGGTAGACTGCCAAAATAAACTGATGGCTACAATCAGACCAATCGGAGGGAAAAAAGCTTCAGAAAAAGATGCTCATCATGGCACAAAATAACATTTCAATGAAAAACATGCTGTCAAAGTTATCTTCATTTTTTAACTTGTCAGATCAAGGTCTTTGACATTAACCCAGTTTTGTGCATTCTTTTATTTTAATTCCTTTATCTTTCTTGAATGTTTATCATTACTATTATAATGTCTAAAATAATTCTTCATCACCTATTGCTAATTTACACTTTACAGACCAAATTCATCAGTCTCCTACGTGAATTATAAGGCTATGAATCGATATTGTAAGAATGAGACTAATGCCAGGCCTGGACAATGTGGGGCGTGTTAATCATTATAATTAGTGTCAGCCCTTGCAGCAGATCATGGCACAGAGCATCATGATCACTCCTCACATCCTCTTACTTTTATCTGCTGTGATTCAGCTCTCATCATATCCTCTTTCTCCTCCTAATAATTATTCTCAAAAACATTCATTACAGTGCCCAAATGGCAGTTGCTTCCCTAAATGCACCTCCCATGTCTCTAGCTTCCAAAAGCTCTGAATTTAGTGCGGGTTAATGAGATACTTTTGAAGGCTTTTTATTTTCTTACTGAAACAAATGGCAAGACAAAAATGTGCTTACTGTGGCTCTGTGTCATTGGTCACACAATGGTGGTTGAAGGTCCCAAACATCTGAACACCCAAGATTCCATAAAGTAAGAGAAAAAACAGCAAAAAAATGGATACACTCCAGATTTGTTCACCAGATCGCCTGTAAGCATGAGAGGAGAAATGTCAAGGACAACCCTGGACTGGGCCTTTTAGAGACTATTTACATATTTGTAGGATAAATTCTTGCAAAAGATGTACTTGAGAATGTTGGTGATGCGGGAGCGAGGAAGCTCAAAGCGAAAGTAGATTCTGAAAGCCCTGATCATTATAAGAGCACGAGGTATTCTCAACATGCCCCATGGAGACATCTGATCTACAAGCTTGGCTATTTCAAACACCTTACACCAACACAAAGGAGACACTGATGGTTAATAAATTAATATGTTCTGTATCAGGGAAACAAACTGTTAAAGCACTTGTACCTGAAGCACTAGTGAAACCCAGATGAAAAATACCATGAAGCCATCAAACATGCACCAGCGATCCTTCACATATGAGTTATCCCCCTGTGGAAAAACACATACAGTTGTCAGGCTTACCAGCATTGACAGCCATGTTTACTACACTCCACTCTTTGCCGCAAAATTTGATGCAAGAAAACAGAAATCACAGATTCAGATGTTGTAATATACTATATATATATATTTTACACCTTCTAATTCAAATGTAAAATTGTTAATATGCTGCAATATATGCTGTCTTCTAATGTAGAACTGAAATTTTATGGATGCAACGAATCAATACTGGAATAGTATATATCGGAGCCAGTCCAGGAATAAAATTAAGATTTATGGATATTCTCAGTTTTTTGACGACTCTTTGCAAAGGGACTAAAACTGGTGATACAAGATGAAGTGGGGAAAATGCGCTAACCACTGCGCTACTGTGCCGCCCATGGGCTCATTAATATGAATGGCGCTGAATGGCTGACCGGTTATGTCTTGTTCGCCCAAATCCAGATTGCTGAAACAAGCAGTGATTTCACTATACGCCACTTTGATATGAGGGCCAATATTACCTCTGAATCAGTCAAATAAAAGCAACAAAAAACAGAAAGTCATGAGTCCTGATAAAGGTTTTAGTCTGCTGTCTGGAGCCTGTGTCCTGAGGAGCAGCTCACAGCCAGAGCAGGAGAGGAGCTGACAGAGGCAGCAGAGGGACTGGAGCCCCACTGCAGAGCGACTGAGGAGGTCCCACGGCAGAGGGACGGATGGGGCCCCACTGGGAAACACCAAAAACTGGTATTTTTATTTTTATGGACCTCACTATTTATAAAAGCTGTTCTGGGAATGAGAGTTGTAATGTTGGTTCTATGTGTATCTGCTGTAATGTGGCAAAATGTTTCTTTTTAGTATAACAAGCAGCAGTAAAAGCATTTAAGCAGACCTGATAGTAAAAATGCACACCCAACAACATATCTGCAACAGCCCACTTAGAGTTTACATCACAAGCCACCAGCTCAGAGCACAAAATCAAGTACCAAGGATTTAAGACTTTGTGGAAACCCTTTTTATTGAAAATGTGTGTACCTTTATGATTCCTCTGATATGCATCTTGGCGATCATCTCAGCCGTGTACAGGAACATGAGCAGGGTGTCGAGGGTGAATGTGACATACTGCAGAGGAGGGTAGTGCTCAAAGGTCTTGGGGGTGTTCATACACACTGAAATGACGCTTATAATGGCGCAGGCTCGCAAAAGGGAGTGCACCCACTAAAATACAAAATAAATACAGGCACAACATCAATTACTGCCAAGATGTGGAGAAAACGTGAGCAGCAATAATGCATGCACTTTAGCGAAAAATGTGCATAGTATTCATTTTATCTCGGTCAAGTCTTTTTAAGCATTGTTACAAGTTGCTACAACCCAGTAGAAGAGCGCTCTCACTGGTTTGTTGATCCAGAAGATGTCAGCGCTGTCTGCCAGTGTCTCGTCGGGCCCGAAGTCGGTCATGGGCTGGGCCTCGACCCGTGAGCTCTGTTTCCTCTTCAGCATGCTCGGGCTTGCTGTGCTATACAGAGAGTGGATCTGACAGACACAGGGAGGAAGACCATGCAGTGACTAAAGCTAGATGAAAAACAGGTAAATTCTGGAGTTATCCAAGTCTGGGCAGTGACGTTCATTTATTACAATACATATTCTACTTGTCTAATGTAAAGTGTTGAAAGCATTTATGTTTCAACTGAGGTGTTTTAATTATTTACAGCCCGGACTTAAATAGACAGAATATAGTTCTGTACACAGAAAGTAAAGTGTTGCACTGTTGAGTGGTCACTGTGGTACATGACATAGCACACATGAGACACAGAACAGGTGTGTTCACACTGCATAGACTTACCATCTTACATCTAACTAATACACCCATTTGAACACCAAGGCACAAGAAGTGCACACTGCCTCATTGTACAGTGTGACAAACTGTGAATTGGTGTCACCTATGGATATCCTAGCATTAGTGTTTGAGAGTGTTTGTATGCAGAAAAAGAAAGATGTGAAGGCTGTTTGAACATAGAAACAGAAGTGAATGACAGTCTGAATGGAGACAAAGCGCACATACCAAAGGGAAAAGTAAAGCTGAAATTGCTCCAGCACTGCACATAACATGCGATCAGGCATACCCTGTAAATAACACACAACAGTTAGTCAACATTATGGCATCATGGTGTACAGTAACACTATCCACATCTACAGTACGCTCATAGAGACAGGAATGCCCACCACGTCTGACATCAAGGCATATATGAACACACTCTATGAGTGAGTAAGTGACTGGGGCATGGTGGAAGAAGATGAGGTGGAGGAGAGCAAGGACACTCACTGTGAGGCTCCTCATTGGTGCATTCATTCCCAGGTCACAGAGGGGTGGAGAGACCAGCCAAGGAGAGACAACAGATGCAAAAGGGAAGTATCCTTGATGCCTGGAGCTCCTGCAGCAGCCAGCATTGAACATGAAAGTAGTTATACAGGACATATATTGGTCTAGGTAGGACAATTCCAAACATATTTGGCTTTACAATTACAATCAGTGTCTTGCTCAATGGGTTTTGTTTTGGCAGGACTTTCGTTGGTCTTTATCTATCTTTGGGGACTAAACATGGCCAACATTGGGAGTGGACAAACGGCATGATACAAGAAGGCGGGAAGGAACAAATATTGAACAAACAAATACAATTTAAAAAAAATAGCTTACATAACTCTGGTTGTAAGTACACCACACAGCCAGACAAAACATGTCAGTATAACGCACCGTGTTATTACCAAAAGACAAAAACAACGTTTTATCTCCTTTCTTAGATTCAGCTTTTAGCAGCAGAAAAAATAACAAACTATTAAAGAACTAATATTGCTTGAAAACAAGTAACTTTTCATAACAATGCAACTGGATTCAGTGTTGCTTTTAATACCACCACCAAAAACTAAACTGTCCATCCAATAAAACCTCCTTGTAGTTAGAAGCAGTTTCCCGGTGTAATAGCTACACTTAACATATGCAGATGGAGACTTGAAGAAGAGTGAAAACTAAATTATAGGCTCTAAGTGCAATTATGTGGGAGTATAGGTGGCATAGACTGCAATTACTTTCCCATTTGAAAAAGGACACGTTCTTCGCAGGCAGGATGCTATCTCTGGGCAGATTCATTTTAAAGTCTGCATAGTGCTGAAAAACAAGCTCCCTTAACATAGAGTTTAGTGCAAGGAGTGAGTAGAAAGTAGAAAATGCAACGAATTTGAGTGTTTGATAGATTAAAAAACTGCGCACAGATGGTGAGGACATAAATGCTTTTCTGTGAGCTAGAACTCCAGAATTTAACATTTTTAGATTCTATTGAATTGTATTATCGTGGAATGTGCCACTAATCACAGACAAGCTCATGTGTTTGACGACACAATCTCTAATGATTCAAAATAGTACGAGTAGCATTGTTAGAAACACACACATATCTGTACTAATGTTTTTATCATCCTCATGATTCATACCATTGTGTACAGTTTAATGCGTAGTTTATCAAGGTGTGGTTTTAATATTGCATCTTTAGAATCTTATTAGATTTAGAGCAGTGAGTAGTGCGATTCCTGAATCTCTGGGTGGAACACTAATGGCCACTATCAGCAAAGGGTTCTTCAATAATTTACAGGGACTAAAAAAAAGTATTGTTTTGCTGTGTTTTGGGAATTTGATCTTGTAACTATCTAAACTGTTGCAAATACAATGTGATAAAATACTACCCCCACAATAAAGTGCTGTCCATAACCTATAATGTAACTTAACTCAGAAACGATAGTCCTAAATATTCGTTTGTTGTTACAGGCTAGTTGCATTCAATGTACAAAAACATGTAGGCCTGCATCCATCCAAAGATCAACGCAAGGTGCCAAGGTTACTATGGAAACGGCTAAGAGCTAGGATGCTACAATGGCTCAAACAGGCAAAAGACAAAAGGCATGGTATAAATAAGGAGCACCATGGAGCTCATCTTTAACTAACGTTAATACAACATTTGATATTCGAGTCGTAGAGGGGCTAGTGGCTACAGCATCACGAATTGTTATCAAGGCCTGCTCCAAAGGACAGTAGCTAATGCCTCCACTTCCTGGACAACATCGAATGCAGCAGCTTCAAGCGTCACCTGCTCCGCATTTCGCACGACATGTCGTGTCCACTTCGACCCAAATGTAGAAACACAAGCGCGTCACTTACGATAGTCGGTTGATCTTTACCAAGCGTGTTTTCCCTTGCCCATAACATCAGCTGTTTTCCGGTGTCGGGATTGCATCCACGAAGATGCAGGAGAGAGAGAGGGTGAGCGAGAGAGAGAGAGAGAGAGAGAGAGAGAGAGAGAGAGAGAGAGAGAGAGAGAGAGAGAGAGGGAGGGAGGGAGGGAGGGAGAGAGGGAGAGAGGGAGAGAGAGAGGGAGGGAGAGAGAGAGAGGGAGGGAGAGAGAGAGAGAGGGCGAGCGAGAGAGAGAGAGAGAGGGAGAGAGGGAGGGAGAGCGAGAGAGAGAGAGAGAGAGGGAGGGAGAGAGAGAGAGAGAGAGGGCGAGCGAGGGAGAGCGAGAGAGAGAGGGAGGGAACGCTCCGCGTGCAGGGGAGCGCGCCTGTGGGACTCTGTGCGCCCGCAGTAAAGAGGTAATTTAGTTATTATCAGAATCTTCATCATCACTGTTTATTATATTGGCCAACGCAGTGAAAGTAACCTAACATCAAATGGAACTAAACATAAACGGTTTGCCGATACAGCAGAATGGGAGGAAACCACATTAAAAAGCAACCTGAAAGCCATCATAACCTACATAGATAGTGGGTTTTGATGGCTTGTGTCCATTTCAGTTTGCTCTGTAGCCTGCTGTCTTTTGAAGACATGTGCCATAAAGAGGACAAAACATGATGTGACATCTATCAATCGCACTACAATGATTGGTGATTATAGTGACCACATTGTGACCCCAGGTATGGCGTGGCTAGCTGGCCCGGAGTAAAAAAAATATTCTGTTGTTTGGAAGGATTCTATAAATGTCTTGGTTACATAAGCTACTGCAAATTCATCACTAAACCAACACATAAAAGATTAAACTTTTTCCAAACAGGCACACACACAAAACACAGTGGAAAAAGTGGAAATGGGTGTGAAATATAGCCTGCTTCTAATAACATATAAAAATACATGCTATCCTTTCTTTCGGGCAGCTTTACCAACACCAGCTCTTGCTCCGGACGGCGCCTGTGACTGTAGTATTCAAAGGAGAGGGTCGCTGGCCTCTGAAGACTGGGCCAGCTCAGGCCAGCCTGCTGCTTTTCTTCTCCTTTTCTCTTCTCACTCTCTTCCTGCCTGCCTGCCTGCTGTCTGTTCAAGGAGAGGGAAATTCCTTCAAGCTACTTTGCCGGAGTTACTGGTGGGATTTAAAAATGCACACAGAGGCTTTGGTGCAGTCCATGCTAGTGTCATTACTTGTGATCCTGCTCTGTACTGTGGAGGTCACAGTGTTACAATCGGTGAGGTGAGTCTCCATTTAGACTTAGATTTTTTCTTGATTGTTGCATGGAGTAAGAAAGGGAATAGGAATTAAGGGAGAGGCACAGAGGTTTTACTGACAAAGACAACATTCAGAGAGTTCAGTGTGAGAAAGTGTTTTGCATGGAGTATGTGCATGTGGTGAGGCAGTTTTTTCCAGTGTGCTTTCCATGCACTAAGAACATTAAATAGATAATAGAATATTCGTGAACAAACCTTTTAAGTTGACTTTCTTCTACTCTCAGATTTTATTAATTTCACTAAGTGTTACATCTTTTGCTGCTGTTCTTAACAAAAACGGAAAAAATATAGTCTTGCTTGAAGAGCCTTTGGCACAAAATCAATCACTATTCATTATGAGGGAGACAATTTACAGTGATTCACAAGTGCAATGACTATGTCACAACTATCCTTGCGAACATACACGTTACATAAAGACACTTTTTGGACCAAGAAAAGGAAAAAGAAGTTAGTACTTCTGCCTCAAGATTCTCTATTGACATTGTGTTAACAGCCTCTATTTTAAGGGCTGACAACAAAACAACTTTTATCAAGGAGTGAGTTCAAGCTAATGCTTTCCCCTTTTATAGGTCATTAGGGAATGCACAATACTCAGTAGAAAGACATCACACGTGAAACAGTAAACAGCTGTTTACTCTGGATAAAACCATTATATTTATTTTGAAGGCTAGTACATTTACAGCCTTCTAATAGTAAACATATATAGTTTCCTTCTGTAACAGTCATTTACAGGTGCAGTTGCACCTGTTGTTTGCCATATATAATATACACTGTCAAGCCAACACAACTGTGACTGAAATAACAGAGTAGAGTGTTCAACATAAAATTGTACAATTTGTCCTTGTTTACTGGGGCCATTGGGTGTAAACATTAAAGATGTAAAGATGTGCTTTCACTGTATATATACAACAGAAACAATACACTGATTATTGTGTTTTGGTGGAACTGAAGAAGAAATAATCATTTCATTGGTTAAGTATGTTCTCTGCTTAAAAGCACAGCTGGTCTGAATTCAAAAAGGTTGGAACAGTTAAAGAATGTCAGAAAGAATCCAAATAAAACAAAGCTGTGTGAGAGAGCACTAGTAAAACTAAAGGTTTGAGCAGGTCTATTTAATGCTTTTTGATTTTTTAGCCTATTCTTCCGTGCTATATATTTCCATAGCTTTTCCTTGGTGTGTGCGTGTGCGTGCATATGCATGCGTGTGTCTGCATACTCCCCAGACACATTTAAAACTTGAAATGTCTCCATCACCCATGATAGATTGTTTTTAGAAGTGTTTTTTCCCAATTTCATCATCTATGCATGTTGTGTCACAAATCCACACACATGCGATTGATATTTTGGGAACTTTTGAGAAAAATCCCTCACACAGATGTGACAAACTCACAGTTGACCCTTGAACTGAGTAGTTGTAAACGGCTGACCCTTCTGTGTGTTTTCCAGCCAGGTGGGAGGAGGGGTGTGTAGGCTATCATCAGAAGCATCCAACCGCCGTTGCCGCACGCCTGATGGTAAAGTGTGCAGCGGAAGGGGCACATGTGACTGTGGCATCTGCATCTGCCAAGCCACAGATCCAGGAAAGTTTTATGGGCCTCGCTGCGGATGCCACGACTGGGTCTGTGCCATCCATAATGGGAAAACCTGCAATGGTGAGTGAGGATATGGAACATGTTCAAAATGTTGTGTGACAGCCAAATAAACACATAAACTCCTACAGACTTTCGCCTCCAGTGCAACAGTAGCTAACAGGGCTCCAACATGGATGTTGTCTACATTTTGAATCAAATAAATTCAAAGTGTGAGTTTTATGTTTTGGGATTTAGAGTTAGATGGCGTGAAAATAATATTTCATCTCGATATTAAAGCCATGTGTTCCATTCCACCATCCATCCATGAATCACATATTCTTTATATTCTTTATTTTTTTACATTACTGATACTACTACTGCTGTGCACTGATGTGTATAATAGTGTACAAACAAACATGGGCATTTCTTGTCTCATTGCTGCTTTTATGTATATTAAAATGTTGCTTAAAAAGGAGTACATGCACAGCCGAGTCAGGCATATTGGGTACATTCTGTTATCTAAAATAGTCTTGCTCCCTATTATGATCAGGCTTGTGAGCAGACCATATCAGACATTCATAATCAGAAATGTATTCCCATCATCTTTTGTGCCGTGTCCTCTATAGTCACTGGGCTATGAGCTTTCAGGTTGTAATGGAGACAGGTGTGCCCTGCGAACAGGTCTAATACAGATATGTGTGTACGTGTGCGTGTGCGCGTGTGTGTGTTGGGGTGCATGCACGTGAGTCTGAGTGATTTATTTGGGAAGACAAGTTGGCTGCTGTGAGGTGCTCATTATGGTTGAGCAGTCTGGAGAAAGACGGCCCTGCTCCTCTCTGATAATGGGGTTTCACTCACGGCTACACCGGCTGCAAATGGAAGCTCGGTGCATCCACAGAGGCAAGAGTTTTCACACCAGGCATGCACACACTGAACACACATATTGATCTGTATCCATTTCAAACCGCCATACACATGCCCAAGTAAGCAATCACAAGCACACACTATTGGAGTTTTTAAGGCATATAGAGAAGAATACCCTCCTCTGGTGATATCCAATGGCCCATGCAGGATGCCCGGTCAGCTGTCTGACATCTGCAGCCAATTTCTCTTCCCGAGGCTCTCTTATCACTGCCTCTCTCAACTACCCGCAGATAACATCGAATCATTTTTTTTCTTCTTCTCCGGGATAAACTATGTGATTCCCACATTGAAATGTTCTTTTCCCCTTTTACCATGTGTTCTCAATAATACAATCAAACCTGAGAAGAAGTGCAAGAGCTTTTGATATATTCCTGTTCAATCACTCAACCTCTCTCAACCTGGCTCTTCATCTTGAAGTATGGTTGTGACATTGGACCTGACCGGCTCTACTGGTTTGGTATTGCTGGATCAAAGAGGGATTTGTTGTTAGGTACATTCATGGATTAGTTCTATATTGAACTGTAGCTCGTGTTTTTTTGTTTTTTTCCTTCGGGTTGTCCTCCATATAATTCTGATATTAAGGGCCCTACAACTGATTTGGGTGGCATGGTGGTGTAGCAGTTAGCGCTACAGCAAGAAGGTCCTGGGTTTGATTCTCACCTGGATTTGAGACCTTTCTGTGTGGAGCTTGCATGTTCTCCCTGTGTCTTTGTAGGTTTCCTCTGGGTACTCTGGTTTCCCCTATCACGAAAAAAACATACAATAGGTTCCCTTCTGAGGCCAGGACTCCCCTGGAAATTGGATTCCTGATCTCAGTGCAACCTTCCTGGTTGAATCAAGGTCAAATAAAACATAGAATATAATTTGTTTTTCTCGAAGGGTGCTTCTGTATATTGTAAAGGCGGTCATTAGAAAAGTTTGTACACCGTGCATCTAATTATAAAGCTTTTTTTAATAGGCTGGTGACAGCATTCCTCCCTGAAACTTGAAAGCTGAGTGAAACGTGCTTATCCCTGCAATAATTGGGATGTTAGAAATGTGTTTGGACCACATCAAACCTTCTTTCTTTTTTTCTTAAGGTTGTTAAAAAAGGTTTTGTTTTAGTTTTTATATTAGGGCTACAGGCATTTTGGTTTACACACATACATTTGTATACAGTTGTGTGACACATTCTTTTTTCTGTTTTCAATACGGTCCACACATGGCTCTTTTTCTATTCTCCATCTGTATTTTCTCTCTCTTGATGAGCCACGTGAAAAGTCATCCCCCCGTTCCTCCGTCCCTCCTCCGTCATAGTTGAGTTTTTTTTGTTCCCTTTTTCTTGCATGACTGCTGTGATGTGAACTTTTCTTCCTGCAATTGTTGTTCTTCTTCTTCCAGAGCCTGGATATCGTCAGACAAAAAGAGTTTGAAATGATTCGAGGACACACAGCAGCATGTCCTCGAATGGGTGTTCCCAGTTCTTCCACTCATTATCACAGACATGGAGGTTAGCAGGGTGCAGATCAATCGCAATAGAAAATCTTTGTCATCATTCTGTTATTACAGCAATTTGCGTGGAAATTTCGTTGAGAGTGAATCAGTGTTTTGTATATTTTATTCACTTTTTTCATCATTTTGATTTAGAAATATCTATTGAGAAATATATTCAAGAATAATTGTATAAAGGAATTTACACAATTATGGCCAAAGTCACAAAAATTAAACATCCTCCAGCTTTAAAGAATCTGCACTATCATCAGTTTTAGAAAAAAATAAAGCCATAAAGCCAATAAAGTTTATTTGTCCGACAAAGGATCAGCCTTTGAGTAAGATGACGAGTGGTGTAAATACTTATGTATGGAACAAAAAAATTCTATATCAAAGTATGTTAAATTAAATGCACTTCAATATACAGACATTTGTAAAATGAGTAGCAACATTACTTCTAAGACACCACACAGATCACACTGATTCTGTTGGTTCAGAGCATATTGCAGCTGAATGAGCATTACCCCTGTCCACTTTGCACCTTCCAGCTACAACTTTTCTCAGCATCTGTTATTTGGCTTAGCCAAGAGCATGTGCACCGTCTGCCAGAACCACCAACATCCACCACAGTGTGTTTTATGTTGGCCCAGCCTGTTTCTGATCAAAGACCCACAAAGATGGTTGAGAGCATTACATAATGGGATATTGCGGAATATGTTTTTTACTTAAGTACCTGTGATATGTACATGATGGTACATTATGGACAATTATTTATTATTACATTTAGTACCAACTTTAGGTACAAACATCAGTGCAAGTGCAGTTCAGTGATGTGTGATCACAGTAATTGCATTGTTCACATTTGTTTTTATTGTTTTACAAAGTACGATGCGCCCTCACCACAATATTCAAAGAGTGTGCCTTTGGTGAGTCACCTAATGATTCCAGTGTGGGCTGCAAGGAGAAAAAGCCACTTAAGACCGTCCATCTCTACTACTCAAAAGCTGATTGGCCAATTATAGCTTCCAAAGACTTCTTGCACAAAAAGTACATTGTTGTGATCAGCGCTGGAGTGGCTGAAACCTCCCTCTGAGATATAAGCAGGATATGAGACACTCGCTAAAGTAGACAAGCTACAGATAAGGAAATGTAACAGCCAGAGGATGAAAACAGCGGTCCCCATTCAGGGGCCGCACAAACAGCGATTACTTTATTACCTGAGACAGGTGTCTCCTTCATATTTCCCACTGAACACAGTCTGACGCATTGTTGTTTCACGCACCACAGCCCACAGGGAGAGGAGACACAGCCAAATAATTACCTGCTGAAATGAGCAATTGTGTTGTGGAGAACATGATCCACACTGAGAAAGTACAGATCCACAGAGGTAAATGTCTTGGATCAATGTGTTTAATAACTGAAATAAATACAATTAAAAATATTGATGTACCTTAACATTAACATTAGATTAGACAGATCTCATAGAGAGTGTGTATATTTACAGGTTTGGCTTAAATCCCGCCTATGTAACAGTTAAGCTTTTCTCAATTACATTACTGAAATTGCAACAAAAAAACAATCCATTTCCGTGTTTATCTCCTTTTCAATATCACACGTTGTTTTTCATTTAGAAAGTGCTAAATTTAAAAGCTGATACCAGCCTCGCTGTATGAGTCACCATCGTCACCTCATCCCCACTAATCACTGTAAATTCACATCACTGGTTATTACTGTCACTGATGTCAACAGAGACGCAGCCCCAGCTCAGTCCTATGCACTGCTGTGAGCTGCATTCTTATGTCTTCCAATGAGCGTGGGCTGGACCCTGACACCCCCAAGCCGCTGAGAATTACTGCTCCGGAAGTAGTGAAAGAGATAAATGTTATGCCGACAGTTTGCGTCCCACACATGTAAACATAGTCGGAAATGTTCTGTCAGGGACTGTCAAGGCGAGATTAGTGTGGGCCTAGTGTGATGAAAGTTTTCAGACCCGTTTTAATCATTTATTTTTTGTTATAGAAATCTGATAATAAAATAATGTGTATTTTTCTATCGGTAAAATGTCTGTACTGAGAAGAATACATAATAAATGTATATAGCTCCCTCCTAAAGCCACTCTAGTGCTGGGTACCATGATAATGAGAAGGGATAGGTAAGCTGTCTACTGTTAATGACTGATGACCAGCCCTTGGAAAGGACGCCGTATTTACATGACAGGTGCGTCTAAAGATGAGTGAGTGTCGCTCACGTGGCCCTCGCTATTAAACTCTCTTGGAGCAACATTTATTATTACTTGTCAACTGCCTTGATTTGAATGGCATGAGTCCTCCTGATTTTCATATTGCTCAGCACCAAAAGGATAAGAACCAGTCTGTGGTGTGCCCAATCCTGTTAACAAGAAGTCGTCAGTGTGAGTCACCAATTTGCGCATGTAAAATTTGAATTTCAAAATGCCCCAAATCACGAATTAATTAGAAATACATTGGCTTATGCAATATTAAAGACATGTTAACTAATTTTACACGTTGCATTACAAGGCCAGGAAATCCCGTTAACCCGTAACTCTTGAATATCCGTGTGTGTTCATCCATAGAATGTATGATTTGATGTGGTGTGCGTAAACAGCATGTGGTGTATTGCTTTCCCCTTCAGACCGAGGCTACTGCGACTGTGGGACATGTGAGTGTGACGAAGGCTGGTTTGGTGAGGCCTGCCAATTCCAGGAAGACTGCAACCTCTCGGGCAAGAAAAGCAAGGAGCTCTGCAAAAACCCCCAAGGAGTTGTCTGCTCCAACAGAGGTATACAAAATGTTGTATTTTAAGTGACGCTGCATAAAACTTCCTGGACCTTTTTTTTTTTTTCTAGAAGTGTAATAAAATGAGTTTTGTCCTTCAGTAAATTGTAAAAGCCGACATTTGTGAAAAAAGACCTTAATTGGGGACTAAAAGACTACTGAATTTCGACCAACGGATTTGCTTTAGTGATTTATTATTTTGAGACTTGGTTGTGATTGGCTGAAATGAGGTGCACTTTAACCAATCAGGGGCATGTGTGCCTCATGTTGAATGAGCACTCAATCACAGGTTGATATCAGTGCTAATGTTTTTAGCGGCACAGTGGTATAGCGGTGAGCACTTGCGCTTCACAGCTAGAAGGTCCTGGATTCGATTCACATTTTGTGTGGAGTTTGCATGTTCTCCTCGTGTCTGTGTAGGTTTTCTCCGAGTACCCCGGTTTCTCCTACCACTGGAAACATGTACAATAGGTTCCCCTCTGGGGCCAGGACTCCCCTGAAAAAGAGATTCTCAATGTCAGTGGGACTTTCCTGGTGAAATAAAAATAAAATCTGCACTATCAATCTGGTTTTGCAAGGTTATTGAAACTCATCCCTGTGAGAAATTCTGATGCAAGAAAGTTAGAGTGGCTTTATTTGGACCACAACTAACAAAAGTTTGTTTAAAGTTTGCACGCTCAGTGTTCATACTGTATATGCACACATACTGATCTATCTGATAATGCAAGAATGTGTTTTGTTTTTATCAGAAGATATGCCTACAAATATTATGATTCATGAAGGTATACACTGTTTCATTTATTTGTCCATGGTGGAAGGGCTACATACGTTTGCTTGCATTTGGAAAGGCCAGACCATGGTATTGACCTCGCAGTATCAAGGGGGAGCCAACGGGATATTTTAGTTCAGGAATAAATTCTCTAAAGTAATTATACACAATTCTTTGAAACTTCTTTATTCTCACAATATGCCACATTTTGGGCACAAATCTAGTGTAATATTAACTCTAGTCTGACAATCTGGCATGGAAGGTTTTTTAATTATTTCCCTCAGACAGCTGCAGCTCAACTGTGTGAGCAGCAGCATTGTGCTGTATTAGGTAACTGTGATTTATTTTACAGGCACTTGTAACTGTGGCAGCTGTTTGTGTCACAATGAGGACAACAGGGGCCTGATAACAGGACAGTTCTGTGAGTGTGATGACAGCGAGTGTTGGGACGAGGACAGCGGAGAGGTGTGTGGAGGTATGACCCAGCACTATTCAAACTTTTGTTTCCAAAACAACAACAATGACCAACAGGTTTGCTTATTTGAGGGAAGTTGGGAAGTTATAACAAGGAAGTAAATGCATATTTTCTTACTGGGACCACAAAATGCAACGGTCTTGACTACATATTAAAAGCTGCTCGACTTTTCTTACTTCATACTTTTCAAAGCTATGCTCAGTTGCCCACATATGGCAAATGGAAACACCCTAAAAAAGCATAAAATAGGGGATGTGATTTCTATTTTATTTCACTTTTTGTATATTATATGTTATTGTAATGAAGTACATCACGTTTCACATTTTGTAAAGTCAGTGGTAAATTTGTTGACAAATTTTGATTGCTCCTTTGGAAATTGAGTAATCCTGATGTTTTGTAATGTGCTTCCAGGCCATGGCCAGTGTTACTGTGGAAACTGCTACTGTGCTGCTGGTTGGCATGGAGACAAATGTGAATTCCAGTGCGACATGAGCCCATGGGAAAGCAAACGCAGATGTACATCTCCAGACGGCAAAATCTGCAGCAACAGAGGTCTGTTTGACTCCTTAAGGTCCAGCACACAGTGTCCAGCCATCACATGCTATTTGTCATTCTCATGTTATTGCACTCATGTTTGGTCTGTCAGAATTTAGGGTCACACTTATTTTGCACACATCTTTAGAATAGGTTTTTTTTGTCAATCACTTGACAAATACTCAACCTGCCGCTATACTATCAAAATTAAGTTAAGTCTCAAGTCACAAAAGGTAAGTCTTCTTGGAGCGTTAGTAAAGTAATCTCAAGCTCTGAAAATCTGAGTCATGTGACCTGAGTCTCCCAAATCTGCTCATTGGGCCTTCCATGTATAAATAAAGATAAAATACAATGAATTAATTAAATTAATTAAACCAGAAGCAATACATATTCAAAAACAATAAAACATTGAAAGCCAAAAGACCCAGCAAAAAAAAAGGTGTGCATTTGGATGAGGTCCGTTATGTACTGAAGGGCCTGTTCATTCAAAGATTTAAAAACAAACCTAAAATCTTAAAATAAATCTTGAAATTAACAGGAACCAGTGCAAAGAAGCAGGAATGGAAGAACTATGCTCATACTGTTTGGTTCTGTTATGAGCCATGATGCAGAGTTCTGGACTAACTGCAGGCGATAAAGTGCATTTTGATTTGTGCCTGTATAAAGTGCATTGCACAAGTCCAGGCTGGTGGCTGAAAGAGGAACATAGTCTTTAAGATAGCCCTGGTCATTCAGAGTGTCCATGCGGCCAAACACCACAATTTCAGTTGATGCGTACCTGTCTGGTCTTTGTGCTTGCCCTCAGTCTCGCAAAACGACCAAAGATGTTGTTAGCATGTGGTCTGTCCCAATGTATTCCTATAGCTCCAAACGGGAGTGAAATTGGAAGCTACCACGCTCTTCCACGGCCACACACAAAGACCAGACAGGTGCGTATAAACTCGTCTAAGCTCAGGTAAGAACATATCTCAGTATGTAAAAACGGTGGCCTATACTGAGATATGTTCTTACCTTAGCTTTGATGAGTTCTTTAGGACCTGTCTGGTCTTCCCCCGTGCCTTCAATCACGTAAACACAGCGCAGATGGCATTAGCATTTAGCCTCTCCCTCTCTCCACTATAGCTCCAAAACAGGTCAAGATAGAAGCTACCAAGCTCTTCCACATTTTCCCTATTTGAATATGGTTACGTGAAGTGTTACACTACAAAGTATAATTACACAAAATTAAACAATGTGGATTTTCTAAGCGGATAAAAGGGGGAACTATATTGTAAGGCATAATAATACCAGGAGTAGTTTGAAATCCGCGCAGTAATCTTTACTTTACTTTACTACTCCTGGTATTATTACGCCTTCAATATAGTCCCTCCTTTTATCCGCTTAGAAAATCCACATTGTTTAATTTTGTGTAATTATACAGCTTCTATCTTGACCTGTTTTGGAGCTATAGAGGAGAGGGGGAGAGGCTAAATGTTAACGCCGTCTGCACTGTGTTTACGTGATAGAAGGCACGGGGGAAGACCAGACAGGTCCTATAGAACTCGTCAAAGCTAAGGTAAGAACATATCTCAGTATGTAAAAACGGTGGCCTATTCCTTTAAGACTGAAAAGGTTTTAACCAACAGGCCATGGTTGCCTGTCACTCAAACACTGAAGAGGGGGTGTCAGGAGAAACCTACCATTTTTGGTTACAGGCATATAGATTTGGTAGTCATCTGTGTAGAAGTGGTATGAGACGGCATGAAAAAAAACCTATAGAAGTAGTATATAAATTGCAAAGAGTACAGGTGCAAGTATAAAACCCTGAGGGATAGGGAAGGTGGCAGAGGAGGCGGAATCCTCCAGCATGACTGAGAAAGACCTCCCTAACAGGTAGGACTTGAATCATTCTAAAGCGCCACTGAGAGCGATGAACGGCATGAGACATCGTACGGTGAGGTGAAAGATATACCGCTGTATATTACGACATGTGAACATTTTTTTATAGATATTAGTTTTGGGAAAAATAATACATTCAATAATTGCATTAATTATAGAAAGAAAGAGCCAAAATAAAGATACTAAAATTAAATACATCAACTAATTAAAACAACTTGAGGATAAAAATGTAGCTCCATATCACAAACATTAAAGTTTAAAATGGAGTGAAATACAATTTACTGCTTCATCCTTGCATCCTTTAAAAAGAAGCCACATTTGAACAGCTCTTATAACAGTCTGCACTCCTTTAGAGCTGAGTGATGCTAAAACAAAAATGTCACTGTTTATTATCTGTTTGGTCAGACATATGAGACTCGTGCATTTAAATAAAATATTATGTAACATGTATGAATAAGGAAGATGAATTGAGCTAACAAAATATATGAAATAATAAATACTTGCAGTGAATCCTGTTTGCAGGAACATTTTAAACATTTTTAAAGTGGTGCGCTTAAGTTATGTCCTGGTGCGCCTACGCAACCAACATAAAATGTTAGTCTGGAGCCCTGATTTGCATCCTTTTGAAACACCAATGCACCCTCAGTCCGTTTGTTCCGGAGCCGGCACTGTGCCCAGTGTAAGTCCTTTTATCACATACAGTGTCAGTATGTATGACACTCTATGCCATGTGCTACGCGTATAACAGTGTGTGTTATGCTTTGGCTCTTCTAACCCATGGTGAACTTTTCCAAGTCTCAAGTGTTGGCTAACAAATTATCAAAAGGTAAGATGCGAAATTAAAAAAAGAACAAGCTTTGCTAACCCTTCTTAATTCATTCTCGCGACTGAATGGCCCCAGGGGAGTGGGACTTGAGGTCCTAGATACTGAACAATAGCAGAATGAAAAAGACACCAAAACTAAGCACTGATAAAATTATGACTGCATGTTGAATTAGTTTCGGAAATAGTTTAAGTACTTTTGAAGCTCCAACGCTCAAAGAGATTCCTGTTCTTTCATTATGACAATCAACCAACCATTTCTCACAGCACGACTTCAGAAAAGTGATTGTCGGTATGTCACAGGAGTTAATTTAGTGATTGTTGAGTAATTCCCATTCCCCATTAATATTAAAGCAGTGCTCCTTTGAAGCATAGCAAAGATAATTCTAGGTGATTAGACGAGATCACACAAGTCGATTACGCAGTCATGTTGATGTTAATTAATCCTTTCAAAGTGATTTCTGTAATGCACCCGTCTCTGAATAGTAAAGAGACCTTTTACACACCTAACTGTAACCTCTATATTTTTTCTGATTTCAATTGACGATAAATAACAAAGAACATTTAATAAGGAAAACAACCATCATGCATCAGCCGCCCGGTGTTTACATTCAGCAGTCGTGTGTGTGGTAAACCTGTTACAGCTAATCTTCATAGCAGACATCAACGTGAATGACTGTGTAAATCCACTGTTTCAGAGACAGGCAGGGCAGAGAAACCTCAGCCAGGGGCCAGACATGTGCCATGATCCTCCCTGAGTCCTGCCAGCTGGATGGGCTCCCCTGGGCTTCCCTGAGCTCTGTCGGGCCTGATAAGAGAAAATGGGATTTCCACTGGCTGCTGCTGCTCAGCTGATGGCCTGTCTTTAACCAAGACCCGACACATAAAATATCATTTGGGGGGATCTGCCTGGCAGTTCAGCCACTGTATAACACTGACATAGGACTGCAAGTTTTTTTTTGCAAGGCATTATATTTATATGCAAGTCATAGTACGTAAAATGTAATTGCGTCATAAATATTATCATCTGCTGCAGGCACGTGTGTCTGTGGGGAGTGTAACTGTTATGACGTCGACCCGTCTGGAGACTGGGGCGACATTCATGGAGACACCTGTGAGTGTGATGAGAGAAACTGCATCCCCACATACGACAGGTATACGGACGACTTCTGCTCAGGTCAGTACACACCTCAGCTCACCTCAGTTTAACACTCTGTTCATTCATGACAGAATAAAGGAAAATTGCCCTTTCAGCAGTGCTTGATTAGTTACATTTGATTACGATCTTGGTGAAACAACTCATGCATAGACTCAAATCCATGTCTTGGGTTGTATCTCTGCATAAAATGATTATGTTTTGAAGACAATATGTACACGTTTGATGCCATGGTGAGGCCTCCCAGTATATTGCTGATTGTTTTGCCCCTATTCCTCCCTCAGTCTTCAGGCCAATGTTTCCTTTAAAAAAAACAACCTTCTTTTAGTCTCACACTTTCTAAACACTTAACCTGAGTTCCCTCTCTCTGTCTTCGTCTTCCTGCTCCTCACCTCAGGTCACGGACAGTGTAACTGTGGCAGATGTGACTGTAAAGAGGGATGGGCAGGCCAGAAGTGTGAGCACCCTCTCTCCTGCTCCCTTTCCGTGGAGAGCAGCCTCAGGAAGTGTCGAGGAACTTCCAATCTGCCCTGCTTCGGCCGAGGTATTACACCTGTCCCCCGTAACTTCTCAGTTACCATGGTTACAGTGCCTAATACTGTCCTGCTGTAATGGGTGCAGTGTCTGAAAGAACATTCCCCCCTGTAGGGCTGCACAATATAAGATAAATAGCAATGATATAATATTAAATATTAATAAATAATAATCATTTCGATACAGCACATTCTTCAAACAAAAATATTTTGTTTGTGCATTCAATTGTGTCAAAACATGACTTAAAACATGGACCAAAACAAGGCTAAAATTACAGATAGTACATCTGCTGCAATATTTCCTGTATATTTT
The DNA here is from genome assembly GCF_951799975.1 of Gobius niger. Lineage (NCBI taxonomy): Eukaryota > Metazoa > Chordata > Actinopteri > Gobiiformes > Gobiidae > Gobius > Gobius niger. The sequence continues at coordinate 21,887,358 of NC_136860.1, forward strand.
AATACATTTGTATAAGAAAGGCAAGTAAGTTGAGCAACAGTGGAAGCTATGACTGGAGTTCTCTCAATAAAACTGTGGTTCAGTAGTCCAGATTGATTACAGTCTGCTGAGAGCTTCATTTGTGCTTTTTCTGGACAAAACTAGATTTTTATTTTCTTTTTTTCTTGTGGGCTCCAAATGTTAGGCCTATAGTTAATCAGATTCTGGCTGAAGCAACACTGGAAAGCCATTGTAACTAAACAAAGGTTGTGCCTGAGTTGCTGTCCCAGTCATGCACCCTTGAGCCTGAAGATTAATGGCACTATGATAAAAGAGCAGTTGGTTCTCAGCACAAGGAAGAGACTGAAAACATATAGTTATTATAATTTCCGTTCAATATAAGCTTATGGTATTATGTTGTTATTAAAATCATAGTAAAAAAAAAAAAAAAACAAGAAAATATAATTTCCCATTGTGTTGACCTGACACTAGCACACATTACAAGCAACCCACGCTCTCATCTCGGCTTCTACAAGACAGGTTTAGTTGGATTTTTTATTTTTTATTTTTTGCTTCTGTGTTCAGTCACTGCCTACAACTTGGTTTACATTTCTTTTTTATGTAATACTCGTAATGAAATATGTCTTTAAGCATATTTCCAGACATTGAAAGTCACCTTACAATATATTGCATCAGAAAAATCCCTCCTCAGTCATAGTAGTTTTGAAGACACAGCTTTCTTTTGACAAACCTATACCACCACAAACACATAACTGTGAATGTGTACAGAATTTGGCATAGTGACATTATGCTTAGCTACATCCAGCTAAATTCCTGTGCTTGTAATGATTTCCTGCCGAAATAAATATACATCTGAATTCTACTGCGATAGAGCTTTGATTGCAAATATTGCAGCAAAAACAAAACTCAATGGTCACTCTACCTGTGTCTTTGAAGATAAATCATGTAGCCTCGTTGAGATATCCCTTGGACCTGAACTTTGCTCTGATGCAGCAGCTTTAATCAATCAGCTTTGCAGCACGGCACAGGACCTGTCCGGGTTTCTGCGCTTAAGAGCAAAATCTAGGACTTAGCTTTGGCTTTGGGGATAAGATAGGGATACACATACTTTAAAGTGTGACTGTGAGATTGCTGGCGAGGCTGCAAGCTGTATTGTCTGAACACTGGCGGATTTATCAGGGTTAATGTTTAGCATTGATTTCCTGTTTCGTTTAACTGTGGGTGGAGGAAGTCACAGGAGATTCTTAGCCTTTTAAACATGACTATGGTAAAGGAATGAGAAGAGTAGAGTGGGTGTTATTCTGACATAAAGGAGGAGACGTTCACATTGTGCAAAATCAACTATTTTCAGCTCCGAATCATTGACAACTTTTCTTGGTCAAAACCCGAGTAGCGTCATTCATGCAGTTTTGATTCATTCTGTTCTTTTGGTTGTTTCCTTTACTGCTCCAATTTAAATTTCCTTGATTTGTCGAATCATAGATGGAACCCAAAACTGCCCTCCGCTGCTTTTTAAAGCCCATAATCCATCAGCAGACCAGCTCTTTTAAAAATATATATATGTATGGACGGGGCCATCGATTTGTAGGCATGCAGTTAGGTGAAAGTAAAAGCTTTTTTCCACTGTTTTATAATGTCCTTCCTATTCTGCCTCCAGACGGCGCTTCAGGCAAATTTGACATCCTGACCAGCCCAGTCTTTTCTTTGCATAGACATTATTTAAAATAAAAATAAAAATATATATATGTATATCAAAGGTGCCTGGCCTTTGATATGAATATTTTATAAATGAATATTTTGGAGCCTCAATTTTGCAAGATATTTCACTTTAACACCAACATATGTTGATCTGTGAAAATCTCAATTGGTTCTATAAATTGTTAAAATGGCAAATTAAACTACATTGCCCACAACACAGTGCATCGTGCATGCATAATGAAACAGCAGAGATTAACTCGAGATTGTGTATAGTCAATTATCTTTAATTCCTGTGGCAGTTAACTCTAAATTATCTCCAATTGTTGGCACAAAATGAAACTCTAAATTACCCAGCATGCACGTCAAGTGATTAATAGAATCCATAAATTCACTCAGTTTGAGAACTACATTGGCTTTTCTGAAATCCCAGGAGTCCATTTGGTGACGTCTATATGGACTTCAAATCAATATATATGTGTTTGTTTGCTTGTTGGAAATTGGCTTTTGCAAATTAAAATGTATGTAATAAGTACACAAATCTGAAAACTGTGGGGAAAATTCTTGCATCGTCCAGTGAAGAGCAGATTCAAGGTGTGTGAGAAGATAATTGATAGCTTAGGTTGTAAACATGTGATCTGAAAGTGTGTTCGTCCTCACATTAAATGGTAAATGAAAAAGGACCAGAGGAGGTTGTGTGTGGCTAACCCAGTGAAGGGGGACGGGAGGCAGGGTGGGAGCTGAGAAGGGGAGAGGCAGAAGTGAAGGAGACAGACGTAGAAAATCACTTAGGCATGGATGAATGTGCCGCTACAGATGGCAGCCTGAGCGGAAAGCCTTGAAATTTGAAACAGCAGCTCCAGAGTTTTTCTTCCTGGGAGGCAGCAGCGAAGAGCACATTCTTTTACACCCAGGTATTTCCTCAAGGAAACACCTGCTTTCAACATCTACAGTATGTGCTGATCCTGTGGATTTCTCTCTCTATCCCGTAAATGTGGGCTGCTTACAGTTAGTATTACAAGATTTCAGCTTTTGGCTGTATACATTTTATATGTGCGTACCTTTCAAGGTCACCTTACAGAAGAAAACAATTGTAAAAACACAGTAAAACTATGTTTAATACTAAATAACATACCAGAATTTCTAAAAAACAATCAGTCATAGAGGCCACCCCAGACACCCGCTGGGTCACTAAAGGTTAAAGTGAGCACCAATATTAAGTACAGTTCCACAAAAAGTACCACAATGCCCCTTTAAGAAAAACACTTGCAATTTCTTATGAAAAAAAGCAAATCATTTGAGATAGACACAATGATCCATCACTGTGAACCAAATCAATATCCCATAACCTGCCGATAGACGTCCATACGCAAACCAGCGCTGATGTGTGACGTCCTCACTTGGTTACCATGGTAACCACACTCCAGAGTGGATGTGTTTCTTATACAGTGAAAGCCTGTGAATTTATGAGAAATCTGCCAACATCGTCAAGCTTTTTCTGCAAAGCTGTTGATCGCAAATCAAATTTTGCATTTACCACACTTTAATTCAACGCAAGGAGGGCTAAAATAAGCCAAACTAAAATGTAGCTGTGCATTTATCTGCTATACAACTCCAGCCCTGCAGGGCCACAAACACAGAACTGGAAGTGAATAATGACTGTACAAAAGGATATAGCCAACTCAATAAAAAGTGGGTGCAGCCTCCAGTGGACTGAAGAATTCACTGTGTGCAATTATTTTTCATGTCGGTCACTTATACCTGTGTGTTCTGGAGCTTTATAGCACTGAGATAAAACAACTTTACAGTTGCAACTTTTACACACATCGCTCACAAATTTTGTTCAGCCTGTTTTTTCCAGTCATAAAATAAAAGAGTAAATTATAATCAGATCATACAGTAATAGTTGTAATCAGAAACCCTATATCAAAGCATTAGCAATACAATCGCACTGATACTGAAAATAATAAGCCTACATACTTGAAATGCCTAGTAGCTCCAAAGCATTGTGTCCTTGGCAGCTGTTCTATGTGGGCTTCGGGTCACAATAAGCTCTGAACTCAGATGACCTTTCATTTGACAGCGTTGTTGAAAGTGTATTCCTTCATATTACTACAGCTCCTGTGGCCTGGCCACAAAAGGCTAAGGATGTTTACTTGAGCAGGGTATTTCAGAAAAGCATCAGCAAAGAGTTTGGACCTCTAGCTTTGCCTTTGGCTTTTTTTTTTTTTTGCGTTTTGTTCTAATGCAAAACATTTCCAAAACTCTTTATAGATAATCTTGATCTCAAATACTGTATAGTTAATCCACACAGGCTGGGGATTGAATCTGAGACCTTCTTGCTGTGAGGCAGGAGTGCAAACACCATTAGCTCGAATGTGGAGCATTTTCTAAACCTGTAGTTTAAACCAAACATCTTCTTAAATGCATGTGACTTTTGATTAAGTGTGTTTATACTACTGGGCGGGTTTAAAATGTCCAATATGAAGTGAGTCTTGATTTCAAAATAAATATTCATAATCGCAAAATTGGTCAGAAAAAGAAATCATGCAACCCCAGTCAAACTGAATTAAGAAAGTATTTTGACTAATTAAGTATACTATTCTGAATGAAATTATTGGCACTTCTCTTTGGCCTTCAAGGCAGGGTGCTGACATTGCTGCGATATCACCCTCTAGAGGCGACTCCAAAAGGTTCACTGTAACATGGAGGCCAATGGGGACTTAATATGTGTTAAAAACAACTAAAAAGTCTGGCTCTAAACATTTTTGTTTCTTCCTCTCTCTTGCGCAAGTATCATATTTTTAACCAGGCTGGTTTTTGTTACATGGCATTTAAAAACATACTAGCTTCCTGCCTTTTTGCCCTTTTTGGGTCCGCCATGTTAACGTCACACACCACATGATCCCCATTACCATGAATGGGGTGAATTGTATGTCTAATTATTACTGCATCTATGATGAACTCCCACAACTTTTATTGAGAACCTTGTATGACGTTTGCAGAGATTCTGGGGCCGATATTCCGCCTGGTGCAACAGCAGCATTTGCGCAGACGGGTGTGACATCTTGTGTGCAAACAAACGTTGCAGCAGTGCAGCGTGGCCAGGGTGCAGGGGCGTGGCTTAGAAAGAAGGGGTCGACTGATGCATGGTGTGCTGCTAGCAGCTGACTGCAACATGTGCTTGTTGCTTCTTCCCCCTCTCTCTCTTCATCTTCACATCGCACTCGGTCTCATTTACTTCATTCAGCATTATGAATCTCTCACAGGTCATACTACAAATGTATTCCACTGTGAGTTAAACATTGTCCGTGTCCCGAGAGAAAGAGAGCATACCTCTGGCTCTGGTATTGAAGAGCGCTGCGTGATCAAAACACCAGAATGTCTGTGTGCCCCACACAGCTCCATACCCACCGATGCCCTTGTTCCGTGGAAAATATTGGTCTGTAGGAAGAAAAAGCTCAGGGAGGGATCACTGCTGTACATAACATCACCATTCACCATGGGTGTCTGTCCAGGCCATGTGCAGCCCCTGGTCAACCCACTTACTGTGTTTAGTGTGTTTCACAGTGTGCCACCTGTCCTGAAGGGCAGAACACTTTCTCCTTAACCTGGACAACACTGAAGTTTTAGTCCTGAGGCCCAGAAAGAGAAACTTTTACCCAAACTACAGTCACTATATTTTAATTCTTCCTCACAACCGAAAAACTAACTCGGAGATGCTGATGTATCTCAGGTTTACAACTTTTACAAAGTTCTGCAGCTCGTGTCCTGAAGAAGACCGGGAGGCGGGGCCAAGTTACACCGTTTTTTAAATCACTGCATTTTAATGTTTTTTAAATGTCTTCATGGTCTTGTCCTTCTTATTTTTCAGAACTGCTTTAAGTCAGGACACACACTCACGTCGAGACATCCTTCCAGTATTACATTCATTGTTATTCACTGCATATATTTGCAGGTTGGGGTGATTTTAATCTGTATAGCAATGTAGAGCCCTTGTATGAAAAGCGCTTTATAAATAAAGTTTGGTTTGATACAATTTAAAAACACAAGAGTGGGACCTCTATGTTACAGGATTGGCAAGTTCTATACACGACAAATCCCAATTTTGTTTCTGGGCATATTATGTTACCTACATTTTTGCAGCCATTGCAATTTGCTAATATCAACAATTATTGCAATAAATTGTGCAGCTCTTTTATCAACATTCTTTGTAAAGTAAAGAAAACATAAAACCCATGTTGCTTATCATGTAGTTACCAATGTATTTCATTATAATGAGGGGAACTAGCTGTGTGCACGCTCACTCAGCATTCTCCCTGTGGGCTTTCTCAGTGGCACTGCTCTGATTGAAGTGGGATTTTCGACATGTTGAGGAGTGTGTGTGTGGGTACGTGATTGATTTAAAAAATACTACTGCGTGTCTCCATCAGTCAGACATGGACTATTTTTAAAGCTGAAATATTGTGGTAGCTAAGCACCTCTTTGTGTGTTTTCAGGTCAATGCCTGTGTGGTCAGTGTACGTGCCACCCTCCAGGGGACAGTCGAGTTCATGGTAAAAACTGCGAGTGCGACGACCGGCAGTGTGAGGACCTGAGCGGAGAGGTCTGTGGAGGTGGGCTCATAAGATTTCTGTAGCCTATATTAGCCTAAGCAAAAGAAACTTCTCAGAGCTTATTTACGCACACACACACACACACACACACACACACACACACGCACACACACACACACACACACACACACACACACACACACACACACACACACACACACACACACACACACACACACACAAAGACACACACACACACAATTGCACCTCATGGTATTTTAATAATGCTCAAAGATGGGCCGAAATCGTGGGGATGAACAGCAGATGCGTCTATGAAAGGAGTTATAATTATTGCATCTATAATAAAAAAGAAAATATTATGTAAGTGCATACACATTTCTGTAACATGTGTTAAATATATATAAGCAACATTTTTATTTATTTGTAAAAATGTGAAAGGTTTGGTTCCGGTGTCAATAAATGCCCTTGAAATCTCACTAAACTAAACCACAGCCATCACCAGTGCATCCTTTCACACTCCATCAGTGAAGATGTCATGAGGGGCTCGGTGAAAGCCAAGAGGAAGCTAATTCAATGAGGACAAGTTAGGACATTACAAATAAACAGTTTTAATCTGTTATAGCAGAAAGAGTCGGATATAGCTGGTTTCAGCTGGCGCAAATTGGAGCAACTTTATTTTGAGAAGCTGCCATACTACTGGAGGTGATCCTGGACTGCAGTGGTCAGTATCTATCGGTGTCTTGACACTTGCTCAATGGTCGAGCAGCTCTGACCTGTGCATACTGCCATGTCCTTGGTCAAGACTCTTCACCCACCTTGCCTCCTGTGAACTGGTGTCAGGTGAGATAAAAAGAGGGAAAGAGTGTGTTACTTTACAACTGTCCAAATACACGGCGCATAACAATTTGTACATTAGGCTTTATGAATGCATTAGACATATTTTCATGATGGGAAATCCAACATACTATGAGCTAGCAGTGGTGCAAATGTAATGCAGTGTGTGGGAAGCCTTCATTTAGACCACGCACACGTGCAAATCAGAATAGTGTAATCAGGCCCTAACACCAATCTAGAAATGGAAGTAATCATTATGCATGTATTGGGTTGGGACTGTACAAGATTGCAGCTTAATTAAAGCTATACATTACCTAATAAAGGTCTCTCCAGCGGCACAGTACTGTATAGATTTATAGGTGTAGAAATAATAGGAAGTTGATCTTCTCATCATCAGCTCTTCAACCTGGTGTCTGCGGCCAGATGTGAACATAATAGAATGAATCGATGAGGCTGCAGTCTCTGTCAGATAATTCAAACCCTGTCTGTGAGCTTTGAGTGATATCCCAGGGGACGTAAGTGATGCATGTGTGTACATAGCGCTTGTTAAAATACCAGTCTCCCGCCTATTAAGCTGCCGTGGCACCGGGTCCCCTCTCAAGCCAATTAAAAAAAGCCTTTGCGTATACATGGATCTGCCCATGAGTGTGTGTTTTCCTATGTGTGCCACTGCTTGTCATTGTTTTTCATCTCGCCTCTGAAGGGCTGGAGATTTATTAAGCGCTGGACAAGACCAATGATGACAGTTCCTTTCATGTCCCCAAGAGAAATACAATAAGCCTGCTGCGTCTCTCTCATCTTCCCGCGGCTCTGTCTCCTTGTGCTGCCTATTAGTGTCAAGGTTCGCTGTCTTCACTGTCACCGCTTATGTGGCTTCTTGTTATCTTTTTACTCTTTGGCGGCATCCATCTTGACTTTCCGCCATGAATAGATTAGTTGGATTTCCTACTTGTGCTTGTGTGTGTGTGCTGTTGTTTTTATTTGGGTTGTTTATGTGTTGTGTCAGTAAAAAGCTAAGACAGGCTCTCTTTCTAAAGTTAATGCTCAGTGTATTTGTTCATTTTATTTTTGTTTTTTTCTTAAACATCTGCATTCAGGCTCATACGGGCTTATACATGGTTTGGATCAAGTGAATTCAGCTGTTTTTGCCTGATTGAATGAAAAAAAAAGATGAATTAAATGTGTTTCCTAGGTCACGGTTACTGTTCGTGCGGCCGCTGCATCTGTGAGGACGGCTGGTTTGGGAAGCAGTGTCAGTTCGCAAGGTCATGTGACCTGAGCGACGCCCAGAGCAAAGAGCTGTGTGAGACCTCAGATGGAGTCATGTGTAACGGGAAAGGTGATGCTTTGCTACATACTATTTCTATTTTATATGATTTGGGTTATTTTGCAGCAACTGCGTGTGTGCCTCGGGCTACTCCATGCCCTGGTCAGACAGACTATTAATAACAACCAGTTCCTCTCAAATCCCATCAGCTCACATTATGCATGCCTTGGGATGAGTAGATTGGAGAAAGAAAGGAAGATCCTTTTGGAAATAAAACTATTGTTTAGGGGCATTTGACTGGTGAAGGATCACAAAGTTAACTATCAAATCAAGTAAAAATACTGAAATGTCCATATTTATACTGTAGTGAATTTGACAAGTGACTGAGAGTTCACAGGAGTGTATGTAAGGAATTGTTCAAACATCAGATAAACAAGCTCAAATCAAAATGTAATTTCAATTCATTCAGTTACAAAAACCTTTTACATGATGTAAAAGTTGCAAGTTTGCAAGCCCTTAACTCAATCAGATAGCATAATGAGCCTCGTGCTTTGGGTTGATCCTCTAAACAAAATACTTCCAAACTCTCAGCACCGGCCTACAATCAAACTCTAGATAGAGCCAGACTCCATTAAGTTCTGAGTTTTGAAATGAGGTATCGCTTACTGAAATGTTGTAGTTAAAGGCAAGATTGACTTGTGATTGTAAGAGCACGTACACACCCTATGTTTAAAATGTATTACCAAGTGTGCAATTGCACTAAGATAGAAAAAAAAAAAGCATCTCCTTTCAATCCTCCTCCTTCAACAATCTTCTGCGTTTCTTCCCTCTGTCTCACCTCTGTATCACTAACTGTCCACCTCTAATAACAGGATCTCGGTTGATAAAATTAGGGGAAGATTGAAGAGGTTCTTGCAGGGACACTGGGTCTGAGCTGTGGCTAAAGAAAAAGCATCCGACAGGAGTAGATTTGTTTCCCTGTTAGCAGCCTGCCTTTCCACTAATCCTTAGCACCTTGTTATCCTGCAGCTGGCCCGTCACAGAGAAAAATAGGCTCTGATTGCGGGGACAGGAAGTTTAAAGTGTGGGCGGCTTGTATCCTGGTGACACAAGTGAATTAGAGGTTGCTCCCTACAGGATGGCTCTAATACTAATCTTGGAGACATTCTAGCAGTATAGATTAGAAACAAACGATCTTTCCTCCTTTTGATGACTTTCTTTTCCAGTAAATCGATGCAAAAGCAGTGTCAATTAAGCAGTTGTATTCATTCATTAATCATCTTTTTGTTGCAATGGACCACGCCTGGACAACAGAGAGTTTACTCACAAATATTTACCTCTAAGAATACTCCACAAAAGCTGCAGTATTTTAGATGCTTTGACCGAGTTTCCTGCCATCAAATCCTGCCTGGCCATGACATTGGATTCTTTTCTTTTTTTCTGCACAGTTTTCTGCTGAAAATAAAAATGAATTGAACGGTGATTAAATCAATTATCTGCGTGGTGCTTTTTAATCGACAGGTCTGCAGCCAATTCTGTGGCTCATTGTTGGACTTGTAGCGATAAAAATAGAAAGCTATTTTACATCATATGGTAGAGTAATGGAAAGCATTCATAAGCTTCAGCCAATACATTACAAAACTGTAAAGCCTGTTTTCTCAAAATGAGTTTTTGATTACAATCTTACAAACTTGAGTAACACCTACAGACACTAACTTTTCTAGTCTCCGCTGTAGATTTATTGAGTTTTGAACAGCAAAATTTTGATTATTTCAGATTTTTTAAAGGGGGGGTATTATGCAAAATCGACTTTTTCAAGCTTTACATCATGTTATTATGTCATTCCCTCATTAAAAACATGCCTGAAGTTTTGCCTTGGCACATTCACGTATTTTTGAGTAATCTGTAAAAACTCTGATGGCAGCCATTTTAGGGATAGGTTTGCCTGAGTCCTCCTAGGAACGCCCCCACCTCCTGGAGACGCCTCCGAGCTTTCGTCACCAGCCGAGTAACCAACCACTGCTCCTCAGCAGAACCCCCTCCCCACTGATGCCACAGACAGCGTGTGGAGGGGGCGTGTCTGAAAGGGTCAGCGGTTCTTGAAGAGACAGAGGCCTATTTCAAGACATTTGCTACAGCCATTTTAAGAGAGCAATTTTATACAAGGCAGTTATTCTAATTTACTGCAGTTACAGACCAACAGAAGGTTTCGTCATCATTGTAGTGTGCTATAGACTGGTGCTATGTGATTGAAAAAAGCATAATACCCCCTCTTTAACTAACAACTAAACAAAATATCCAGAATCCAAATAAACCTATGCATTATTTATTAAAAAGTTAACCTGTCAGTGGTCATAATGTTGTTGTTGTGTTGGTGTTGCAAGGCTGGATGAAATTGTAAATGTAAACAGTTGTGTGCTGCGGCGCTGTCTGCTTTGTCCTGCAGGCTCCTGTCACTGTGGCCAATGCATTTGTTCCCCTCAAGAGTGGTGGGTGTCGGGCGAGTACTGCGAGTGCGACGACAGGGATTGTGACAAACATGACGACCTTATCTGCACAGGTACGGCCGCACAACCGTGTAACAAAAACACACCCAGTGGACAGTCGCTGAGTGAGCCATCATCTCGCCATAAATATCTTCAGCTGTTTGCGTCATGATTCTGGCCCTGGGCCTGTCAAAACAGCTGTTCATAGGTGTCTGTCATGATTTTGCAAAGAGCTAATATCAGCCTTAATGTCATTATGTCTCGGGTGGTTTCACATGGTAACGCTGCTCATGAAACAAATTCTCAAAAGGCATGCTGTATATTTGCAATTACAAAATGTGTGATGGATATCCAGGATATCAAGGTTGATGTGATCAGCTGTCAGTCATCCATCTTCACTGCTTCGTATGAAAGAAAAATATTTGCATGTAAATTGCTAATATGTGAGTTACTGCGTTTGGCTACTAAAGTAGAGAAGTATATTACTAACATAGGCCATCCCTTTTTCAGTAACATGATGAGACTGTACATCTTTATGTTGTTGGACAGAGAGATGAATAGCCAGCTATTTCGTAAACCGGTCTGTGAATTGCACCCACTGCTTGCTAAACACTCTGGCAGGGCAAGTTTATTTGTAGGGCACAATTGGCACACATGGCAAATCAAAGTGCTTCACAACCTTTTCTCTGACTTTTTCCTCATCTCTCGTGTGTGAATAATGTTTTAATCACTTCGTAGTTTAAAGAAACATAAGGGTGGGATGGTAAGCTTGTGGGCATGCATTACCAACATTACATGTGGAGGCCTTTTCCTTAGTTCTGTGTTGGACCAAACTGTGGCTCAGGTTTCTCCCGCTGCCTTACGCTCAGAGCTGCGCCAGGGGACAAGTAGTGTGAAGAGACAAACCCTGTTACAGGTTGGCCATGATGGTGCACCTCGTTTAATTCACAGCTTTTCCTCTCACCTCTCTAACAGGGAACGGACAGTGCAATTGTGGCAGCTGTGAGTGCTGGGACGGCTGGACTGGAAACGCCTGTGAGATCTGGGTGGGAGCAGAGTACTGAGCAGTCCGGAGTGACCAAGAGCAATGCCTGTGGAGAAAAGACTGTAGACCAAAGATGGATAGATAAAATGTGAGGGACTTGATCAAGGGCCGGTACAAATTCACACTAATATACTGTTCTGGTTACAGACTAGGGAAAGCACACATTATATTTTGTTGATGAACACAATACAAAAAATGGACCATGGAGCATGTTGTCGCTTAAATGGTCCCCATTAACAGTTTTGTGGCACCCCACATCCATGCTTTACTAGATATTAGGAATACGACTATGGACCTGTCCCATATTGAAAGAAGCAGTTGTCTGTGCAATACCAATTCTGTGTTTAAACGTGCATCAGGCCATGCATCATTAAACAGCTTTATGTATGACATTTGCTGTAATATAGATCACTGCGAGAGCTCCACATTCTGAGCTGAGGATGTGCATGTTTTATCAAGGAGACATTCCTGAACGTTGTGAGCATGTCTGTGTTTGAACAATGCTGTTCCCAGTTAGCAGTCAAGTTCAGACAAAGGTAAGGTTTGATGTTTTTATTTCTTTTTCATAATAAAACATTAAATGTGCCGCATGACACAAACATTTTGCATGAAAAAGAATGCGAAGACCTTAATCATACATGGTTACAAAGTTGTTATAACATGACATAACTTCAATGGGCATACTTGCAATGGTATATATCATATATAGATATTTCTTTTGAAAATAAATCATTTTTAATAGTGCGTTATTTTTCACCAAAGCAATCATTTACAATCTGCCTTCGAACCTATACCTACCATACTCCACTCAGAGGTACAAGCTCGTCATTCTACTCATCCTAGTGACAGACTCGTAAGTGGCGGAACTGAAAGAGGGCATTCGTTTTTCAACCGGGTCATGCTGGATGTCCATGTCACTCCGAAAATGTGGCATCAGATAAAAGGGCTGGGAGCCGCATCGACACAAGAGCTCACTCACCGTTGAAAAGAGCAGATAAAGTCACAAAGAAAATTTAATGTAAATTCTACTTTGGCCTTTTTCATGCTTAAACTAGCCAACCACCCTGGTTTGCTCTGTCCCCATCGAATCGACAGGTGCAATAATATACTGCACTCTATATTGCATGTTTAAGTATGTTACTGACATTACAGTACACCTTTATATAAATATTTTATTCAACATGTTGTATATACGTATACAACCAAACACAACTGTATAGTGTAGACAAACGTGTTGCATATATGTAAGTAAAATTAGCGATACCAACAGTTCTTGATAGACATAGCCTACTAACATGCAGTTCTTCAATGCCATCCTCTCCCCATGCAACAGATGGGACAAATTATCAAAAACAGCACAAAGGAACTACCAGGAAAAAACTAAGATGTTTTTCTGAGTCTGAAGACCATATCACACACAACCCATAGTATACGAGAGAAATGATCCAAACAGACGAAGAAACCAAAGGAACAAGTGGTTACAGAGATCTGAACACTTACACAACTTTCATTTACAAAAATAAAGTCAGCCAGTTTTATTTCGGTCTGCAGGGCTTGAACGACCAGCCCAGCATGTAGAGTTAGCAGGATAGGAAGATGCCATAAAAAGGATCAAAAAATCAGCCCCCTTAAGATCTATAGCGGTCGCCAGCGCTTTTTGCTGTGAACTGGCAAATCCATGTCATGTGCTTCAATGTGCTGTAATAAAAATGGTTATGTGGAAATAATATCAAAATAATTTTATCTAAAATTGCAGTTTTAGCAGCATACAGCGGCAACATTCTAGTCGTTCTCATAGAAGAGTCTGGTATCAATATAAATTTTAAAGCAAGACAAATAGAAATTGATTGATCATACTTTCGACACTGCTAACAGTCTTCAAATGCAAAAACAGAGAATGAGAATGCAAACGGAAAGTGCAGTGGGTTTAAGATTGGCCGTGAGTGTGCCATAGCCTACAACATGCCCATTCATCTCCCGCACTACTAAAACCCTATATCCACACGTTGTTCCTTATAGAAAAGACATGCAGATGAATAATTTAAGATATACATACTTCTCAAAAATGACATCAGTCCAGACCTTTGCTTCTGAACCAAAGGTCTGAGGAGGAGATTCTTTCAAAAACTGAACAAATGCTATCACAGTGAGAGCTCCAGTGACGTGAATCAGAACGTGAGTCAGATTTGTTGTCTTTGTTAAAGAATCAGTTCTGGGATGGAAAGGCTTTGGTCATTTCTGAGTGGTGCAGAATGCTACGAGTCCTCTACAGGGGAGTTTGGGTGAGGCACCTTTGGCCCAGTGGGGACTGGGAACCTGTTTTTGCATGCCGGGAGTCAAGGTCCAACAGGCACAGGATAGGCCAAGATGATCTCTATGGACTCTGCATGCTGAGCTAGGAGACATATCCTCTATTAATAATATTGTTTAGTTATTTAGAAAGTTATGGTTTACATTTGTCGTCGTCCCTAAGATTTATAGAATGAAACGTTATACTGTAATAGAAGCCATCTCGTGTGTAACAGCTGCAAGAAGAGAACACAATGTTATTCTGTCCATGCTTTATTTGCTGAACCAAATAGGGATGCAGCGAGTATAATTATCACCAGTAGTTTCAGCCATGTTGTTTTCTGGCTATGTGCTGCCATGAGATGGCTGCCAGTGCTGCAGACCTGTGGGTCAAAGCCATAAGCCTTGTCAGTAGTTCAAAGACTGGAGAGGGACAGAGGCCTACAAGGCCTAAAGATATTCCTCGAGCCCATGCTCAGAAATCAGGCTAAAGAAAAATATAAATTCAGGTTGTCTTTACCAGAGAGGCGGACAGAGCCGCTGGTGGGACTTTACTGATATGTATACACCATTTCTCTAGCACTCTCCCACCCACACGCACATCTGTTAGACTGTGTGTATGTGTGAAGGGAGCTCCTTGCATTGATTGCAGTGTCGGTAATTTGCACTTCATCAACTATGATTGCAGGAGCTATCTCCCAACCTCCAGTGTGTTTTTATGGGCTGTAAAAAAGCTACTTCTTTGATTCCCCTACAAACTTTCTGTGTCAGTATGTGTGCATGTTGTAGGCAACAAGACTTACTGTCTGCGTGTGTGTTTTACGCCTGTGTGTCTGTTTCAATGTGTTTCTTAGAAAATCACACAACTCCTCTGCAAAAAAGCATTTTTTAGATAATTTGACAAAGAGCAAAATGTGTGATTATAAAGACAGGAAGAAGGGGGACGTACTTGTAAAAAATAGAGGACTACCGTCCAAATATTTTTTTCTACTATACAGTCTCTATCCCAGAACGTAGCTGGTGACAGTGGTATAGAAAATAGATTTGAACCTTTAGTACTTTTAGAGACAGAGCGGGAGGACCATCACCAAGCAAAGTGCCACCAGTGTGTGGCTGTAAAACATGTATTCAAATGAATTGTCACAGTTTCTGAGGAATCGAAAGGCATTCTATGATCAGAGTCCTCTTCCCTCTATCCCGGAGGAATCTGCCATCAAGTCTGAGAGTGTCTGGAGGAAGAGGAGAGGGACAAGGAGCAAGACAGGAGTGGAGTCCACTGGGATCAGTCCACAGAACTGAGAGCATCCGTTTAGGGAAGCCCTGCCTCTGAGTGGTTCCTCCTCCCTACAGACACACACGGCTGCTGAGGTGTGGTTATGTCGCAGGCTTGTCAGGCTTACTGACTGGTTTACCTCCGTTCATCACTGCAGGCTCACTTGTGCTTTTACTGGCAGGTGCCGCCACCTTGGGCACTGTCTCACCAACATCATGCAACGATGGCTCTCTGTACATGGCAACTGTGGACAGAAGGACAGAGACAGGTTAGCTCTAGCACCTACAGCTGTGACTTACAAATGACAGAAACCATTCTCTTTCCATTTCCTCAGCCACAAGCATCCACATCATCTCACCACTGTCCTTTTTGCAACCAACATCATTCCCTTCAAATGTCTGATGAGGTTGTACTATTTTCTCAAAAGTGTCATGATTTTGAGCATAAAAATGAAAACCATTCAACCATCCATAGAGAGGAGCCTCACAATCCCCCCACTTCACTGCTACTACCACTGGATAGCTACTACGACGTGTACTTCATCTTGATTTCACGCTGAAATGATGGGATGAAATCAGTGTGGCCTGACGGTAGACACTCAACATTTCACTCTGCACATGACCTGTGTGCTGTCTGCTTGCTTAGCACAGCAAAACGCTGGCACATAAATCCACAAACTGGGGTGAGCGGAGGACATACCTTCTAATGGCTTGGGCAGGAAGTGAGCAGCTGGTTTGGTTTTCTTCACCCGGTTCCCCTTCATGGTTTGCCCGTCTTTGTTAAGCCCAAGAAACCACGCTCGCCCCGACTCCTGCTGTCTGTACAACATGGATGAGTAGATCACATAGTAGTTCTCAAAGACCGACTCTTTGAACTTGCACTCTGCTGTGAAGAGTTCCTGCAACAACACAAAGAGGGAGGATTATTTAGAAAAAGGCTACATACGACATGAGCATGTAGCTAACCGGATACTTCATACATTATGAAAGAGAAATTCCACTTGCTGCTTGAAGTGATTACAAGAGGCATTCCCTTTTTGCAACGCTGACATGTTTGGTTCCTTTCTCTCCGAACTCTTCCTCTCATCTTGAGGTACCACTGGCTTTTCCATTTTGTCAAAAAACAATCAAATTTCACTTATTTGTTTTTCCAGAAGACTTTTAAATTAAAAAGAACAAATGAAGCACATTAAAAAGCTCAAAAAATGACTTTATCCAGTCTCTAAGCTGGTGGGAAGTAAAGTGTAACAAATAATAATCATAAGCAATTACTGCAATGTTTATCTGTTGCCCTTTGAAACTCTATTGGAAGGATGTCACTCTGGCTTCAGAGCTTCTTGGAAAAACTTAACAATTACTTTTGTGCATGTTTTGTAAATGTATTTCAAGCACTATTTCCTTTGCAGTACAAGCTTATACAGTGTATCAGTGGAAATATGATCAAATCCTTTTGAGGTCAGCTCAACCTTATAGCTTTTAGCTTTGCAATGACAATATGATAGTTTGAAACTAACTAACCGACTACACTTTCATCTATTTTCTTTATACGTATAAAGTTATGAAAAAACAGAATGGGAATAAGATAAGCCTGTTAAATCCGTGTACCTTTCGATCATTAGTTATTCCGTTTCAAAATAAAATCAGAAAAACTAATTATGTGGTTGTTTTATTGTATTTCCATTTTCTAAATTAAATTGGAAAGGCAAAAAATTCTTGATAAAATATTGACCCATTTCTTTGCAATGCAGTGGAAACAAACACTGCTAAAACAACCTCCGTTATTTTGTTCACTACTGCTTCGGTTTGATTTGCTACTGGAAATGATGAGTAACTTTTTCTCTGCCTCTCTCTCCCTCGCGCAAGAGGGAAACAAAAACAAACTTAAGCAAAAGAGGTCGAGCTTCAACGCGATCTCCGCTGTAACCGTTGTTTATTATGTCATTAGGACTTTTATTTCTCAAACTCGTTGCTGCTCACTTTGAGCTCCTCGTGGAGCTGCAGCAGCTGAGGTGACCGGGGCGGAGGAGGAGGCAGTGCGCGGTGATGTCGCTTCGGAGGCGGCCAAGAGCGGAGCTGAGCGAACAGGTGCAGATGTGAGTGTCGGGGCTCCTGCACCCGCCTCACTCACGGACTCCACGCGCCTTTTTCTCTCCCATGGCCCGGGAGAGCTGGTGCCGGGAGCGTTCGGGAGCTCTCTCTCTGTTTCCCCAGAGCTGCGCTCTAAAACCCTTTCCCGTCGTGCATTCACAAACTGTCCCTCTGCCACTCCTCTCTCCGTCCCCCACTTCAGCAGTGACTTTTGTTTTGCAAAGTAATCATGCACAACTAAAGTGACGAAGAGGAATAAAAAAATATATATAATAACGCGCACACCCGTCGCTATGGGCGGGCCATAGGAGGCCGTGCCCGTCCCCCAAGATGCTTGTGCCCCCCAGACACAGATGTGTTGTAGTCTACGTGATACGCAGGTATACGCCGTATAACCACGAGAAGCCACTACAAATTGGGCAAAGATAGGCTACGTATCAATGTTACTTTTGCGCTTTCTGCCTGATTAGAGACCAGCCCAAACTCCACAACAAGTAACTATTTCCTCTCCTGACACCGAGGCATTTCACCCCTCTCTCTCTTTCTCTGGCACGGTTCCCTCTAAGCTGCGCTCGTGCGCAATTGCGCACGGCTCCCGTATTGTCTGGGCACAAAATAAAATATAGCTGATATGATAGAGGAGTATTAACGATCATCCTCCGCTCTGAGAGTCCACGATGTCGGCCTCTTTATGCTCATTTCCCGTCCCGGCTCGTGAGAGGCACAGGCAGTGACAGGTGCTCGTGTGTGTTTTTCTACAAAGCGCTGAAGTTGAACCGAAAAGACCCCGCGTTCCAAGTGTGCGTTTTACACTCAGACGCTGGAGCTTTAGTGAAGGCTGAGAGAGACGGAAAAGTGGACGCGGCCACAGCACTGACCGAGCCATATTCATGGTCCAAAAACGGTGGTGAGGGGTGTGGGGATGTGGGGGTAGCCTACAGGCGCTCGTTCTACAGCCCCAGAGTCCGGTCGTTTTTCCACACTCAGAAACGTGTTTTCGTTGCATCGGCGCAGTATTCTGCACAGACGCAAGGCCCAGCTCATTCAGCTTTTGAAAAGGACCTCACTCTCATGAATTCAAGTTTGAGTTGAAGGATGTGTTGATGAGGTTCAACTCGGAGAAACGCCACCTGCAACTGTACTGACGTTTCCGCCACGAGGACTCATGTTGCAGCTGTAGTTGGTCTGGTCATATTTGCTGTTGATTATGTTAAATGTAATGATCAGTGTGCGCCAGGGCTGCGTGAATACCATATGAAAAATATGTATTTAATAGTAAATGTGCCCCCAGTGGATTTCATATGCCCCCCCTTAAGACTGACGTCTGGCGACGGGACTGATAACGGGTGTGTCCTCTCCTCCTGGCGCCTGCAGCTGCATTTCCCCGTGTTCTCTGCATGTGTTGCCCAATTTTTAAAAAGTATATGCATAAAACTTTCCAAACAAGTGTAGGAGCGGCTCTGAGCTGAGCTCTCTCCTCACTTCCGGTGTCGAAAACAATAATAAAACGAAATAATAGTAACGTCATAATTTTGGAGGGAATTTAAAACAACTAGAACCAAAACAAACACATTGACATTGACAATCCGTGTACCTTTCGATCATTAGTTATTCCGTTTCAAAATAAAATCAGAAAAACTAATTATGTGGTTGTTTTATTGTATTTCCATTTTCTAAATTAAATTGGAAAGGCAAAAAATTCTAGATAAAATATCGACCCATTTCTTTGCTCTGCAGTGGAAACAAACACTGCTAAAACAACTTCCGTTATTTTGTTCACTTCTGCTTCGGTTTGATTTGCTACTGGAAATGATGAGTAACTTTTTCTCTGCCTCTCTCTCCCTCGCGCAAGAGGGAAACAAAAACAAACTTAAGCAAAAGAGGTCGAGCTTCAACGCATCTCCTCTGTAACCGTTGTTTATTATGTCATTATGACTTTTATTTCTCAAACTCGTTGCTGCTCACTTTGAGCTCCTGCTGCAGCAGCAGCCGAGGTGACCGGGGCGGAGGAGGAGGAGGCAGTGCGCGGTGATGTCGCTTCGGAGGCGGCCAAGAGCGGAGCTGAGCGAACAGGTGCAGATGTGAGTGTCGGGGCTCCTGCACCCGCCTCACTCACGGACTCCACGCGCCTTTTTCTCTCCCATGGCCCGGGAGAGCTGGTGCCTGGAGCGTTCGGGAGCTCTCTCTCTCTCTCTCTGTTTCCCCAGAGCCGCGCTCTAAAACCCTTTCCCGTCGTGCATTCCCAAACTGTCCCTCTGCCACTCCTCTCTCCGTCCACCCCACTTCAGCAGTGACTTTTGTTTTGCAAAGTAATCATGCACAACTAAAGTGACGAAGAGGAATAAAAAAATATATAATAACGCACATACCCGTCGCTATGGGCGGGCCATAGGGGGCCGTGCCCGTCCCCCAAGATGCTTGTGCCCCCCAGACACAGATGTGTTGCAGTCTACGTGATACGCAGGTATACGCCGTATAACCACGAGAAGCCACTACAAACTGGGCAAAGATAGGCTACGTATCACTGTTACTTTTGCGCTTTCTGCCTGATTAGAAACCAGCCCAAACTCCACAACAAGTAACTATTTCCTCCCCTGACACCGAGAGAGGGCAGTTCATCCCTCTCTCTCTATCTCTGGCACGGTTCCCTCTAAGCTGCGCTCGTGCGCAATTGCGCACGGCTCCCGTACTGTCTGGGCACAAAATAAAATATAGCTGATATGATAGAGGAGTATTAACGATCATCCTCCGCCCTGAGAGTTCACGATGTCGCGGGGGGGGGGGGGGGGGGGGGGCGCATTATTCTGCACAGATGCGAGGCCCAGCTCATTCAGCTTTTGAAAAGGACCTCACTCTCATGAATTCAAGTTTGAGTAGAAGGATGTGTTGATGATGAGGTTCAACTCAGAGAAACGCCACCTGCAACTGTACTGACGTTTCCGCCAGGAGGACTGTTGCAGCTGTAGTTGGTCTGGTCATATTTGCTGTTGATTATGTTTAATGTAATGATCAGTGTGCGCCAGGGCTACGTGAATACCATGTGAAAAATATGTACTTAATAGTAAATGTGCCCCCCGTGGATTTCATATGCCCCCCTTAAGACTGACGTCTGGCGACGGGACTGATAACGCGTGTGTCCCATGGATCTATTATAATAAACGGTGTGTCCTCTCCTCCCGGCGCCTGCAGCTGCATTTCCCCGTGTTCGCGCTGCTTTCCACCGGCTTCAGTGTCGCTGCCACAGGGCCAGGACTGCACGACTCGCAAAAAATATCAACATGTTTGAAAACCTTGCGATCGTGCGATTTTCACTCGTACGTTCGTCGTGAGCAGCTCTTCGTGGCTCGTAGCCCCCTGTCCACTGCACGACAGAGACGCACAGTGTCTGCCCAGCTTTTTAAGGTTGTTTTCCAAGCAGAATCTCCTCACGGATATTTCTGAGCAACCATTCCCTCCGTGGTAATATAAAGCATCTCTGATCTCTGCATGTGTTGCCCAAGTTTTAAAAAGTATATGCATAAAACTTTCCA
Organism: Gobius niger; assembly: GCF_951799975.1. NCBI lineage: Eukaryota > Metazoa > Chordata > Actinopteri > Gobiiformes > Gobiidae > Gobius > Gobius niger. The sequence continues at coordinate 21,908,441 of NC_136860.1, forward strand.
AACAAGTGTAGGGGCGGCTCTGAGCTGAGGTCTCTCCTCACTTCCGGTGTCGAAAACAATAATAAAACGAAATAATAGTAACGTCATAATTTTGGAGGGAATTAAAAACAACTAGAACCAAAACAAACACATTGACATTGACGTATTCAAGATTTCTTTTTCTAATTCAAGTTTAGAAAGGGAAAAAAACAAAAAAACAAATGGAAATGTTGTTTTTCTGATTTTATTTTGAAACGGAATAACTAATGATCGAAAGGTACACGGATTATTGACGTATACAAGATTTCTTTTTCTAATTCAAGTTTATAAAGGGAAAAAAACAAAAAAACAAATGGAAATGTTGTTTTTCTGATTTTATTTTGAAACGGAATAACTAATGATCGAAAGGTACACGGATTCTGTTACAGTCTGTTATCTCAATTCTGTTTCTTTGACAAGCGTTTCAATTGCAATTTGATTAGATTAGAATGCGAAAAAAGATTAATTTGATAACATTATTTTATACACATCTAGGGGTACTAACATTGGAGAGAAGGCTGAAATATGTACCACTAATGCAGGAATCCAATGCATTTCAGAATATTAAAGCTGCTTTAGTATACTTTTGGTCTATTCAGTTGGTTTGCCTACAGTTTTACTCAAGAGCCATTTGAAGCACTCACCTCTCAATATTTTTCATGCATTTCAGAATATGTTTGTAGGAGATTAGCAAGATTCATGCAATAAAAAACCCTGCCTATGGAAACAGATATTTAAGTTGTTTGCATGGATGATGTTTTGTCATTGTACTGTGCTTGAATCACTGTAGGGATTGATTGAGTGTTCAAACTGAGACAAACTCTGCAGACCTACCCGAAACCCAAGTCTAGATTCTCCAACAAGACTCCCTTTGTCTGTCGTGCATGGCATGTTAAAGTAATTGGTAACAGTGGTCCTCATTGGCAAAGACCCAACTCTGACATGTTTCCTGTGCCATTTGTCTTTGACTCGGCTCGGTGAACTTTGTGAAATAATGATGGAACTAATCAAGTGACTCATGCCGTTCTTTACCGCTCCAAGTGGCAGTGACAAATGAACGCAGAGACAGTGCCTCTCTCTGAGCGGCTCCCCATTCATCTCCACAGCACAAGGCCAATAAAAAGTGATTCCACACTGTCCACACCAGCGCGCTAAAAATAAAGGGGTTCCATTTGGCCTTAATTAATCCAAAAGTTTACATGGATCATCACTGACGGACTTTTCCACCGTGTCTGTTTTCGGGAATGTCCTTTCCAACCCAGCCCACATCCCATTCATTTGTCCTGACTTGGGACTGGTAAAATGGCGAGCAAAAGCAATTCAAATACTTATTTTGCCGACCCTTTGCCTTCATATTGTCCTTTGTTGTTCGAGTTGCTATTTTTGTTTGCATCTCAATTTTGTTGTTGTTGTAACTACCAAGGCAAACCAGCAATAACAGATTCCGCACTTTCCTAAGCAGGGACAAACACCACTAACAAGGTTTTTCCTGACATGGTTTCCGGTCGCTGATTATAGCAGTATTGATGAAGAAAGCAGCTCATAATTACAGGCCCATTAGACCTTTAGTGGATTACTGCTGTCACAGTGTATTCTCTGTAGCATATAGAACATATAGGATGACCACAATGAACCAGGCCAACAGCTGATTGGGCTTTGACAGTCATCTGCATAAAAAGACCCACAGCACACTGGTATTCCAACATGGTTCCTGGACCAGTCCAAATGTGAAATGTTGAGATTGTGGAATCGAATCGTTAACCTGCCTGAAAATAACAAAAAAAAGTCTTTTTATGGAGTAAAAATAAGTGTCGTACGCCATTATATATTCTGTGAGAATTTGTCCTATCGTGTTAATCCAGTCAGATCAAAATGTCAAACTTTGAACAGAAATGGTTGACTGAGACTTACTTACAAATTAAATATGTATTTGAAACAGAGTATATGTAAAGGCAAACCTAACAAGATCTTTGATGGCTCAGCTTCGAACAGGCATCCTTCCCCTGGGCTTAGAAACTGGCAGGTTCACTCAAACCCCTGAAGAGGACAGACTCTGTAGATTGTGCGAGTTTGGAGAGGTTGAAAGTGAAACAAATTTTGTGTTATTTTGCCCACAGTACGATGATCTTAGAAATGTATTATTTGGTGTATTGCTTGTTAAAAAGCCTGAAATGTTTTGGATCAGTGATGACAAGATGAATTCAAACAAGTTTATGTGTAGTATTTTATGCCTACTGTCTGGCAACTTGTCCCTTGGTGTTATCGGTGTCTTTTAAGCCTATTAGGGTTGGACATACAGTGTGTATGCAAGACACAATAATAAAAAAACTATTCATTCATTCATATACTATTAGAAGTCAAATTATGCAGTAACAGTATGATTAGAGTATCTCGGGAGATTGTGGGACTATTGAAAACAAGTTGATCTTTGATATTAACTGGACATGTAATAGTTGAAGAGGGGTAATGGTCAAGTTAGTGATTATGACAATTTTCTCAGGCCTCTTGAGAGTGATTTTTCAAAATATACCTTGCTAACAGATCATTCTGAATCCTGCGGGAGGAAAAAATTCTTAAAGAGACTATACAGAGTTTAAAAATGTTAAAACAAAGTATTTTCATCCCCCTACATGTTCCAGCCATGTCCTAATGTGTAGAATGAGCTCAGACCTGTTCACCACAATTGCCTCTAAAATCCTGCACTGCCACTCAAAAAGGTGCGAGTTAAGACCTGAGGTGGCAGTAGTGAAGATAAAATTACCACCTTGCATCTAGTCTCTTTAAGAACGAAAAAGTAAAGGAATGTTTGTGAAATATACAAAATCCTCTAAATAAACATTGTTACTTTCAGCCTTGTGTCTTTCTATTGAGTGCCTTGATCATTGCATTATGTCTGCATTTCTAGTTATTTTCTTTTTGTGCCCTGTTGCCGAGCCAATTAGAAGGCAAATAGTTCTACCTTTTACTGCCCCGTGAGGAGCTTATATTAGGTCTGTAATTCAGTGTTTTCTTTCTCAGGTGAGGCAGGCGACAGGTGATTACACGCATCAGTCCAGAGGCATTTAGCCGAGCGCTGATTGCTTCAATACAGCCGTCGTCTCAAACAGCCCTGCAGTGAAAAACATGAACATTGTACGAGCCAGTGTGTGTCAGGCCCATAATTGTGGCTAATCAGCCCGTTTTTCACACATAAAAGTGTTGATTGATTGTAAACAAGTGGAGCCGGATTGTTAGAGAGACAAAAGAGAGTTTTCACAAATACTTTTGGTGCACTGAGGGTCAAATGAGCAACAAGTGGCGGGTTGCACGCTATTTGGGTGGAAGCTTTCTGCAAAAACTCTCTGCAGTGCTTTTGTGTACACATGGTGATGTAACTTAATGGATGAAACAAACAAAACAAATGCAAAAATGTACAGTCAAGGCACTGGTAAAAAATACAAATATGCAATTACTGTATTTAGACTGGATGTTTTAGCTATCTTTTTTTCATCTTAAATGTAAAAATAGAATAGAATAGTAGAAATAGAAATCTTCTAAATGACCTATGATGTGTCCATACTGGTCCGTTGTTGCATCGCTGACCTTGAGAGCAGTCCTCTGACCTCTGCTGGGTTATCCCTATCACGCAATGGTAGAGAAACTGTCAATACAAATCTTTCACATTCTTATTTAAACATTATGATAATCTCCTCTGCCCCAGACTTTTCCTCACAATGCTGCACACCTTCTCCTCCTTTACTGCCACAAGCCTCCCTAGTCCCGACCATGACAAACACTTGCACTGGGGTTACCATGGCAACACAGAGGGGCTTTAGGACAGTATTATGCTGTGGAGACGGGGCTTTCCCGGTGCATCTGTGTACACAAAACAGAGCTCAACTACACAGTCTTTTCAATCTGGCTGCATTAAGGGGAAATCCGACTCATAAATACCAAACAAATATTGTATATTTGGAATGCTCTGTCACCAAAAATACAATCCTATAGCATTTGAAAGAAATATTTATAGAAATTATTTTACATCTGCCCAAATGGACAATTTTCTACAATTTTCTACAAACTTGATGATGCAAAGCAATGCAGTAGAAGGTTAATTTCCCTTGACTTTGACAACTTAAAGTCAAATATGCTGCCTGTCATTGACTTATCTGGTTACCACTGATATAATGAGTAAAACAACCTTATTATTATTATGGCTATTACATTTATTATTCTAGCTCAGCTTAAAGCAGAACTAAGTAACTCATGCCCCTAGAGGCCATAAGCGCCACTGCAGGTGTCGCAGCATGTTGCTGTTTTTTACTCATTAATTGTCCGCGAGAGTAAATACTACGCTGATAGAAAAGACAAAGGGAGAGAGGGATATGGTACATCCAATAACACAATGGAGATCATTTTTTTCACTCAAACTTGGCTGTAAATACTGATAAAGTGACGCTAGCCCACAGTTAGCTTCCCCTGTTTGCCTGTCAGCTTCTTCTTGCTGATTTATTTGTGTGTATTGCGCTTTGAGTTTATTTTTTGGTTAGAGACACAGGGGGAGATTAAAGACCCCCCCAATCATCCCATTAATGCTTGTGTTGCCCCCAGAGGGACTGAAGATGTATTAAGGTAAACAAGTTACTTCTTCTTAACGAATTTAGAGCTTAAAGCAGAATTTGAATTGAAGAACTAACCACTCGTATTTTAGGATTCTGGGGAACCTTAGATGTTTGCTCTTATTTATGGCCATTTACCTTTGTTTTCTGAGCTTTGTTTACATCAGAATTATAGTTTTTTGTATTCATTTGATTCATTCATTGACAAGAATACACTGCAAAATGAATTTACATCTACCCAGATGGACAATTTTCTCCAATTGCTTGGTGTCCCTGCCTGGCACTCCAGCATCCCTGATTGGTTTTGCGCTAGATATGAGCCCCACAATTGACCTTGGACACAGACATTCCAGTTTCATGCTATCAACCCCCTCCATAGCAGAAAGACATGTGGAAAGGAAAAGCTTGTTTTAGAGATCCATAGAGGAGAGAAACACAATTATAGAAAATAAAGCTTGAATAGAAAATAAAGATAAAGGCAGATGGGGAGAGATGGAGTTTCAAATTGAAAGCTATAAAAGGCAAGAAGACATTAAACCATAATAAAGAAGAAGAGTCGCGCCAAAGGAAAACACCAAACGTAGAGTAGCCTAATTGCTGCCCTAAAATCTAGGTGAGAGGGGGTTCACGCGGAGAGGGAGGGGAACGACGCAAATTAGCATGCACAGAGTGACGGCTCGCCACCCCACTGTGGAAACCCAGAAATTGTTTATTAATGCTGGCAGCATAAAAGCTATTAATCCGTGGAAAAAGGTCAACCTCCAGAAAGGCGAGGCACATTGACAGTGCTAAGCTGCGTGCTCATATGTACCAGAGTCACGTCGCCGCTGTGCACAGACAATGGGGGCTCGCTGGGACCTGTCTGATTATCAAAGCCGGAGGAGTGCCGACAGACAGGCAGCCACTGAGAGGAGCCAAGCGTAAACAGCTGCAGGAAAATAGTGTACACACGAAAGGAGTACAGTTAGAAAGGTTACACCGGTTGTGTTATTCCCTCTTTGGATGTGGGGATAAAGCCTACATGGTGATACGACCCCAACATACACGATTTTTTTCATTTCAATTTCAGGTGGCGGGTGACACTGGCAAAGCAATTGTATAATGACAAATCAAGCACCACTTTTACTAGTTACTGACAGTCAACACAAGCACTTTTTTTACATTTCTACCATTCACGTGCTCCGCTTCTGTGTTCTGTCGGAGAAGATGGTAAGAAGCAACAACACCTTGAAGCGGCTCACCAGAAGCACTTAAGTGTTCGATAAAATTTCCCTGAAGGCAGAGAAACCTTTAACACCAACTCTGTATTGGTCCCCCGGCTCCCTCCAGCTCCCCCTCACTCTCTCTCTCTCTCTCTGTTGCAACAAGACATCTTTCAACTCCCCTACAAAATGTGATGACTGCAAATTAGTTTTTGTGGAGCTTAACTAAATGACTCCATGTGAATCAGTAATTGAAGCACTTTTGATTCTTTTTGTCGATTAAATTGCCTTTAGAATGGTTTCATAGTCAAAGCAGATTATGCCAGTCTGCCAAAACAATGAGGATAACCAACCAATCCTTTCTACGACTTATAGGCCATCTTTTAAGCTTTCATAATCTTTATAGGAATAAAGATAAAGGATAGTTTGGTTGACAGTGTTTGGTGGACAAAGTGGGTCAAAAAAGAAGAAGCAAAAAGTCAGCTCACTGCTCCTTACGGGATTGCCCAAGGGGTATCGAAGGGTGGGTCAAATACAGACAGTAAAGAACCCCTTAACCTTAACTTTACCAAGGCATTCAACACCCAAGATGCCCTGAATGATAAGTGAGTTACACGAAAATGTTATATAAGAGGCATCATGGAGGTTTACAATGCATTTTTCTTTGGTGCAATCGCGGAGGCTCCGTTTTAACACTGTTTTTAAATGTGTTGTTTATCTTCCTTGTTTTGTTTTTTTCTTCCTCTCCCTTCAGAGGCGTTTTATTCATTATCAGGTGCACAGGAGGAAAAATTGAAACGTCTAAATAGATGAGTAAAGGAGAAAACCAAGTCCGCGGGATATGGAGCCACTTTGCCGTTCGCTTGAATAAAGAGGCAAACATGACAGGAGCTCACAAACACACGAGCAGAGAGCAGCCACCTACGCCTGGATCAGCGGGGATTCGACTACTCTTCGTGTTTCTCTGTGTCTCTCCCCAGCCGCTGCAGCCGATCTGCAAATTGTTGCCAGATTGGTGCCAAGGCCGGCAGATTTCATTGCGAGATTGGGACCGCCGGCTCGTGTGGACCAACACTGCGAGGCAAGGCACTTCATTTTGACAGTTGCAGCCATAGTTGCTTACCACAAAAGCTAATAGAGACTCATTAGCGAGGAATGAAGGCTCGCATGTATAAACAAACTAGCAGGTAAAGCTTGCGTTGTTAGTGTTGTTATGTTGTTTGCACCCTCAGGAACATTGGCCCAGTTTTTCTGTTCTTGTAGTTTTTTTGTTTTTTGGGGGTTTTCTTTTTGTTGCTTAGACAGCTACCTACTCAAATATACCAACAGCATCTTCACAGTGGGGGCTTTACAGGCTTATGTAATAGGAAGAGGTAAGTTTGCCGAAAACAACACAGATAAATGGTTGCATCTGATTTTATTTGATTTACAAACTCACCTTTGTTTTCCAAGTACCATATTCTTCTATCTAAAGGCATGAATAAAATCTTAAACAAAAGTAGGTCAGAATCAGGACTAATGGGACTAATCCTGTCATAAAAATGTGTGCGCAAGCTCTCATTCATACAGGAGCATTCCCTTGAAGAAAAGGTTCTCAAGCCATCATCTTTACTGGGCTGTTTTAGTGTTAAGGACCTATTCAAATTGAGAGGGATTTGCCCGTATTTCTTATGAAAAAAGTAACTTCAATTTTTCTTGTTTGGTGAGAATCAGTTCACCCCTCCGTACTAGAAGAGTATCTGCCTGCTGCTAAGAGATCATTAGTTGCTTGTAGTCAAGAGACTAATCAAAGACCAAGACCTGTCCCAAACCACTGTGTCGTTTGGGTTCGAGACCAAATCGAAACCATGTTTGCAATGTTCTGTATTACATTCTGTTTTATTGGCAAATACGTTTTACCCGTGTGCCACAGGTGAAAATATAAATAGGTTTCACAAGAGAGAAAGACCGAGTACAGAGCACTTGAGTTCGAGTCAAGATCGACTCCAAATGTCAAGTCCAAGACTAGACCAAGTCAAATTGCACTCTGAGACACAAAAGACCTTGAAACCAAGACCTGCCTCGAGTACTGCCATACCAGTTGCTGAAAGAACCACTCGAGCTGAGATGAAGGATTAAGAACCATTTCTTCGATGCAACCTATAAAATGAACTTCTATATATTTTTTCCATAAATGTACTGTCTTCAGCCTATAAAAAAGTGCCTGGGTGAAGAATATAACCAGCCGAGGTGCAGAAATAGAGTAACAGATCTGTCAGGCACACCGAAATGAATCTGCCCTTTGGGTCACAAAGATGGCAGAACGTGACATTTTGCACCAGCATGCCCAGGTTTACACAGATGAATTACTACCTGCGAACCAACTCGTACCACAAATTCGAAAAAAGTGCGGCTGGATGTAATCTCAGTTCTTTGGACCAAAATATCCAAAAAAGATGAACCAAGATGCATTTACCAAATCCAATTAAATTATGTGGACTATTGTTCTATAATGTGTTCTACTTACTTATTTTAGATGCATCATTCCAAGGTCATGAATGAATGGAGCATCACAGATTACAACTGTCAGTGGAGGCATCACACAATAATCCTCCCAAAGGAGGAGGTCGTCGCACGTGACAAAGGATTTATGGCACAATTTTTAATCTGAACGATTAAAGGATTGTGTAAATAGGAATAATATGTTGATGCTCCTAAGGCAGTCGGTGAGATTATGCATATTTTGGACATAATGTCTAACTTTGTTTTATCGCTTTATATATATATTTATATATTTAATCCCCTATAGGGGATTTCTTGGTGTGAAAAGTTTTGCAAATTTTTTATTTATTCGTGCAAATGTTTTTCATCATTTAAGAGTATAGGATTCCCCACCAGCCGTCATCTTTCTGGGGGGATAAATGTGGCTCGAGCTGCAGTCTGAGTGACTTGAGCAGTGAGCCAGAGCGGAACCACCAGAGCTTTGGGCCTGCCACTCAAACATCCAAGCACCAGCCAACTCCTGCACTCAGACGCACATTCAGCCTGTATTTGATTTTGTTAATGCCATTCTTTCAAATTGAATGAGAGTGATGACAGTCTGCCAGTGTGGTATTTTATTTATGCATCATGAAAATTGAATTGTGAGTGGCTTACGAGTATGAAGTATGTTTGCTCAGGACACTCTATACAAGGACATAAAACTACATCTACATGTGGCTCAGGAACTTGATCCCAGTTGGAGAAGTGTGCAAGTATAACCATCTGATATTCTAAGAGTAGATTAAGCAAAATCAGGTTTCCTTTTCCCTTTTTTTAAAACCTCTTAACCCGCAAGTGCATTTTCTCCAGTTCATCCATCCATCCATTTTCTTCCACTTTTTGTTTGGAGCTGCCCAAATCACATTGCACCAGCCCCTATGGCTCCTCCGGCAGGTGGTGGGTCCACAGAAGGACGGCCTCCTGGTTCTAACCGATCCTGTTGGTCTCTCAAAGGGGCTTCTGAACCGCTCTTTGTCTGACTCGTCACCTAGGACCTGTTTGCCCTGGGAGACCCTACCAGGGGCACAAAGCCCCCGACAACAGAGCTCCCAGGATCATTCGGGCGCTCAAACCCCTCCACCACGTTAAGGCGGCGGTTCCAGGAGGTTCTCTAGTTCTACTTTACCCAATTCTAAAAGCTTCTCGAGCTTACAGCCTATATAGGCCAGTGTAACGCCTCACTTGAAAGCTAAGACCTACAAAACTGATCGCAAGCTTTTTGTTGCATTGTCACCACGTTTTTGCCCCATTTTCGAAGCATTTTGATCGGGTTTTTGTAGTTTTTTGTCCTTTTTTGTTGTGTTTTCCTTTTTTTACGCCCTTTTTGTCATGTTTTTGTCACTTTTTTTGTCGCTTTTTAATTGTGTTATTGTTGCTTTTACGGCATGTTTTTGTTGCTTCTTTGTCGCTTTTTTGTTGTGTTTTTGTCACTTTTTTGTGGCTCTTTTTTTTTGCTTTTTCATCACTTTTAAATCACTCTTCTGTCGCATGCTTATTGTGTTTTCGTCGCTCTTCTTTTGCTTTTTCATGTCTTGCTTTGTTGTATTTTCATCCTCGTTTTCGTCTCCGTTTTCACGCTTTGTTCCAGAAGCTTTTAGATTTGGGTTAAGCCCAAACTGGAGATAATGTGCTCGGTTCAGGTGGGGGTTTGAGAGTTTAACTTTGAAACAACCGAAAACAACTTTTTGAAATGTATGAACTTTTCCCTAACGCAGCTACAAATGGCCGCACATTATTCTGCATTTATGTGCAAGTGTGAAATCCCTATTCTTTCATGTAAACCGAGCGTGCATTGGACTTCATGGAAACACCACCTGACCCATATACGGCACACTGAAGTCGCATTGTAATCATCATAACCAACTATCATAAGTACAAAGACTTACAGTAGGAGAATAAGATCCTCTCTCTACAGCAGATGTCCCGAATACATTAGTGTGCAGTACTATTTGCATGATGAATGAATGGGGCTCCATGCTCACACACTGACCTTGCAGATCCCAAAGCTTTTGCACCATCCCTTATGTTAAAGCGGCTCGCAGCACTCAGAAGCAGCAGAGAGGGACCAGCACAGATTTAGAAGAATGAATTTTTATGATTTACTGCCTTTTCTGCAAGAAGCCCTCACGGTATCGATTTTTCATAACTGCAGGGGTGAAGCTTGATAAAATGTTACTTTCATTTCATGGGTGGAAATGGAGAAAGAATGAACAGCTCTCATGGACTACGGCTATTAGAGCAAAGAGGACAGGGCTTTTCCATTCTTCACACAAATACAGAGACATGCGCTCACACCACAGAGCCAGTTACCGAGCACAGCTTGAACAAGACTTAGGCCCGCTATCCTGTGAACTTGACAACACACAGGCCCGTTCGAGGTGAAGATTTCCTCTTTCGGAATCATGGTCCATGCTAATTGGTTCTAAGAATAAATCACACACAAAACGAAACGGCAAAAATTCTGCCGTAGCTCGATGGGAGTGGCACAGTTCTTGAAAGAAATTAAATTTTTTAGAGAGTTGTTTCAGAAACCTGCCGTGTTACTGTAATCTCACAGCTAGTGGTCCACTGACAATCAACCTGTATGTTAATGTCAAAAATATCTTATAATTTCACCATTTGTTAATTTGTACTGACATGGAAGTATAGTTTTGTGTCCAGGCTTAAACAAGACAAATTTACTGAAATATTCTTAACTATTCATAGGTGTTACTATTATTTTTCTTGTTGTGGATGTTATTTTGAGGATTTTACATTATAAGACCGTTTTCCTTTGATTTCCATGTCTCACTCATCAGATGGATTTCAGCTGACGCTATGAGAGGCCAGAGCCATCTGTCGTTCATTGACCAGTGGGTCCAGGCAGCAGCGACCTTTTGTTGCAGACCTCTTGGTTCCGTTAATTTGTGATTTTCACCATTTTCTGTACCTTTCCATGCCTCTGCTATTATTTTCTTTTTTAAGATATACTTCATTAGACTTTCACAAGTTTACGAAATTAGAGAAAGGTACGCAAAGTATAAACACAAATACATAAATATATACAGTGTGTTTTATAGAAATGGTGCCAGAGGAGTTTTCCTTCTTTTTGGTTTGATTCAAATCTGTTTGAATGTGTGCTTTCACTCCAGGGAACATCTTTTCAGTGATTGTGGCAGCTTCTTGACCTCATGGGAAGTATCAGAGGACTTTTGACCGATCTAGAGTCCGGTTCTCTATGCTTAGATTTCCACTGTTGTGGGATTTTCGTGGAGAGAATGAAAACTATATATATATCTTTGGAAACCTTGGTATAAGCAATGAGGAAAACAATGTTTCTATTTGCCCTTGCCCTTACCATTTTTCCATTAGAGGGGAGTTCTGGTCATCACTACAGTAACTCCATAAAAGATATGACAAAAGAAATCTCGTCAAACTACGTTTTTACTCCCCAAATACATGTTATTATCCCTATTATTGCACCTTTTTGATACTCTACACAAAAATCTTGCGAAATTCCATAGTGATCCCGGACTATTAGAGTTCAGTGTTTTGGCAATCGTCCGAAATATTCTATAACCGTTTGAATAAACACTGATAGGAATTGAGACTAGCTCATAGGAAACCTATTGACAGAGTGTCAGCTATTATGGTATTCCAAGTGTACTTGTTGATTCATATCCATCCTTGTTATCCCAGTCAACTGCTCTTCAGGCGGCCAGTTCAAGTGCACATTTGTATGAGTAGGGTTCTTGACATTTACTCATGGGAGCAATTAGACCAGGACGGGGGTCATCTGTGTGGAGACGTGTTCTGGCTCATGCTGACAGAGACTCCATATGCACTTGTCCCTCCGCAGGAACACTCCTCAGGCTTCAAAGACAAACAAAGATGACAATTTAGATTCCACACGCCCACTCTTCTGCTGTTTCTTCATTATTTCTGGCATCCGGTAATATAAACATGAAAAATGGGCTATTGTTTGTTCAAGGATGTAAAGGTTCATGTTGAGTGGAGGAACAAATACCTCTTTGTAATGATGCTTGGGGCTAATTTGACTCGCAAGATTATATCTTTTAAAGCATTACAGTGGTGCAGACGTCAAAGCAGCAGTACGGGTAATGAAGGTAAATGAACAAAACGACTTATCACACAAGCTAGCATGAGAGGTGGGATATTTACAAGAGTAAAACGTAATGGGTGATAATACCATGTTTGTCTACATTTGGATGTAAACATATGATTTATGTGTATTGAAAGTTTAAAAACTAACTATACTCTATAAACTATAAAGTTGACATTGACATGCACTGAAGTAATGATCACTACCTCTGGCTAAAATTAATTTGTCCTTCATGGTTTAAGTGTAAAAAGGTCACACGCATTTGGCTTATAGCACACATTCACTGTTTAAATAAGCTTCTGCAATGTCAAAAGAACTGGTGTTGGATTCATTCTTCACCAAGATATTGTATTGATGATGGGAGAGTGTGACCACTGCGCAAAGCCTTCTCCAGCACATCCCAAAGATTCTCAATGGGGTTCCACCTGAACCGTCTCCAGTTTGGCGAGTTTTCGTCACAATTCTGTCACTGTTTTGTCGAGCTTTTGTTGCTTTTTCACCATGTTTGTGTCAGTTTTTTGTCTCATTTGTGTTTCTTTGCCGACACATTTTGTTGTTGCTTTTTTTGTTGTGTTTTCGTCACGATTTAGTCACTCTTTTCTTGCACTTTCATCCTCGTTTATGTTGTTATTTTGACACCTTTTTCAAGAAGTAAACTGTAGAAAATGTGCTCTGTTCAGATGGGGGTTAAGAGGTTGAGATCTCATTCTCCCTGAACCACTCTTTCGCAATGTGAGCCCGATGAATCATGGCTTTGTCATCGTGGAATATGCCCGTGCTATCAGGGAAGTAGAAATCCATTGAAGGAAATCTGGTCATTCAGAATGTTCAGCTGTTCTCACTCTTTGGGCTCATACTGTGTTGATGAGTCTAGACCTGATCCTAACAGTTGATCTAGGTGGACACTTTTTTTAGTGGGGTAGTTTATTCGAGTAGTGTTTTGTTTTCCTCGCACAATGCATTAACTTCTGAACACCACATTTGTTAGTTGTTTGTTAGTGTGTCACAGAAAGTGTGTGTTTTTTTTCTCCGTCAGTTTTGTTTCCAAAGTTTCGTCCTCACAGCCAATCAATTCTTTGTATTCTAACCACGATGCAGTTTTCTAATTGTCTGTCTGTAGCGGGTAATTTATAGCTGTTTGCCTGTATCCATATAGCAGGCCGACAAACTGCTCTGTGTGTATTTTGGCTGCTGGGTTTTAATAGGAAAGTAAGGATTCTCTCAGATGGATGAGAGAGATTTAATGTATAAGCTACTTGACAGATCAATAGCTGGCAGTTTGCCACGGTGCTAAGGAGTCAGGTCCATCTTTATGAAAGAAAAATGACCCTGGGACATCTTTGAATAAAGAAACAGCAGACGAAAAGTGGAATGCAGATAAGAGGAGAGTGGGACGTCTGCTTTACCCACTGAAAATGTTTTAAAGACCATATTAATAGTTTTCATAGTCTGGAGAAGCATTTCATGAGTTCACTTGAGGACAGATTGGCTTAGTTATCACAGTAATAAACAGAGGGATTGGAACATCGTAAGTATAACTATGTCTGGATTTATCTTTGAGCGTGAGCCAGGGCACAGGGCAATCATAAACTGAAGAAAAAACATCTTTAAGAAGATTACATTTTGGACCATGTTTGTTCATAGGATGTTGTATTAGTTCATATGACAAGTTTTCTCTACAGACGCAGCACAATACATTGGCAAATACCGTCATTGCAATAAAAGGTGACACAATCTCCAGCTGTCAGAAAGCCACAATATATCACAATACCATGTCCATGTCATACTGCCTAAGAAAACTATTCAATTGTAGGTTTATTGTAGTGGATTCTCATGTTCACTGGGAGACATACAGTAGGACCTGTGTGTCCAACAAATACATCTGAACTGCAGATTAGCAGTGCAAGTCTGTAGCCTCTGATGCCATCACCACACAGGGGAAAACCAAGCATTAGACAACCACATTATAAATCTATCTAAACCTAATAGAACGAGCATCGACCAATATGTCAGATAAATATTTTACAATGTAATCCCACTCCTGGCCCCACACAATGGCACAATCCACTTCCATTGTTTATACGCATGCTTCAACAATCCTCTGCATTCTCTCTCTTTTTTTTTATGTTCTTTTTTAGTCCCACCAGAAATGTACAGTCCGATGCCTTACTGCACCTTAAATAAACAGTGTGCGAGAGATGCTGCGGGAGTTTGGGCTTTAATGGAACTTAATTTGCTGACCTGGAAACAGAGGACAGGAGCGTGCCCATACGTATTCATGATTTATTGTTCAGAGGAGCAGAAAGCCCGCAGGTATTGAGGAGAGCACGGCTCGGGGACGCCCGTGTGTGCTGTGACGCTGCTGCAGGTGGAAAACACAGTAGGGAAATACTCTGAAGCTATGGAAATACAATGGTACATTTCTTTGTACCATTGACAGGGCCATGTTTGGTGTCGCTGGCGTAGTTCTTTATAGTTTGATAAGCTGACCGTAGTTAAGTTGCTCTTGTAAGGCAAGCAACATGTAACCTGGAAATTCCCAATGTGTTAGCGTGGCTTTAAGTATATTGTGTTGCCTCTAAGCTCTCCTCGACAGTTCTTAGTTCATCCTTGACACTTCTCCTCCTCTTCACTAATGCATGGCGCAGCTCCCTGCGGCTCTTATGTCCAACAACTTTCCCCACTCTCCCTCTCTGATGCTGCAGTAAAGGCAAAAGGACCATCGCTTTAGAAATAATGAGCTCCCGACCTCTGCTAGTGCTAGCCCTGACTCCTCCAGAGGCTAAATCACCTGAGTAATTACCATAGGTGCCAGACATTCAGGGAAATTTCACAGCTGGTCATTGCGTTTGGCTATGAGGTGTCCCCATTGTAGAAAAGCAAGTTGTTATAAGGACTTAACATCTGAATTCAAACACTGTGTTTAACCCTACATGCGCCTGAATGTGTGAACAAAGCATGTTTGCAATTAACACCAATATGACATGTTAACACAAAGCCTTATGTGAATGTGTGAAGCCTCATAAGCACATGTTCTGTACATATGTGTGCATTCATGTGTGTAGACGTGTCACATTCTGTTTATATGTTTATTTATGGATCATGCAGTCGTATTGTTTTGCATGCGTTCTCCTATGAGAACATCTTTTACTAGGCCTGTGCTGTTGTACAAAGAGACACAAAAAACTCATTAAAATTAATAGCCTTTACATTTTTGCGTGTAAATCAAATCACTATTCCACATTCAGAAATCTATGGTTTCTCATAAATTATTGACGATATAAAAATGTATCTAAAGATTCATATCAGGACACTCAAGGCTCAATTGATAGTAATTCCATTTCCAGTTTGAGCGCATGCCATTGATTCCATTTGTGAGCATTGGACTTAGTGAAATAGGAAAAGAAAAAAACATCCTCAATTCCAATACATTTTATTTTCTTTGAAAGCCTTCTCAAAGGACAGACAGAAATATGGCAGGTTGTTCAACAATCAGACTCTGCTCTAAATGTCGGGCTCACAGCCCAGCTGTAATTGCAGCAGCTCAGGCCAATGTAATAATTGATTAACAAAAAAATATTGTGCTGTTGGACCAGGACCAAAACACTTCTGGTTGTAGAAATAATTTAACTCTAACATTTAGTCGGAGAGTTTGCCAAGTGCTGTGTCACATTTCTTACACCTGTTTTTCCTCCTGTTTGGCCTGAAATGAGCACTTTTTGATCAGATTAGTCTTCGATCATTCTATGTCCTGAACTTTATTGAAAGCAGAGACACTTTGAATGACTCTTAACTTATGACTTATGATGTGTCCTCTGTCAGTTTGCTCTTGAAACCTGCCTTTTTTAGTAATATTTTGTTTGCCCATGATAGAACAAGATGCTACCGAGTGGTTGAATTAGTCAAGCAGTGAATAATGGTCTTTATTGTCTGTGCAGTTTTTGTTGCTCAAAGTGATCTATTATTTATCTATTTTGACAGTGCCACATACAACAATATTAAGGCCATTCAACAGTATCTTAAAGCAAAGCACTGTGTCTCGTTAAACTTCTGGATAAGATTAATCACTATTGACTTTAAACCAAGGGAATATTCACCAAGGACACTCACAGCATCCTTCCTCCTTGTCTTCCTTCCTCGTGCTTTCGATTTTCATAAATGAATGCCAACCAAACATGTCCTCAGCAGTCCCCCGGAGCTTTCATACATATTTGAATTGTGCACTAGAAGAGGACTGCTAAAAAAAATAAGACCCAAACAAATCAAGCTACGGACCCTGCACAAAGAGCTGAATGTTTTTTGGAAAAATATCTAATTGTGATTTTGTATTTCAGTGCACATTTTAAACACCTCTAATCTCCTCTCGGATCCCAAAATCAAAGGCATATCAGACCATGTTTGTAGCGCTCTAAACTACACACATGATAATACCCTATGTAGACAAATCCCCTTGAGAACATTGCATTATATACTTGGAGCAATTTTCGCAATTTCATAATCTACAACCAATGCCCATTCTTTACTGCTAAAAGATGCAGGACACTGGTAAAGATGACAACAAAATCCGCACAAGAGAGTTGCATTCAGTGGCTCCACCATTTCATCATGTGCACAAACATTTTCAACTTCCCCACTCTGCTTCAGGGGAGTTTCCATATCAAAATCCCAATATAATTAAAGATTTCATGTTTTTATCTCATTCAATTTGTCTGTTTTGCATAACAAGTTCCAACACATGTATCCAGGGACTACGCGATCTGATGGTGAGAATCGCTGCCTTGTGATTACAATCCATTAGGAAAAAAAAAGAAAAAAAAAGCTTGTTCATTTTTTTTTCTTTTTTTATCTTTTTTTGCTGGGAGCAGCCCGGAGCAGAAATTAGCCGGGACTTTATTGGCTCGGATACAAAGGGGACAGATTGAAAAGGAGTGCAAAAGGGCTGGACTCTCTTGCTTTATTCGGCGCCGCGCTCTTTGTCTGAGCGGGCACTTTGATGGTATCGCCGCCATTTGAGCCACACGCCGAGCCCTCTGGGTGACGGACATAAAGGAATATGATGCACTGTAGGAGAGGTCTGAATACTTCCCAAGCATTTGCTGAAAGCCGTTTGGAATCGCAGAGGCAATGTCTTTTGGTTGAGATAAATTTCATTTCATTAATTTTGTCCATAAGACTAAGTTACATAACAGGCTGATTGTCAGAAGGGGAGGAGCTTGTGTATAGAGATGGGAATGTGTGGGGAAATTGCACAGTATTATAATGCAATCCACTGAAGTAAGGAGTATGGATCACTCTGCACCAGCCCTCAGACATGTTGTAGACAAATATCTTTTGCAGAGACTGTACAGTAGAGTCTGTGCTCATTTGTAGCAACATTTCTCTTTATATGGCATTCATCGAAAAAGCTCTCAAAAAGCAAGTGCATCGTGATCCAAAAACACCTAAATGGAAAAAGGCACTCATTTGCAGAGGAACACTGGGTAATTGCAGGAGTGCTTGTTTCTCGGCTCAGGCTGGATGACAGAAAAAAAAAAAAAAAGGCAGAGAGGTAGAGAGGAGGATGAACATTGTACAAGGCTGCCATTACGGAGCCAATTCACACACCAAGACGTCGCGCAGAGACCTCTGAGGGGGCGGACGGTAGTTAAAAGTAGTGCGTCCATTAGCACAGACTCACGAGCTGCAAATGGAGGAGACCACAAGAGCCCTGTGTACCCGCCCCGCCGTACATCATGAACCCGCAGACACTCAACAGTTGTTTCAACAAGCTATTATCAAGTATTTGTGAGTTGGAAAAGGCCTGCATGTACTTTTATCAGCAGTATACATCTTCATAATTTTGAGTGGTTTTGTTACTTGCTTTGCAGTTAATTTTATCTGTGAAATTCATCAACAACGTCAGCAACCAACCAATACAAGTCATTTACAGGTGTGCCAATAAGTTTGCACACCCTGGTGGATTTTTTTTATTTTTGCTTCATGGCCTTTTTTCCCTCGTGGTCAGTGATGTTGTGAAGTCAATTATTGTGAAAAAATGTGTGAACTCATTTCAAATCACCATAACAAAATAAAATACCAAAATGACCCTGTTGAAAAGTGTACACACCCCAGTTCCTAATACCATGCATTGCCCCCTTTAGCATCATTGACAGCTTGGAGCCTTTTGTGGTAGTTGTGGATGAGGCTCTGTTTGTAATCTAATGGTATACAAATCTAATAGGCCATCATAGGCACTAAAATGCACCATACTTACTGGGAAATATGGAGGTGTTTCGCTGATGCCAGTGGCTCCAGCAGAATAAAGTGAAGGTCCCGTTAGTGGCCATCTCAGTCTCCTGACCTCAATACCATTTAACCACCGTGGGGAGATCTCAAACGCGTTTTATGCAAAACAGCCCAGGAACTTACAGGAACTGGAGGCTTTTTGCCAAGAAGAATGGACTGCTTTACCATTAGTTTACACAGAACCTTCTCTGCGACAACCACAAAGGACTCCAAGCTATCACTGATGTCAAAGCGGGTGTACACTTTTCAACAGGGTCATTTTGTATTTTATTTTGTTATGGAGATTTTTTTCACAATAAATGGCTTCACAACATCACTGACCATGAGTGGGAAAAAAAGTTGTGTTTTCATTCTTTCCAAAAAAAAATAAAAATAAATAAAACATCCACCAGGGTGTGTAAACTTATTGGCAAAACTGTTTGTGTCAACACTGAACACGAATGGTAAATGGGCTGTGTGTGCACTTGAAGCTGACATCGAACTGAAAATCCTTACTGTACACTTACTTGACAAAACACATTGAATTCTGGGCCAATCCTCTCCAAATGTAGCTCATTCTGTGCTTAACTCCCGCGGTGATTAAGTGGCACAGTGACACCGAGGAATAACGGAGCATTGTACTGTGAGCCGCCTTCACTTTAACAAATGGAGATGGCGATTCCCACTCCCGCTCGGAGGATTAGGAGCATAAGGACAGTTAGGGGAGCAGAGACAGTCAGAGTGATGCATTCTCCCGTCTCACAGAGGAGCTCCACACCTGCAGAATTGTCCTTTTACTGATTGATTTGATGGACTAGGAGGGACGCACTGTGAAAGTTTCGCTGTGAGCATCAGGCCTGCACAACTTTTGAAAAACATCTAATTGCGATTTTTCTGAAATGTACGGTATTGTGAGTTGGAATTTGGACTTATTCAACAACAAGGGAAAGTCCTGAGTCACTGTATCTAAGCTGTACACAATAACAAATCTATTTCATATACACTTAAAGAGCAGATGTAGAGGAGTACCTAGAAGCGATACGAGGCGTTGTGGGAATTGGAACACCAGATGTAATTTTGAGTTTGGAAATACTAACTCCGGACAAAAACAAATGTGTTCTTCTTATCATTTAAAGATATGAGTTCACTTAAATATGGGTTTATCTGCCATTACAAGAGTTAGAAAAAATATCAAATCAAGGGCCATATGACTTGTTTCTGATATTCAAATGCCTGACAAATTGCTCAAAGGGCATTTTTCAGCTTTATTTATTATGCATGTAATATTTTATGTAACGCAAAACATCACTGAACATGACAGGGAGATGCGCTTTCCTCCTCCCTGTAACCTGAAAGAAATGATATTCCGATCTGGAGGAGAACTCTGGGGGTGTATAGACTGACAAAATAGGGAATTTCTGTCTAATGGGATCCCTAACCTTTAGAGAAATGCAATTACCCTGTTGTAAATGTGGTATTTATCTGAACGTGCTCCGTGGTCACAATGAACCGGTGACGCTCCTCTGATGTATTTATTCATGCAGTATCTGCATTTAGAGGCAGAGCAATGTGTTGTGTAAACAGTACAATGAACAGCTCTATGTTGCTCATTACATTGTTCAGAATACAGTCAAAAGCAGAAGGAAATAGCTTACTGATGTGTACAGGAGGCCCTCCCCGTTCATGGCGATGTATAACCCTGTCTTCACGGACTGAATGGCGACAACTCTGAGGCCCACAGGAATAAGGTTGAATAAAGCTGAAAAACAAGAATGAAGATAGTTTATATAATGATGTCAAATGCACAATTTAAAGCAGCACTAAGTAACTCATGCACCTAGAGGCCATAAGCGCCACTGCAAGTGTCGTAGCATGTTGCCTTTTTTTGTCCATAATGTATTGTCCGTGAGAGTAAATACTACGCTGACAGAAAAGACAGAGAGAGAGAGGGACATTGTACATCTAATTACACAATTACTCAGTACTTAGATGGGAGACCGTTTGGGTACACCAGGAAGCCTGGGTGAATGTGGTGTGTGAGTGAGTGATTGGTGGTGGTCGGAGGGGCCGATGGCGCAGACTGGTTGCCTCACTTCCGTCAGTCTACACCAGGGCAGCTATGGCTACAACAGTAGCTTACCACCACCGAGTATGGAGTGAACGAATAATGACAACAGAGTGACGCTTTGAGAAACTTGGTAATACAGGCTTGTAAAGCACAATACATGTGTAAGGCATTATGATTATGATTATTATTATGATTATTATTAAGATTATTATTATGATTATTAAACAAGTTAGCTTGAATGTATTTTGCCAAATTTGTTGGCCTGGCAAGATCCACATGCATGAATTATAGGTATCTTTTTGATTTGAATAAAAATCAAATGTATAGGTTTTCGATTATTGTTCTTTCAGGCTATATAAACCACTTGAGGAAAACTTCTATCTGTATCTATATTCTATTCTATCTTTAATTTTGCATTAAAATTTCAAATTGTGTATGTGTTGAGAAAAGACCCCTCGTTTTCAGCAAAAGCTAAAAAGCTGTGCTAATCTGCGCAGGGAAGTGATTTTGACAATGTTGCATTATACAGGCCCTTTAACTCACCCCGACATGTCTGTGATTGTCTCTGTTGTATTTGGATAGTGAGCAGATAAAATGGAGATTGCCTGATACACATGACTCCCATAGAGGAAACACCTGTAATGGGCTACTTGGCTGCAGACTTGGACCTTGTTGTAATGACCATTGTTACTTCACAACACAACCTTAGCCCGCTTCTAAGTATATGCATTGGGGACTTGAAACGCTCTTTGATGACCACCATTGACCCTGAAAGCAATTGGTATTGGCATGTTTGAAGCCAAGGGGAAAAAAGCCAAAAAAAAAGATTGCCTCTCCAAGGCTTCGAGCTAAATCCACATCTTGAAAGCCCGTTTTATCCCATGCATTGTGTGTCTGTTCTATTATTGCCTTAGTTTTAAATAAGTGATTTGTTTCTGCCCAGTCAATTGTGACATCTCCCCCGTGTGACAGCGCTGGGTGACACAATGCTAAGTGTCAGGCCGACGTTAGCACCCGGTATTGGAATCAAATTAACCAGGTAGCCTAGAGCGCTGTATAGGAGGCCTGCCGGAACAAGCTAATAATACCTTTTCTTTGTGTGTTAAGCCCACTGTTTTCTGGTCCAGTTCTCTCATATGGCTGAGACAAGCACCGGATGACTCACTCACAGACAACATTTTCTACCAAAGACCAAAGAAATGGAAAAGAAAGGTATGAATAAGAAGTTAACCTTGGATAAGAGCACTTCACCCGGCGTCTGTGATAGTGTACGAGTGAAACCAGTGGAAGCTCTTACACGCAGAGAGTGCTCTATTGTGTCACTCATCAATGTGTTTATTTGGTTAGCAAGATTATAGTTAAATGAAAAACTGCTGAAATGAGGATAAAGCAAACACCAGTGTAATTATAAAATGGGATTGTGTCGGCTGACGGTATAGCGTGTGCAGTAGAGGGCCATCTGTTGTGGTACTTACAGGAATTACTGCTGTCATCCTTGGTCCCATCAAGCGAGCCATCGGGGTTCATTTGCAAGTAGTATCCCTGCCTGCAATATAACCTGGTTACTATACCCTTGAGCTGGGGATCTGCAACAGAAAAAGGGAGAACAAAGACATGTTTTTACTATAGACTGCAAATTCAGAAAAGATATCCAGTTTGGAATATAGTGTAAAATGTATAAGTGATACGTAACAGAAAGTTATTGATGCACCGCTGCTCTGGGGTGGCATTGAGCGATTCACCCCTACACACACCCATGATTAAGCTTATTTTGAGATTTCACGACCAACATGTGAATTGGCAAGGCTACTTCATGTACTTTATATACAGTATATATATCCCAATTTTCAGTCTGTAGAAAAGCTCTTGATGGCAGCCATACCATTTTCACATGCAGCTACAACAACCTGTAACTGAACACCCAGGAGCCCCACGGTCCCTTCTCGCCCTGACAGACTCCCCCACCCCCATATCCATCATTGACTCCTTCCACCCAGGACCTCAAATTGTAGCCAGCATCAAGAAAGCCCAGCAGAAGATATTCTGTTGCTTGAAACTGAAACAGTCGACCAAGGTGCTTGTGCAGTTTTACACAGTAATTATTGTGTCCATCCTCACTTCCGCCATCACCGTGTGGTACCACGGCGCCACAGCTTGGGACAGGAATTGACTGCAAGCTCCCAATTCACCTGAACCTGAACATCTCCAGAACCAGGAGGCGTTTAGGTCGGATCATAGCTGACCCTTCTCATCCATGGACTATTCAACCCTCTCCCCTCAGGCAGGAGGCTACGGTCCATCCGTAAACCCATCCAGTGTTAAATTGTTATTTTATCATCTTTTATCTTGATCTATTTTCTATGTTTTAACATCCCATGAAATATTGCAATATTGCATATTATAGATTTGTGTTTTGTTTTTTGTTTTTTTAAGCCAGGGTTCACTTCACTGTCCAGAAGCACATTTAGAAAACAGTGAAAACATTAACTGCTAAACCTTTACAAAAATGCAATTGAATATAAGGAATATTGTCTATTATCCAGACCGATCGTGGACATTCTACTGTAAAAAGATACAACATAATTGGGTTGTAGAAAGTCCCAACATGTGGATGCTTTTCAACTCCACAAAAACACATGGGGACGCTTCACAAACTTCTCTGCATTTTCCCACTCAATTCCCAGCAGCCAACTTTCCAGACACATAAGCCGTGCCCTGCTCAGAGACAGGCCAACCAATTATCGGCAGCAGAATTAATCCGTGGTTGCCTGAAACCCATAATGAACCCAACAGCACCCTCTCTGGGCCCTGCGCGTGTAGGGAGAGAGGAGCGTGTCTACTGTCGCTGCAGGCTGACCCAACAGGGCAACGCACACTCCCTATCTGAGTGAATAAAACATTGCATTTTTAGGATTCATGTATTGCCAATACCCGAATTATTACATTATTTCATGCTTTTTTTCTGTCGGAATGATGAGTAGTCTATTCATAATACAGTGGGAGGAAAAAGTCAGTACACTGTTTGGAATTTGTTACATTTCTGTTTTAATTGGTCATTAATGTGGTTTGATTTGGTCTCATTTTTAGACCATTTTTCTAACAGAGGATTTATTAACATTATGATGTTTAGAGATGGTTCTGTCATCTTTTCCAGCTTTATACAAATCCAAAATTCTTGATCATGGGTCTTCAGAGAGCTCTTTTGATTGAGGCATGGTGCAAATCAGACAATGCTTTTCAACATTGTTTTAACCAGCATATGTTTTTCTGTGGCAAGGGCTGCTTTAAGCCACGCCTCAGTGATCAGCGATTGGACTTCAGGTTGGCTCACAACTGACTCTAAATCTGCATAAATTTG
The DNA here is from genome assembly GCF_951799975.1 of Gobius niger. Lineage (NCBI taxonomy): Eukaryota > Metazoa > Chordata > Actinopteri > Gobiiformes > Gobiidae > Gobius > Gobius niger. The sequence goes on from NC_136860.1 coordinate 21,932,571, forward strand.
TCTTATTAGCTCATGGAGGTGTACTCACTTATTCCTCCCTGTCCTGTGAATGTTTGCATGTTGTGGCCAGTGAAAACATGATAAAATGTAAGTGTTTGGGTGGTATTAGTTAAAGCAGACACTGTTTACTCATTTTTGTGATTTTAATAAAGATCAGACCACATTTTATGAGCAATTTAGGCAGAAATGTGAGAAATTCCATACAGTGTCCTCCCACTGTACCTCATACTTGAGTGTTTTGGGGGGACTTTACCCATGTGATTATTGTAACCATGGCCATCAGTTACCACTCACTCACTACAGTCACACAGGCAGTGGGTGAAGTGTCCAACCCAAGTCTGCACCTGTTGAACCACCAACCTCTTGGTTATTGGACCGTCCCACTCTCCAATCTGTCGGCCCACTTTACTTTGTATTTTGTGCATTTGAATAAGTCAAACAAAAACAAAACAATAAACATTAATAGCCAGGTTGTTCCCAAACCATAGAATAACTCGAAACGCGCATAGGGAATCACATGCGGTCGACTACCATCAACATTATCATAGCGACAGCCATCACAGCGGATTCCACTCCAAGAAAGCCTGGGGGAAAGTGAACAATCAGCTTCACCTAAGCTTATGCCGTCCTCTCTGTTATGTGTGTGTGAAAGAAAAAGAGAGAACTCTGAGGTCTCCATGAGGGCAGGAAGGGCTTTTTTTCTGCCGCTGTACCGCTCAGGGCAAGCCACTTCTGAAAGGACTCTGATGGCCTTTCACTGCCGCTGTCCGAAAAGAATAAAAAATACATCTTCGATCATGTGTCCATGGCAGACTTCTCCTTATATATATATGTATATATAAAAAATAGAAAAAAGTGTATGGATGGACTGCTTTGCTGCTTTGTCGCATACCAAAAAGTGGTGCTGAAAGAAGAATTTGACTGTCAGAGTGGCGGGAGTAAGTGCGGAGCAGCCTGACAGGGAAATGGTAGAATCCTTTTGCATTACAATGACATGGAGCTGAAGCAAGGTAGAGTGCAATGTGCAAGTGTCTGCCGGGTAACAGAAAAGTGTGTCAGAAAACTGATTTCATAATTATATGTGCCCATACTGCTCATTTAGGTTCTTCATGTGTTTTTGAAAAGGTAAAGGGTTAGCTGGAAAACAGTAGATCACAGATTCGCTGGATCTATAGGAGCTCTGTCAGACAATATTTGTTTGGCTTTGAGCAGTGGGTTGTGGGACCTATAAAAATGGGTCTCTCTCTAATCTGTTTGGATTGCCACAACAAGGACGTCTTCAGTCTGGAGGACAAGAGTGACCAAGCAGTGCTTCAATGAGATGGGGAAGGACAAAGACAAGATCAAAAATGGTGTTCTGGGTAAAATCAGGTCATTATGTACTGCTATTTTGGAAATAGAAAATTCCTCTGTAGAATTTAGGATATGCCGTTATGGTCGGCAAAGAACAGTACAAGTTTTTCATCTAGGTTTATTGGCTCATTGGCTTTATGAAACAGGATAGTAAAGCACACAGTGGTGAGAGACATTGAGCAAATTATCAGAGTCAAGAGACATACTTTTGACACTAAGGCACTGACCTGTACTATGTGCAGGGGCAGCAACTACATTTTCATGTGTGGTGTTTGGAGTGGCTCTGTTTCATCCTGTGACTGTAGTTTTCTATTGTCAAGATTTCAGAGTTGTCGTTCGCTTTTCAGAGGCTTCTACTGGCTCATGTGATCTGATTTTGGTGGTATTTCAACTCTGGCCCTGAGAGGAAGGGGCAGGACTGTCTTCGCTCCACCTCATTCCTGTTTAACTCTAAGCTGTTTCACCAACCAGTTGGAATGGTTGGAAGTCGGACGACATTGCAGTCTTTAGTGCCGCTGAGAAGCAGAGTTAAATGGATAAGTCTCTCGCGTGAGCTTTTTATGTGTTATTGGTTAGATTGTGTATTGATACGCATGCTTTGTAATGATCAGGAAATCATACTTTGGGGGGCGGGGCGACATTTGCCCAGAGGCACTGATTGGGGAAATGGGTCAAATTTTCCTACAGGGACCACGTTATCCCTATGAAGTAAGACATGCACAGACACATTCATTTAAGATAAACATAAAGTAGACAATACATATTTTGTATAAAGTTGAAGTACTGAAGCAAAGACATCAAATATCAATTTTAAAAAGGCATAAACTTTTATTTGACAGATAGTGTTGCATAGGAATAAGGCACATCTTGCACCATCACAGTGCATTCTGAAACGCACCTGAACTCCTGCTGCCTTGATTCTTAACAATGCCCATGGATTTTTAATGCCTGCACTCGTCCCTAGAGGAACACTGCACCCAGAGAGCTAACCTACAATCGATTAATGACTTTGATAAGCAACGTTTAAACAAAGCGTGGGAGGGAGATTGATTTTGAAGACGCATCAGCGAGGGGCCATCTGTAATAATTAAAACTGCAAAACTGGCTTGTGGCTTTGTGAGAAAAGCCCCTCTCCTTTGTATGGATGCCAGTGTAAATCCATGTTTGGGGTGAGCCTGGCTCTTCCATGGCTTTATAAATCATGTGATGTTGGCTGCATTCCCCCGGGGTGCACTGGTGAGTACATCTCTCACATAGTTTCAAACCTATATAATATTACTGAGCCAACGCCCCCAGCTCTCTTTTTTATATGACATATTCTCAGGAATCAACCACCATGTAATATGTAGGTCCATATAAAGGAAACAAGACTTGGGAAGTGGCCACACTGCAAGAAAACAAGTTCATAATTCAGTTCAGAGTGAAAGAACAGGATTAGCTTGGATAAAAGTCTACCTCTACTAGAGGTGACACTAAGCATACCTAAAACCTGTATGTAAACATGCATATAAAATATTGCCATCTCTGTATATAACAATGTGCTAGAGAACTTATTTTTGTTATTATCATTTATGGATTAAGTCTATAACACTAAAACCTACAATATACTGTAGAGACATTTGTCACTTAGTTTAAATGTACCATAACGGTGCACTTTAATTTACAACACAGTAATGGCATGGCAATAGGATGGTAACTTTAGTTAAAAAAGATCATGTAATTTGCAGCCCTGTTTTCATATTATTTCTAAGTCAATTACACAGTGCATGTGGGTATAGGAAATAAAGGAGCAACACTATGCTCATCCATAAGAGAAATTCACACACACCTTGCAAATACAACTTAATAAAGAGTCAACATTTTACCACAGAGGGCTTCACCAGGCAAATAATATTAACTTACTACAGTATTTACCTTATGAAGGCATTATGCTGAAACATGAAGTCCTTTTTATGTAACATTTGCAAGGCAATGTGTTCTCTTGTTGATTAATATCACTGAGAAAATTATAGCAATGTTTTGGTTACAGACAATCTCTATACAAAATTATTACTCATATTATCATGAAATTAATTTTGTGGGTACTTTTAGGTACATTTAACCATTGTTTGTTGCCATGCCGGATTGTAGCGATGGACTAATTTGCATCTGTTGTCCCCCATTCTCACTCTCAAACACACTTTCACTCAACCTGGCCTTTTGTACATGATTTTAGTAGTAGGGGAAACCAGAGTACCCAAAAGAAACCTACGCTGACAAGAGGAGAACATGCAAACTTTTGCAAACATGCACATTTCTAAAACCATGAGCTCCTTTGTGATAATGAATTAAGAATGGCAGCGCATGTTAGAAATCCCCACGCTCCAAAGTCCCCTTCAGTTGTCAATTCAACAGCCTCTACGTGTTAACTGTATCTATACATCTCCATTTATCACCAGTCAAGTCTACTCAGACACTGTGCGGCTCTCCTCATCAAACTGGTATTAGCATTTTTACAACAACATGCTTGTCCTGTTTCTGCCTGCCACTTTGTTTCTAGGGAGACGGAGTAGTGCTTTGGCAGCACCAGGGGGTTTCCTCGGCAAACAACGAGCTTCAGAAATATAGCTTGCTAAATAAGTGCAGTTTTAACACACATTCACGGTAGCTGTTTTCCTTTGCCTTTGAGTCCGATCCTGTTTTGTGTCGTGTCATACATATGATGTTCATTTCGGGGGAGAGCCAAGCGGAGCGGTAAGGACGTACAGCACAGACACAAGGACACTCCGCCTTGTGCCTGCCTGACCCACTTTAGATGTTTCTGGGAAAAGGAGCAGGGGCTTTTCCAAGGCTGGGAAGGAAACCCCTTTTATCTTCTCTCATTATAATCCTAGAGTAAAAAGACAATGTTGCACTTTTTCTTAAAACACAGCTTTCACACTGTATATAAGCATTTGCTTGGAATAGAGCTAAAGGGATGCAATCTAATGTACTTGTTCTGGTCCCAAGCCTGGAGAATTTTACAGACCAACGGTTATATAGGGAGGAGCCTCTTGCAATAGAAAAACCTCATTACTCTCATGAATGTGCAAATAACAGACTAAGGGACATTAGTTGCTCAATTAACTTCAGCAGAAAACACCAAGAGAAGATCATTTAGCTTTGCAATTTCAATCTTAATGATGTTTTGTTGACACCATTACATTTTTTTAGTCTCGAGTTTCAAGTCTCAAAATAGGGCCGATTTGTCAGTGGCAAACATTTGGTGCTCAGGTCGAGACTTCACTGAGAAATTTGTGATACAGGTTCACACTAAATCTAATTGAATATCTATATTTTTTTGTCTATTGTGGGTAGTATCATATCATGCAATCAAATGAACAGAAACAAAATGCCTATACAGTAAATGGACGGATTCGCCGGCAAAAAACTACAATAAATCGCGGCATCCACTTGGATTATTCATTGTGCGTTCACACCCAAACCACCCAACAGACTGACAGTCGCTTGAAGTGGGTCAACTAGGCTAATCTCGCCCTGTGAACTATGTAAAATGATCTAATGATATGTGCATCTAATCTAGCGAGATAATTGGCGAAAAGGCAACTCCGATTATGGCAGAAACAGCTGCGGTTTATGGCTCTGTGTACCTCGGTTACTGGGTTCATTGTAATAGGATTTAGAAGTTAAAAAAATCTAATCCTTCAGATCAGAGCGATCAGTGGCTTTGCATCTGCTATCAAAATGCATGGATGCTCTCCAAAAAATGTTTTAAAAAAAGGCACTCCAAATACCCCTTGCATGTTTTCCTCAAGCACCGCCACATCTGTGCATATGATTAACACAGCAGACTGCACTTCGTTTTGGAGAAGAGGCGTAATCAAGATCCGTGATTGAGAGTCGCCTTCTGATTCATTACCTCACGGTGATAACAAGTTCATAAACAAATGTGCAATGATTGTCAGTCAAAGTTGTTTTTTTTCTGACCATCTTTTGACACCAATGAGGCATTCACGTCAGCGCCACTTTGCAATGCCTCATGACAGTGGCTAATCTAGTGTAATTCTCACAAAATCAATAGTGTGGCCAAAGGGAATAATGTGATACAGACAACTACTCGTCTCGCCCGACAGGCTTAAGGTGGAATACAGCTACAGGAATAGCTACAGAAGTTAGAGAGGGCAGCAATGCCTTTATAACCTGTCAAATAATGAGATATGAGAAACGTCGCAGGAGATGTATTCCCTCACTAGTCATACAATGTCTGTTTGATATCACTTAATGAACGAGAGAGAGCCAGTATACGTTATTCATCTGCTTGCTCTGCTGAAAAATTTGGCCTCAACATATTATAACTGTAACAGATAACAATAAAAAATATAGCACATGGTTCATAAGCCTAATTCTGTGTTTGTGTTGTTTCGGCCACATCCTGCTCTGGGTGTTTAAGACCAAAGGGTTTTCTTGTCCTCCTCAATAAAATGGCCGTCCCACCAGTGAGCCAATGTGCATTACTGTATGTGTTTTTGTTTTGTTTTTAAACAGTGGAAGTAAAATTGAATATTTGCCGACCGATATTGTCTTTTTTTTTTTTTTTTTTTTCAGAGCGACCCAGATATTGTGTTCAAAGATTAGGATTGATTGGAATCAGATCATGGCAGATAAACAGCATATACAGAGAAGCTTGGGTAATAGCCGATTATGACGCCACCAGAGTGACCTACGTCCAGATGTGTCCTCTATGGGCCACTGTAGCAATGTGTCATGTTGTACCAGACAAAATCTGTATTGTCACAAATGAATGTGTACTATTGATCAAAAAAGGCATCATTGTGGCCTAATGAATAATAATAATTAAAAAAACATTGATAAAACATACAATTAATTCATAAATTGTTTGAGTTGGTGTATTTTAGTGCAACAGGTCCCATGTCTGTAGAATAGACACATATTCGTACATATCAATGACTGAATGATTCAACAGTTTCAACACAATCGGCTACAGCTGTTTCTTTGACTGATAATACCAGAGCAGGTGCGCCTTTCTCATACCAGATGGATCATGCCATCTTCATGAGTGAAATGGGATAGACATAAGTCCTTGATTTAATGCAATTTGAGGAGGGACTACTTCTGTTCAATCACATATTGGAAAAAAAATGACTTTCGTAATGTGCTTCTGAGTTCATATAGCACTATACAGGACAATAATTGTAAACATGTCCAATGCATTGTGTTGTATGTAAGCCTGACAGCAGCTTGGGGACGGCTGTCAGAGACACTTGTTTGCAGAGCAATAGACACATGTGCGAACAAGGTCAATCTGTACAAGTGGGCTCACCTTCATGAATTCACTTTAACGGTGAGAAATACTAACGCAAGACATTCAGCTTGGCATTAAACGCATCATTGCTGAAGAGGGAGACGAAAGTTTCCAGACCTTGTCTTCGTAGTCTCCTTTTCCTGAGGCCGAAGATGCGCACTTTGGAGAAGATGTCGACCAGGTTCCCATTGCAGAGCCCCGGTTTCTTGTTGGGACTTTTCCTCCGGCGGTTTGTGGAGGGACGGTCAATATGCTGCTCGCGCGCCTGCCTCTTCTGTCGGATTAGCCCGCTCGCTATAGCAGCGGCCATGGCCCCAGCGATGAGACTGTCTGTCCGGCGCGCACACGGAGCGCACGCAGGCGCTACAACAACAAAACAGCCGCCTTTGGAAGCTCACAACCCGGGTCACAGTCCCATTGTTGCGAGCGCGAAACGTCCTTTGTACCGTGATGTCAGAAGTCAAAAAGTGATGCGCTCTGCACAGCCAGCGAGTATGTTTGTCCAACTACATGACATGTCTCGGCGTCTCCAACATCGTGGAGAATAAAAAAAAAAAAAAAAAAAACGCTTCTTAATCTTGTCTCCAGAGTCAGGGCGACGTCAAAACTGGTAGAAATGTCTGCAACATGCTCATAACTGTTCAGTGTCCGCAAATCGTCCGACACCCGGCTTCTCCTCACATGATCCACTCGCGCGTCCTGCTCGCATGCGCCTCTTTAACGCGTCCAGACGGGGCTCAGGATGTGTGAGCAGCAGTCAGTCGGTGTGGAGGGCTGTGTGCGTGTGCGTGTGCGTGTGTGTATGAGAGAGCGGGGAGCGACGGATACTGGCGCCTCCTACGACGAGCAGCCGAGTGAAGGCGCACAGCAGCTCTGACAGAGGCAGCTGCCGCCTGAGAGGGAATTGGAAGTTTGAAATAAAGAAGGGCTGGAGTTGATAGCTGCTAATTACTAAGAAAGAGAAGAGCGTAATTATATTGATCGGAAATCCCTTTCTTTGAACTTCAAAGTTTGATGACGATCAGTTGTTCCAATAATTCAATGTTTAGCCAATTAGTCATATTGCATGCAGTGATAGGGACAGAATAATAGACCATCAAAATCACATATGCTGCGTGGATTGTATATTTTTCACATATTCAGTTTGGTAAAATGTTTTTTTTTGTTGTTGTTGCTGTGACGTCTTGCATTGCAACACTGCACCTCACCGTCTTCGTGTAGCCTAAGTACATTCTGAATCACCAGACACTAGAACCGAATCCAAGCTATACTGGCCTCTTAAGTAGTTTCTTTCAATATAATGGACCCGGTAGTCTTGTTGGACCGTTTAATAGGTGTTGCAACATAATGCCTATTCCCACGCTCTGCAGCTATAACGAGATGCATTTAGTGTTGTGGGTCCAGAGTAAAAGCTCACTTCGATAAGTCTGTGTCATCAACAAGTCGCTCCCGATACTTACGTACATGCATTCCCTGTAGAAACTCAAACAACCACTCAAGAGAATGCGTGTTTTCTGTAGATTCAGCTTCTCTTTACAAAAAAGGCCACATATCGTTATTGTAGTCAAGTGTTTTGTGCGTAAAATTGCAATGTAGGACAAGAGGGAATTCAGCGCTGCCTCATTTCAGCACCACGGACAGCGACACAAAGTAAGTCACCTTTACAGACATTGTTTGAATCACAAGATCAATGTACCTATTGTTGAATCTGCATGCAGTTTGCTATGGAACCATACATGATGAGTTATATCGTGGTGTTGAGCTGGATAGCGTGTAATCTCCCGCATCCACGGCTACAGAAATTAAAACTCAAGAGAGCCATCTGCTGTTTATAGGTGTAATTAAACATTTGGGAGGACGGGCAGAAAAGCACTGCATTGGGTTGGATCAGATTTGATCATGTTTGAGCAATCGAATAATTGAATGCATTTGTTTTATTTATTTTCTGTGATCGTTGCATAGTGTTTATTAAGGTAATAACCATAGTTTTAGGGAGAACAATGTCACATACTGAACAATGAATGAATGAATGGGGCTTACATAGCATGCACTGTGCTCCATTGCAGTGATGTTAGGTTCTGGCTTGAGTAGAAAGGAGGGGGGAGAAGGGGGCCAAGGGGGGGAGTGAGGTATGCGGAGAGTGTGTCCCAGTGCACTGCTCCCTGATGGGAAACAGTGCAGTAAGAGCTTCAGCCGGTAGCGGACACTGTCAGCTCAACAATGGTCACTTATCTGCACCGTACTATGGGGAGGTTACATCTTACAGCAAAGGGGTGTTGACACTACAAATAGTGGTGAACATAAAATAATAATTGTTCTGAATGATACAAAATAAAAAATAAAACATATCATGACGAAGACATGATGTACAAATTGATTAAAATGGTCTCACAATTGTAGAAAAATAGCAACAACTTCTATTTTTTTCCTCCTTTTAAGATGACTTTATAGCAGAACTGATTTGCCATTATACAGTAAAACACTATAGGAAACTGTGCTCTCATTTAAACAAGAAACTTGTCCTTGGCTCACATTGACCTTTCCAACAATTTACATAGTAGAAATTAAGCACTAAATCCAGTATTCATGAAAGCAATATTAGCACAAGATTTTTGTTTACCACCCACTTAACCTTTTGCACTTTATAAATCGTGCTTGAAGTCAATTAAATAGTTAGTGACACATCTGATACAAAATATGCCATTACAAACCGCGAACTGCAGGCCTGAGCATCCACAGAGCAGCACAAAACCAACACACATCCACATATGACTGAACCATCCATTTCAAATAACTCAAACCATGTCAAATCCTGTCCCAGAGCCATCGCAGCACGTACCTACATTTTTTTTCCTCCTGCATGTGAAGGTATGGGAGTCCATGGCGGTCCCATCTCCACGCCCGCCGTGCCAAGAGCTGTTCCTGTGACTAAATGCCCCATTTATACAGCCCTTTGTGGGACACAACAGGCTTTCTTCAACCTGACAACATGCCCCAGAGCAACACACTTTCATTTGTTCCAAATCACGTTTTCTTCAGACCAGTGTCACCAGAGAAATTCATTGGGATTAACACATTCAGACGTGTTGTCTCTTTACAAATTAAGGTGGCTAAATATTGCCTTAGGAAGATAATTAGATATTTGCAATTAGACAAAGGTGTGGGGAAAAGCTCCTGTTTTACCAGATTCTAGTGAAAACATAAAAGCATGCCTCGATTAAATTATTATTTTGTTTGACATTTTAACAGCTGGTTTATGAGGGGGGTGAGGGGGGTGAGGAGGGAGTATTTCAGTTTGCACATACACTATACAGTTTTATATTCCACGTTTTTGAAAATAGGAAAAACTATTTTCAAAGTTCAGAAAATATGCATCCTTCCATATATCACACTGTGGGTCCACTCCAAAACAAGTATTATTGACACCAAAGACATTTAAAAGCTACTTTTTTAAAGTCAAAGTTATGCAGACTTGTAAATCCGGTGCCTCATAGGGTTCGCCCATTCTAATCTAATCTCCTTCCAGGGAAATTGCATTACGCTTTAGTTGGATGTCTTGCTGCCAAGGCCCAGCAAATGTCACCCATTGGAACTAGGATAAACAAGCCATTTCATTACTTCCATTAGTTTGCTCTGGGCTGCTCCACTTTACGCCATCCTGATAGGGGGGAAAGGGAAAAATGGGCTTGGGGACTCAGCACTTCCAAATCCCCCACTAAAGAAGCTTAACTTGCCGATATCAAATTACACGGCATTATCAAAGCCATGGTTAATTTAATTTAACATGTGGCTATGTATCGTAACCATGATTTATGCAGCACTTTAAAGAAAATGTAAAGCTGCTTCATCGCTGGATGCACCCAAAAGCTTTTACATGGTGGCTGTTATTTAGCCTCCGCGGCTCTGATTCACTTTGATGAGTCCAATAGTCAGAGCTAATGAGGATAAGCAAGATAAACAAGTCCGCGACACACTCGGAGTGTCAAAGTGGAAGTATTGCTCAAGCTGTTTTCTTATCCAGTATTTGGATTGTTCAGAAGTCCTTGTCAAGCTTGATTTTAGGCTCCCCACATTCTGTCTTCTTATTTGGTAAATGAAAGCAAAAAAGCAACAAATAAAGCACAAATTGTCAGCGATTGCAGGAGTTTCCCGTTGAAGACAAAGATCATTAGTGCTGACAGAGTCTCTTTGATGTGAGAGCGGTGAAGCTGCACTAAAACAGCCCAGTAAAGTCGACCGTTTAAGAGCTTTCATCTGCTGCTCCATGTCCCCAGTTTCAGCATCGTGGATAGCGCCACAGCTATACCCTGAAGTTCATGTAATGTATTTTATTTCTAAGGTTTTAGTAAAGGCTCATTTTGTTGAACTGAAAGTAATGCAAGTAATAATAACTTAGGCCATGTACAAATTGCACTCAAATGACCACTTTCATAACTATTTACGCCATATACATGTCTACAGTGAGCTTGACCTAATTTATAGTGGACAGTGGCTTGAAAATAGCATCTTGTGACCTTTAATTTTCATTTTGTTTCCTGCAGCTGTACGTCATATGCCACTGTGTCAATCAGTGACACATTTCCAAAGGTCAAACTCGCCCTGAAGATATATAAAGCATCGGCTTTACTACAGGAAGCATTCAACTGAAGTCGATGCCGGTGTCTCACGCTGAGCACCACTGAATCATTTAAACATTATCCTAAGTTACATAACACAACTGCCTCCAGCTCTGCTAAAGATCCCACTGGAGAATACCTATAGGAACAACGCAGTGTGTCCCTGTTGTAAAGGCAATGGAGCGGTGTGGCGACCCAAGAGATGAGATTAGAGAGCCTGAGGTGTGGAGGCCTCCGACAGTGACATTAATGAAACGCACAGGCTGTCAATTCAGGAGGCTCTGCGTAAACCCGTACGAAGCGCCGTTGTACCACAGATGTACATCAAAGTAAATGTGGGAAGTGGCACGGTAAAGTCCTTGCAATCTATTTTTCAGATGAGCGGGAGTTGCAAACAATAGCCGCGCCTGATGTGTATCTCTTTACAGAAGCGTCTGCGATTCATTTGTGGGTTTATGACCCAGTTTCTAAGCAGTGACAAAGTAATTAAGGATTTAAGAGTCATTGAAGGGAAATTACTAACAGAAATATGATATATAAGTAAAGAAACTATATTACTTTTCTGATTATTGGCCTTTGAATATGGATGTTTGAATTGATACTTCCAATATCACCAGTATCTGCTTCTGATTCTCTTTGTTCTGCAGCTCTAGCAGCATGAAAGAGGTTCATTGTATATCATCTTTTCATGTTCTTTTCCTCATCTATCAATCGACTAATACATCATAACATCATTGCACAAAAAAATGACAAAAATTCAACAAAGATGTGACAAAAACTCAACCAAAAAGTGACAAAAATTCAACAAAGATGTGACGAAAACTCCACCAAAAAGTGACAAAAAATCAACAAAGACGTGACAAAAACTCAACCAAAAAGTGACAAAAATTCAACAAAAATGTGACAAAAACTCAACAAAAATATGACAAAAATTCAACAAAGATGTGACGAAAACTCCACCAAAAAGTGACAAAAACTCAACCAAAAAGTGACAAAAACTCAACAAAAATATGACAAAAACTCAACAAAAAATGACAAAAACTCAGCTCCATATCAGTTTTGTGGGTCTTAGCTTTCAAATGAGGTGTTACACAGGCCTATAGCCGAAGAGGACAGAATGCATTCGGTTTAGGTGGGTGGTAAGAGGTTAAAGGTGCACTATGTAACTTTTGTGTGTGGAAAAAAAACCTCTTGATATTTGTGCATATTAAAGCATATAGTGACTCAGTGGCATTATGGGTGCAGCATGGCACCTTTGCTTTCCCTCACAGTGGTCACTATGATGCTCCAGAATCAATTGTTTTGGGATTTCTGGACAGTTTCTCGTACGAACCCGAAAAGCAATTGTTCCTGTGGCACTAAAGGTCAAAAATACACAAATATCAAGGTTTTTTATTTCACATAAAAAGTTGCATAGTGCACCTTTAACATGAAACACAAACCAATCCTGTGAGAGTGACCCGAAATACTGCACATTCCTACATTTTAAAAGTCTTTTGTGTGTCCATACCCAACAAAAGCTGTTAAGTATAATAAATTCAAGGTTAACGGCGCAGAGTGCAGAGGCTCACGCGCGTGGACATATGCACCACTTTGACACTTCAAGAGGGAGCGCGAACACAGCGGTCATCCCTCTGTCTCACAGCGGCTCATCCTCTAAGTCCTATTTTTAAGTGCGAGGCGGTGATGGAATGTGCCTTGTCAGCAGCAGCGGTGCAGAGAGAGGTTCCTGGAGAAACCCTGGCCCGCTGTGGGAGAAGAATATCAATTAGCTTCGCCAGCCCCTCCCGTACGGCAAAACGCGGACACCGATTATGTGTAAATGTTGTTTGTGCGGGCAGTGTCTGGGTTCTTGAACATGTGAACGTGCAGAGAGGATTGAATGGCAAGTTGATGTTAATAATTTGCGATGCAGATGAGAGACCCGGGTGATGGGGAGAGTCGCTGAATAGTTATGAGGGCAGTGTCAGCTCAGGCCGACTTCCCTTTGTGCATTGTAGCAAGTGTTGTGGATAGACGAGGTCAGTTTGCGCATGAGAAAGATAGAGGTAATGCTGCTCGTGTACAAGTGTTTGCTTTATTACGAACCTATTCCTGTTATGATGAAGTATGGATCTTCCTGACCCCGATCAAGCTGCTATATAGACAAGTGTGAGATGAATGCATAAGGTATGAACAAAAGCAAGTCAATACTTTTCGGCATTACCTCTATATAGGTGCTGCTCCTGTCAGATTATGCACAAACAAAACAATGTGCAGAATCGGGATACAATGTGAGTAAGACAAGGATGCCTGGTGCAAACAAACAAACCATAGCACCTCCAACATTGTATTGTTGTCAAAAGCTAGTGTAACATTGCATTGCAATGGTTTACTTCATACACATTCCTTGAGGAGAATATTTTTTTAGTTTCTGTGTTTAGAGCATTGTGAATATTGACATATCAAAAATATATAAAAAAGTATATGCTTTGTTTCGATATTTTTGAATGTTGCCTTCAGTCACAATACACATGTATGTTTGAAGAGTGAATTTACTTAGAAGTATGAAATAGTACAAATAATTTCAAACTGTATTGTGACCCTCTGCACAGCTGAGTGACTAACTTTCTTGCCACACCACAAGACGGTTCAATTTCCAGACCGTGTTGCGGCTTTACTTTACTTTACTTTACTTTACTTTACTTTACTTTACTTTACTTTACTTTACTTTACTTTACTTTACTTTACTTTACTTTACTTTACTTTACTTTATTTGTCTCCCTTGGAAGAAATTTGTTTTGGACAGGGTCTCCACATTAAGACACCATGAATACAACAGAAAATAATACTTTCTGTGTTGCTTTGCATATTCTCCCTGTGTCGAGGTGCAGTTTCCTAAGACCGTGATCCTCCTCGCTCAAGATCGGGAGATGCATCCGCACGCACCGTGCTGCAAATGACAAAATATCCTACCGAGACCAAAAAAAAGTAACAATTGTTTCCCTTTGCCAAAGTTATTATGTCTTTATATACTTGCTAAAACTTTTAAACAGCTTGACATTTCTCTTTCTTTCCACCTTAGAGCCTGCCCAATGGCATAAATCCTGCTTTAACTGCACTTTATCAATCAATGAGCCAGAATCACATAACTGTAAATGAGCCACCATACAATGACAAATGTCTTTCATAAAAATAAAAATACAACCTGCAGCATAGAGAAAATTAACTTCACTTGAATGACTGAAGTGCAGCCTAACATCATGAGCCTACTGAACATCAAAATAATCAAAAATAAATAACTAAATCAACAGGTCAATCCCCGCCGGGACCAGGTGGGACCTCGACTGTCACCGTAACATCCATAAACTATTCTCCGGGGACCGTGATGAAAGACTAATGATGTGTTTATCTGCAAAAGTTATGGCTGTAATAGAGACACCCTTTAGCCACAGTGACCTTTCTGTGCTCTGCTGGAAATCACGGGGAAAAGCCGTGGCCTCTGTGCTGGTCTGGTCTGGGATAGGAAGATGACCTGTCGAGGAGGACAGTGTGTGAGAGACAAATGACAGGGTTAAAGCTCTAATGCAGGGCAGTCATTACGAGACAGACATTAGCACAGTCTCAGACGCCCATTAAGACTGCAGCGGGTCAAAGGTCGGCCCAGTGAAGGATTCATCATACACAAGGTAGATTTTGTGCCATATAAACGGGACCACATTTCTTGTAATTCAGGTCGTGTAACCCATTTGGAAAGGCCTGAACCAAAAGTTTTTAACATGCCTTTTAAACCTTGAACAGTGTTTTTTATGGCCAGTGTCAGGGAGTTTAATCAACATTAAGAAACAACAATTAATCTGTGGCTATATCCAAGCGCAAATATATCCTATGTGATTTTATCTCTTCTAAAACAAACATTATAAATTCCCCCTTCTTGTTTCTGGATATTTCCCTCAAATATAAGACCATTTCCTCACTCTGGCTTTATTTACTCAGTTTTAATGAGGTTTACATTGCTCGTCTTTGTTCACCATCTGCCAAAACGCCATTCAAAGCCACTGCAGCATTTGTTCTACTATATGTGGCTAATTAGTGTCACACGCTATTAAGCTTCATTCAAATCACATAGGGAGTAAACAAATTAGGGAGAGATCTCCCCCCCATCCCCTTCCTTTGTTTTAAAGCACAGCAACAACAATAATCAATGGTTAAAAGAATAATAATGATAAATCATAAATGGTTCACTGCGCTCTTTGTTTTTTCATGGCTGGTGTATTTATTTTAGCATCTAGACGGAAGATCATGGTGTTTATTTCGGTCAGCCACAGCATGCTTTATCAATCTTTCTCCACTAGAGGGCAGTGCAGAGCTCGGAAGAAACTGGCTGCAGGAGAATCGGAGACGTGCTTGGGAATAATCTGTTAAATATTCCTCCTTTGGCGCCAAAATGTGCTTTTCAGTATCGTTAAATGCAGGTACTATGTTTAAAATCCAGGATTCAAATATTACCAACTAATACAGACACGAAGATACCTGTGTGTAAGTACTTTTCCCCCCCTCTTAGGTCTTATGGTTCATTCACATTGTATTTTGTTGCAATTAACGACAGTAAAACGAACTTACTGCAAAGTGGTGAAACAACGACCTTAGTGCATGCAGGTGCAGTATGATCATGAGAAATCTCTGTCAACAACAAAAAATAAACTAAGAAACATCTGTAGGCTGCTACACAATGCAAACTACCAATTTAATACATAGACTGAATTTATTAGTGCAAACAAGTTAATCTAAAATTATGGGTTACTGTTGCCTTCACCAACACCACAGATCAACACGTTTTGTTAATAAATGCATGTTGAATGTACATTCATGTAAATATTTATTCTTCTACACTAGGCCACATATTATTACAAGATCTACGGATGGGGGAATTTCAATTTTAGTACACACTCTACTTCAATCTGCAGTTGTACATTCGTCCATTCATTACAGAACCCACACCGGGGTCATTGAACTTTGCATAGTGTCATGGCCTACACTGTAAACTCATTGATTCATACTTTCGCTGAATCAATAGGCCTAATAATTTCTTTCAAACAGTACACTGAAGCATTGGTAAAAGATCTGTCTGATCTATGTATGTATTTATGTTTCGCAATATAGGCCAACACTATCTGTGATGCACGGATTAGGGCCTAAGGACACAGTTTCCAATAGCAGTCAGTGGTGCAGTGCTGTAGAGCTCTCCTCTCCTTCCGGTCAGTTTAAAGCACTGGGGTGGCTGACCACACATGCATTTTGGTCAACACCGCTCCATTTAATTTAGTAAGCAGACATTAACCTTTGGCGGTCGATAACCGACACTGCAGCGGCGTAATGTGTGAGTATTAACTACAGGAAGCTTAACAGTGATTGAGAAAAGTGCTGACCATGGACCACTGTGTTCTTCACTGTGGTCTTGCCAAAACCAGGGCGACTCCATCATATTACTGCCTTTAATGAAATATGAATTATTAACTTACAGAAAAGAGAAATTAACAGAACAGAAATTAAAATGCAATGTCTTTGAAGTGTTTAGTTGTTTCTATTTCAGTGGAAATAATATAACACATAGTAATAGAAATGCATGATGAGCAAAACCAATTCCTTAATTGTGGCTTTGGGTATAGGATTATTTTATTGTTAAGGCATGCTTTTATCCCACGTCTGTGTGATTTACGCTGAAATTATTGCTTTGAGCCTAAACAAAATCATTTGTTTCTTACTTGGTCACTGTGCCTCCCAACATTGTCTTACAACCATTGATCAAACTATCAAAACCACTCAAACCAGTCAAGTTTGCCAAATTCAGATCATAATATCATCACTTCAAAGACTCACACATGGTTTAGAGGTAATTTGCATGATTATGAAATGTTTTAAATGTGCAGTATGTTTAGTTTATATATGCTTCCTCAAGTTTATGAAGTGACACTAAGTCCTATTTGCAAATAATAACAATAGTATATCGTAACATACAGCATCGATATAGAGATGTTGTTAAATTGATGATGACTCCCTTACAGCTTTTTTTCTTTCTGATAGACAAAAACAGTGCATTAGTAAAGAATGTTGTGTCTGTGCTTGTCCGCTGTTTGGGCCTAATGAGAATGATGCTTTTGTAATTACAGTGGACTATAATTAGCTGCGTGTAAATGAGATGCCAGATATCCAGTCTTTTATGGCTGTGGGAAAGACTGTATCGGCGCAAATTCTTATCATTTACAGTCATGTTGAGGGACAGCACGGGCCTATACGCTGTAGTGCGATGAGCAGCTCGCTCGCCACCTCCGTGACGCCTACTTGCAGAGGAGCTTAGATGTTTTTGTTTGAGCTAAACAGAATGATCATTATGCAAAGTCAAACATTTATGTACAATAGCATATAACAATTAGACCACTCAATTACAACTTGATGATGTCTTTGTAACTATATGTAAACCACAAGTGCAACCCAACTACACTAGAATTACACATAGGTCAAAGGTCAGTTCTAAACCCATTATTTAAGACTACGCTGAAGGGTGCTACATCTCCTGTAATGGACTCAACTATACAGTATATCAATATAAATTGCTACATACTTCAGAGTATCACCTTGAATTACAGTTCAAAAGCACCGTTATCATAATAATATTCATGCAGTCATATTTAGATACTTTCATGCTACATTCACTCTATTCACCTTGTCCCGCCCACTTTTGACTCTTTTTGCTTTGTCTCTGCACTTCCCTTGTCCTTACACTTCCGGTTGAACGCGTAGCCCGTTCATTAAGCGGAGAACGAGGGAAAAAGTTCACCGCTCAAATCTGATGTTTTGTAGATTGATTTGTGTAAAATGTCCAAAGTTCATTTGCACCAACAAGTCAACACTGCACCGTTTCTCTGCGCGGCCTGAAAACGGCTTTGTTTTCGTGTAGTGACTGATTTAATCTGGACTTCTCCAGCCCATGTTGACTGATAGGAGAAACGGGGCGGGCACAATTCATGGCGGCGCCCACGCGAGCCTCCGGAATAAGGTGAATAGTCACTGGTGGTTTGCTAATCTGTACAGAGGCAGTTTATCATGGAGTTACAGAGGTTCTTGTTTATTCGTTTTTACTCTACATATCACCCAGTTATCACAAATATGGATTTGTTAAATTGGTAAGCATGAACCTAAACATGGAACCTTGCATGAATCTTACATTCATAGATTTAAATATATGACTTAGTGCCACGACTGGTAACTGACTCTTAAGTTCAGGTCTGAGTTCATGATTATTACCAGATTTCTAACATGATTTTAAAAGAGAGAGGCTCAAGGTGACTGATATCATTTTCTCTTTGTGTCTGTGGGCCAAAAACAATGATCTCAGTTTCGTCTGAGTTTAGTTGGAGAAAGTTGTTTTGCATCCACAAACTGACCTGTTTGATGCAGTGACAGAGTGTATCTACCTGCCCATGTCCCCCTGCTGTCAGTGACACATAGATCTGAGTGTCATCTGTGTAGTTGTAGTAAGACAAGGTAAGGTTATAAGGGAAGGTAAGTTATACTTTATTAATCCCTTTAGGGAAGTTTGTTCTCTGCATTTGACTCATCCTCAGTGCTGCTGGGGCAACCTGTAGGAGCCATCTTGCCTCCACTGGTCTGTACTATCAATCACACAGACACCTCACGCATAGAAACAACTTGAGTGAAGAGTCTTGCCCAAGGACACAACAACATTATGCACTAGCTCAAAGTTCATGCCGAACCAAACATGTAGATTTCTTTTGGCAAATAACAACCAAACAACGTCTGCCCCAACCTCTTAAATGAGAGATATCATGCAAAATCCACTTTTAAAGCAGAACTAAGTAACTCAGGCCCCTAGAGGCCATAAGCGCCACTGCAGGTGTCATTTTGCTCATTAACTGTCCATGAGAGTAAATGCTACGCTGACAGAAAAGACAAAGGGAGAGAGGGATATTGTACATCCAATACACAATGGAGATCATTTCTTTCACTCAAACTTGGCTGTAAATACTGTTTAAGTGGCACTAGCCCACAGTTAGCTTTGCCCGTTAGCCTGTTAGCTTCTTCTTCGTGATTCAATTAGTGTGTATTGGTGACTCCGACCCGGAGGCAGGAAAATTGCAATTGTGGTTTTCTGGCCAGAGACACCAGGGGAAGATTAAATCATCCCATTAAGACTTGTATTACACCAGAGGGACTAGGGAAAGGATTTATTAAGGTAAACAAGTGACTTAGTACTGCTTTAAACCATGTTATACCATTGTTCCCAGAGGCGTCGCTTGCCAGGGGCCCCCTGCAGTCAAGGGCCCCCATTACCTGCCGCATTATTTATAAACTTGCATCAAACGCTTGATATGCACACTCTTCCTAATGACTGGTGCTGCAGTTACACCGTCTCCCCACCTTTGCTCTCGAGTGCTATTTATCCCCCTCTTGGTGCATGCTGTAGTGAGTCATGGTCCCCTAATGTTAACCTATATTGAACAGTGGACAGACTTTTTATTCACCAGATTACTACCAGATTACACCAGTCTCAAAGACCTAACTGATGATGACAGTTGGATGACTGTTGAAACGTTTTAGTTGATACAACAACAAATCAAAACAAAAAAAGGTCCAGTTGAAATGTTTAAGTTTTGAAGCATTAGTGAAACATTTTATTGTAACACGCTTCATGACCTAAAGAACCTCAGCTCTCTGTTCTGAGGGAAAGTTATGGTTAAGTTGTCAGGTGACTCAGCTCCTGCTCATGTGACGTCCTCTCTCCCTGTGCGCAGTAGCGACATTCTTGCTTGGGGCCTCTTGGTACCCTTGCTACGCCATTGGTTGTTCCTTCATCAAAAACATACCTGAAATAATACTTTGCTTCCTTCATTCAGTTTTCAGTATTCTTGTTCACTTTGGATGCTTATTTTTGTTTTGTTTTGTTTCATCATAGATAGAAACCGAAATTTATCCTCCACGTTTTTAAAACCCATAAACCTTCACTGGAGCTCTTTTGCCCTCAAACTGCATTTATCTCAGTTCAATGATTTGTTTGCGCACACTTGGTTCAGGGTGAGATTCTTAATCTCAGTTGGAGTTTCCTGGTTAAACGGACTATACAGAGTTTAAAAAGTTTAAAATTAAGTATTTTCCTCCCCCTATATGTTCCAGCCATGTCGTAATGTGTAGAATGAGCCCAGACCAACACAACTGCCTCTAAAATCCTGCACTGTCACTCAAAAAGTTGTTACTTCGGGTCTGAAGTGCCGTCATGCTCGAGCTTAATATAGAAGGTGCAGTTACATGTACGACCTGAGGTGGCAGTAGTGAGCATAAAATGGCCAACTTGCATCTAGCCCCTTTAAATAAAGGTCAAATAAAATAAAATAAAAATATATATATATAAATTATAATGTTTTTTTGCTTTTATTTAAACATGTTTACTTCCCTCTCCTACCAGACTGTGAGACACAAACCAACATATCCCTGGGTGATAAAATTACAATAAAATAGAAAAAATATATATGCTGAGGTGCTCTAAAGTAGGTTTAAAAGCCACAATTATGCATATTTCCACATTAATCAATGAATCTTATACGGAAGTGTGACATACGTACTTACATTCTCCGTCAATTATTATGTGTGTAATGACATTTTTGCAGTGACCATAGATTTGGCCTGGCCCGACTATAGCACGCGCAGGGAGGCTTCAAAGAAAAGGTTGGGAACCACTGGTCTATAGTGCGGGACTATATAGTGAATGAGGGGTTTAGGGACTAGGGTGGACATTGGGACACAGCCATTGGTTTATTTTTTTTGTTATAACTAATAAGCTCAGAACATCAAATGTGGAGATCAGTGGACTAGCGGTCATAGCTAATAAAGTTACATAGTTTACTAACTTAAACTGCTTGAATCACAAGACATTTACATATTTCCAACCACTACAGTGTTTCCAGATCAATGTTAATGATGCAGCAGGAAAAAGCGATGTCTATTTCCCAGTGGGTGAATGTGTTTTTCCCGCTAAACCATTGTTCTCGTGTTAATCTCGCTAACAGAGGAGTTGACCTTTGCACACCACATCTAAAAATAGACTTGCATTCAAATAAAAGGGGCTCCCGGGATCAGAAGGATACTCTCCTGCTGTATGTGCCGGTACCATTGGCTATCCCTTTCACACATGCACTTACACATGCACGCCTCTCCTCTCTCCATCAGCTCCCTGACATTTGGTCAATTTTTGTTCCTTTCTTATCGATGAGCCTGAATTAGATTGGTTTAACTCATCCGTCTTAACCAGAGCGCCCAGTCTTGTTAGGGCTGAGGCAAACAAGATGTGTGTTGTCAAGCAACATCTGGGATGGCATAGGGCTTGGCAAAAAATGTATTTGATTTAAAAGTCGATTTGTTGAAGTTGATTAGAATTTTCAGAATATCGGTATGTAATCACGCATTTTCCTAAGCTAGAGGGTTAGCAGGTCTTAATCATAATAAAATAAACCATAGAGAATATTGGTTGTCTTTGTCAGTCAAAAAGTAACTAATTTTAACTTAATAATAACTGTGATTGCGCCTGAGATGATCCAAAAGGTCTTTCATAGCAGATTATTTTGGAAAAGTCATAATATTTGTTGGTAGTTGGAAACAACTGTTCATTAGCTCACTGTCAGTTTCTCCGTTGTGGTCTCTGTTTATGTGTGGACGTTTAGGGGGACACAACGCATTGTGATGTTCCTCAAAACTGGGCCCAGTCTGCAGCACTCAGTTGCCTAGTAACGCAGAGGAAGCACCCTGAAGTCCACCCTTGTAAGTTCAGCGCCTCGTCACAAGCCGCACAGGTAAACACACTGAGTCAACTTTGCACACTTTTACCACTGTGTGCTATACACCATACGCACAAGTCCACATTTGTCATCAAACATTTGCCCGCTTTTGAGCAACGTAACTCTGTTGCAAAGGGTTGAAAAGAAACGCAGTGCTGCAGGATTGGAAAAAACCATGGCCCATGTAATTTATGGAAGCTTTACTCATGAAACATAAATCTAGTCCATGAAGTGCTGAATCATTTGGTGCACACTTAAGCATACTTTCATATTCCTACGCCCACATGCATGCAGCCAGCAAGTGGTCTAATGCCAAGAGCTGAGTCGAACATGGCCCTCCGTTATACTGTATTAAACACATAGGTTTGAAAGGGTCTAAATGGATGCACACTGGCCCGTACAAACTGTAAATCGTATGTGCTGGCTCCCTGGCAGGCCACAGCCCACTCCTTCCTCCCACTGCTCTTGATGTGCTAGCTCGAGAATTCCCAATAAACTATTTTATTATGAGCCCTCTCCCTTTGGGGCTGTAGGGAACAAGTGGCTGAGTTCAGCCATTTAGCGAGACAGGCATTCGATAAGAGAGCTAGCATGACTTCATCTGCTTTTTTAGAGCGGCATTAGCTGATTAAATACGCTCTGATCACGCTGGTGTTAGATGGGATGAGGAGACAATCAGCTATCACTTTACTTTATACTGGGCATCAGTTGTTTGAGTACCATATTTTGATGAACATATACAATTTAAGTGTAAGACATAAATAAATGTAGGCTCATTTACAAATCACACTACTTCCTATATAGATTCCATTGTTACATTTCTTGTGAGTTGTGAATCAAATACAAACGGATCAAACTTAAAATAAAGAGATACAGCATGAAAATGGATCAGTTGCATATTTTATATCAATGAAGCTGGAACACTAGCACTGAAACATAAATAATATGCCAGTCATTCATGACAACATCTGTTAACACTGTTGGTGAAAATATTGTATTGACAAATATTGACAAACTTCCATTAGTGCTGTGTTGATGCAATATTTGTATCACAAGAGGCCGCAACATACCGCAAAATGACTGAAGTCTCCATCTGACCGGCATTTACACATTTTTGGCTGTCTTGTTATGGCACAATTTGATGGAAAAACGCATTGCTTACAGTTTGAATATCGCAATTCTGTTTCTCTTATCATGCAGCCCAAGTTCGACAACGACTCGAGTGTCCTGGCCCTTTATATTGACTAGTGCAGCACAATGAGCTATTTTCTGCATTGTGATTCTCAACAGGTTTGGAATGTAGTTCAGCTGTGGAATATTTATGACGCTGATGTGATGTGCTGATGATGAGTGTGGAGGTGGACAGTTAGTGCACTGGCAATGTGCATTTCCAGCCTGAGACCGGGTCAATCTGCCCCTTTCAGAATTTCATCTCAAAAACACTGCGAGGCAAACAACGAAGTCGCAATATGTTGGTCCCAGCGAGGTCACAATGCACGAGATCATATGACCAGAGCTGTTTTGTAAATGAATTACGCCCCTCGAGCTGTTTTTCTTTGTGCGTTCTGTGTGTGAGGTCTGCATCATTACTAGACCTGTCTTTCTGTTATGCCATGATGCCATCCCACAATCTTATAGGAAAGGGTTATGCGTTTGTCCTTATTGTTTTGTTTCTCTGTATTATGTTAATTATGTTTTGTGTTGTTTGTGGAATTATGTTAAATATTGTCATGTAACGTTGGAGAGAAAACAGAAAAAAAACGCTAAACTAATCACATGCATATTTGTAGGTGTCGATGGCCCATCAGAGGGGGGCTTCCCTCATAGCGTTCAGCATGGGCTAACTGAAGCTCGTTTATGCTAGCAATTTGGCTGGGTTTTTGGAGGAGAAAAGAAAAATAGGAAAAGGAAAAAAATAGGACAGTAGGTATGCGTTAAGGCTAACACTTGGAGGTATGAATGACAAGAATCAGTTCAATATGACTTAAAGAGTTGCAAAAACGTTACAGCAAGGAACTTCTGAAGCCTGCCCCCGTTTCCTATGAGGCTGCGGAGCCAATAGCGATGCTACATCCGTGTTTTCACAGTCTATGAGTGCAACACCAAGTTTCAAAAACATGAGACATTAAGTAGACTGGATATTTTGTTCGCAATTGAATTTATTCTGCTGTATTGCCGATGAATTCATGTTTCCAGTTCCATTTGGATTAATTGTGCCGCCCTAATTATGATGCTGACAGTGAAATGTTGACCTGTTGCCCATATCTTATAGACACACATAAAACTGCATGTACAGTATAGAGCCCCATTGAGGCCTGGTAGCCCTTGTTAAAATGCTCCAGAAGATTCACTCCGCAGTGTAAATCACGACAGAATCAGGCCTCATCTGTAGCATTCTGTCGTTTTAAAATATCCCATAGTTTGCAGAGATACTCACTGTCCCTAAACGCATCAATTACAAGCAACCTACTTTGAGAAACAGGTAAAGGGTTCACAATGAATTTGACCTTGTGGACATTTTAAAATGAAAGGAGGGCAATCTTGTACAGTAGAAGTATTGACAACACTGTAAAACTTGTATGTCTTGTATGTATGATGGGCCTATTTATATCACAAACACAAAAACAAAACAGAATCATTCTGTGTGAATAGCATATAATTATTTCTTTCCATTAATCTTAAACATTTTCAATAAACTACAAATTTCGGTTCGGTTTAGAGGAAAAGTTATTCCACTTTTTGGGGGAACATGATGGTAATAAACATTATTACCAGCGGCGAACCACACTCTCACTGATGCACCAGTGCACACAGACACTGGAGGCAAAATTAGATTTTCTTAACTCTCTCGCAACAACATCTCCACTTTAGCAGCTCCTACAGACGGTTGGTTTGTTGGTATACTGTATATGTTATAGGATTGACGAAGGGCTATGTTAGATCTGGCTTCCGAGTGATGTCATGTGATTTGTAGAGGCTTAGAGCTGTCAAACAGAGCAAGAAGCGCTTTCAGGAGCATGAATGAGAGCGCGTAGGCAGACATACATCGCAGATCGATCTCCTGAAGAACTAAACTGACATAGTGGCCACAATGCATCCGCACGTCGCACTGTAGATACCGCTGATTCTCCGTGTGAGGCACTGTGGGGTAATTGTAACCATCATGAATTCAATAAGAAAGTCTCTAATCAAAGACTTGGTGCTAACCTATTATTAAACGAATAAAGAGGCTCTGTGGATTGTGGAGGAGCCTCACTTAACCTACAGGCAGGCTCCCAAGAGGACTGCCTCCTCCTACTCAGCGCGCATTGTCTCAGTCTGTTCTATCTGTCTATCCATCATTTCCCATTCATCTCTTTGGGTTACTGCCGGGGACGTTTTCAGCTATTACTGCACCACATGGGAAAACACGGCCATCTAACTGTCTCCAAAAAGTTGGTTAATGAAGCGTGCAGCAGCTGATTCGGAATGAAAGTCGGGAAGTGTTCAGTGAATGACAACTGAACAGCGCAACAATCGGTCTGTTGACTTTTTGCAAATGGGATTGTTAGTATCTGCAAAATTGACAAGTCAGGAGTATCGTTGATGGGAACCAACAGCGACAAAGGCACAGATCTAAACTTTCTGTCTCATCATTAAATAATGTACCAAGAAGCATGAGCACTAAGTAACAGACGTAACAGTCAGCACTGAGGGCAAAAACTTTGATTTTACAAAATCCAGACGACTATAGGAAAGCCCAACACAAGTACTTCATTCCCACTGCTGTCAGACGACAATACAGTACATTACAATTCAGCAATATAGTTTTCTATATGGGCAGTATTACAGTATGTGCAATACCTGAATTGCTCTTTAATCACCGCCTCCAGTAAAATAATGTACTATGGACCACATCCATCAAGTTTTAGTTACTGGCAAGCATAGCTCTCTAACACTATCCACTTCACTAAATGTGACTTGGGCTTGTGCTGAAGTGCGACATAGTGCCAAGTCAAACCTACCACACACAAAATAACAAAACTACCAACATTTACATCACAAAGTAACATCCTTGAATTCTTTGCGTTTACCATGTAAAGCAAAAGCAGAGAATCAAAATGGCAGTGCAGTATTCTCAAATCCTTGGTGCAAAAAGCAATAATTATCACTACACTCAGAGAAATATTAAAAACTTATGTGTAACCAACAGGGGCAGCAAATGGGAGAGAAGGGGAGAGCTCAGCTACCTGACAGCCTGGTTGATGAAGCCTCCCAGAAACATTCATTTTGACGCAGAAAACTGTTGAAAACACAGCCCTTTGTTTTTTGTGTGAGGAGTCTTTGCAAATACACTGCCTGGATTTAACTAACTGTTCTGATCTGGGGTTGCTGCAGTTGGTTAGGTCTTGGTTTAGCAACACTATGTGCCCAAAGACAGAGATCAGCTGACTGCCTGAACATCCTGAATGATTGACCAGGTTATTCCATCAATGGATTTCTTCCCTCGTGGCACGGGCATATTCCAAGATGACAATGCCAGGATTCATCGAGCTCACATTGTGAAAGAGTGGTTTGGGGTCCAGATCTTATCCTCATTGAGAATCTTTGGGATGTGCTGGAGAAGGCTTTACACAGTGGTCACACTCTCCCACCATTAATACAAGAACACTGGATCTGTTGACATTGCAGAAGCTTATTGCAACAGCGCCACCGCAAATGTGTGCTGGAATCCAAACTTAAGCCTAATGTGTTGTGACTTTTTTTTTCAGGCAGTGTAAATGCAGTGCTTTAATAATGCATAATCTGGGCAATTATTTAGCCCTTTAGCAGTTTTGGCAATGCCCCGACTACTGAGCACATTTGTCTTTTCATTCAACAACAGTATCAAATTGTTGTTGTCGACGTGTAGAGACAGCAGCGCTAACACCTCGACCAGCTGCACCACTACACTTATCAGATATGAAGGAGAATGTGCATGTGACCCACACTAACCCTGGACAATGTGTTTAGCCTCTTCCAACTGTCCCTGATCTCAGGAAGTGGGTATCTCATGCACTTCTTCATTCAACAACCTGTTGACTTTTCTCAGCAAACAGGAAAGCCCTGTTAATGCCAGCACAATGCACCTTGGCCAGGTCGTCGTCGTAAATCAGAATTGGTTCTCATTTGACTTACCTGGTGAAATAAATAATAATTTTAAAAAAAACAAAAAAACAAGGCTGTATCAATTCTATTTGGACCCTGTGTGCAGAGAAAAGCCCAGCCCAATATGGTCTGACACAACAACCCATCTTTTCTGAAGCTGCGTCGTGTGTTGACTCTAAACAACAGATGGGGATGAATGTATGAATATGTCAATGGCTTATGAACAGGCAGTTTATGTGCTACTCAGGCACTGCATGTGCAAGTCAAGTGCCCATTATACTAGAATTTGAATTAATCCCACAAAGCATCACAAGTCAGTAAAAGAATCGTGCCAAGCCTGGACGTTTTATATAAATAGAGAGTAAGTGTAAAAGTGTAAAAAATCATCTTAAGAATGATAAGTGATTTACTCCAATGGCTCTCAAAGAAAAACACTGAATGAAATCAACGGCATATGTCTGCCCTTTGTGTGCAGAGTTTGCATGTGCCTGAATAGGTTTCCTCTGGGTGCTCCGGTTTCCGGTTGCACAGTAGGTAGCTTATCACCACCATGTGGAGAACATGAATAAAAGAAAATCCCTTACCTGTCTGAAGCGCTTTGGGTGACTAGTGTCATGATAAAAGCACTGTATAAATGAGATTCCATTCCAACAAAAAATGGTCTGTGGTGCATTTCTAAAGCATTAACCAAAATTAATGAATAATTAAGATTAACCCCCGCATTAACCAAGTGCATTTTCTCCACTTCGGCTTTACCCAAACCTAAAAGCTTCTCGACTGGAGAGCAAGAGTGTAATGCCTCATTTGAAAGCAAAGACCTACAAAACTGATCCTAACTTTTTTGTCGCGTTGTCACTGCGTTTTTGTCATTTATTTGTTCTCATTTTCCTTTGCTGTTTCATCGTCTTTTCTGTTACTTTTTTCGCTCCTTTGTTGCTCTTGAGTCACTTTTTTGGTTGTATTATTGTTCCTTTTCCAGCACATTTTTGTTTCTCTCTTTTTGCTTTTTTGTCCCTTTATTTGTCATGTTTGTCAGATTTGGATAAAGCCTAACTAGGGAAATTGCACTTGGTTCAGGTGGGGGTTAAGAGGTAAATAAGGTATAAAATTGCTGTACCACCTGAAGAAGAACTAGTACCATCAGAGGCACACGTACCACAGTTTGAGAACCACTTCTCTAGAATACAGTGATTGACTTCACCCCAATGGTATTAACAGACAACATGAATCTAACAGGTCAAGCAAAAACTGTATTAGGGCTGGGTATTGCCAACAACTTTACGATGCGATATATATCCCGATACAGAGTTCATGAAATTATACGTATTTTAATGTAAGCCTTGTATTGGAGTAGTTAGAGTGCATGTTGTGATACGTTCTGAATAAAGACTATGGTTAGACAAATGATTATTGTTAAGTACTCGATACGATATTGCCGATACGATATATTGAGCACAGCCCTAAACATTATCGCATTATATTAAATTACTGAACCCTGTGCTGTCATCCAGTGGTATTAGAAGTGCATACATGCAGACAGCCCACACACCCTGCCATCTTATCAGTTGTCCTATAAAGGCCCAAAAGCATCTCTAGCACCCCAGTCCAGCACATGCGCAAAAATATGGGGGTCCATGGTGTTAAAATTAAGTGTATGTCGAACAAGTGTCTGCTGTAACATTCCTTTCTCAACCCCCGCACTTACAGCACATGAAAAATATATCACCGCTACAAGAACCTCTGACAACGCCATCTGTTCTCTGCCCACCACCACGACAGCAAAACAGGTTAATGGATAATTTACTGTTTTTGTACGAGAGAAAGAGGCCCTCCTAAACACACTGTGATCTAGCTCGAGTGATTCATGCACCGTCTGCCAGATACACTCGGGGACAGCGCTTTTGTGTCAGAGGTAGGAGAGGTATTAAATGGGAAGGTGATTGCGAGCGTTGTGTCTATAGCCCAGGATAGGCTACTTCTCACCTCAGGAACATTATGAGAGCTGACTCACGCTCGGAGAAAATGCCGCTTGATAGTCATCTGTGAATGTAGCACTTACAAACAGGGCAATTTGTTTGGTGCTATTCACGTACAGGAGGTACAGTGGTGTGCCATGATCTAGTGGGCCTGTCAGTGACCTGGAGGAGGTGACGCAGCATTTAGATGTTCAGATAGATGACTGTACGATATGTGTGGCACAGGGGCTACAAGAGACACCTGAGGAGGTCGCTAATTATATCTATTGCAGTGATCACCTTTTACCCCGCCATAATTAAAGATTCAGGCCTTGGAAACATGCCCGAATGCTTAGAGACCTCTTAACTATGGTGTCATAAGAGGATGAGACAAGGGGGTTAGATCCGTGTTTTTGTGAAATGTATGACTTATGTGTCATATCGGGGTTGCCACATAATTGGGCACATTTTAATGCATGATGCCCTCAGTGTCACAACAGACACATTAATGAGACTCAAGTAGCCAATGGAGTAACCCTTCCTATCCTGAGACACAAGCTAATGCCCCCCTAATAGGCCAAGAATATAACTGTTAAGCTTGTTGTGAAACTATGGAGTCTTTTAAATACATAGGTGATTTTATTGCAGTTTACTACTGTAATTATGTTACTTTTAATTTCCCTATGCAATGCTGTAGGCCTAAAACAGATGGGACTTTTACTGAGAGTTGTAAAATTTTTATCAATATTCTCCGGTAGTGCATCGTTATATAATCTTTAATTAAAAGCCTTCCTGATGATAAAGTATTGAGCAACGTGCAAACATATGGATATGAATCTAAAACTGGACATTTTTACCATGAAAAACACATGTAGTAACAAACAAATGCTGTCATTCCGTTGCTTGTATGAACCCTTCAAGCTCCATTACAAAATGAGCAAACAGAAGTGCAGTTGCATGAGCGCAACTTGGCCCAATGGGACAGTTTAGTATCATGCTTCTAACTCTGGCTTCATGCCTACATACACGGCTCCTCATGGGGCATGGTGAGGTCAGAGCCCAGTCAACAAACTTTGTGCATTACACATTTATAAAAGTGATCTCTTCTACTGAATGCACTCAGTGTATGCTCGGTTGTCAGATACAAACTCCAACTAGGGACTTGCTGGTTCGGGGTAACTTGCCCAATGAGGCAAAAACTTTCACTATAAAGAAAACATTTCAGTTGAAGAATAGGCCACCGTTTTTACATACTGAGATATGTTCTTACATGAACTTAGATGAGTTGAAAGAGTTCAAAGACCAAAGATGTTGTTAGCATTTGGCCTCTCCCAGCATATTCCTATAGCTCCAAATGGGGGTGAAGTTAAAAGCAACCACGCTCTTCCACGGACGCGCACAAAGACCAGACAGGTGCGTATAAACTCGTCTAAGCTCAGGTAAGAACATATGTCAGTATGGAAAAACGGTGGCCGGTTCCTTTAAATAGTAAATTCATTGTTTTCTAATTATTTTTTTGCTTTGAGACTAATCCTTATCTTACAATGATACACATTAAGTAAACTATGTCTACGTGTATCATACTGACTAAACATCCACTGTTTAAAGGAATAGGCCACCGCTTTTACATACGGAGATAGCTCCAAACGAGGTGAAGATAGAAGCTACCAAGCTCTTCCACGTTTTCCTTATTTAAATATGGTTACATGAAGTGTTACACTATAAAGTATAATTACACCAAATTAAACAATGTGGATTTTCTAAGCGGATAAAAAGGGGAACTACATATTGTAAGGCATAATAATACCAGGAGTAGTTCGACATCCGCGCAGTAATAACTTCCCTTGACTGTGTTGTTTGGAGCTATAGAGGAGAGGAGGAGAGGCTAAATGCTAACGCCGTCTGTGCTGTGTTTTCGTGACTGAAGGCACGCATGAAGACCAGAGAGGTACAAATCTCATCTAAGGAACTCATCTAAGCGAAGGTAAGAACATATCTCAGTATTTAAAAACGGTGGCCTATTCCTTTAAGATCCACTGTGGGTCAAAATGGCAAAATACCCAAAAATGTCGATATTTCAACTATGGCTGAAAGCTATATCGTCATCGTATATCGATATCGAGATATGAACATTCAAGATATTAACATCGAACAAGCAACGATATATCATTATCGTATTGATATCGAGATATGAACATTCCAAACTTTAAAATCGAAAAAAGCAAGATATAAACAATATAGATTTTGATCAATAAAACTGCACTCTTTATTATTATGTTTTTACTTTCTGAAAAATGCTTGGTTTTCACCTAACCCATTGTTATATTGTATCATATTGATATCGAGATATCTGGCATGAATATATATGATATTTAGTTCATATCATTCAGCCCTAATTTCAACCCCTTGATAATCACACATACTGTAGATCAGTTTACATTTACAAATGTGAAGACAAAACGACTTTGTTCCCATTATTAAGCTGTATGCAGAAAGTCTGACTCCCTTTTACCCCTTTGCCAAATAGAGATCCAGACAAAAAGGCTGCTTGTCTGGCCCGATGCAGTTTCCTTGTACCATCTGCATGAATAAAGCATGTGGCTGTGCAACACAGTCTATGCTCAGTGTCCAGTCACTTGTCATTAAGTGGAGTGACATGCACTAACTGCACGTTCTCATCATAACGAACCAACACTCAGGCCAGTTTGATTTCTGCAGCGTGTTAGAAGACCGCTGCCCTTTTTTCTAAAATTGCACTAGTTGTAGTTTGTTTAATGCAGGGCTCGGGCCACCGTGGGCTCCATACTCTGTTCTATAGCAGTGTGTACAAATGTTACTGAGAATTTTTTTTTTTTCTCTGACTCAGAGAGGTCGGTAATCATCAACTATAATCAGCTGTGGTCTCCTCCCCCATTCATAATGTCAATATGTCCTGAATGCATGTGTTATAAGTTTTGTGCTGTTA
This sequence comes from Gobius niger, assembly GCF_951799975.1. Taxonomy (NCBI): domain Eukaryota; kingdom Metazoa; phylum Chordata; class Actinopteri; order Gobiiformes; family Gobiidae; genus Gobius; species Gobius niger. The sequence goes on from NC_136860.1 coordinate 21,964,715, forward strand.
TTAAGGTGTTTACTTGAATAGTAATGCACTGTTTTGTAACATTTAACACAAGGCTTACTGAAATTACATCTGTTGGACACAGTGGGAACCCCCAAGCGGCTTCCTCCTCCCACTATCACTCTCTGTCTCTTTGTTATATTACGTTACGGTGCAATCCCATTGGCTCTGCTTTTCGCCAAACCTAAGGTTCATCCTCCTTAGTTGAAAGACTTTCTGAAGCAACACCCAACTAAAAGCCGAAAGTGCCAGAATGTAGAAGGTGCCGCGAGAAAGAGAGTTGGACTGAAATAGAGGAGAGACTTATTGCAGCAAAGTAACGCCAGAACCACCCGATGACCTCTGACCTTTTTTGTCTCAGAGAAATTCTCTCCTGAAGTTTTGGCGTGGTTTTAACCAAGCAGCATTGTCAGCATTGAATCCACCTTTTGACTTAAGTTTGAATCTGAGCCTTGACAAGTCTAACCCATCCATGTCTGTGCCTTCAGCAGACTCCTGCATCGGTTGCGAGGCCCCGGGCCACAGACCGTCAGCTTGACTCGCATCTGGACCCGCCTGACTAAAATCAACTATTGTGCGCTTCAAACCCTGACTCTCAGATCAAATCAGGAACATCTAACCAGATATTCAAATCTTTAGACCTAGCACATCCATGTTTCACTTATTCAAACCATGCTATCAAAAACTTAATTTTGGAAGAGAAATTGTCCAAAGCAAAAATAGAACTTTCCAAATTTGTTTTCTCTCACAAAGATGCCCTTTTATAATTTGTTTTGACTGTGTTTGCACAGTTATAAGTAACCCCAAACAATATACTTTTGCACTGCGCCTTTGACAGCAGTTGCCCTTCTCTCACCTGTCCACACTGCTGCCTGTTTTGTCTATCAGAATAGCCTGCTGAAAAACTGCACAGTCTTTTTTTCCGCTCACTACAGTCAGTGTGTCATCACAGAAGATCCCGTGTGTGATCAGTGGAAGCGAGCGAGGCACGAGGAAAAAACAGCCAAAGGTTAAGTGTACACAAAGATATTGACGTGTGACTAAGAGAGAAGAAAGAGGAGAGGAAAGCTGCTCTGACTCAACATAGAAACACACGCCAAAGACGGAAAATATAGTGTAGTTTATGGGTGCCGAAAAGGGGCTAAGGGATGTCTTCCTACAAGTAATAATAGGAATGAATGAGCGGTGGTAGACTGAGGCCATCGGCGCTGATCGGCAGCTTCTATCAGTCAGCCCTGGGCAGCTCTGGGTGCCGCTTGCTGGGAATGGATGCAATGACAAGACAGTTATGAAATACTGCAATTTTTCTCACATCTTTGAAAGCATCTTTGAGTCTGAAGAAGAAAAAAATAACGCACTTCCTGCAACAACAACAAAACAGTTGTATGAAAGATTCTGAAGGACTGAAAATTATGACACAAAAAACAGAATTCTAGGTGTATCATCGAGGCTGCAGACTTCAACAGTGGCCAGGGAAACAGATACAATGGCAGATTTGTGGTGTTAACAGCTTATTGCAGGTTATAGTAATCCCCTACATTGTGGAACAGGGCTTTGTATTGTAGAGCTGGTATCAATATGGCATTGTCACAGCCATCATACGACAGGGCTATTCTTAGAGCTTCACACGACCCAGTGAGGAGAGATACAGAGCTCAAGTGGGGGTCCTGTGAAGTCAGAGTGTCCACGAGCGACCAAATAGGAAAACTAACTGTTGTTGAATTTGGTACAGTATGTGTAAGGCAAGCCATGACTCTGTTTTAACATGCAGAGAGAGTCACATACGCGCATCAATATAGACTTAAAAAAAACGGGACCAGAGAGATTATGACAATATGCCGGGGTAGACGGTGGTGGCGGTGGTGTGGCTTTGCTGAGGGGAGAAACACATTCATCAGCGCTAGAGCTGGAGTTTGGACGCATGCCATTAGTATCTGAAGCACAATATCCCCTCTCCTCTCAGAGCATGCCCCCACATAAATACTGAAACTGCTCCTTCAGACCAACTGCAGCCAGGGCCAGTATGTACAACACAAGCCCGATGATAGACACTGCCCTGCAAGAGCTCAAGCTTACACAGGAGGAATAAGCGTTTACATTTGAACACATTGCTTTGAAGTTAACTTATGCCAATGCATTTGATAGAAAGGTGATGTTTAGGGGCAACTGTTGGGAAGCGGAAGAAAGACTGTGGTTTCATGATTTTAGCGTTTAGAGTTGTCATCATTAGCAGCAGTTCTAGCTTATTTATTTACCAGATATCAGAGCTGAGCTAAAACGAAAGTAAAGTCGACGCTGCGCTGCCAGAAATGAACACTCACTCTGCATCCAGAGAACAAGCCTCAAAGCACATATACAGTACATCACGCTGACTTTCATTTAGCTATTTACATGAATTAAGTCGTGTTATGTATGCTTTTTCTAATTACCTAAGCATAATTCACAATCGCAAATAAACATTGATGCCCCTAAACAAAAATGTCACTGTCCCATAACATTTATCATTATGATTTAACAGTATGGAACATAGCATAGATATTAAATAATATTAAACACTGGCAATGAATCCTATCTATAGGATTCTTTCAGACTTTTCTAAATAATGTCCTGGTGCACCTACGTAAATGAAAATTATGCACTCAGTGCCACAAACCCAAAAAATAGTCTGTAGCCCTGTCATTGTTTTCAGCATCAGCACTACTTACAAGTTTACAATTACTGTCTCTTTTTTCCACAAATGTCTGTGAACATAATTTAAAAGCTGGGGGAAAAGGAGTACAAATAACAATAGGGTTAAAAAAAAAATGGGAGAAATAGTGTGCAGTGCCTAAGTATTTCTAATTCGCACATGTTCCCCCTGATGCTGTATAGCATTACATAAAAAAGTGCATCATTACAACTCATAAGCAACATTTACAGGAACAGATAAAGAGAATCTGACTAAAGATTAAAAAGCAGGAAGTAATTGCTGTTGTTTTGCCAAACATCATATTTCTCTGAAATTGTTCTTGTGTCTTGGATTAATGACTCTAACAGCCGGTCACAGTGGCCCATAGACATTTATCGAGGCTCAGTACATTTTTGTTGCTGTCATAAGTCAGCCGTGATTTGTTATTTGTATGCAAGATCTTAGCCAAAGCTCCATATTTCACAGCACTGTGTGGCAAATGAAGAAATGCTGATAGAGATGGAGACAGGCAGGCCATAACACTCTGTAACTTAAACAAAGATTTGAATGGGGTTGTGAATTATGCTTAACAACGAAGTGACTCAGTTAGTTGAGAGGGATATGATGACTAAAGTTTCATGTCAGGCAAAAGTACATCATGTTTACTATAATTGCTTTTCCATTTCTCCTGATCAGATGATGATCAAAAATTTAAAGGCCTGATCTCTGGGATGATGAGCCTATTTGAAGAGTCTAATTGTGTTTTTTTCCCTGTTTAGTACAGCTCTATATGCTCAAACCGACTTTTCCACCCATTTACTCGTCCTATTGGTCAGTCCCGTCATGCTCTGAGTGAATGGCAGGTCAATCCAATCCAAGTGGGATCTTCAGAAACAGCAAATGGTTTTAGTTATGTCTCAATTAGCTGCAACAAATCAATGTTTTCTTTTAATGGAAAGATAGAAAGAAAAGAAAAGAAAAGAATAACCTTCTTCACCAGACTCATAGAAGACTACACCAACACTGAACATTTTCAATACTCGCTGTCGGCAAAGGTCCATTACTCTGTTTTTTCTGGAAATGACTTAATGTAGACACCATAAAAATATCCATGTATTTTCACATGCATGTCATTTACAGTAGAGGTCTCTGTGACGTAATGTAGCTGTTACTTAAGAGCCAGACCATTTCTTTAAGCGTCAAGGCAAAAAGTGCTTTGTCGTCTACTTTTCTAAACTAACTGCATTAGATCCATGAATTCATAATGATGCAGCAAGCTGTACATCGCAAACATAGACAGCACATGCACGGCTTGAATAACAGTCAACTTTACCAATTCAGTGTTTTGTGAGTAAATTGGTCCTAAAAGGCCAATAAAAAGGTGCAGAAACTAGAAAGAACCGCAACAACACTGCATGGTATAGCCTATTCTATTTATAACAAGGATAGCCGTAAAGCACCACACAATTACTGGCTCAGACTCAATTACACCTGCTATTATGGCTCGAGTACTGACAAGTCTAGACATGATCCCACATGGGGAACAGTGGCAATTAAAGGGTAACAGAGCAGTGTTTTTTAAGTTCATACAATGGTACCTTTTATTTTTATTTTTGCAGACTGGAATGTGAAAAAACAATTGCCTCTGGTCAACAGGCCCAGCTATACAGTAAATACTGATCTGACAATAATAAATAGATAAACAAATGAATCTTCTCCCACAACAGTATACTTTACAGAACTTACAAATTGAGGATTTCAACAAGTTGCGCATGATTTTCTTGAAATGCTGAAAGTGTCGTCAATTTGTTTAAGAAAAAACTATAGCTGGACAGTTTTTTGTGAGTGTTTAAATGCCGTCAGCATGTGAGAACAAATGGAGCCGTGGAATACGGTCCGTGCTGAGCTGCAGACAGCATCTCTCTACTTCACCTTTGCTGCTATCAACATGAGCTACAGGCTGAAGGAGTTTATCATAAACAACTTAGTGACTGCTGGGGACCAAATGTGTAGTTTGACGTAAAAGAAAAACAAAGCTTCATCATCTTTCTGCACAAGTCTCCATTTTTGTCAGATCGCTTCCCAATTTCCATCACTTGCATTCCCATCAATAAATAACCTTTTTTATGAACTGCCACAATTCTATTATGAATATTTCACTGTATTGTTTTATGCACCGCTGAATAGTTAATGCACCCTCAGCGCTGGCACAAAAAGCCATTTAAAGTCTAAACAACATCAAAAGCACAGATTGAAGTGGCAGGTCATTGCGAAGCTTGAATCACATGTTTGCATGAAGCATGCAGACCAATGCTCCAGGGACCAGCCGTACAGCCTTAGTTTACGGATAAAAATGGAAAATCATAAGGCAACCTAAAGGACTGCAAATGTATGTCCCTGTCGGCTCACAGATACTGTAACTGCTAAACAGTACACCACTTTGCACTTTTTCTTTAGGATATATTCACTGCATGAGCCATGAAATGCTTCTTGTTCTTTTGTTTTATTGTTATGCGCTTTTGATATCTCACCAAGGCATATTTGCACAGTGGTAAATAAAGGGTGTAGCAAAACATATTGAGCCTTCATCTGTTCCTGCTTTCTTGGATTTTGGGCCCAGAATAACCGTAGTTACTGTAGTCTTCAGGATTAATTCAGTAAACAGCATTATAAAATGGACGACAAATAAATACAATTTGAAAGATAGCTGAAATCTAAACAGTACGTTAACAGTAAGGTTTTGTTTGTTTGTTTTTTTACTACCAGCAACTGCACAGTTTTTTGGGGAGGAATGAAAATATGCCTGTGGTATGACGAGATTCACGTGGGCCCACCATCGCTGAGGTTGACGTTTTGAATCTGCTGTTTCATTTTATATTTTATTGGGTCTCTGTCTAATCAGGAAAGGTGCCACTGAGATTTCACAATCTCATTTTACATGTTTCTTATATGTTTCATTATTTTCACACTGATTAACAATGATTCATGCCCAAAATAAACCAAAGTCACCAGGCAATTGAACAGACTCATACGGCCCGATTTTCCACCTGGCGCAACAACAGCGTTAGTGCAGAATAGTATGGCATCTTGCGTGCAAACAAACAGTGCACTAGTGCTTGCGTGGCCAGGGCACAGGGGCGTGGCTTACAAAGACGGAGTCCACTGAGGCGTGTTGTGCTGCTAGCAGCTAACAGCAACCAGTGCTTGTTGCTTCTTCCCTTTCTCTCTTCATTCAGCATTTTCAAGCTATCGCAGGACATATTGGCCATATCCCGAGAGAAAGCGAACAGAGCTGAGAAGAGAACTGGCTCTATTATGGAAGAGCGTGGGGCTCTGGGCTCTACATGTTGCAGGAACATGATCAAAACACCAGCATGTGCGTCCCCCACACCACTGCTCACCCACCGCCAGCCCTGCTCACCCGTGTTACATGCAAAAATATTGGTCTGTAGTAGGAAAAGCTCGAGGAGGGACCGCTGTTGGACATAACTTTACCACGGGTGTCTGACTGTCCAGCCCATATCCAGACCACCTTCAACTAGGCCTGACACGATAACAAATTTGAAGTTCGATATATTGAGGCAGGAAAGTATTGCGATAAACGATATTATTGACTCTAACGATACTAGATACTGTCAACTCTCAAAAATGGCAGTAAACCTTTGTTCTAAAAGTGCATCATCATATCCTAAAATACCACTCAAGCTGTAATAAACATGCAATATAATGAAACTCAATTTGCCTCTTCTGTAAAGCAGCGGAGTCTGGTTGGCGAGACTAGTGTAGCCGGGCCTGGTCCGGTTGGGGACAGAGGATGGAAATTAGCTTTAGCTATAATCCTGCATTTCTTTTAAGTATATTGCACTGTTTTGTAAATGCATTGTCCCTTTAATTTAATTTAAAATAAATAAGTAGAAAACACAAAAAATAAAAATTATAATTCTGTATTACTGAAAGATATGTTCCCAGGCAAAGGCATGCAACCCACTTTTGAGTCCCACCAGTTCAGAACCACTGCTCTAGTTGAAAATATACACAGTCCGAGATACAGTCAAGTAATTTAGCTAAGTACTACGTGCTTGAAAGGAACTGAGCCACAACTTGTTCTTTTGTTGGAATCAAGGCTGGATAATCCACTTTGTACTTTGTTAGTGCCTGTTTTGTTAGATCTGTTTGAACGATTGATCTGACTGCATTGGTCTCTCTTTGGACTCCGTTAATTCTATGGACTTTCATCTTTAGCCCATATACATGATTGAATTGCTCCTTTCATTGCCTATATACCACCACTTAGAGTCCTATAGATGAATTAACTTTACATAACATGGTTTAAAGCTACCTTGAGATGTTTTGCTGCATTTTTTTAAATCCGTTTTAATCCCTGTGCTGCCTCTGCGGTGGGCTCCTTATCTGGACCTTATCAGTTTGTGGTGCACTTCCTTTTCTCTCTCTCCCCTCCTGTATCACTTTTCCCTACAAGGGCAACACAGGCTCCCCTAGACTGACTCCACAGTGACCCGTCAGTAAAATCTGATCCTTTGAGACGGAGACTTTTGCAAGCCAAAGTCTGGTTGAAAAGAAGCCAGATGCCCTAACGTTGTCCTCTAACTGCACCACAACTGCAAGAAAAGCTCTTCTAGTATCCCCAGTAACTTTAGATTGTGTCGACACAGGCAAAGGAGGCAGCGGCAGCGGAGTGTAGTCTGGTTGGGTGCTAAAACACAGGATCAATGGGGAAAAAATGCAAAATATATCAACTCAGGGACAACTGATAGGGAAAGCTGAGTAGTACAAGAAAAATTAACATATGGCTTGTCCAACCTGCTGAAAAGGGGGAAATGCTTTATTTCCTCTCCTTTGTCTTGTATGAGTGTATTATTTTCATTGAACCAAAAAAACAAAACAACAGAAGTTTTTTAGTAAGTAGGACAAACTAGGACCAAAACTTTAGCTTAAGCTCTAGCAGCAGAATTTCCATACCTCATTTGGGACAGCTCAGGAAACAGCTGTTCAATTTAACACCTCCAATTTTTCAATAGTTTTCCTTTGACCGCACACACACTCATGCACACCTCGGGCACGCGTGTTGTAACCCAGACAGATTTAGCGATTCGCACTGGTCCTAATTTGATTGTGCCATTGATGTGAGATGTTGGCAGCAGTGGTGATGGTGAGGAAAGGTAAGAGTAAGTGACAAGGACACTCAGCTTAGCAGCAAGGTCCCTGTGTCATATAGACCCTGCACTGAGACACTCCCCTGGGCTGCCGCACACTGCCTGCACACTGACTCTTCACAAGGTTTTTCCAGAACTATTACTAAAAGAATAATGCGCGAGAAAAGATTACTGCAACGTATGAAGAATTTGCTCCGTAAAGCATTGTAAATAAGACTTGGGCAAGTAACAACCACTGGACTGGGTTGTTTTGTGTGTTGAGTTGAGAACATTTCACTCCACCACAAACACTTCTTGAGCTCATTGTCTGATCGGTGGTTAATTAAGTTAAAGCAGAACTAATAACTCATGCCCCTAGAGGCCATGAGTGTCACTGCAGGGGTCGTAGCATGTTGCGTTTTTTACTCATTAATTGTCCGTGAGAGTAAATGCTACGCTGACAGAAAAGACAAAGGGAGAGAGGGATATTGTGTATCCAATTACACAATGGAGATCTTTTTCTATCTTTTTCACTCAAACTTGGCTGTAAATACTGTTTAAGTGGTGCTAGCCCACAGTTAGCTTTGCCTGTTAGCCTGTTAGCTTCTTCTTTGTGATTCTATTAGTGTGTATTGGTGACTCCGACCCGGAGGCAGGAAAGTTTCAATTGTGGTTTTCTGGCCAGAGACACCAGGGGGAGATGAAAGACCCCCCAATCATCCCATCAACACTTGTATTACCCCCCAGAGGGACTACGGAAAGAAAGGTAAACAAGTTACTTAGTTCTTCTTTAATAAATACATGCATATATAATAATAATAATAATGCCTTACACTTGTAATGCGCTTTACAAGCCTGTATTAACAAGTTTCTCAAAGCGCTACATTGTCGTCATTATTCATTCACTCCATACTCGGTGGTGATAAGCTACTGTTGTAGCCACAGCTGCCCTATATGCAGTACTGGTCAAAAGTTTGGAAACACACTTTTATGTATTGTTTTTTTCTTTTATTTCAAGATCATTTTTTATTTCAAGATTGTAGATTTTCACTGAAGGAATGAACACAAATGGAATTATCTTTTACACAATAAAGCTAACCTAAATGCTTCAAAATAGCCGCCTTTTGCTTTGACTACTGCTCAACATTTTCTCGATGAGCTTCACGATATAGTCACCAGATATGTTTTTCACTTCATAGGCCTGTTCAAAACCATATCAGGTGACGACATTATGAAGCTCATTGAGAAAAGTACACCAATAAAGGGTGGCAATTTTGAAGAATTTTAAATATAAAACCTATTTTGAGTTATTTCCATTTATTTTTTCGTTTCCTGTGTATTCATTCATAGTTTTATATATAATTATTTATTTTTTCTCCACTAAAGTGCCTGAGCCTGTCAGAGCTATTTATGGTCCCCCCGGTGCAGCTATGACTGACATACTGTTTTGCTTTGTGCCTGGCGTGACATCTAAGCCCCGACTGTTTATTTTCATGTTGTGTGAAGGATCATTACACTTTTATGGTCGAGTATATCAAAAAGATAGAGGAAGGTAATGTGTCCAAGCCTATTCTTACTGGCCCCTATTACACAGTGATATACAGTGCACCAGGAACATTCAAAGCGCTAGATTTATGGGCCGTGATGGCCATTGATCTCGGCTACTGTGTGACATTATAGGTGCCAGGGTTACATCACGCTCTGGGACATATGAGTAAATCAATGGCTGCTTAGGAGTTAACGATATTCCTGTTTAAATAGTGATCATAATAATAATAATAATAATGTTGGTTTACAATTCCGTGCACATACCATACTAGCTCACTAGGTGAGCTAGTCACAGCTGCCCTGGGGTAGACTGACGGAAGCGAGGCGGCCAATCAGAACCATTGGCCCCTCCAACTACTGCTTTGAAAAACTTGGTAACACAGGCTTGGAAAGCACAAAACAACCAGGCCCTCTACCCCTCCGAGATCTGATGGGATCGGGCATGGCAATTGTGGTATTGCTTTATTAAACATCAGCAAAAACTATTATGTTCAACAAATTATATAAACTTTACTAAGATACCTTTCTAAATACAAGGGTATAGGCATAAAGCTAACCAGTCCCCTATTGTCCTGGTTTATGTCATGCTGATTACGCCATTCTTCTGACTGGAGTGAGCAATTATGTTTTGAATGGCTACACAAATCAAATATCAAGTATCTTCCAGTATGTCCTACTGTATATGCTAACATGATACCAGATAGAAAAATACAGAAATGGGTAAACAGGTATATTCTACAGCAATAAAATAATTACACTGAAATTTGTTGTTGTTTATAAATAGTCATTGCACATGCTCTGTTAGACCTAACTATTCTAAACCTACTTCAATGCAATCTGTTTTGCAACTCATTTAAGGTCAAACACTAGGTTAGCAAAAATAAGATGGAGAATAGTAAATCTAAAGGAATGTAAAGGTAAATTGAAATGATGCTGAATTGAGAAAGATACGAGACAACTAGGCCTGTCACGATAAAAAATGTGTTCGATATACATTGAGGCAGGAAAGTATCACGATAAACGATATTATTGATACTAAACCTTAGTTCTAAAAGTGCATCATCATATCCTAAAATACCACACAAGCTGCAATAAATATGAAATATAATGAAACTCAATTTGCTTCAGTTAGAAAGTTTAACAAAGAAAGAAGAGGGAGGAAATGCTGATAAAAGAACAGACAATAAATATCGAGCCCAAAAATGTACAGTATAATACATCTGTGATTTATTGAACGATAAGTCGATATAGTAATTATCGTGACAGCCCTAGAGACAACAAGAATATAACAAAACCAAAAAGCACAATACATAGGCAGCGACATCACAAAAGCAAAATCTAACTACTGTGGAGGTGCCGTAGCAATGTATTTGAATTCCAGAAAACTTTCCAGCCATTATTGTGTATATAATTCTTTTTTCATTCTTTTTTCCCATATCAACAACTGATCCTGCAAATACCGCGCTTGATAACAACACACAATAATATTTGGCGGAGCACTCCCCAGAAACACAGAGGTGAAAGTGACATTTTGCTGCAGCTGTATCAATAGCCTGGGTGGTGACCTCCAAGCTGTTAAGATCCAATTTGACTTTTTCATTGATTGTCGCAAAGTCTGTCCCTGTCAGTTTGTCATGTGACTCTGAGCAACTGTTCACCCTTCACTTCCACTCATTTACCTCCAAAAACAGCTCCTCCAACTCCTCCGGGATAACCAAACTCCCATCTCCCTCCCTTTGCTGTTTCTAAATATAGACTCCTCAACAGTCTTGCAGTTTGTTTGGGAGAATAACTTACAGTATGTGCTACGTCGCTCTGTTCATTTAACTACAGAGATGCTTTGGTCCAAGTAAGTGCATTAGTCCGTCCCCAGTGAGATCATCTCAGTGGTTTCCCATTGATTGTGTGTGAGTAAAGGGTTACGTTACACACGACAAATAGCAGAGTGAGGTCAGACAATTAGGTCAAGAGTAACGTTATATATTCATCCTCAGCACTTGTGAGGTCACTCCACTAAACACTCATCAATTTGATCATGTTCAGGAGAAATAATCACACAGATAGACGGTTTTGCATTTGAACACATTTCTATTGTTATACTACATTTTAATCTTTGATTTTTGCCTGTGAAGATTTTCATTTAGATGTTTTCCTGTTAGATGTTCATCTCAGTTTAAAGCAGGACTAAGTATCTCATGCCCCTAGAGGCCATAAGCGCCACTGCAGGTGTCGTTGCATGTTGCGTTTTTTTTTTTACTCATTTGCCCGTGATAGTAAATACAGTGCTGACAGAAAAGACAAAGGGAGAGAGGGATTTTGTACATCCAATTACACAATGGAGATCATTTTTTCACTCAAACTTGGCTGTAAATACCGCTTAAGTGGTGCGAGCCCGCAGTTAGCTTTGCCCGTTAGCCTGTTAGCTTCTTCTTCATGATTCCATTAGTGTGTATTAGGGCCTCTGACCCGGTGCAGGGAAAGTTGCAATTGTGGTTTTTTGGCCCTTTTAAGCTTGGACCAAAGCAAACAACCATATTTTAAAACTTGAAACAACACTAAATAATAATGTGTACACATTTATTAATGAAAGCTGACAACACGTGCCAGTAATATTTTGGCATGACATACCTTCAGCACAATTCATCACGAAAAAGTACAAAATAATCTTCCAAACTACACCATCTGAAATCACTTAATAAAACAAACAGCCTGTTCTAGTCCTGGTATGGCAGATTAAAATAGTTTTAGCACATTATTGCAGGGCTCTTTGCAACATATCCTCTGTAATACTTTTTTTTTTTTAAATAGGCAGCAATGCAATGCAACTTCATATCTAAGAGTATTGTAAACAGCTGTGTTTTCCTCAAAATTCTTTAGTCACAGTGATCCGAGGACTAGGGCCATATCCAGTCCATATGGCACATGCTTACGTCTGACCACAGAGTGACCTTCAGCTTTGATCATCTGCAATGCAGTGATTAGTTTTATTGGTGTGGAGGCAGGCAGCATAGACAACACGTGAGGGTCTTGTCCATTCCTCTAAAGTGCAATTGCTAAACATTGACAATTTGTATCACTCACCTTTTAAATCCTGTGCCTTTAATGTCTTCAGAAGACGTTTCTCAACAATTTTTGCCAGTGTTGTTGCGTCCATGTCGGTTTGGTCTGGTATATTCAACGAATTGTAACTTGTGCCCCATTTAAAGTTGATAAAATCTTGACACCACCCACTAGACTTGGGCACATCACACATGACATGTAAAGTGTCTCAGCTGACAGCCTCTTGTGGATAGAGGACCTATCGCCTTTAGTGGACATTACAACATGGAGAATGCAATACCTCCACAGCACACATTTTCTCCACACACTGGAGCTCAACCTGAATGTCAAGTGTCTTGAGTGCAAATGGTGTTAGTGACAAATAACTAATGTTTAAGCTGGATTGATTACAGTGTAAAAACATATCAATCTGGAAATGTTTTACTATTTCAAGGGGACTTCGTTGTTCAGGGGCTACCAACTCAACTGTCAGATATTAACCATACCATTTCACAATATTATGCTTTTCAACAAATTGTCAATCATAAGAACAGAGAAGAACATATTTATGAAATCTATGTGGAAAAAGTGAATGATGTTTTACTGGGGAAAGGACTTCTGAAAGCTCGAGCCTTTCAAAATAAATGTTCATGAACATTTTCATTTTAAAGACAATTAAATTAGTAGCATAAGTATGTGTAAATGAATGTGATTAGGTTGGATTTTTTAAAATTAATTGCAAAAATATCTGATTGTCAACAAACCAATTTCTTGGTAATTACTCGAAATATGGCCAAGGCTATATCCGAATGGAATCCCTACTCACTATACGAATATGTATGTATGTAAACTCTAAAAATGACTATTCAACTGTTGATTACTTTTGGCAACTTGGAGGTCCCATCGTTTCACATGAGCTGAGCCCCAGCCTACTGTCATGTGTATAATCTCAGCCACAGCCTGAGCACTGTGTGCTCACTCACACACAGGTTACTGAGTCACTGCCCTCTCCACTAGCGCTGTCCCACTCATCCAGATAAACTGCCCCCAGGAGAGCCAGCATACAACTGCAGCCAATGAACTTTCAGATGGACACTGTGAAAACACAAACTCAAAGCTGCCAAAGGTCATGATAAATTGTTGTCAAAAGCTATGCAAGTACCGACAAGACTGACGCTCTCAGCCTGTAGAGCACTTTTCCCATTTTTCACAACAAAACTGCATGGAAGTGTTCTGCCACTCACAAACAATGGTTACAATAAAGTGAGCATACGGAGAGAGACGCGGAGAGCAGTGGGAAGACAAGGCAGCAGCAGCACAATGCTGCCTGCTGCACTGCAGCAAAAAAATCTACACAGTATAGGCTTGCACAGACAGACGGTAGGCTGAGGAGAACAGGAGGAGATGACATGTAGTAGTCCTAGTTTTAGAAGTTTATGGAATTAATTTGTATTTTGGTTAATTTGATCATATGGGGCATTTCATAAAAGGTTGAGTACAAGCACGAGCCTGTGTAAAAACTTGGGCTGCTTTTTGTATTGCAAAAAAGTCTTATATCACAATATTAGGTGATGCAATATCCACAATGTATTGCAAATTCACTAAAGTCTTCCATCTGATTGAGATTGACAATTTGTTTGCCTTAGCCCAAAACAACAGATGCATTGAACTTATAAATGTGCAAAAGTTTTAGTTATAATTTTTCTATTTTCGATCAATTTTAGCCTCACTTTGGTCTTGTTATAACAAACTTTTTTTCTGAAAATAAATTTGACTGAATTAAACGTTGAAATGGTTTAGTAAAATATCACAATCATATCACTTTTTTTCTTTTCTTTTTTATTGTGCAGCCATAGTAAAAAAGTGTTGAATATTCATCTTAAAACTATGATTCACTATAATTACTGTGATAGTAAACTACATAATGGTATAAGGAGGTTGCATAACAGTGGCTAATTCTGCACCACAGGTTTCATTGTTTTATCATCAGCATCATAGTAAATACTGCTACGTAAGCCCTGAACAGCATGTTTTGTGATGTATATATTTGTGATTTGTTTTGCTCAAGCCAATAAAGTAATGTGTGTTTCAATTGAAAAAGCGAGCTTGAGCACATCCTGATCAGGTTACGGAGGCTGTGGGGAAGAGCCAGATGATGGACAACCATAATAAATGAGCTACAGGCCAAGAGTGACTCATAAAATCATATCTACAATCAATCATAATCAAATCTTAGAAATGTGCTTTCAGCAGAACTAAAAAGGTTCAGCCGGCCTCACGCTGCTTCTCCTCTGCTACAGTTCATTCTCTGCCTCATACGGCAGTGCTAAAGGACGCCCGTGGCTTTATCACTAAATAACATGTGAATAACATATAGTTCATCTGTATAGGGTGTTACAACATGGTAAAAGCAGCCAACTCTGTGTCTGTGAGAAAGGCAGCAGTATGACATACTCTGGCTTTTAACCCTTGAATACTTAGATCTGCAGTAAGACTTGAACTGTCTTTTATGCTTAAATGTCATAGGTTTCAATGTTGGCCAGTTCTTTATGCTTCAATAACTTGCACTTTTGACTCCAGTGTAGAGCCTCGAGCTATTGCAGTCAGCTTAACAGAGTTGATAAAAATGAATTGTAAAGGGATATGGTGTATACAGGGCCAGATAATAAAACAAACGGAAATTAATTTTAACTTTGACGCATTGTCATTGTGTAACATTGGATGTGCAAGAAGTAATCCTTTGAACTTTGTGCAGTCGACTATTGAATGCTAGCCTGTTGCTAGTACCAAACTATCAAAGAAACCAAAGAGTCATGTACAAAAACACAAAAATACTGGTGGTCACCACTAAAACTTTGCCACAGCTAGGCCTGTCATGAACACAAATTTTGAGGTTTGATATATTGAGGCAATATTTATTCTAAACCTATGTTCTAAAAGTGCATAATATCCTACAAACTGCAATAATCATGAAATATAATTTGATCCAATTTCGGTTAAAAATAAAATGGCTAATAAATGAACAGACAATACATATTGAGCCCAAAAATATATTGTTCATCTGTCATTAGTTACTATTATCATGACAGCCCTAGCCACAGCTTTAATCTTGCATCTAAGTTACATTATGTTAGCAGCACAACGCCTCTATTTTGTTGTAAAAGTACTTGAAAGTAAAGTTTTGGAGAGGCATTAATATGAATATTAATAATATGAATATTATTAATAATAATAATAATGCGTTGGTTATACATAGCGCTTTTCTAAACACTCAAACATTATTTACATTGTGGTATTCATTTATTCTGAGGTCTGGTGGGATCGAGCAGAGAAAAGGCGTTATGGCATTTACTGCCATATTAATGGCATTATGTTTTGTATTTATTATGTCATAGTATTATTATTCATTATTGGCAAAACAAAACTATTGAAAGAATGCTGAGTGTTACCTTTCACAGTAGCAAATATAATTAATATTGTGTCCAACTTCATGAAAGAAGTCTCACATCATGGTCTAGGAGCATCTTTAGTCTCTAGGGCTCAGTCATACAGTCCTAGACCCTAATGGCACAGTTAGCTTAAGTAAAGCAGTATCAGAATGATTAAAATCTGGATTTCTTTCATCTGTGGCCTCTGTGAGACGTATTTGTACAGCGTATGTCATCATACGCGCACTAATAAAAGTGTAAAATTATAGCTCTCTGGGGTTTCATTCAGCTCAAACTAAGTGTGCTCTTTACGAACACCTCCACTGTAATTGTGTCAGCATTTAATGTGAACAGGAAACGTCTGTGGGTGAGGCGGCTACTTAAGTTAAATCGTTGTTGCTCCATTATACTGAGTAGATGGACTATGCTCGAGTAAGAAGAGCTACATGACATTATGAGGCAGCACTTGGCATAATATTTCATTGATGCTGGTGTGGCTATCAATAAGAACACCAATTTTACATCGGCAGACTGGGGAATAGCCTGGTTATATTGATTGTGATTCGCTACATATGAGATAGCATCCGTGCATACGCTTACACTAGCCTGTCTTTCTAATGTCATGTTCAGGATGAGGTTGTGGTATGTCTGATACGGTTGATTTAATTAAAGATAAAGTCAGCAATGAGGAGCTAAATGTTATCACCAGCCAGTGTTTATGTAAAAATGAAAAATAATCAATAGTAATTTAGTGTTGTATACTTCACTGCTTCTAAAAAGTATTAATTATCACATACAACATTTATGGATTATGGAATCACCATGTAATCAGTATGTAAAACTGGCTCTTGCCCCCAATCCCAGAGCATGGCATCATCACATTGACTATATCTGTATTTAAGACAACTCCCCAAGTAAACATCCCCATTGTTTTACACTATTATCCAGTCCCCCATTGCTCTCATCACTTTTACTTCATTGTGAATCCCATTGCAGCATATCGGCTCTACAGAGGAGCTTATGGCCTCTCTGGGGATCATGAGAATAGTTAGCGTTGGAAAGCTTAGTGTGTTATACAGGGGGGAAATGCTTTGGGGTCATTTTGAATGCACGTACATGGCCACACTTTCACTCCAAGAAATGGGAATGTGTCAAACAGTTCCTACTATTAAAGCAAGGGACTGGGCCAAATTACAAGATGATTTATGGAGGCTCCGGAAAACACAGGGCACACAACCAAGTAGGGAAAAGCATGGCTATATTATCCTGCTGTGATAACTATTTTGAGATGTGCCTCCATTCCCCGGTGATCCTAGCAGTGCATTTGAATTACAGTCCATTCAAAAATACTGAAGCCAGGAAGCCCCTACGAGGATCAGTTCATTTACATTCATAACAGCATTAGGATTTACAGTATTTCATTTTAGATGTTGGATTACACTTGATACACTCTGTAAACACAAATCCTGATCAAGCTGTATTATGAAGAGTAAGAATGTAAAAGGTTTAAATGTTAAGCTGGGTCAATGCAAGGATTACATTTTTTACATTAACCTTTGATTTAGAAACTTTCTGGTTTAAGTCCAAGTTTGTAGAAAGTGTTAAGGCCTGCGTCCTCCGGATATTCCGGTTTCCCCATCACTAAAAACATGCATAACAGGTTACTCCTCCAGCCAGATGACTCTGACCATAAGCCTGGCTCCACGTTCCTAAGCAGTTGCCCACTGCTCCTACAGGTTGCCCCAGATTCATCAAAGGGTGAGTCAAATGCAGAGGACACATTCCCCAATGGGGACAATAAAGTGTCTTAACCTCATAGTGAAATTATTAACATCAGCACTTTTTCCACCAAAAGACAAATGCACGCTCGGCTGATGTTCTGTTTATGCTCATAACAGTAACATGATAAAACTTCACCGACTGGCCCACCACTGTGGATAACCCAATCAGATTTTCTCATGATGTATCTCAGTGGTATCTTTCGCACTACAGGTATCAGACTGTTCTATGACTCAATCAGCCAATTTTCTATTCACAGCACCATCTTTTTGTTGGGCTTTCAGCAATGTTGCAACAAATAGTCAATTTATTTGCTTTACGTAATTTGCCTACTTCCCTTTTTGAAAAAGTTATTCAAAGAATTATTATAGTTAAGAGCTAAATAGTGTAGTCATCAGGTTATATCTGAAAGCAGGGTGATTGAAAACAAAGATATACATGTATAATCCCTCATCCCCAAGGGAAGATTTCTCACACCTGAATCAAAGAGATTTGTTGTTGTTTTTTTAATTCAGGGTCCTCCTATTATCTAAAAATGTACCTATATATCACAATAGTCCTCATCAAAATCATCCTTTTCCTCTTGCTAAAATACAACAAACCACCCAGCCACCCATTTTTCCAACCGAATAGAAAGGTACAAAGTAAGTAAGTAAGTAAGTAAGTAAGTGCTTTGTTTGTCATTGTACAAGCATACAACAAAATAGTGTTCAGGTGTTAGTCCTGAGCTGCTGCGACTGAGCTGCTGCGACTGAGCTGCGCCGCCACTGTGGGTCAACCTGACATTTTCTGTTTTAAATTTGAATGTTTAGCTTAACACTTCTAAACAGTAAATAAGTTTCATTCTGTAGCATGCTCCCACTGGTTTAATTTGTGGTAATGCGAAAAAGCACTGCAATTAAAGGGGATGTGTAAGACCCAAACAAAAACTCCTACAATTAAAATAACAGCAGAGTTGGCTAAAAATATCTTCCTCCAACCTCCATCACATGCTGTTATAGTTTGATATAAAAACAATGCACTAAAAATGTCATCTTGCAGCAAAGCTATAGTAACACTTACTCAACAGTTTTTTCAAAAGCCAGACTGTTTGTTTTCGTGGATCTTATTTCACCTACAGTAATTTAAAATGAGATGATGCTGCAGGGGATCGTTTTGAGTTACAGAGAAAAAGGTATCAACTCATCTTTTTTGTGTAAAAAACATCAGATTATTTTCAACATTTTGGCTGATTGTTGCTCAATCTTGGGGAATATGATAAAGGCAAGTGATACACTGCGGGTCGTGATAGCCACTATGCTGAATCAACACTGACTCAAAACAAGTGCACACTGTGTTGTATGGATCTGCATAGTTACTATGTAAATTTGCATTGGCAAAAAGTACTGTGTAAGCCATTTTCTTATTTACAGTCATAACACTGGAAAAGTTGACGTCATTGTTTTCATCTGGCTCTGTAAGTGCGACCATGTGACAAATTAGGCCATTGATCAGGCCATTGATTATTTTGTGTTAAGTCCTGGTCACATTAACTATTAACTTTGACAAAACAATAACCACCAATGTTACAAAGAAGGCTTAAAATGTTACTATTATTGCTGCATTTTGATGAATGGATGACTACAAGCAAACAAATGTAAATACAAATACAAATGTGCAAGCAGCGGCGCCATTCAACTCTAGTGCGAGAGACCAAGCACCTAGCATATGCTGGATGCTCAGTATTTCCTGGACAAATTGTTGTTACTGTTTTAAAAGATGGACATCTGCTCCATGAGTAACTTTGTATCAGCATTCTCCCATTGCACTATATTGTTGGAAAGGTCAATGTGATTTGAACGTAGTGTTAAAAGACTATGAAAATCAGCTGGGCATTTAGGGTTTAATTGGCAGGGTATTAAACGGGATAGGCACATACATCTGGAGATTCTATGTTATATTAAATACAAAAAATAACCATCCCGGATTATATACTTTGTGCCAAAGAATTTTCAAACTGGTGCAGCGGTGTTCAACTTCAGTCACATGGGCTGAAATGCAACATGGTTATAAAACTTCATCTCTTTCAAAAATTAACAAAAATAATACAATATAAGTGTGTGTAAAGATATAAACATTAAAGCGAAAGTTTGAAAATGTCTCAATGTAAGATTCATTTATGCTTCTGTCTTTTGTTTTAAAGTAGCCACTATGGATGCTGTGATATTTTGCTACAATAACCCATTTTAATCGTAAAGCACTCTTCTTATGAATAACGAACAGCCAACTCAGCTTGGTAGATGCCCTTCTTCTACCCTACTCCTGTATGTTTTGTGAGTAGACATGTCTGGTCCTGCAGTGTCAGCAGCCTATAGTCCCAATCCAATGATGGTCTACTCCAGTGCTGCAGCTGCAGTGTGGAGGAAGTGTTGCTGCTGCTGAGCACATCATCTTCAAAGCCACAACATGAGGTAACAAGTAGCCCATACTCATGCCGTGCACCTGGGCTCAGCTCCATACAGTCTGCCGCCTGTTGAAATAACACTACTTGCCCGCTTCTGCTGCTGCTTACTACGCGATTATCAGCCAATGCATCTGTGTATATCGTCATAGAGTTTCTTTTTACGCTAGAAAAGTCTATCATTTTCATCGAAACCACGTCGACGCTTGCGTATTAGGCTTTACGTGTCCTGCACTTCAGTATGCCCCGGCGTCTACGCTAAAATGAACTCAGCCCTTGGCAGAAAACGTGATTTTCCCAGCACTGCGTGGTGAACACGGGGCTGCACCAGGGAGGATAGACATAAAAGCATAGCATGTCTCCTCTCACTCACTGAAAATGTAGCCCATTGAATCGCGAAGTGGTGTTGCGGAAGGGAGAATGTTGCTGCAGTAACCCCGGAGATGGACTCATCTGGTTATGAGGACCATCAGGCTGGCGCACAATTACTGACCCTCTCTAACAGTATTGAGCCCGTGTGTAGCCTACTGTGTGAGAGAGCCATTTAAAAAGTTAGGAGATCATGGTGTGGTGATGCAGGAGCGAGGGGGGCTTGATGTGTCCCCCTAGTGCTGGGCTCGCCTCTAATAGCTATAGTAGCCGCACAGACTAAGTTGTTCCCCCTCCCAGAGCCTCTGCATGATCCTCGCTGCATAAATAAGATTGCAGCTACAGCACCAAAAACAAAAGAAGTATACACACATAGCGTAGGCATGTAACAGGGATGCGCTTACCACTTGGATTCTTGTTTTTCTTAAGACTCTTGCCACAAAGACACTGCAGCATATGCGTTCCTTTGCTGAAAATGTTCCAAAGAAACCACATTGATTTGGGCGAAGAGCAATCCAGTGGCTTAAACACCCAGATATAGATGAGATCCTTGCGGTTGCATAATAATAACACAATTGGATCAGTTCTCCCGGACCAGGCTACCAGTTGTGTCATAGAAAAGACGTCCAAGTCCTATGCGTTCGCATTCACGTGGCAAAATAGCTGTCACACTTGGTAATTGTGGCTCCTCAACTAGTCGATGATAGAAAATATACTCTTGTAATTGCATGTGTCGCACCGGGAGGAGACAGGCCGCAAGTAAACAAACACAACTAACATGAAAACAGTAAAACACGGCGGCTTTCCGAGTAGAGAATCATTGCCTATTAGTTCATCACTCAGAACAGAGAGGAGGGTGGATCTGCACAGCATCAAAAGCCAGGGGAGGACGCATCCTAGGCGCACACTGCTGCAATGAGAGCCCCAGCACAACGGCACATAGCTCCGGTTCAAGTCCAATTCCAAGTCTCCACCTGCTTCGGCGAGGTCAGATAACACCAACCTCAGCTTTCATTTCTGATAGTCTCCACACACTGCTGCAGCGGTTCTGTCCAGAGCCAGCCTCTGACAGACGGCGTGTATCTCTGTATGTGTGTCCGACCGTTTCTCCTCTTTTACGTGGGGTCTATTCCTCACAGTCCTCGCCGTTTCTCTCCTCACTGTCAGCTGCACCACGCCACTTGCGCGTTCAAAAGTCTAGTGCTCCCATATAGAGACATTTGCATGAATTTCCTTCTTAGCGTCGGACCTTTAGTTAGAAATGGGAAGGGGGAGGAGGGGTTAACATTGAAAGATTGGCTTTCCATTACGTAAACACGTGGTTTCTGCGCCGTCATATCAGCGATGCTCCTGGAAATTTTTATAATCTGCCCCAGATCATTGTCCCACGCGGGATCTATCTTTTTCCTTTTTTCCGCTAACTCCCCACTTGGCCCAATTTTCACACCTGAGCGACACAGTTTACTAAGTTTGTGGTAACATTTGTTCCAAGTGTGCCAACAAGAATTTGTGCGGAATTGCCAAGCGCTGTCCAGTCACAGGTGCTGAAACTCACCTGCGATTGGCTAGAGTGGAGGCTTCTGTCAAGTCATCTATCAAGGCTGAAGCAGGGCTGCAGCAGGCGTACAAGGCATTGCAACAAATCACTATTGAATCCAGCAGATTCGATAGGCCGTGTGTCGCTGATAGTGCTCAGGTAATACAGAGCCTAAGCTTTTAAACAAATGGTTCATCAGTGTTAATGGAACTACTTCTATCAGTACCAGACTGTTGCTTTTTTATAGGTAGATGTAGAAAAGGCAATACATGTGCTTTGAAAATATCAGATTGTTGGTAAGGCTATTTGAACTATGTATCATTAGGCTATTCTACATACTATTTTGTTTCAGGTGTTTTCATGTCAAACATAGGCCTAATTGAAATCTTGGAATGTGCTGAGATTAATTCAGAAAGAGTTATGAAAGCCTGCAAAGTGATTGAAAATATTTCAGGTTAATCATTTCAATTTGATTCAATTGCTTAACAAGAACAATAATTTAAGAAAAGTCTCAAATCCAGTCACAAGCACTTTGTGCCAGTTCCAAACTCAAATAAATGGAAATAGATATTTGGAGGACATGTAGCTTGAACATTGGCAGAGCACAAAGCAGTATTGTATGTAACATGAAACAAATACGGTTGTGTTCACATCCCCAGGTCAGTGTCTCCTTCCTCCCCCAAGACAAACAACAAGCAGTTAGTGTTGCTCATGACGACTGTTTCCACTTTGTGACTTACTCCCTGAGGAGGTAAGTTTTCCATCACAGAAGGAGATATTGCTCTCCCCTGATCTTTCTTCTAAGAAGTGCAAAAGTTGGAACAAGCTGTGGGTCTGTAATAGTTTGAGTCTCATTGCATGTATTTTTTAGACTATGGCTATGGCTCATGGTCCAGGCTGCAAAGCAGCATGACACTAAATGGAATGATTAAGTCTGTCTCATGTAATCCAAGTTTGATCTTGTTTATTCTGAAAAACCTTACTTTAACAACGACCCAAGAAAGCTAGATAAGAAGATGTCAATGCAGGATTCATCTCTAACATCTGACAACAGTAGTTCTCTGTCAATCTTGTCAGTTGGTTTAGGGACTTCTTAACAAGCCAATGTGGATCGTCTTACAGTATTACCTTTTATGTCTGTCCGTTGTAACATAATGGGCTTTTGTGTAAGATTTATTCAAGTATGCAACGTGATGTGGTTCACGACATCTGAACCATTATTGACCTCTTCAGCAGTTATGTTGAAGTGAACCACATGGACCCAAACGAGTTACCATCCAAGTACCAACCATGCCCTTCCCTGCTTAGCTTTCCGAGGTCTGAAGGGATCAGGAAGATCAAAGGTGGTATGGCCATGGATACCTTTAAAGACAAACAGTTAAGGAAACTTTTGACCATCCTTCAGTGCCTCACAGGCAGCCTTTCAGAAGGTGACCCCAGTGCGTCCAGGGAGCCACTGAGGAGTAATTGTGCCTTGTGGAAAAAATCTCTAATTTCACTGACAGGCTTCACATGATCATTTAAAGGAACAGGCCACCGTTTTCCATACTGTGATATGTTCGTACCTTAGACCTGTCACGCAAATAGACCAAAGACATTGTTAGCATTTAGCCTCACCCAGCATATTCCTATAGCTCCAAACTGGAGTGAAGTTAGAAGCTACCAAGCTCTTCCAGGTTTTCCCTCTTTAAATACAGTAACATGAAGTAAACGTCCGCGCAGTAAAGTCGAAGTGCTCCTAAGGTATTATTACGCCTTACAATATAGTGCCCCATTTATCGGCTTAGAAAATCGACATGTTTAATTTAACTATACTTGGATCATGTAACTTTTCACGTAACTGTATTTAAATAGGGAAAACGTGGAAGAGCTTGGTCGCTTCTAACTTCACCGCAGTTTGGAGCTATCGGATTATGCTGGGAGAGGCTAAATGCTAACAACATTTGCATGACTGTTACGCATCAACTCGTCTAAGCTAAGGTAAGAACATATCTCAGTATGTAAAAACATTGGCCTGTTCCTTTAATTGTGCCATTGTGCTGTGCCTTGATCACACGCTGTCATTAATGTTATTCACACACCATACTTTATTTGGTATTGTGTCAAGTATCAACAGATAATCTACTGTATGTATTCACATTATCTTGCATGATTGGAGGATAAATTACTAAAGTACCTACGCAAAAAAAGCAAATCTCAATTTTTTTTCTCTTTTTATAGCATTTGCAATATCCTATGTCTGCTGAGGGCTACTGCATGTGGTCAAATAGACAAGCATATTTGTACCTCGACACTTCCTCTACAGCAAAGGCCGTGCATGTCATCCTCCCCTTCGATCCGTTTACTGTAGTATAAAGTATTATTGCACCCAGGAGGATATCGTCTGACTGTTTTGTCAAGAATCATTAGAATACTTCTGTTTGATTGCTTGCATTACTGCGGCCAATAGTGCATCCCCTGTGAGTCTTTTTATGGGCAGTTCCATTGGGATAGGGAAAATAACTTGATTTGAAGACTCAGAGCGATCAATGCGCTGGGGTTTGTTTCACTCATGCTTCATGTACTGGAAAAACTGAAACACAACATTGCAGAAGATACAGATTGCTAAGTGTCATAACTTTAAAAAGGATTCTCACTTGTGTTTTGTCAGAAATATCCGGTGTGTATTTGAGGTCAGCCATTGAAAAATGTGCTGTTCTCAAGGCTTAACTTTTTTGTTTGCTCTCTTCCCTGTTATTTATTCACTTTGTAAAAGTAGGTTCATGGAATAGTTCTATTGGTTGGTATTATATAATAGCTCCAATTATGTGGTGCCCCTAACTAACAATCTCTATGAAGTACAAATAAATGATAATACAACACGGTATTATGTCATTAGAATGTGTTGTCAGAAACATACTCTGAAATGAAGTTGAGATAGAAACAGCAATGTTAAACTTGTGCATAAGTCACATCTAATGCCTGTGGGAGAGTGTGAGATGGATGTGATTAGAACCACGAGTTTCCTTTGGCCTCAGCTCCCAGCCACAACACCAACCAATCAGAGCCAGGGACGGAGCTCTGTACGGCACTTCATAAAGCAAGTGTTAGCAACACATGAGCAGCAGCAGAAAGTCGTCACCACTGACTTCATTAGACATAAACCCAGCTGTATGCTGAATACCGAGGGCCCCAGTATTTACTGTAGGAAATAATAAGCTTATATAGATTTAACTATTGTCAGTGCCACTGATGAATGTGACTATCCACATTCAGATGTTATACTTCAACAGTACTATTGTTAAAAAGAATCATGTTTTTGTGCCTGGTTGGGTTTCACTTGATTTTATTCTTCGATTCCTATATACTGTCGATCTTATGTGCAGCCGTTTAGAAACGCGAGTTTATGAAATATGCTATATAAATACAGTGGATTGGATTGGAGTCTTGATGACATCAATGTATGCATACTTTTTACTTGTGCATTTCACATTTAATTGTGCACAAAAGACAAACATCTGTTACGGTTGCTAGTGGCCATTTAGTTAAGCATCACTTATTCTTGTGGAAGTCCTCAAGCTACAGCTGAACTCGGTGCAGACGTTAAGCATGCAGCCTTTTCTGTCACGTTGTTTGCAGAAAGTTGCTCAGTCATCTCGTCTTAATAAAGAAACCTCTCCAAAGCTTTGTAATATAGTGACCTTGTTTTTGTGCTCAAGCTGATCCAACACCATCAGGTTTTCTGTCACTAGTTTACATCCTCAAAAGTTCTCAAAGGACTCCCACAAATATATCTGCCAACTAGTGCAGGGAATTACTGTAAAGGTATTGTTTGTGTTAACTAGAAATCTGGCTTGACACACAGTCACTTCCTTATAGTATAGAGGTGTTTCAGAAATGTGGGTATTTTACAGTATATTCTTTATTTAGTCATTGTAAGAGGTTGTAGCTATTGAACTTAGTCATAACGCATATGCTTATGTAGCAGTTATACAGTCATGAGCTCGAAGTTTCCCTCGAACATACAGCAATGTGCGGTCACACCATTGATTGTTTCCTGCAGTGCCAACAAGATAATCAATACTTGAGCTATTTCACCTCCTCTTTAGCCACTGATCGGCCATGTAGTCAAGCGTTGTGCTCTGCGCCATACACTATATTTATCCAGTACGCACCCTGCAGAGACAGGAGAAGTCTCTCTTCCACTCTAAGAAATCAACTGGATCCTGGAGGAAATATCAAATGTTGGCGGACAGTAAAATACATTTGAAAAACAAAAGGAAATGTTTACATTTTGTATCATTGAGAAACTCAGGTCACAAACATATACTGTAAAATTAAGAATGGACTTCTTGTGGCCAACTTCTTCCTGTAACCATAAGGAAATGGTGGCTGGCTCCTGAGGTTCCTGGCTCCTGTGGACAAACTTTTTTGCCCTTTTTTGCCCTCTTAAGTCATTATTGAACACAGGATGTCATTCTTACCTCCACGTGTTTGTCTTAACATGCACAACATTGTACTGATTTCATTTCATTTCGGTTTCATTTTCGCCTTATTCTCGATTGTGGAGCTGGCTCCAAAAAAGGAGTGCTAGTGTTCTCAACAGTCTCCCATCCAAGTACCAACCAGGCCCTATTGCTGACCGGATTAGACATAGTAAAGGCAGTATGTATAGCTTCAAGAAACTGAAAAAGTAAAATGCATAATCCCATTAATATTAAGCATAAATACTGTATATCATTTTATTTTGCTTTTCCTTAAATCATTTGGTCACAAGTAAACTCAAAAAACTAACTGCTGTCTCTTGTATCTTCCTTTTGCAAAAATCTCTTCATCTCTATGATTTATGAATCTCTCCACTTTGTTGCTACTGTTTTGTGGTGTACAGTGAACCTGAATTTTCTCACAGATTATTTTTTCAGAGGAGAAATATTAGTAAACGATTAAAATGTTTGTTTTGCTGTCTCCACTAGGCACCAAGCAATGAGACCTTGCCAGTAACCACAAAACTGAGATGTTCAGAAAAGAAGTTGCCAAGGGAAACGAGCGCGCATTTATAGCAGAAGTGAAGCACCATTATCCTGTATGTTAAGACCATGATCTACTCTAATGTTTTGGTTTGGATTTTTTTTTTTTTTTCTGGAATGATTTACTGGATAATTTGTCAGGCTCCTAACTTATTCCTCAGTTATGTAACATCTCTGGCTCTTTTTAACATGTTGAGACTGCAAACGTAATTATTAATTCCCTTTCATAGCACAGATCTATCTCCTGTATAATCCACTATGGGTTGAGTAGAAAATTGGGGCGAACTGCGTTTATAAGGAAATATGTGCCCTCAAAAAGAGGCACTTTTAAAGGAATAAAACCTGTTTCCGATTCAAAGCATCCGCTCACCCATAGCTCAGCTGCATTAATGGAACGCAGAGCAGGGCAGAGCACCGGAGTCATTACACATCCCACCATCCATTAGCTGGAATTGTGTTGACTTAAAACTACTTTTTATACATATGAGGAAGAAGACGTTTCAGACTAGGTTAAGTTTTCCCCCTCTTTAGAAATACACTTGTAACATAACACGTATACATTTTAAAATCAGTCAAGTAGTGCCCAGGAAACAAATGTTGAAATGAAAAGTTTTATATCCAATAGCCTAGTGAGTAAGGCTGCTGTGGTCCATGTTTCTCTCAGATCTTCCTCCTTCGCCCTCTGCTGTCCTACATAGCAGTGGTTCTCAAACTTTTCACACATAAAGTCGCCTCATCTCATAAAAGAATTGACCTCCGAAGTAATACCTCATAAAGAATTTGGCATTTAAAGCACCGCCAGGCTTAATCAAATCAGAACTAAACCAGGTTAAAAAAAAAAAACATATAACTACAAATTAAATTATTATATTATCTAATTAAAATAAATAAATTCTAGAATCGCACACGGCCCCGAGTTCCACCAGTACAAGTACCCTCAGTGGGACACACACCACAGTTTGAGAATCACTGCAATATGTTGATATACAATAACCTTTGAAAATATATAAATCAAATATTACTCAAGTACAGTTGAAAGCACGAAACAAAATATACAAATTTAACATTTAATTTGTTATTGATTCTTTTATGATCTGGAGTTGCTCCTGTGAGCTGTTGTTGATGACAAGAGCTAATCCCTGTAATATCAGTACAATATTGTTAAGATAATGTCTGACCTTTATTTGACCAGGAAAATCCTACTATATTTACACAATCTAATGATATTTTTAAAGTGTTTTGCCTGAGATTGATGTTTTGAATATATCGGCGTGATAAATAATAATTTAGTGTTTACAAAAGATCTTCTAAGGACACAAAGCAGATTGCTGCTACAGTCTACCCACAAAGTCGTACATTCTCAGGTTCCTTGGCTCGTACATCGGCCAATACTTCAGTAAGTGTGTCCTTTGGATCACTTCTTAATTTCCTCACACATATCAATTGGGCTTCCTTTTTGTACCTGTGCAGTATATCAACAATTAGAAGGGTTCGTTCTGTCCATGGACAAACAGTGAAATCCTACGATGCAGCCCGCTCTAAACAGAGTCCTCTCCAGGGACGTGTTGCCTTAGTCACTTTCCATCACACAGAGTAAAAACCGGTGATGTTGCCCTCGGGGAGCAGCAACAGCAGCCTCCCGTGGTGCTCCCTGCCACTGAGGCTAGGCCCTTTACGCTGACAGGAAACTCCAGTATTTGATATGTCTCAATCTGCAAAGCCAGGGGTTAACAAAGGACATAAGAAATGCACTCTGTATTACTTCAACCAAAAGACTTTCATATGTGTTTTTGTTTAGGTCTGTGGTGTATCTCCCACATCAGTATCATCTCAGAATGGCATTGAGGGACCACATCATTTCTTAGGAACAGGTACGTCCCCCTGCTACCAAGAATTAAGCACAAAAACTTGCAGTATTGAATTAACTTAAATGGCCAATGGTGCATTTCTTTCCATGCCACACTCAGCACCCTTACTGTATGTTCTGAAGAGTTATGTAACCATGCAAAGACCAAACCAAAGAAAAAAGTCTAAATCTTCAAATGTCAGACCTTTATTTTGACTATGCATGTGCACTGAAAACAGTTAATCCAACATATTTGTTTTCCTTTGTGTTGTTGATGTATGTAAGCGTTACATTTCTGAGCTCACGTGCCCCCGACTGATTCAGAGCAGTTTCATAAGCGCTCCGGTCCTGGCATGAATTTTGAATTATGCGTCCATTATAAACTGACATAATGAACTATGACCAGCAGAGGGGGCAATTGGGATTTCATTCATGAAAAAAACATACTCTATGGATTTCATTGAACTTTCTTATAACCGAATCTGGTCATTCAAGTAGACATGCATGCAGTCTGGTTACTACTTTGTATGAATTATTACACTATTAGAAATATGGTGTAATATCTACATTACCACTAGGCTAGTTGCAACAATAGTTAGAAAAAATCTGCCTATTTAATGCAACAAGATGTTTTAAGTACAGCATATCCACAAACATGTCTTGATGTTTTTTTTACTGTCAGGCTTGCAAGTAATTGGGCGTCATCACAGGTCTTATGCATAGACAATAGAGATGGTTTCATACATGGAGCTTGCAATTGAGTCGCAAACATTTCTGGGATTCCTATTCCTGTATGTTACATTTACTACATGAGATTTAGAAATGTAAATACTGGCATCACGGTTGTCTGTACCAGTTGTATTTATCCACAGAGACCAAGCAGCTAACAAAGTTGTTTCACAGCTCTGTTCTGCACTTTTTAGCCCATTCTAATCAATGGATAGTGTTGACTTGTTCCCCCTAAAAGAATATAAACATAGGATTTCATCGAAAACTCTTTTTTCCCCCTATAAAACAATGTTGCCTGGTACCTATATGTTCAGTGATTTCTGTAAACATAGGCTCTGGGGGAAGTAAAGGTGCCAGGGAACTATGTCCATGCTCAGACTATCAATGCCAGGTAGGTCTTCCGATGATTCACAAGCATATTTTTTGCCTTTGAACATTACCCTAATCCTCCCCTGTAACCTTAACACTGAGCAACTATAAAGATTCTGTAAGGTTAGGATAAAAGTTATGGGGGTCATTTACCAAGCTCATGTGCAAAACGAGTATGAACAAAAGTGGATCAGCAGCAGAGTAATAAACACATAATAATCAGCAGTTTCTCAATTGCATAGCCTCTCAGATTCGGGACCCTATGCAGTAGTAGTAGTAGTAGTAGTAGTAGTAGTAATTACTGCCCCTTCCTGTACCCCTCTCAAGATTATCCGCAGCCTGTTGTGTATTTCCCTTTGTGGAGCCTGCTAAACAATTGCATCATTTAAAACCATTCATTCATCTCGAGCTGCTACCATGGCAACAGTGGATGAGTGGCACAAACAGACTCAGATTTGGTGACCTGAATGGGATAGGCGACATGGGGCACTGGGACAGTTGTGGAGACTGTCACCTGGCAGCACAACGATCAACCACATGGGACTACCAGGCTGGTAAGTTTGTAATGAGCAAAATGATTATTTCATAAATGTATTCTTTAAAGGAAACAATGCCTAGCTAACTGTATCTGTTTGAGTTCACTTAGCTCATGTTAACAGTTAGTTAATGTAGACTTCAGGAGATGTAATATACTGAATGTTGAAATCCGTAATTTTAGGGGAACGTTTATCGTCCAGTGTCCATGAACTTTCAATGTTGCTGGAAACAATCAAAAGAAGCAACAGTTAGACTGTCGGGTCACACTTGGTAAGTAGACTAATCTAACACACAGCAAGTAGTGTCCAGAAGCTTTTGCGTGAATGGTAACTCCAGTCTTTTACATTTTAAAAGCCTCACTAGTTTATTATTATAACATGTAACAGTTAACGTTATTGTACTTTTCCCCGAATTATTTTTGTTTCGACTCCACAATTCCAAGGGCTATAAAGATGCATTGAAAATGAAAATAGTTAATAATCAGCTATGTGCAAAATTATAACTTGTTTTTACAGACCATGACACAACATAGAGCTTATCAGCCACTGCTTCCTGCTGCAAACAAACACCTACAGCAGAAATGGGACAAAGCTGCATATGATTTACACAGACAGAGAGTTTGTAAAGTAGTATCTAACTAATAGGTACTTGTGACAACATGTAACATTAGAGATTGTTGTGGATTTCCAAAGGTTAAAGCTGCCAAACCAACAATCAACACAGATGCACCAAAGATATATGGTCATTTGGCTTTGAAACTGAAGAAACAAAGAGTAAGTATGAAGTACTTATTTAAAAGAATTGTCACAGTGACCGCTGTTGTCATTTTCCATTTTAGCTTGACGAAGAGAGGAGTATGGAAATAAAGAGAGAGAACAGCATACTTTTGGAAAAAATCACTCGCATTATGCAAACAACTGGAGATGTGGACAATGTGAATTGCTTCAAAAAGAAATTGTGAGTTAAGATTTGAAATACATTAGTTGTCGATGTCAAAAAATGTAAACTTAAGTTGTCATTTTTATGTTGTAGCAGCCTTAATATGCAGCCCCGACAAACAGAGTTCCTTCGAATTGCTCATGAGAATCAGCGACTCCTTCAGCGTTTAAACCAGTGCAAACCTCATTACAGCACGATTACCTGGGAACAAGACTGGATTAAAACTATCAAGCTGAGGGACAGCATTGCACTGTACCCAAGGAGAACAAATACTAAGGTTACTATGTTTCACATGATATTAGCACATGTGCTTTAAATAATAGGCCTACATCTGCAATACAATAATTCCAATTCTGTTTCTGGGACAGGAAAAGCTCTCATAGAGGTCAATGGAAGAATACAGTCAAACAAGTCAAGAGAGAAGAAGGAAAATCATGTCTAAAGTAACACAAAAAGAGACCGCACCGGTCCCCATGAACATGAACAAAAAGAGTGAATAAATGAATGACCAAATATCACCAATCTCAGAACTTGTGTCAAATCTACTTTGAAATGTGGAATATTTGGAATGTATAACATGTTGTTTTGTTGTGGTTTTAGATTGGTCTTATTTGCATTTGCATTAAACCGGCATTATACATGTATATTTCATTTTCAAGGTTCATTCAAAGGAAATCTTAAAAGGGTTAATAAATGTAAATGAATGGAATAGCATCACTGTAATTTATACAAAGCAGAAGTTCTACAGACATAGAACTTCACTGATAGCTTTTTTTAATTATTATTTTATTTATTTGTTTGTTTTTTAAGACAGCTGAACCTTTCTACAAAGACGTAGTTTGTAGACTTATCTGGGATGAATAAACTACTAACACAAGACAGCGGAACTATATGTAGTCTTTGTTTCCTGACGGCACCATAAACCGACACACTCAACGCTGAAAGAAGCCGCGTATTTGAACATTGCTAGCAAGCTAGCACATATTTTAGAGTAGTTTAGTATTTTTGTTACTGTACGAGAATGACATACTTTTAATGAAACCTAGTTTTATACTTAACCAAGCAAAATGAATCTCGACAGGCTTCGGAAGCGAGTACGACAGTACATTGATCAGGTAACACCCCAGTTTTCGAGTAGCCGGCTAGCACAAATGTAGCACATTAACAGCGTAGAATCTCGGTTTATACAAAGTAGTCATATTTTCCTGATCAAGCTGGACTATATTTTCATTTATTTGTGGTCACTTCCTTACTTTGCAGCAACAGTATCAAAGCGCTCTATTCTGGGCCGACAAGATCGCATCTTTATCCCATGGTAAGTAAAGTAAAGTGATAACTGCTGCCCAGTTTGTGTCAGTAGACATTACTTGTACTGGCGGTCAGAAATTGTTGTTGATCCTGGAGCTTTTAAGGAAGTAGTAATAATGTAGTTATCTACGTAAATACTCATAATAATCCATTTTGCTGTGCAATGCAAGGAGTATGTCAGTTGAGAAATGGAGCTATCTTGAACTTTACCATTACTCTCTTGGCAGAGGACCCCCAAGATATTTACTGGCTTGCTCAGTGCCTTTATTTGACCTCACAATACCATAGAGCCTCCCACGCCATACGTTCTCGAAAACTTGATAAGGTAATGCAGCGTGTTAGTAAGATATAGATCTAGTTTGGAAGTTCTCAATTTAAGCCAACTAATTCTATTTTGCACAGATGTTTGGAGCATGCCAGTATCTTGCTGCGAGATGCCATGTAAGTAATGAAAACGGCTGTATCACTAAACAGTTTGCAATTGACTCTGGGTGATTTTTTTTTTTTATTGCCTATATTTTTGTTAGTATGCTGCTAAAGAGTTTCAGCAGGCTCTGGATATTTTGGATGCAGAAGAACCAGCCAGCAAGAAGCTGCTGGAAAAGGGTGAGAAGGAGGAAACTGTCACACCAGAGGCAACTAAAGACTGGGGCATGTCGCCTGCTGCAGTAAGTGTACATATGTGAGATTGGTCTTGTGCTTTTGCTATTTTAATCTGTGATAACACAGTGACTGTCTGGCTGTGACAAATATGTCTGCTTAAAACATTCTTATGTGAGCATTTATTCATATTGTATAATAATCATAATAATCATAACGCTACACTTGTATTGCACTTTTCAAGCCTGTGTTACCAATGTTCTTCAAGCGCCACACTGTAACCATCATTAATTCACCCCATACTCTGTGGTGGTAAGCTACTATTGTAGCCACAGCTGCCCCTGTGGTAGACTGACAGAAGCGAGGTTGTCAATCTGTGCCATCGGCCCCTCCGACCACCACCAACCACTCACACACACACATAGGCAAACACACTCATTCATTCTGGCCTACTGGTAATGTTTTTAGTGGTATGGGAAACTGGAGCTAATCGCTGCGCCACCGTGCCGCCCACTTATAAATGATGTTATGGCATAATCATGTTTTTTTTTCTAAACTTCAACTTTTATTTTGTCAGATTAATAGCTCCATTTCCCTCCTGCGGGGTAAAATCTATGACGCTATGGATAACCGTCCACTGGCTACCTCCAGTTACAAAGAGGCCTTGAAACTGGATGTGTACTGCTTTGAAGCCTTTGACCTTCTCACAGCCCACCACATGCTGACTGCACAGGAAGGTAAGCTTGTTCTGTGCACAGGTTACATTAACCGAGAATTCTCCATCATTTACTGAATATTTTGAACTTTGACAAAAAGCCGTAATTAAAGTCCAAACGCAGCACTGCTCTATCTGTGTGGTAGTGCGAAAATAAATAATTAATTATTATATAATGATTAATTCAAGCTTTTGAAAACAGACGATGTGGAAAATTGCTTTTTATTTATTTATTCATGGTTTGAATTGAAGAAATGCTACAATTTTAGTAGTGAAATATGAGCTTTAATATTATTATGCTTATAATGACGAGCACAGGGTGGCTCCGAATAAGTTTTAATACATTTTTATTACAAAATTAATGTTTCATGATTCTATTCAGAAATCTTGTTGAGTTTAGTTCTCCATTTATCCCGCAATCTCAGATTTTTTCCTGCATACATCTCAATAAACACCTAAAAAATGCATATAATGATTAATTAATGACTGATGAAAATAGCTCATGGTGGATTTTTTTATGCCCCTGTCTGTCCCTCCGTCAAAATGACTTGGAGAAACCACTGGTTCATGATACGTTTTTTTTAGATCACATTTTAGTGTGTGATGTTTCTTGTAGAAAAAGATTTCCTGGACTCCCTCCCTTTGAATGAGCAGTGTACAGAAGAGGAGGAGGAGCTGTTACATTTCCTTTTTGAACATAAATTAAAAAAGGTATTCACAATTTTCTAAATGCTTTTGTACTTGTTGCTGTTCTTGATGGACTTTGATTTTTCTTTTCCAGTACAATAAACCCAGTGAGTTGGTGGTTCCTGAAATTGTCAATGGTCTTCAGGACAATTTAGATGTTGTTGTGTCACTTGCTGAGAGGCATTATTACAACTGTGATTTCAAGATGTGCTACAAGCTAACATCAATGTAAGCTATGTAGTGTTGGTGTCAGTAATAAAATATTGTGAAATATTTTAGAACTTACTCATATTTTGTGGTACTTCTACAGTTAAACATTGAATTTATATTGAAGTGCTCTTCATTTCAGGGTAATGGTTAAGGATCCTTTTCACGCCAATTGCCTACCTGTTCATATTGGAACCTTAGTTGAGCTTGGAAAATCAAACGGTAATAATAATGCAATTCTTTATTTGAGCTATACAACTTTCAGCCCAATTAATTTTTTTTCTTTCTATTTTTTCAGAGCTGTTTTATCTTTCACATAAACTTGTGGATCTCTATCCAAACAATCCAGTAAGTGACATAAGTGCTTCTTTTCGTCATGAATGCTCCATAGTGTCACTGCTAATCTATCATCACTGTAGGTTTCATGGTTTGCGGTTGGCTGTTATTATCTTATGGTTGGCCATAAAAATGAGCACGCTCGACGCTATCTTAGGTAAGTACATCATGAATGTATTGTGTATGTTTCCTAAATTTGGAATCTGTTGTAGAAATGTATTTATTATTTTTGCAGCAAAGCTACCACCCTTGAACGGACCTATGGACCTGCCTGGATCGCATATGGTCATTCATTCGCTGTAGAGAGTGAGCATGATCAAGCTATGGCAGCTTATTTCACTGCTGCCCAACTAATGAAAGGGTAAAATCTTAAATGAAAAAATACAAGGTTATGCAGATGTGTTTTGTCTGTATCGAGGTTTCACAAAGCATTGTGTTATTTTTGACTATAATACAGGTGTCACTTGCCCATGCTGTATATAGGTTTGGAGTATGGTCTGACAAACAACTCCAAACTTGCTGAACGCTTCTTCGGCCAGGCACTCAGTATTGCCCCAGAGGACCCTTTTGTCATTCATGAGGTGGCAGTGGTTGCCTTTCAGAATGGAGAGTAAGTTGTGTAACAACTTATGAACTGCTTGTGTTTATTTATCCATCAAGCATTTAATTGGGAATGCTTAAAACAAATTGTAGAAGGAATGGTACTATTTATTGGTGGTTATATGAGTAATGAGTAAAGTATTTTGTTTTCTTGCTTTCAGCTGGAAAACGGCAGAACGATTATTTCTTGATGCTATGGAGAAAATCAAAGCCATTGGCAATGAGGTAAGTAAATGTTTGTCCATTTGTTCAGTTTTTTCTTGGTTTACGGGACCAATAAAGACTGCATGTGTCTGCCATTAATAGGTGACTGTTGACAAATGGGAACCTTTGCTCAACAATCTGGGTCATGTGTGTCGAAAACTCAAGTAAGTACTGTTTATTCAGGTACAGAAGAGCTGTAAGGAAAGCTTTGTGCTCATTAAATTATCGAACAGACAAATGTAGAGGTGATATTTGGAATTCAAGAGCAGTTTATTATTAGCAACAATTGTGCACTGCTTTTTTCAAATGTTTATTGCCAATTTATGCAAAAATATTACAGAATTATGCACAGTCTCTATTGAAAGGACATAAGGAGCATAGAAAAAGTATTTAAGTGGTTGAAATGAAAGCACTGAAAACGTGCTTTGAGTGAGGAAAATCTATGCATAATGAACTGTTCAAGATAAACGAATTAATTATGGATTAGGATATGGAGATCTATTTTGCAATCCAGTATATTCCAAATGCAGCTTGGGTTACACAGAACATTAAGTATGGAGTTTGCATCTAAATAAATGTGTCCAATAGGCACAGTCATACATACAAAAAATAATGTATTCATTTGATATCTATTACTAAAAATCTGATGCTTTTATTACGACAGTTTGGTTCAACTTTTTTTCCTTGAAGTCCCACTGCTAATGCCGGAGACAAGCCAGGCCCCCAGAAATGCATCAAAATATATAAATTATTGCCATAGTACTGTATTGGTTTCAAAAGTAACAAACAAACAAAAGTTGTGGTTTTCTTAATTGTCTGTGTGGAAATGTTTACTATTTGATATTATTGATTGAACTGTATTGATCTGTATTATGTATTTCATAATAATGTCACTTTATTTTGTGTGTCTCAAGGAAGTATGACCGGGCTCTTGAGTACCATAGACAGGCACTTGTCCTAATACCACAGCATGCATCCACATATTCAGCCATCGGCTATGTGCACAGCCTGATGGGTGACTTTGAAAGTGCTATCGACTATTTTCACACGGTAGGTTGATGTTAAGTTAAGGCTGGAACAACGTTATTGTTCACGGCATTTCAGCTATTCTGTGTGTTGAAACGGGAGGCTTTTAGTACCATAAACCCAACATCAAGCATAGAACAGTGTGACCAAGGTTATTTCTGATGGCTGTTTTCATCTTTATAGGCACTTGGATTAAAAAGGGATGACACATTTTCTGTTACTATGCTTGCTCACTGTATTGAGATGTATATTGGGGACACGGATGCCTATGTTGGTAGGTGACATTGTTAAAGTTGAGATATAATCTTTGTATTACATACTAGTCCTCATAATGTGTATCTATATGTAGCTGCTAGCCACAGACATTGTTTTTTATCTTTATAATGTAGCTACAGACGTTGATGACAAAGTAAGAGCAGGCCTGAACACTCCGGCACTGATGAAGATGCTCAATACTTCTGAACCTGGAGGCATTTTGGCTACGCCAAGACGGGAGGAAGCAGAAGACACCAGTGCTATGTCCTTGGAAACGCCTGTGTCTAATCCGGATAAGGTGATGTTGGAAACACCTCTGCGGCTGTCCCTGACCCTGGATTGTGACCTGTATGATAATGACATGATGTCAGACACCAGCACGTGATGTCCGAATGAGAGGAGGTGGACTCAAGGACTACTGTAAAACCAAAACCCTGGCATCTGTTCTGCAAAATGATTCTTCATTCATGT
Organism: Gobius niger; assembly: GCF_951799975.1. NCBI lineage: Eukaryota > Metazoa > Chordata > Actinopteri > Gobiiformes > Gobiidae > Gobius > Gobius niger. Next base: position 22,002,508 of record NC_136860.1, read on the forward strand.
GCATTCATTTAAAGGATTGGATTTTAGAAAGTTCTTCTGAATGTGTGGTTTGACCACATTATTATTATTGTCTCAAGACAGACTTCAAAATGCAAAGAACAATGTGCCTTGGTTGAACTTCAGTACTAGGCTTGGGTTAGAGCTGAAGACTTGGGGAAAATTCTCTGACATGTGGAACCAACACCTCAAAATCTCAAAGACTAATCAGTGCTGCCTGTGGCAGAATTGTGTTCCTTTTCCTGTGGATTTCATTTCTGAATAAAGAGCCAGCTATATACAAGCTATCTTGTTATAACTTGCTGTTGGTAATGCTCCAATAAATCATGAATTCTCTCAATGTTTAAATATCTTTATTGTCACATGTATTACTTTTGTTTTGTGTAATGTAAACATACTATTAAGATTACAATTGTATATTACTATTTTTAGTTTTATTGAAGTGTAATAATGGAAAGCAAACGGAGGGGTCAGCAAAGCCATCTATGGTTGGAACCTCCCACTGTACATCGCAGGTGAAAGATGACCGCATCAGGTTAGGGGAGGAGTTTTGCAGCATGGAATCAAAACAAACATCGCTTTTGGTCAGGCGCTTCCATGAGACCACTTCTAAATGGAGCTGTATCTGAGCGCCTTGACGAGCGATGGGCTGCACTCCGTCCAAGTCTGTTGTGGTTTACGGTCAGGACAGTGTATACCGAGACCAGGACACCGGCTCTACGTTAGTATATAGTTTTACTAGCTCTGTGTCCACACCAGAGAGATCCTCGGCTCGGGAGTGCGTGGAGACGAATGTAGAGGGTGGCAGACTCACTTTTCTTACTGGTACGTGGGGAATTGCCAGATGTTTAAGTTAAACTTCTGTAAAGGCTATGTAAAGAGAAACAAATATTACCAGTGACAGGTTGGAGGGATCATATTTAATTGATTTATCCCTGGCTTTTGTCCTAGTTCCTAGAGATCTCCGCGTGCGGTCGGTCCCAGTGAGCTCTTCATGCCCGGCGGGCACGAGCTCTGGACCGAGCAGCCCGTCGTTCAGCACTTCAGCCCAGGAGCCACAGTCCTAATGCGAAGTGACACGGAGAGTTATGGGACTGGTCAAGTCTCTTGAACATAGCGGAGAAATACATCGACATGTGCTACAGCTGAATATATTGTTCATTAAATGTGTATGATTATTGCTTTGTTGTGTTGCATGTAAACTATGGCAGAAATCGGTATTGACCCTGATAATAAATTACACAGGAAAGAAATCACTCTGTCACACTATAATCATGGATTTGGAGCATTGAAATAGAACTGCTCTGGACATCATTATATTACTATATATTATCATAGATGGCATGCTCTGGACCATTGAAGTAGAATACAGCTCAGGGCATTATTATTTTATTATATATTATTTGATCCATGCTCTGGACATTATTTTATTATTATATCATATTATAGATTCATGCTCTGGACGTACTGCACCCACCTATGGCAGTTTGCGAGATTGCCAAAACTCTCGCGAGAACAGGGCCTTGAGGCAGAGAAGAGGGAGAGAAATGAGGTCTGAAAAAGACCAAATGACTGTGAGTAAGGAGAAGAGCACGGTGGAAATCCAGTTCAGAGACATACCGCGGGAGCAGGACAACACAAGTGCAAACGCCAAGCAGAAGGAAGAGAAAAGGGAGATTTTTACCAAGGTTGGTGGTATTGTTTTCGTGTTTCGTGTACACAGCCATGGGGGGGAGGTGAGAGCTGTTCAGCACCGGGGACAGCGACAGCGCGAAACGCGGCGGATCAACGACAGAATTTAACAACGTGTCTGATAGCCTAATGCACTAGGTTTTAGTCTGTGTCATCAAAGATAAAAGCAGCTAAACGGACGAGGCTTATTCGTGTGCGCGACTGTTTTATAAAAGAAAAGAACTGCAGCCTGTTTTATGTGTAAGCCTTATTATGCACAGTGTATCATTAATCTCGCAATCATTTTAAAAGGTATGCCGATGATATTGCTGCATGTGAGCACAGTGAATACAAAATCAGCTTCTCACACTGTTATTGATCAAATATGTGTCATCTTAAGGTGGTGATTCGGAGGCTTCCACCGGGCATATCAAAGGATCAGCTCGAAGAACAGCTCAGTCCCCTACCTTCGTATGACTATTTTGAATTTTTCTCAGCAGATCAAAGGTAATTTGAATAACCTTATGTATCAAATACTTGACCCATACACATGTAAGTAATGCTTATATACTCTCTGCCCAGTTTGTACCCTCATCTTTTTTCCCGAGCATATATTAACTTTAAAAACCCCGAGGATATCCTGCACTTCAGAGACAGATTTGACGGCTATGTCTTCATTGATAACAAGGGTGCGCAGTCTTGTCATAAATGATACAAAAATGCAAAACATGAAGATTGCAAATGGAACATGTTATTAGTCGATGTATTGTTCTTGTTTTAGGTCTGGAATACTCCGCAGTGGTGGAGTTTGCTCCCTTCCAAAAAATATCAAAGAAGAAACTAAAGAAAAAAGATGCTAAAGCTGGAAGCATCGAGGAAGGTAACAAAGCGCAGAAGATTCCATGTATTCATGTATATTATCAGGTTTCAAATTATGATCAATATATATAAATATGATGAAAATGATTATTTATTATAGATCCAGAGTATAAGCGATTTCTTGAGATTTACTCCTGTGATGAGGAAAAATCTATGGCCAATCCTGAGACACTGTTGGGGGAGATTGAAGCAAAAACCAGGGAGCTCATTGGTAAAGGCACAATTTAAAAAAAAAATATATATATTATTCTTGACTTGATTTGTTTTTTGCTACTGTGTTTTGCAGCCAAACGGACAACGCCCCTCTTGGAGTACATTAAAAATAAGAAAATTGAGAAACAGGTGAGTAAAGGAAGTTTGTAAAACATGGTACCAGTGTACATGGTTTGTAACTATGACAATTGTAACTGCAGAGAATACGAGAAGAGAAAAGAGAGGAGCGGCGCAGACGTGAACTGGAGAAAAAGCGGCAAAGGGAAGAGGAGAAGAGGAAGAGGCGTGAAGAGGAACGACGCAAACGCAAAGAAGTGGAAAAGCAAAAGAAACTGTCTGAGAAAGACATCAAAATCAAGGTAAAGCTTTGGACAACAGTATTTGAACACAGAGAATATCAGAGTGAGTGTGTCGTGTTTTCTTTTATGTAAGCTCTTAAAGAAGAGCGACAGAGATGACGATGTTGACTCGGATCGAACGAAGGATAAAAGTGACGTAGGAGAGACAGAGCGGTGCAAATGGGAGAAGACCGGCAATCAGATGAAATCAAAGGAATTCAAGGAAAAGTAAGACATCGAAATTTCCTGAAATCCAAAATGCAGTCTGAAGTCTTTGTTGAGGTTTGTGGGGGTGGGGTGGGGGGTGGGGGGGGTGGAAAAATGTTTTGTTGATGACTTAAAATATGCCTGGCCCTGCTTTGATTGAACTTGCACATGTTTTCCATTTCCCAAATAAGGTTATTTCAGCATCTTTATGTGTGTTATACTCTGGTTTGTCCAGTAGAGGTCAGCCAGAGAGTGACAAGGAGCAGCAGCACAGCCGCAGGCAGAGAGAAAAAGATCACAGGGTGAAAGATGAGGAAAGGAAACGCCAAAGGCACCATTATGAGTTTGACAAGTTTATGCGCCGCAAAGACGAGACCAAATGGGGGAAAGGCTACTGCCAAGACAGAGAGGAAAGGAGAAAGAAAGAGGGACACCACCACAGCTATAACTACTGCCCCGACAATGGAGACAAACTGAGCAAAGAGGACCATGACGATCTGGGTAGTCGGAAGGAACGCCTCCGAAACAAGGTGAGCGAGAAGGTGAGCATGAGTGGGGACTCTATAGACTCCTTTAAGATTTTAGCTTTGTTTAAAAGTGAAATTCAAGTTACATAAATACAAGGTTTTAATGTGAGTATCGGAGCTTTTCCTTATATATGTGCCAGACCTAGAGTTCTGCAAAACACTTTAGGCATGAGATTGAAAAAAATAGAAACCTTTTATTGCCTTTTATAGCAGATATCAATTATAATAATTTTCTCAAAATTATACACTTTGGTTTTCCTTTTATTCGTAGGATCGTCCTGCAATGCAGCTTTATCAGCCCGGGGCACGGAACAGAAAACGCATGAGTTCGTCAGGTAAAAGTTTTGAATGCCTCCCAGCAGGCCACTCGCCTGAACCCACCACTGACCACTGCTTTGAGGCCGTCAATACAGGGTTGGACAAGAGCTTTGAAAAGAATAAAGATGAGCAATGAGTTGAATTGTTTTTTTTTAAATCAAGAACCATATCCAGTCGTTGTCTTCAAGTGTGGTTTTGTACATTTTTGTTTGAATGTTGCTTGACATTTTCTTGTTTTACATGGATTAGGTCTGATTTATTGTGCACATAATAATAGTATTATTATCATACATATACAAATGCTGCAAACAGCACAACTCACTGTTTTCTTCCCATGCGTTATTGTTAAGATACTTCCAAAGACAGCTTTTTATCAACATATTTTAGGCAGCTAGAAACATGTTTGTAAAAATGTCATCCTTCAAGTGTTGAGACGTGACTTGCAAACCTGCAAATGTAGACAGAATAATTTTGTAGATAACAATTACAAGGTGTATTTTATGTGTTTTAGTGAATTACAATATATTAGCGAATTATAATATATTATACGAGTATTAATCTAATTTAAAGAAGTATACATTTTGGAAAATAAATTGTTTATTCACAAAGAACACATACAGTTCTTTTTGTATAAGGCAAGATTGTATATTTATATTGTTTCAAGACCAGAATGATGTTAAGTTCTTCTAAAAGGCCTTATTTTAATCCTGCACATTATTTGTCAATCAAGCCTTCTGTGTCATCTATTTCCTGAAATGTGATGAAATAAAGCACTTTTACTGTTTCAGGCTTTTCCTCTGTGGCGCGGTGTTGCACAATTAATTCAGTTACAGTGCAGGCGTTTTTTTGATTTGCCAGTTGTTAATGTGTGAGTCATCTGCATGAAGAAATACTGTATACAGTGCACTATGTTTTCCTGGGTGTGTATGAGCTGTGGTTATCCTGAAGGCGCGTGCTGCGTTTTAACTGTTGCGTGAAAATGGACACAAATGAGTTCACACTTTTGATAAGTGTCAAATCAACAGGAAGTATGTCATGCAAGAACAAATCTTTGGGTGTTTCCACTTACACTGAAACCACCAATAATTTGTTTTACTTTCTCTACCAAAATGGGCTGATTAAGTAAGGTCCACACATTTCTTTAAGCGTTTGGTGCCAGCATAAAGAAATTCAATCCTATAGGCACAAAACAAGCGCTCACAAAACAGTAATGTGGCTGAAGTTTGTAAATACACACTAATACTACTACTTCTACTAATACTCTTGCATTTACAACTGGAATTTATTACAAACCCTGCCTTGAAATTGGACATTTTTATTGTTGAGTAATTGTTTCTTGTTAGAATAAACTAGCAAACAAAAGAAAAGAGTAACACTTTATTTTACACAACCCTTGATACATTGTACCTAACAAAATTTAGTACAATGCAATGGGCTCTGTTATAATCTGTAATAACTTGTACCTATGTAGTACGTACACAATGGAATAATTTGTATTTGTAGTTTGTAGGTAAATAATGTAATAAGACAAAATTCTGACTCTATCCTTAACCTTAAACCCTAACTCTAGGGTCTCGTGTCCTATTACATTATATACTTACAAAGTAACAAGTTATTCCATTGTGTATGTACTACATAGGTACAAGTTATTACAGATTATTACAGAGCCCATTACATTGTACTAAATTTAGTCAGGTACAATGTATCAAGGTAGTGTAAAATAAAGTGATACAGAGAAAAGAATTGAGAATATATTCCACACCTCCAGCTTAAGCATGTGTTCGTATATAAAACATTTCTCACCACCTGCTCTGGACTTCACCTGTTACTATTGGTTGCCTTGTGAATTTTGCCGCCCTAGTTGTGAGGAATAAAAACTGTCACATGGGCCATTTCCTTTCTGATAATTTGGAGCCCCATTTCCTCAGCCCCCTCTATCTGTGCCTCCATCGCTAACCGACAAACGCTCTCTGCTCCAGGAGGTGAGTTACAATGCTGTACCATGTTCCATTATCATTGTTCTATTGTTTCATTTCAGATGTCTGTTCATGTATTATACACTCCTACAGTCTTTCCCTATGACCCACTTATATTTTTGCTTTGAACACGGCATGAGTTGTGTTGTTTTTATTATGTATTACTTTTTAACTTATCTTTATTTTATAATCAGTTGAGATTTACATATGTAAATTTGTGTGAATGCATGAGTTGCTGGCTCGTGTGTTTGTTTGAAAATCCCCCTATGACTTATGGTTTATGGTTTATGGTAAATTGACAGTACAGTTCTGTATGAAGTGGAAATATTGTGGAGCGGCAAAGTGTGATGTTATGAACTGACACAATTGTGTAGGGGGTAGGTTTTGACTATGTGAAAGTATCAATCACAACAACCCACTCCTTTCTCGAATACTACTTTCAGCTATTACCTTTCTTTAATCTACTGTTTTTAACATTATATTCAAAAGAAAGACTTCAATTATCCAATCAATCCACCAAGTGTAGCTGTATCTGTGAGCATGACAGTGACAGAAGTGTTGTTTGACATATAAGCAAATCATAATAAGAACATTAAACATGCTGGAGTGTTACTTAGCTACTGATTCTTTCAAAAGATTTTTTTCTTTTTTCAGAATAAGAAACATTTGATACTGAACTGTTTGTATAAATTGCAATTTCACAACAATTTCTAGTTTGATGATGCAACACATCTAACACTTATATATTAAAGATATGTAATTGCACGTTTTACCAAACTAAGAAGTGTAATGTGAGTCAAGGGTGTAAAAAAGAAAATACATTTTTTTTAGCAATAACTAAAAGTTGTGTCTAAATAACACTTCTAACACATTTTATCATGTTTTGTTGAAATACACATTTCTATTTTTATCTTAGCAAACCCCTCCACATTGAGACATGAATTCAAGCAGCAGCAAGTTGGACAATGCCACTTTATCCCTCTTCAAGAATGTCAACACCAGCATTGCCATCTCGGTCATCTACATAATCATCACTCTGATGAACCTAATGGGCAATGGCCTGTCCATGTGGCTTCTGCTCTTTCGGACATCTCCCAAAACCCCGTCTATCATCTTCATGATCAACCTCACCCTCACAGACCTGGCTCTGGGCACTGCCCTGCCCTTTCAGATTGCTTACCAGCTGCAGGGATACGACTGGAATCTTGGGCCCAACATGTGCGGGTACTGTCATTTTATACATTTTATACTTTGAACAGTATTTAATCTTGTGCTTCAGTTTTATACAGTAATGGCATGACATGAACAAATAAGTAAATAACTCAAGTAAAAACAGTATTATCAAGCCAAAGGATCACAGTCTTCGTGCTTGCCTGGGTAATATGTGAAGCACGGTGTCAGGAGGAAGTGCATCTGACCAGAAACATAGGTCATACCACAGAAATCAGTCACTGGAAATCACTGCTTAACATTTGCTATATACATTTATACTTAATAACATAATTAACCTTTTTTTCCCCACGAGTAAAAATAAGGTTATTTAACCTTGTGTTAATCTGCCATGGGAGGTTGTTATATTGTGATCAAATGTTTCTAAAACACAAGACAGATCAAACAGCAAAGTTTGGACTCTCAGAGGAAGTCGATGGCTTTAGTCTCCTCATAAACAGTGGTGTTGTTGTAGGACCCACATAGGCTGCGACCAATATAAAAATAACATGTGATACCAAAAAAAGCCATGTTTTGGAAAGTTTTATCAAAATATTGCATTTACTTACAGTTCTAATCCAGGCATTGATCAGAAGCCAGATCCAAAACAATTTATCAATAGTAATTTCATACAACAGCACCAAACCACTGAAGATGGTCCCCTGACCCACTTGTTGAGAACCACTGCTCTAAAAAGCTGCTTCTGTGACCTGTAAGACATTATACTATGCATCATGCATTACTGTACACCTCATTTCAATGTGGCTCTTTCTTCATAGTTTCCTTACCATGATGTTCTTCACAAACATGTACTGCTCCATCCTGACCATGATGGCCATTGGCATTGACCGCTACCTGGGCATCGTGAGGCCTCTGCTCTTCAGGGAGACCAGAGAGAGAAAGTCTTTGGCCATCATCAGTTGCCTCTTCATGTGGGGTTTAGTCCTGAGTGTCCTGTACCCACTGATGACTACGGACTTGACCTTTGACATCCCTGAACTGGGGATAACCACATGCTTCGACGTGTTGAAGAAAAACATGCTTCCGTCTCAAAGTGCTTGGGCTGCCTTCCTCTTTTGCACATGTTTTGTTCTGTTCTTCTTCCCTTTCTGCATCACAACATTTTGTTATATCAGAGTGATCAAACAGCTGGGCAGAGACTCCAAGACAGCGCAAAAAGATAGAGCTATACGTTTGGCCGTCATTGTTTTGATGGTCTTTACCCTTTGCTTTGCCCCTAACAATATCATTTTGCTAGCCCACACAACTATGAGAATATTTTTTAAAAAGTCTCTCTACACGGCCTATAAACTGACTTTATGTTTCAGTTGCCTCAATAGTTGCCTTGACCCATTTATATACTACTTTGCCTCCAAGGACTTCAGGCAAAAACTGAGACAGATAATGAACTGGCACAGCCTCAGTAGCACCGAATCAAAGATGGAACCCAGAGAGGCTTTATTTTCAATGCAAAGTGGGTTATGAAAGTCAGGCGTCTATGATGTCATGATGCAGCGAGAGAGGGGGAACACCGTACATTACACACAAACTTACTACTTGTTGTATCTTGTTCATTTGTGTGCATTTTCTGTTTTATTTGTGTTTATTGTCATGTTTTTGGTTATTGTGATGTACAGTAAATAAATTAAATCGTAAAGCCTACTCTTTTTTTTTAAATCCTGTAACAATCCACTTGCAACATAAAAGCCTGCACACACACAATTTTGTGAGGCATCAGGAATCAGGTATATTCAATGACATTTCAAAAGAAAAAAAGGTATACACAAAATAATCTGTTGTCAACAAATAATGAGACATTAGTTCTTCGTATGTGTTAGAGGTATGTTGCTTTTTTGTTTCTTTTGAGTCCATGTAGTTCTTTATTATTCGTCAATTTGATATTTTCCTATATTTTCATGTACACCTTTTTTTCTATTTTTTTGATTTGCATGGTTGAAGCAGGCAGATAATAATTTTTGGTTCAAAGGTTATTGGGATGGATTTTTTTTTTTAAACTTCTTTTTAATTTAATTCCAAAATGCATTGTGGAGCATGTAAAGAAGCGATGGATAATATTTTCAGGATTTTGTTGTTTATACAGCAGAGCCGCCTTAACCAATGGGCTAGCAGGGGCTGGAGCCCAGGGGCCTACCATAGTCAAGGGCCTATCACGGGGGCTGACAAGACCCTCGTTCATAAAAATAGAGAGTCTGCCCCACTGAAATAGCTCTAAATCAGGGGTGCCCAAACTTTTTGTCTCCGAGGGTCAAAATGAAAAGGTGCCTGTGAGTCGCGGGCCAAACACGGCGATGTCAAGCACGAAAAACACATATAACTGATACATATAATTTGATTTTATCTATGCAAATAACATGCCTGCATCTACAGCACCTACAGTAACTTTACCTCATTCGTTAACTCAAAGAAAATGCCACATTAGATTACTTTGAAAGTGTCGGTTCAGCATCAATTCTTTTATAAGTCAATTTTTAACAACCTTTGCTATAAAAGTTGGAAAACTGTGAAAGTTGCTGCTACAACGCTCTGTTATTGATAAACACCAAGACAACAGTGTTTCCTTAACTTTGCGAAAGGAGTGAAACAGCGCCCCCAATTTGACGCTGGTGGTCAAAAAGTGTACTGCCTCCATATTTACCGTTGAGAATGAATGGAAGAGAGTTAGTATTAACCACACGCAGCGCAAAAGTAGGTCACTCTCTGGCGGGCGGGCCAAATCTGGGATAAAAATCCAAATGACATAACATTATTTTAGATTATCAAAAAATACACTACCTGGGAAAATTTCACTTAACTGGCATACAAAATGTAGGAGTTATGCAAAAAATAAAAGCACAAAAATGTGCCTGGGTGTGATAGAGGGTTAATAAATGTAGGATTTTGGATTGACGCTCTCATAATTTTATTATTACCTTTGTTATCCACGGTTAATGGCTGCAGCTTGGAAAGAGGGCGGTATCCATATAATTGCGTCATCACGCATGCGCCAAGACGTCATTAGCCGTAGCCTGCTGCTGCCGTCGGTGCTGCTGAGTGGCTGAAGAGAGGTAGGTAGTTTCATTATTTACATTATATACCCTTGTGCTGGTTCAAAGTCAGCGCTATATATAGCCCAAATGTGTTAAATAAAAATCTAAAGAGAAACACTTTTATATTTGTTGCAACGTCTGTTTTCATGGTAGTAATAGATTCTCAATAATTGTTTTATTGAGTTATAGAACTGTGGGCATTATGAGGATAGATTATTGAATAACACACTTTTTGCAATGTGTTTTATTTTCATAGCCACATTAAGCAACGTTTACTATGGTGCTGAACCCTGTCATTTCAAAGCTGGTGGGCAAATTGGTTGTGCTGGCAAGTGCTTCTCCCAGAAGACAAGACATTCTTCGAAATGCTGTATGTTTTATTTCACTAAAATTTTGGTTTTCCAAAATTGCAATTTCTTATAACGGCTGTGGAAATGAATTGTCATAGCGAGTGCAAGCTGGATAATTGGATAGAACTATTTGTGAGCATGTTGCAACTTATTTCAATTTGAAACCGTGTGCATTACTGTGTTAGGACCCTAAATCAGATCTGTAATTGACAGAATGCCGCATGAGTAAAAAATGCACAAATTACTCACTTTTGCACATGGGCAAATGCTTAGTAAATGGGCCCTTAGTGTAACAATCTAATATTAGAATTTTGAAGCCACAGCTACAAAATCATTTATAGGCAACTATTGTTATGGTAAAAATAACAATTTTATTACGACTGCTTCACTGTTATTTGGCAGGGCTTAAGATTTGAGGTGGTTCCATCCTGGTTTAAAGAAACTCTTGACAAGGCACTCTTCAAGGCACCATACGAGTATGCAGTGGAGACGGCCAAACAGAAGGCTTTGGAGGTGGCCAGAAGGATGCCTTTTGTAAGTATGTGACTACAACACCAAAATAATAATTGTCACAAATCATCATTCTTTAATGCTATTGTATAGAAACACCTGAAAACTCCAGACATGGTCATTGGAGCAGATACAATTGTGGTAAGATGAAGGTAGATATTATTACAATCATAAACCCATTTCTGCTGCTGATTGTGTGTCTTGTGTGTTGGTTTTCATAGTCTGTAGACGGCCTCATACTTGAAAAACCAACAGATAAGAATGATGCTTACAGAATGCTGTCAAGGTGAGGCTGATGCAGTACAACAGATCTTTATGACTACTGTTTCTTCATTTTATGTCATTTATGGTTATTGTAGCCTGAGTGGTAAAGAACATAGTGTTTTTACTGGGGTCGCAATTGTCCTTTGCCATGAAAAAGGTATGTCAAACTTCTGTCTACAGCATTATTATATAGATTACATGTTAAAACTAAAGCATTTACTTTTTTCAGATGATGAAGTAGACTACCAATTAATTGACTTCTATGAAGAAACAAAGGTTAAGTTTGCTGATCTGTCAGAAGATATGCTGTGGGAGTACATCAACAGTGGTGAACCCATGTGAGTATGGCCCATGTGTGTATAACTGAGGTAATACCTATCGATTTTTGCTGACCTAGTAAGCTACATGACCCTGCATTTGAGGGATGTAGGGCATTTAGTTAATGATTAACTTGTTAGGAGGTTTTTTATGTATTTAAATTAACCAAGTAAGTAGTTAAGCAGTGTCACTAAAACTATTAACTAATGTGCCCCAGGGACAAGGCAGGTGGCTATGGAATTCAGGCTCTTGGTGGCATGCTGGTGGAGTATGTCCATGGAGACTTCCTCAATGTTGTGGGCTTCCCTCTCAACCACTTTTGCAAGCAGTTGGGCGTAATTTACAACAACCTTCCTTCCTCCGACCAAAAAAGCTCCTCTATCGTTCTATCTCATCACAACCAAGTCACCACCACAGTTATACCGCAAGTGTTAACCGGCGACCCATCTGTGAGCCCATTAGCAAGCCCAGCCCATAAGGTAAGGTGTCATTTCTTCCTCAAAGACTTTTTATTATTTATATTCATTTTACCTCTTGTAGGTAAAAAGGAAAAGTGACCAGAAGGATATGCATGAAACCTCCCAGCAAATGACCAACAGCCTGTCCAAACATGGAGAGAGCCAAGGGTCAGAGTACATGGCATTACAAAATATCACCAGCAGAGGGCGGAGTGTATCAGTTAGTGAAAACACTGAACCCAAGAAAGGAGACTTGCAGAGGATTATTACCCTCATGGATGGATTTAGATCTTCTAAGGTATTTGAACTACATTGAGTCAAGATGTGATATATTTCCACAGATTAAAATTAACTCATGTAATTGAACTTTTAATATTTCAGGCTTTATTTACCGCCTCCAAAATGGGAGTGTTTGACCTGTTGCAGAAGAGTCCAGGTTTGAATGCTTCACAGGTAGCTGCAGAAATCAAAGCTTCAGTCAAAGGAACTCGGTGTCTGCTGGAGGCCTGTGTGTCTCTGGGACTAGTAACCACCTGTGAGAAATGTCAGTAAGTTAGACGCACACATGTTGAATGGAAAATACCTTTAAGTCACATTCTTTTTATCCGTCGCCAGCTCACCAGAAGCCAGTGTACAAGAACAGCACGTTGGCAGCGCAGTTTCTGGGCTCAGATTCTCCATTCTCTTTGCATGGCTACATTATGCACACAGATAATGCAGTGTGGCCTCTTTTCTCTCATCTTGAAAATGCTGTACGTGAGGGAACAAATCAGCATGAACAAGCGTTTGGCAAGAAAGCACAAGATTTGTTTCAGGTGTCCTTTTTTTGTTCCGTTTAAGAAGACATCATGAAACTAAAGATTCAGTTATGAGCCAGTGAAAACCTTTGACCATGTTTTTTTCTCCTCCGTTGTCTTTAGGACTCATACTACGACAGCCAAGCTTTAAAACTGAGGTTTATGAGTGCCATGCATAGCATTGCCAAAGTAACAGGGAAAGCTGTTGCAACAGCTTTTGATCTTTCTGCATATAAAACGGCCTGTGACCTTGGAGGTAAAGTAAACTGTAGATGGCTGACACATAATGTTTTGACCTGCCGGCTTTAAATTTTGACTATGTTTTAGGGTGCACTGGGGCCATTGCCTATGAATTGACTAAAGTGAACCCTCAAATGTCTGTCATAGTGTTTGACTTAGCTCCAGTTGTAGAAATGAGAGAAAAATTTCAACCCCAGCACATGGACACGGAGAGGGTGTCTTTCATGGCAGGTAAGATACTGCATTTATAAGTGTTTTATTGCAGGTGAACTGTATGTGTTTTATTAAACTGCTGTTATGAATGGACAGGTGACTTTTTTAAAGATGACCTACCAAAAGCTGACTTATATGTACTAGCAAGGATACTTCATGACTGGTCAGACGAGAAAGTGGATATCCTGCTGAAAAAAATTGCAGACAACTGTAATCCAGGTAAAATGTCTTAATTTATTGTATCAAACCTTTGTCAGTGGTATTTTTAGTATTTCAGTTGTTTGATAAAAGCATTGGCTACATAAAGAATTGAGCCTAAAAGATCAAAGGAAACATTTGTATGTGCTAATACACTTGCACGGTGCTGCCAGGCTGCGGAATCCTGCTCAGTGAGATCTTCCTGAATGAGGACAGAAGCGCCCCAAGTCGAGGGCTGCTCCAGGCCCTTAGCATGAGCCCAGGCAGACAGAGGAGTGCACAGGAGTACTGCTTACTGTTGGAAAGACATGGTTTCACTGTTAAAGACTTTAAATACACAGACAACCTCCTGGATGCTATGCTTTGCCTCAAAATCTGACCAAGAGATTCTAAATCTCCACATAATCTGCTTGTAACGTAATTGTATTTCCATGTTGTATTGGGTTGTAGGGTGTGCGTTGCTCATAGCTGAGACTATGTTGGATGGACCGACTCCTCACTCGGCTCTCCAGTCTCTCAACATGCTGGTCCAGACAGAGGGGACCGAGAGGACAAAGCGACAGTATGCAAAACTACTAAAGAAACATGACTTTGGACACACACAAGTGGTTCACACTCTGAATTTCTTAGATGCCCTTTTATCTGTTAAATTGTAGAAATTATAAAACGGTGAACTGCTCTGTTCAATGCACACGTTCCACATCACTGAACACTGTCATTGTCCGAGGAGTTGGCAAAGTACTTTAAGAGTTTGGATCCCTTTTGAAAATAAAGGTTTTTGATGTTGTTACTATAGTTTCCCATTTTCTGGCATCGTACATCACTAAGATAACCAATAAGACTACAACAGTGCTCGATGGAGGAGGAAAAGCACTATCTAAATTGAGACCATTTACCATCTTTCAAAAGGCAATTCTTGTGGAAAAAGTGAACTAATCTAATGTGCTTTGACTTCCTAAGGGTTGCACCACTAACCCATTCATTTCTTGTTCCATAAAATGGAGTCATTTAATAACTTCTTTTGTTGTGGAATAAAACCTGTATCATTCCAGCCTGTTCTTCAATAGATATTTTAATGAACACAGTGTGTTACCAGATACAGTTTTGTGTTCGTGTGGAGGCCTGAGCAGGAGCCAAGTATCTGACAGGAATGTGGAAAACTGTCCAGTCAGAACAAATCGATCTTATTCTCGGTGACGCTCAAAGTGTATCTGGATTACTCCCTGTTTTGAACGGCTCTCTTAAGTGTTTTTTCTCAAAGGGTAATGAGGGCGGTCATGTTATTTAAGTCTATTTTCTTGTCAGTCTTGGTCCAAGCTCCTGGTGACATCTGATTTCTATTGCTCAGAATATGGTTATTTGATCAAGAGAGACAGAACAAGACTCCAGCAAAGGTCAAAGTTAACGGCAGTCAAGGTTTGATTGATAATGAATTCAAACATATCAAATGACATCACACATTTAGGTCCCTGTAATTTAAAAATAATAATAATATAACGCTCCTTGGCAGTGCTTTAGCTTGGTGCATAAAAGTGTAATAATGTAGTATTTCATGAAATGTTACTTTTTTCTAATGATTAAGAAAATATTTGTATTTATTATTTTTAAACCAGTAATTTGTAAATGAAAAAAAATATATATTATTATTACATGGAAAAAGGCCACACGTGCAATTTATTTGAAAGTTATATGATTAATTCTAACCCTAACATAGCTGGAAATTTGGAAGTAATTGGTTAATAAGGCTGTGAAATGCATGATCCTCCGTGCCCATATACTTACCATGATATATATATCCTTTTACCATGTTAATACTGTGATAATGTAAACCCATTTGACAGTTTGAAGGCAAAAATAAAATAAAAAACATTGAAAATAATTATATCCAAAAGTCTTTTCACTTTTACTCATGTTTTCTGGCTATGTTTAGCTTCTTCTAAATTAACATTTTATTCATGTCATTGTATGTGTAACATCTAATGAAGCACCTCCAAATTTGCATATAAGTTGTACCCCACTTCAAGCTCAAAGTAGGAAGGTCAGCAGCACCCATACAAAGCCTCCAATAATAATACAGTGTTTAGAAAACATGATTATGTTGCTCTGAATATACATGTATATACTGACATACTGTATGTCCACATCAGTGGAACAAGAACATAATGAAGCATTTCACAAAATTATTTTATATCCACTTATCATCTCCCAGCTGCACTCGCTCACCCCTTAAATCCTAGATACAGCTCCAACGTTTGTGTACAAGCATGTACATGTAAATTCAATCTCTAATGAAAACCATTCAAGTCAATCAGGTTTAGCAGAGACCAAAGGCCAGTGCAATTTAGGAAAATTGCTCAGACTCCGAAGTAATCTTGTGTAATGTGATCTTGCCTATTGAACACTGGCTGCACTGTACGTGTCGGATAAAGGCTCAGTCATTTTCTTCAGATCTGGACTTGACAAGCGGCATGGATCTCCACCTGCAAATAATCACCATTCTAGTGTTAAGTGCTTTGATATTACAATGACTGATTTAAGACTATTTGATGCTACAGAGATTGAGAAACACTTCCAGATGCTGATAGTGGGAAAAGTATAGTGTGTGATGTTTACTGTTGAAGAAAACCCTGGAAAATATTTTTAACAACCTAACTTTGGCCTGTGCAACATCAAATATATGTTTGGCTGCCTCAGAAAGTCATTTGCTTCCTGCTGTGCACTATGCAGTGATGTGTGTTGTTACAGTATTTACACCGGATGTCCTTCCTGATGTGTCTGAAGCAACTGTCTTGATATGTTTACCCTTAGTACTGGCGCAGAGAATTTAATAAACAAGAATAACAAGTATGCCTAATGCAATCCAAAGTAAATGAGGTTGAAATTTTATGGCGATGTAATTACTAAAAGTAACCGCACGGGGGCAATATACGCTAAAGAAAATCTGTCTGCTCATAAACTGCTGTAATGGCCTATAAACGACCATTTCACTGGTTTAGAGCCATCATAAAATATATATATATATCTTTAAAATGACCTGAATGACTTTGTGAAGGTCTGCGTCTGCGTGGTCTGCACCCAGAATAACAAACCGTATAATCAGTCAATGTTTTGTTAGGCTGTACAGGGTTCTCCAAAGTGAACTTGTGGTTATGGCACCTGTTTCAAAAGCCCGGATTGTTTATCAAAGTCCTCCTCTGTCAACAAACAAAATAAACGGAGTGATGGCTGGCTCCTCGCACATCTGATTTCGCCAAATGCGCAATTGTTCAAAGTGAGGCGCGCTTCATTGATTTGTTTCAAGGCAGAGGGAAAAAAAATAACCTCGGGGCTTCTACCAGTTAGAAATAACAATGGAGTCCTTCTTGGCTTTTTTTTGTTTGTTTGTAGTTTTTAGTTTCGACATCAACGGAGAGATCTGTACAAACTGGGACTTAGAGAATGAAGAGTGTAGGCTACTGCAGAGACCATATTGAGCATCTGTATAGGAATTGCGATACTGCCTATGTGACAATAGTGGACCCTGCACAAGTGGAGGCCTATGTGGAGCCTACCTGAAATTGCTTTTAGGTTTACACTCAGTTTTTATACATGTGTGCAAGTACTGTTACCTGAACCACCCCGAAAGCATCCTTGCCCTCACCCATGTGGCCTGTTTCCCTCTCCCTTAGAAATAGCATTAGGGTGCCACGGTTTGTTGTGGAGTGTCAGCGTGGCCTGTGTGAGATGCCACTCACACACACATACACAGTGTACAGTTGGGGAAGAGAGTGTGAGCTCAAATGGCTGGTGACAGGGCTTTCATCCGACCCACTCAGGGCCCTTTGTTGTTATTTTGGGACGTCCCATGGGTGCAGTCTGAGAGAGCAGCAGACAGACTGGGGCTCATCTGCTCCAACACACACCAAATACATACTAACGTACACTTTTAGATGGAGGAACATAATAATAATCTTCATGGCGTGTCGCTGTCATGTCAATCAAACTGTCTGGAGACTGCGCCATGAAAAGAGCGTATTACGACAGAGAGGAAATACATGTTTTGATGTCGAATCTGTGCAACCGGCATGATTTTGGTGTTACTGGGTTTGTGTGACATCTAGAGATAATGTGGGGAAGTCAGTTTCAAGTTCTGACACTGATTTATTGTTTATAGTTTTTTTAAATTTCTACTCAAATTCCTGAAAAAAATAAATAAATCTGGGCCTATGGCTTAAAAAAAAAAATCGAAATAAACATAACTAGGTTGCAACAGATTTTGACACTTCACGTCTATTTCAAAGCACAAAGGGTTGCAAAATAGTGAAATATTACTTGTACAAATGTATTTATTTTTTAAAGTACATGTTAACAAACGATCGAGATGAATTGACCTTCAGGGAGAAATTTACCAGTGGAAAATGAAAAGGCCTATACAGACAAAATAGTAATACTGTTTATAGAGTTTATTATTAGCATTTATTTTACAATGCTTTACCTTTTGGTTCTTAGTAGTGGTGAGTTATTATAAGTTATTGCAAGATTTCATATCCATTAGAGCTATAAATTGACATGAAAGACAACATTGTCCCTTCTTGCTTCAACATCCTACTCACATCACATGAATCAAAACCAAAAGTCACGCAGCTTTAGTCTATTTGATTTCACATTCAAACAGATCAGCACCTCTGACAATGTAAGATTTCAAAAGAAATGTTTAGCCCATGGGTGTCTGGTGCCGATACGATATTTATGGGGTTGACAAAGTTGTTCCTTATCTGTCATGCTGTCTGTTGTATCACATGCTAGGCTGTGACCCCTGACACCAATCACAGCTCCGCTCTTTAAAACAAACCAGTCGATGTATTCCTCTCACTGTGCGCCGCGACCCTTGCTCTTACCTAGTTCATCCCACCAAACAATAGCAGTCGATGCACATCTGACAAGAGCTGCACACAACAACTTATAAATGATATGCATCTCCTGCTGGTCCCATGGCAACCGGCTCCACTTTATTGTTGCCTTTCTTTGATCCACGCCAAGCTTTGATTCATTTTCTCTTTCGCCCTTTTAGCTAAACATATCATGTGAATTTGGAGCTTTGTTCCTGACAGGCCCCGTCTTACCTCGCTCTCTCCACAGGCTCCTGACGCCTCCCAAAGGAGCCGCAGTGGAGATGGAGGAGGAGAGCAGGAATTCCACTACACTCAAAGGCTTCTCTGGGCTACACTGTACACAAAGTCAGAGCTGGCATATGCGGTTGATGACCCATGATGGGCCTGGAGGTGCAGCCAAACCAGCGGGCCGGCCCTGGGGAGCTGTGGCTGCATTAGGGCAGGGATGTTTGGTCTTTTTTATTTAGGGAACGGGCCATAGACGGGCTCTCTGAACGGTCAGCCTGTTGACTCCGCACAAGAGCTGGTCCTGTGTGGTTCCAGCTTTCCCTCCAGGGGCAGGACCAATTTTAAGGTTTGGTCAAATTAGAAATCAATCTGCTTTATCATTCAGTATATCCCACTACAAGTGTATATGAGAGTGTGCAGTTTTGGTTGAACACCAAACATCATTATCACACATAATCTAAAACCTTGAAACTGATAGAAATACTTGGACTGATAAAACCACTATCTTCAAGTTGTAACCATCCACGTGTCTGGAGTCAGCATGTGAGTTGTCTTGCCCATCGACGCAACAGGAAAGTCCGGTGGAGATTTCGAATCTCTTGGTCAGGGAGTCCCAGCCTCAGAAGGGATTCAATGAAAACAAAATGTAATAGAATTGAACAGTTGAAACCAGAGTATAGGCGTGGAGGGGAAGAAACTCCACACAGAAAGATCTGTCCTGGGAATCGAACCTGGGCATTACTTGTTACAAGAGCCCACACGCTGCAAAAACCATGTCAAACACGCCATACAGTAAAACAAATACATTGCAAATGGTCAAAGCTGTGAAACCAAATGAGGCTGTAATGAAAAATGAAAAGTGTTCATTTTCTCTGCAGCATCTGGACTCAATCAGGGCAATATCCTAAACATGAGCTGGCCCCTCCCTGATGCACATGCACTGGCCACTCATTATTCCAGTCAGATCTCTCACAACTGCAACTAGTCTGGACAAGAGGAAGATTCTGTATGTCTAACTACAGATTCAGCATCAGTCTCTCTTGTGCATACAATTTTAATATTTATTTCAAAGTCTTCTATTTGCACGAGTTCTCAATTCACATGGTTTGCAAAAACATGTGTTCTAGTCAGTTGAGTGATTTGTGCACGTTTTCATACAGATCCTTGCAAATTATGTAGGTTTACGTTTAAATTAGATCCAGACAGAGTATAGCATCTTTAATGATAAATACCATTGTGTAAATGACACATAACAGCAATGGCTGACATTGTAGGTCACACATACATTTTAGAGGTAAAATAGTGGATGTTGATTCAAATCCTGCATTACCGTATAATTTTGAAACGGTTACTATGTTGTCTAAAGTCTAAAGTCACACATGTTTGAAGGCCAGCTTTGTATCTAGAAAAGGCTGTCCCATCTCACAGCAAAAGTTGATTCCCAATTACCACAGTGGACACTGGTTATTATTGGTAGTCCTAGTAGTAGTTTGTTTGTTTTGTGTGTGGGGGCGGGTTGGCAAATAGCTGAAACAGCTTTTATAAATTGTTTAAATTCTACTTATTTAATCACAACTCATTAGATTATGCTTCTCATTTGATAAACTGTATTTAACCATGGTACAAGAAATTCAAAACACCACGTAATGATATTTGGTTTATTGTTATTGAACCAATAGGGGGCAGTAGAATCATGGTAACATGCTGCAGCATCTCTCTACACGCTGCTGCTTGTAGGTCCCAGAAAATTAAGCAATGACTTGAGCTGCACTGTGTCAGATCATGAACATGCATTTAATTATAATCAACTGGATCTTTAAAACACATTAGTAACAAAACTCTGTCTGAAATAACGTCCTTCCGTTTGTGGGATATCTCTCAAAATATCTCAAAGAAATAACGACTTAGACACATGAAGTAAGGGGAAAAAGCAAAATAGGTCAAGCAATGGTGGATCAACATTGCTTTATCAATTACATTGTAATTGATAAAATAAGCATAGGCTAATTTAAAGCAGTTCTAGGGAAGTTTTTGACCTGTAAATATATCATTTATTTTATCCTGGGGCATTTGTTGATTGAAAATATCAACAAAACACATGATTTTATCCCTCTGCAGTGTTGCCTCCCTGCAGGCTGCATTTGCAACTTGAGAACTTAACAAAGTAATCTGACATATTACAAGACTATGTTAAAATAAGAGCAAAATGACTTAATGAAACATGGATGCATTTTGAGGCCTAATTAAGTTTTTTCTGTGATTTATGTTTGCAATGTTTGGAATTGAAAACTGCCAAAATCAACAAACAACAAACAAAAAGCAAGATAGAAATGTAATAAGTTTAAGCCATTGCCGTATGACACACCTTAAACCTGGGGTGAGACCTCTAACACCACCTCATTCTCCTGTGCAGACAAAGCCCTGAGAGACAAAGGGGAGATTATATTGCTTTGTGTTTCTATAGTTTAAGTCATAACTTACTTAATATATTGAATGTATTTTATATGTCAGCTATAAATATTCATTTGAGGTACACTTGCAATTCTTTACATGTTTTGCCTTTTTTCCCCAAAGTCCAACAATGAATATTTTGCATCACGCTCCTCATAGACAGTAAAGTGTGCCTCATAGGCCTACACAGAGTTACAGTTAACACTGTACCTTCTGCTCTGATGCATTCCTCTGTAGAGCTTCGGCAAACATCTGCCTGATGAATAAGTTAGCTCCTCTAAATATGGCTCAGAGTCATGTATCTTTAAAAACGACTTAATAATGGTGATCAAGATTATCAACAGCATTGCAATTACATCTTTACACTTTCCTTTCTTAATTATGTATTGACTACTCCTTCTTCTTCTTCTCCTCTAGATAAAACGTGATTCCTTGGTCTCAGGTGGATTGTACATCTTAAGTGTTTATGATATTTGCAAGCTCTCTTAAAGTGGCAGCGACCCATGCAAACCACAATGGCTGCGGTTCCAATGTTTTATTAATTGATATGTTTTAGTGGGGAAGACCTTGGGTTCATTATCATAAAGGCCTCTAGACACATGCACAAAAGACCCAGCTGGCGTACAGTGTTTTGCAGATCAACACCAGCTATACTCGTCGCCATTGGTAACTTGTGTGACAGAGGCTGACAATGTCAAAGTATCTTTGTCTGGCGCACCATAAACTGTCCCTGAAGCTGTCGTTGTAAAAGGATGTAAAACACAAACGCTTTTTTGTCTTCATGGGGGGAAGTTGTTTTCGTTCCCCGCACTATTTTTTTTTTAATATGTCATATCTTCTCTGTCAGGGCCCTGGGGCGTCTGCAGTTGGTGCAGGAGAGAAAGCAAAAGGCAAATGCAGGAGGATTGTAAAAGCATCCTCAAACCCACTGGAGTCTGGCCGTTTCCTACCTGTGTGCGGCATCTCTGTGTGGCGTCAAAAGAGCTCAAAGCAATGGGTTTTCAGACGTTGTCATCTTATCTGTGAGAGTAAAGAGGGTTTAGTGAATGTATGTTAAAAAAAAAGGAATACTGTAAGAATAGATGTGCGGAAAGTGGGTAAAACTCAGTATGAACCCTGCCGAGGCCCTCCTCTCTGTTCAATTATTTAGAGTTAAAGAAAAAACATTTTATCAGAAGCCACTGGGTTTCATTTGGAATGGATCACATATTTGTCTAGAATTGTCTTCATCAAATAGGCTATGGGACAAGTACCTTCAACTGGACTCTTTGCACTGCTTCTCCATCTGCCCTAGACTCAAAAATATGTGTGTAAACTATGCAATATATGAAACAACAATAGCTCAATTGGATGGGTAAAACATTCCACTTCAACTCGTTCTGTCAATTCATAGTAGAGGAGAGACTATGGTGGCCCCAACAGTCTAAACATAACAAATACACTATTAGCATAAAATGAATGTAAAAGTAATTAAAGTAAATACAAAATTAATAGCCCATAGATGTAATTACGCTGTTAAAAAAATAATAATAATTATAGGTTACACATTTTTCTTCAAAAGTGTTATTGTACCGACATAGGAGTGGAGATTAAAACAAATAAAATAAAACTACAGTCTAGCTCAAAGTAAGTATTTCTAATTTGCTAACCTGTACGTGGCTGCTGTTGATCCTGTATTCAGCATAAGAAGAAATCGAAAGGAACTATTGTTGAGGTTTTTGTTATTCGACGTCGATTAATCAGGACGCACACACGCGGGAGGAGAAGCCATGGGAGAAGCACGTGCAAGCAGGTGAGGAAGTAAAAGGAAAGCCGCCTTGCCTCCCATCATCAGCACAAGTCAGCTGGCAAGTTAGTTTATTACTTATTTCACATTATTAGTCCCTAATGTTGGCTTTTTTATCTTTTTTTTAACCTTTTGTATTTTTGGTGACATGATGGAAATGAGGGCTATCCATTTACAGCTATGCAACCATATTACAGCTGGCATGTTTTGATTAACCCCCAGAATTTTTTTTTATTATGATGTACTTATATAAACTTAAATCAGCTTGCAGGACCTTGATAAATCAATCACAGTGTTTTGCACAGAGCTACCTACCTTATACTACAGGTTTTAAAGAGCAGTGCAATGATGTCATCCTAAACTAAATGATTCTTTACAAAATGTTTCTTCTTTGTTGCAACTTGAAAAAAAGGATATTATGTAAAGGCCCTTGATGGGATATATATAAGGTTTGAGATTGGGGCATGTTAAAAGCATGTTGCATTGCTTCAATTGGTTTCATCTCACACTATAGCCAATACTTAAATGCATTTTTTTTATTGCTCCTCCTAACCCAGTTTTCAGCCATGTTTTAAATACCATTACAGTATTCAGTTCAGTATAGTTCTTCACCTGCCTGACAAGACATAGAGCTCTTTAGAATTTTCACCTATTTCATTTCATTAGAGATTAGAGGTTGAAAAAGTTAACTCCCCTGCACGTCTGTTACTTTGCACACTCCTGACACCTGATTTTTCTTTTTCAAAGAAATGTCAACGCCATGAACCGCCATAATACTTGTAATTACTCTGAACTCAAATAAAAAAAAACAATATCCCTGCTCTTCTTTGTGAGTGTCTGACAGCTTTTCTGACATTCCCCACTGTTAAAAATGCTAGTGTGTGTTTTGGAGAATCTTGTGGCTCCTATGTGTAACTTTGCGTAGGTGTTCTTCGCTTGTGTTTACTTATAGGCAGGCATTCATAAAAGGGAGATGCAGATATTCTGACAGCTACAGTATGCAGTCTTCGTTTTTGATAATCCCCGCGTAGACGTCAGCATTTGAGACCGATAAGGCTGGAGGTGTAGCTTTGTAAATAATAAGGTTAGAATTTCCGTGAAGCTCCCTGTGTTGTGCCTGATCTTGTGTTTATTAGCGACAATTGGCTGTGACCTCACCTGCTCACTCGCTGTCATCACCGAGACTTTATCTACCGCAGCAACAGAAAGCGATTAGTTCCTCCTGTCTTGTCATGAGAGAAGACACCCAGACAAGCCGATAGTCTAGCGGTTAAGGCTACTGCAGGTCTGTCTTCGGCGTCTTGAGTTTGAGTCCTGGCTCGGACAATTTGCTGCATGCCTCTCCTCGCCCGTCACCCCTTTCACTCTGTGCTGTACAATCAAGTATTGCCCAAGACAAGCCAAGTCTGATGCAAATTTCTATCAAGTGGTTACTTGTCTTAATATTCATTAAGTTAATACAGCTAACAGCAACTCAGTCCTACCACTATAAGGCCTTTAAATATAATATTTGTTCGAGGAAGCCATCTCTCACTGGGAGAAAATGGAAACGAACTTCACTCTAATGCTCAACCTGGGACCTGAGACCTTCTTGCTGGGTGCTAATCTGACAGTGCTGCCTGTCTTGGTCAAGAGTATTTAGCTGAATGTTTTAGGTTGATGATGGGTCAAACTGAACCAGTTGAAAACAACTAAACTTGGAGAGTTCAGGTCCAGAGTTCAGATCTGGAACTTGAACCTTAAACTGGCCCTGGCGCTAATGATGATGGCAAAATATCCATATTCATATTCACTAATTTTGCAAAGCGTGAAGACAATTGAATGGGAGGATAAGGAATTATTTGATGGTGAAGCTAGAGATGACATCAGGGAGGCCGTTTGAGATCATTTGCAGAACAGCAATAGCATTCAGTATAACCATCTATGAGAAAATGAAGCTGCCAGACAGGAAGTCTATGTAAACATTGCCTATAGCTTGTAAAGACTTTCATTAACATCTGACCTTGACATCTTTGGCTTGGCAGAGTGCAGTTACAGTCTCATCTCTTCCTGTTGTAACATCTTTTGAGTGACAGTTGTACAGTTTCAAAAGGCCTTACATTTCTCTCCCCTTATCTCCAAGGTCAACGAGTGTCACATCATGGCTTTCCTTGCATCCTGCAGCAAGGACCCACCGTGGCGTTGAGTGCTTCTGCCATGTCAGTTGGTGTCAAGCAATCGTCCCATTCCAACCAACCAGATGTTTGGAAGCTCTTTTTGTCATGATCTGTAAGTAGCCTTGTCTATTGATATTTCAAAATGTTTTCTTGAGTGACATGTTGTGAAACCCAAGGCTTTCCAAATATTCTCAAGACAATATGTGTCCGTCAGAAAACACAAAGATTGACAACAATTTCTCCTGTGTTTTGCAACAATTTTATGTTGTGGTAAAGTTGAACCTTCATACATTGCAGTATAGTTACACCTCTAAACACATGTTCACGTGCACAAAATGAGACTAGCCCTGACAAAGCACTATCATATAAATTATAAATGTTGCAACAATCTTTATACGTGTTCATTAAAGACGACTCTCCCTGAAAAAAATATCAGCTCATAAATATTTCTTTCAAGCAAATCTCAACATAGTGTAACCTCCCACCCCTCCTCATTTGCCACTTACCTGCGCAGGGGAAAAGAGAGACACTTCTCAGCAACCTTGACTTGAGACAAGCAGCAGACACACGCGTTGACTTTAGTGTGATGGCTGTTAGCTAGCTTTCTCTGCACAAGCTGAGCTGCCTGCCTGCTGATGTGCTATTACGCACTGTGGAAAGAGATGCGCGTGTGGAAGATGACACATTATTATCCTTTAATCTCGGTCTCAGCTTGTTGAGCATCAAATTGAAATATCCTGAACAGATGTAAAAACACATGTGAGCCTGGGCGCACAAGCTGTGCTGTGCTTTGTTTCATCTATCCGTGATGTGAGCCTTAAGGAGAAGCTTTTTAAAATTTCATCACTATTCAAAAGGATAATTAATACGTACCCCCAGGCTTTGATTATGCGATACCCAGTGTGTAGTGCTGGTGTTGCCATAATGAGCCACTCATCAGTGCCTCTGCCTGTGCCTCCCCAACAAATATACAGTTTGCATAAGGTACTTAAGATTCTGCTAAGGTATCATCATGCAGTTAGTGCCTGACTATACACTGTATTTATATGCACGTTCACACATTTACATATGCCTGACATATTTAAATGTGTGCACATTGCCCTGCAAAATCGGACAACAAAATAAGGACCATGACCCTCCAGTTCCTCAACCAACACCCCATTAAATGCAATAAACTGAGATAGGCCAAAAATTGTTACCTAAAATTCTACCCAGTGGCATGTATTTAAACCATATATTCATTACAGATAGGAACGCATTTTCCCTGACTAACTCTTAACAATAGTAATGAAAATATACTGTTGTAATAAATGGTATTTTATACAATATATATGTAACTTATTTAAAAGTCAATGCTGTACTATTATCTACACACAGACAACCATAAATTTATTCTTGTCCTTTTTTGACAAACTTTTCTGATCCACAAGGGAATTTTTTTTTTGTTGGTTACCTGTTCAAGCGAAGTAAGTTTAGAGTAGGCCGATATTTGGGACTTTGTTTGATATCAGCTCCCCGCTAATCTAATGCTGATTGACGCCGATATCTCCGAAACCAAAAGTGATAGAGAGCTCAGTCAGAGTTTTAATATGAGCTCAACATCACCCAACTAGGCCTCAAGGGGACAAGGGGAGAAACATCACAATGAAAATCGGTCTGGAAAAAAGCCTGTTAAACACAAGTTTAGCCTGTCATTTTCCAAAGGAAATAGTGTAGAATAGTCCAGTGATCCTTGTTTAATGTTTTTACATTATTTTATCGATTGATATAAATCGATTGATAAATGGTGATATCTCTTTTAGAAGAAAAATTAAGACTGTACATATTCACACTCGAGAAAAGAGGACCATTCACTCTTTCACTCAGAGAAAACAAGGATAGCAATGTTTTTAATAAATCAGCCTTATGAGCCTAATAAAACGGCCATTGCTGTCACAGTTCAGCACATTTTACAGTTTAGAAGCCTCATATCTGATTTATAAGCAAGAAATGTGAAAGAATCGGCAAATAATATCGGCCGTGCATATCGGCATCAGTCAATTAAAATCCCCAAATATCAGCAAAAACCCATAGCGGTTGGCCACTAGTTTAGAGACTTCTATTTTGAAATTTAGAGACTTTATAATAATATTGAATTATATAGTTTTCTTTTTGTACCCTGCAAGCGTTGTGCACTCTATATTCATACATAAGCCAGATTGTGTGAGTTTGTTTACAAGGCATCTGGGCCACTAGCCGCTCATTGTTAGGCCCTGGTTGTAAAGCCTGTGCACACTAGTCCACACCTTCACATCTTGAGCGCAGTCGAGATTGTTGTCAGAGAGTGGCCGCTGTTGTGATGCCACAGCGAGATGGACAGCAGGTGGAGACTGACAGGCCGTGCAATCCGAAGGGGAATATTGGGGAGTTCACACGTAATGAGACCTGTCAATTTGAATGCCTCAAGGCTAAGCTGTGAGCAGACCGTCGCTTGACAACTGAGGCCAGCGTTTCTCCGACAGAAAACAAAATCATATTCAGGGTAATACCTCACCCTTGACCCCGCACTGTCTCCGAACACCGCTGTTGCCACGGCAATTACCAGCATGTCTTATTCCGCAAATGTAAACACAGATTTACGAATGGTAAAACATGCAGCCTAATTTATAATACACTTGTGTCTGTAAATAGGGGTCGCTTGTTTATTAGCATTGTGCCATCAGTGTAAGGTGCCATTCTACAAGCAGATACTAGCCCGTCACTGTCACAGACTCCGGAGATTTCCTCACTGTTCGCTTCGAGTACAATAGACTGCTTTGCCTTGGAGATACTTGGGGATTCTGGTGCAAACGCTACACAGGGAATAGGCTGTGTCATCAGAGATTTGCCCTTGGCTTTGATTGGCCTGTGATAGCACTTTAGCCGTGTGGAATTTAGCATGTTCTCTCGGCGCTGAAGAGACACATGAGATGGACACTGTGAGCCGCTGACAGTGCCAGGACCTCTGCAACTTCTCCCTCCTTTAAATCCAATTCTATGCTTGACACCAGGGAGAATTACCCTTGGACAGTTGAGTGATGTGTTTCCTGGATGCCTTCACCAAAGGCTAGTTCAGAGCTGTCTTGAGGCTTTGATATTAAAGGTAGTGTATGTAGGATTTGTCTTTCCAAAATATTTAATTAAAACGACCTATCTTCTCAGATGCAGTATGAGGTAAACATTTTCAGTACTCCATACTTTGGGTTGTCAATGGCTAAAACCATTGGGTGCTTTTAGCTCCTGGGTGTGACAACCTAAAAGGACTTACATCCTTAATGCTTGCTACCCACCTCCCCAATCATCTCCTAAGAAATGCCAGTGCAGGCCCCCATTAGGTTCTAAGCCATACATGTCAGAGCCAAGGCTTTGTTACTTTTTTTTCAACAAAGAAATGGACAAAGGGACAAAGGATAGAGAGATCGAAATATTCTGAGACAGGTGGGAGAGACTGACTGAAGTAGTGAAACTTTCTTTGTTCTGCTATTTATGTGCTGATAACATTTATAGCTGTAGTGAACATTGCAAGTTTAAGCACTGTCTCTTGTAAGAAAATCAAAATCTGCGTTTAAAAGCGTCCGTTTTAACCGTGAAGTAAGAATATGTGAACTGTGGCTGTGCTTTGCTCCATCTCTGCCTCTCTCCAGAGCATTATGAAGCACTTGAGCGCACAATGTTATGTTAAGAGCAGACAGGACACTGCTCCTTATCTACCTGCTTGGACGCACTGATGAGTCCTGTGGAGGAGGAATTATTTAAATGTTGTGAACCTTAAGCAGAGAAATAAAATGGGACTGATGGAAAAACCCAGTCTGACGCAGGTCACTGTGTCATTATGTTGTAATGCATGATTTATTGGCTAACATGAGGTTTTTACAAAGGCATTGTAAATTGTTTTAGTTTCTGAGTCACAAAAACTTCTGGAAGCCTAAAAATGTGGATTTAAAAGTAGAAAATGAATATGAAATCTATCAAAAAAGACTTAGTCTGTTTCGTACCCCAACCAACACTACTTTTGGCCCCGCTCCAAATGAGTTTGACACCCCTGTTCTAAGCTCTCAAATGATAGATGGCATATCCACATGTATTCAGATTCAGTAGGTAAAGGCACCTCAGATTGAGTTGCGATTATAGTGCCTTTTTAAACCGGTGTAAGTGTTTTCAAACACTACTTTAAAGGGACTATACTGAATTTAGAAATGTTAAAATTATGTATAATTCTCCCCCTCCCCCTCTAAAGTCCTGCACTGTCACTTAAAAAGGTGTTAATTCGGGTCCGAAGTGCCGTCATGCACAAGCTTAATATAGAAGCTGCAGTTACACATAAGTCCAGAGGTAGCAGTAGTGAGTATAAAAATGACAAACTTGCATCTAGCCCCTTTAAGCTGCACTTCCGAGAGCAAATTGATCTATATAGACATGTAATGTAATCACAATCTGTGTTGCCTTTGATGAAGTCGACAGGCATCTGTGTCTATTTAAAAGCATGATCTTATCAATTACTAATCAATAGTTCTCCTGCAGCTTAAAGTAGATAAAATATACATTTGCCCCTGTAGAGTGGAGCAGTGAGAAAATCATTAGCTTTGCCTGTACTGCCTCTTTTCAGGGTTACTGCTTTATTGACTTGTGTAAATGATCATCCTCAAGGGAGTTGCTTGGATTTTTTTTTTCATATTAAATTAATAATGAAACAGGAAGCTATCAGTAAGAAAACACAAGATAATTTCATACAATTCAATAGTGATTTTCTCCTTCAGGTAATCCTTCCTTCTCGTATTCATTCGCATGTGAGTGGTGGAGTGGAGTCATATTCAAGGCCTTCCAAACCTCTTCACCACTGCACCCTTTCCTTCGGTCTCTCTGGTCAATGGGTGTCAATCAAAGCCCGGCCCTCACGCAGATTGGCAACAAGTACTCTCGAGCTCCCTCATGCTAGCGAAACAATTATGACGGAGGTTGTGGTGAAAATGGATTCCCGTGTCGACTCTCCATGTTGCGCTGCTCTCTTCGCGGCCGGCGGGGTCCTGCCATGGGAAGCAATTATCGCTAGATGCCAGCTGACAGCCCAATTCTATTGCCAGTGCGATCAGCCCGCATCCTCAGGCTTTCT
This sequence comes from Gobius niger, assembly GCF_951799975.1. Classification (NCBI taxonomy): domain Eukaryota; kingdom Metazoa; phylum Chordata; class Actinopteri; order Gobiiformes; family Gobiidae; genus Gobius; species Gobius niger. The sequence goes on from NC_136860.1 coordinate 22,032,858, forward strand.
CTAGGCAAATAGCATCCTCAACACTCAAATCAAACCTCTTAGCAGCCATTGGCGTCTATCAGAGAACTAGATAGGTCCCTTTGTTCCCCCGGACAATGAGCGAAGAAGCTGGAGACAGAGGCTCACGGTATAGAGTCTGTTTTGATTTTCAGAAATGTCAACAAAAACCTCTTTAAACCTTTTTCCCGTGTCATGAGGAAGCAGCCCATGTTTATACCCATTCTGCATTCAACAAAAACAGGTTCAGCAAAATGATGTGAACTTATGCTTTGAAGTCACTTTATCTTTGGATTGAAGTAACCTAAGACTCCACTAAGTCATCATAGCAATTAGGACTGTACCCCCACCCCCCAAAAAATATCAAAACCAGAAAGAAAGTGATCTGTGGGGTAGGGATGAAACTAATTGATTATTGAAATAGTTGACAACTATTTTAGTGATTGATTAATCGTTTCTGCTAAACGCAAACTCAAATAGACCTAAAAATACATGAAAATGAAAAGCAACTTTTCTCTTTAAAGTTAGGGTATGTAGTGTTTTGTATATTGTTGTTTCCCTTAATATCTGTCTGTGTCTCATCCAATCAGAAAGCAGAAATAGCACTCAGAGCCTCCTACAAACATTAACTTTAAGTTTACTCCATCAAAAAAGCTCAGGTGGCGTCACTTTATCTTTTTGTGGTAAAAAGTTTTGAAAAATAACATTTTCATACACCAAGAAATTAATCGATTAATCGTGAAAATCAGTAGATTAGACGATAGATAACATTGTTGACTCATCAAAAGCACACTTGATGATGCAGCCGATTGTCTATTGGTTAAGGCTGAAACACATTTTTGTCTCCGCGCTGTAGGTTTGTGTCCCATCTCCGACCATTTGCTGAAGTGTCTCCCTGCTCTTCAGTTAATAAGATGCCAAGAGAGTCTTTTCCCTATATAGACATAAAATGGTCACATAAATGGTCACATTTATATAGCGCCTTTTTTTCCTGCTTTAGGCACTCAAAGTATTTTACATCAAGGAACCAGACACCCATTCACTCTCTCATTCATACCCCAGTTTACGCAGACACTGGAGGGAAGGAGGGTGAAGTGTATTGCCCAAGGACACAATGACAGTGTGCACCTGCGGGATTCGAATCGTCGACCCACTGGTCACAAGACGACCTGCTCCACTATCCGCGCCAACGTCGTATGAAATGTGAAATATCAATGCTGGGATGGCCAAAAGCAGCTTTATAAACTACAATTATGCTTCATTTGTCTACTTTAAGGTTCACCGAGCCACTGTAGAACTTTGAACTGAATCGAGAATGTACAAAGAAAAATGCAAAAAAGGCCCTTTCACTTCTTTAAGTTCTAACCCAAATGTGTTATGCAAATAAAGACCATTAGCAACAGCTCAGAGGTGCATATTTAAGTGTATGGTTGACTTGTTTAACATATAAAGACTAAACTTTCCCACATATGTAAAAAATGGCCCAAATGAACAAAATTGATACAATAAATCCTTACGAGTCACGCGTCATCTGCCACTTTGCTCATTAATCGAATAAACACATCAAGACAAAGTTCAGTCGTTGCTTTAATCTCTTTAATTAATGCACATTGTTCTATTTTCCTTGGTGTCTCCAGCTTTCTCTCTCCATCTCCCTCTGAACCTATATTTGTGAAATAATAAATAAATTAGAATACACAGTGCTTCAAATTAATTATCATGCAAATAAAGCGGCAACAAAGCAGAGTGAGACGACTCGCGTGTGCCAGATCGAGGGCAAAATTCCCCAATGTGATCATGTCCACTGTGCAATTAGAGATGACTGTGACTCGAGATGCCTCACGAGAAAAGCAAAAGGAAAGGACCAAAGACTGTCACTTATTCACTGTCAAATTCAGTCTCTCTCAGTCTGACCCTAAGTAAATCAGGAGCTTCTGTTTTGCTTGAACTTCTCTTCAGTCCTGTTTCGTGTTCAAACCTCAAACTTTTCCGAAACTAAAAAATATTAATATTGTAAATTATGCTGTAAAAAAGATCTTAATAATAAAAAAAAACCTATATCAAGGGAACGTACTGGGTGAATAACATAAATTTAAGGCCAATCTGATTTCTTCTTGTGCCAATATGATAAACATGGCCCAAAATAAGAAAATATAAACACAGCCAAAGTGCCTTATTAGAAGCAGTGCCATTATCATAACGGCCTGATTTGCCTAAAGCTTGTCCTTATTAGGCCCCAGAGTCTGCGCGCCCCTGGGTAATGAGGTCCTGCCCAGATGACATGTCTTTTATTTGCATTACTCTAAATGGAAGCAATGATGAACATTTGAGGGCTGTGATTAGTCTCTGTACCCTTGAAGTCAGAGCAGAAAAGTATAGCGTGCCCTCTTTTAATATTTGATTGTTTTTCTGTGTAATTTGGTCCAATTCATCATTACAAGCCTTTCTATTTGCTCGCTATGTGACATTTGCCTAATGCCATGTCCTTATTACTGGTCTCTGAGATGGTGTTGTTAACCTTTGATTTCTAATGTGCTTTTTGTATGTCCCTATTCTGGACACAGTCAGAGTCTCAGTTCACTTTATTTGAGCTTTTTGCCATGTCCCAAGTTCTCTAAGGCGTTTGAGTGTGAAGGAAGCTTTTCTGTCTAAACAGGGCATATCATGAATGTTATAAAGTTGTTCCCTTATCAAACATCTGGAGTAGTATTTCCGGCATGACCGGGGCTGCTGTTTGTTTGTATGGAGGCCGTTCGCTCTAATCCACTTTTTATGAGCTTTAGAGGTGTAGACTTTGTGGGAACACAAGCTGTCACAGCTGAGACAAAAGTACGAGCCGTGATTAGCTGCTCACAATAAACTTTTGACTGAAAATTGCTCAGTCGAACAGTTTTCTGACCTGTGGGCGTGTTGGCTAAGTTGTTTCCACTTAACCTCTGTGGATATTTGTAATTCTGCGATCTTTCACACAGACTTCACTCAGATGTGGCACTTTAAGCTTAGAGAATGAATTGTCAGCATAAAAACAGTCTTTTTTTTCGTGTTGATTGGTCAAATATCCGTGGAGATCTTCACATTTTCGGTCTGTTTACGAAGCCTCTTTACATTTACGCAGTAAAAGGCCACGTCTGTAGTTTAATAATTAAGTCAAAGGTTTTGCACAAAAACGACCAGAAATAATGCTCTTTGTATAACTAAGAAATTTAAAATGCAATGTATTTAGACCCAGTTCAGCTTGTGTCGCCTCATGGGGCTCGGTTCATATCACTCGTACAGTGTGAGCAGGTCAGTCATTCGTGTGTTAACAGTGTTTGTTTACCTCCATGGGCTAAGGCTTTCTCCGTAAATTTATGTGAGTCAGTAGCATTGAGCATGTTCAAAATCGCAGTCACAGTGTAAGCCCAATTTTTGCATGTTCCAAACCCTGCATGTTCCAGAGCCACAAATGTCACTTTCTCTGTTATTTAATGTAACCGCGAACAGCGAAACATGTTCCAGAGCTGCGCGAGGACATCTTTTCAAATGTTACGGAGGCTGATCATTTAGAAAATCATCTTAAAATGTGGAAATAAACCGCTATGTAAAACGAAAAATGGCTCAAAGCGACTTCTGGCATCTCACCGGCAATTCTCCCCATCCTCGTTCCATGAGCCCCCCGGAATTAGGTGGATTGAGTGATCCAGAAGCGTTTTGATTTACTGTGTAATAGATAGAACACAAAGTTCATAAACCATCAATAGATTCATACTGAGGTTTCTGCTCTAAAACTGTGTATTATGGCAGCATTTATTTCTGAGCATGTTGTTAGCTGTTAGTGAAAGCTTCTGTTTTATGTTTAACACAAACATTTCCCGCTTTTAGTCCGTATAGCTCATTGTGTTCAGTAACTGTAACTTATTGTTTATGTTGTGACATGCAACAGAAGCTAAAGATCATGAAGTCGATGGGTAACAGTGTGTGTGGATGATGCTATAGCGATAACAGTGTATTACATTCAGACCATTTTACTAATGGAAATACAAAGTACAGAATCATGCTTTGGTCTGACAATACATAGCAGTGTGCAATACATTGTGCACCTGTTATTGCAGATACATGTTAAGGACTTTTCTTGGCATTTCTTGCTCTGTTCTCAGACTTTTATATTAGATACTGCAATTATGAGCCGCTTTTTTATTTTCTGTGACAGGAGGGTGACATGAGAATGGGCCGGAGGTAACATGTCTCTACTTATGAGCTCTCATTTTGGCAACGAAACAAAGGAGGGCTTAAGCTCGCCGGCACCGTCACAGTGCTGCTGGTCCTCTGTAGGCCCAGAGACGAGAGTGTGTTGTGAGAACATGTCACTGTGTCTTAAAGCTGATGGGGCAGAATTATTAATGAACTAGTCAGAGCCATAAGCTTAGTACCTGTAATAATCTACATCCCACAGAAAGACCAATCCAGAGATTAAAGTGACACTACTGCAATCGCATCAATATCAAGCTTAATAGTTGACATGACTCAAGTTTATCATTGAAAAAAGACTTAGTTTACAGACTGAGGAGTATGATATTTTTGATAATTAGAAAGTAAAGCAAGGAAAGGATTGTTATTTATTTCACAAGACTGACGCTCTTGACACAATATTTGTTTATCAAGACTGGAACAAGCAGGGTGCACTGGCTTGAGATATTTTCTAAAATACTATAATGCACTACTGAAAGTACTGATCTTTGTTTTCTATCATCACTTTAATATGTTTGTAAACAGAGATGCTGCGGAGGTATTTTTTACAGAGCAGCCTAAATAGCAGCCTGTCTCATGAGTTTGACTATGTCACTGTATTTCATCAGAATACCCCAGACTCCGAATCAGTCTGAACCAGTTCAAATAGCTGCACTCAATCTCTCAAAGAGCGCCCACAGAGGCAGGAGGCCTAATAAGCACATGCTAAATGCGATAAGCCACTTTGTAGCTCTGTTTTGCCTGGTTTATATATTTTCACCATTCTCTTCTCTCCACCCTGGTGATTTACTCACTCCAGGCAGTGTGTGCCTTTTGTTCACAGTAGACACAGAGGAGTGCAAATAGATTTTTGTCTCAATTGGTCCCTCGGTGACACACTGGAAAGATACTTGGACAGAAGACGGGGTAAAAGGGATTTTTCTGTTTGAGATTGGAGTGGTAAATCACAATGCATACTCAGAGGAGGTTAGTTTAGTATTTTTAAGAGGCCCCTGTTGGAAACTGTGACTGGAGGCCGACTCTGAAGAGCAGAGCACAGCTCCGCTCTCTCATGAAAATTCATTCTTAAGTACCTGAGCATAGGTCAAACCAAAGTTTGGGAAATGCTGCCAGAACATCTCCCACACATGAAAGCCATTTTTGTCACAAAGGGAAGTGGTGCCATTTGAGTCCAGTTACATAGCACCATGCAAAGTCTTATAGACATGGAAAATATAGATTGTTCTTCTGAAGTTCCTGTTGTTCTGGGGACTCGATGAATGTTTAGTTTTTTGTTGTTTCAGCCAAAAGTGACAAGAAACATGTTTTGTGTGAGATGCATCTCCGGTCAAACTGGTCTGCAGTTTTGTTTTTTGCTGGCTAATTTATCTAATAATGTATTAAAACTACAACACAGATGATATATAGGCCTCAGACTATATTTTTTAATGCCTATGTTGGTGTGTTACAAACTATCTTTATTGTCTATCTCAGACCCTTGAGTGTTTTGTGCACTGGCATCTCTGCCTCTGTTACTCTGTTGCCCAGTGCCCGGCTCAGACCAGCTGGTGCGTTGCGTGGCCAAAGAGATGAAAAGCGGCTCTCCTCGACTCGCCCAAGTGGTACTGATGGAACCTTTTAAGAGCTAGCTCACAGCAGTGAGTGAAAACACAGCCAATAGTGCCACGGCTGATGTCATATCCCAGCTGTTAGCTCAATCAGAGCAGGTCCCAGCACAAGTGCCGCTAAGTGAGTCTCACCGCGTCACATTCCACATACCACGCAGTTGCTCCATAAAGCCTTTTTGAAGTGTTACTGTCGGTACTCTTGTGACCCCACTGCCAAGCACCGGGTCTCCGAAGGCCTTCCGTTTAAAAGGGCCGGCCTCAATCAGCACATGCTTAGACTGGTGATGATCCGCTGGCCTTGTTGCTGTTAGTCTATCAGTGTTCCCTTGTATTGCCCCCTCATTTTCCGTCCCATGTAACAGGCGGCACCCCCACGCAGCTGTTGAGAGGTTGTCCCTGATGTGGTCTTAATTGTGTTCTGCCTCTCTGTTTAGCATCCGTCTTTCAGCGTGTGCACCTAAGCATTTTTGTTTGATGACATCTTCTTTGGGCTTTTACAGCTCGGACCACTGATTGACCTCTCTCTCTCTCAGTTCTTTCGACTCTCTCTACTGCGGGGGAATGTTGATTATGCTGTCCATATTGAAGGTGTGACTTTGCTGTCCTCTCGTGTGAACAGTCGGTAAAACTGCCTGGCCTGAATGGGCCGTTATGTGATTGTATTCTCCTGCTACAGTATTCCATTTTAAAGCCATTCATTGACATTTTTGGTTCTTAGTGACTTTTAATTAACCATGCTCTTTTTTTCCCATCCTAAACATTGCCAAGACAAACTTCTGAACTAATACAAGAATGACCGGCTCATCAGAACACGATAGGTGAGACCAAGTTTTATACATAATGAGACCCCATGAGCACACGGGTATATGAGTTCTCTGCAGAAAACGTTGAATTGCTTGACTAATACGCGATTTTGCCACCATTTAAAGTTTGTTTCTGCTTAAATTGTAATCTTGCAGCCATAAATGAAATATTGCCTTGTTACGGCTCCGTCAGAACAGCACCACATGTCCACTGCTCAAGCTAAAAGAACAAGCTTTTATTTGTTTTTGACAAGCAGTACCGGCCTGACCGCAGCAGCCTATCTGTTGGTGTTTGTGCTTTGTGTTCGCAAGGCTGTGGACGTTTTTTCTTTTTTTTCTTTTTTTTTGAGGCTTCCAGAGAGACTACAAAAACAGAATGGGCAAACAGCAGGTACTCTCTCTTTTGCTTTCCTCGCCCAGGGCAAGGTAAGACACTTTAGCATTCATGGACACAAAGCACAAAAGGCCAACTAGCTGCAAACAGGAAGGAGAAGTGGGCAAATGACATGCAGAGAGCAGTGAACTGTGCGTTTGGGGTCAGCGGAGGGGGATCGTTTTTTAGATTTCATTTTAGTTTTATCACGGACGGAAACATTATTATTGTACATGAACACTGACGACTAATGATCGAGTTCTATTGTATAATGGTGAATACATAGTTACAAAACCTGTACAGAGAAATGGTGCTCCTCTTCTCTACTTGTAATAGTATTGTAATACACCGTACTCTGAGTAAATTGCTCACATGATTTAGTACAAAAACACCGGCGTAGAACTTGTTTTTCCTGGTAAATGACATGTTTTGCTTTGTTGTCATCAAGTATTCAGCATGAAGACGAAGAAGCATTGTCAGCCCTGACTAAACGAAGTACCTCTGTCTTCCATTGTGCTGTTTACTTATTTACTCTCCTTGACAGCTGCAAACAATCACCAAACCCTGTACTGTTTGCAAATGAAACAACAAAAAAATTCCCTGAACAGAAGCAGACTCCATTATAATGTTAATTATGCTCTTTTTGTTGAATTTCCCCATCTGAAAGTCAGCGAGAGTGTGCAAGTCGGGCGTGTGCATGTTTGGTATTGGGAAGCACCCTAGTGATTCTTCTGCAGGTACAAAAGCTGCAGTGTAGGAAATAGCTCTTATTAAAGTCAATATACACACTCCTGATGCATAATTTATGTCTACTTCTAAAGCGCCAGCGTTAGCACCGGAGAATAGTAACACATATTTCCGTGGTTTGGGATTTTTCAAAGTGAGTTGAAGCGGGGCACAAAATATAATGTTAAATTCAGGGCAAGCATTAGCAGTGTGTTTACTTTGCTCTGGTCACTGCAACTAAAGTGAGACGTGAAGTAATGTTTTGAATATAGATTAACCCCGTTGACGCAATTATACTTGTACGTAAAAGTTTCCATTTTTTCCCCCCGTAAAGCAAATCCCAGCGTCCGAACTCGTGTATCAGACAACAGGTTAATGGGGCAAAACAACTCAATTAAATAAGTCAACAGTTTGCAGTTCCCATCATTGGCGGTGCAGCAGCGCGGGCCGGAGCGCTGCGCATTCCTGGCTAAAGCAGGCCATCTGGTTCCCCCAGTGCACAAAACGACTCTTTCATATTAAGTGTTTATTGTTTTGTTAGATTGATGCCGTTAATATTGGCCTTTCAGAATGACAGATTAGCATCAGCTCCTAATCACTGCCATTAGGAGATAAATATCAGTAATCTAATCACAGCCACAATTGCTTTTACAATAATACGATTTACAAATGCAAGTGATTAAGTAATTAGCCAGCATCTCTGAAGATTACAATCTGCCAGACTTTGTTGCATCTGGTTTCGCGAAGATTACACGGTTTGGTTTTGGTCGCCTGCCTTTATTTTCTTGCGAGTTCGTTGCGTACCAAAGCATAAAGCGGTTTCGCAAATGACTTTTCTTTTTTTTCTTTTTTCTTTTTTTTTCTTTTACGGCTGTTGGAAGAAGTAAAACACACGGCACAGATGAATGCCTCACGTTTAGCCCGAGTGAAAAATGGTACACACTTGATGAAATAACATCTCTCTGCTGGTTGACATATCTAAATAGCTCTCAAGGAATTCTTTGTCCCTGCCGCACTGGGCCCAAGGCTAGTAATGGTTCCAACATATTAAACTTCTACCTTTTTTTTTTTCTTCTTATTTACAGAGTAATTTGTCGGTTAGTGTTAATTTCCTAAATGCAACATAAAAGAAGCACAGTGCGGTGTGAGTGAAAAAAAAAAAAAATAAAGGGGAGAAATCATAAAAACAGCCACGAATCAGGCAAATTGCTTCCATGTGTGTGAGGGAGAGTGCAGCCTAAACGCCCCTGACCCACCGAGACTGGGCCAATTCAGTTTGAAAGGCCCGGCTCTCTAATGAAGCCCTAATTTTTATTGCCACTTCAAAGCAGTTCAGGTTGCCAAACATAATTTCGCTGGAGATATTTTCAGGTGCACTGCAAATAGTTCATAAATAATTTCCCCATTAGTGCGAGCAATGGACTTTTGTGTGAATGTCTGGTCTGTTGGGTTCCTGGTGTGACCAACAGTCTCACACAGGGCATCCTTCCCCTCGGCCCCTTTAAGCTCCCGCAACCTGGGTCCTGCCGGGGCTTAACAAGTCAAACAGCACTTAGTGGCTCTGTGAGGTTTCTGGGTTTGAAGCAGGGGGTCGGGCTCGGCCTCTGTCAGCCAGGAGCCCCACGGACCCAGAGCTTCACCATTACAGGATTAGTGAATTAAAATAAATCCAACTTGAGGAGGCCAATCGCAAAATGGCTTATTGCTTGTGACCACCTTCTGCCACGTTGAATAGTTATCAGCTATTGAACAAGACCCAGCGCTTTTATCAAGTGTCTGCGGTTGAACTGAGTAGATTAAGAAATTCTTACATGTATTAAGAGTATATTTGACCAATGCACCGACATAGCAGCCGAAAGCCTATGGGCAATTAAATTAAAGTGAATGAATTTAAGTTTTGTCGCTTATGTTATAGTTGCTTTTCTGGCACATTTTTGTTGCTTCTTTGATGCCGACTTTGTGGCTCTCTCTTGTTTTTTTTAATCACTTTTTAAAGCAGAACTAAGTAACTCGTGCCCCTAGAGGTCATAAGCGCCACTGCAGGTGTAGTAGCAAGTTGCGTGTATTTTACTCATTAATCGTCCGTGAGAGTAAATACTACACTGACAGAAAATACAAAGGGAGAGAGGGATTTTGTGCATTTTGCCACAACCCAATTACTCAATGGAGATCTTTTTTTTCACTCAAACTTGGCTGTAAATACTGCTTAAGCGGCGCTAGCCCGCAGTTAGCCTTGCCTGTTAGCCTGTTAGCTTCTTCTTCGTGATTCCCTTAGTGTGTATTGGGTCTCCGGGTCGGAGCAGGGAAAGTTGCAAGCATGGATTTCTTTCCAGAGAAACCAGGGGGAGATGAAAGCCCTCCAATCATCCCATTAACACTTGTATTACCCCCAGAGGGACTACAAAACGGATTTATTAAGGTAAACAGCTTACGTAGCACTGCTTCAATTGTGTTTTTCGTCGCGCTTTTGTTTTTTTTTTACCACTTTTTTTGTTGTATTTTCATCCTTGTTTCCAGTGCTATTTTGACGCTTTCTTTTTCAAGAAGCTTTTTAGATGTGGGTACTGCTGAAAATGTGCTTTAGGTGGGGGTTAAAGGTGGTGGTTGAAGGCAAAAATTAATACATAAAAATGTCCAGAGCTGTCCTTAGTTTGAAACCCTCTCTAGTCCCGGAAGTAAAAACCCCACTCACATTTTGTAAAAAAAATAAAAAAATAAAAAGGCGAACCAGAGGCTAATCAGCAGTGTGCTAATACTGACCATAGCACTAATATTTTATATGAAAGAAAATTCCAAATACTAAAGCAAAGCCGAGCAAGCAAAATGCTTTTCTAACTTTTCAGTCTAAAAATTTTCAGCTAAATGTGAGTGTTTTATGTTCATGAGTTATCGCATAGCTGATAAGGTTCTGTTAAATCTGTTGAATGTTCCTAATACATAGTTGTTGCAACAATGCAAACTCTGAGACAATGTAGATTTGCACGGAGGAACATTGTGAGCTGCGTTGCATGGAGTGTGTCATTAGAATATGTTTAATTCAAACAGCTTTGAGTGTCAATAAACACATATAGCAGCAGTGCTTTGTCAAGTTAAAGCTGTAATTTGATGTGAAATCCTCCCTAAATCCTGCAATCACAGCCTTAATTCAAAACAAACTAATAATAAAAAGAAGTCATGCCATCAAAGCCCACATGTTTCCCATTTGGAGAATTGGAAGAATCTCATGTGCTGAGCCTTGACTTAGCAAGCCATTAAACTAGTTTCTCCTTTTGTCCAAAACTCTGTAAAGAACTTCATAAAAATGCTATGAACCTTTAGCACAGGAAACTGAACTACGAAGCTCTGGAATCGACTGGCCACTAAATGTAAATCATACAGACAGGATACCAAGCTGAGTGCCTATTAAGCCCCTCCCCGCCCGCCTCAAAAGCCACATTTCTCCTCCTTTTTCTACATTTTGAGCGGTATTATTGTTCTGTAATTGCATTTGCTTCCCGCAACAGACCGCTCTCTTTGAAGTGAGGAAAATGGAACACTTCTTTATTGTAAGCAGGCAGGTACTTTGCAATAAACGAGGCTGTTGTCATTGTGCACATAACAAGTTTAACCTGAAAACAAGCCATAAATCACAGCTCTAATCAACATCTATTTGTTTTCTTCCAATTTTAGACTCCACATAGATGGTCTGTGGACAAAACCATCCATCTGGAAACCACAAATTCTCTATGACTAAATTATTTTACTATCAGCAGACAATGCATTACAACAAAGGCAAATGTGCAAATGTACAAGTAGTCCATATTAGTTCAATGAGTGGGACGCTCAACGGGTGAGATGTTGAGTAATGTCTTGTTAGATATTGCACTTTAATTTCTCTTTTGTGCTGGTCCCAAGCAAAAAGAAGATAGTTCACCATCCACCCCAACCAAAATGAAATGTAACAAATATTGCTTAATCAGCGAATAAATCTTTCCAGTTGTAGATCATAAGGTAGAACTTAAAGGTGCATTATGCAACTTTTTATGCAGGAAAAAAAAGTTTATATTTGTGTGTATTTTACCTTGCAGTGACCCAGCGGTTGTATGTGTGGTCAGCGTGGTGCCTTTACTTTTGATCACGGTGGTCTTTACAATGCTTCAGGATCAATTGTTTTGTAGATTTTCTGGTGAGAGGGTCCATCGGCAGTGAAAGGCTTGCAAACAATTGATCCTGGAGCATTGAAAGTAAATGTGCCATGCTGACAACTCATACAGCCACTTGGTAACTACAAGGTCAAATACGCACTAATATGATTTTTTTTTTTTTCACATAAAAAATTGCATAATGCACCTTTTACAAACCTTAAAGAGAATAAAGCCTTTTGATTGTTTTGGAAACAGAATTACCGATGCTTTGCCAAAGGACTGGAAAACAGTTGGTAATAACTTGTCAGAGTATACTAGGCAGGACCTACGGCTGTCTGTGCCTAAAAGCTGACAGAAAGGAGACTGTGTTGGGCTCATTAGAAGTGTGTGTTTAACAGATACCAGAGGCTCGCCTTGTTCCAATAACAACTCATTAATGAAGGTTTGTGTGTGTAAGAGAATTAGAGCAGCGTTAGTCATGAATCATCCCGAACATCAGTCCAGTTTTATTGATCTGACCCCAAACATTGGACTGACACAGATAAACACAGTTTAATGTGTCAAACAACGTAGACGATACATGTTTGTCTTTATTTGTTTTGAGAGCTACATTTCAATTTATTGTAAAAATCAATACTCTATTTTCAACCACAATTAAAGGGACTGTGGATTAGTTTTGCCCCTATCTGTATATTGTTGAGGCTTTGCATTTGTGTCATGATGATCTGGCAGTAAATTCAGATTCATTAATTAAGCAACTTTTGAGTCAATATTGGATCAGACTAACATCAATGTAAGAATCTCTTCTTATTCCTACATTTATTAATAATTCCAGCAGAAACGACAAAGTATTTTTCTCTTGTGTACCAATGATAAAAGCAGAGACCGACCCTCTCCATCCCCTGTGACTACATGCATCCCTGAGTCTCTTGTATTTCAGACGGACATGTGTCCAGACTAGATTTTTTTGTGTGTTCCAATGGGCCCTAATCCAAGCCCCAAGAGGCCCCTGGCTGTGTCCTTTATCCTATTCCTGCAGCCCCTACAGGAAATGAGAGCTTCAGGGGGCAGTCGAACGGCCCAATCCCGGCCCACTGCACACCCAAAGCAGATGTGAGCCTCTTGGACAATCGGCAATCTAATGCAGCGAAGAAATGTGTCTTTCTCTTTCCCTTCACTGTTTTCATTCTTTGACATAAATCACTTTGTCTGAAGCCAACATAAAGCTGGAAAATTTACACTGAGGAATTATTATATTCTCCAAAACCATTCAAGTTCAAAGACGTCTTAAAAAAATCATGCTTTTGTCTTGCTCTTTCTTTCCAAAGTAAGTAGAAGCCATTAGCCGCGTCCGGACATAATTAATCAGGGAGAAACGGCACGACACTGATCCGCATCAAACATTTTTTTCCATTTGGAGATATCTCCTCTAGATATTCCGCTAACACTTTCTAATCATAAATAATCACTTGGAAAAAAGACACTCAATTAGATTAGTCTCCGATGTCTTGGCTTTACGGGAGAGGGGCAATGCTCCGGTCCTTTCGCTAACTATCGAGCAAAAGCATAATTGCTCTCTGGTGACTTCAGACCACTTGTAAGCTTGGGGTTTAACTTGCCTTATTAGGGGATTTTCAGAGCGCTGTGGATTGAGCGTATTGAGTCGAATGAAAGGGAAGATTAGGATCGTGGCGGGTACATGAAGATTGGACGGGAGCGTTGTTTTGATTATTTTGGGACATGTTGTGAAATTATCATCCGTAGCATAATGATGTCTGGAGTTTGTGCCCAGAGTTTTCCGTGCTTTTTGTAAGGGTACTTGGGGTGAATATGTTTTCTTATGACTCCAGGCATAAGAACTGCATTTGTCAGTCTGCTGAATTTGTAATCCTCGTGTGATCGTGGAAAATTGTTGATTTTTTTGACGTAAGAAGACGCAATCAAAGAGGACAGTTGTTCTTTACAAATTTCATTCCTCTTCATTTTGTTATTACCCACACTTCATTTTTATTTTTCAAAGGCTGATTTTTATCTCACTGTCATTTAAACTTAAACTAACACCAGCAAACGCCACATGTTTTTGTCTTTGTTCTACATTTTTTTAATTGTGTTCTAGATTTTTGTCAGAAGGATTTTGATTATATCAAATTTCTAGGCTGATTCATTGAGCAAATATAAACTAATATTTGAACCTTTTTGGATCACACTTTATTTTACACTACCTTGATGCATTGTACCTATACTAAATTTAGTACAATGTAATCTGCATATTTGTAGTTTGGAGTTACATGATGTACCGTAATAAGACCCTTATTACATTATGCGCCTCCAAACTGCACATTTGGAACACATATTATTTTATTGTGTATGTAACACAGGTACAGGTTATTATTACACATTGTTACAGAGCACATTACATTGTGCTTAATTTGGCAGCATCAAGGGCAGTGTGAAGTGTTTCCGTTTCTTTCTTTTTTTTGTCTCACCTTTAACTACACAAACATGTAAACTAGACTCAAGTTCAATGTGATCCGCCTTACACACCATTTGCTTTCTGATTATTTTGGTTATAAACAAGGTTGTAGGATCAATTCTCACTTGACACACATGTTGAAAATGCGTAAGACCACTAATAATGGTTTCCTGTGCTGACTTTAGATTAAAAACTAAACTGGTACAATAAAAACTTGTATTTCTCAGCAGTTTGTTTCTGTGTCATAACTTTGTCACTTCACATGGCCTTCCTGTGTGAGCAAGAAGAGCCTCCAGATCCAATCAGTAACACTAGGCGCCTGCATGTTCAAGCTGCTATTGGTTGGTAATGAAATCAAGGGGTCACTAAAAGAAATCCCTTGCTCCCCAAAAGCCCAAAAGGCTTGTTTGTTTCTTCTTATGCCAACCCAGATTGCAAAATGCTGAGGTTTTTTGTTGTTTTTTTCTGCCCGCGCCCCCCCCCCCCCGCCCCCCCAGTGAAGTAAATTGCATTGACCTCTTCTATCTATTGCTTCCATATGTAAGCAGTTATCTCTCTTGCAAATGGAAATGAGACCCAAAATTGCAACAAATGGGGCCATGCCACTGAATGCAGATGTTCCCCTCTGCCGGCCCAGAGTACACATGCCGGATCAAATTAAGCCCAACCCCAATGCCGACAGAACAGACATCTCTTTTACAAACCCTCCACTATGGCAATTTGTTTTGAGTCGAGGACGGCCAAAAAAAGTGCACATCCACATGTGGTAAATAAGAAGTGATAGTATCAAACACCTGGTCCAGGCAAAGTCCCGCTGGGGGGTATAGCTTTTAAGTCTTTTTTTACTTTATGCATTTGGCCCAGTTTGGCCTTCTGAACGCACGGCTTTTCGGGGTTTCCAATCTGGCAACGCTGGGAATGTTTGACAGAGAACACCTGCTTGGAGGCTTGTTCCACAGAGGAGCGGTGGAGCAATAGAGGGATGAAAGAACAGTGTTCGGAGAGTGGTCCGGGGTGACGCGCAGAGGCTAACAGGTGTTTCCGCTATCGGGCGCTGGGAAAGAAAAAAGAAAAAAAAAGCCACCGCTAATATATGGAAATGGCGCCCGAGTCCTCCGTGCCTTCATCAGTAAAAAAAAAAAAAACCCTCTCGACTTCCCCTCCTTCTGAATAATAAGAAAGCCCGTATAAAATTGGCCTTGCAGATAATTGAGCAAATTGGTTAAATGTTGCGGAGAGCCTGGAGTGTTAATATGCTTCCATTCAGAGCACGGCAGAGGTCAGGGGGAGTCACCGGACGGCAGACAGAAACGACGCATCCCACACACTGCCCTTTAGGGATGTGCTGTAATGACCACAGTGTCTCGCAGCATTTGGAATTACATACATCCCCATAAGATAAATAATGTGCTTTGTTTACCAATGCACCTCTGAAGAGACTAGAAACAGCTTGCTTTTTCCAGGGCCTGACTGCGAGCTGTAAATCCTTGCCAATAGTTCTGACATATTTCCAAAGTAGTAAAATAAAAAAAAACTGCTACTGAAACACGGCATTCCTTCTACCTTTTCTACTCAATCCGCAATAGGACTAACTATTGCATTACAGTCCTTATTTATGCTTCCACATAAACACCAGCTTCAGAACAAGCTCACTGAGGGTCCATCCATATAAACGGAAGGAAATATTCTTCAAAACTGTGAATGTGGAAATATATAAGCCATGTCAAAACTTGCACTGTGTTTTCATTTATACGTTGATAAATACAGTAAAATATGGCCTATTTTCTGTCACTTTTTTGCCACCATCTGCTCTCCTTTAGGGACCGTGATTATGGCTAATGAGTGTTTTCAGCCCCAGTCCCTCGTCTGTCTCCCAAAACATGGATCTTTCTCATGTCTTTTCATCTCGCTCACAGCCACAGCAGCAGCAGCAGTAGTGGGAGCAGCATCGCCACCACTAAACCTTTCCCCATCATTTATAAAGCTGTCATCCTAACACACACAAACATTACATACATGTAGAAGGCATGCGGAGTGGGATCATACAGGTGTTAACTTATCTGGCGGGCTCGGCGTTTGGTCCGGGGCTAATGAGGAGCAGGTGAGTAGCCGTGGCTTTAATCAAGTGGGGAGTGGGCCGCTGCAGCAGATTTGCAGCTTGTTGAAAGGCCAGCCGTACACATGGGCTTCATTATGGGGTTAGGGGAAAATCAGTCAGGAACAATTGTTTTCCCACTCTCGTCGCTAGACTCTATCCATTTAAAGGCAGTGCATTCAGATATTTGTAGTGACAAATATTATGGGCACTTACTAGTTCTAACTGGTTGCTATACAGTTATTAAGAAGTTATCGACCACTTTCCTTTACCTTCATTTATTTTCTCGTAATCAATAGTCAAATAATGCTCTTAACAAATTCATACTGAACCCATTTGTAAGTGAACCTCTGAATTATGAGTTTAGTACTTTATCACATTATCTGTTGACTGGTTAAAATTTGAATGTGGTGTAGAAAGACCCAACCAGGGTCTGGAGGTGCTATAAACTCTTTTTGCACACCATCAGCTACAAGCTTGTTTTGTACCATGTTGAATTGCAATGTCCCTGTCAAATAAATTAAAAAAATACTAGTATCTTCCTTTAGTGTGAACAGTGTTGGGCAAGTTACTTTATCAATCAATCAATCAAACTTTATTTATAAAGTGCTTTTCATACCGAAAGGTATCACAAAGTGCTTTACAGATTACAGCATTTAAAACAATACGCCTGGCACAACCTCCCATATATATATTTTATATATTAGGATTAAATAAATAGATTAGTCAGTTAAAAGCTAAGCTAAAAAGGCTTAACTGTAATATTTCCTGTATTAGTAGTTACAGCTATAAAAATGTAATATTTTTGTATTACATATTACTGGTTCAAAAATGTAGCTGAGTTACACTACTTTGAGTTACTTTGAGTTACTCTTGGCAAAGAGTAACTCAAACTCGTGTTTTGTGTTGACAACGTTAACTGCACAACTTATACACCAGTGTCCGTTATTTGGGGGGAGTTTGGCTTTTTATCATTCATGCATTTAAATGCACATGTAACTTTAGTTACTTGAATTGTAATGACTAATATATTCTGTTATTCTGTGTATGTAATATGTTATATTCCTTAGTTACTGCAGAAAGTGACTTCTGTAATACGTTACCCCAAACACTGAGTGTGAATGCAGTAATATAGATAATATAGACTGAATAATGTACAGGTTGCAATGAATTCTCAAAAAGTAAAAGGGCTTAAATCTGTCCAACCAACATCGCATAATACTCACATCCTCAAATATCTTAATATATTCTACTTTTCCCCTGCATTTACACATTTCAAATGCCTTGTATAATTCACTTCCACATATTAACCATGCATTGTTCACACTGACATGTCCAAATAGAATATTTATACTTGCATAGACTGTCATTTTCTGTATTCTGCTAGATGAGCCATGGGCATAAGAAACTGGGCCTCTGTGTTCATGGCATCCTGTTACAAACCAAAACAGCCCAGTGGCTTTGAGTAATGAGCTAAAGAATAATTTACTGCGGAGTATGACTGCATGACAAATTCTGCAAGTGAGATTTGCCTGACTATGAATCAACGGACCGACGGAAGAGGCATCAACAAAAGGAAACAACTTGTGCTGGTGGGCCTCAAAGAGTTATTTGTGATTTATTGAGCACAGGGGATGTATAAAAGCACATTCGCACAAATTATTCCAACAATTCAGACAAATGAGCAAATAAGTCTGAGTTAGCCATGACAGGGGATAGTATACGACTAGTTTGCAGAGTTATAGCACTCAGCCCTTGCATTTCAAGTTTAAGTGGAGTGATTTTTGAGAATTATGACATGAAGAGACCTCTTCAAACTGAGGCCAGGGTAATCCTAACATCTGCACCTAATGAATCTGTAAAAATGTGCAATAAATATGCCTCGCCATAAGTGAATACTAGCTTTAGTTACTGACATATTAGCATTGGGTTCTTGCTATATCTTAATACATCAAGCATGATCAGTCATATTCAATGTCCCTAAATTCATACCGGATCACAAAATGTCAGTTCGATAGATGTAATTGTTGGTGATGTTATGTCCATGGTTTATTTACTGTATTGCTCATATCATTTTGTGAACAGCTCAGAAGTTGTTGAAGCACCACTTTGTCTCTAGTTTCTTGCTTGAACTTGGTGTCACTTGTTAAAAATAAGTCTGCAAAAACATCAATCTTTTTCCTATCCTTGTTTTCTCTCAAGGCCACCCACCAATGCAGTGCTCAGGAAAACAAATTACTTTGCTATGTACCTTAAAAATTCACCATGCAATCTGAATGTGAATACATTTTATTCACCAGAGTACTATGCAAAGTAGCTTTGGATTTCTTAACTTTAAATGAATACCAAAATCACATTCTTTATCCTGAAGTTGAACTTTCTGTGGAGTCCATCTAAGAGTTTGACGCTTTGCATGCAAACATGCATCCCCGCTGTGCTTCTGCTCAGCAATCTCTGCATCCAAAGTTGAAAAATTACACTCGACCCCGTTAGTTTGCGCTAGGCCTTCCATGAACTTTGGAAGGTCATCTTGGAGAAGAAAAAAAGAGGGAAGGCTGCCTTTGCATAAAACTGATCTATGACTGATCTATGACAAAGCTACTTAATGTGTGACTTCACTGACAGGCTCCTATCAGCCAGCATTAGGTCTTTCCACGTCTTGGGTGTCAGCTGCAGCCTCTCCCAGTGCCCCCTCTGCGCGGCCCTATGAAAGCAGGTGACAGGAGGAGTTACTGTCATAAAGGGGGGACTGTGAACTCGCTCCAACCCCTCTGTCAGCCTGGATGGACTGCGAAAATACAGCAATAACAAGGACTGTTTTGGACCGCTCATTGGCACTAAGCAGGAAACAATTAGCCCGCGTATTTTCCCCCTCTCTATGGAGACGGGTGGCTGTGAAGTCTTTTCAGAAACACCCCTGCACCTGTAAGGGTATTGCCGTGTGAAGCCCTACCAGGAGCGTGGGAGTGTGAAAAAGATTTCTCTTCAACCTTTCACCTTTGACCCCTGCGACATTTCAAAGTGTAAAATGGGAGGCAGGAAAAATATGGCTTCATGTTTTGATGGGAGACGGAGTAAGGAGGCAATTGAAGGTAAAGTGGTGGCCTGTTAGTTACGGTAGAAATCTGATAGCTGTGTGACAACCGTCTGTCAGGGGAGGGGCATTAGTTTGTATTGATAGTAAGTTGAATGAATGAAAGATGTGACACAATGTATCTCCACAAAAAAAAATATTACTGTTCATGTCTGGGAACGATGCAGACATTTGTTCTGATTTAGTCATGATTTTCATAATTTAAGTAAGAAAATTAAGGTGAATAAAATGTTTTTCTATGGCATCAGGTGGATCTTAGTCTGGCCTTTGACCTCTCCGGAGCAGGACGTTTCAGTGGGTCTGTGAATCGTCTGAGCGCGTCCACTTCCCGTTGGTGCGACCACATTTCCTGTCTGTCCAGTGGCCCCTCTGGTACAGTGCGGGGTGATATATGGCGGACAGAGCCGAGCAGTGGTACCATGTGAGTGTGTGTGAGCGCGGCTGCCCTGCGGACCATTAAGCTGTCCCAACTTAAGCAGTGATTAATACACCCATCACTTTCTAAACGCTGCCTGCCTGTGCTCCTGCTCAGGCCTCCACAGAGCACACCAATGTTTGCCTTTTCCCCACATACCCCTCTCCCTCCTGTACAGCAGGCCGGGGTCACTCAGAGAAAAGAAGCATTCTTTAATTTGATAATTAGTCAGAGCAATCTTTGGGGCAAAAGAAAAGGATTGGCTTCATTAGCTCTAATTGACTAATTGCCTTTCATCTAAATAGTGTGCAGTTTTCACCTCATGGATTAAACAAATACCATAAATGCTTGTCCTGTGACTCTCTGCTAAGTGAAAGCAAAAAAGTTCAGTGGTCAACACTCTGGACGTGGAGTATCCCACGCTTATCTAGTTTGACAGATCCGACAAGGGAAAGTGCACAAAGGTGATCCACATCAGGCAGATGATTCTTTCATAAATAGTTGGTTTGAAATAACAAGTTGTTGTAACAACACTGTATTATTTAAAGGGGCTATATGCAAGTTTGTCGTTTTATGCTCACTATTGCCACCTCAGGTCATGCGTGTAACTGCAGCTTCTATATTAAGCGCGTGCATGGCACTTCGGACCGAATTAACACCTTTTTGAGTGACGGATTTTAGAGGCAGTTGTGGTGAACAGGTCTGGGCTCATTCTACACATAAGGACATGGCTGGAAAATACTTCATTTTAACATTTTTAAACTCCGTATAGTCCCTTTAAAGCACTTTAAATAATTTAACCAAGCGCATTTTCTCCAGTTTGACTTTATCCAAATCTAAAAAGTTTCTTGACTGGAGCTTACACATAGGCCAGTGTAATTTGCATTTGAAAGCTAAGACCTAGATAAACTGATCATCTATTATGTAATTATTGAAGAGTCTTTGTCTCTTTTTCATCCCTTTTTCTTCTCATTTTTTGTCGGTTTTTGTTGCCTTTTGTGGCTTTTTCATCACTTTTTGGTTGTGCTTTTGTTGCTTGTTTGTTGTATTATTGTTGCTTTTCCGGCACCTTTCTGTCTCTCTTTTTTATTGTGTTTTAATCTTCATTTTTATCCCTATTTTGATGCTTTTTACCAAGAAGCTTTCAGATTTGGGTAAAGCCAAACTGGAGAAAAAGCGCTTGGTTCAGGTGGGGGTTAAGAGGTTAAGCTACACTGAAGGTGTTTTTCATTTTCCTTTAACAAGGGTGAAAATATTACCCTCTCAAAAACTGCACTTGAAGTTGAATCTGATCATTTCACTATAGTCCAATAATAATGATGCTGTGCTTTCTTCATTATTAAAGATGAATTTGATCAGTCTCATCATGGTTCATTGTAGTTCTGTCCATAGCTGCTGCTGTGTACTTACTTCTGCAGTATGATTACTATTGAAACAAGACACCAAAGGCTCGTCTCAAACAGTGATTTATGTGGCCCATTTTAGAACCTAATTAGTGGTTGGATATATTGAGTTGTTGTGCTGTGGCGTCGTGGTCCATCCTGTTAACACAGTTGTCCAAGTGTGGACTGACAAAGAACCCAGACTTCAGACATCTTTCAAATAACCATAAGTCAACACACTCATACAGAAAACCACCAGTGGAGACGACGATAATCTACCTTCTTGCCTTAATATCAGATGCGATCATAGGAAAGGTTTCATCCTGGATTTTTCTTAATCACACAGAATTATGTAATCACTGAGGATCTGCAGCATGTGCCTTGTAGTAAAAATGTAATAACTTTTGCATGTTTTGTGTAAGAGCTCTAAATCTCTCGAGTCTGAATGAGAAATACAGACCATGTTCGGATCATGATTGCACCACAGGAATTTCTATTGGCCCTGTCAGCGGAAAATCACTCCGGGACCACAATGTGAGCTCCTCAGCTTGATCATTTACTTTTCAGTTAGTCCATTAAGCCAGATTATCATATATTAATCAAATTATGACGTAAATGATCAGTATTCAAATGCATTTCTCATCAGCCACCTGTTCAGATTTTCCTTTTTAGGTGTTTATGTAAGAACTTTATATTATGTATAAGTAATGTAATATAACAACAATGAGGAGGGAAACAAATCTATGTTCCCAAATAGCATTTTATTAATTTGTAATCTGACAATCTAGTTAGTGATCATGCTAACTTATAAAACTTATAAAACCAACTCATCATCACCAATTTCACCTTTTAACTCCCACCTGAACAATCGAACGATCAAAACAGCAACGAAAACGAGGATGAAAATGCAACACAAATGTGACACAAATGTGACAAAAAAGCGATGAAAAAAAGTGACAAAGTAGCAACTAAAGAGTGACAAAAATGTGGCGAAACCAAGACCAAAAAAAAACAACTTTAAAAATGTGACAAAAATGCACAACAAAGAAGTTGCGATCAGGCCTTAGCTTTCAAAAAAGGTATTACACTGAGTGAGAGGGCGAGTGAGTGCTGCTGTGGGTTAGGTATCTTTGCCAGTCAGGTGCTCTTCAAACAAGACAAAAAAGGAGGTCCGAGGCACAACCGACTTATAAGTAAAAATCCTTTATTTTCCCCTGGGGATCTTTTGAGTTTGTTTTATTTTTTGTCCGCTGCCCAATACCTTGTTTTATGTAAGGTTTGGTGCAAAATAATACCTGATATTTGCTTCAATATGGTGCGAAATGATACCTGTGAGATGTGCTTCAATATAAATGTATGTACAATGTCAAGGATATGGATAAGGATAAGGATATATAGCGCTATCATATCATTATCATTCCATATTTGACATGGCCTTCTATGTTTTGAGATCTCTGGTTGTAGTTGGATGTGTCTATGCAATGTAAACTACCATGTATTCAATAGGTGGTGTGTTCTCCATGATGTACTCTAATGCATTCCACATCACAAGCTAGTAATGTATCTCCAGACTAGCTGTGTTTTTTAATCTTTATTTTTATTTGTCCATCTCAGGCAACACATGACCTCTCACGTGACTTGTGTCTATTAATAGCACCTGTGCTTGATTAGTTTTCACACTGTCTGCCCTGATGAAGACCTAATCGGTCGAAACGCGTTGGTGTCCCTCGATAATAAAGGATTTTTACTTATAAGTCGGTTGCGCCTGGGACCTCCTTTTTTGTCTTAAAGGAATAGGCCACCGTTTTTACATACTGTGAGATGCTCTTACCTCACTTTAGACGTGTTAATATATCCCCGTCTGGTCTTTGTCCGTGCGCTCTGTCACGCAAACGGAGCACATACGCAGCCTCTCCCACATGTCACATAGCTCCAAAAAAGCTCACGATAGAAGCTACCAAGCTCTTCCACGTGTTCCCTATTTAAATAAAGTTACGTGAAGTGTTTTCATGCGAAGTATATTTACACAGAAATGTAGCATGTCGATTTTATAAGCAGTTAAAAAGGGGTACTATATTGTGAGGCGTAATGATACGAGGAGTAAAACGTCCGCGCAGTAACTCCTAAAGGTTATTGACGGAAGTGAGCGGGGGAAGTCTTTAGGAGTTACTGCGCGGACGTTTTGCTCCTTGTATCATTACGCCTCACAATATAGTCCCCCTTTTTATTTGCTTATAAAATCGACATGCTACATTTCTGTGTAAATATACTTCGCATGAAAACACTTCACGTAACTTTATTTAAATAGGGAACACGTGGAAGAGCTTGGTAGCTTCTATCGTGAGCTTTTTTGGAGCTATGTGACATGTGGGAGAGGCTGCGTATGTGCTCCGTTTGCCTGGCAGAGCGCACGGACAAAGACCAGACGGGGATATATTAACACGTCTAAAGTGAGGTAAGAGCATATCACAGTATGTAAAAACGGTGGCCTATTCCTTTAAGGTATTAGACTGTTGCGCTCCGGTCGAGAACCTGCTCCTCCTCATTTTGCAAACTAAGAAGGGTTTTCTGGAGGAAAAAAAAGGGAGAAATTACTTGTCCTCACTTTGCAAACTTACAGACTATCACTTTAAGCGGGAGGTTAAGACTGAAGAAAATATTTGACCTTTATCTTTAACCATCGCTGAAATTCAGAATCATCAAAGGGGATCCTATTGTTTTTGTTTATAGTTCTAGGGGAAACCCAAGCGCCTGAAGGAAACCTGTGCAGACACAGGAATAAAATACAATCTCCACACAGAAAAGTCCTGTCCGGCCCGGGTATTAAACCAAGGACAGTTTGCTTTAAGGTCTGGCCTTTGATTGACCATTACTCCACTGTACATCAATATATAGGATTATCAATTCAGATTCAGTGTTGTGTACCCAGTAGACTGTAGTCCCTATAAGCAATAAATGACAGATCATTGATAGGATTCTTGCTATGATTGCTAATAATGGCACACTGTCAATACATTTGCAAAGTACTGGGTCAGCATTAGGCCGAACTCCCATCATAATCCTCAGATATATGAATGCTCTTTATGATCCATACATTGCATCTCTGATCAATGGGACGCTCTCTTATTGTACTGTTAGAACCAAACGCCACATGCAGTACATCGGCCACTTTTCTCCTCACTGAATTTTAGTCATTTGTCAGCTAATGAGGAGTAAAGCGGTGCTGGCCTACTAACGAGCTTCTAGTGGCTGTTGACTTGAATAACAACATGTAGTTAGTGTGCGGAGCGAGAACAAAGCAGTGGCGCTTGTTACTTACTGCCTGATTGTTCTCAGCTTCCTTCTGAAGACAGCACCTAATACAGAATCATCTCATCATTGTCTCCTCCAGCTAACCTCGCCGCCGCGTGCTTTTCAACTCCCGACTGTCGTTCAAAGCCCCATCATTAATCTGATTTATTTCTCCTTGTGTATTATTTTGTTCCTCTAATTTGTTTGGGTTTTTTTCAGCACAAGCGTAAATCAAGAATCAAAGCCCTTGCCGCGGCTTTCTCCCCGTCACCTCTGTTAATGGCCTGTCTAGTGAGGGTTTCACGGTGAAGAGAAGCAGACCGGCTGTCTACTCAAATCACCTCTCCATCCTCTCTCCTCATCACCAACACAAAGAGTCTATTGGCTCCCACCAAAACACCTTCCCCAGATCTAGAGGGGAGCTATAAATCAGGAAGCGGGTGCAAAGGGCCAGAAAGTGAAAATGTGGAAAACAAACAGCATCATTAATCATTATTACGTTAAGCCAAAGTTTGGATACTCAAGATGCTAAATTGTTGGCTAGAATGGTTCAAATCCAATTCAGATTTATGTAAGAAGAGAATAAAGGAAGAAGGTGATTGTTTTCCAATACAGCTGGAACATGCTACTGATTGATTTTCATAATCAAGACTAAACAGAAATAATGGTTCATATAGTATATGGCCTTAACCTCTATCCTAACCGAGCGCATTTTCTCCAGTTCAGCTTTAACCGAATCTCAAAGCTTGCAGCCTATAGGCCAGTGTAGCTTACAGTCTATAGGCCTCATTTGAATGCTAAGACCATCACTTTTTTGTTGCTTTTTGGACATTTTTTGTCACTGTTTCGACAAAAAAATGGTTTACACATTTTTGTCACTTTTTTTTGTCACTTTCGACTAATTTTTGTCACTTTTTTGACGTATTTTCCTCACATTTTTGGCATTTTTTTCCTCTGTTTTGTCTCATTTTTGTCACTTTATTGTCACATTTTTGTCGCTTTTTTCCCCACATTTTTGTCACGTTTTTCTTTCTTTTTTTTTGTCGTGTTTCCATAATTTAAGTCTTGTTTTTGTCGCTATTTACACTCTTTTTTTTTAAAGAAGCTTTTACATTTGATAAGTGCCAAACTGTAGAAAATGTGTGGGGTTTAAGAGGTTAACGGAGTAGGTAATATAGTGCATATAAAATTCACACTCAAGTGCTTGAACCAGCTTGCTGCACTGTATGTTGGCGATCTAACAGTGCTCAATATAAATTGGTGACATATCGCGGTGCATCGCTTCATGTTACTAATTAACAAAGGGTCACGGTCTTATGCTTGATTAATACGAATGTCGACCTTGCAGGAGATTTTTAATCCATAAAGTTATGCTGGCATTTGATAGCTCCCAAAACTCCAGATAGACACTCCATTGTGATTGTGCAGTATGAAGTACAGTAGAAAAGAGGCCAGCACGATGCACTGTATGTGGAAGTGAAACAAAAGAGCAGACTTTGATTGTCATATGTCCATCACGTGAGGCAGGCGTGGAGCTGTCCTCACGCTGTTGTTGCTAATGCGTTTGGACGGTGCAGTGACAGCGCGCCATGACCTTCAGCAGCCTGCCTGTTCGAACCCCAGCTCAGAGGAGGCGCGTGAAGGGTGTCAGAGCATCTGATCAATGGAGGGCATTGGCACTCGTCATGTCAAACCCACTCCGCCTCCATTTCCCAGCGCTTTTGTCACTGGGCCTTTTCTCTTCCACTCGTCACTCACTCGAAACGCACATGAGCTGTTTACAGTGAGAGGAGAGCAGCGTGTGATTTCATCTGTACTTAAGTTTCAGACGCAGCACGCTCTACTTTGAAACATTCAATCTATTGTTAAAATATTTTATTTTCAGTATTTGGATAAATGTATCCCCTGATAATTGAAGCTATTACTCTAGATAGACATTCAAGTCAAAGATGTTTGTTTTTTCATATTTTCTAGTTCAGTTAGCCCCTGAAATCGCAAGGGTGGCTTGGGGCTTAGTCCGGTCTTAATAGACACTAGTTAAGTAGTAAAAAAGTGAACACATATGGTCCGTCATATCACCATTTTCTTTGTATTGACACTAATCGAACAATTCCCTGTATGAAACATATAATAGATGCATTGTAATATTGTTAATGCATGAATTTGCATAAACTGCACATTTTAGTATTAATGTGTCTACAGGAGGATTGTCACACGCACTGATCCCAGCTGTGAAAAATTGACCTCATTCACCTGGACTGCCTTGCCTTAAGAAGTTTCATCACCACACAAAAGAGGATACATTTCTTTAAGCCGGCATTGTAAATAGCCAGAGCAGGCTAAATGAGAATTTCAGCAAACAAACACAATCAGTGGCCTATTATATTTTACTTTCATGTTGCTGAAAGGGAATGCAAACCAGATTAGATAACACAAAAGCCACCAGGCTCATTTCTCAGCAGTGTCTGGAGATGGCGAAATGCTCTAATTTCCCGCTCTGCTACAAGTCCTCAGGCCAACTAACCCCTTTAGTTGAACCCAAACCAACTGCATTAATGTAAGATTGCCTCTTGAAGTAAAGTTTTCCCCCCTTTTTTTCTCCGGGTTGCTCTCTTTTGTTTCAAATGAACTGTGCACAGGCGGCTCCGGCACTAAGTGAGCATGGCATTGTTTTGAGAAACGTAATGAAGGACAAATCTGCTTGTTTATGAAGGGATTTGATTCATTGCACATTGACGAGACAAACGAGCAGAGTTTGTGTGGTTGACAACTCGGATATGTTTTGCCATTTGATAAAAAATTGAGTGAAATAGTAGTTAAACCCCACTCTGTTGTCATTGAGGACAGTATTTCCCAATCAGTGGTAGGGAACCCCAGGGTATATGCGAACATTTACTCTATCAGGGGTACTTGGAAATAGTTCAGATCTAAAAAATAAAATAAAAAGAACAGTATTTCAATATTGTTTTAAAAGAAAGTGTATTTTTAAAGCAGTACTAAGTAACTTGTTTACCTTAATAAATCCTTTCTGTAGTTCCTCTGGGGGTAATACAAGTGTTAACGGGATGACTGGGGTTTTTTCAACTCCCCCTGGTGTCTCTGGACAGAAAACCACGCTTGCAGCTTTCCATGCACCGGGTCGGAGCCCCAGTACACACTAATGGAATCACTTTGTGTAATTGGATGTACAATATCCCTCTCTCCCTTTGTCTTTTTTGTCAGTGTAGTATTTAGTTTTTAGTTTTTGCTCTTTTTTTTTTAACACAATACACAACTAAACACCTAATGAATGTATAATTATAATTGGTTGCACTTATAGAGTTGAGGGTACATTGAGTAGAAATGAAGGATTCAAGGGGTACCCGAGACAAAAAAGGTTGGGAACAACTGATGTTGGACATTGTTGTTTGAATTTTGAATACAGTTCAGAATCCTAACTACAAATAACATAATGTATGAAACAAACAAAGAAACATCCATGAGTTAAAAGTGACATTCAGGACCATTGGGGGCTTTTTGTTGAACTAAAATGTGGCCAGCACTCACAACAAGAAAGTTCTGGATTTGATTTCCTGGCCATGCTGTTTGGAAATATTCACTTGAACAAATCTAAACAACAATCAGGCTCAAAAATGTCCCATGTTATGACCGAACAAGGTGGGAAAGTGCTGTAGTGCGCAAGCTAAACAGATGAAACAGTTATGAGATAAAAAAACAAAAAAACGTGTGGGCCTAAATATGAAACCGTGCAGAGGTTAGCGCCCGGACACAGGCCACAGGAAGGTCACTCTGTCTGGCTACAATTAGCGAGACTTAGATGAAGCTTTGGGGGAACTATCGGTCCTCAGTCATTAGCGATTATTCCGTCACAAATTGGCGACCGTGAAGGCAGCGTGCAATAGTTTACTAACACGTGTTTCCTTCCTGTATCACACACCATTCACCAAGATCCCCATCTGAAAACAAATCCCTTCAGGAAGTGCCTGAGAGGTCCGAATTTCAGATGTCAAATTTGATCACTTAACATGCACTCTTACATGAATAGCATTTCCAATAATTGCATATGAAATTGTAGCCATACACATAAAGTGTTCTATGATGTACTGGAATAAGCCTTGTCTTGACATTAGCCACTTCTTAAGCTGCAGTCTATTGTTAATGTGTGTTTGCTGGGGAAATCTTATTAAGTCTGAGCATTTTACTTTATGAGAAGTGGTTACCATTGTTAAATGAAATAAGCATTAGGGGGTGTTTTCAAACTCATAAAGAAGTTATTTCATTCCCTTCCGGCTTCACAAACCATGAAAGTGTGTGGTAATTAAAATGCAGTAAGTGTTTCATAACTTGGAGCATTTTTCACGCCACCGGCCCTCTCCCAAACTTGTTCAGAGAGGACAAATGTGGTCAAAATAATATCGCACTGCATCTGCTGCGGTTTACTGTTTATTTTGCTGAAGGCCTGATAAGCCATGTGTTCAAAAGTGGCGAGGGTTGAAGTGTTTAAACCGATCTGTTTCAAGAAAGTAACACTTCATAATTGCAATTTACTAGCTGTGCGTAAATAA
Source organism: Gobius niger (assembly GCF_951799975.1). NCBI lineage: Eukaryota > Metazoa > Chordata > Actinopteri > Gobiiformes > Gobiidae > Gobius > Gobius niger. Next base: position 22,062,030 of record NC_136860.1, read on the forward strand.
AAAAGAAAAATATTTACTTTGCGGGTGCGTTTTATATAGTATTTTTGCTCACCTCAGTGAGTCTGGCTTTTGTCATCGCCGGTGAAATACTAAATCACTCTATTACAAGGTCACGCAAAATCTAAAACGTGAGATGATTCTGTCTTGTGCATGTTTATTTCTCTTAGGTGTTGCGGAAGTTGAAGTGCAAGTTCTTAGATTCACATTGAGGCAATCTGGATTCGGCAGTTTTCCTACAAATACACATGTTTTTATTCTTTTATTTTGACATACTATAAGTTGCATTAAGTAATAAAGTCAAATGTGTCCCTATAATGCTGTGTAATAAACTGTGTGTCCCTGGTGCTGTACATGTATGGGCATAAATCACCGATGTTTTATGCATGCAGAGCAGACACAGCCACCAACAGCACCGCCCACATTAGGACACGCATACTCACAAGCACTCACAAATAAAAACAAGAAATCAATGTAACCTGTAATTTTTACAGGGCTGACTTGAGTGTGTGTGACAGGCCAAATCCAATAGCTGCAGTGGGGCTGACAGGCCTGACATGAGGCTTGCCTTGCTGGCCCCTCAATTATGCATGGCCCAATGTTTCCCCGGATCTTAATTGAATCACACTGTCTCAAACTTGTTATTTCTAATTTGTTGCATTTGATTTCTGACATCAGCGCTGCTGTGTCATGAATTATGCAAAGAGGGGGACCTTTAATTGTGAGTGTTATTAAAACAAAACTAATTGCAGATGATTAGAATGTGACTAGAAGCCGGATGTTGGGGGCTTTGGCCTGACATGGTTTCTCTACTACTGCCAAATAATGATTAGGTCTCAGTCTGAGGCTGTGTGTGTGTGTGTGTATGTAACCTTGGTGGAACATGTCTGTGGTAATGGAGGCCTGATTCAGTTTGTTGGTGGACTGCATGCTGTGCGGCGCTGCTCATCGACTGCTCCTGATGACATGCTGCATACCCTGATTTAACAGCATACATGCACACACTGCTATGGCACAAATAGGGTTTCATATAACCACATAATGAGGACAGAGGACTGGCTCAGCCTTCTCATTCCAGTCCCATCACACTATTGATCATATCACACACTTTCTGATTACCTTCTGAAATTACATTCAATAGAACTATACATATATGAGAAGGATTTTTTTTCCTACAACTTCTTTTTATATTTCGTGAGCTATAAAATTACCTTGGGTCTTTGTAATTAAATTCAAATAAGAACAGGGAAAGTCTTGCATTTTTAAACAAAGGCTCAGCCCTATTAGTCTTCACTTTAACACATTTGCTTGTTTAATTCTTTTTATGCAGCTATGAGCAGATGCAGATTACAAAATAAGATAGTTTGTAATATAATTGCACAATTATTTGAATTTAGTGAAATGCATGCATAAGTAAGGTTGTAAGCGGTGAAATGAAAACAGGTACTTGACTCATAAGAGATTTAACAAGTGAATTGTGCCTGGAGGGCAACAGCTCAGCACCTGACTAAGGTAGGGATCCTCACGGCTGTGCTCCATACGGGACGCTGCAGATGTCTGGAAGTCATTTCCACATGTGAGCCGGGAGGGGGAGGGCCGCGCTTTAGTTTCATGAATGTTCAATCAATTCAATAGGACAGCTTAACTTTCCCTTTTCCTCTTGCTGCACATTCACAGGCCCACAGGCGTTTACAGGCTGCACTCAAAGGTTGTCTGAGCCGCGTACAAAGGCAACACAGGTTCAAGTTTGGGGGCAGGAGCACAAAGATAGAAACAAAGCCGTGGAAATGATCTGTTGATCGCAAACTCCAGCAACATGTTCAGGAGGTTATTGTACATAATTGTCATTGTACATGTCAAATGTGAAAGTGTATATTGTACGTCTTGTAAATGCAGTGTCGCTTTAAATAAATAAATACAAATGCCACAAAATGATCATAGCCATAGTTAGTCAAAGCATAAATAATTTAAGTTGTCACTCGGAATGGCCGAACATCATAATTGTAAAGGCATTAAACACAGCACAACCTTTTCATCTTCATTAAACATAACAAATTGTCTAGCTCAAATCTGCACAGACCTGTGCAGATCTATTGCCACAGGCCTGGAAGATCATGATTTGGTAAAATGCGCTCTTGCAACACAATTGGCTCCCATAATGGAGATGAGGCAGAATATATATACTACATTCTTCTTGAACTCCCAAACCTTAGCTGTCAGACGCTTGTTTCTCAGCCCAACATGAAAGCCCTTAGCTCATTATGTATGCATGCTAAGTCTGCTGCCATGACCTGCCAATTCAAAAGTCTATCTTTGCATAAAAGTGCCAATAAGGGTTCTTGTGGCGCATGGGTTCTGTCTATATGATAAAGTAGCTGAGTATATTTTTTGTGTCTCGAGGATGGCTGCAGAACCTTGTCTGTGGAGATGACAATTAGAGTCACTTTCCACCCTGGTTAGACCAGACAGGTCCTGTCAGGCGCCCGCGCAGCGCTATGGAGGCAGACAGAGAGTAATATGTGTAGCGCTGTGATTCGCCTTCACCTCATGATCCTCCAGATGACCACCAGGAGGAGAGGCCGGGGGGCGGGGCACAGCAGAGCAAAATAGTAGCTACACCTTAGCAGCTACTATGGATATACTCCAGGTTTAAAGTGTTTAAGAGCTGTATTTGTATTTCTCATATCCGTGATTGTAGACTGTAAATGTTCTCTAAACCAGTGTTTCCCAACTAGGGGTACGGGGCCCCCTTGGAGTACTTGCAGAATTATCAGGGGGTACTTGAAAGGCAGATGAAACTGACTACTATTAGAACATTATTTTGAAAGGAAAGGCTGTTTAAACTACACCTAACAGTCAAATTGTAGTTTTATTTTTAGCCAACAACATTGTCTTACTACTAATTAAGAATAATTTGATTGATCCTTTCTAAATAATCTGCAACACCCTTGGAGTAGGGGGTACATGGAGTACCTCTGAAGGGTTCAAGGGAGCTAGACAAAAAAGGTTGGGAACCACTGATATAAACAATGAAAGTAAGAATAAAATGTGACTATCTATAGAATATAATGGACCAGGAAATGTTACTGTGGGAGATTCACCCTGCGGAAATTAAATATTGGACAGCTATTGGCTTCTCTGTGCATTATTGCCACATCTCTGCTAAACAACCATTAGTGTTGATGTGTGAAAGGCATGGCGATAATCTGAGATCAGCTTTGAATCCGACTCGGTCCCAATGTCTCCTTAACAAATCTAAAGTAGAGCGGGCTGTCAAACGTTTTGGCACAGCACTGCAACTGTCAGGTTAGACTGTGTAAAGATCGGCTGGTGCAACTTCCCCTAAAAGGATTAATAATTTACATGAGAGTGCTCTCAAATCCAGGCATCTACCGCAAACCGGTGTAACATTGATTTGTTGAACTGTCATAATAGCACATCACTCAAAGTAAACAATCAGCCGAGCACAAAGAGCTGAGGTAAATGTCTCTCTCAAAGTCAGACAGTGGAAGCGGAGGAGGGGTTGTTCCATTTCTTTCTGGTGGTTTCCATCGAGTGGCTCTTGCCGAGCGGCAGCACAGAGAGGGGAAGAAAGCGTGCGCTGTAATTGCTGTCAGTCTCTCCTGAGCACCACCTTAAAGTAGCTGCTGTTCTGAGCGGTTAGGGCTGTGGTTCCCCTGCAGGCCTCTGGGGGATTCGCTCAGGTCTCCCTCTTCTTGTTTACCTCTTTTTGTCAACAGTTTGGCACATGCAGTTTTTGGGAGTGCAGTAATCACCAGGCTAAGAGACTCCTATCACACATACAAACAAAGATATAGATAATTGAAAAGATTATTCGAAATATGCCAACTGTGGTTCTGACTTTTTTTTAAGTGGTGAAAGTTCCTCTCAAAATACTGCGCACATATATTGAAGTGTTTCTAACCAAATCAGTGAGTAGAGTGCTACACAGTTATGTTTACCACAATCATGATGGAGGAGCGTCTCTTTACTACTGTATGTGAGCCGCACTGAGGTGCATTTAGAACAGGCCCTGCACAACCGTGTGTGCAGTGACATGCTGCAAATAAACACTTTTGTACTTTTCATGCAGATGTTTAAACACAAGTGCAACTTTTTCTTTTTATTGGCTCAACTTTCATGATTACCGAGAAAGGTCGGCTGAATAGCTCCAGGGAATTGCTTGCATGGGTGAGATCTATTGGTTTGAATAGGTTTTACGACAGGCTTAGGAACAGTTCAGCCCCTTGACATTTGTCCTATCTCAATATACCATTGTTTTGAACACTAAAGCATCCACATGTTACCAGTTTGTCCTATTCACACAGTAAATGGAGGAAGATAAATGGTATTGCTGATGCAACCTCCACACAACATGACTCCCACACACCCTGACATCATGGGAAAGGGTTAATCAATAGCCACTGTTTGTTGTCTAGTGTTTGTGTGTGATCATTCCGGACCCACCTCCATTTGGCTGGAAGTGTTGAAGATGGCGCACAATTCCTGTCACAATATTTAGTTGTTGCTGAAAATGTGAAAAATATACATTGCATGTTCTCCCTGTGTCTGCGTAGGTTTTCTTCCGGGTGCTCCGGTTACCCCTACCACTAAAACATGTACAGTAGGCCCAAATGAGAGTGTGTGTGAGGGGTCGGTGTGAATGCAAAAGTGTGGCGCTTTGAGAAACATTATTATTATTAGATATATCAGTGTAATCATTGTCTGTGGTAAGAGTTTCCAAAGAATCTACAGTGTCTTTGAAAACTTTTAGTGAGTATTGAAGTTTTTCAACCGGTTCCTTGGACTTATTAATCTTCAAGACACTATTTTTCCTCAAATGTCCATAGAAATGGTTCAGAGATACATGCATTCTGAGTTGTATAATCCTTTCCTTTCATTCTGGAGGCAGACTGTGTGATCGCTCCTTCTCTCTGATACATATTCTAATTGCTGAGTGCTGACCCGTACTCCCGCTGATGAGCAGCCAGAGAGATTTTGACCTTGTGGTGTGTGCGAATCAATGGGAAGTTGATAAAGCCAAGTTCATTGCTGCCTAACATAAAACAAAGCTGATTTGTTTACCTAGCTAAGCCCGCGCGTGTCAATCCCATTACGGAATGATTTATAGACCGGCGCCCAATGAAATTGTTTAAAGCCGATTAGGTAGAGAAAACGATCACCACTAATATGACAAGCTGATACACTGTGACAGGTAACCAAGCAAACAAGTTCCTGAAATTCAGATTGAATTAGAATCCTAATAATCCTACAGGGAGTTGCGGATTTAATCAGGAGAAGAGAGGACTGGAAATAAGGGAGAGGACTGAATGAAGAATGTGTTTGGACGAACAGGGAACGCCACTTTTGTGCTTCACTTGTCATCAGTGATCATTCTGCACTTGCAAAAGGGAGTTGGATAAAGATTAAGAAAGAAGAAACTGTCTCCATACTGATGACCAATAACTTTTCTTATAAATTTTCTATAAGCTCTATTTTTACATGGCTGCATTCCCTATATTAATTCTGGTTAAAAAGAAAACTGCATTACAAGATCAAAAATCCCAAGAGAAAATATTTGTTTTTAACGTTATACAATATGCATGGTGGTGTATTGCGTTACATATAAATGTCGCACCACAAATAGAAATATTAATGTAATTTCAAGTGCAAAGACTCCCTAAAAGGATCCGAGGAGCCAGTGTCCCTCGCAGAATGATAAAAGACCTTGTTAATGTTATGGATATTGTGTTGCAATAAAATCTTGTTTAAGGTCATGGTGCGACTGGAACATCAAGTGTTTCAAACAGGAAAAGTAATCACAGGATGTATTTTATACTGCGCTAATATCTGGGAGAGTTTCCGCCATATTTATCATTTTGCTCTCCATGGACTTCTCCATTGTGTTGAGTGTTTATTTGAAAATAATGAGCCGGAAATAATGCTTGTGCTCTTGTAAGACCTAAACAGATTGTATCTGAATTATAGTATTAATGAAGGTGTGCTGTTTGGACATTTGAATATGCATGGTAATCATTAGATACCCCACATATTTGTAAAGCATATATTATGCATGTTTAATATATCTGACTTCCACAAAATGCAATGAAAAACTTTTTGATAGATATTATTCTTTCAGTTGCATATTAGTCACTGTGGATGTAACCTGATTAATCTGCTATATTTGTGCGTTTTTGCTACATGAATATGCATAACTGCAAATGGCTGCAGAGGAACAAAACAAATATGTTGTGCCCTTACAGACACCATAGCTGTAAAAGATGATAAGGAAATGTGTTTTCTTTGCAAATAAAAGACAAAACTTTGCCGCTTTTGTAATGATTAAACTTGCTCCCATAAACGTCAGCATCCTCGCTCGCTCTGATGAAGGCACAAACTTTTTAGATGGGGACCTAATTACGAAGTCTGCTTCTCTACCCCACTACTAATGAGGGGTTTGTAATGGCGCGGGGCGATCGGCGCATGGCATAGCCACAGCGTCTCGGGCCGAAGAGCTGCCGACGAGACCACAGTTCTGTAGAGAGTGATTCTGCACCTGCAAATCCCCAACACACTGAGAGCAGGTTCCTGTTTGATGTGCTATTCTTTTCATGTGGAGAAAACGGGCGGGTCGGAAAGAGCCAGGGACCTAGTTGAAAAGAGGCAAGGGGCTTCGGGAGGAGTGCCAAAGCCTATTAGAGGTTTTAATAATGTTAATTAATGAATAATAGGGTTAGTAATGAGCTACGAGCTGCATTTTATTCATGTGATTATCTTAAGCTCGCTCTCAACCTCGCTCTATGAGCCCAGTCAGAGGGTAACGGTGACAAACAAGGCGTCCGCTGACACATGCATATGGCTATGGCTAAAACAGAATCTACAATGTTTGTAGTTTTGTCTTGTGATATGACTCCTCTGATCTAGGTGAAATTGGTGTGCCTTCTTATTTAGAGCTGCAGTGAAATGCAGAAATGGTCACTGATTAGTCTAGCGAATAACTCTTTGACACAAAACCTGTTTAAATATCATGTGAACATTAGCGGTGGTACCCTCATGTTGAAACTACAATTCTACAAATAACTTGTGTGTTTAAACTATGACCAAAAACAGTAGGTAAGGCCTTATGGCAGTTGATGGGCTGACAAAAGTATAATAGAACGAGGTTAGCTACACAACAAAGCAACAGATAGAAGTGTTCACCATGTTCTTTGGTTGAGTGAACGCATACTTTCACATGTGTAAAGCCAAAAATCCATGCTCTACACATGTATCAGTCACATGACAGTTGACTGGCTCCTTCAATTCCAAGGCATTCCCTCCCCATCTCCCTTCACATCACATCGATTTCTGAATCAATAGTCACCACCTGCGATGCCTGAGTGAAACACCACTTCTTGGAAACAGGAGAATTTAAACTACAACTTGGATCAAAAATTCTAACTTGAAACAGTTTAATGATGGAAATAAATTGATGAGGTCAGTCTGCAGGCTACATTATCCACAGTGACTAAGAAACGCCATCTCTTGTGAACAATAAGCAATCAGAGACGGAGCTGAAAGAATGGCACAAAGCTGGCTCCATCTGTTTGCGCTGTGCTTGTAATGAAGTTATCAGTGGGTGTTGGACTCGTATGAGAATCCCATCCAGATCTGTAAGGATTCTCATTAAGAGTGGCTCTTTGTCAGCCCAGAACGCCACCATTGCCCAACATTGTTCTGGCCTCTTTATTCCTATCCGTCTCCGATCACTGTCCTCTCCGAGAGCGTGGAGAACAAAAGGGTCCCAATCACAGCGTCTTGAAGGGGAATCCCAGTCAGGTCTTAATCAGTGCTCCACTTAATAGAGCAACACTTTCCAAATATTATTAACCTCATCTGTCTGCATTACACCCTAATGGCCTTTTCTCCCTGTATTGTCTTTGCAGCAGCTGGTAATGTACATATATATTAATCCACTCTCTCTTCTCCTCCGCAGAGAGATTGCGCGGCGCGGCTCAGAACAAACGGTGCCCTTCAGAGAGCGAGGCAGACACAGGTTAGGAAGCCACTAATTAAATGTCAGACTTGACAGATTAAAATTATGAAATTTAAAATCTGCAAGTGGCTCTTTGTCATTGTCAAATTAAGGGGTGCACTGTGTGATGAAGGGGAAGGGGACGCGGAGCTCTAATGGATTGAAAGGGAATGTGCTTTAGCAGCAAGCGGCTCTCAGTGAATAAAGATTCACAGCTCTTGCCTTAGGTGGAAAGGCTGCATGTTCAATTCTTCCATATTCTCCCAAGTCTGGAGGTTGAGAGGTCACTCCAATGCTGCCAAGCCCATCCTGACCACTCCATTTAGATTTTTCATTCCTCTGGCAACACAAATACCTGGCCATGAAAGCAACCCTCCAGAAAAAGCTATTCCACCTTTGGCTTCCTGAAGCATTGTGATCAACACCATGCACAGAGGCATCACAACTCATTGATATCTCTTTTACTGCCGTTCCGATCTTTTTACTGGGGAAAGCACTCCGCCTACAGCTTTAAAGTTCAGTTTTCAAGAATTTAGTATAATTTCTATGTGAGATAACTGTCTAAAACACTATGATAAAACATTTCAGCAAGGTGTGTCCCATTGTATTTAACAAAAATTCTAAGCAACTTTTCAGCAAAATGTGCCAGAAAAACTTAAAATACATATATTACATCAAGACCAAAGCATGGCTAAAACTAGATTGCATATTTTTAGGTTACCACATGTACTTGCTTTTGGCTGTGTTAGCAAAAAAAAGGTATAAATCTCAGTGATAAGACCTCAGTGATTTTGTATTGTGGCTTCTTGCAATGGGGATTGTGTGTCACCAAATTTCACAATAATTTGGCAATACATTGTACTGGCCTACTAAGGTATAAAACATATTAAACTTTATTGATAATTGCAACAGTTTGCTACTTTTGGCTGGATTAGTGATGATTGGGAAGTAATAGAGAACATCCAAAACCCCTCGGACTACTTAGTTTTTCTCCCCACAAACGAGCAGTTTCCTGTTAAAAAAGGTTATCTTCAAGGTCAATGACGCAATAAAACACAGGATGCAGAGCCAGGTAGCGACACTCAACAAGGTTCAAAATATCAGCACAAGAAGTGACAAGGCCTAATCAAATTTAATTACCAAAGCTGTAGTTTCATTTTAACTGCCAGTGTAGATTAAGGCAGGTATGCACCCTTAAAGCTAACAGCAGAGGCCAAATGATATCACGGTAACTTTATTACAGCATGGCGTTTCTCACTAATTGTATTTCATTAGAGACGTGATGAGCTGTGAGGTGCAGTGTTAATTTTGACAACATATTTTAATTTAGTTTTAGTCTTAGTCATTTGACTAAAATGGAATTTAATTTTAGTCGAGATTTAGTCAAATAAATCGTCTCAATTTTAGTCTAGTTTTAGTCGACTAAAATATCTGGACATTTTAGTCATAGTTTTAGTCTCATGAGAAACGTTTAATTTAGTTTTAGTCCAATTTTAGTCGTCAAAAATATCACTTTGACCAAAATTAAGACTAAATATTTTAGTCGACGAAATTAACACTGGTGAGGTGTTGGCTGGTTTTATGTTTACATTTTCATCAATGTGACTTAAATGATGCCCGTGCACAGTAAAAGAAATTGCTATGTAATTAGAAATAGGAGTGACCCTTGCACTGAGCCCTGTGGTACACCATCTTCTACAAGATTCTTTCTATAGAAACATTTTGTAGATTGACAATAGATTTTCTTGTCCCAGGTTTATTTTTGTATTTAGATTGGACTATACAATGTACAAGGAGGTGAAGTGAGTAGGAAGAGACAAACTGTCAGGCCTGTGGTTCAAACCGCATGGTGCCTCCTCAGTGGCTATAGGCCTTCTCAGCATGCCTCCACAGTGCCTCCTGGTACAGCACTGAGGAGGCATCGTCATGGCAAACATCATGACCCCTTAGCTGAGACAAAGCTCTTATCATTTCATTTCATTTCATTTATTAATTTATTTGAATGGGACAGTGCATATTAATGAACAGACAACTAGTGCTGTAAATATGCCGGATTTAGCTCAAGGCTAATTTCCATCCGCAATAATGCAATTTCCACGTAGACAATCACAATTTCTTTTCAGCAGAAATTCTGAAGTCAATACCATGATTTTGTTGCAAAATGAATCAATCAAAGGATCAATAGTGATATAAATTGCACCGTAAGTACACGGTTTCAGCATTGGCTCATGTGGGTGCACGGTTCTTTTTTGTAGAAGTTGTACTATTGCAAACAATATGCACTGTGAGTTACTGTAAATGAAATAGATTGCAGATTTTTTGACTATCTGGACCCCACTGAGTGTTCTTAAAAGCTGCTAACAAGTGATTTTCTCTGTTTTGAAATCAGTGGAGTCTTGTCATATCTTTTCTTAATGGATGACCAACTGGTTCTCGTAAACCTGCTATGGCTTTTTGAGTCACACGGAATTGTCCTTCTGAATTAGTCCTGAATCTGAATGACACCTAAAACTAGAGCGTATATGTTTGAAAGGTTAGCTGGGAGCGTGAGTGGCAGAAACAGCAGTTAGCCTAAGGTGCTTCACTTTCATAGTTTTATGGTGCCATAGTCGTGAGAGCACACTGTACAGCACAAAGGCATACAGTGGCTCCACAGGGATGAGGCTCATCTGCCTGCCCTCTGGTGCAATACACAGCTTTCAAAGCATTTGCTTTCTCTCACTCTGTCAGTCAGAGAAAGATGCATCAGTCTATTTGTCAGCAGAGCTTGTTCTTTGAGTTTACACTGTCACATAACCACAGTGCCATTGTGGTAGAGAATGTGTTTGCAGTAATGATGAGACCAGTAAACTATGTTTTTGTCTGTACATTTTTGTGCTGAAGAACTTTTGTAAACTATAGCCCTAAGTGGTAGTTTCTTCAGTTTAATGTGCAAAAATGTTGCCAAAGTATTATGAACTATCAAGATCCTGTACCACTACAGTATGATGAAAGGGGTCACTAATTACACACATATTTTATAGTTAAAGTGGTTAAAGTTAATTAAGTTAACATGAAGAGTTTTTATTTGTTTTTAAGTAGATTGGACTCATCTTGATCTTTGGAGAATGCATTGTCTACACTACATCATTCAACTTTAGAGGTATTTTACATCTCTGAATGCAATAATTGTATACTTAACCACAGTACTGTGTTGTATGTACACATTGCCAAACTATAAAAAAATAAATATCAGTTTTAGTAAGGACAACTTATTTTTCACTGTATTACAGTTAAATAATAATTCCTGTGTGTAAGTGATTCTAATCACACTAATCGCTTTTCATCTGTGCGTGGCTCGTGCCTTGTGCTTTGCTGATAGTGTGAGGAGGGAGGGTGACGGTGGGGGGTCAGCCGGGTCAGCCCTGACACCATCTTTAACTCTTATTTACTGTGATTCCACGACAAGACACATACCAGCTCCTGCGACTCCACTGATGTATGTTAAGCGTTCGCCAAATTACCCGCCTGATGGATCTATTGATGGCCTATTCCAACCTGTCACCTAGGCTCCATCAGCCTCTCAGTTATCCCACCAACCCCACACCCTCCACACACGCGCCTCCCCAGCCCTCTGTCCCGTGGGTCTGAATAAGGAATGAGCGAGATAGAGACCTTTGTGCTGCAGACAATGGCCGCCTTTCCAATCGGTCGCAAAAGTTAAGCAGGTCTGTGTCAGGCCCCAGCTGGAGAACACATACATCATGCACAAAGATACGCACGTCCCCCTGGAGACAAGAAGGGCAATGTAGACCATGACCGCGCCTGCTAACAACCCAGAGTTATCACATCCTGTCATTTATTATTCTCTATACAGACTCCCAGTGCAATAGTAGGCCCTGTCATAGGGGACGTGAGTATCCCAGCGGTATCTGTTACAGGTCGAGTAATGCGCTGTCACCTGTAGGAACACTCTTCATATCCCCACGCGTGCATTGATTGAGGTAAATGCCGCTTAACACGTTCATATAAAATCAAATGATTGCGGAGGCAAATCAACTCTCGAAAAGACTTGTTAAGATTGCAAATCAGCAGATATTCAATTTCGCAACTCCCTGCTGGCTTGTTTATGTTTTTATGGAGTAAAGCTGATGATGGGCCCCGTAGTCCTATTAGCAGGGAGATAAGCTGAACCAATACACCGTGCTACTGTGTGTAGTTGCAGAGTCTGCTCTATCAGATAAATACTGCACTAAATCAAGTTGCGCTAATTGACTCTCGCAGGCATTACTGGGATTAAGTTAGCCCGCGTCCAAAGTTCATTACACAGATAAATGCATCTTTTAGCCTGCTAAAGAGCCCGGGTGCTAACTTACTCCTACACATTATAAGGAGGACAAAGCAAGGTTTCAAAGGTTCATTGGAGTTAAAGGGTTGGGTCATTTTATTCTGTTGCCTTTTGTACACACAGACCACCAGCGGCGCCTAGTACTTGTATAACGGGGGGGAAAAAACAATAACATTGCTAAAGTTATTCTGTGTTATAGTTTCTTCCACCACAACTGCATAAAATGTGATTGGCTCAGATTAATCTTCAATCTGTATATTGCATGTGGCTTAATCTAGCAAAAAATGGTGATGTGCTGCAAACCCACAATGTGCAATTCTATGTGTGATTAATCGTGCAGCCTTTACCACCAGTCGCAAGTCAAATCAAGCTTCTTTTTTTTTTGTTTCTCGTAGCGTCTTCAAGCCACAGATAAAAATAGTTCTGTTCCCTGTCTTGGTGTGTCAGGCGCATTAGTCGGTGTTGCTCTGAGGCTATCAGTCTCTACAGCTGTTGAGTGTGTTGATGCCATTATGAGCTGCGTAATGGCAAGCGAGTTCATTATGGCAAAACAATTTAACAGGTGATCTGTGATAGCATATGAAACACTGCCTCTCTCTTCCTCTTCCTCTCTCCCTCTCTCTCGGTGTGTATCTGCGGCGATGAGTGACACAACAGCAGGTGCTCAGAGAACCGTGAAGAGTCCTTTCATTTTGCCACTTATAGGACAAATTACCCAGACAATGGACCCGGTGAGCCGCGGCCATAATTCAATTCCAACTGTTGACTCTGGGCATGCATTCACCTGCCCGGGGAAGAGAGAATATTCCCTCCCGCAAAAAAGAAAAGAAAAAAAAAAGAAAAGAAAAAAAAGAGATCACCCAAACAAAGTCAGACCAATTGAAACGTAATATTCTTTATGTGGGCCGAAGATAGCTGCGCATGAACTGGCCTAATATGAGAGCAAATATGATTTAGGAATTCCTCGCGCTCAACTTGAAGTGATTTGGATCAATAGTGTTTGCTCGGCAGAAATGGAAGGAGAGGTAAGAGATGTAACAATGGGGGAGCGGGGAGAGCGGTAGTCAAATTTCACTGGTGTCAAATTAATTTCCGTGTTATCTGGGAATTCAATTAGAGAGACCCCCCCCCTTTCCCTCCCGTGCCTCGCTCCCCCCACCTCCGCGCCCCCCCCCTTTGTGAGTAAGAGAGTGTCGGACATCCCCGCGTGACAGATTACACTGCTCAGAGTGCATATCAGGCCGAAGTGTTGAGGCCCACTAATCCGCCCTCTAATTCTCAATTAGTGTAAAATGAGGCCATAAATCACGCAGACAGGCCGATCGATGGAAACGTTGTTTTAGGAGTGATTGGCAGCCTCCCCAAAGGTTACTGTTTAAGTTGGTTTAAGGTTACGGCTCCCTCTCTCTCTCTCTCTCTCTGTGTGTGTGTGTGTTGGCCGGGCTTGTGGTTGGGAGGGCTCCGGGGGGGTCGAACTCAATCTATATGATGCAGGGCCCCGGTCCATTGGGGATACAGCAGAGGGACAGCACCAATTTTTAGCCCATCAGCCGTCCAATTTTTCTCCTTTTCATACCTGCTGTAGTAAATGAGAAACAAATTAAATTTCGCCCCACTATCTCCACAGAAACCATTTAAATCCTTTATGGAAACCAAATTGTCCCCAGACAAATCGCCCCTGGTTTTGTGGAAATATACTGTGGTGCTGCAACCGAAATAAATTTGTGTCACTCTGGATATGGCATTGTCTGTAATGCCATTCATTGGACAATCCTGGTGAAAGAGAGAGGGGAATAAAATAAGGGAGACTTTTGGAGCGAACAAAAGGTCTGAAAAGGACCCCAGCTCCGCATTCTCTTCGGTTTGCCTCCTTGCCATCGCTCTCTGTCTCCCCGGCCTGCTCCCATGCGCCCACTTTTCCCCCGCGTGGTGTTATTAATTTTCGTCCAGAGTTTTTGCATTCATGAGGTTGAGATTGAAATGGAAATGAGGGCTGGCTGAGTGAACGGAGCAGTCTCAGCAATGGCCGCGTCCAAACGGGTCGGTGCAGAGAGGGGAGGGGGGGAATGGTGGAGGGAGGTTGGGGGGGGGGGGCTTGTCCCACAGTGGGCCCGGTAAACCAGCGGCGGGGCCCGACACGTGTCACACACAGAGGGGACTCGTTGGCCACCAGGCAGCCTCTCATTCCCCCGGATTACCAAGCCCCCACATCAATCACTGCATCAGGGAAACAATGCATAAAACGGCCCCAACAAGGGCGATGAAAAATCACTGACAGTGCACCAGTGGAGTGCGGGGCAGAGGGAGGGGCAAGAGGAGGCGACCCACTGCCATTCTACCTTCAGTGAGAGGAACGATTAGTCACATTCGCAGGGGACACACGGAAAGGCAGACAAGGGGAACGCGGCAATCAGAGAGGGCGCTGGGGCTGTAGTGGCGCCAAAGTCACAAAATATGCAAAGAAAGATCTGCTGTAGAAAAAAAATATATAATCTAAGTATGGTAATTGAAGTAATTCTGAGAGAGAAGACCTTCCAATAGGCCGTGAATGCAGGATTTTGTATCTCAGAAAGTCAAATACCCAAGTTAAAATTGTTGTGCTTATTGTGTATGTTTGAATTCAATTATGAAAATGTTTTAGAATAACTAATAAGTTCACTAACAACATTTGTATTATGCCAACAGTGTTTGTGCACCACAGAGCATAAAAGCCCAGTGTGTTTGATTTAATATATATTTTAGTTATCGTTAAGTCTGTTTTTTCGTTTAGTTTTTTTTTAATCTATTTTGGATTTTATTTTTGCCTCTATTTGAGATATGTTGCTTTAGATTCGTTATTAACTGACATTTTCTTAACACATTGTCGGCACTGCTTGTCATTAACATATTATAGTAACATTTTCTTATTTTGTTGAACTATTTCCAGGTACTAGGCCTGTACTACGAGCTACAAACACACTACACAATGTCATTTCACTTTCCTTTCACCCCCCCCCCCCTCTGCGCACGTTGAGTACCTGTCACCCACATGTTGACTTTGTCCAGCTCACTCTGTTCATTAGTTTGTGCAAAGCCACGTCTCGGCCGCTCCATCGGGGGGTCGCCTTTTACGACAGTGCCACTGCAGGTTCACGTCTGGTCCAATGCGACCCTTTATGCATGACATCAGCACTTATGCGCCCATTCTCAACCCTCTGGAATTCAATTTTAGCAGTGTGCCAGACAGGTCTATTATTATGATCATTATTAACTTGTGTTTCTGGAGCTTTTTATTTCTCTTCCCTTTTCCAGCGTGTCTGCTTTGTGTCCTCGGCAGCGAAAAAGCTAATGTGTTGAAAGGCTGGCTCTTGTCTCCTGGAGCTTATTGAAATCATGTGAATGCCATTTGTGCTTAATCCTTGTGGGTGCGCCATAAAGGGAAGCGAGTCGGCAGCTCCTGAAGAGACATGAGAGGACCTCAGGGGATTCACTTTGTCTGCTGGGAGAGAAACGGAGACAAGTGACAGCCCTTAACCAAAATACGGCTCGTAATTTGATTAGGTTACAGTGACAATCTTTATTTATAGTTGATGGAGAAAAGAAGGTGATTTTGTTCACATTTTCACAGCTAAATAAGAAATTGCTAGAGGCTAATTACAGACAGCAGTGTCCATTTGATAACATTTGTTTGGGGTAGTCCTGTTGAGAGGTAGCAGTAACAATAAACTGGGCTAGCACTGTAGCAATGATCAAGAAAGCTTCTCCTCTTTCTCATGAGCAATCAACTTACAGTATATCCCTTGTAAAAACACTTCAAACATGCTTTTAGGTAGGGCTGTCGAATCGAAATTCAATTATGATTTTGATTATTACACTAGACGATTACAAAAATGGCGCAGAGAGTCCGTCCTGTGCGGTTTGTGTGAAGTGCGGCTGATCGGCTGAACTACCAATGCAGAGTGATAGAACTGTTGTATTTGTCACGGAAATAATAATATAATAATTATTATTTTTATATGTACCTCTTGAGATAACGCTACTGATAAGTGCTTGCCTTTTGCTGAAAGGAGAAGTTTAGAAGCAACCAGCCTTGGGCTAAGGATATAGAGCCTTTGCCCAAGGCTGGTTGTCGCAGGAAAATTTTAAACTCTTCTACATGAGCAGATCTCACAAACGCAGCTCAAAGCAAACTGTATTATTTCATGCCGCTGTGATGATTGTTTCTGTTCCCTTCGCATTTCACGTGCTAATGGCACATGCTTTGGTCCGACATAAACAAACAGCGCTGTGTGATGATGTCATCAGGCTGCACAGCTTGGTTTGCTTGGGCAGGTGTGAGGGCTGGCATAGTTGTAGCATAGTTAATATAATTTGGACTTTTTTTTAACTGTCCAAAGACAATATTTGGCAAATAATTGATATCAATTATTACTTAATTATTAAAATAATGGTGATTTTTTAGCCCAACTTTAAGGACCTCAACTTGTTTTACATTTTCAAGGTTTTTATATGCAGTGCAAAGATCTGTGTTCTAAATACAGGCAGCACTAGTTCATGGTCTGTTTCTTAATCCAGCAACAGTGTTTGACAAGCTTGTGCCCTCTTTTCACGCCTGTTTCAAAACCCAGAGAAATCGGCATGAGTATCTTCAATGAACGTATCCAGCTTTCAGTCTTCCCCACATCAAAAACAAAATCACCGCGCACCATGAGACAGTTTGCATTGAAAAACCTGCAAAGGTGATACCAATGTCTACCTTATCCTGCAGTTCATAAGGTTTGTGATCACCCAATGTATTTCGAGTCATGTTACTCAGCCGCCTCCCACATCGAGTGACGAGCGCACCTTCCATATACGCATGAAGAATTACATCAGAGCCTGGCGCTGTTGTCGAAACGTTTGAAATAATAATGCGGCGAATGATTACGCCTCGGGACGCTGCAACACCTCATTATGGCTTTGAGTGCTTCTTGTAAAAACTGAAAACAAGCTGAAATGAATAGGAAACATGGCGGCGCTTGAACAACACCGGTATTTATATTCTCGCATTTACATCAAATTGTTGCTTCCGTAGCAAAAAAATATATAATAATAATAAAAACAGCCTTGAACAGCAGCAGGGGTTTGAACTCGGGGTTAATGAAAAAGTCCCTCGGCGTCAAGTTACCTGTTCCGCCTGTCGTAGCAAACATTTCATTTGTGCGCCACATGTTCTCCAACGCGCCCCTAGTAAAAGTTGTTCAATAAATTTTACCGTCTGTTTTACAGGCCTCCCCTTTCCACCCCGTGTGTCTTTTTTTTTTTTTTTTCTTCTTTTAATTGAAAGTAGATCCTAACTCGGCTATAAACATCATTCCGACCAATCAGAGCCTTTTTAGATCAAATACAAGGTTTCAATAGGCCAAGATTTCCATCAACCTCGCCTTGTCTCCTCATACTGTTAAACACTCGGCTCTGCTTTTAAGGCTGGGTAAGT
The DNA here is from genome assembly GCF_951799975.1 of Gobius niger. Taxonomy (NCBI): domain Eukaryota; kingdom Metazoa; phylum Chordata; class Actinopteri; order Gobiiformes; family Gobiidae; genus Gobius; species Gobius niger. The sequence goes on from NC_136860.1 coordinate 22,079,823, forward strand.
AGCGGGAGGGAGGGAGGCTGGCTGGCTGTCACTGTATTTTGTCAGCAAAGCATAATATTTCTTCTGGAGTTTTGAACCTGGCACTCAGCGGGGTAGAAATGAAAATAAGGTAGTGCATAAACGCTGGGGAGTCGACCGTAAATCACCTAACACACGAGGAGTGGAGGCAGCAGGTAGACAGTTGTCACCGCTCTCCCCTGGAAACCGTATTGGACATCAGGCGTCAAGCTTTAATCAAACTGCACATAATAGACGCTCCGCACCAAAAGAACTGAGCTTTTCGACTCCTCCAACTCGTGCTATTTAAACTTGTCTCGTATTTGTTTGTTTTGGAGTCAGAGGTGATTCTTTTGTGGTATCCTAAAAGCCATCTTTGAAATCAGCACTTGCGTTCTTCAAAGGTCGGCTCTTTTTTTCTTTTCTTTTTTACATCCTACGCGTCAAACGATAATGTTATTGTTGGCAACACTCTTTTATAGCTTTAGAATTTTATTCGCCTTTATTATATTTATTTGCCCTTTTTTTTCTCGTTTAAATGGTTGATGCCTCACGCGGCTGTGGCTTTGCAGCCAAGTGCGGTTTCGAAAGCTAACACCAAACAGATGGGGAAATATTCATATTTTTTCCAAGAGTGAAATTACGGCGTCCACAAAAACAATAGAAGTGTTTGTTATAGCCAGAATGATGAATTGCAGGTTAAGTAGGACATTAAGCTTTATACTCTATGTGGGCGACAACAGATGAAAATCCACTAGAATCCAATCAGAAATTTTCTTCCCCTCTCAGCAATAAAATACAAACTGGTCCAAGAACAACAGCCCTAGCACCTTTTATTTGCCACTCGAACAAATCCTTTAAGCCGTTCATTTCAGGCACTTCACCAAATGATGACTATTCAGCTCAAAGGCAGCACTGATTATGAGGGGCCTCTGTGGGAGCAAGTGTCCTCATGAGCCCTAAGGGGTCAAATTACCAATTCCAAATGTTCATTGGGTCTTCTTTTCAACAAACCTCCACCTGCCACAATGAAAGCCAAAAGATTTTTGGGATCCCAGAATGCAAAAAGAACAAGCTTCCATACATTTATATTCACATCGATCCACAGATTATGATTATTAGTAAACCATGACGTATCAAAACCTGGCTATTGTGGTGCAGTACCACTACACAGTATATTCTTGTGAAATATTTACTATAATCTGTGTGTGGATGATGCCTGAGTGTGTTTACATCTTGTTAATAAAGTGGTTTCCAAATGTTTTATTACCTGCGGTGGGGCACTGTTTTCAAAGTGATCCACTGGTCCCTTTGGGGAGGACAGACAGATGTGAGACGGTCTGACTTCAGACACTGGGGATGGCAGACTGAAGCCAATTGAGTTACTGCTTCATTACATAAAAGCAGTGAAAGGTGGCGTAAACTATTCGAATGATAACTTAATATATTGGACATTAGTGGTGCGGATTGACATGTGACAGGGGAGCGCGGTGCAGAAGGGGACAGATGGCGCTGCCTCTGTGTGCGTCTCCTCTGTAACACGGTGTATCTTGTCACGGGGCGACTCGTATTGATTGAATTCCTGCCCTCGGACGTGGCTCTCGAAGCTACATGTGTCAGAGCTGATGGGGCAGATTGAAACCCTAAACTGGAGCACAGGTTGTGCGATGGGACGATGAGGGGCCAGTAATGACAGTGGTGCTCCTGCGACCATCTGTCATCCGCAATACTGCTTTTCTCCTGTCACTGACCTACAAAAAGAACCTAAAACATGTAATGCTGTTTAGAAAATCACCAGGGCTGGGAAATCCCCGGCTTTGACCATCTCATGTCCCACATTCTAAAAACTAATTAGACATGTACGAGTAAATTAGTTTTTTGGCAAAATGCTAAGTTTTGATGGAATTTGTTGGAATGGTGAGGAATGGGCCAAGAATCATCCAGGATTTTTAATATGATGTTCACCATTCTAAGATAATTCTTTTGGCAAGGAAATTTGGTTGATTTTTTAAATGCAATGTTTCTTAAACTAATCGTAAAGATTGGCAAAGAAGCAAAGTATTACTTTTGATTAAAGCCTTATGGTATGTTCACATCAAACGCGTCTGAAGATTCAAGATTGAAGATTCAAGATTTTTTAATTTGTCAAACCATGTGAATGGTTTGAAATTACATATCTCTCATCCCACCGGGAGAAGAGTGGTGGGAGGGAGGGCAGGGAGTTCAGCTTCCCGATGGCCTTGTGTATGAAACTGTTCTTCAGTCGACTGGAACTGACCCGTAGATTCCGCGGTCTCCTCCCTGAAGGCATTACCTTGAAGAGACTGCGTAATGGGTGCGAAGGGTCCCTGGCGATTTTGACGGCTTTGCAGGTGAGACGGGTGGAGTACATGTCCTTAGTAGAGGGGAGAGGGGCTGAAGTATCAGGTGTGGGTGACTTCTCTGTATTGTCAATGTGAAAATCATACATAACCTCCTCTACTACATCATAAAGACACAAGAGAGACAGAAACAGCACCTGAAAAGAGGAGGAAAAGCTTTAGGACGACGCAGCAGCTGTGGTTTGAAATGCCTTTCCCAAGCCCAGGCAAAGCGCAGAGGTTTGCATCAAGTGTCAGAGAAAGGTAGTAAATCTATTCCACTTTCGCCAAAGGACAAGCAAAGAATCGGGAAACAATTTTCATGCACATCTTAGTGCTTAGCAGCAACAGAGTTTCTTTTACAGCAGTGGCTTCTCCTGAACACATGCGAGCAACTAATTACAAGACTTTTAAGCGGCCAAAAACCAGCAGCAGCACGATTTGTCCGGTTAGGTGTGTACGTACCTTAGCGCTGCGTTCACCCACCCTAAATCTTCTGATTTCTTCGTATGCAAAATACTGAAGTGCCACTGGCTTTTTCTACCATTTCAATTCCAAACATGGATGAGTTTATAGGCACATGTCACAACCTGCAGTCTAAGTATTTGCAGAGTCACTGTCACAAAAATGCTGGAAACTAAGCCTGCAAGTTCATGACATTGATGCAAATGCTTAATTGTTGATGGACAGTAATTTTACTCAAGTATGTGAGTTTACAATATACTGGAAGAGGGCAAATAAATGTCTACTACAAGAAAAAAATCAGGTATAGGGCCTTTAATCAGGTGAATACTAGTCTACAAACGCCACAGATGAACCATGTGCACTGTTTGTAATAGGTTTATGTTATAATGTGGTGTAATGGATATTTTTGTGGAATAAACAGTTGCCAAAAAACTGCTTTGTGATAACCTGTCAGTCGGATAATTGCTGCAGTTGTTAAGGATCGAGGCCTTTGCAGAAAACCTCAGTATTGAGTGGATATAGTTATGCGAAAACCACAGTTTAATCATGCGAGCCCCGACTGACCTTGCTGCCTCGAAACACTGAAGTTAATTGCACACAGAAGGCGGCTGAAAATGTAGCCCCTTCAACAAACAGTTCATCATTGGCTGTAAACCATGAAACGATGTTAGATAATGATAACCATCAACAATGATCCACTGCACCCTAAGACCTTTCTCATCAATTATCTGTTATTGGAGCCGCTGTATCCTGTGTATTGTGATATTCGTTTACGTTTGATGAATGTTGTGCTCGGCGGGTGTTTCGGTCCCCGGGATATCTTTCTCCCACTGATGTACTTATTAATAATAAATTGAGCGAGGAATGTGTGAGTTCTGCCTCCCTCCTCTGTGATTATAGAGACAAAAGAGCGTCTGAAGTATCCATCTTAATACAAAGACACTTTATTAGATAAGCTAACTTGCCCAAGACAAATAGTGACGCTTTAGCACTCCAGTAACAGCATTGTTCTTTCTCTCGCCTTGCTCTGTCTCTTTTTATAACCACTTCTAAAATACATACTTTACCTAAATCCAATCGGTAGTGTTGATATGATTATTATGAGAAAGATCACTTTACAGGTATACACAGCTGCACATGTGTCATTTACAATCCTCACAGTATATGAAGGAAAACAACAACAATGGCCTCATTCATACCATACTTGGTGGTGGTAAGCTAATTGTAGCCACATCTGCCCTGGAGTACAGTGACGTAAGCAAGGTTGCTCACTCCAACCACCACCAGTCACTCATCCACACACACACTATAAGCAGGGTGAGGAAAGTGTCTTGCCCAGCACCCTAGCTGCACAGCAATAGCCAGGATTTGAACCGCTTCGGCACTGTGGATAAATGCTGTAACTACTGAGCCACTTGGGCAGCCATATTAGTCACCATTGATGCAAATAGGTTCAACTGAAACAAGTACTAGGTTCAACTCCTGGGCCTTTTTGTGAGGAGCTGGCTTGTGTCCCCCATGTCAGGGTGTGTTTTTATCTGTGCACTCACAAAAGGCTGTCCTCTAGCGTGGTCCTTTGTTCAGGAGCCATGCTCAAGATCCACTCCTCCTGCCAGGTTGTTCTAAATTTCTGGTTGAATCCAGGGGACACATTTCTCTTTGAGAACCATTAAGACCACTAAGTAACTCATGCCCCTAGAGGCCATAAGCGCCACTGCAGGTGTCGTAGCCTGTTACGGTTTTTTACTCATTAATTGTCCGTGAGAGTAAATACTACGCTGAAAGAAAAGGCAAAGGGACAGAGGGATATTGTACATCCAATTACGCAATGGAGATCATTTTTTCCCTCAAACTAGACTGTAAATACTGTTTAAGTGATACTAGCTCGCAGTTAGCTTTGCCCATTTGCCTGTTAGCTTCTTCTTCGTGATTCTATTAGTGTGTATTGAGTCTCCGGGTCGGAGCAGGGAAAGTTGCTAGTGTGTTTTTTTGGCCAGAGACACCAGGGGGAGATGAAAGACCCCATAGTCATCCCATCACCACTTGTATTACCCCCAGAGGAACTACGTAAAGGATTTATTAAGGTTAGCAAGTTACTTAGCACTGCTTTAACTAACTGCAATTATTTAGGTGCCAAAATGTCCGAAATTTTCATACATACATTTGGTAATAAAACCACCTGTGCCAGTTGTTAAGATTTGGAAAAATTCTTATGATTTACGTATAAGTTAAACAGTTAATCAGTCCGTTTTCTCTCAGATGTAAATGCCCAATTTGTAGTGGTATTTACAGATTGCTACTGCTACTATTCTTGCTGCTCCCGTTGTATCATACGTTCATGCTCCATCTATGTGTCATTTCTCCTACAGAAAATCTGTCTATGCAATTTGCAGGGTCCATGCATGATATGTAGCAATGATGGGAACAGGCGACCACATGGAAAAGCCTTCTGGTTGTGATAAGCTTGCAAAGTCTCTTGTCATTCACACTTGTACTTGACCAACCTCCTGCTGCTCTATAATAATAATACACAATGTCTATAATTGTAACAGCCAAATGAAAACAGACTCTCTCATGCCTCCATCAGCACTTGCACATTTGTTTTTTCTTCTGCGTCTCTATCAAAGCGCAGTCAGTCACCTGGATCGTATAAATCACTGTGAGCCGCACTTTATGAAAACATGATTACGCTGGTGTACCGTGGACGACTGGGGAACGGCTGTAAATTTCCCTAGTAACAGAGTTAACATTGATTCAGATATAAGCACTTGTCGGCGTGAAACAACGATAACCTTTTAGGAGATTTGGAAAACATATTTGACACCCATTAAAATAATGAATGATTTTTCTCTGCCCCCCCAGAGGAAGGTGTGTTTGGACAGGAAGCAGAGGCTGACACGCTGCGACTTCACGGTAGGCCGGCTTAAACACCTCAGAGTAAACTGTCCATTAAATCATATATTTTACATATGTTGGTATTTGAAATTACAGGGAAGCAATAATGTCTGTAATAAAAATAAATCACAGCATGGCAGGGTAAGCAAACAGTTTACAAAACGGATAAATTAAGAACTGGAATAGAGTTTTACATGTTTGCTAACAAGCCTAGTCCAATATCCATCATCAAAAAAGCTCATGTTAAATTTCAAGTTCTTCCAACAAAATACTAACAGTGACAATAACTAAGTGGCGGAAGTACAATTCAATGGCATACAAATCACTAATTCAAAAATACTGCAGTTTTTTTTTTTAATTCTACTTGTGGGAGTGTGTTAGTTGGGTTGATCTCCGCCTGTCCACTGGGGGCGCTAGATTTTGCTTAGATTTTACTTTAGCCACTTGCACTTCCTCGCTTTGGTCCTGGCTGGGAGCAGTCTCCACAAGAGCAGCTAAAGACTACCTACCTTTCCAGCATTCCAAATAATTATTGAATTAGTCCTAGGCAAAGATATCCCTTGTAGTATTGCTTCAGTTCTGGGGGAGCACGTCGTAGCTGTATGGGATCCTGATGGTCCCAGTGTCTTTGTTTTGAACTATAAACATGGTTGAGACATGGTATTGTCAAAATTCTAACATTAAAGCAGTACTAAGTAACTCATGCCCCTAGAGGCCATAAGCGCCAGATGTGTTTTTTTACTAATTAATTGTCCTTGAGAGTAAATATTACCCTGACAGAAAAGACAAAGGGAAAGAGGGATATTGTACATCCAATTACACAATGGAGATCTTTTTTTTTTTTTTTTCACTTTTTTATCGCTGTAAATACCGCTCAAGTGGCGCTAGCCCATAGTTAGCTTTGCCCGTTAGCCTAGTAGCTTCTTCTTTGTGATTCCATTAGTGTGTATGGCACCTCTGGGTCGGAGCAGGGAAAGTTGCAAGTGTGGTTTTCTGGCCAGAGACACCAGGGGGAGATGAAAGACTCCCCAATCATCCCATTATCACTTGTATTACCCCCACAGGGACTACGAAAGGGTAAACAAGTTACTTAGTTCTGCTTTAAAACAAAAAGTCCTGTTATTTCATCCAGTGGTTTTAGGTGTGGTATGTTTGAGAACTATGTTAGGCATGATACTAAAATATTTATGTGCACAAGACATTGCCATTGTCCTTTATGCAATATGAACTTCACTTGATATCTATAGAGAACATATTTATTAGTATTGCAAGTTTGTATTTAAAACAAAATGAAAAAGTTTGAATATTTAGTGCATTATTCCTCAGTCAGTCATTAATATGCTTGCTCACTTGAATTTGTAGTTATGTACACTTGTTTTTAATCATTAATATTGCCTGTAATATTGGCTTTCCCTTGTATCTTGCCTCACAAAGCCACCATGTGTTAGAGCACTGCTGTTGCACACAGTGAACATTGTGGAAAAAGGCCCCAGGAACTTCTTCCACACAAACACATACTCCTCTTAAATGAGCCTTTGATTAACAGGAATCTTAATAACCGAGGCAATTTACACTTCACACTCTTAATCGGATACACATGAACACTTTGACACTGCAGTATGTGTTGGCTTAATGGACCTCTGTGCCCGGTTATAAAGAAGGCAATTTAAGCCATTTTAATGGTCTGAAATTTGGAGAAATGTAACTTCAGCCTCCGTTGAATCCAAAGGAATCATTTTAAGTCCAAACATGAGCGTATTATCCATGTCCGCTCTTTTACAGTTTAGCTATAAAAGTATTTTCATAATGTCATATTCAGGTTACATTCGACATCAATGACTTTTGACAAGAAAAGCTCATAGTCTTGAATTTGTAAAAGTATCTCGGAACAAAAGAAAGTACAAGTCCGCCTCTCTCGTTTTCTTCTCTCACCAAAAGCAGAAACACATGTCAGTTGGTTGTGTGTTCTTCCCAAGGTAAAATATTTTTCCAAGCAAAAGCACCAAAGTGACAACTCCATCACTGAAGTAGTTTGTCCTCCGCAGTTCAGTGAAAATATTATGAGAAGCCGGAGGAGCAGGACTAAAGGAGGAGGGGGCGGGGATGAGTGACGGACAGCTCTGACACACCGGAGCACTTAGACAATTACTAACAGTTTCTGCCAGTCACCACATCTGACACAACACAAACACGGCCGGGATAATTTTACATTACACTGGCGGGCATGGGTCACTTTAAAGGCACACAGGGAAGCCCGTTTCAGCTTGCATTTCAAGGCCAATCATCTAAATTGGCCCCCAGAAAACAAGCGGTTCCCTGAGACTGCTGCTCTCCCCATAATACAGCTCCCATAACAGATGATAACCATAAGAGCGAGATAGCAGGCGTTTGAAGTGAAGCTGTCACTCAGTGTGTTTCCATAGGATGAAATGGTGCACAGGTGCAGGGCCCGGGTCAAACTGATGCAGAGGAGAGAGTCTTGCTGTAACGCTTAGGGGCATCAGAATTTAGACCCAGATAGAGTTACATCCACCACCCTGCTGGTTTGTTTTAGGGCCAAATGGTATTCAGCTTAGATTTAAATTCACATCACTGGAAAGTGTTTTGCACAAGCAAATGTTCCTCTCCCAAACCGTTTGCCCCTCGGCTGCAGCACAGCTAGTGAATTCACGTCTACCCCAAGGGCAAAGTTATGTCCTAATGAGCTTTTTCTGTTTTATCCACAAGTAATTCAAAAAAGTCTACAAAGGTTTCTATAATGAGAGCATATAAGCCAGATGTACCACTAATGTGTACATGATATGGCCAAATTACTAAGTTATGTCTCTTGCACGTCTGTTATCACTCTCCTATCCTACATTCGCACTTTGAGTTGGCATATCTTTTTAAAGAAGATGCCCTACCCATTTCTTTCAACTTGGGGTTGATACAGAGGGTTCAGTGCTTTATTGGAACAAATCCGAGCAGAGCTGGGAGTCAGACTCTCTCTCTGGCCAGGTGATCCACAGAGACAGTCTTCTTTTTGTCTCTGTAGATACACGTGCACCCCCACTTGCATATCTTCAATCGGAATCTACTCCCGTTTAACTTCAATCACTCTAAATTTGGAACATTGTGACACCACTGACAGTTTTTGTTGGCTACTGCTGGCTGTCGTTTTTGGGCTAATCGTTCCCCAGATGTGCCCATCCAGCTCCATCTAATCACTCTCCATAGTGAAGAGAGTGTGGAAGTCCAGGTTAATCTGAGCTGAGAGTAGAATTCATGAAAAATCAAAACCATCCTGATTGGCTGACAGTGTTGGTTAGCACCGACGTCTCAGAGTGACTACGCCAACTCCAATGGACCTGGACCTCCCACTGATGACTGCGCTACGGAAATGCGTTTGAACGACACTCCTTGGAGATCTTTGGCTCATTTGCACATGCACAGACACAGTAACCATTCACTCTGTCAGTGATGGACATGTTGATTTCCAATCGTTTTGATGTGACAGAAGGGACCAGATTTCCACCAAAGACCTCTCGCATTGTTTTGCATTTGCCGCTGCTTGTCTGGGCTTAGATGCGTTGCCAGGAAATCACAATACCACCATTGTTGATATTTTTACACAGTGTCTGTCTGGATTGTTTGACTGGGCAAATTAATGGGGCTAATGGTCGGAATAATTAGGAAGACGTGTTTCTTGTTCCAGCCAGCACTTGAAGCCAAACAGCTGAAAAGAATCTCTTGTCTGTACGTACGCCAAAACATTAAAGTCATTACAAATAATCAATTAGGGCTAAGCATAGCAACATACAAGTCTCCTGCATGTTCTTCCTGCACAAGTGTTGGCAATCGCGGCGGTACACTTCATGAATTTTGCATTACTCCTGATCATTATCATAACGATGCTATCAAAGATATTAGGAGGCTTCAACGCTGCTTTTTTTCCACACGCAGCGATGCGGCTCAGATCTCTTGTCAAAAAGGTGGGTATCTCAACAAGCATTTCTCCAGCAGGCGCGGGCCCCCACTAATATGTATGCGACTATGCATGTCTGAGTGTACAATATGTAAATTTCCAATCCGAGTGATCGAGAAGGGGGTCGTCTGTGTTTGTGGCATGTTGTTATAAATCTTTATGAAAGGAGCTGCATTGTCTGTGTCCTGAAATCAGCTTTTTATGTTGTTCTGTCGGCAGGAAAAAATGTAACATTTGCAGCCGTTTGGAAGCTGAAAACTAGCCCCATGCGCAGCCAGCGTTAAGCACACAAATTTGAAGAGGGTGATTTTGACAGACGCCCGATACGAGGTGGGGTAATTAGCATGCTCATATAATGGTCTCTTCTTTCTTTTCTCAGTATTGTCTGAGCGATGCCACCCCCTCCGCTTCTCTCTTCTCAGCGATGTACGTGTGACATTCTCTGAAGCAGTAAAATGAGCCAGCTTCCTGTGTTGTCCTTTTCAGTCGTCTCCGCGCCTCACAAACAGCCTGTAATTATTTTCCGCCGTGGACAGGATCAGTGTGGAGAACAAAGTGCAAAGCAAAAAACACATCTTGTGACGATTGGTCGACTGGTTTGTACCAAATACACACTCACACATGCATGATCACAAGAGGATGCTTTATGGAGACACGGAGCAAGCCCCAACTTTTTGTGGCATGTCTTGTTAGCACAGTGATTTGCTTATAATTCAACAAACTGAAGATTTTTTTCATTATTTGTTTACCTGTCAGTCTGTCGCCTGTCGTTTTGCAGTTATTAAGAAGACCAGAATGCGACGTCCAGTGATACATGCACATGCAGTATGTATGCACAGCAGCCCGCCATCTAACAATCACTCTGCACACTGCAGAGCCCCTTCCTTCTATCCACTGCCTGTAAATTGGATGGTCTCCCATACATATTTTCATATGCTGATGGCCACATTACTGGTTGCCGGCTTCCTGCTGGAGTGATTTGTGGTGCTCATTTGAAAGTGATAGGAACGCACACACACATGCACACACAGTCACTGAACGCCTACTCGGTGTGGACGTGGAATCAGCCTGTCTTTATTGCTTTACAGCTAGCACGCTAACCTAGACACAATGGTAATAGGCTGTTGTGCTAATAGGCAGATAACCGATTCAATCCATCACAAACTTCCCAAGTGTGTGTGTGTGTGTGTGTGTGTGTGTGTGTTCTTGTAAAGCATCACATGTGGGGACGTCCACCTGTATACACACCAGCCATGTGGGGACCTAAAACCTTATGAGGACCTCATTCGAGGTCCCCAGAGGCACAATGCTTTTAAACGGCTAGAAATGGCCTCAAGATGGGCCCCATGTACTTTTCCTGAGAAGTCCCCAGAATGTCCAAAACCTGAATTAGTGTGAGTGTATGCGACCCTAGTGGACACACTGAGGTACTGCAGTCCCCATATGACACCATGTTCTGGTTCTGTGTATCACAGGTCCCCACAAAACAGCGCCCCCACAAGGTGGCTGCTGGTACTGCATCAGTCCTCATATGACACCATGTTCTGGTAGTGTGTATCATCAAGTCCCCACAAAACACCACCACCATGTGTTTGCTGTTGCACTGCACTTATTACAACTTCAACCTTTGTAACCTTTTACATTATAAATACATGAAAATATTAGTTGTTCTTAATGTAACATGCAATTAAAAAAAAGCAAATAAGCAGGATATGAGAAATATTTAGGGCTTGACGGTAACTGGTTTTCTTAAGTTACTAGCTACCATTGCTAAAACTAAAATGGATATATTTTATTGGTAAATGGTCTCAACTTATATTGCGCTTTTCCACCTACATACTGTAGGCACACAGCAAGGAACCATTCACTCTCTCATTCATACAACAGTGTACGCAGACACTTGAGGCATGGAGGGTGAAGTGTCTGGCCCAAGGACACAAGGTCAGTACGCAAATTTGAACCCCCGACCTTCTGATCATGAGACGACCCGCTCTACCAACTGTGCCACAGTCACCACCATTATCGTTTAATGATTATTATTTCAACTTAATTCAATATAAGCGTAATGTTAACATGATTTGTTAACACAGACAACCCAAAAGAAAATCATAAAAACTAAAATAAATGTTCTCTTCAGCCTTCAGCCCTATCTGCAGAGGGACTTTTATCTGCCCTGAGTCTATCTATAGCCTGTCCTAGGAGCGATCACTGTTATTGTTTGCCTCCACGATTTTTACCAGATGAAGGTAGAAAAGTGGCATAAATGTGATTTTATGTAGGCTTCACATGAACAGGATTTCACCAGAGCTGTGGGCTGTGTGGAACATGCTGTAGGTGTCTCCAGAGCAGTAGCCTACCAAAGTGTTGGAAGTGAATATCCAACATCCAACGTGAAACCAACTTCAATGTGCACCACATCATTTGCCTCCCATGAACTTTCATAGCGGCCTCTATCTTTTTATCTTCACTACAAGGGTGTTTATTAACAGCGCTGGCTGCTTTGAATCAAGTCTAAATCAGTCATTAAATCTATGTCATTAACCATTGCGTGAATATTTGTAAGGCACTTTGAGTTATTTTGTATGAATGGTTCTCTTCAAATACAGTTGATGGATTGACAAATAGAATTATAAATTGGCTTGTCTGAGTGTTGGGGAGGGACTTGTGTCCTGCTTCTGCTCCTCCCTCTCACCTCTTTGTATGCAGGTGCTCCACCCTCCCCCATGGCTACTGGGTGTGGCTTCTCAGCTGTCCCCTAAGATTGGCTGCATCTGGCCTGGTGGCTCAGCTCAGTCCCAGCCACCTTTGCCATTTTTGGAGTTAAACTTTGTAATAAAATTGGTATTTAACCGCCCTTCTGGTTGCTTTCCTCATTGAGCCGGTCGGGACAATTTGTGAAAAAGGAGCTATATTAAAGCTGTTAATATTGTTGTTTTGTTTACAATAGTGACGTTTAAAGAACAATTAAGACTGAGAGGTCCATTAAAACGAACTAGAAAACAAACATTTAGGGATGCACCGATAGTATCAGGTATCCAGGACCCAGGAAACAAATGACAAATTAAGCCTTGGAAAAAATGATTAATAATAATGAAAATTATATTCAATAAAAAAAAAAGAAGAAAATAGCATATGTAAGATTCTCATATAACTAAATCTACGTTTCTCAGGTAAATGGGTAACTACTAACTAGTCTGCTATGATATAGTCTATAAACCATCTATACACAAGAATGTTTGAGAAAAATGCATGGTACTCGTTTTGGTATTCGGTGTTGGCAAGTAGGCTACTCAAGTCAAAGTACTCATAACAGTTTTAGAAAAAAGTAGTATCGGTGCATCCCTATCAACAATAACAACAGACTGGTGGTGATGCTCCATCATGACACAAACTGGGATTAACAGGGTCCTCATAATGTTCATCTCTAAACTGTCTCATTATACAAAATGGTGGCTTGACTACATCGTGATACACAAACCAGGATTACCAGGTCCTCATAATGTTCATCTCTAAACTGTCTCATTATACAAAATGGTGGCTTGACTACATCATGATACACAAACCAGGATTACCAGGTCCTCATAATGTCCATCTCTAAACTGTCTCATTATACAAAATGGTGGCTTGACTACATCGTGATACACAAACCAGGATAAACAGGTACTCATAATGCCCATCTCTAAACTGTCTCATTATACAAAATGGTGGCTTGACTACATCGTGATACACAAACCAGGATAAACAGGTACTCATAATGTTCATCTCTAAACTGTCTCATTATACAAAATGGTGGCTTGACTACATCGTGATACACAAACCAGGATTACCAGGTCCTCATAATGTCCATCTCTAAACTGTCTCATTATACAAAATGGTGGCTTGACTACATCGTGATACACAAACCAGGATAAACAGGTACTCATAATGTTCATCTCTAAACTGTCTCATTATACAAAATGGTGGCTTGACTACATCGTGATACACAAACCAGGATAAACAGGTACTCATAATGTTCATCTCTAAACTGTCTCATTATACAAAATGGTGGCTTGACTACATCGTGATACACAAACCAGGATTAACGGGTCCTCATAATGTTCATCTCTAAACTGTCTCATTATACAAAATGGTGGCTTGACTACATCGTGATACACAAACCAGGATTAACGGGTCCTCATAATGTCCATCTCTAAACTGTCTCATTATACAAAATGGTGGCTTGACTACATCGTGACACACAGGTATCAGCTATGTGCTAACTACCGACCATTGCACAATATTTTACAAGAAAGAAAACATTCAATACTACATTGAAAAACTTTTCAGTTTATAAAGTTTTAGACAAATCTTCAATTTAATTTTTTTTATTCTGTGTCCAAAAGTTGGAGCATAGCTGATTAGCAGACATCATGCTTTAAAACTCTTAATATTGAATTCTTCTTTTGAAATCAATGCTAAAAATAAATTGGATATTAAGGCTTTAAGTAGCCTGTGGACACAGGCACAATTTTCACTGTAGGCATATGTGAAAATGCCATTCCTCCTTCGCCTAATTTATTTAACCCTTTGTCTTTTGATATTCTTTAAAAAATTAGCATTGGTTTGTTTTGGTTTGCAAAATCCCTGGCCGCCATTTTGTATTGCGGGGGAGGAGCTAGTGGTGCCACTACCCGTGCTCTGCATCTCTCTGCATCTGCGTCCACGACAGATGTCACGTAGCCTACAGTCAACAAACTGGTAAGTCTTTTTTTGAGAGTTAACTAAGTTAGAGATGACAAATTAGTTTGCAATGTTCATGTTCTAAGATATGTGCTCAAAAACGTTTCAAAAACAGTGCTAAGTACTGTGGCAATGTGCTAGCTTTTCTGTTCATTTCTACCACAATACATAAAGAGACAGACTTATTTTTTGCTCAACTGTCTACTTGAAGGAAGGTATATGAGGCTCTTTTTTTTTTTTAGATTAGATTGTTGAAAAGTTTAGTGGATATTAGCTTGATTAGCTAGCTGCATGGTGGTTAGCTCTCATGCTAGTTGTACATTAGCAAAACCAGACTCACGTGGCCTCACTTTTCTTTAACAAGGAATACATTATACAGTTAAAACGTTGGTGTAAAGTAATTAGACATTTATTTTGAGCTCCACAATACTGGTGGGCATTTTTTTGCATTGGGTCGTCCATAACTTTTCTGTCTGACCCAGTCTTAGCTTTGAGAATAACCATAACATTGAACATGTTTAGCATAGTGGTAAGAAGCTGCTGTAGCACCATGTGCTGTGGGAAGTGGAGCTGAGACTGCCACAGAGGCATTAAACATAAATAACTCATCTAACAATGGGACAATAGACTATGTCTGAGATCTCAGGACGTTAAGCAAAGATTGTTCACAGCTACCATAGTTAACTCAACTTTATTTTTTCAGCAACAATGAATGAGTCGAAGGATAAAGAGGGACATGGGAAATCTGAGGTGAGATGTTTTTTCTTCTTCTTGTGAACCACTGTACTGTATAGAAAAGGCTTTATTTATTCATTCATTTTTTAATGCATGTATAAAAGGAATACCACTACATGGCCATAATGTTTTATCCAACGTTTTAACCTTAAGTCTCATGCTGTTTATAGGGCAGATACATGTAAACACAGCGAGTGATTTTTTTGTTTTGTTTTGTAGTCACAAGTAAGATATTTTCGTCGGCTGCAGACATTGAGAAATCACCACAATGCCTGTGTGACCCGACAAGAAGAGTGGCTCACAAAGGAAACACACAAAAACTTTGAAATTACATCACTACCTCAAATTGTAAGTCTGTGCATACAATATTGTTTAAGGCAAGACACTGCAGGGTAATGGGCTATATGCACAGTGACCCCACGTGATTTCCGCCTGGACAGTCAGCCAGACGCTGTCCTTCCTGTCCGAATTAGCAGGTCCCACAGAAATGAAGCAATAGCTTAAGATTTGGTAAAGGACAGCGAGTAAAAGTTCAGATGTGACTGGAGCAGGTTAGAAAATATTACATGAGACGTAACGACTTCACTGGAGGAAACTCCGTGTTCATAACGTGGATGTTTTTGTCTTGAGGCTAACGCGGCTAACGCAAAATAAAAAATAAAACTAGCGAGGCGTTTGGAACGAGCCTGCGCAAAAAAGAATCGTCCTGTTAGTTTAAATTATATTTACTTGTTTACATGTTATATTATCATTTTTCAACACTAGCCTTTAGCTCTAATATAAAGCTCCGCCCCTTACGACAGCTGGCGTTTCCTTTGGGGCAGATTCACAGCGAACATGATGTTTGTAATACGTTGCTGTGACTCCATCAGTAACTCGTTGTCCTTAACCAGATCCTGAGCTTCTCTACATTTGTGTGGGAACCTGCTAATTGTGAACGTAAACGATCAGCGACAAGAAGTCCAGCGTCTGGCTGACTGTCCAGGAAGACGTCACGTGGGGAAACTGTGCATATAAGGAAAAAAATAACGCCCCATAGTTAACCGGATATTTTAATAAAGAGTTTTCTACAGCAATATAAACAAATATCTCTGTCCACATGACAGATTATGCGCAAAACAGATTACTCTATCCCACGAAAGTTATATATTTTCCCAACACTTTTTTTTATATAGCAAATAAGTTTGACTTTGCATTTTTTTTTATTTTGCTGATGTTTAGCTCAGCCACTCAACTCATGGAGAAACTTTAGCAAGGTCAACCCGTCAAAAAAAGGTCTCTCTGTATAATGAATAAGTTCTGAGAAAAAAGAAATAAAGAAATCTGCAGCCGCAGTGCATGTGACGTCGCGCAGCTCGGAGAAAGTAGTGGCTTCTGTCCAAATCGCCAACAGAATGAGTGGACTATACACTACTATATAATGCAGGCCTATATAGTGAATGAGGGGTTAGGGACTAGGGTGGACATTCGGACACAAGCCAGGTCTGGTCTCCTGTCCAGACCTGTTCACGTTCAGGTCTAGTTGCGTCCAGGTTGTGTCCTGTTAAATGACTGCATGCCCAAATCCATAATTGAGTCTTGTCTTTTTCAGTCAAACCCCAGAAAGGATGACATGTCCACATCTGAAGGCAGCCAAGATGAGTATGTCCCAGATCACACAAAGAGCAGCACAGACAGTGAAGACGACGATTCATCTGCCCACCAGAAACAACCACATAGAAAGAATCTGGATCAAATAAATATAGATCCACAAGGTAAGATAAGTTTCACAATGTCATGTACTGTTTGTTACTTCCTGTTATCTATTAAGTGTCCTGGTAACCATTTCATTTTTGTTTTTAGAGGGGGTCATGGAAGACACAGAAGCATCAGATGATGAAACTGATCCAATCTCAGCCCCAGATTCGTCATCTTCAAAATCTCCAGGTATTTGAACAAGTAACACTTGACACATGTGGGGGAGAGGGAGAGGAGGCGAAGGACACAAAGGGAGGAGACCAAGGACAAGAAAACAAGCCAATTATTTCCTGTATTTTGCTTAGATTAATCTCATTATGTCCACAGGAACCAGGAAGAGGGGAGAGCCTGCACTCCAAAACTTTCAACCAGGAAGTGAAGATCATATCCCTGGGTTTTCTTCGAAGTTTCCAGGTATTTTAAACAATCAATGAAGGAGAGAGTTTGGCTGTTTGTTTCGGTAAGAAGAGATTCAGGAAAGAAGAGAGAGTGTGACCGGGGAGAGGAGACGGGTGAGAGAGATACAGGACAGACATAGGGGAGAGAGGAGGAGACTGAGGAGAGAAATACAGGACAGGCGGAGGGGAGAGAGGAGGAGACTGAGGAGAGAGATGCAGGACAGGTGGAGGGGAGAGAGGAGGAGACTGAGGAGAGAGATACGGGACAGGTGGAGGGGAGAGAGGCTAACGGATGAGAGGGAGGAGGGGAGTGAGAGGAGTAGAAATGGGAGAGGAAGGGGGAGAGAAGACGAAGGAGAAACGGATACAAGACAGGGATGGAGGAGTAAAGAGAGGGAGACTGGAGCGAGCAACACAAGAGCAACAGAAGTGGAAGGATTGGTACTGGTCAGAAATGTGTGATAGTGTTGCAGAATGAAGTGATGATACATTTTATGGGAGAAACATCCAGGAACTTGTGCTAAGTCCCCGGCCCCTCTGGGCAATGCTGAGCAATGTCTCTATTATTCTGTGGGTCTTCAAACACGTGTTGACGTTGGCATTAGTTACTGTGTGAACCATGTATATATTGCTCTCACAATTCATACATTTAATTTAAAAGGGACAGAAATAAAGCTGAAGCTGTAATTACAACAAAAAAAAACATTAAAAAAAAAAATATCATGTTGGTGAGTGAAATCAATGATTTCTTTATGCCCATAGAACCAAGGAAAGGAGAATGTTTAGCTATATACTAGTTTAGTTTACTAATAACTTGTCTTGAACACTCAGGACAGACGGGAGGAAAGGGACTGCAGACACGGACGCCAACAGAAGAAATGTCTACTTCCACTGGTAAAGCTCATTCCAACTACTTGCAATACAATTGGTTTTTGTCTGTAAAGTCATAGTAAGTCATGTCTATGTCTTTGTTGTCGTCTTGTTATATTTTACTTTTTTTTTTTTTCTGCATGCCCTTATGGCCTTGTAGATGGAAAGTTTGTATAGCTTATTTTTACCTGAATTCTACGTTTGTTGCACGATTGTACTGAGAAACATTGCTAGTTTGTGAACCTGTTCTCAAACAATGGCAATAAAAAGTGTTCTGATTCTAGTTTTTGCATATCTTCCAGGATCTAAAGGAAAAAAGAGACCGTGGACAGTGCAGGAAGTGAATGCAGTAGAGGAAACCCTCATGGACAACATTCAGTCTGGAAAGGTCCCTGGTAAGGCGCAGTGCATCCAATGTATTGAAGAGTCTGCTGGGGCACTTCAAACAAGGACATGGGAGGGTGTCAAATTTTACGTCAAAAACCGGATTGAGGCTGGGAGACGACAAAGTTGTAAAAGAAAGTAATAAGTAAGTAAGTAAGTGCTTATGACACATTAGGTACGATGACAGAAACCGTTTTTGTAAGAGTTGGCTAAAGAAAACGTTGTCCTGTTGTATATATTTTTTTTGGCTTTTATTGATCCTTAAAGGAACAGGCCACCGTGTTTCCATACTGAGATATGTTCTTACCTGAGCTGTGACGAGTTCTTTAGGACCTGTCTGATCTTCAGTCACGTAAACACAGCGCAGACGGCGTTAGCATTTAGCCCCTCCCTCTCTCCTCTATAGCTCCAAAACAGGTCAAGATAGAAGCTACCAAGCTCTTCCACGTTTTCCCTATTTAAATATGGTTACGTGAAGTGTTCCACTACAAAGTATAATTACACACAATTAAACAATGTGGATTTTCTAAGCGGATAAAAGGGGGAACTATATTGTAAGGCGTAATAATACCAGGAGTAATTTGGCATCCGCACAGTAAAGTGAAGATTACTGTGCAGGAAAGTGAAGATTACTGCGCGGATTTCGAACTACTCCTGGTATTATTATGCCTTACAATATAGTTCCCCCTTTTATCCGCTTAGAAAATCCACATTGTTTAATTGTGTGTAATTATACTTTGTAGTGGAACACTTCACGTAACCATATTTAAATAGGGAAAACGTGGAAGAGCTTGGTAGCTTCTATCTTGACCTGTTTTGGAGCTGTAGAGGAGAGAGGGAGAGGCTAAATGCTAACGCCGTCTGCGCTGTGTTTTTTCGTGACTGAAGATCAGACAGGTCCTAAAGAACTCGTCACAGCTCAGGTAAGAAACATATCTCAGTATGTACAAACAGTTGCCTATTCCTTTAAAGGAACAGGCAACTGTTTTTTCAGTCTGAGATATGTTCTTGCCTGAGCCTGATTGTGATTTGATGTGTGAAACCATAGACATTAGCATTTAGCCTCTCCTCCTCTCCTCTATGTGGCCAAATGGGGGTGAAGTTAGAAGCGACCAAGCTCCTCCACGTTCCCCCTATATGGTTATGTGAGATCCAAGTAT
The DNA here is from genome assembly GCF_951799975.1 of Gobius niger. Lineage (NCBI taxonomy): Eukaryota > Metazoa > Chordata > Actinopteri > Gobiiformes > Gobiidae > Gobius > Gobius niger. Next base: position 22,099,507 of record NC_136860.1, read on the forward strand.
AGTTACACAAAATTAAACATGTCAATTTTCTAAGTGGATGAAAAGGGGAACTATATTGTAAGGCGTAATAACACTTAAGAAGCACTTTGGCGTCTTACTGCGCAGATGTCGAGGTGCAACTACTCATGTAACTGTATTTAAATATGGGAAACGTGGAAGAGCTTGGTGGCTTCTAACTTAACCCCATTTAGCCCCATAGAGGAGTGGAGATGAGGCTAAATGCTAACAACATCTTTGGTCTTTTTGACTGAGTGCACGCACAAAGACCAGACAGGTGCACATTAACTCGTCTAAGCTCAGGTAAGAACATATGTCAGTATGGAAAACCGGTGGCCTGTTCCTTTAAATACAGGAAGTAACAGCTAGAGGTAGAGTTTTCATACTGTTGTGCAATCGTAAAGTTGTGCAAGAGTCTAAAGTAGAGACCTGTACAGGAATGGATTTTGTGGATTATGTTTTGGTCTGACCGCCCGTTCCCGCCTAAGGCTTTATGAATCCTGACCGATCCTACAAAATTAGTGTCGAGTCCTGCAAGTCTCGAGAATTCCCGCCCGTTGCAGGTCTCTAGTCAAGAGTTCTATTAAACTTTCCCTCCAACTTACTCGTGTTGAAGAACATGATAACTGGCAAACCGTTGGGCGACAGACCCATGTTCACTTTTTTGTAAATAAATATTTCATTGTTAATGAACATTTGTTGGGCATTGATTTTTTTGTTTTAAACCTCCTCCTTTTTCCTGTTAACCTATCTACCAACATTCAAAAATAACAAAAAATACAAGAAATACCATTTTCCCCACTATTGCCATCTGGTGGTTGTTTCAGGTACTACATAATAGACAGGTCCCCAAAAGTCACCAATTACCGGACAAAAAATAAAAAAGAAAACTTAGGAGATTTTGGTTCAAAATTTGCATTTGGAGCCCAAGGCTCAAGAAAAAATTTTGAGAGTGGTTTTGGTGGCTCTATTCCCTTAAAAAAAATGGGGTCCCCATATGGAGCAGTTTGCCTTGAGGTCCCCATTTGTACTGATTTACAAGTATGTGTGTGTGTGTGTGTGTGTGTGTGTGTGTGTGTGTGTGTGTGTGTGTGTGTGTGTTGTGCTGCTTTTAAGTCACAAATGGCTAAAAATAGTCAGCAGGATAGTGTCAGCTTGTCGTAAAGAGCCATGCATAAAGAACCAATGAGTCCATGAAATTCTCTAAAGTTAGTTTAAACTATGTCATTTAAAGGCAAGACAACAGAGTGACAAATGATGCCACCCGTAAAGCCATAAGTGCTGTGTACAAAGTTGCTCATTATTTACTCTGAACTTCATTCTTATCAAACTGTCAGACTCTGCAGTTGTTATACATTAGGATTATACCTTCTCCCCTCTCTCCGCTCTCCTATCCCCAGGTCTCCTTGCCCAGCTCTCCTCTCCTGATTACCACACCGCCTCGAGCAAGTGAATTTGAATTGTGGAGGCCCGCCTATTATTTTTCCCCCCATGTGATAGTAATTATTTACAAATTTGTGAGTGTTCACGTGAAATACAGGATGTGCTACAACTCGTGTGTGTATGTAATGGCATGGGGGGTTATGTGGTTGAGGGCTTGATTTTATGTTCGCCATTAGGGCAATCAGATTAAAACAGCGCCACAGGTAGTTATGAGGCAAACCTCGTGAGATCCTGTTAACTCAATCAGATTAATATTACAGATTGTCAGCGTGTCGGCGTGTGACCCGTTTGGTAGCGGTGATTACTCACGCGAAACAATAGAAAATCCAGAAAGAGTCTGGCTTTTGGTGCTTTCTTTATTCAATAAGCAGGAAAACTCATTGGATTCTCTCACAGTATATTTCTTGATTTGGCAAATTTTCACACAAATTACTCAGGCTAGTCCCATTCGGATGTGCATGTTATCAAGTGTGGATATAATTGCAGGAGACATAGGGGAAGCAGAGGGCCTCATCGCAGAGGATAGAGCACCGAGTTACAATATGAATACTGTCCTGAAGTTCTCAGCATGGAGGGATGTGTTCATGCACAATATCTAACATTTGGAATAATTGGCACATCTGTTTTCTGTCATTTAGTAAAAATATCTTTTTGATTTGTATCTTTTCGTGGTTCCTTAGCCTTGCGCACTGTTAGCATTTCAATTAGATGCATTTTGTTTCACATTTAATGAACTATGTAACTATAATGATAGCATGGATGGTATTAGTAAGCCTTGTTACTACGCCATGCTCCATGGCACCAATGGCTGTTGCTCTTGGCCTGAAGCGTGCCACAAGGCATATACTAGAGCAGGCTTTTCTTTGTGAATGAGAAACAAACAAAAAACGCATAACAATGTATGTATGTTTATCCCACCTCGATTTATTCCTAATAATTTCCATATAAACTTCAATCATACACTTAGACACTCACTGTAGCTTTAAAAGAAGCAGTTCCAAGCCTGGTCCAAAAAAAAAGAAGAAGAAAAATGAAACTACATAACTGATATTAACTATAATTACCTTTTTGGATCCTCCTTATAAAATTAATACCCAACTGATTTTTGTTTCTCTATCCACTATGTTCCCCGCGTGTGATTTTCCAGTGCAGCTCTTGTGGGCAGCAGGCTGAATGCTGTGGAGCGCTTCAGTCGATTCAATACCACCACAATGCACCTTTAAAAAACAGAACAAAAAGCACAGCGTTATTGCCTGAAAACATCCAATAATAGCCAATTAGATCATCAAAAGCGCTATTCCCTGCAATACTCCCTTGCACAAACAGATACACACAGCCGAGGCAAGAGCACAAAAACTACAGGAACCCTACGGCTATTAAACTTTAAAGCTGCTGCCTCAGAAACTCCATAAAATAAATAATCTGACTAAAACCATAACCCTGGGAGACCTCACTCGCTGCCTGATAATTGTCTCCTTTCACGACACCGTCCATGCAGAACATCGGGGCCTCTGTTCTCAGGCCTGCTGGGTGCTATCGCGCCGCGCAATCGCTAATGCGGATTGGGAGGGGGGGAGGCTTCAGAAAGACTGACCTCCGCAGGGAACACTGCAGGGCCATGCTTATCGGACCATAGGGATCTTGGCCCATGTTAACAATTTCAAAGAGCGGGCTAGATTGTTGCTAACAGCCCTGTTTTACTTGCTAGGGTTCGCACACCAAATATATTTACAACACAACACTATAGTTTTTTCCTCCCGCGTCTTCTTTGAGGCAATTGCGGCTTTCAAACAGGATCTATAAAAGATGAAACAACCTTTGCACCCCTCTCCCTCTGATGTTCGGAGACATACCTGCAGCCAGAGTTATTAGTTAGTGCGTGTATTGATATGCGGTGGGGGCCCGGTGCCGCGTGTTGGCGGGCTCATAACCAAAGCACGTTTCTCCCACGCCTCTTCCCTTTGGACAAACATACGCACTCTGGCCTCCTGCAAGCGGCGTTGTGTGGGATATGCACGTCTAATTGGATCTTGGGAGAACAAGCGGAGATGGAGGATGGGCTCAGCAAGTTTAGAGCTCAAACTGCACAGGGCCAGTCGTGAAATTCCAAAACATTTCATTACAATAAGTTTTTGCAGGTTTTTCGAAAGGGGCTACGTTTGCAAAGCCATAAGCTTCTACGATTCAGTCCAAAGTGATATGCCGCTGCGCATTCATCATAACAGGCACAATTCGATTTACCTCCAGCAAATTTTCTTGCAGCGTGTGGGCCGCACGCTATTCAAATCACAATTGAATTAATCTTTCATAGTTTTATCTAATAAACGCACCTCTAGTCAAATCCTACCCTGTTGATTTACTCATCAATACAGCATAAGCAGGCCTGCAGGGACAGCTCCCATGCTAACTATCCCTCTTCATCAGCGAGGCCCACATTATGTACCTGTGACGTTTATTCGCTGCTCGGAATCTAAAATAAACCACTGCTCGCACATTCATTTTTTGTTAAACTGTGTGTCCTCCCCATGGGCATGCGGACGTCAATAACGCTGTATAAATTCTTCTAAAACATCCATAATAACGCGCGATAGGGTTCTGTGGCCTCTACTTCAAAGTTTCCTTGCGTCCAATCAGTGCGTGTGCTGTCTCCAATGCGCTGTGCATAGCAGCGTGAGTGAAAATCACAACAATCTTAGCTAATAGGCGACTGAAGCTGTCACAGCCACGTACACGGATGCGTCCTGTAAATAAGGGTAATTAGGTACTCTGTTCTCTTCAAAGTGTACAGCCGCCTCGCTCCGATTCACTCATGTAGCTTTCAGCGTAAGATAATCACCGCCGCAATGTAGTCAAATGAGGCCCGCACAAGCAGCTGTAAACACCTAAGAGACATTACAGAGATGACAAGTATAGGTTTGTGCTCCTGCTGGGTGGATTTTATGCTATTAAGTTTATTTATTCATATCTCCATTCAAAGGTACTGTGATATTTTTAGTGCAGGAACAGCTTGAAGGAATGTTGGAAACTCTGATGAAGCTGTTTGAATGGAATCGAAACAACCAAAAAACCTGTTATGGGTTCATTTTTTTGGACCATTTCTAAAGGACCCTGAATGTCCTCCCCGTGGCTTCGCTTTGCTTTCCACTGTTCCTTATGCAGGTTTGAACACACTTTACTGCCCTTCTTGTTCTCCGCATTTTAGACCCACCCTTTGATGTCGCTGGGATAACCAGTCAGGAGGAGGAAGGGGCGACCGCAGTGCAACTTCCGGAAAACCATCTCCAAATCTTAACCTCCAACCTTAGCCTGTTGTGCCTTTGTTTGACTGAAAACCAAAGCAGCGAGACATGAAAACTCCACACTTTCTGGAGACCATCTCATTGCAATAGGCAAATAAGATGCTCCATTATACTGTACATGGCCTTTACTGGTTTGTTATTGTTTTGTTATTTCCATTACACTTTTGTCTCAAACTCAAACTTTACACTATTACCCTCAAAACCATTAACTCAACACATTTTATTTGTACTAGGAAACACAATAGTAAGTTTTCATAAATGCGCCTCATACCACACAGATTTATAATAGCACCGTTCCAAACTATTTTCAGTATGCTCGTCCTCTTAGAAAAAATGCATTTTGGACTTTGGCATTACAGAGTTGACGTGGAGAGCATCTGGCCACTGTCTATTTATAAGTCGTACATTGACTGACAACTTCTCCTAAGGCAGGCTTTAAAAGAGCGGTGCAGGCTGAGGAGCTGCATGTGTAGCTATTGATTACAAGTCAGAAAAGCATGAAACATTTAGAAAACAGTGAGATGAGGCGCGATCACAAACGCCTGTTCCCTCCAGGACATTTATAGACCCGTTTGCCTTTAACATATCAAATATTCTCATATTCTGTACCTTAAGGGAGACCGATAAGTAATCTATTGTTAACAAGTATCTGTGCTGGAAGTCTGCATTCTGCCCCAAAGGCTTGACTCCCTTCCGTAAAATCCATGAGGGGTCAAAGGGCACTTCAGTGGGTATGACTTTCGGACGATTATGACCTTTGTGGACCGTCCTGGGAATTGTTTTTTTTTTTTGTCTTCGGTCTGTTTTGTGCCATTTATATTCATCTGTGTTTGATTTGGACGCTTCTTTAGTACTACCACAGACTGATTTCAGACTATGATAATCAGCGGGTTTAAATGTGTTGAATTTACAAGTTACAAGTTCTTACCAAGTCAGATTTTATGATTGCGCTCTAGTTTACAATATGGTAATATCATAGTTATAGGGATAACAAGGGATAGTGCGTTTTCCAGCCCTGTTTCATCCGTCCGGCTGTGTCTGGTGGAAGTGCCAGTCACCACAAACTGCCATGAGGAGGCTCTCTGGTGCGTGTCCTGCAGATTTGTTCTGGTGTCTAGTAGAAGTCGGTGCAAGAAGCCCAAAAGCTGAACACAAAACAAACATAAGACACAGATTAACCACCTCTATGTGGGCAACTTAAACCGGCGGGTACATCTCAAAGATGAAATTCTTAAAGGGAGGAAAGTAGGAGTAGTTTATGCAGTTACAGTACAGAGGGTTGTAATGGGATGTACATTAGGAAAACATTGCAGTCTTAACAAAGATTGTCTGGTCTGGACTCATGATCGATACAGGTCTCTCTTTTGAAGACAAGGACACATGTTTTTTTGATAAAGAGCCACAGTGAAGTTGTCAGACCAAAAAAAAAAAAAAATTGCCACGAGGAGGCTCTCTGGATGGAGAGTGTAACAATGGCATGCATCAAAAAATGTCCAGTTGTCTTGTTTTAACTTCACTGTGCTTTAAAGTGCTACACATTTGTTCTGTGCATTTGGGAATTTCTTAGTATGATTTATATTTTCATTATATTTTCATTCTATGCTTCTCTAATCAGCACAACAGTTCTCAGCAGTGCTAGCATAATAAGGGTTTTCTCAGAATCAGAATCGTTTTTTATTGCCATGGTTTGAGAACAGGTTCACAAACTAGGAATTTTTCTCGATGCTGACGTGCAACATATAGCATATAACACAGAATCTAGATAAAAATTAGCTATAACACTTTAAACTATAAGGTTATAGGGAATGAGCATTAGAATATTAAATAAATAGCACAATTAGCTAACACAATGTACTATTAGAACACTGGAGCGATGTTTGCTATGCTAGAATAGGCATTCACAACATTAACCATGTCTAGATTAATTTAATGTTATCCTCACTGAAAACAGGAGTGCTTTTAACCCCAAACTTTTGAGCGGTAGTGTATCTTTTTGTATTTTCCATGAGTCTTTTGTTTCTAAGAAGAAATGTGAAACCTGCTGTTGAGGTTTGACCTTTGACGTTTAAAAATCTGGGTCATTTGTGATGCTCATAATGTGTTAATCCTTTCTTAACACTCTCCGCCTCAACAAAAGGAAGTAACACTGTCTTTTCCTTATTGTAAACAAGTTTTAAAACAGCCGCTTATAGTGCAGTTTATTTGTAAAAATGGTCAATTGTGTTTCAAATCTGAATGAAAGCGCCGCTCATTTCTCTGCATTTCTTCTCCATGTTTGCAAGTGCTTTCTAGCCTAAGACTGCTGCAACCCCTTCTCTGTGGCAAATTAAAACATCACTGCCTTGCACCTGCTCCTGTTCTCTTCTGTGCATTTGGACGAACACACATTAAAGTGGTGGTATGTGAACTGGAGACATGACTGCAACATGAGATAACTGGACCTCAGAGCTCTCCATGGACTCCGATGGTCTGCTGGGATGGCCTCCACCGACATCTGTTTCCGCTTCCAGCTTTGTCATATTGGCATTCCTGGATTCAAACACACTTAAAATGTTAAAGATGAAATCAAAATAGTTCGTGATGCAAAAACAAGCAACAGAAGTCATTTTGTCTTGAGGACAGAAAGCATAAAGTAGCTTTTTACACACAGTAAACTAAAGCACAAGTTGTCAAATAGAATACAATTGGCAGCTAAATGCAAGCACTTCCAGAAGTTTCTCGAATAAAAATAAAATAAGCATCTGCATTTACAAACCCATTCAAGAGCTCTTTATTTATTTATTTATTTTTAGATAAGATTCTGGTGGTGAATTAAAGAAATATATATTTTGAGATATCCCTTTGACACGTTTGCAGTAGATTACTGACAAATATGTAGCAGGAAAGAAATTCATTTCAGGTTTTTAATTTCTTCATGTTTTCATATAGATATAAGGCGTTTCATGACAATTAGTTTGATACAAAGTTTATTACAGGAGATTTTGGATATATTGTTGAGTGATATAACGACATTTGAAGTCACAATTTTCCATAGAAATTAAAGAAAGTTTCTTAATTGAAATAATGAATCATTATTGTGTAATTAGGCTATTTATTTGTTTCCAGGCAAAAGCTTATTTTTAGAGACCAATCTGACCTAAAAGCTAAAAAAAAACCTTGTGCCTGCAGTGTTTCTTTTTCTCGTTCTTGTAACACCACATCTCAGCTGTTTTTGAGCCTGACTCATGTGTGCATTCTTAGTAAATACGGTCTGCAGTATTAGAAAGCCTGGCTGTGCTGCAGCGGGAACACGAAGAGACATCCCGGCTGGAAGTAAAACTGCCTTTTGCTCAAGATATTGATCACATTAATATGCAATGATTATTTTCTCAGGCTGAATTTGTTGTCTAAATAGCGGTTTGAAGTGGTGTAATTAAAACCCACTTTGAGGAAGGATGCACTAAATAGTTTTGACGTTTTAAGAAACATATTTTTTGAAAACAGCTCTATGTGAAGTGTTTGTTAGCTCAGCACTTCAATGGGGACATTTCAAAATGAATTATGGCTTTGAGATGTGGGCTACATGCTCTGAATGTACTATATCCTGCAGGAGGAAAACAGAAATGCGATTATAGTGGCTTAAGTAAGTGTTTGGGTTGGTTCAAATCAACTGGCTTAAAATGTCATGAAATATTTTGGTATCGCTTTAGATTAAGGTCTGCTCATTAAGTATTAATAAGCATTAGTAATCATTATAGGCTAAGGGTTAGGGTTAGGTTAAGGGTTGGCTATGAATAAGCGTATTATTAATGGCCTATTAGTATGTCAACAGATAAAAGTATAATAAGCAGTGTGTTAATACTTTACCAGCATATTATTAATGCTTTTTAATACCTTATTAATATTTATTGAGCATACCTTAATATAAAGCGTTATCAATATTTTTTATGTAGAATGTACGGTCAGATTGTGGTATTGAATTGAGATCAAATCAATATTTATAAACTGGTCATTGTTAGAGATTGTTGCAAACTATCTGAAGTATATTATTGAATACCAGAAAGTACAATATACTTCAATATAGACGGCATCAGATTCTATGCTTCAATCCTAAGTTTGTGCACATTGATACTATTGGCCTAATCAAAGTTACAACCTTGTGTTTATATTGGATGACACTTCGCTCAAATGTGAGACATGGTACGCCTTTAAGTGCTGGGAATAATATCCAAGTGTTGTTTGTTCAGTGTCCTAACGCTTAATTGTCAGGGACGCTGTTGAAATAAAGACGCGTTTAAATGAATCCATTAACCTCTCAGATCACTTACACTTTCTTTGCTTGTTTTCACAGTTATTACAGCGGCAGCAACGGCCGCCTTCACTGCCACGTGACACTCTCCGACAATCCGACAGCGCATGAGAAGAAGGAAGCGCTTTGGCCAGAACTTATAGCCCACGTAAGCTGTGACTGTGACAACGAAAAGTGTTTTATCCGCCGTCTTCGCTTATTAATGATTACATATGTATATTGCATGGATTTACTTTATGCACATGTAACTTTGAATTGCCTTATAATTAGACTGTACAAATGAACTGGGCCCCTATACTTTTGGTTTTCCTTCCTGTATAGCATCTTAAATGATCTGGTGTTGTTTTAAAAACTCATAAACCAAAACCAAAGTGCTCAGAAGAATACACCACTGCTGTCAAACCCGGGATCAATCAAACAAATCAACTTTAACGATGTCAGTGTCCGGTTACGATGAATTGCGTGTGAACAGTGAATGTCGTACAAGAGTGTTTGGCCCAAAATGTCTGCTATAAATAATTACGATTAAAGCTGTTCTTAAGTTTAGCCAGAAATATGCATAATGGCTCTAAATTTGATGGAACGTAAAGCTGCGGCTGTATTTTGATTTGATGTCATACCCGGATTACAAAAACACAGTCCAAAAAGCAAAACAAAAATCAACGTAACATACACAGTGAACTTACCTCCCTTTATTTTCTTAGCTGATTTTTTTTGTTTTTTACATAAGCAAGAAAACGCTTTGACCTCGACTTATCATGTTAGTTTTGATATCGCGTTGCACTGATACATTCGCAAACATTAGCCGACAAAAGCCGAGCCGATCTCAGCCCAAACAAACCCGGGATGAAAGGGTCTTTGATGGGAAGGGGGGGGGGGGCGGCTGGAGTGACTTCAGCCCAATTGTTCACAGCTGAGCGTTCTCTGGGTGGCTTCACTTCAAGCTTCAACCCCGAAAGTGCCGGAACATGAATGCAGCCCCGTATTTCCAGCCACAACCAAACCAAACTGAGCCGATCGGCGGGTTTCCTGGAGCCTCGAGTTGTCGTTGAACAGGATCGAAGAGTTTTCAATATTCGTCTGAAAGATCTCGCTCGGAAAGTCAGAAACTTGTGCCGGGGATAAAAAAAAAAATGGCGGTGCGCACATTCCGGCTGATCATAGTTGTGTGTGACATTTCAAAGAGGATTATGAGAATGAAATGTGATAAAAAGTATTTCCACGTGACCCCGGAGCACTTGACCCCTGATGGGCAAGCGGAGCATAGCGGCGAGAGTCCGATCCTTTCGACAGTGCTGGGCCAGTGAGATTCAGAAAAAGTAATGCGATGTTCATTTGTAGTTTTCACTTTTATACACATTCTCGCAGTTTTAAAATGGTAGTAGAGTAGTAGTAGAGTGAATTTCTTTCATTAAATCAATGCAGACATTTCAAGTAAACTGGGAACGTATTATCTCTTCAAAAATTATATCAGAGTATTCGGGCTGCACGGAGAAAAACAAGGCCATATATTCGAGACTGTATTGTTGGAATATTTAATTTGATAATTTCAACACTATGTCTCACTAAACTATGAACAAAAGCATTTTTTTTGTTAAGCTCTGTCAAAATACTAAACCGGGACCAAACAAAGCTCAAATTGAACTAAATTAGGATCATCATCAACTTTTGCATGTTTAAATTACTGTGCGTTTCATTTTTTTAGGCTGTGTTGGTGAGGAATCTGTAAATCCCAGTCAGACCTTACTTCGATTGTGACTTCTTTCGATATTGATAATAGGTTACAAAATATTCCAACAATGATATTTTGGAGATGCTGTATATCATGCAGCGCTACAGAGAGTCAAATCCTTAATGTCATGTAAACTGCTTGCAAATCTCTCTGTATATTTGCTCAGGTCAGAAAACATGTGAGCCAGGTGAAGCGGTCACACCCTCTCAAAACTCGCGGTTAAACTTTAAGGTGATCTCGAAACGCTTGAGTCGTGATGACATTGTTTTTGTGGGTTCTACACATTGACGACAAACTAAATTGAGTAAACATAATGTATATCGAAAAGAGCTCAGGATTGTGTTGTCTGAACCACTAAGATTGCTGTGTTTCCTGACCTATTCCACAATAATAAACTAATGTAGATTTTAAAATAATGGCTGCAGTGTGTTAGCTTTACCAGACGTGACCTAGCAGCTAACAGAATCGTCCCGCGGCTCTCCTCTGTACTTTTTAATATTGTTTTAGCTAATGTCTATGGATAATGTTTGCTAGTCCATCTATAACACGGACAATTCCCATGGTAACTTTCACAACATTTGATCCCGAGCTCCATGAGTTTATGAGTTTGATTTAAATGGGTCAAAAGTCCAGCCTTCAGAAAACATCATGTCCAGACATACAAAACAATGACTCCAGACATAACTTTTACTTCATTTTAAAAATCTCTGGTGGTGAACGTATAACTTGTGGCCAATATAAATAGTTTTATGAGGCTGAACATGTTGACAAAGCAGCCATGGCTCATTGGGACTTGATGGATGGCTGTGTGTGCTGTGCTAATTATTAGTACACATAAAAGGATGCTGTTATTTCCAGGACTGGCCCGGCAGCAGCAGCCCGGCCGACGGGTCACCACCAGTCTGCGACTATATCACTCAATCTTGATGTATGAGGAAAGAGGTACAAATTAAACGCACTACGACCTTCTGGGGGTACTGCACTCAACAGGATACCATTTGGGCTAATTCCTGCATGGGGTCCAGACAATAGGCCACTATGCCACATGGGTAATTACCGTGTGTACACATCTGGAATTAAGCTTTCTGTGGCTATTTTCAATTTTTGATTTAGTGCGTGCGGCTACAATGTCTGTCTGTGAAGTTGTTTTAGTATTAGTGGTATTAGTATTTAGTCGTACTACAGTTTGTGCCAATAATACTGAGGTGATGTGACTTTCATGGTGAATGATCATTAACTTCCTGACACTTTTCCATTTGTAACAAGGTGACTGCCCAAACCAATGCACTCTGTGTCCTTTATCTATTCAATTTCCATTTCAGATTTGAATTTCATTTATTTAGAGACTGCATTTACATGAGCGGTTGCAGTCGAGTAACCGCGGAACACTGTTAACTTGAGATTTAATACTTTTCATTAACAAATATATTTTATTCTTTAGTTGCTAGTAATTAGTAATGTAATGAACAATGTTTTATTAAAAATGGAATTCAATTGTTAAATAGTTTGAAATTTAGATCTTTTACTTTAGAAAATATTAAAACGCAATGTTTTATTTGGTATAATGAAAATGTGTATTATAATATTAGATTTTTTTTTAATCTAATGCAGAACTTCATTATAGATATTGTTTCATGGACATTGTAAAATCCACAAAGCAGGGAGCACAAATGATGTTGATGTTTGGTTATATTCAACACCGAGAGTATTTTTCTAAGAGGCAGTAACTGCAGAAAAAAAAGATTTTACATTGTTACTTGGGTCAAATATTCCCAAACTCAAGTACAAATATTTATAATTTTATTGATAGTTTACTTGTACAAGATGTACATTCATATTTTGTGAATCAAAAGGGGAAAACAAATGATACAATGGTTCATGTTTAGGCATGCTTGCATATGAAATGGTCATTACTTTGAATGGGTACAACGAATTCCATGGAGTACTGTTTAATTCAACCATCCCTGAAATGTTTGTAAACTCGGACACGCTACATTATAGGCCGACAATGCACTACAGCCACACCTCCACAAAACGTACAAAAATAAATGCAAAGCCATGAAAAAATGTACACTTGTAGTTCAACTATTTCATCTCTCATAAACTTTCAGACAAATCAATAAATAAAACACCAATATGCTTAATTTAAAATGGAGACATAGATAAACAATCCTAGTGGAGGAAGATGTTTGGACACTGGTGTATGTGAGTTTATCCACATGAGTAGCGCAGCTCTGAACAGCAGAAGCAAATAACGGTCTAATTGTGTTCGTCTGGTCTGGAACTATTTGGTAAAGTACACTCTGAATCATTAGTGAAATCAATAATGACATGTGACATATAACATGCAGAATTAAGATCATATTGTAAACAACGGTTTGGCTTGGGTTACAGTGCTAATTGTATTTCTAAAAATGTTTCACATACTCTAAATATCTGCAGCATCTGTAAGTGTGCTCAGGTCTTCCTCAACAAGCAACAAAATGTACCTGATGTTCAGAAATCTGATTCGAAAGAGGCTTGGCACCTGGTGTTAGCGCTTTCCTTCAGCAAAATTTACACTTGGTGTGTTTTGCAACAAAAAAAAATCTACACCCCAACAGTGCATGAAAATAATCATCATTGGATTTTATTATCAAGGATTAACTGCTTTGTTTTTACTTTTTGCTATTTACAGTATTGCACTTAAAACTGCACACCATTGCATTTCAGTTTGACTGATGCATTCCTCAGAATTAGAAAAAAAGAAAACATGTATTTAAACCCTTTATCCAAGTTAATGTCCTTTTTGAGGATCACAGACAATATCAAACCCCGCCCCCTTTCAATTAGTAAAGTAGTTTCGCTTGTAGTGCCATTTGTAAACACCCACGTACAAGAGCTGAAGTGCAAAGGCTATCTTCACTTCTTTACCCTGGACACAACACAATTAACAGAGCAGTGCCGTGAGGGGGAATCATGTCTTTCCCTCTGCTGCACACAAAACAAAAACGTTGTTGCTTTTTTCAGTCCACCAGGAGGAATATCAAACCGTAATGAGAGCACTGACTTTGTAGAGTGGTGAGCGATGGCAGTGTTAAAACCAGCTTTATGTCGGATGGGACAGAGGCCGGTCCCGGCGGTCCTCCTTTAGCGCTCATGCACTCAGCAGCAGCAGGGAACACAGTGGTTGGAGACAGATATGGCCTTTTTAACACATATTTCTGTATTTTGTTTCGCGACTCGGGGTGTCTTGGAGAAGTGGTGTTGTGTGGGCCTGTTTCCCCCATGCTCAACCCCTCTGCATTGTCAATATGGCGGCCCATTTAGCTTTAGTTCTTCAGGTGTGGGCCGGCCTCAGACTGACATCCACATGTGTTTGTACGGTCCTGGGGATGTGAGCTGTGCCTGGAGTGGACTGAGCCACTGGCCCCGCAGAAGTCCTGCCTGTTGGGCAAAAAGTACAAGGTGATTTCATTGGTATTTCATTACCGTTCTCTACAAGTGGTTTGTTTTGGCAGCTGGTTTTGTGACAATTTTGGCTCCCTCCTTTTTATTTTCTTCCTTTTCTGTTTCTCCCCCTTCTCCCCCTCTGTCTGTGTCCTCTCTTTCATGCTCACTCAGTGTTTTTGTTTAGTTTTAGCTGTGAGTGTAGCCCTTCACAGGCCAGTCTGGTGTGAGAGGCGACTGTGGGCGTCAGGCGAGCGGAGGAGCAGCCCGCGGGCGTCAGAGTCCCAAAGCCTCCGTGTGTTTCCTTGCCTTGAGTCGCAGGTCGGCGATACTGGAGTTTTTGCTGTTGCTTTTGGCTGCTGCTGCCACCGCCGCCGCTGCAGAGGCTGAGTCAGCAAGAGAGGCGATTGGTAGTCCAAAGGGAGGGGGTGGGAACATCAGGTAGGGGGCGTGTGCTGCCAGGTGGGGGTGCAGGTGGGGGTGTGAGTGTGTGACTCCGTCCAACTGCAGTTGGGCCTGGACCTGCAGATACACACACATCGTTAGAGCTCAACCTTTAGTCGGAGCACAGAGGATTTAGGTTTCACAGTCTGACACTATTACCACTGCCTCACTTCTACCCCCTCAGAGCTGTTGCCTGCACTGTGTTTTCTAAGAAAATAGATCTGAGCGCTCTGAGCTCCAGTCCTTTTTATGTCAGCGGTTCAAAAACTTAATGAATCATACATTTCTCACACACTCCACATCCATTTCATAGTCTATATTCTTTGAAAGATCCATTACAGATTTGTTTAACACTGACTGAAGACCGAGTTGCACCTTTGAAAATATGCAGTCTTGTTATTCTGATTATGTATTCAATTGCATAAATAAATAATTTTGCACTACAAAGATATTCAGTATTTGGAGTTAAAAATATGAATTCAAGCATATCTCTGAGTCAAATGGAAAGGGCTGTAGGAAGCACAGATCAGTTTTCAAAATCTTGCCATTTGTTTTATGACACAGCCTGAAAAACACATTAGTTCCACAGCAGAAAAATGGAACTGCATTTTTTCCCAGCAAATAAACATAGTAAGTTCTCTAAGCTCATGTTAATGTTTCAGGTTTCTTTGTGTGACCCAAGATATTCAATGTAAATGAGAATTCCATAAAAACACACACATACTAGTTGTTTACCACTGCATGCAAACCTCATGCAGAAGTAACTAAATACAGCTGTGGTTGTGGACGAATTAGAGCATTGGATTTCTTTATATTCTTACACACACACTTGGCGAGTACATATATTTATTGCTCTGTTGGAGTGTGTTTGACAGCGAAAGGCGGTCACGAAAGGGCACGTCCAACATTTCGCTCATTGGGATGCAAGTCATACCCCGGGTGCCGACCGCTTTCATTTCTCCATTCAACTCGCTGGCCTTATATTTCCAACATTGCATTCTACCACTGCAGCGTGTCTGTATGCGGGCCCTATAAGCCGCCGCCTCCCCTGCCAGAGCAGCTCAATGCCAATATGCATCAGGGCCCACTCCATTCTGCGCTTTCATCATCCCTTTTATGTGCTCGTGCCTGCCGTGCCATTGGCTTAATTAGGCCATTGCTTTTCACAGGGGTCAGGCATACAACGCTGCATGCAGGATGTAAAAAGGCGTATATCACTAGATCAAATGTCCAGCCACCTCTCTCCTGTCCACACGCACACAAACGCAGCAGCCCGGTCTGACCTCAGCCATGAAGGAATAAGGTGAAAGGTGTAAGCAAGGCCTGTCTTTGTGTCTTATACCACTCTCATATGGATTAATATGTCAAGTTCGCTCATAATGACATTATGCAAAATGGAGTAGTCCAAAGCCCCATTAGCAAAATAACTAGTCAATAATTAACGGTAAGGGTTTTTACTGTGATGGAAGAACTCTGAGCATGCATTTAATTGTTCTTATTCAGGGTGTTGTTCCTGACAATTGAGATTTTCAGGCATAAACTGGGCAAAAATAGCAGCTGTAGTTTGACATGCCGCACACACTATTTTTCGTTTCAGTTTTCAACATTTACTGGTGCCGAGTTATCATTTGGCCCACAAAGGCCACACATTCGCTGCTATATTTCAGACAGTAATCCCTTCCCCTGTATAATGATCCCAATGACTGTATGTTCTAGGTGTCAGAAGCTGTGTCACATCGCAGAAGTAAAGGATCGTGGCCTTACCTGTTGGAAGGGCATCCGGAGGGCACCCATGTTGACATACGGTGCCACCCTGCAGGCGTCAAGGTGGCTGCCACTGCCCAAAATAACACCTGGAGAGAAGGGAAAGATGTCTGTCAGACAGCCAGACAGTTGTTGTTATGTGAGATGAGGAGGTCACAATTTTTCAACGCATTTTTTTTTTTAAAAAGAAAGAAAAAAAAAATTGGTCAAGTAGGCTATACTGTCAAAACTTGAAAACAGAAATAGGCCTAAAAAATGACAAATCTAATAATAAACTGACTTTCAAATGTGCAAGAAATAAGAAGGAAGTGACGTTTACCTTTGTGCATCTGGTTCTCTTGTTTTCGACACTTTGCTCTTCTGTTCTGAAACCAAACCTGGAGAGAAAAGACAAAAATAAATCATTTTAGCTAAAATGATAGTAATAAAAAGATCGCATTTTATTTATTTTTCTTTACAAAAGATATAAATTGTTTGAAAAAATATTACAGGCCAATCCTATTATATTAAAATCATAACAATATCCAATATCATTAGTGTGTCTGCACTTGTCCTTCATAAAGATTTATTGACTGAATATCAGTAATAAAAACACAATTGGCCAAAATGTTTCCTCGATTTTTTACTTCAGTTGATAAAGGGCAGTAAAATATAGCCTATAAAGAAAAAAAATAAGTTCTAATTAATAACACAGCTATGGTGCCATGAAAACACGCACAAAAAATGTAACCAATAATTGGACAATTATTTCTAAAAGCCAGTCCCCCTTTCTTAACCAAGCTCTAATTTGTTGCGCGTCTTTGAACCTGCTGCCCGCACTTCTCCGCTGCAGGCGAGGGCCTTATTGTTAATCATCATCAACCTAATTTGCGTCGGTGAATAACATTATCTCCACTCCCCGTCGACCCCGCAATGATTACCGTGTACAGATGCGGAATTAGCGGCGACCGGGACCACAAAGGGCGCGCGCCTGGCGGATGACGGTGCTGACGGTAATGACGACTCGAGGTGATGCCGAGGAGGCATGTTTAACGGAGAGGGGCACGAGCGACCGTAAACGTTTTCTTACTTATTCTAATGATCACGTGGGAGGTTTTAATTAGAGGCCTGTCTGTCAAAGCATCAGGAAATCCAGGATGGGAGTGTGCGTAAAGTTGAAAGCCTACATGCATTACGCACGGTGGTGATAGGCTACAAAATAGGCCAAAGTGATTTACAAATCATATGACATTAATATAAAGGTTATTATTGCCTATTGGGCTGCTTAAAATGATTTTGCACAATAAATGAAATACAAATAATATACATATTGTTGTTTTTTTAAGAATATTGAATATTGGCCAATAAGTCAACATTGACGATTTGGACGGCAAAAACGCGCAGCATTATTTATCCTATTTTATTAATATAATTGTATTATTATCATTATTATTATTATTATTATAATTATTATCATTATTATTAGCTGTTATTATTCGCTGTTATTATCGAGACGTGCTAATAGCAAGTCGGCTAATTTTACAAAGGCTGTAACTCCACACATAAATCAGATCTGTATTAGCCGGACCCGGATCAATTCCAATTACGCACCAGTATGTTAAGCAAAGTGAACTACACTGGTTCAGACAGTTATTTCTTCATTAAGGGCCACTCAATGATGCGCTTCACAAATACCCTAATCTTATTTCCTTTTTGATTTTTTATTAGAGACAGTGAATAATGACATTTAATTTAGCAGTGCGCCAGAAACCCAGAGATATTAGTCCTAACCAAATTACTGCCTGCTCCTCACCAAGCTCTCATAACTTTCAATTAGATTCATTGACAGCTGCTCCGAGCGCATGGTTTACAGCCTGTACTCGAAGTCATTCTGTAAAAACATAAACTGTCCCTTCCCATGGCCTGCCTGTGGAGTACATTTTGTATTTACGCAAACGAATTTTCCCCAAGCCTTTTACGTCCTTTGTTTACGCCACCAATTAAACTAATATAGTACACTCTTAAACTTGATTGTCGATAATTGTTGCGCTATAAAGTGCACCCTGCGCCCCACGTGTCACTCGCTGTGGCCATGAAGCGCAATATGATGGCCTTTATTCATCCTATTATGGCCGAACAGCAGCAGAGTTGGTCCGCAATTGAGTTATTTCTAATGTGTTTTTATGGGGACACTACATCAAGCCAATGGCAGATATTACAAAGAGAATGAGAAGGGATACGAGTTGACATAAGAGCGCGTTCCCTCGAGCAGCCATTCAGGCTCTTCATTCATTTTCATCAGCGGGTTGGAGTCTGGCCCCTAAGGCTGGTGATGAAGGGAGTGCGTAGGCCTACTATACACTTCCGTTGGCAATAGCGAGTAGTCAGATTTTACTTAAATACACAGAGGGTTCATAAATTGTGTAGCAGTAAAACGTATGATGTGACCGTAACAAAAATGATTATTTTTCAATTTCCTGAATCGATCAAAAACTAAGTTGATCCAAAAAACTAAATAGGTGTATTATTTTATAATGATAAATATTAGCCTTTTAATTACGCTTCACAAAGCAGCATTATTTAACAAGAATAAACGTAGGTGTGCGGAAATTTGTGCACCACGTGTTTTTGAAAATAATATTGATTAAAATAGCTATGGATGGCTATTCATGACGTGTGTATGCGTGTGTGAGATGTTTTGGCTGCAGTAACAACAATACCGTAAATCAGTATCATTTATAGCCTATTTTAAACAATAGTCCTGCTGTTTATCTTGTCTTCAGCGCTTCGTCAAAGCCTATAAGTGATAAAGCTGAATTTCTGAAGAGTGTGTGTGAGATCTGTGTGAGAGTGGACAGCACTGACCTGGACTCTGGCCTCAGAGAGCCCCAGCCTTTGGCTCAGCTCCTCTCTCATGAACGCGTCTGGGTAGTGCGTCTCATCAAACAGCCGCTCCAGCTCATTCAGCTGCTCTAACGTGAAGTTTGTGCGACTCCTCCGCTGCTTCAGTTTGCCTTGTGCGTCCTCGTCTTCCGACTTTACGTCTTCCTTTTTCTCCTTACACTCATATATCCCTGTCAAGGTGCGCGTGTTGAAAAAGAAACAAAAAGAGGGTTTAAGCACATAACCATCATAGACATGTTTCTGCACCGGGCCCTCGTTCGGGCCTGGGGCCTGGCATTTTGGCAACACACAACAACCTCACCGACTACGCACTGGCTACTGCTTAAGGCCTGTGCTTCTGAGAACAGAGTCGTGCCATGTCAGTGCCATAAGTGGAGCAGATCAGTCAAAGCAAAGCATGCTACATTTACAGAGTGAAATCTACAAACAGACCGGACCTAACGACTTTGCAGCGGGTGCATGGTTTGTTTTAGATTTCAAAAAAAGACCAGTGAGTAACATAATAATATAATGTCAACTTAGCGTTTTGCATTTAAGCGCACTAGAGCTGCCACTGCAGGCTACACTGTTAAGAGTTTGATGTGGATGTTTGACTCTTATCTCTTGTTTATTCTTAGTAACACAGGCACGAAAATGCATCGCAATTACTGCCATGCTCACCGCACTTTCAGCAACTTGGCATTTTTATTTATAACAAAAGAAATGAAATAGCTTACTAAAATGTATGCACAAGTAGGCTTAATAATTAAATAGCTGCTTTGCAGTGATAATATAGACTAAGTAATATTAAGATTTTCCTCAGTCAATTGATTGTGACATTTAAGATTGGATTTGCAAAAAATAGGCTAAAGAAATGGCCATTTTTACGCACCATAAACAAAAGATTTATTATTTCTTTGTGTTGGATTATTTAGAGGGAGTTAATACACACACACACAACGCTGCAATTGTTAAGCTTTTACATTGGCACACTGGAGCACATTTTATTGGATATTCAGTTATTTTAAAAACAATAAATAGTGGGATATAAACACATTGTCTCAAGAGCTTATCTGCTTTAAATCCAAAACTCTTGTAGTTCGATCTCTACACAACAAATACATCTAAAAACGTCAGTTTAAAGTTCAGATATCTGAGTAAAATATTAAATAACCTTGCGTAAACTTTCTCAGTGATAAATGATCACAATAGATCATTTTGAGGCATTCTAGCCCATTACTTGGCGGAGCATGGGCCACACGGTCGTGAGCGCAAACAATGCATTTCTCATGGATGTGAATGTCTTACCCTCACTCGCCCTGGAAACATTAAAGTCCTTGAGTTTGTCCTTTTCCAGCTCGACGTGATCCTTGAACAGATGCACGGGGCAGTGGTTCGAGTCGGTTATGTCCTGCAGGTTGCTGTCCGGGCTGCCCAGCTCCCTCGCCCTCGTCAAGCCGCTCTCCAAAACTTCCCTGTACGTAATACTCTCTTTGCTGCTTTCTTTGGTTTTCTGATCGAACGATTTCGACACGAACGCCGTAAGTTCTTCCATGACGAACACGTCGACTTGTGGCGCGCTGCGGTCGCTGTCTCTGGTCCGTAGCGGTCCCTTCTGGTACACGGGGAAATCCACGGTGAACTCGGAGTACGGAACCAACCTCAGGAGCGAAAAGCGAAGTCTCTCAGTCTCTGCGTCTCGAGCAGTCTTCGCCGTGTGCCGGGCTGTGCTGCGCGCCGAGCTGCTGCCTTTTTTTTGTGGGGGGGAAGAGAGAAAGACACGATGGAAGGGGTGGAGAGGAGGTGAGATCACTCCTGGTGTTGTGACTGTGTATTTGAGAGCACACTATTTATACACGGCCACCTCGCAGCCCCCCCTCCCCTCCCCTCCGCTTCCCCCCTCCGGCTTCGAGTAGGCTATCTCTGCGTCTTGTGCAATTACAGGCCGCCACGACTTTGCAGAATTCCAACTTTCACCAGTCTTTTCTTCTTTCGTTCGTCAGAAATCAATGCTGGAGCTGATGGAGGCGGTTAATTGAATTACGAGGTCATTAAAATGCCGCTGCTGAGGCTCGCGCGCTCCTCCTGTGCGAATAGCGCGCGTATGCTGCGTCTAATTAATTCTGCCCAAACGTAATTAATGCGATTAGAGACACAGAAATACGGGGTTTTGTATATTTATTTATTTTAGCAGCATTTTTTTTTAACGACGTTTGAATTACTTAGACACACAACACAACAGGCCACCTCACCTTTAACAGATTAGAGTCTAAATAAACAGCTTACAATAAACCAACTGACCAGCCTATATATAAAGCAGCTTTCCAACTTATTTTCCGCACACGTTCATCTTAAAATCACAAAGCATGGCCACTTAACTTAAAACAAAATGATATATGACGTGGCATAGGCTACACAAACATGTTTTTTTTTTTTTTTCTTCTTCTGCAGAGCCTACATTAGGAGGTAAATCTGAATTTAAAATGTGTGGAGGGAAAGAGTCCAGTGTGATGTGCTATTGAGGCAAACTAGCGGAACAACTTTGGCATTTAATATTCCTCTCAAAATATTCAGAATAAAGTTATTTAGCTTACATGTTACCAACATTAAAATAAAGTCTATACACAATAATAATTATAAACGACTCGCATTACTAATGAATCGCCGGTTAAAGGCACATGTTGAGTCCTAAATTCATTTAATATTTCCAAATCAGTGGATTGATCAAATAACTCTAGATAGCTGCTATAGCGTTTACAACATTTTATTGCCATGAGTGAGCATCACAAGAGTGTTGTATGAGCCCGGCACGTGAGCAGAAGGCCGGTGTGCGCGTGTCCCCATGGGTGCTGGTTGCGCCCCGAGCGGCCCACCGCCACAGCGGCTGCCGCTGCGCGCTGAACGCCTCATATCTCAGCGCTTTAATGACTCGCTCTGATGTCGCTCCATTTATCAGCGAAGCCCTGCCGCACGCACGCACCGTGCACGCTCATAAACAGACGCGCCTCGTGCCCTGAACTGCGCCTTTTGTCGCCTAATGGACGCAAATCCACTTAAAGACACCACACTCGCGTGCATTGATGAGACTCACAATAAGATGCTTACACAAAAAAATCAATCCAATTACATCAGGTACAAACACATATTATAAACGCATTTGTCACAATTTGATGATTTTTAAAACTCAGATTTTACATCAAATAACTATTGCTGTTAAAGCGGAGAAATTCTATTGGCTGAATGAAATAGGATTAATCACGCCACAGCCTGTTATAATAGGCTCAGACATTATTTTAGTAGAATCCCACTAATCATTGCAAAATAGATGACAATTAATACATTCAGTGTAAATCCTTGTAGAACATTTATTTTGATCCTAATTTGTAGCCTGTTTATTTTGGGCATTAGCCTTTTTATTATTATTATTGTTTCTCCTTTGACTCGCGCATCTGCGGGACATCAGGAGGAGCATCCAGGAATGAAGCCTTGTACTCCACGCTGTCGCGAAAAAATAAATAAATAAAAAAATCTCTTAAAGGGCCCTCAATCACGTTTTTCGCACTTGGCGTTCATTACGCACGGGCTGACGCCACACCCCCTAATCCTGCTCCACAAATAATCCCATAATGCATTACTCATAGACCCATCCCATAACGTATCTGCATTGCATTGTTTTTTTATTTCCACAATGGCAGGCTTTTTGTTGTTGTTGTTGAAGAAGAACCGAAATAACATTTTAGACAAAGTGGGAAAAAGGAAATTCTGCAATGACTGAATATGTAAAAATGTGCTAAACCCATTGGCCATCCTCTGCGCAATATTCATTTCTGACCAATGTAGAGGAATCCCTCCTGTACCTGCATGTGAAGGCTGTGGGACATTATCAAGACATCAGCGTGTTTAAATGAGCCTGCCCCACCAGAAAAAGAGCATAGACACACATAGAGACGCAGCACAGAGGAGAGGAAGGGAGGGGCGAGGCTGTGAGGGTGGAGTGGGGCTTTCTGCAGCAGGGGAAGACCTCTGGAGCTCACTGCTGCACTTGTACTCATAGGCCTCTCTCTAACATACAGTAAGGGTCAAATTGATAATCCTGAACTCTACTTTAAAGACGGGTCTGACATGGAGCTTTTGGAGCATTGCCTGGATTCTGTGTTTTTTTTGTTCAGTTGCCAGTTTAAAAACTACAAGGACATTTTTAGTATGTGAAAATAATTTCTGAATTATGTATTCGTTAGGGTATACTCAAGAATTAAACAGGAACAACATGCTGTGGACTGCAGAGCTCTTGCAGGGCATTTTCGTTTCCCTAAAGAATATAATTTATGGCAGATGCGGTAATCTAAACATTATACTTGGCCCCAAGAGTTAAGCACATGGTTCAAAACTTAAGAAAAACACCACTGTTACAAAACCTTGTAATAAAATTTATACGGGAATAAAGCTTATTTTTCCACTATCTTCAAATATCATTGCATTGCACTGTGGGGACCGAGATCCACAGTGAAATGCAATAAAGCCATACACTTGAATTGGATTCTGTGATGCTCCGATGCTGTACAGATGTGATCCAATTGAATTCTTCCAGTGGTAAAAGAAAGTGTGCAGGGAGGTTCTTTTTTTTTTTTTTTTTTTTTGATAGCCGTGTTAATGAGAATGATTGTGTTTGTTTAGCGGAGTCCCCTGGCTTGTCTGCAGGGCGCTGGGATCTCGCGGTTGTTACTCTGTGTCTGGTGCCTTCATTTGGGCCGTTTTCTCCAGCGCTGCAGCGGTCCACAGAGACTACAGCCTGTTCTCTTTTTCTAAAAACGCATCGTCTGCCATCCAAATGAGGCTTTCGGGGCAAAGAATGAGAGAGAGGGGGAGAAAAGAAAAAAAAAACTCTAAATGAAAATACCAGAATGTGTTGAACATTACCTCGCACTCAACTGGGATGTTTTGGGAATAGCTTTTTTTTTTTTTTGGATTGTTATTTTTCCTTGTGTATTCTCTAACTGCTGTCTTCCCACAGGGCATCAAGGCCTCCACTTAGGGAAAAAAGAAAACAAAAAGCACGAAATTGACATTATGCTCCCAAACGCTGTGCAAATTTGCAGGAAAAACACAGCAACCCACTGACAAAGCTTGGAAAATCAAACACTCAATGCAAGTTTGCTCCTCGCTCATTAATTACCGTCTTAAAACAACTTCATTTCTCCACAGACAAAGAAAGAAATTAAGCTTTTTACCAGCCCCCTCATAAGCACGGCGTTCTTGCTTATAGATGTGTCCCCCCGGGGGAGATGCAACAATTTACACAAATCAATAGCGTTCAAATAATTCATGACTGATCACATGGTATTTTAGCTCCCTATACTGGCAGTAGAAACCCGTGTTTTGCTTGGCTCCCAGAGGGCAACATGAAAGAGCAGGCGAAGAGGCGGAGAGAATTGGGAATGGAACTGGAAAAAAAGGAGCGCATGAGGATAATAGGAGGACATTGATCATTTGGCGCACCAGAAGACGGCCGAAACCTGCACGTACAAGCTAACCAGATGCATCATTTATACATTATTTAGATGCGTCTGGGCCCATCACGCCGGTTCTGTTACATCAGGTTTGCGTCAGGCGGCTCTGGAAGGGACAGCGAGGCAAGACCTGAAACGAAAAATGAGACTTCACTATAATTTTCTCTGCTGCAACAAAAAAAAAAAAAGAGAGAGAGAGAGAAAATAAAGAAACCACAACTAGAATAGGAAAATGCTTTTCTGTTTTGAGCTGCATTGTGGACAGGTTAGAAACATTACATACACAAGAGGCTACAGTCAGTGTTTGATTTGTTCAAGTAACTCTATTATGCATCATCTACTTTCTTGACATTTCTCCATTCTTGACACACTAAAATCAACAACTGCAAAAACACTTTGAGCTCTAATCAGTCCTCTTCAAATTAGTGTTTGAGGAAGTCAAATTTAGCAACTAACAAATAACAATATACAATTTATCAATTTAGTAGCTAAGTATTCTGCCAGTTTCTCATTTCATTGTAGTTATTTAAAATAAATGACTTGAAATATCCATGCAAATAATATGGTTAATTAGAGTCATTCTTGTTTTATTAGTGTTCAATAAGCTACAGGTAACACTGGCCTGCCCTACTTTAAAGCAGAATTATGTAAAAAGTAATTGATTAACTTACTTTAAACCTAATTAACATGTTTTTTTCTTCTTCAATGTTGCATTAAATGATCTGTTACTAAATAGATGTTTAAATAACCCAGAAGCAGAATAACCATCCCTTTGAGTTGCACTATTTTATCCATCTAAATGTGGGATGATAAAAACCTGCCTGTAACGTATTAATTCTCTAAATGTGAACATGGATCCAGTTCCCTCTTGGCGGGGGAGCTGTCCCACAGACATGTTAACAATGTCTTCAGAGACCAATAAGGACCATTTTACAATAAGTATCTGCTTTAAGTTGCTGGCTTTTGTCTGCCGAGCTTGTTTCGCCACAGCGGGCTATAAGGAGTCCCTCTGGTGTGTCCATTTGAGTCAGACTGCCTTTTATAAAGCCATGCTACACTTTCTCAATCACACAATTAAAGCCGAGAAACAGACTTTTCCACTTGAGGAGGGAGAGGGGGCAGTGATTTATGTCGCAGCGTTGGAGGCAAGAGGGAGTGCTTGATAGATGACTTCATTACAATTAATTAACAGAGTGGAAGAGTGACAGAGGAGCACAGACACAGGCAGAGGAGAAGGGACGGAGACGGTGAGAGGAGGTAAAGTAGGAAGCAGAGTGTTATATAGGAAGGTGTGGTATGATAGTAACCACACCTGAATAGGAAATATTGTTATGAACCTTTTTTTTCCCCAAGCAAACACAAGTTTAATACCAGGCAAAATGTAGTGATACAAAGACTCAAATATAAAATCATGGACAATATACAAATAGCAGAAACAATTGTATTACAAAATGGATCATAATCATCATCACCAAGATCGTCATGAATAACAATAATAGGATAACATAATGGGTAGTTACAGTATGTGAGTGAATATATTCGTTTGTAGTTTTGGTGCTCTTTGTGATCCTCACTGACTAAACCTTCACAACAGGCCAATTCAACATCTAAAGAAATGTAGTATTTTGGTTACTGGATGAAAAAAAGCCAATCGACCAACAAAAAGTGGTTCACCATCAAATTTGTACATAAGAGACAAGCAATAGTGTCTCAAAGATTGTAAGTATTTATTGCTTTTTTGGCAGCATGTTATTGTCCGTATTGTTTTGAATTTGGTTCAGGCAGAGCAAAGTGCTATATAGTCTCGGGACAACTATAATGGGCTGCCAGTCGGTTCCTCTATGGGCCGCTGTAGGCAGAGAACAACTGTCAGTGTCCATCCATCCATCCCGCTCTGCCATCACTCCTGTGTGACGGGAATACGAAGCCCTCTGAAGCCTATCTGTCTGAGGCGGTGCATTAATCAAATTATCTCATAATTTATTTGACATGCCTAATACATAGGTGCAGCTGCACAGATGTTATGCTCAGAAAGTGTCATGCTAGATCAAGAATGTAACAAATTCACAGAGCTGATTTATTTTCTTATAATTACATCAGCCTCTCCTCCACCTCATCCATACGTCTGAGCTCAGATGGACTCCGGCTCTGAACAGTCACATGACATGAATGGCTAATCAGTAAGTATTAGTGTGTGTTAACAGCCCTGGAGCTGAGAGAAGATTCCCCCTGCGATATTAAAGAGATAACAGCACAGAAGCAAAAGCAAATGGCCTTAAGCCTCCAGCTATGCTCCCCTCCAAAGTTGTTTTCCTGCAAAATTAGCCGATTGACTAATGGCATAAATGCTGTTAATTACCAGCGCCAGTCGTCTCTGCCTGTAACTAATAAGAAATCAATTAGCTAATGAATTGGTCATTAAGTGAAAAGCTCATCTTGGCCGAGGTATTTTTAATGATTATTTTTTGCCTATGATCCTGGCTAATTGCCGTTGTCATACGGCGCTCTCAGCTTTCAGCATGCCTAATGAAGCTTCATTAGATCATAACTGGCACTCTTGGAAGATTCGCGGGCAAACCTGCTTCCCAATTATTTTTAATTGCCAGACATTCTGCACAAACAAGTGCTGGTGCACCTTGTGGAACAGGAGAGCTCGGGCGCTGCCTTCATGACTTCATTTGAAGCGATTAGAGCACGGGGCAGGGTCGCACAGACGCTGTTGTCGGCTGCAGAATTAAAGAGGCTCCGCTCAAACTGCTGGGATCATTGTGGCGTTTTCGTTTCTCACTTTGATTTGGGCCGAGGAGAAAATCTGCTTGGACCAGTTTGTGAAGAACCAACAGAATATGTCTCGGTCTGTGTCTGAAAAAAAATATATATATATATATCACCATTGCAAGATAGGGTCAAAACAGTGTCACCACAAGCAGGACAGTGCAAGTACTAAAGCTCCAATGTCATGCTTGAATTAGGGTTTTACAACTCTCTTAGAGAGCATTGTTAAAGTTTATTTTATGTTTTAGATCATAAAGTCATGTGTATGTAAAGGGGAGGCAGTACAATCCTATTAACAGTAACAGGAACTACACCATTTACGGGCATGTGAAACACCGTTTACATTAGGTTAGAAACAGCTTTGAGCTCTGAAGGTTGTTTTTAGAAAAAAAAATGCATCAAGTTCAGTGAAGATGCACTTTAAAAACACAGAGGACACAACTCCGGGACACAACTCCGGGTCAATGCTTTTGATGATTCTAATGTTAAAAGCTAAACAAAAGTCACCATAATATGGCCCTTATGCGTTGTCGAGCATTTATCCCTGAACTTAAAATCTGTAACAAATTACTCAGTTTACCTAAGTGGAAATTATTTAGGATTTATATAAAGAGAGACACATAAACAGTAAATGTTCAACTACATGTACGACATGTTTAACAGAAGCCAAGGCACCACCAGAGTGTCCCCTCTGGGCATGAATAATTAAGAAAAGACAAAAGCTGCCTGTTATTTTCACTCTTTTGAGTGCCTGTAAAGCCCCAGCGCAGTCTGCTGTGAGCTGAGCAGTAAACTGGATGGAAGATTATTCTCTCAATGGAACTCTCACAACACATGTTTCCAATCTGACCCTGCACAAGTGTATCCCTCAGACTGAAGAGACTGGTGCTGAGAGCACAGCAGCTGAAGCTCTGTCAATCCCCCTGATTCCCTTCGACAGTTTCACTCACACAATGCCTGCCCTGCACACAAATACAAACAGTGCAGCAGTGCCTGGTTTTAACCACAAAGTCGCTCAGATGTTTCAAATATTGCAAAAAATAAAAAATAAAAATAAAAATCTGAAGGTATCAACACATGGTTTGCTCTGAAAAGAAATTTATGGTGATGAGACAGGTGAGTGTTGAGGTGTGTGCACATTAGGCCGACAGTCTGACAAGTGCGTGGAGCTCTCCAGATGTTGATCCATATTTAACAGTAACATATCAGACAAATTCACCACGGGTACTGAGGTGCAGAAAACTGGTGGAGCGTCTGGGTAAAGTTTTTAAGAGCAACACTCAAGCATAGTAGTTACATTATTCAAACAATGCCTTTGTTTCTATAAAGTCCATAACCTGCCCATTAGTACCCTGTGCTACATAAATATCAGAATGTGGGTAAACATCTGGGGTTAGTTTCATCGTCTTTCCAACAGCACCTATAGCATGTTGCTGTTGACAAATAAAGCCACCTACATGTTGTCCTGCACGTGTAGTATTTTAACTTACAACCAAGATTTCATGCCAAAAGGAAAATCAGGTTCCAAGGGAGAGAGATCTTTAGAAATAGGTGGGGATTATTATAAATTTGTGAATAATGAGAAACAGAGCATAAAGCGCATAAAGCTAGTAACTCTGATGAATTGAACACAAGGCGATCTCCACTCTGATCCCGCAGCCGGACATGCACTCATTCACACACTCAAATCACATTAGAGCACTTCTAATTGAACTTTATGATGCGGTGGAGAGCATATGCTCATTGAGCCAATTGAATCAGTGGAAAAGCACACAGTAGGCCAGAGGACCAGCCAGAACTGCAGCTGAGCAGTACATGAGGACCAGGCTCACTGTCTAAAATATATCCCAGCTCGTATAGGACATCCTTCAGCCTGATATTCGAGCACAGTTCTAAACCGTTTTAATTAGAGCTGCACAATTTTGAGAGGGTATCTAATTGTAATTTTCTGACATTGTTCAGGGTAATTTCAGGGTAAGGCTGAAGCATAAACGTCTATAGTAATAAAAAGAATCACATGCATTTCATGTTTGTGGAGGTCTAATCTGCAGGGTTAGGATGGCTTTATGGCAGGCGCAGGTCATGTCAGGCCCAAGAAACATGATTTCACACAGCTGAGATTAAAACAACTATTAACAATATTATGAAAATAAAGAAAATATTCCAGGAAGAAGCCCCGCGTTCTGGTTTATTTGAATACATTGCAGGGACTAACTTTGGCTCACTATCAGGAGATTTAGCCCTGAGTATTTTGACTTTGGCCAACCACAAAATAAACCATACCCCTGTTTTATAGTGGTATTGACTCAAATAACTTCAAATCATAACAACGCCTCCCAAGAAGTGACGGTTTCCATCCAGCACGGCAAAATAAAAGCACCATCTTATTCATTAGTTCAGCAGTTCATTAGTTCAACTTTCTCTACGCCTAACTATTAACAGACAAAACACTTAAAATGTGTGTATTTAACTATATTCTAGTAATGTTGCAAGTACCTGCTGAACTAATCAATGAGATGAGCTGTGTGCTTTTATTTTGGCGTGCTGGATCGAAACAGGAAGTCACTTCTTGGGTTGTTATGATTTGAAGTTATGCACCGTCAATTGTGCATAATAGGACCCCATGGAGACAATTAATTGCATTGAGATATGCCGATTGCAACTTAGACCATTAGAATAGAACAATAACAATCATATTTTTAAGTACTATGGTTACTATGTCTTGTACGTTAACTCCGTCTTTCCTTTTATACGTGAAGACTATCAAAAGTTTCAAAATATTGAACACAATATTCTTCAAGGCCTAGTGCTCCAACAGCCGCTTGCCCACACCCTGCTGCCCGTTTCTCTGGTGCCATCACTGCGTTCCCCACATATTGCGTCTGACACTGGGCCCAGCGGTGAGATGCTCCTTGACCAGCCTTGATCCACGGCGCGGCTCTTAAGCGGAGGGGAAGTAAAGAAGACAAGCAGTAGACACGGCCCGTCACACTCAAAGGCAGACTTCGGCTTTCCACGGCTACGGTTGCTCTTTCTGACTCCTCTTTCGGTTTATGAAATTTACATGACGCATCAGCAAGGCCACGAGAGCTTCTTTGATTGGCGCTAAAAAAGGAAAAAAAAACACATCAGTCGCCATTTGTTATCTTTTTGTGACCGAGCTCCGAGGAAAAGAACATACACGATTTCACATGTTTAGATTCACAAACAACACCAGAAGGGGCTATAGACAAAACACAATGTAAAACAGTGGGATGTCGCTCCTTTGTGTCAACCCCAATCTCTCTGATCTAAATGTATAAGAATTGATGGTGCCGTCTTCCAAATGCAGTTATGGTTGGAACATGGTTTGTTTATTTAATGAAGCCCGTGTCACAGCCGATCTGCGTCCTTGCCATTGCAGACACTGGCAGGTGTTGGTGGCAGATTTCCTTCAAACAGGGCCACTGAATTAACAAATCGAATTAACATAACACTGGCGTCAGATCAGGGGCACTATAGTCCCTCTCTCTCTCTCTTTTTCCTCCGTGCTCTCTCTGGCAGGGCTGTGGTTCAGGCCTGATGGGATGCTCCCCTCTTGTGTCCAGATGTCCCCACAGTGCCAGCATCTCCTGCCCAGAAAACACTCAACAGGCCTGGATGGAAATGCGTTTGGCTTGTGACGAGGTAAAAGTGTAGTTGTAGTTTGTGTAGTTTTTTTTTTTTTTTTTTTGAGAAGGTATAAAATATTGTTCTGCGTTTTCACTCCCGGGTTGAGGAATGAATAAAAGTTCTTTAAGCTATCTTCATGCCAAATGCAACAGACTAACTGCTTATCCTAACAATCGCCTCAGAAATGGACTGAACTGTTCTGTAATATTTCTTTTGCATTTTTTTTAAACATTTTTTTCCTCCCCATGTATTTTTCTGCCAGGCCTGTTTGTATTGTACCTCAGTCAGTAGACAATAAAAATCTGTTCTGTTCTGTTCTATTCTATTCTATTATATTCTAAATATGTAAGTATAATAATAATATTAATAACAACAACAGCAATTGTGGAAATATTTCCACACTAAAATGTTGTATCTTTATGTATATATATATTTAAAAAGTCCCAATCGATAACAAAATCTGGTATCTAACCAAACACTTGTTTGAGCAGATATTGATCTTTTATTGATTTTTCCTCCATCACTGCCAAACTCTTTATACCAGGACATGAGAGGAGGGCAGACAGAGTTGCAAACAGCACAAAACATTCATTTTGTGATGAAAATTACATTATAAATTATAATAGACAGGAGTTAAATATATTGGACTGCCACATCAATGTACAGTATCAAATGGATTCAAATTTATTGTTTTACCCAAATTGGTTTCACTTTTCTTTTCTTATTTGTTCACTTTAATAGATTCTCCCAATAACATCAATTGTTAATTGTTCATTCTCTGCAAACTTTACTCTTTTCATTCTCTAAAAATGCAAACACGTGACGCACGAAGTGAACAATGTCTATGCCGTAGACAGAAGTGAAGAGGACTGTGCAGTGCAGTAAATTTGGATCCTGCTGTTGCTGACGTGATGGAGCCGCATGGAAAGCAGGAGCGTCTAAACTGAGTGTAAACTGGCTGTCACAGTCACTTATGGCCCTCCCATCCATCGACCTGATGCTGTGGATGTTCTGGCAGCACAAACACCGCCTGCCCACTGACTGTCTCCCAGCGTTAACAACAGTTAGCAGCGTTTAGCCCTATTAAACAGAATATTAATGCATTCCGAATGAGACTACCGAGCGCTATTAAAACCTCAAAGTGGGTGTGTACGCGGATATATAAATTCCATTACCTCCATTTACCTCCGCTTTTATTCACTGTTTGACAGCAGTAAACAAAAAGCAAAGCGCTGGGAGTGAGCTGTACTTTTCTCCAAAACAGAGCGCAAAAACCGATTGTGACGTTACATTTTCTAATCACCTTATCTCACCGAGCACTTCCTTTGCCAACTGCACTTCAATGGATCTACCTGTCCAGAGAAAGCATCCAGTTTGAAGGCGCATGTCCAACTAAGTCAGCGTTAAACCCGGCTTCGCGAAATGAGGCTGGACACAGGAGCTCAGTATGTAACGCATGAATGACACGAGCTGTGATGGAAGGCAGAAAGAAGTTTTTTTCCCTTATTTATAATGATTTATTTCCAATACACATATGCTGTTTGACGGCCTTGGAGTTATGCTAATAGATGTGTACAGTGACAGCGAATGGTTGAGTCAATCATAAACAGCTCTTATCTCCTAATCACAAGCCAGAAGCGAGCTGGGGATGCCTTCGAGACAAGCCATGGCACAACACTGACAAACATAATGATCAACAACTTTGCGCTTCAACAAATACAGAAGACTGATACGTGACGCATTTGGATAGACTTAATGACAAAAGAAATCACAAATTAGGTGTGGGAATGAAAGTTTTGCTGGGTAACAAAGGAACACCAATTTCGTCAGAGTACTCTCCAATTCCCGCTGTAGAGACTTTGGGGCGAAACAGAGAGCAACCTCTCTCAGCTCTGTCCATTTCCATAAACGCTGGCGGCTGTCTCACCTATACACCAAGAAACACGGCTAGGCTAAATGCCCTGGCATATCATTTCCTTCTGCACCGCCACCTATTCTGGACCAAATGTTCATTACCATGCAGCCTGCCTTGGGAGGAAAAAGAAGTGAGCGCGCGGCGACGAGTACAGAGCTGAGATCATTGACAGCTTGATGTGGCGAAGGTCAATTGAAATAACAGGTTTTTGTGTGTTTTTTAGTCTAAATGGGCCACTTGTATTGGCTGTTCCCGGGCTGCTGTTGGAGAGAGGGTAAGCCAGGGACGCTCGCTGGCTACAGGCTGGAGCGAAATGTAAGGGCCCCATATACACGCGCGTGCACACACATGCACACACACACGCTGGAACATTCACCATAATGAGCAGGTTATGCTAAGGCACAGGCTGCTAAAATCTGTAATTATAATCAACCTCTCCCTCTCTCCACCGGTCTCCTTTCTTTCCCTCGTCTTTTTTCTGTCTACATCTGTGAGCGGGGCATGAGGGAATCCTTCACTAAGCACTGCAGGTAATGAGTTTATTGATTAACATGCAGAGATGAAGCGGCGCTCTCAAATTAGACTTGTTTTACATTATTGGATGGACTCAGGGCACTTCTGAGCGCTACAAGACCATTATCTCATCACAGTCCCCAAACTCTCATCAGCAATAGGACTAAAGGCTCTGGCAAAGTGAGAGCAAGGTGTTCCTAGAGCAAAATACAAATCAATAAAAGTGATTGAGATGCTTTATAGTTTTGGTGCCACACATTTTCCTCAGTTCAAAGATAGTTAAGCGTTTCACTAGAAATGTTGAGTTGTCGGGATTCATATACTTACACATCCAAACCCGTTGCCAGCCATCCACTCCTGCTTTTTGTATCGGTTAAACGTCTTTGTAAAAGTGAGTGCAAAATCCTCTCCATCTCAGTATGACTTTAAAGGCTTTTAAGAATGTGATTATGTCACACAACAACTCATTCAAAAAATAGCCACCAAAATTCTCGACACAAGCAATAGTAGGTGGCTACCAACAGGATCTATCCGAAAGCCCCCTCAACAAAAGTAATATTTGAAAACAATGATTCAGTCTGCAGTACTTACTAGACTGAAGATTTCCGTAGTTGATGAATGCAGCTCTTTGTATGCAGGTAGGGTGTGTTCACTGTCATTCAACTGGCAGCTCTGCATCTGCTGAACCATCTGGATCAGGATCATCACATGTGACCCACATAACTGCTGTGTGACCCTACACACCAACAAGGAGGTGTCCTGCAGAGAAATATGACATTGCAACACACACACAAAATATGTTTATTTAAATGAAGTAGATAAATTAAAACCCCTTCCATGTATCATTAGTGCATAGCCTCATTAACCTCACCAACACCTCGCATGATGCACTGCACTGTGGAGTCCCCCAGGGTTCAATCTTTGGGCCAATTGTCTTTGCCCTGTACCTCCTCTCACTTAGGGAGAGACAGGTCAGTGGTATTTTAAAATCAAGTTTTTGTCATCTTTGTCTTTTATCAAAAGTGAAACATTTGTCATTTGTGCTTTTATTTCTTCTTATCTGGACTAATGCAATGCCCTTTCTTCAGGCATCAGCCACAACGCACTTCCCGATTGCAAGTTAGTCCAGAACTCTGCAGCACGACTTTTAAGGGGCCAGAAAAGGCAAATCCATTACCCGTACTTTAGCTTCTTTACACTACCTGTATGTTTAAGAATTGATTATTGTCGTCATTGATTGTATTGTTTGTTTTTAAAGCTTTCCAAGTACTGGCCCCTCAGTACATTACGGACCTCATCCAAATCTACACACCAGTGCAAGCACTGAGGTCCGAGGGCCGGTCCCAGAAGACAGAGTCTCCTCTATTGTTGGCCCTAAACGTGGACTGCCTGACCACGTCCGAACAGTCCCCACTGTGGAGTGTTTTAAGTCTTGTCTTAAGACAGACTTTTATTCAGTGGCTTTTAACATTGTGTGAGTTGTGTAGTCTGTGGCTTTCATTTATTTTAATCTTATTTGTTTTATCAATTTATCCATTGCTTTTACTTATTATATTGTTTTATATACTTTATTTCTCTTTATGGCTTTGGGTATTACTACTTGTTTCATGGAGGTTTCAGTGTGTTCTCCTTCAATGTTTGACTTGTTTTTACTATTTTAAATGGGAGCTAGAGGACCTACCCAGAGATACAACTGTATTATTACTTTGGAAACAAGTTTGTTTATAAATGTACAGTATACATAAAGTGCGTATTATGAGTGTCATCAATGAAAGAACTGTAGGATGTTGTGCTGCTTAAATGTCGACAAATTTAGAAAATGCACAGGCCGTGTCACCCGCCCCATACTGTTTTTGAAAATTCTCCCTGAACACATCTACTAAATGTCCTGTCATACAGCGTGACTGTCTCTGAGGCTCACCCTGCAAAAGGTTATGGCTCTCACTTCGAATGGGGAGTCCCAGCTTGGGCTTCTCCCGTCACCACCTGGGCGCTCCCTCTGAAGGGTCCTGGGGCGCGTGTGGCGAGGGCTCTATGAAGATACAGCTGAAATGGCAGACCAAAAGCGGTGGCGTCAATCTTTCAGCACCGGTGTGTCTGTGGCGTTTCTTTGATGTTATCAGTGCTCCTGGCCTTGTGATGTGGAGGAGCTGTCAGATTAGGGGCCTGTCACGCTGCTGTCTGTTGGTCCTGACAGAGTCTGTGATGGAGCTCATACTAAACAAAAGGCCTATCACCTTCCCTGAGCCCCACTGCACCACTCTTTTATATGGGGCATGTACCTGTCCCATCTGTGGATAGGGAGAGGGGACAAGTGATAGCTTCTATGGGAAAGAAAGGGGATTATTTCTCCTTCAGTAATGAATATTTTCATTGTTATTAGTTCAGAAGAAAGTTTTAATTTTTACATCTGATTGTTGTGGAGGTGCAACTGGTCTCATTAGTTACAGCAGAAACTACACGTCATATTGAAAAGAACACCCTTTTTCTACAGCAAATATTTAGTTTAGCATAAAATTATAAAATATTCTAAAAGCATGACACATACCAGGTAGTATTTGAATGTGTATTTACACCCTCATTTTTCACACAGGAAGTCACTACTCTCAGAGTAAGGACTTCCTTTACACACAGATGCAGTCTGAAATGAGGCATAAAGAGACCAAATCATTGTGGGACACCTAGTCCAGACTGCACAGGTGCACTGTGCCTCTGAAGGAGGTCAAATAGCCCCTAATGAGGAGAGACTGATCACTGCTGACACAGGCAGGCCAGCACAGTAATATGAATTTCCTTTTGCAGTAATTCCTATTTCCTGTTTCACTTGGGTCGTAATTAAGAGCCTGGGGTCTGTGTGCCTCTTTGGACATATTCTTTACAAAAGCGCACTATCCAGACTTCACGATATCACCATCTGTAAATCCAAACAAATGGTGGGTGAAAATCCCTCAAGCCACAGACCAGGCAGTGCAGGCAGCTGGATATAAGGCACAGATTACGTCAGTGGCCTTTTCAAAACATGAGCAGGGTCAGAGATTTTATTCAGAAAAAAAGAAAAGAAACAATAATGATTTTGGTGAAAATAGCAAATGTGAGAGACATTGTTTATACAGTGCTCCATACCGAAGATAGAATAGAATCAATAGAAGAGAATAAAGATTTCACATCACATAACATTGCGACAGAGCTCAGTGCAACAGTAACCTTAGTCATACCTTAGTCACACTGTTGGTAAAATCATTGTTATAAAAAACAGGAAAAAACTTATCGACCTTGAGATATTGTGCGTTAGTTTTAGTCAAGAAATGTGTTTTTTAAAAATTGGATTGTGTGTGTGCACTTTAGTTAGTTATGTCTAGTAAAACAAAGTGGTATGAGTGAAATACTGTAATACAGTGTATAGAGAAATCCACTAAATGTATCCAATGTATCCTTAAGCTAACATTATCAAACAGGACAGCCGCTATTTTGGTAAGACTTTAAGGCCCGTACAAGACAAAAGAGTAAATCATTAATTACATGTAAATAGGATTGATACAGTTTTTGCCCAAATGCCCATCTTCCTGCTGATGGATCATCGCTCTGTGGTGAAAACTGACTGAAAATGTTCACAGCCAATCTTCCAACTCCTCACTCAGACGATATTTGCAGTGTGCATTTGAATTAGGTTGTTCAAGCCAAAGATCGGATTTATAATGAAGGGTTCATTGTGTCCTGGTCACGTCACTTATCAACATTAAAGCCTTCTATAGTCCATGGACATACATATGGATTTCACTCAGTCTTTATATTCCTCCATGTTTACACCTGTCTGCAGACTCTTCACAACTGTTTGTGTATGTGCAGCGCTGCATCTACATGTGCTGCATTTCCATTTGAAGGCGGCGGCCGGTCCCAGCAGAAATAATAAGGAGCGGTGTGTGGCTGTCTGCAGAGGAGTGAGTGACAGAGGGAGAGCGCGTGGCGATACTTATTCACACTGATGGGGAGATCACAGTCAGACATGGCACATCGTGTCATTGCAACCAACACCAGAGAAACAAACACTTCCCCGCATCCGTGCTACTGTCCTGCAGACTGGCAGACAGCAGCAGCCAATGCAAACAATCAAGACAGAGGCTTGAAAGTGCAGCGCAGGGAGCAGGAGAGGAGTACTCCGAAATGTACATAGCTGAGCACTCGGCATGCCTTACAACTTATAAGCTGAGAAGTAAAACGTCCAACACTTATACTACACATGTGACAGCTTCAGAACCATTGTCTACAATTTATTCATTTAGATTTAGTTATTCATTTATTATGAATCAGTTATAAAATGAGTCAACTGGAAGGCCTTTACAATCTTCAGTCTTTTACTTATAGATTTGTCAATGTTCTTGAATGTTCTGAAATGAGCGGTGATCATAAGAATTAAGACTGAACTAAAAAAAAGAACTGAAAGCAAAACAATGGATGGATGTGTGCCCTCAGAATGAAAATGAGATCCCCACGAGGAAGAAGGAAGGAAGGTGGGTCGGAAGGACTCGAGACTGCGGGGCATGTAGAAGTTTGGCTCGCTAACAAAGAACCCAGCGCACTCATCTGTCATTCATCAAGGCAGCTATACCGAACTTATCATAGTAGAGTATTTGATGTTTGAAAGACTTGGGTCGGATGTAAAATTGACTGAGTAAGCGCAAGTAATCATGGTTGCCTCTTTCCCTGTCTCTCTCTCTCCTCCACGCGCGCTCCATGCATGAGTTAATTCGCGGCTGCGGTGGGACGGTGAAATAAATCAGGCCCAGCTGATGTGTGTTTACCTTGCCTAAGCCCCGGGAGATTTGGGGTAATTGAGCATGAGCCGATCGGCAATAGAAAAGCCATTTTACACCACCATTCACACACGCCTCCCAGACACTCCAGCAGACAAGAGAGTGCGGAGAGATACAGACACAATCTCCACTACATTTATACAGCACTATGACGCTTGTTGACACTGAGAGCTGCAGGTGGGAGAGGGGTCAGGGAAGTCCAAGGGTTTGGCTTTAATCAGAAATGACTTGTCACTCATTCCTAAATGTATATATTTTTTTCTTAATTTGACTTTCTGCAGTTTACGCAAATGTAGTGACAAAATTTAGGTTATTATTGAAGGTATTGAATGCCTTATAATACCACAGACACTAGCTCTAAAGATTAAAAATGACAGCTCTTTTTGAGTACCCACAATGAACATGAAATATAATGAGACACTTAAATATTGAGCCCAAAAATGCATTGTTTATCTGTCATTTATTGAACGCTAAGTCAATATCGTAATTATCGTGACAGCCCTTTGCGTTGATCTTCAGGCTAACCATCAAAAACCATACAAAATATTTATTATTACAGAAACAGTTTTCGCAAAAGCCTGCAACACACAAACAATTGTCCTGTGACTCATTTTAAGGCCCTGAACCAACAGTTGAATCTATGCATAGTCTCTTGCCAAGTTTATAGGCTTTTGTAAAATTGTTATTAGCAAAACAACTTGTAAAGTGACGGCAGCAACAATATTGTTACGTCTTGCAATTCCACGAAAAATAATTCTTACATTTTAAAGCTCTTGCTCTATCATTCAAGCCCCAAAAAAAAAACACTACTGTAAAATACACAACCAGTTTTAAATTTCTACTCATTCATGTGCTGCATTTAAGGTCATATTGTGCACAATAGCATCATTATTATGTTAACAGATTCCAAATAAACTAGCAGATTCCTCTTAAAAATGGGAGGACTCGTGCATGTGAATAAATGCATGCCTATACCAAGTGTGCGTGCTGTCAGTGTGTGTGCGTATGTTGACGGCATCCCTGTGCTTGCTGCTGCTCCCCATCTCTTGTAATGTACCCGTGTAGTGGTGTAATGAAAATTCATGATGAGAGCATGTTAACTGCATTAGCCAGTCTCTCGAGTTCCAGCACATGAATAAAATGAACAAGGGGATGGAGGGGAAAAAAAACAGGGAAACTCATTTTGATGCCTAATTATTTTTGGACTTGACAGGCTGGCAGCGGCCCGGCCTGTGTACATGTGTGTGTAGGTCGACGGTGCTGCTTGAGTAGATGCACAGCGGTAAGCAGGGCCCTTCATTATAGGCCATAATGAGAACATCCACCCCACACAGAACAGCCGCCGAGACCTTTGTTGCATTGTTTGTTCCAACACCTTGAGCAACAACATTTTACATGGCTCAAGCACTTGTTTTTGTCTAAATATGGATCAGGGGCACATCTTTCCCCGCTCCTTTTCCTTTCATTATGTTTGCATGCACACTTTGACGTGCACAAACCATTATCACTGGAGAATAATGCAGTTAGATTACAGTAGTGAGCCTTGTAATTGTGCTATGATCAGACAAAGGCTGAAGGCAGTAAAACGTAATTGCAACCACATGCAAATATTTAGCAGAAAATATACAAATGTCTAGCGCTAGTTTGGTTCTAGATTTGCACAAACAGTGTTTTAGTATGGGTTTATAAGTGCCATGCTTTTCCACCACAGAAAACATAATTCAACCACAGTGGGTGTATTTGTGGTTATAGACGCAGATGATACTTGTTTATTGAGGTCTGATGTGCTTTGGTGCTTTGATAAATACAAAAATGTATCTCTTCATCTTAGTTCATTAAGTTTAAAAGGCAGTACGTAAATTCAGGGAGTTTCTGTCATTTTAATTTATAGATGAACAGTGTAATAGTAGTGGCATGCTGAAAAGAGCATTTGCCACAGAACTAAAACATCTTCAGGTCTGGGCTTTCTTCAACTACAAAGGCCATTGCTTACTGTTAGCTGCACTGACCAATAGTCACGCGGATAAGTGAAAACACTTGTATGGCACAGATGTAGTACATGTATAATCAACCCTGGGGGACTTACGGAATCCTTCCTGCTCATGATGGAGATACGCTCCACTGCAATGGATGCAACACAAAACTCCAGCCTCACAATCCCGGGATTAGACCAGGAATGAACGATAAGCAGGGCATCCGGATGGGCGTTATTGGTTTATGATTGCCCTTATCCTAACCACATTAACCTCCTGATTGCTTGCGCAGACATTATTAGATGTTTCCATTCGGCGCCCGAAAAGGAAAAGAGAAAATAGGGGCTAACAGGCAATCATGCCAAGCAGGCCGTGTCAGGAATGCAAGGCCAAGGACACGGCAGAGAGAGAGGGGGAGAATGAGGAGGCAGGGGTTCGATCATCGATTAAAGTGCAATTGTGCAATTTCGGTCCTGTTCCCGCACAATGAGGAATGAGATTAAGCTCAATTTGGACCTGTTCAAGAGATCTCCTCACCTCTTGTCTAAGGTGCACAGCGCAGCACACACAGCCACAGCCGTACACGTCCACAGCTACACACGCCAGAGCCCCCGCGCCGTGTCAGCGCCCCTCCAGGGAAATCAGGCGTCTGGAGACAGGTCAGCCCTGGCCCATGTATATATTCATGGGCTTAATCTGGCATCATTTCTCTCTGCTGCAAGGAAAAAGAAATGTATTTAATTTACACAATCCCCATTTGGCCTCACCACATAGGGAAATACATAAGGAAAGTAGGCCCACAGCGAGCGGACTGCACATATTCACAATGAGCTAGTTTGCAGAAGTGTGTGCAAAGTGTGCAAGTTTGCAGGTGTCTATATACTGTACGTCAGCATGCAGAGTGATAATATTCAGGCTGCAAAGAATAAACGCATCTTATCATTTTCCAGACCTGTACAGTGCACCCAAACAGTGGCAGCTGTGCAGTCAGTTTGAATGGGAGGATGGGAGTTGTACCCAGCAGATGCTCTGTGTGTATTAAACAGATTAATTATTAAAACATGCTTGACAGATGAAAAGTGGGTCCTGAGGCTATAAAGAAAAATGTTTATTCTTCTGCCATAGACAGTAATGCACTTAGCTTCTCTCAACTTATCCACTGCCTCAATAAAGAGAGTAAACAATTTCTGTTTCTGAGCTCAATGTGGTTGGAACTACATGCATAATCATCCGAGAGGCCATTGGGGATGAACCATCAAATATGTGTCTCTCTGTGAGTCGTCAGGGTGAAATGGGGGCACATGGAGGCAGTGTCAGCTTTCAACTGGTTGCTGAGCATGACTGTAACTTTATTTCTTTCAGATGCTTGTGGAAAAAGCAGTACATAAAAACAAGGTGGTATGTTCTTCTGCCTGGCTTTCTCAAAACATTCTGAATACAGGCATCTTTCAGACTTTTTAAGGTGGCAAAAATGACAGCCTTCTTGATGACATTAACGTTAATGATAAAATCTACAGCATCTGGTGTTAATTGAAAGAGACATCTTAAGAATGAGAGTCTTACTAGAATTACGTCTAATGTAACTGCGGATTACGACAGTACGGTTTAACTGAAGTGGAGTAAGGGACCCAGCTACAAAGGGGCACAGGTTAGTCCCAAGCTTGGGAACAGAAGAAGGTTGCCTCAGGGAAGGCATCTGGTATAAAACCAAAAATGTTCAAAATGTCTCTCTTGCTTACTGGGTGATTTAAAAATGACCCGCTAAAATGTTCTGTGACAAATGACACTGGTATACATTTGAAAGTGTAAACCCAAACACAGAAGTTGAATTTCCATAAATGCTGCTTTCGCCGCCCCCATCCCCCCACGCTAAAAGGGACACAGGTTGCTCAGTCCCAGTCGCCTCATCTGTTGGTCCACATACACACTGCCATAATGTGCTGGTAGGGTGGTCCCAGGAGACAGGGTCTCAGATGCAGATCATCAGTATTAGCGGGCGGCTAAGGGATTAGCATTTCCCCGCAGTGACCTACAGGTGTAGCCTTGGGTTAGAGCACACACTTCGCATCGCCGGGCCTGACCCCTGGTCCACAACAAATGCACCTCACAGACAGACAGACAGACAGACAGACAGACAGACAGACAGACAGACAGACAGACAGACAGACAGACAGACAGACAGACAGACAGACAGACAGACAGACAGACAGACAGACAGACAGACAGACAGACAGACAGACAGACAGACAGACAGGGGGAAGGTGGTGAGGTGCAAGGTAGTACAGTAGTACAGAGTTATGGCTTAAGGGAATGTAAGGGAAATATAGAATAATATAAGAGAGGGGGTGGACTATGTTGAAAACTGTAATCGATAATAGGAAGATATAAATAAAGATGCTTACATACTGGCACCATACTTAAAGTTTAGTTTTTAATTAGAATTTCAGAATGCAAACTGTCTGTGGGGAGGTTGTTGTTCATGTCTTAAGATTGATTTAATATTAACTTAAAACAATAAAGTGTTTTGTTCTGGTTACAGAGAAAACGGTGCCCGTGCCGTGAATCAAATTTAAGATGCAACAGATGACTCCAAATATGTGACGGAGCTGACTTCATAAACGGTATATCTTGTAAATCTTAGCCATGCTCCTGTCAGGTGCCATGTATGCGCTGATTCCACATTAATAGTGAAGGAGGGAAACATCTGAGTATTTGATAAGCAGATGTAGTCAGAACAATGGTGTGATGGAGGCAGACAAGTGAGAGGCCTTTGGCGGCTCTCGCGGATGTTTTGTTCCTCGTAATATCATCTGAACCTGGCTTGTGTTGTTGCCTCCCGTTGGACTCGCCTCGTTCTGTTGACATTTTGCTGTTATTTGTACACTGCAAAGCGGTCCATTTTCCCCGCATCAAAAGTGCTTTAACACGCGTGTGTCAGGATGTCTTTGGTGCTTACCTTCAGCGGCTGTCAGAGAGCGTGAGCGAGCGCGGCCTGTGCTCCGGAGCAGAGGGGGAAGGCTGCTTTGTGCCCTAAGCGCTTTTTTTTTTTTTTTT
Organism: Gobius niger; assembly: GCF_951799975.1. Lineage (NCBI taxonomy): Eukaryota > Metazoa > Chordata > Actinopteri > Gobiiformes > Gobiidae > Gobius > Gobius niger. The sequence continues at coordinate 22,142,964 of NC_136860.1, forward strand.
AGTGAAGGCAAGAACCGGCTCAAAGGCTGTCAACAGACACACACAAACACACATCAATACGAACACAAACAGGGCTTTTCGCTCCTGGCTGCACTCCTAGTAAGAACCAAAGTGTTTGACATAAAGTCGGATGGGTAAAACGCACACACACCATCATGCGCACGATGCTCATTAAACAGGTTCCTCGGCCCGTGTTTGTCTTTCTCAAAGGCTATAGAAACAAGAGGGTGGTGAACGCAGCTCTGATCAAAGGAAACAGGGTTAGGACTTAGGACCAGACAAAAGAAAAAACAAATCATAATGCGAGTTTATGTGTGTATCCATTATAACGGCACAATTACCACGAGATGGCCGTATGTTGTCACATTGCGCGGCAAATCCACCAGATGGGAACGGCAGTCTACTCCTACGAACAGTGCTTTCGCTTCATCCAGCACAGTGGAGAGAACAATAGGGTCAGCCTGCTGCTATGATCTCTGTCGACACTGGGAATTTGGCTTCACGGAAGTCATTAGTGTGAAGGTCCAATAAGTGCTCACTAAAGGTTTGGTTTACTAAAAAAAAAAAAAAAAGGCCTGAAAGAGCAGGAAAAGATGTGTGGCCAAATGGTGTGACAACAATCCACAGTTGTATTGTATTTCTTGAAATAAACAAGTGCTGGGTTCAATCGCCAAATGTGCTGAAGAACATTTCAAACTTTTCATCATCTTTAAGGTTCTCCACCCACAATTGTGTTTTTTGAAAGAAAGCTACAAAATCGTTGACAGGACCATTCTTTCCCATTGTAAATAGCCACAACTGAACTAAAAAACCAAAAAGGAAATCATATAATTTTTAAGCTAAATCCAGTTTTTCCCAAAGCAATTCCGTCACTCATTTGGACTAATAAGTGTGTCCACCGAGTTTGGGATCTCAAGCATATCCTCCCCAGCGAATGACAGCCGTGTACCCCCGGTGTGCTGCTGGCTGCCAACCACTAAGCAGTCCTGGCATCCGGCAGACAGGCCAGACTTGCGGTTGTTGTTTTGCTCGCTCCTCCTCGGTCTTTGGCTTCGGGCTATACGCACAACACAGACAGCGAGAACGTCTCCAACACCAGAACTCAACTCTGAAGGTGCTCAAGTCCATACTCTGCTACCAGCGCATTATTACAGCCGAGGTGAAGAAAACAAACTGCGAGAAAGACTGGTGCTAAAAGTTAGTCGGAATAGTTAGATGCGGTTTTAGTGGGTGTCGTATTCAATGTCTGAACTTCCCAATATTCCCTTCATATTCATTGGTTTGCAGCTGTCGCAAAAAAAAAAAAAGAAAGACTGGCCACAAACTCCCACTCTCATGTCTCTGCATCGTGTTTGGGTTTAGCAGCAAGCCACCAGCGAATGTGACATACCCTAACTATACCCTGCCAAAGTTTTTAAAATACGAATGGCACAGGACCTAAATGTTTTGCAGTAGCCGAATCGCACGTTCCTCCAACAATGGTGTACATTGTTACTTGACAGCACTAGCAATAAAACAAATAAGTAAATTCAAGTCCATACTTTATTTCAGGCAGCGTTTTGCCCCATTGAGGTCTTATCCCTACTGGCTACAATATTCAGTCTCTGTCCAGACGGTCGTAGGCCTCTCTGGCTCAAGTCTGTTCATATATGCAGTTTTAATTGAGTGGTAATGAAGAGCGCTTTTCAGGGATGAGGTTAACAACAGTGTATTAATTTGAATAAGACCTTCTGGATTAGCTCTGACTCCCTAGTCCAGGCTAAAGATGAGCGACTCCATCCACACAGCACATTTCCACAGGGGTAACATAAGGCCATTAGCATCAGACTCAGACCTCATGTTCACATGTACATATGCGCTACAGAGAAACCTGAATTTGTTCACCTTCACAAAAACTTACCAGACAAGAATGCAACCAAAAAGACAATATCCAGAGGGCAAAGATAAAATCTATACCTCTCAATCCTAATGTAGATGGTTATCTTTCTTCCTATTGCTCTGCCTTCTGTCCCTCTCCTTTTCTCTCTCTATCTTCCACCATTGTTGTTATCAAATGATACAGTTGCTCAAGCGCAGCGTTTGAATCCTAAGGACCTCTGGGAGCGGATTGGTCTCCACCAAGCCCTTTCTAACGGGGATTAAGAGGATTATAAACCATAAAATGACCCCAGCTCCAGGTCCCCAGAGCCCGGCCAGTCTGCCTGAGCCGAGCCCAGCCAGAGCAGAGCGCGGGCCGCAGGCCTTCTTTACCAATGGTCCCTTAAAGCTCCCTGTTAGCATGACAAAGGAGGGAGCTGTCCCCTGATCTGCCAAGAAGGCAGCACAATGGACTGGTGGGCTCTCCGCTGCTCATTTTCATGGAGACAAACAGCATTACACTTGGCAGTGACATTGTTCTAAACTCCAACATGGAGCCCCTCTTTCTCTGTGGAGCTCAAGGTGTCATATTAATTATTTAAATCTTATGTGGATTTTCAGCGAGGGATCCCTCCAAGGCCTCACCCGCAGCCAGAAGGTCTGGGATCTGCATTCGTTTGGTTAATTAGACCTGAATTCAAGCTTTGATCTTCACCAAAATCGTGAAAAAGGAAAACTTCCAGAATGAATTGTTGATTTTTTTATTAGTAGTTTTTTCCACCCAGCGTCACTATTGTTGACTAGTGTGAGTCTATTGACGCGTGTTTAAGAGTGAATCGCAGACTAAACCGTGTGAGTTTGAGGTTAAGGATTTTGCTGTTAACCAGCTTCATAGGGTCAATGATGAAGGTAATTGAGGGCCACTTTAATCCACTCAGGAGGGCTGACAGAAGCATTTACTCATGTTGTATCAGTGTGAAGGTACACTTGGACTCAGATTAAAGCTAATGTGGAAGGTGCAATAGAGGGATCATGACAGCAGAGGCCGGGGTGGTCTCTCTCTCACACACACACAGACACACACCAAGTCGAAATGCAACATAAAAACACAAATGTAGATGCAGAAAAGCTCAGAGCCAAACATATCGATTCACACAAACACACACGCTGCTTAGGACCATATGAGCGCTGTAACAAAGCTTTGATGCTGGTTTAATGCGGAGTTCACCACAGTTTTAGAAGCTGAAAAACTAAGGTCAGGAAAAGTCCTGCAGGCAGCTCCATTCAAGCAAACTAATGAAGCCCAGCAGCGGCAGCACAGTTGGCAGATGTAAAAATATATCACGGGGGTGCACGATATCACGGTATTTCTCTTGCCGGCTGGGTTTAAGTTCAATCAAATATGTTTAATAATATGGTTTTGAGGAGAGGTAACACAGGAGTGGGTGTGAAAGACAGGACAGTCACTAAGACATGCATTAAGCCTGCCATTGTCATCGGCTGAGATATATCTTCAGACAGGCCTCTCCACTGGATCCCATGTCAGTCGTCTTTGAACAGCCAAATTGACGAGTTTATGCATAATTGAGGCTTGTATTACGAAAAAGAGAATGAGAGGAGTGTCTTATTCCAATTCTAGAAGTAGGGGGATGAAGAAAGATGGAAGGGAACGTGGGGGAAAAAAAGCATAGAACCCAGCTACAGTCGTACATGTTGAGAGGAAGAATGGGAGTTGAGGGTGTCAGATGGAAAGACAGGCTGATGTTTGATGCTTGGCGGCTGGGATGGTTAGTCAGCGAGCCCGGCATGAAGGAGAGAAGCTCCACACACATCTCCAGTGAGGCAATCTCTCCGGAGCTCTGGGGAATCTAAGTGAATTAAGCCCTCTGGTCCACGAGGAAAATTAATTTACTCTCTCAGCTCAGAGCACCAAGCCAAGTACCACAGGTCTCTAGTAAAGACATCATGGGGACATTTAGAGGTAAAACGGAGAGCATGGATTTCGCTTTAAGCAGAAGTGACTTGTGTTTTTCGTAATAAATGATCAAGATTACAGCAGTGACAGGGGCAGAGGCTGTATCTGTATGTAACTTGTAGGCCAACAAGTGACATACAGTATGTGCATTTGGATCGTTTACTTTTAATATTATTTATTTTTGCCCAAGACCAGTGCTTAATTTGATCCCCCGTTTGGGGGAACGCATTCCCCCAATTCAATTTTTTTTAGGGTAAAGGATCCGGGAAATATTTTGGGGGATCCGGCAAAAAATGTATCTGATATAATGGTGTCTAATGAGAGTGTTCCGGCAAATGTTTTGGCCTGTTCCCCCAATCCATCTCATCAGAACAAAAGTGTTCCTGAAAATACTAATTTACAAATCAAGCACTGCCCAAGACCCTTAGCCACACTGCGGAATATTCCAGGTGATATGTTTCCAAACACCGGCAATGCTATTTTGGCAAAGGGTCATCCAAAATAAGTATTGGGAAGAGAAACCTAATGTTCGGCTATATATAGTGCAACATCTTCATAGAGTAAAGATAGGCAAGTTGTTTTGGGGGGACAATTTACAAAAATTACAATATTTCAGTATTTTTGGAATACGAACTAAGTTACTTGCTTACCGTACTGAATTCTTTTCGTAGTCCCTCTGAGGGTAATACAAGTGTTGAGATGGGATGATTGGGGGTCTTCTCCCTCTGGTGTCTCTGGCCAGAAAACCAGACTTGCAACTTTCCCTGCACCAGGTCAGAGGTGGAATACACACTAATAGAATCACGAAGAAGAAGAAGCTAACAGGCTAAAGGGCAAAGCTAACTGCAGGCTAATGCCACTTTTGCACTATTTACAGCTTAAGTTTGAGTGAAAAAAATGATTCTGTAATTGGATGTACAATATTCCTCTCTCCCTTTGTCTTTTCTGTCAGCGTAGTATTGACTCTCACGGACAATTTTACAAGCAAAAAAAAAGAGCTTATCGTTAGCCACATAGCATAATAGCCTAACTCATTTTTGTTTTGATTTTGGAAAACATGTAAAAAGACGTTTTATAGGAAACACATTGTTTTTCTCTTATTGCCATTTTAACAATACAAAATGACTTAGGCAGTTATGCTATACGGCTAACGTCATGTCCTCTAAGGGCACGAGTTACTTAGTTCTGCTTTAAAGGCACACTGCGTAACATTCTAGATGATATTGTTGCAAGCAATACAAAGCATGCTAATGACCAGCTCGATAAACAGAAAATGCTATTTTAGCAGTGGATAATCAAAGGGTGGATTGGGATGAGGACCTAACCTATTTGAAGGCGCGTCAGGTCTGAGGAAAAGAGCGTCACTCTTTTTTAGGTATAATTCAACGATGAAATAAATGCTTGTATTTTATTCTGTTCATTGGGTGGCACGTTATGTGGTGTGGTTCTAAACTGGTGCCTGGATCACTGTGAGGTGTAGTTTATTGTTTTCCTTAATTAACATGGGCTGGTTTTGGCCTGCCGAGAAACTACCTGGTGATGCAAAGTTGATAAGTCTGCTCACAAATGTATGTGGTAACACCCATAATAAAATAAGCGCCTTTATTTTATTTATTTGGTTAAATGTTGTGACACATTGTGGCTTTGTGCCCCCTTTACAACTTAATGGTACCACCAGGCCAAGATTAAGGTCAAATCTGGACCAAACCGAGGCTAAAAAGCGTATCAAACATAATCTAAATTGGACTAAATCATGTGTACACTGTATGAAAACCATGTCTAAACCAGAAAAAAACACTCCACCACATGCCGCAGTTTGAGGACAGCATATGGGGGCATTTGTGTATTTTGTTGCATCAAAATATGAATTTCCACCAAAAACTTGCACATCCAAACTTTGGTCACACTGTGCTTTTTCCTTGCTGTCCCTCCGCTTCCATCTCTCTGATCGCCTCCCGCAATCGCCAATTTAACTCGCTCCTCTTTGCTCCGTTTCTCAGATGTAGATCAAACTGGCGCAACAAACTCTAATCTCTCATTTATTTACAAGGGATGGCCCCTACCGCCCGTTTCCCCGCACACACTCGGCCTGTAACGGAGCCTTAATGACAGTGAGAGAGGTGCTCGCCCTGCCTCGCCTGTAGCACTGTCGGCTTGAAGTTAACCTTTGACCGTTCGCCACACACGCGCGCGAGTCCCCGCACGAGCAGCAGCGGGGTCCTCTCCTTCGGCCCGGACGATCTGACCAACCAAACCCTCAATGAATACAAAGGGGGGATCGCGAGGATTAGCCAGCCATTTGGTCGGGCATTGTTGTGGCCTTCTAAATGAGGTTGGGCCAGTGGCAGCCGGTGGTTACGGGGGCTCCCGTGTGCTATGTGCCTGCCCCTCTGAGGAAGAGCGATAATTACCTCTTCCTGAGAGAGATGACAGCTTTGGCCTCTGTGTCCCTTGAATCTTGGACATTAGCAACTGAATAGAGAGCTTTCATACTGTATATCATTTTAATCTTTCATGTTTCAGATCCAGCAGATGGCTTATTACTGGCGCGGGTGAGGAGGCAGCCAGGGAGACAAATGGCCCGTGTCTCTTTTAAGGAGGGATGCTGGTGAAATGGCATTCACATATAGGGCAAGAGCGGCAGATAATTGTATATGGGGGACGTTTCGGAGGTGCGGCGCCCGCTACACGCACTGCCAGCCTATAAATCATAAAACTATTAATCTTTAGACAAATCCCGCTCTGAAAGGCCTGACGTGGGGCAGTGAGTCTGGAAAAATGAGAGCCATCCCAGTATGAAGGATTCTGGTGGGCGATGGCATGCATGTTAAGTTGTTAAGGCATTCAACCGGAAGGGACGATTAAAAAACATCATATACAAGAGGACAAATCATTATTTTTAGCCCACACTAATCAACACTATTGGTGCTTCGATTGTTACAAAGGCTAAGTTTTCTGGGTGCGCCATATTGTATCGGATCCCTGTATTAGGCAGTGGTAGGTGTGCTGCGCAGCCCGATCTAGGACGTATCGCAATTGCAAAATATTACATAAAAATCAGATCAGTAAAACAACTCTTCTTAGCACACATGTTAAAAATGAGTAAAGCGCACAATTAGGTACGATTTTGTTTATGATTCAGTCCTGCTTCAAATTTGGGGCTTGTGATAAAGACTGTGAGCCTGCGCTGCTCCTCTCTCTACATCCTTCCATCCCTTTTCTCTCTCTTCTGCCCTACCTTTTCATTGACAATGCCCATCCAAAAAGGGAGACAAAGGTTTCATCTCGGCCCGTTGACAATGATGCATGAGCCTGACCGAAAACACTTTTCAGGTGTTGTCATTAGAGTGCCATTTTTTTTCTCCCCACAGGCCCCCTTGTGAGAGAAATACAAAGACATGGGCCCAAAAGTGTAATACTGTAATATCTCTGAAGCTTTTCATTGGCATCTGTGGAGCAGCGGCCGCGATTGTCTCCTTTTCAATTACCTGATCTTTTCAACTCAGCGGGAAATGAAAAATGTGCGGCGCGGATGGAGCTCAGAAGTACAAAAAAAAAAAAAAAAAAAGCCTTTCCCACAATCCACTCTGAGTTTCTCTTTTTCATGAGCCGGCTCTAAGACAAAAGATCTCGGTACATTTTGAAAAATACAATAAACTTTTTAGCACGCGCCTAATATGCCACATCAATTACAGCTGAAACTAAGCACGGATTGCACTGTGGCTTCAGCATCTAAAGAATTTGATTAATGCTTTGGCTTTTTCAGCGCGACTTTTGCTGATTGACTGAGGCACTTCCAATTTCTGACTTCACTCTTGTGTCCGGCCGCATTGCTAAAGACACAGAGCAGTTCTATATTTATCAAGACAAGATGTTTCATATGAAGACAAAGAGGACGAGGCTGGTTATTAATAAAACTTATTTGCCAAATGAGACATTTCCAGCGATCGTTTGAAGAAATTTCCACTGCTTTGAGCTTTTTATCAATTTGACATGCATGACACAATGGGCAAAAAAAGAGAGAAGAATGGCAAACCTCACTGTTTATGGGTTATGAGGCGCTGACACAGCAAATGCGCGACAGAGGCTAAACAGAAACATGCTAGAACATAAGGACTTATAGACAGTTTGTAAACATGCCTTCTTCTTTGATGAACGGGATGCTCGTGTTCTGCAGTTGTACAGCGGAGCAAAGTTTACACCTCTGCAGTCTGGTACCAAAGCAGCTGCATGCTGATGAGGGGCAAGTGAAGCAAGCGGCGCTCTTTGATTCTCGTAAGAGCGCAACAAAACTGCCACACACAAAAAAAAAAAAAAAAACACAAAACACAAAACAAGGAGTGCCTCTTGTCAGTGCTCTCTTCAGAACCAAACCAAAAGATTGAGTTTTCAAAGTTACATGTAACCACAACTGCGCTGCCTTTTAACCGCGGTTGGAGTTCAAACCCTTGCAGCTCCTTCGATGGCGGCAAAGTGAATTGACTACACAAAGAAAACAGCTTGGCCTACTCTCCATGGAACAGCGAGACAGGGATGAAAAATACCACTTGCTCGCAATAAATAGCAACATCTGATAAATATGGTACAATCGTTGTTTTATTTGAATCCATAATGACTATCCCAATAGCCCGGCGCAGTAGTATCAAATGCTTTAAATATTAACCCTGGAAGAAACGCATCAAGCTATTTGTGTCCCTTCACACGCTATTGTTCTGGTTAATTCTGCACCAAACAAGTCATTTTAATCCCCAGTACGGCCTGTCCCTTGTGACTAATTACTACTCGAGTCTAGCGCTAAGTGATGTTTCACCCCTAGACAATAAAAGGGGACATGCTGCTCTCACACAGTGGACTAATGGATGGAGCCTGCGTCGTGTCCCAACCGCTTGGCCGACAAATCAGCCGGCACGTGAGCCAGTTATTCAGATCACAGTGTATGGAGGTTACCCCCCCGCTGTATGGCCATAAGAAGATCTGAGGCCCGGAGGAAGACTGGATCAGGACTGACTGGCTGGACGGCTACAGTTGGAGTCCCCCGTGTGCTAGTCATTAGACAGAGGCAGCAGCAGGAGCAATGGGGCGTCTCTGGTCTACAGCTTGATATCATATCTGAAATATAGGAGAAATGCAGAGCTTCGTAACACACACACACACGGAAGCGTCCCGGGACAGAGTGGGAAAGGGGAGGCCTCATTAGCGCCATCTCAGAGGTGAAGGGGGCAGGCCCAAACTTCACACTGCCCTTTCCGTGACTTGTGATGTCATCAAAATGAAACCGGGAGGCCGGACTGGACGAGGATAGGAGGAAGAACAGCTGGAGCATGTGAGAGCTCTAATCATCATGAGGCTGAAGCCACCACCGACAGGTCAGTGGATGATTTCAGAACGACCTGCAGAGCTGACAGTGTTTTGGATAAGATTCTGAGGTTACATGATGTGACACTGAGGCCGCTACACCGACACTATAAATCACAAGGTTCATTGGTTTAGCTAACAGATTCAAGAGTAGGGCTGGGTACCGTTAAATTATTTTCGATACCGTAGTTGGTTCTCAATACCGATATCTGAACAGTACTTTTTTCAATGCCTATACTCAATTATTTGTCATATAGAACCATAAAACAGGTGGAACAACCAAGAAACTTCTTTTAACCTCTTACCCCCCACCTTAACCAAGTGCATTTTAACCAGTTCAGCTTTACTTGAATCTTAAAAACTTCATGACCAGAGAGATTGCAGCCTATAGGCCAGTGTGACGTCTCATTTGAAAGCTGTTTGAAAGTGTTTTTGTCGTGTTTTCATCTCTCTTTTAGCACTTTCTTGCCGCATTTTAGTAGTTTTTTAGTTGATTTTTTGTTGATTTTTTGTTTTTTCGTCACACTTTGTTGTGTTTGAGTCGCTTTTTTAATTGTGTCATTGTTGCTTTTCCGACACGTTTTTGTCACTCACTTTTGTCGCCTTTTTGTTGGGTTTTCATCCTAGTTTTTTGTTGCTATTTTGATACTTTTTTCCAGAGAAAATGTGCTCGGTTCACGTGTGGGTTTCCATGTTTTTTCAGACTTTTTTTTCCCCAAATTTCCCCCAATTTTTTTTTCTTTTTTTCTCCAATTTCTCCCCCACATGTTTTCCCACTTTTTGTACATTTTTTTACCCCCAATTTTGTTCCAAATTTTTCCAATATTTTCCCCCATGTTTTTCAAAATTTTACCCCAATATTCCCACTTGTTTTTCCCTTTCTATTTTTTTTCAACTTGTGTTTTTACCTTTTATTTTTTTCCAATACCTGTAGGACCTAAACCTCTTTATTTTCCAATACCAGTAGAACCTAAACCTTTTTTTTTTCCAATACCAGTAGAACCTAAACCTCTTTTTTTCCGATACCAGACTAGTATCGGTTAACGGTACCTAGCCCTACTCAAGAGTTACACGTATTTATATTTTGGAAAGCATTCAAGTTGGAAATCAAAGGAGCATTATTCAACCTGTTTTATATATATATATATTTGCCGTCAGACAAAAGCATACTGTGATGTTTCCATTGAGTTAAGTGTTTGAAATACCTACAATGGCATTTTTGGAAGTTTCTATGTATTTTGAATCCGTGGAACTACTGCCTTATCTGTAAAAGTTTAGAGAAAAAGGAATAAAGAAAATGTTTATTCATATTTGCATATCTGTGTGTTCTTGCAGAGTTACCATCGATATTACCTTGAGACCAGGTTGCCGCCCAGAATAAAGACACTCTGTAAGTTTTAAATAGCTTTCAAATTTCAAGACCCACAAGTTCTCAAAACACTGAACAGGTGTTCTTTAATTGTGATCAGATTGGGTGACAACTGTTGATCTCAAAGGGAGCTCATGAACGAATGCTCCACGTCCTCTTTGAGCATTTCACCCTTCACTCTCTCTCTCTCTCTCTCGCTGCCACACTTTCTTTATAGCTGTCAGTTGTCAGCATTAGAAGACAGCGCGTGACATTGTAACAGCCAAAAGGAACCTCGCTTTGACCTCTGCCGGTGGGTTAAGGGAGAGAACGATTTCACTATTACGAACAGTGCACAAGCTTCTCTATTATTCACACCAGTTGCCTCTGAACCGTGGGCCCGCGCTACGTCACGGCAGCACTGATCACAGCTGAGGTAATTGCATGTGAGTGAGCCATGCCAACTGTCCTGTTTGATTGGGGGGCAGCCTGGGACCCCTCACTCAGCTCTAGGATGGGGTCAGGGGGTCGGGAGATGCAGACAGACACGCACAAACCGTCCCTTGAGCACGGCCAGGTGATGGAGCAGCGGTGCCAGAGGAAGAAAATAGATGCACAGATTAAAGAAGGGAACGAAGAGAGGGGTGAGACAACTGGGTCAAGTCAGATCAAGGTGGTGAGTGACTGGACACATAAGGAGCTGTTTGAGATGTTAATAAATGCTTGAATACATGAGGGCTATAAATGGGCACGCAAGAGAGAGGGCTTTACAGAGCACTCTGCTAATCCTGGATCAGTATTTGCATTCTCCATTTACACTGTATCTTTGTGCTGCATTGACCCATTGAGTAGGTTACACTCACTGTGGTTGTCAATAGATTATTAGTGGATCTTGACTTGAGGATATATTGACAAATACATGTCAATTTTTCGGGGGATTTACTGGACTACAATAAGCAAAACGAAACAAAAATCAAAGGAAATGCCTTGTATTGCTCAACTGACCCTACAATACACATTAGTGCAGTTTGCAGCGTTCTTGTCATTGATGTTACTATTTTGAAAATGTAATAACTCAGAGATTTACAATGGATTTAGTATCTTTACGTTGCCTTTAAGAGGAAACTAAAGCTATCTGGTTCTTCTGAAAGTTTATACTTCACTTTGATTGGTTAAATTCCTTGTCAGTCCCTCAGAGACTCCTGACGAGTGGGAGAGGAAAAGTTTCGATGTTTGAGAGTATAACAGCATTAAATCAAATTAAGCACTGATTTACGGTATGACCATCGGCGTATTGCCCCACCCAACACTGACAATAATTCCCAACAAAAAAAGACTGCCCACCTCAAAGGGATCATCACACAATGATTTAAAAAAGAAAAGTGTATCCTGGGCGACAAAAACTGAGCAATGAATTCAATATAAATCCAATGGACAGCTAAAGAAAAGCTCTTGAAATCAAACCTGAACTTGAACCAGGGGTGATCCAAATTTAGCGCTAACTTAACAAATGAACATTACAACAAAACCATGGTAAAAAAAAAACAGTCCTCTGTGATTTGAACAGTTCCCCTGCAAATGTACAATCATTTCAAAGGTGAATCTAGTGCGTGACCTATAACTTCTCTGATAATACAGTTATAGGGCCCGATCTTGTGCATCAAAACGGAGACGATAGCGTGACATTTTGCGCTCAGTCGGAGCGCACTTTGTAATCTTGCCACTCCAGACTTGGCGCATTTAAGTGGGTGGAGACACACATTTTCCTCCAACCAGATCGACTCCGCGTCCAGGAGAGTGGTTGTGTGGGAGTGTGGGGTGAACATGTGCTTTTGTTTTGCTTCGCGTTCACGCCAAGCGCGGGCAGATCCGCGCCACAGCGGACACTGTAGCTCTTTTTCTCTCGAGACGTGAACATCGTTTAGCTCACGATGGGGTAAATAAAGTTTTTAGTTTGACCTGTGAGAGCCTAAGGCTTAAGAAAGAACGCAAGACAGCGCAATGTAAACGAGGAAGTGAATGTCAGCCGTGTTTCCATCAGTGCAGTCACCTCCTCTTGTGACGCCCCCTCACAGGTGGCGGAGGCGAATGGCTCATATAGCGCCGCCACTCGGAAAATAATTCGCCAAGAGCCTGCGCCGCCCCGTGCGCCACCACAAGATCTGGCCCATTGTGTTTAGATGACACCCTGCCTGCTTAACCTCCTAAAGGAACAGGCCACCGATTTCACATACTGAGATATGTTCTTACCTGAGCTTAGACGAGTTGATGCGTAACAGTCTGGTCTGTGTGCGTTCGCTCAGTCACACAAATAAACGAAAGACGTTGTTAGCACTTAGCCTCTCCCAGCATATTCCTCTAACTCCAAACTGGGGTGAAGTTAGAAGTGACCAAGCTGTTCCACGTTTTCCTTATTTAAATACAGTTACGTGAAAAGTTGCACGATCCAAGTTTAGTTACACAAAATTAAACATGTGGATTTTCTGAGCGGATAAAAGGGGCACTATATTGTGAGGCGTAATAACACCTTAGGAGCACTTCGACGTCCGCACAGTAAAGTCGAAGTGCTCCTGTGGTGTTATAACGCCAAAACTGAAAAGCTCCTCGACAACAGTGTAATGCCTCATTTGGATCGGTGCGTTTCACTGTTCACTAACAATGGCAATAAAACCTAGTCTGTTTTTTCCCGTTGTTGCCGCGGTTTTTGTTTCTCTGCATGTTGCTTTTTTGTTGTGTTGTCATCACTTTTTTATTTTGTTATTGTTGCTTTTCTGGCATGCTTTTGTTTTTTGTCACTTTTTTTCGTTGCTTTTTTGTCATGTTTCTCTTTTCTTTCTTTTTTTAGCTTTTTTGTCACTTTTTTTTGCGTTTTCATCCTCGTTTTCGTCGCGTTATGGTAAACATTGAGACTATATCAAATGAAAACCGGAGAGAAGTTGTCATGAATCAGGCGTGGACATTTATTGACACATGCATGTGACGAGACACACCAAGTACCAGGATACAAGATGCTCTGAGGAACAGTTCACAGTTCACAGTATTTATGCACAAAGACAGCACAAGATCATACGATTTTGGAATGGACCAATGGTGTAACAGATCAGAGTGATCTAAGGTGTCGAAACACTGATGAAATGTATAAGATACAGAGATACATGTGTCGCCAAAGCGAGGACACAAACAACATATCTTAAATTCTGGATTAGATGCCCTGACCCCGGTCAAGCGGGCCCAACGATGTCTTTTTAAAGGTTACAATGTATACTTGTCAGTTGTCCATAAAAAATAAGTAATATGATTACACTAAACATATAATAATATACAGTTAGATTTCCATAACAGTCGCTAATTGACACTTTTTTCAAGAAGCTTTTAGATTTGGGTAAAGCCAAACTGGAGAAAATGTTCTCTGTTCAGGTGGGGGTTAAGGGGTTAAAAGCATGACAATCTGTGCCCAACTCTCATGACTGTGTAATACAATTAAAAAACTTTTTCATACACAATTCCCATTCAGGACTTGAATGAGTAACACTTCAGGGTAATATATTCTCTGATGGTTTCTGTTCACTGATTTGGTCAAATGTCTCGTTTGATTCAGGCTAAATGAGCGTAAAACTTTGTCTGTCATCCAATTAGGACCACACTAATGTGTTTGTCGTCCGCTTAGGATATGTAAATACAATCAGCTGTGTTGTTTGTAGCTTAGTTTAGATGACGAACTGAAATGTGTTTGCTTTTGTTGTCGCTGTCTGGCGCTTCATCCACTAATGCACTTCACCAGGAGGCAGCTTGGACACATCCTGCTGTATATATCTTTATCAAACCTGAGACATATTAACATAATTGTCAGCTTTTACTGTATCTTGTCTCTTTAACATCATTTTTGGTTGTATTTTTAGATCTGCTGCACTGCTTGAGATTCATGACCGCTAATTAAGTAGACAGAAGAGCTCAACACGCCAAATAAAGTGATCTGCTGGAAGGGGGAGACGCGGCGAGGCTTGTCACGCAGGAAATCTAAACAAACACAGCAAACTATGCTCTGCTGCCAACAAGAAATAAATGAAGTGTTTCCTCAGTGCTGGAAAGTTGACCAAGAGTATTATTTCCAGTTCAGTTAAACCCAAATGTAAAAGCTTCTCGACTGGAGTTTACAGCCTATAGGCCAGAGTAAAGCCTCATTTGAAGACCATTGAAGTAAATATAATGATATGACCTAAAAACTCATCTAGAAGGATATTTTAGATCTCGTAATTGCTGAGCTGTTGTTTCTTTGTTGACATTTTTGTTGCGTCTTTGTCACATTTTTTGCCCCTTTTTTGCTGTTTTCATCACACATTTTTGTCATTTTTTCCATCACATTTTTGTCATTTTTTATTCACATTGTGTAATTTTGTTCCTCCCATTTTCATCCCATTTTTTCATCACTTTTTGTGTTTTTTTGTTACATTTTTGTCATTTTTCATCACTTTTTTGTCATTTTTCATCACTTTTTCATCACTTTTATATACATTTTTCATCACTTTTTTGTTGTATTTTTGACGTTTTTGTGACTTTTTCATCCTCATGTTCATCTTTTTTGTCACTAATTTGACACTTTTTTCAAGAAGCTTTAAGATTTGGTTTAAGTCGAACTGGAGAATATGTGTTCGGCTCAGGTGGAGGTTAAGGGGTTAATATGATACATACTTGTATTACTTACTAGATACTTTAGAGTACTTGTGGATTTGTTTTACTGTTTGTGAATGTGTAGCATTTTGGAGTAGTTGCTGACGTGTGTTTCCCCTACCGCTAAAACACGGATAATAGGGTCCCCTCTAAGGCCAGGATGAATGGGAGTTTAAACTTATTGTTTCAACAGACCCCATACCAGTACAGGAGTTGTAGTTTCAAAAGCAGCTGCACTGTTCGAACAGTAGGAGTGGAAATAATTGCACTAGAATTAACGGGTAATAGGTTTTCCTGAGTGCAAACTTTGCCGCTTTCTCCCTTCTCTTCTGTCTTAATTACACTGGTCTTACGGTGTCAAGTCCATTGGCGCTGAGATGATTGCTAAAACACTTGAAACTTTACCTGCCTGACAAACGGAGACAGTGGGGTTGAGACGTTGTAAGTGAATGTGTTTCTACGCGTTGGCCGGAGCTGTGACCGCCGGCTGAGATAATGACCTGGGTGATTGATAATCGATGGTCCCCTTGCGTCTTGTCTTGCATTTCTGTTCTTGGGTTGTGTTTTAATGTCGCCCCGTTGCTCGCTGACCTCATTAAAAGATCTGGTTACCCTCAAACAGCTTTTTAATTTAGCCTAATGATTTTTTGCATAATAGATCAGATACTCGGTAAGCCCCAGGGAACGGCGCTTCTTTTCAAGGTGCCTTTATAGTGCAAGGAGATTTGGGACATGTTATTGCGCTTTATGTGTTTTCATGTCTCTCCACCCGTCCCCTTCTATGATACAGTGTGTCCTATAAAATGCCTCTGCTGTGGATAATTTATGTCTCAGGGCACTTCCTCATTGCTTTTAACGAGTGCATTGTATATAATGAACTTGTAACAGGAAATTCACTTGGAGAGAAAGGTCCATTATTTTCAACAAAGCAAATCAGCTGTAAAAATGTGTCATACTATTACACTTCCACTGACATAGTGCATGACCTAAAGTGAATCACGACACATGGTTTATTTCAAATGAAAAACCTTCTGATTTAGCCACACAAAGTAATTTATAATTTTAAGAATTTAGTACATTATGGTTAGCCCAATATACCGCCAAATTGTTATCAGAATATTAGGTGACACAACATCCAAACCGCAAGAAGCCATCACAAAATCACTGCGATAGGTCTAAAAAGGAGGTCTGGGATTCTCCAAGGGACCTTTTTAAAGGAATCAAAAATATTTCAGCATTTGTTGAACGATTTAAAAAGTATTTAAAGCAATACTAAGTAACTTGTTTGCCTTAATAAATCCTTTTCGTAGTCTCTCTGGGGGTAATAGAAGTGTTAATGGGATGATTGGGGGATCTTTCATCTCCCCCTGGTGTCTCTGGCTAGAAAACCATAAATCCAACTTGACTGCCACTGGGTCGGAGGCCCCAATACACACTAATGGAATCATGAAGAAGCTAAAAGGCTAACGGGCAAAGCTAACTGCGGGCTAGCGCCACTTAAACAGTATTTACAGCCAAGTTTGAGTGAAAAAAATGATTTCCATTGTGTAATTGGATGTGCAATATCCCTTTCTCCCTTCGCCTTTTCTGTCAGCGCAGTATTTACTCTCACGAACAATTAATACATTAAAAAATCTTGCTACGACACCTGCAGTTGCGCTTATGGCCTCTAGGGGGCAAGAGTTACTTAGTACTGCTTCAAATCACTAATGGATTAAAGCACAAATTGTTGTTCATTGACGTTGCCTATCCCTGTCTAATGTCTAATCCAATCCAGCTTTATTTATAATGCACTTTAAAAACAACATGGTTGACCAAAGTGCAGTACACACATCATAAGTGGTACAAAAAAATGTTAAAAGCAGAAGAAAAAAGGTACGTTTTCAGCTTGGACTTAAAAATTATGAAGTAACTGAGTCTTTAGAGTGTTGTGTCAGAACTCCAAGGTCACAAGTGACTGCTCTGGACTCACAGGGTCCGAACACAATTACTTTTTTGTCATTAAAATGTAAAATTTTTTGAGACAATCAAGAAGTTACCTTACACAATAATTTTTTTCTCGTTTCAATGGCAAATACATTTGAGTGTCATCCACATCGAAATGAAACGACGTACTGTGCTTGACAATTATCGCTCCAAGCTGAAGACGGTACATCGAGAAGAGGAGAGGCCAAGGATGGATCCCTGAGGCACTCCACACCCCCTGGTCTAAAACAAAAACACGTGGTAAGTTCGGTCTTTATCATGATTGTCCTATAGTTCCATTTTAGCCATGTATCCTTGCTGATTTAGTATTTTACTATTTTATGTGTTTACTAAAAACTTAGTTGACAACACAGGCCTGAACATGCATGCAAGAGAAGAGAGTGGCAGGAGTTACTGTCTGTCGTGAACATTACAAAATTATGCGTAGCACTCATTCAGAATATCATATGCATTTCTCCGTCAAACGTCTGGGGAGGTTAAAGCACAGCCCACTGTATCCTTGTATACACAGTGAATGAACTGTCAGGCGCAAAACCCCAAAGTGATGAATGAAACTCAAAATCAATTTTCTACAAATATCTTGGGAGGGATGCCTTCAGTCCATATATATAGCCCAGCAGACTATAATCTCTGCAGCTGCCCCGTAGTGCGAGACGCGCTCCTCTCCCCACAGCCGCTGTACAGCCCAATCCGCAAAACACACAGAGCAGCGAGTGTGACAGGCTGCGGCCCTGATCAGCAGTCGCCCGGGCCTCCTCGTCTCGACACGATCACTGCCTGTCATTAGTCAGTTATGCTGTAAATTATTTAACCGTGCACATGTTTGGAGCCATCTAAACACAGCCGACACAACGCCATGCAAAGCGCTTTCATGCACCGAGCGACGCAGTGACACGCTCTCAGAGAAGGAAAAAAAAAGTCGGACTCTGGGAATCGATGAATGAATAAGTAAGTTGTGGGGAATAAATAAATAAGCGAAACAAACAAAAAAACAAGCTTGGGGGGTGGCAGGGGGAGCCTCGAGCAGAAAGGAGGGGGCCCGACGACGGCGTAATTTAGCGTTTCCACTTCAATCCCAGTCAAATTAAAACAGAATCTTAATGCATGTGTCTCTCCCTTGCATTGATGTCTTCTCTGTCTCTGATATGGCGCTCTGTCGGTAGATGCAATATGCCTGACAATCTATTCCCAGACTGGCCTTGGCTGCCACTCAAACTAAAGCACAGCGCTACTGAAGCTATTAGACAGGCTCTTTTGGGGAACGGGAAAGAAACCATCAGCGCTCTTTTGTGTATGTTTGTACGCTGGCGTCTATAGCATAAAACAGGCCTGGAGTTGACGTGTGTGTGTCTTGGCAGGCACTGTTCTCTGCTTGTACGCACATGCACGTTAAACACCACAGCTCAAGGGCCGTATAATTAGCAAGTGCTCAACAAGGCCATTCCCACTACAGAGCATTGTGAGGCCTCAGCAGCTAGGACTTAAGACAACATGGCGCACAAAGTGGGTAAACAGTGTTTGACATGTTTTCAATATGGTTACATTAGAACAAGCTGCGTTTGATTGAAAAGCTAATATTCAAGCCATGCAAATCATCAATCATGGGAAAAGGCCTATTAATTATTCAATAAAACCGTCTAATTCAAGAATCAATGTAGAGAAGCAAAAAAGGGTAGTGGGGCTCCCAGCAGAGCGAGCAGGAGAGGGAGAGCAGCGGTAATGTAAAGGAATAGGGAATTACCCCTCTCTCTCTCTGAGCTGGGGCTCATCTCGTCCCGAGCTGTCAAAAACAACTGCCGTTTCATCTCGCCAAGTTTAAAGACGACTTTGGAAACACTTCATTTTCCGCACAAAACTCGTTAGCTCTTTGTTCCTCATTAGTTCATCTCCTCTGTCTCAGTTACTCCTCCTCTTTTGTCCCCCACTTCTCTATCACCCCCTTTTTCTTCGAAGTCATCGTTATGCCGCTTAAGACCGCCTGGCTCGGCCGTTTTGAAGTTTGGTATTGTGCCCTCTGATCTAGGGCAATTACAACTGGGCCAAATCTCTTCCTTGGGAATTCATTATTTACGTTCAATTAAACAAATTCATCAGTAGTCTCTTCAGTCGAATTCGGAGCGTGTAAGTGGTCGGCCATAACGAAGGCGCGTGGCACTCTGGCTCAATCAGCTCTAATACAAAGAACTGTGGATTTTGCTGCAGCCAGGCCCCCGGCCCCTGGCACCTCAAAGGTGTTTCCAGAGGCTTCATTACTCACTGGGGACTTCTAAAGTCCAACAGTACCGCCACTTCAAAGCTCATTAGTATCTATTATTAATAAATTAATTTCCAATATTTTTCATATGCCCAGGCTATCGTTAAAAGTTCTGGACTCAGAGTTAACTTCATTGAGTCCTCGTTTGTGTGCCTCTGTATGAACTTTCCACAGATAATATGGGCTATGTGGAGCAGCTCTGGCACTTAAGGAGCTGTGAACTTCATGTCCTCACAAACTCGTAAAGCTCACGAGGTGTGTTTGAGGCGTTTAAAGCTGTCCAACCACACGGCCACAGCTGGCCTATCTGATAACAACTGTGCGGTGCGACTAGAGGGGAAGTCAATAAAGAGTGGTTTAAGGGATTTGAAGCCAGTTCAGAATTACTATAATACACCAAGAGGCAAAATACTTGATGCACCAGATTGTACACTTAAAAGTGCTTCAGGTGACCTTTGAATTTGTCGGAACTTTGTCAACTTTGTCACTTCGATAATTAAAAAAAAACAAAAACTCTGAATAATATACTCAGGTTCGTCCTTTTCTTTCATTTATATCTTTTAAGCAATTTTCACACTGGACAAATTCTTGATAATGTCAGGATATTTGGGAAAACCTTGTGTCATTGTCCTAAGGAAGGCTTTTGCTTTTGCATATGATTTTAAACATTAGGCCAGGAAAGTGTACCTCATTAAACTACATTAAACTTAAGGACCCAAGAGGTCTGGACTTACAGAACATCTTTACTGAACAGATGCCTGTCACAGTCCATTGGTTGATTGATGTAGTGGAGTGGATCCCAAACGGACCACAGAATGGGGCATACTGTTCCTAAGTGCAGTCTTGGGGCCTTCTTCTTAGCTCCCCATTAAATCTCTCATAGACCTCATAGAATATATCTAAAAATCCTCATGGTGATCTCCATGTTGCGATGAGACAATAAGATATATTGCAGTGCATAAAGATTAAGGCTGCTGCACACAGTACATTGCTAACGTTTATTTATTTTTTACATGCAACAATAATAGTCTGGTATTGCATCTCTTGTTTTTATGTAAGTAAAGCTTAACTGTGCAACATAGGCAATAGCGTTTACAAGTTTCATCATTCAGCACACCCACATTAACAGTGATAATAAGCATAGAGAGAGGACAAATATGGGGCCAGGAGCGGTGCAATTGTAATGCATACTTAACAAGAGGGTCAAGACGAGCTGAAGGGTGACAGGACAATTACAACACAACAAGCCTCTGACAACTTGTGTGTGTGTGTGTGTGTGTATGTCCCGTTTTCTTACTGTCACACACACACACACACACACACGCCAATTGAAGATCATGAAGCGCAGCACCCAGGGCCCTCTCTGTGCATGTTAAACAATACTCTGACTGTCAACAATCAGGCATAAATTAGCAGTCGTGGCCGCTTATGTATTTATTCTGGTAATTACCTCCCAAGAGGGCACATTCACGAGCACACAACACAAGCACCGCACGACACACTTGCACCAGTCGCCTCCTAGACTTCCAGGGAGGGGGTCCAGGGGCACCCGATCAAATCTACTAATGTCACGTTTGTTTGCAATGGCAGGATATGTAAGCGGAAAGAGTCGCTCACACCTTTAAAATTGATTAAAGCTTGAAACAATCAATGCGCTCAATCAAGCTAATCAGACTTCCATTAGGATTAGGGGACGGCAACCTGGGAGCCCGACGCTGACGGATTGATTGACAGTTGTGAGCGCGTTGTAAATTCGGATATCAGAGTTCAATAAAAGCTGACAAACGGGAGAGTGAGAGAGGACGAAGAGGAGGCAGAGAGACAGGGACGCAGCAGTGACAGCCACATGAAATCTCATCTCCATTTTTGACAATGGGGGGAACCGTGAGGCGTCGAGAACAGAGGGAGGAATTTAAATGCTTTCATCTTGTCATAATTATCTCCAAGAAGCCACATGAAAGGGAAAATCTGTGTTTTTTGTTTATAAATTAGAGAACAAGGACACTTTCTCTGACAACTTTTTCTTTCTTTTTTCTTCTGTGCATGGTTGAACAGTCCTGGGCTAATGATCCCCTCTTTTCTTAAATCGCTTGGAAAAAAGCACTGATGAAAATTGTAATAAAAATGACACTAAATACAATTTACCAAATGAGTGCTGAGCTGAACTGTCATAATTCAGAGAGCTTCATTATCAAAATTGCTACAATTGTGCGCTCATATATCTGTCAGGACCAGAAGCCAAATGAGGCAATTGAATTTTTTTCCCCAATAAATTAGCACAAAGGCAGAAGTTTCCTGTTTAAATTAGGCCTCCCCACACATGCATGATCAACTAGAAGTTTAGTTATACTGCTTTGAAAAAAAAAAATCCTCCACGATCGGACATGTTTTTGTTGAGCACAAGTCACAGAAACTATTTGATGAGCTACGTACTGTATATGCTTATTTTAGCGGCAACTTATTTTCAAGTTACAATTAAAAACAAAAACATTCTACATTTTCAGCTTCGATAGAGAAATGGCAGTGGCATGGAGAAGGTCATAGGGTAAGACACAGTATAAATGTTCACGAATCCTTCATGCCGGAATATCAATAAACATTTATGTGAAAAACATACCAAGTTCTCCAGCAGTGTGACCAAAACAACAACAAGAAGGTGAGAACTGTTTTATTCTTATTTATAGTTTTAAATGTGCTTTAATTTCTATGTATTGTTTTATGCTCATTTAGTGGTGGAGCTAATGTGTATTGTTTTGTGTTCTCGTGTGCAGCACTTTGGAAACATTTTGTTATTTAAATGTGCTACATAAATAAAGTGGACTGGGTTAGACTGACAAGGATTAGGCGAATAGAAACACTAACAGATTCTACAAACTAGTGTTGAAATTAAATAATGCAGAAGCATTTGGTGTTTTTAAATACTTACACAGAGTTAATACTCAGGGCATTTATCCGTGGACAGAAGTACAAACCAAAAGAAAAGCACAAAAGGGTGTAGCACACTCATGGAAACAAGCATGTCAAAAAAAAAAAACTTTTGTTGATAACCAAGTCAGAATTCACCATAGATCCAAATCTAGTGTGAAGCTATAGCATTTACAAAGGACACGGCCTCAACATTTGAAATAACATACAATCAGAGACGACGTGGAATTTTAAAAATTCTTGAAAACCTGTGTCCTTGAAGCAGACCCAAATGGGTTGTGACTGGCCTGAGTGTTAGTGGGTGCAGCAGCTTTTCTCTCTCAAGCTCAAACATCATTAAAGAGGGCCCAGGTCATTTCTATGATCCATGTAGTTGGGCTTTCATGAGCGGATCAACAAATGGAGACTGAAACCAGCCGCAACAGCGATCAATAGTTCTCTTCAAGACGCACAGGCGCACTCTGGGTATCCATCAATCTCCACCCTTAGACAGAAAGTTAACCACAAAGTGAAAATAACAACTGCTTGGGTTAGTTGGCACCTCTAGCCCACAAAAGAAAATCTGTGCCTATAACATGTTGGACACAAACGTCAAACGGTGCAGGCAAGGCATACAACGAGGCATACACTTTTCTGAGTGAACTTTCAAACTTTCTAAGTGTAAAAGATTCTTTAAAATGATTTTGTTTTAGTAAATTCCCATATATTACCCTCACCAGAAGCAACTGACATGCTATCTTCATTTGCTAAAACGTTAATGGGGATAATTTAAAAAATGACAAACATATAGAGGATATATATAGTATATATAGTATTGGGATGAAGTTGCTTTAAGAATTTCTGGTCAGAGTGCTTAATGGCTACAAAACTTGAGATTAGCATTGCATGTATTTATATCTTCAGGATATTAGGGAAAGGGTTGAGATTTCCCAGGTGTGATCACGGTATGTCAATGCGCTTTTTTTTTTAAATTATTGCAGATCTTAAACTATATTAAATTTCAACATTTGTATACGTCTAGCTATAATAATATATTAATGCATTTTTGCAACGAAGATCACATTAGAGTTGGAGGCAGGACATTTTTTCCACGGACAGAAATTTCAAAATTTCAAGTGTTTTCCATAATATCCTTAGCCTGATAAACCACACCCACCTCTTTCTGCGCGAAAGAAGGTGGGTCTGGCCACACACATTAAACAAGTTGCTGATTGGCGGCTAAAGCCTATAGCCGAACCAATCACGACCATCACAGAGAAATGACAAGGCTACGTCACTCGCTGCACCACTATGTTGTTAGTTCAATTAACATTAACATTAGCCAAAACTAATCATGGAGGAAGTAGTCGAGGATTTTGCCTTGTGTTCTCCGCGTGAGTTTATATTCACTTCATATTTTTTTAATTGGACTACGGCTGTCGTCACGTCCGCTAATTGCTAATTGGTTTATTTCACTGACAATCTGTGCGCGTTAGGCCCGCCCGTTCAAACTGCTCCAATTGCTCCGTGACCAGACTAATTCCATGTGGGGAATGGACAGGGAAGAGTATGGTATGGTATCCTCATGGTCATGTTCCGATTGCAGCCATATACTGCACCTTGAAAGTGATTTTTGTCCCATTCCTATGAAGAAATTGTAGGAAAGTTTAGTTCGAGGTTTCCAGAGATATTTAAAAAAGAGACAAGGGAACCAACTCATTTATGCTCTTTTCCCATCAAAGTTAAAGGTTTCTTCAAGATGTTGTAATCTAGTAATTGATGGTCTTAATGTGCAATTACAGACTGTACTTAGCTTTAGAATAATAGCTACAAATGCACAGCCAAAACAAACTGGAGCAAAACTGCACTGAAACCAAGCAATGTACTCCATCCGGCCCCATTGGCCAATAGTTGGGGCCAGAGCGACCAAAGATACACACTTCATAAAACTGCCCATCATCTATTCCTAAACCCTGCACAAAAAACCCCTTGTTGTGACCTGGTTACCGCTGCCAATGCTGTGTGTTTTTTCCTCACACAGTTGAGGCCTTGTTGGAGGAGCAATGGGCAGGTAAAAACAGCTGACAGGAATGTGAAGCCAAGCCCAAACATATATATAGATAACAGACTAAATAAACGAATAAAAGCGAACACAAGAGAATGACGCGTATTTCTGTAGCTGCGATCATAAAGTTCACGGATCACATAGAAAAAACAGCCTGTATATTTGAAGGCGCTTTGGGCCGTGTGCAATGTGCTTACAAGGACACACCATATGTCCATGCACTCTGCACATTAGGCAGCAAAATGTCTGGTCATCCATCAGTCCCTCATTAGAGCTGGGAGAAAACCATGGCCTGAGAACCATATTGCTGCAACATATTGTACGAATACCATCACACACGAACACACATGCACACACACGCACTCACTATATTCTGCAGAAAAGGTTTAAGACAACATTCAGTATACTATTCTGAAGGAAAAAAACATGTCTGGGGTCTTCCTCTGTTGCATCTAGCCATCTGTGGCACACGAGACCTTTGACCTTTAAAAGAGGTCATCTCAGATTGGGGGCCTATTGATTTTGTAAAAGAAGCCACGTATGTCTGTACATATAGAAAAGAGGGAAAAGTCATAAAAGATTTCGTACAACTGTTCAAAATTGGATGTAATTAGCTAACAAAAGAACACATAACAGCTCTGCTAGGCAACAAGAAAAAGTTGTCTGGGAAATGTTGTCAAACATATGCCAGTGAGGGATATATTCAAGGTTTTGTCTTCACTAGGCAGCCATACTCATTTTGTTTCTCCATTAACTCCTTACTTCCTTTGTTTTTTGGCCTTAATTGCAGCTTACAGGGTAAGGGTAATCACTTGTGAAACAGGGCGTGTTATTTTCTTGCCCAAAGTGTGAATCCTAAGCAGGCCAATCGGCGGCTTTATCGCTCCCTCTCTGCGCTGGCTGAATCTTAATGGCTGGTTGGAGAGAAGGAGCACAGGGAGCGAGGAGAGAGAGAGAGGCTGACAGCGGGGCTTGACATGGGCATTAAATCATGCCCCGAGGAATCCTCCATCCACAGGCTCCTGACAGCAGCACTGTCATCACGGCCAGGCCACTTCCTATGCCTCTTGACAACACTGGAGCAGAATTAGTCAGAGCATCAGATGTAAATTGGCGCTGTTCAAGGATGATAATGAGCACCAAGATACATGTCGGTGTCACTGACGGGACGCCATCATGATTGGCTGTCCCTCACACCATGCTCCATTAGGTCTAATGGTATTCAGGCCAGGTATGGGTGGGTGAGAGAGGGACTAAGAATGGACAGGGAGAAAGTTTGGTGTTGTGATCAGTTTGTACTATTTGGTGACTGCGTATGTTGCTTTTCTAGAGGACCCTATGGCCAAAGAAGTGGACTTTGGGCAAAAGAAGCTACAGTAACCATCTGCCCACTAAGTGACACTGTTTTCTCTCTGCACTCAGACACATGGCGTCATCTGTCAAACTTATTGAAACTTCTTGCAGCGTTTAGTTTGAGATAGAGCCAATCATATCGTCTTGGAAGTGTTCTATTGTTTTGTTGAAATTGCCATAGACAATAAATCTCCTGTCCAAGATGCAACTGGTTTCATCCCTGCCTGAGTATTGCACACATGCACAAGTCACTTCCAAACAAATCCAGGAAAAACTCCTGGCTCCCTACTTTCCCATTCACAGTGAGCAGTATGAATGCATGCAGTGTGTACAGCTTGCTAACATAATGCAGTAATAGTTGCCAGTGTGCCATTTCCCTGCCCATGCAGCGGATGAGCCAGCCTGAGCCTGCCCCAGATGCATACATTTCCCATAATGAGGCAGGTGGCCTCGACAGACGGCTCGGTCGTGTGGGTGACACGGTGTAGAGCGCAGCTCTGGGCACCTGACTGACAGACAGTGCCAGTCCTGATCCTCCCGTGCTCTCCCTCTCTCTCTTTCTGTCGGTCTCTCTCTCACTACAATGCTCGTTTTTGCCGTTCCCGCTCCTTTTGCTGCCTTTTCCTTGTTCAGCTTCTGTTTCAGAGATGGTTCAAATGGATGTGTTTATGTGTGTTGCATTGCATTGTTTCATTCTGAGGCTTGTGTAAAGTCCTATGCTCATCTGTAATTTCAAATGAAGATTGCTGAAGGTCATTAATTGAACTGCTGCTGCTGTAAAGGGGTAAAACTCACAGTAATTAAGAATGAATAAATAATTGATTGTGTATATTTTCTTGTAATTGGCTTCTCGTTACCCTTCTACATATAAAATGCTAATTGATGCTGGGAGAATAATATCATTCGCTCTGAAGTTAGCGCTGGATCCAGTGAGACCTCCACTGTAAAGTGCAAACGCCCAATCAGTGCCCAAGGTTAAGCCCCCTTCTTTCCCAAAAACTGCCTATAAAGTAGGAGTGGTCAAAAGACATAATGATACAAAATGCCCCGCCAGTCACCTAATTGAGAGTATTTAGCACTCTGGCAGTCCTAAGTGGAAAGGATTAAGCCATAGGCTCTAAACAAATGGATCTATTAAGAAGGATTCCCTAAGGTGAAACTAAAGACTTAAGAAGTTTCTAGGTCCATGTCTATGATCAAAAAGTGTGCTTGGAGAGAGGGGTGGAAGGGTAGGCACTTTAACAACTTGGGGGGGAAAAGTTCATTTTCCAAGATATCAAGCTAGGATATTTAATATCTATTAATATTAGTAATATATCTTACACATATAAATTGAAGAATAATAAATAATAAACACAAACTAAATTCAAAATTCAAAATAACACTGTAGAAAACACACACATTTTTGCTCTACTGCCTTGGTCCAGGTAGTATGCTTTTACAAAAATGCTGGTAGCACATAATGTGTGACTTTATAGAAGTTGCTGGCTCTGTCAGAACAGAGGCAGGACCGCCTTCCAAATGGAGTGTTAATATGTCCAGTAGCGAACAAAGACCAGAGACTGAGCTCCCCTTCTCACTGCCTTACAGGACCCCTTCTGTCTGTCTGTCTTACTGACTGAGGTGTCCTCTGACTTGCCTGAATTAATTTCCTACAACAGGCCAGGCCTAGGGCAGCTGTGTCAGCATTTCATGAGCGTGGCGAGTACTGCTGATTTGAGTAGTCTGGTCTATTGGCCCGCCTGGCAGTCCTGTCAAAGAAGTAGAAGGTAGCGATACACCTCTGTTCGACTTACAAAAGCCCCTGTGATCAGCCATTTCAGAAACCTGCACTTTGGCAATGTGAAATATTATTTAGTTACAGAAATAGATTCTGTCCTCAATGGTGTTTTAAATTAATAAGCTCCAATGAACAATGTCGAATCATCAGTAATATTTGAAAATAATCTGGAGATTTTGAACTATAGCTTTATAGTTTTAACTATAGCTTTAGCAAGGATAATATCTAGGTTTTAAATGAGCTAAATACCTAGTGCTGTATTCTACTGTACATGGAAAATGCCTTTTGTTTTTGTTTCTTGCATCTTTGAATGCCTCCTCCCTAGTGTCCTCCTGCTGTTTTCTGCATGTTTAATGTATCAGTCATTCAGGTAGGGAGTGACTGCAATGGCAATGTCTTTTAGAAGGGAAGAACTCACTGTTTTCCAACTCCGGCACCAGGTGTAAGTGAAATTGACAGGGCTTTCGATACACAGTGGAAATATGTAATTGTAAGAGACATCTATTATTCTCCAGAACTTTACATCATACACTATCTTGGCCGAACACTGTAATCTGGGTCCCCCTGTGGTTAAATGGGAGGGGAGTGTTGCATTACTATGTGAGTCAGTGTTATCTAAACAAAGACAAATCGATCAACAGGCCAGTAAAATCTAATTTTATTTTTCCCAGTAAAAAATAAAATTCTAATGGGGAAAAAATCAGGTAAAAGGAAAGTTTTCATACATATGCACCTCTTCTCAGACCCGACTGTAACTTCACTGGGAGAAGGTATATTTCCAGCTCATCTCCATGGAGATGGTGACTAAAGACAGCTAAATATGAGATTTAAATAGGTTAGGTCCTCATCCAAATACACTCTTTGATTACCCACTGCAAAAAGCATTCTCTGTATGCCGGCAATAATATAATCCATAATGTTCACCAGTGTGCCTTTAATGGTGCATTAATATTATATAATTAGTGCACATTTGACCTTTTAGTGAACAGCGGTTGTATGGGTGGTTAGCCTGGCGCTTTTACTTTTCACAGAGGCCTCTATGACGCTTCAGGATAAATTGTTTTAGGGTTTCTGGTAGGTTTTAACTGCTGAAGGAACTATCTCCACGGTTACAGATATATTCCATCCAGAAACAGGCACCATGCAAACCACGCATACAGCCATTGGGTCAAAAAGAGGTCAATTACACACAATATCAAGTTTGTTTATTTTTTCGCATAAAAAGTTCCATAATGCACCTTTAAGATAAAACAGTATTATCAAATGTGTAAACTTTGTTGTAAACACTGCTGTGCTGTTGCTTGAGTTCACAGTTCAAACTCAGTGGGAAGCAACAAGGCTTGTATAATTCATTGTGGTGCTTGTAAATGGGCTTCCAAAAATATTTGAAAGACACACAAGCCAACTATGAAACATGACAAGAATAAACAAATAAATAAAGAGTCAAGGGAAGAGGCAAAAGCTATAGGAAAAACTCTAAGCACAGTGGAATTTTACCAGTATCCATATGCACTCACTTACTGTATGTAGATACTTCACTTACCGCTAGATTGAATTGTACAGACATGCTGGTGCAAACATGTTTATTTAACTAAGACCAAATGTAAATCAGTCAGTTGATATTTTTACCTCAAAGTCATATCACAGTGAACTCTATGGCCAGTCTGTTATCCAAATTAAGATTGAGATAACCTTTTTATGACAAAGCCTATTGCTGCAACAGTTTCTATGGTGAACTATGTATCCGAACACCTGCATGTAACTGAGGTCAAACCGCTGTTGTGCAAGAGGCTAATGTGGGCACAGAATGAGAGACTATTATCCCAGAGCCTTGGCGTTTTAGGTGCTTGGCACTTTTTGCATAGAATGTCATCCAATAGTCTATGGCTCCTGTCCGAGGAAAATCTGCGGTGGAACATTCCATGTTTTCTGGCTTTATCACCTTGTTAGATGTGCTCTTTCTGGCCTGGGGAGTGTGACGGCATCTTGGACTAGCTTGTTACATTTGACTATAGGTTTTTGAACCTGAGTCTGGCTCTGGCCAAGGCCTTGGTTCACACACAGAAACTACTCATCCCTCCTCTTCATCCTTTTGTTGGAGCAAGCACAAGCATTGAAGCGAATGCCAAACTGGGCTGAACCTGAGATGCTGATACAGTAGAAAACCTTTGCCATCCCTTTTAATGAGATACATACCCATACACACAGCGTTTGGCTATTAGACCAGGAAGAAAACTATTTGAAAGTGAATTTTAGATTTCTGGTGGCGGAGCTTTGCCTGGGAGTGGCAGCTGAGCTCACACCTCATACACCTCAGTGTTTCGGCTCCAGTTGCACACAGCATGGATGATCAAAAGAGGCCAACGGCTGCCGACCATTATGCCAATGACACTTTGAGTAAGAGTCCAGAGAGCACAGCGACATGACAGCCATTAGGGATTGAAAGTGGGACTTTAAAGGAGGGCTGAAGGATAACTGTCAGTGCAAAATCAAAGGGCCAAAGTGAAATCTTCATAATGTATTGCACTGGAAAAATCCTGCTCAGGCTGTCTCTCTCAACCATAGGCTCAAAGTATCCCATACACAGCTAGGCCATTCAAGTTCCCCAAAACATGAAACAGTCAGGAACAAAGAGCTGATGAGAGGAGCTCAGAGCCTGGCACTCTGTAAATGAGAACGAACAGCAGTGCGGCCCATTGTGCGGGTGGCAGACACACATCATTAGGAACTGGACTGGGTGACAGAGCAGAGGACTTCTAACTCACAAGTCCAAACTGCACCTCTGCTCTCCCAGCTTGCATCCTGCTGACACATGTGACTGAAACAGCATGGCAGCCAAATTACAGTTAATGGATCACACTCTGCACCATTGACAAAAGGACAAAAAGTTTTTCAAAAGTGCCAGCAGCTCCTCTGTCCCTGTGTGTCTAATATAAGTGTTCACAAGTTTAAAATGACTACAATACTTGACAATCGATAACTGAGTCCAGACATACTCCCAGTCTTCCAATTTGTTCACTCATCGTTAAAATTGACAAAACAGAGGGTGTCTTTGTGTACGTAGCTTGAGCTCTTTCAGAGCCAGAATCAAGGCCTGCTGCTGGCACTGACCAGACACTCTGCTGCTCTCTCAGCTTGGCAGAAAACTGCCTCTAATGTGTCTCTCTGTCGCATAATCAAGGATTTCACAGTAAATCTTTGATCTGGGAGAACCCTCTCTGATGGGAGAACCCTCCAACTGCTACCACACACCCTTCTCTGAGCTCTGATCTTCCTCCAATTAATGATGTCAAATGAGTGTGTTTACAGGCTCATTAGATTACTGCTGCAGAAGTAGAGCACCGCCCCGCACCGTCCAACACACACCGACAGAAAACCCGGACCAGCACTGCCTGTCTTGACATAGCCCTTGGAGGGAAGCCTGATGGCAACGCACCAAAGTACTTTTGCCCCGCCAGTGAGAGATGAGACCCAGTGTGGTGTAAGCAAGCCCTGATGGCAAGGTTGTACATAGACACAAACACAACCAAAAATGTCCAACCCAGCTGGACCAGTTTGGAGACTGTTCAGGGAAGATTTTGTTGCCAAGCCAATCCCCTGACCACAATGGAAAGCCCTGAGACATGAGTCGAGGCCAAGGCCACAGGCAGGCAATCTTCAACCATTTACAGGTAAAATCACAACTTATACACAACACATTCACTAAGGCTCATAAAATAAAAGTACTAACTCCAACAAGAAGGTCTAAAAAATGAACCTTTAATACCTGATGGTAGGCAAAACCAGAAATGTAAACAGGTTTTTCCGCTCGTGGGAGTATTTGAGTTTACCAGACACATACTGTGAGTGTTACTGATTTTTTATCTACTTGAAAAATTAAAAATCAGGGGAAAATTCAAGGGCTAAGCAGAAACTGTTCATGTTTGATTCATCGCATTTATAAATCACAAGACAACAGCACGAGTCCATACAAAGCAGCGTGGCATCTTTAAAGAGAAACCATGCAGGCAGCACTCACACATATTTCCACTGCCCCCTACTGGGCGGGAGGTCAGCTGCACACCCCTGAATGAGAACACCACAGGGCCTCAGGGCTCTCACCTTAGCTCTCTCTGAACAGGGGCTAGCTTGGGCCTTTTTCTTTTGCACCAGCGGTAATTATGACACTAATGAGTAGAGTGCGAATCAGAGGGTAACACGCGGACAGAAAGACAGCTCTGACATGCCGCTTCAATTACAGAACAGACTGCCTTGCTCCAGTCACGAGACGAAAGGGTTTTTTTTGTGCAGAGTTAAGAGGATGAGAGGAGAGACAGAGGTGAGGGGGGCAGTTACGGCCTCTGTAATTCATATTTAATATCAGCATCCGTGGTGCGCTGCACCTACCCGGCTAGTGCTGACATAATCGCTTCCTTAATTAGGCCTGATTGTTAATGCATGAAACATATAGCAGGGCCCTATCTCCCAGTAGGGGAATGTACAAGAAACACACCAAATAAATATGATTATGAAAGCAGAAAATAATCTTTTGGATCGAAAAAGAGGTTTACAGTCAGCAATAGTAGCACATGTGTAAATACGTGCAATAGCCACTAAAAAGTTAATTGATATGGAGGTAAGACTGGAATAGACGGAAAGGAAGATGATAAGTAAATGTGGACTAAAGTAACTAGTCTTTCATGGGAAAGAAGGTCGTCAGTGTTTGGCTTTGGTTTGTTGGTTCGTAGATTTGATGGTGAGAAAATTCTTCTGAACTTATTTATACCTGTTCAAGCTGGGCTAGGACTGTGCAAATAATAAAAATATTGTCATTAAAAAAATAATTCTGAAGAGGCCTGTTTGTTTTTTTACTTTAAGTAAAGTGAAATCTATTTTAGCCCCTATAAAAATATTGTGATTGCAGGTATTTGCAAGCAGTGTATTATGAACTATTTTTAAACTACTAACCTTGTGCAGGATAGTTGCTGCTCTGCTTCTGCTCTGCCTCCAGAAAGGCTGTGAAACGTGTTTATAAACTCATTCCGATGAATTATCAGTATGTTATGAATGTGTCACTTTAAGAATGGGTTTGGACCATAACAGTTTAGCATGAGCAGACTTTGGATCTCCATGTCATGAACCATATGAGGGGTGGTACGGTGGCTCGTGCTTCAAAGAAAAATGTCCCAGGTTCGATTCCCACCTGGACCGGGCCTTTCTTTGTGTTCTTCCTGTGTCTACGTAGGTTTCCCTACCTGTACAAAACATGTTGAATAGGCCAGAATGAATGAGTGTGTGTGTGAGAGAGCAAGTGTGGGACAACGGATGGAAATTAGCCCAAAGCTACAATCCGGCGTGGTATGTTCATTAACATGCACTGTCCCGACAAAACAAACCGATAAATAAATAAAAGTGATGACATTACCCAGTCCCAGGGTCAGCCTCTTTACCCATCACCCACTTCAGTCAGAAGAATATGACTGGTCGACAACATTGGCATCTGGTGTAAAAAATCTTCCAAATAGTTCACACTTACTTGAAAAGTGAGCAGCTGAAGGGAAAAGTCCCAGAAGTAACTCTAACATTAGGGTTACTTCTTCTAAATGCTAGGGTTACTAACCCTAACATAGATAGATCTATTTAAAAAAAAATCATATTCAACAACATAAATATTTCATTTTCATTCATTTGACAATACTCCAAGGCTCATTATGGCTGCAGTGGACATGTATCTTTGGGAGTGTATTTTCCCCCAATAGATATTTTGCAGTCCTAAACTTTGGAAAGCGTTTTTTGACAGGGTGTGGATGTGAGGCAGAGTGACCTTGGCTGGAGTGACATAACCTGTATGGGGGAACGCTGCCTCAGCACACTGTACCCTAAACAGTCACTCAAAACATCGCAAATCTCCTGAGCCCTGAGGAAAACAGTGAACACACACCGCCCTGTCCCTCTCTGACACAACGGCACACAGCGCATTACTATTCTATTGTGGTTTAGCAGCGATGCCTTCTGCTCCCACTGGGAATTCAATAAGCAGCAAAAATCACTGCATTTTCACACACAAATCCACAATTTTATCTTATCGCTGACTTCCATGTTTCTTCCTCAACCTTTTCCGCAGTGCAAGGGGGAAAAAAAAAATCCAACTGGTGGCATGATTCCTTTTTCCAGACTTGATCACATTAGGCCTATTACAGCAAAGGCATTTCTCTCCAAGGCATTTTTTTTGTATGTTTTAGCCTGGGCATCCTTTTTTTTCCATCCTCTGGTCCTCTCTTATCTCGTTACACACTCTTCAGGCTTTGTGGTTAAATTATGTATTAAGGTCAATGTCAAAACATGGAAGATGTGTAATCTGCAGGGAGTTTCCTTTTATTCATTATTACAGTGAAGGCTGAGCACAACTGTCAGCCAGCCGCGGTTGTGCTCAGCATGGAAGCTTATGTGCTCAGCGGGACCCCACCAACGATCCCCGACCCCCCCACCCCCTCCCATCTCTGCACACCTCTCTTCTGGCTTCCCCACCTTCTCCCCCCCCTCCCCCCACTCCTCCAGGACGGACCCTTGATAGATTTACCCTCACTTTGGGATCTCCCTTCTTCTATACAGCGCCAATCTGAGAGCTGTCAAGTGCAGCTGCATTGCCAATGTCATGAACGTGAAGGGGAAAGGGAGGGCGGGAAGTGTCCTGCTATTTGCTTGTGGATTTGTCTAATATGAAATCGTGTCAGGATGCAGTCAGGCTGGGATAGGCACTTCCTCGCCCCACCAGTGTTTGCACACTGCTTATGGCGCATGGGGAAAACAAGAAGTGGACAAAAGTGGGAGGTTGACTGTGTCTTTCGCTCTTTGCTTTTAATTTGGATGCTGCGCTTTGACAGGGCAACCTATCGTGGCTGTCCTCCGTGGGGATTCGGATCGGGGAGGTTCGCGTCTTCCCGTCTGTCGTCTTCACTGTATCCCCACACTTGACCCCTTGTTTTCTCAAATCCTGTCAGTCAAACGTCAAAGCGGCGTTCTCAGCGTCAGATGTGTAGTGACAGGTGTGGCAAGCGAGGCTTTGAGGTGCGCTGGTTGCCTTTAACCTGGGCTGGTTTTTCCACACACAGCTCCTCCCTCCCGCCTCGTGGCTCACGGGGGCCAGGGGATACGGTGTGATGAATCTCGTCCAGCTTTGTTCCAGCCTGTGTAATTATCTTCACATTAGATTAATTCAGTTAGGCCTCAGCCGCGTTTACAAGACTAACGGCATCCCTCGCAGGCACCCGCTCTGTCATGTCAACCATCGCGCAGTTATGTCGGTGAGTGATAATAAGTGCTCGTATTACTAACAATGCAACGCACATAAATAAATAAACAGGCGACAGGATGACACAAGAAGCCCCCATCGAAATGCTGGAAGACTGTGCAAAATTGCTGAAAGATTTTGTGGAATTATTTACCAGGTCATGGGTAAGGACAAAAAACAACAACTGGTGGTCGCTACAAAATTAATGTGCAGCTGGTTTCATTCAGATTTAATCATGTATTCTGTAATACCAGCAATCAAATGAATGAATAACTGAAAAAAAGATGAAAGATCTATATGCAACATGTGTAATTTTTCTCTTTTTTTTACTTTTAATTCTCATATTTACAATAAAACTTCTAGAAGTATTATCTTACCCAACAGCACTTTACCTGAGTAGTACCTATTTTTGGGATATAGCATGGAGCATTGGTAGCCCACTGTGAGATTTCCATTAAAAAAGCTTCAAAAAGAAAAAAAAAGGAAAAAACAAAAGGAGAGAGGCAGACAACCAAGGTTATTCCGCGTTATCCCGCTGCGGCTGTTGCGAATGATGTAGAGGGGTTAGGGTGCTCGATAGACCACAAGGCCAAGGCTGGATCTCTTTCAAAACTCTCCTCTCTGATTCTCCCTCAGCCCCTCTCCCAGTGCTTATCTTCTTCCCTCCCCTAACCTTAGGTGTTGCGCTTAGGAAAATGCCTCCTGACTGGTGGGCCTAATTACTGGCTGTGGGCTGACCCGCAGCAGGCCCGGGCCTCGTCTGAACACTGATTCAACATGAGCCCCACGCCGGCCAGCACCTCACACTAATGAATACTAATGAATAATTATCAGTGGCCCACTACAGGGACACCACAACACACAACCTAGCCCCATACAGGCCCTTACCAAGAAAACAGGCAGCTCCACTCATGCACAAGGCTTGAGAGGAATATGCAACTGTCCCTAAAGAGATGCAGAGCCTCAATGTTAAACCAGAGTAACAATGGTGCTGACCTCCAGGAGAAAGGTTTTAGTTGTCTGGGATGTGTTGAGCTTAATGTACATCACAGCTTGAAGAGGAAGTTTGCAGAGATACTTTAGTAACAAAATATGTGTTTCTGTAGTTACTCCTGCTTCCTCTGTACTCTCTGGCTTCATCTTCCGATCGATGAACAATTAAATAAACTTCAATGGCAGCTCCTCATGTGGCTCATTGCTAAGCAGCTTGACTTGGATAGTAGTCACAGGTTGCATCTCAAACAGCACACAGCAGTTCACACGGGTCAGTGCAGCAGGAACAGATTTCAGGAGCTAAGCATCAAAAGTGCCACACAAGTCATAAGGTGCAATAATTACAGCAGAAGAACAATATAAAAGTACATCTGCCGGGATACAAAGAAAGGAAGGGGATCTTATTTGTATAGCATTTTTCTCACATGACACAAGTCACCAAAAGTGCTTTACTGGGTGATTAGATTTATTCATTCACTCCATACTGGATGGTGGTAGGCTACATATGTAGCCACAGCTGCCCTTAGGGTAAGTAGACTATGTAGAGAAATGCGGATACACACAGCTGCGCCAACAAGCTCTCCAACCATCATCAACTCACAGGCTACCTGGTATTTCCTCACGGTCTCCTATGCAGTCCCTAACCAGGCCCAACCTTGCTTAGCTTCAGAGAGTTTCTTGGTTTCTTGGTTTCTTTGGTCGGGACAGTGCGGAAACATGTGGATCTGAGGGGATCGGGACTAGCAAAGGTGGTAAAGCAACAACAGTAACAAAAAATAACGTGCATAAATAGTATGACAGCAGAAGGAATAAAAGAAATGACATCTATGCTTGATAGCTTGTTGCTGCTACTTACTGAGCAAACAACTGCTAAGGCCCAGAAAATGTATACATGAGGTCAATATACAAAATACTGAGTAACTTATACAGGTTACAGTAGAGGTTGTACAAATAAATGCTTGTGTGGCATTAATATCCTAAATAAGCAAATGGAGTCAGCATTAGTCAGTATGAGCAGTCAAATATAATAGGCCTGTTTAACTTATGAGATAGGAAACCATTATTTGCCCTTTTCACCTTTTACATCTTCATGGCAAATGTGCACTGCTCTATAAATACCAAATTGCCTTGAGCTTGTATTAAATTCCCACTGTCACCTGAGTCATCGCAGTAATGTGCGTATCTGCCAGATGTCAGTAGTGAATTACTCCAAACTCCTTAATACCAGCTGCGACTGAGAGCGTGCGCGTAGCTCTGGCGCGAGTGTGCACGTGGGCCTCCCCCGTGTGAGGAAATGTAAAACTTCTTAGTGCGTTATTTTTCTCCCCACCGTTTGTTCTTTTGATCTGTGTGTACATTATCTCCAGCTCTTTGAATTTCAATTTCACTGTCATGTAAGCTCTTTTCATCACCGCCGACGGTTGCAGCTCTAATAATATTCAACTTTTAGGTCACAGCGGAATGCTAATTAGATTGCTATTTTAATTAATATGTCCCTGCAGGTTTCCATATCAAATCAGCTTTAACACTGTACCGTGCACTTTGAGCCAATAAATTACAACGAAAAGCCCCGAAAATAACATCGACTTCAAAAAAAGGGGGAAATATTAAAGGTGTACAGGAGCGGCACTCGTTTGAACTGTGTTTACATAAATTGCTTATTGTTGCCTAATAAACCGCATAATATTAACCACATAGGGCTACGTTTGATACTGTTTCAATAGGCTATAATAGACATTTCTGTTGAATCCATACATGGACCTGCTCCGGGATAAAAGCTGGGGGATTTACAAGGGCAGGACAGTGTTAAATGGGCTTTAAAGAGAGGAGATGACAGCTGCTGGTGTCATATCCAGAGGTGGAGAAAGTCTGCCCCAAGTAGAGCTACTGCTACTTCAAAGAACACCGTTAAAAGCTAAACTCCACTTAACTCGACTACTTTACTGTTCAATTAAAAAGGTAAACAGTGTAAAGTTTACACCTGGTCCCGCTGCTATAGCTTTGACCACATGAATGGCAAAAAATATGACAGCTTTACTTTACAAGCAGAGTGTTTGCAGGTTAAAAGGACGGCAGCGGTAATAGCGATGTGAATTATGGTAATTACATGGAAATAGAACACATCTGATGTATTTTAGAGTTACATGATTAACCACAACACAAATCCCGACCCTGAATCATTGTAAGGTAATAGGTTGGAAATGCATCTTCCTTCATTATCTCTCTTTTGGTTTTTTTGTTCATTATTCATCTTATACAGGATAATGACAACTTATTCTCATTAAGGAATAACCAAGAAAAGGTAAAACTAATGAGAAAATGAGATGATGAGCGTGACAAAAGCGTAAAAGTATTATTATTTGCAACCTAAAATGACAAAATCTGCATGTACTCCGTTGGTGGCGGACCGTAACCTCCCATCCCCGTGTCATTTGTCTGTCAGCACGTTTATGTGTGTGCCAGTGCATCCCACCTTGAACGCTTTAATGCTGATTCCTTCGTGCAGCGGGACGTCCCATTCATCATGTGGAGCAGGAGCGAAAAGACCTGAGAACGGCTGTCTTCCCCTCCATAATCAAAGGTCATCCCGGGGCTTCGGATTGCTTCTGTTCACTGCAAAGACGCACACACACAGCAGTCGCACAACTTAGTCAACGTCCGAGAAACTGTGACATTATGACAAAAAAAATCATATTCAAAGGTGAAGAAAGTAGGAAGGCAAAATCATGAGCAACTTTCATGGATTTGGGCTACTCAAGTTTGAACCATTATGCACAATTAGTGGCCAATACAGACTTAAGCCAAGCACTCTATTAATATATAATCTCAAAGAGTGAACAATGTGTAGCAACCTGAAAGGGGCTCAAAACAAAATTATCATCAGTGTGTTTTTGCCATAATGTATAGTAATGCATTATTATTTTGTCGCTGTAATTGTAAATACTGTGAAGAGCAAGTCTAGAAACAGTAAAATGGTAATAAAAGGATACATGCAGATACTAGAGTTACATTGCACAGCTTTGGTCTCTCTGCTAGCAGTGTTTCTGAAGTGTCGACGCTCAGTAAACAGGGCAGCTCCAGCGCGCACTAACAAAAATTGATATTCATGGACAGGAAGGGGGGAGAAACTATTTGGCTGTTTATTATACTTTAAAATGAAGTGATCCGCATTTGGCTGCCTGCGAGAGGTAATTAATGTGGGGAAATCTTGAATTAAAGATGTAAATCCTGACACTTTGGCAGGGGGGCCGGTAAGGGACAGTGGTCTCCAAGGTCTAGATTATTCTTAGCGTCTACCAATTAACACCATGTATCTCCTTTTATGTTCACTTCAATTATGAGCCTTTACAATTTTTAAGTTCTTTTCTTCTCAGTAGTTAGAGAGTGTCAGAGAGACTGATCAAAGGCATTAGCTGCCGACCATGCACCATAGGTAATGCTGCTTTGCATAAAGAAATCTGCATATTGCTAAGAAGGTTTTTTTTTTTTTTTTCATTTTGCATGAATTACAGAGTTGCACTGGTGGATCAGAGTGAGGAGGTAGGTGCGCACATTGCAACATTGCCAGTGTTGAACCATCATTTAGAAATGTCTTGTGACAATGTAATAACAAGAGACCATTTTCAGTTTGACATACAGCACAGTTGATATGAATCGGATTGTTGTTGTTTTTCATAGATCTCCACAGTATGAATCTGAACCCGATTTTACACGGTGACCCATTGAGGGGCACGGAGCATTGTTCCAGTTTTTGCCTAGTTTTAATTTAAATTGGGCCATGTTTTTTCCTTAAGCGCTATTTACCTGACTTTCACACTAAATTTAAATGTTAGTTGTGGTCCAAATTGATTCCTAATTTTTGTAGCATATTTGAAGCATCCCAATTCTTCAAAGGGACGAGTTCATAGGCACATTTCACAACTTATAGGGTCACTTTTCAGGGTCACTGTCACAGAAATGCTGAAAAATTAGCCTACAAATTCATAAAGCTGATTCAAATACTTTACAATTCGGTGCACAGTGTTTTTTCCCCACAAATGTATGAGTCTAAGATATAGTCAAAACTAATTTCATTCCAATATATCAGGTATAGTGCCTTTAAGTGAGTAACTTAAGTAACACACATTTTTCTAGGACTGTGCCGATTTCAGGGCACTAACTAATACTTTTAGTTCAGCATAACTTAACCTATTTTCCTTGTTGCCATGTTTCCGTGGGCAGTGCCGTATTGTCTCCTCATGTAAAGTGCATTTTCGGGTGGTAATGTGTGTGCACCTAGCCACTGCCCTGACAGAACAAAACAAACAACCTGTTTGTTTGCAATAATCACTGTTACCTAATCCCATTACATTGTCAGCCACCGATAAATCAATGGGCAAATGAACTGGGCGCCTTTGAGGAATAGCCGTCCAGAGTGCGTGTGCGTCTGTATTATTCTATTGATGTTCCTCCAGCGGCCGTCCTGCAGATATTGAATGCTCTTTAAGCGAAGTGCTGACATCATAATAAAGGGCCACCGTGAACTGGCCGGCCGCACGCGCTTCGGGCTAAAGAGACGGACGGGCTCTGAAGAAGAAAGGCAATCTTCAAAGTCAATACTGCGACCAACTGCTCTACGTGGTCGCATTTCCTGCATATAATGAAAGTACAAATAGGTTGTTATGCGCTACACACGCACGCACACACACACACACACACACACGCACACACACACAAAGAGTAGTTTAAAACAAAGGCTAAGTAGTCAGGAATCATTATGCAATTGTCTCAGTGACAAATAATGTGCTGGGTGGATTTGTGTGACACTAATAGCACTCTTGACTTGTTTTGAAATCTGTCAGTTTAATTGAAGCCTTTCCAACCCGCCCAGACTTTAAGGATATAAATCAGTATTGACACTGCATTGAGTTTATTTTTAAGCGCACTTTGACCTCAGCGAGAATGCATTTGCCCCTGACTTTTCTGATGACAGTATATTAAATCCTCAGAGGTTGACTACAAAAAAAAATCAAAAAAATAGAAAGATTTAGCAATTTCAAAGATCAAAACATTAAGTTTGGTGTTATGAATGTGAGCCGCTGTGTTTTCATAACCCAAGTGTCTCAAAGCATTATTAACAAAAATCTTTTCGCCCAGCTTTGTATTTCTAGAGGCCCAGGCTGTAGTCTGCTCATAGTAATCTCAGGACAGACAGCCATCTAGTGGACGAAAGAGGCATGTGCGCCGAAACGAGCCCAGAAAACATACTCAATAGAGGGATGGAAGTCTATAAATTGTAGTTACACCTTCTTTTAACATTAAAGATCACAATAGGTAAACAAGACCTACACAGAGTAAACAAAACAAAGCTTGCATTACGCGCCACGTTATTTGTTTTGTATGATGATTACACCCACAGCTGCACAAAAGGGAAACTCACTGGCTCTTTTGTACTGTGGATCCACGCTCAGGAGAATCACTAATGGTTGAAACTTGTGCTTTTTCAGCCTACACAGAACACCAGCGCACTGCGGTTTAGCCTAATAGCCAGCCTGCTGCGAGAGCTTAACCTCTCCCAGGAACCTCACTACGGGAATAACAAGGCTCTGTGTCTTCTGGTGGCCACAATCCTTTGCAATTCTAATAGCGTTTTCCTCTAAAAAAAAAAAAGAAAAAAAAGTGGTTTGTTGTTAATATATTCATCATAAAATATAATTGCGCATTATAAGGGGCCCATTAATATGTATTTGGTTCAAACTAAAACGCAAAGCAATGCCTGACCAGTTGTTAATTTGCTCCTATGCTTTTTTTTCCTGCTGTGAAAACTATGGTTCCAGATCATTACGACAATAGACAAAACATGTACAGCAAGTGATACATGAAGGCTGTGGCTGACTCACACTAAACACTTTTTAAACATTTTCCTCTGCGTGAAGATGTGACCCCATTCACAAGCCGCTGCATCAGTACGTGTCAGCCTCTGCTCAGCCCATTGGACGTACGCAGGGCCCTCTCACACAGCGCTGTCCTCTAATTGTTGTTCATTGATCCTGTCCGATCT
This sequence comes from Gobius niger, assembly GCF_951799975.1. Lineage (NCBI taxonomy): Eukaryota > Metazoa > Chordata > Actinopteri > Gobiiformes > Gobiidae > Gobius > Gobius niger. The sequence continues at coordinate 22,184,812 of NC_136860.1, forward strand.
GGTGCCTGACGCTCATCCTTTCCTAGCGCTGTCTTGCTCTGCCAGTGAGAGCCAAGCACAATCCTCCGACCTTTTCGCAGCTTATAAAAACACAAACTAACCAAATTAGCAGCTATGGCTTTTGTTTGTATAGCAAAAACAGGTCAAGGTGTATGCCTGGGTTTCATGTTAAAAGCTTGATATTATTGGTTTGCAAATGAATATATTCCAGAAGTAACAGTAGTACATGGTTTACTTTTACCTTTATGCTTCTCCTTAAGTAAGAAAAGAATAGTATTTGATGTGAAATGCATGGAAATATCTGTAAAGTTATTTTTATTCTTGATCATGTTGAACACGTTTGACATGGCCCATTATCATTTCTTTTGAAGCCTCAATACATTTCTGGCCAAATTGCACACAATGTCTTAATTAACCGAGGACAGGAAGTTGATCTTGGAAACAGTACAATAAAGAAGCTTTGTTGATATAGGATGAAGTCAGACTCATAAGTGAAGGCTAGTGTGAGCTGGCAGGCGCAGAGCTGCACTTCTAAAGGATTTTATGGTTTGTATGTGGATCAGTGGACATGAGACCTTCCCTATCCTGGGACTGAAGCCATGAGAAGTGGCCGCGCATGGACAAAGGCAGTGTCTCTTCGAGCTGCAGCGCGGCGTGAGTTTAATATGCAGGCCAGTTCTTGGTGGTATCAGATCAATGGAGGCTTGCAAATCAGACACAGCCGCTGAGACAGACGGAGGAGAGCAGCTTTGGCGCACATTAAGAGAACAGTCTCCTTCGCAGCGAGATCACACATTTTCTTTTCTTTTTTTGTGTAGAGGCATTAAGTAAGACTTTTGTGAGGCTCATTAAAAATATGAACTTAAATGTTGGGAGATTTCATGGCTTTAATTGTGAAAATGTGCCGCTTTGAAAGGGTCATTACAGTGACTTTTTGTTCTATTCCAGCACCGGAAGGACGTTCAGATAAAACAGCTTGGTTCCAGGACCTAAATATGGATCGCAATGAAAATTTGTGGTTACTTACAGTATGCCTTTCAAGTTCAGCATAATAACAATTAACAAGTTATTTAGATATTGATGTGGTATTTGTTTTGCACTGAATACCCTTCTTGGATTTCAATTTAGCAGTTGATTGGCTCAAAGAAAACACTGGCTATTTCAAGAAAAACACAATCAAGAATTTAAAAATGGCTTCACACTGGTGGTCTCTTTTTTATTGTATATGAATCTGCTGGATATTCACTGACTCAGTGAGATTGTCTCTATTCCATTAAACTCTTTAGAAAGTTATCCGATGTTCTAATATATATCAACACTACATCCTCCGTCCGTGTATTTGCGGACCTTTCCCTACGCGATTCACCCTTTTCCTGGCTGCCTTCTAGACGCAGACATGCCGACCACTCGTACGCCACGCTAATGTGATGTAAAAACGAATGATGAAATTCAAGGAGGCCAAATGAAAGAGAAACTGATGTGAGTGTTTGCGTGTTCTCATCCGTGCGTGCGTGCGTGCGTGTGTGTGTGTGTGCGTGCGTGTGTGTGTGTGTGCTATAGCCGTGGCGTTGGCTCATGACTGTTCAAAGGTGAGGCCTTGGGTGATGGAGAATAGGATTTTCTTACCTCCTATAAGTACAGAGGAGGATAAAAGTCTGCCGTAACGACCTTGGTATAATGAATGCCTTGCTGATTTCCATGATTTCCCAGGTTCTGTTGCTTCTATGCCCATGGATCTGCATTTCTACAAGAGGGGGGAAAGTGGGAACGTCGTCTCGTCAAACAAGAAACAAAGCACAAGATGAAAATAAATCCCATGTTTGAACCATTATGTGAATGATTATTATCTCCAAAAGAATGCATGAAAACTAATTTTCCAAATGGCATTTTAGGTGACCACTTTGCAGCAATTTTCTCCATCAAAGTTGTAATTTCAAAAGCGATAAATGGCATGTTGTGTTTTGTCCTCTTGAAAGAAATGACAGCATGCAGCTAAAATGTAACGACTCAATATTTCCCCTCATCCGTTGCTGTGGTTGACCTCAAAATATGACTAGATTGCAGTAAATACTACAATAGGTGCAATAAACAAGTGGTAATTGAAGTGATCATCGGTTCCAACAAGATGACGCTCTATTTGCTGTGAACTGCGCGCATTAGTGTTGCGCCATGAGGATATCAAACGCTCCCTTTCAGTCGCGACAGGTCTGCCTCATTAAAGGAGAATCGGAGGCCGGCGTTGATATACAGTCCATTCATCTGGATTACTGACATGAAATCACCTCTCATTTGTGCCGTCTGCCTTGTGCCTGATGCAAGGTGATCGCACTGTGCATGTTTTATGTGCTTCTCAGTGTGTGGGAATGTTAACAGCGATCCTGGAGGATACCAGGTGAAGTGTGCCCTCTACAGGCAACGATCAACACTATGGGGCTTTGAAGGGGGTTAAAAGCTAGTGATTTGGGCCAAAAAAAATAAAAAACACATCTTCTGAGAAGTAAAACATTTTAGGGGAAAAGACTGGTGGCCTTTTTAAAATCACTATTGTAGAACATTTATCTAACAACATACCATAATACCTTTCAGTTCACATGGCACAATAAACTACTGTATATTTTAACTATTCCAATTATCCTATTATTCAATCTGTTTACACTATATTCAGTTAATTATAGGCTGACGTTACCATTAATACTAACTATTCCAGCGTGATGCTTGCTTCAGGCATATCAGAAAAGGCATCTGTTATAAAAGGAATATTTCTTCCTTAAGCTCGAAACATAAAGTACCATTGAAGTCATAATGTCATGAATGTGAGCATAAAGAAAACCTTTTTGACGTGGCGTTCACCACAAGGTTCTTCTCCAACTCCTCTGTACCTCTTTCATTAATATGTGATGAGAGAGAAAATCTCCAAAGGCCTCGATGGGTTGAGGCATTGTTTCTCTTTTAAAGTCATCTCGGATGGAAGACACAAACTTCAGAGCGTCAGTGATGTGCCTAATGAAAGACGTCTCCTCCTCAGTGTCTCTGTTTCACTCGCTGTATTAGGAATCTAAATGTTGACTGAAGACAGTTTGATTCTGTGGCTGTGATTTTTCTTTTTTTTTGCAGGCATGAAATGTAGAACTATGAGAAGACTTAATCACTATCTTGAAGCTGTTTTGTGAGGCACAGCATTTGGTTTCTACGCCTTATTTTAAATTCATATCAAACATGGAGATGTGGAACTCTTTGATCAATGTATTTTTCAAGTAAAAAAAAAAGTATCCTAATCTGGCATTCTGATCTATGGAAAGTTTTTTTTTAGGTTTTCAAATACAAAATACCGACAATTGTATCGCTTTGATCAATAAAAAGCAGACTAAAGTGCACATCAATTTACTATTATGCAGTAACAATATAACAATTATGAGTTACAACATAATAAAATTACAGGAAGGGTTAACATTTGTTGGATTTTTTGTTTGTTTTTGTTTAGTTAATCTGTAATAATAATAATAATAATAATAATAATAATAATAATAATAATAATAATAATAATAATAATAATAATAATAATAATAATAATATACTCCTGGAACCACCACCTTAACGTGGTGGAGGGGTTTGAGTACCCGAATGATCCTGGGAGCTATGTTTACGGAGGCTTCGTGCCCCTGGTAGGGTCTCCCATGGCAAACAGGTCCTAGATGACGGGTCAGACAAAGAGCGGTTCAGAAGCCCCTTTGAGAGACCAACAGGCCCGGCTAGAACCATGAGGCCGTCCTTGTGTGGACCCACCACCTGTAAGAGGAGCCATAAGGGGCTGGTGCAATGTGATTTGGGCAGCTTCAACAGCTGTCCCCACGACCCGGAAACGGCCAAGTGGAAGAAAATGTATGGATGGATGGATGGATGGATGGATGGATGGATGGATGGATGGATAATAATATACTGGCAACATTTGATTGAAGAGTCAAATCAAACAAATGTATGTAACTAATATCAACATTTTTCCATTTGTATCAAAGATGATATTCCCTACAACTATACTATTATGAATGAGGTACGTCTGAATAACTTCTGTCTCTAAGTTGAAAGCAATATTGTTTTTATTTGTTTTTGTTGCATTTCCAGATTTAGCTTGAAATGGTCATTTGGGACATGTTCTCATAAACTGAACACATATAATTTAGACTTTTTTGCAAAACAGAAACCAGCTCAAATATTTTGGATCGGAAGCTCTGAAAAGCACGGGGTATGCATCCAACTGTTTCATATCACTGCTAAGTTTGCTGCTGAACCATTTGCTCTGTACATTCAATACTCAGTTTGGTTAAACATCCAGCCTCCCTCTAGAGTCTGTGCTGTCAACTAACGGCACTAAACGCAGAAATAAAACTTTACAAGAAGCGGAGGGGGGAAAAAAAGTTGTATCTGAACTTAAACACTCCCAAACAACCTTTAAAGACAACCGTTATTTATTGCCTATTCCTCCATGTGAATAGTCTATGGTGGTATGGTCCAAATAACCCTCTATGGTGCATGGCTCCAACAAAACACTTTTAACTTTATTCACTCTCCTTATTAGAGCAGATTGCTTATCGCCTACTTCACAGAGCACCCATATAGCAATCGCTGACAGCAGTAAGGGAAAGCCGTACCCATGATCTCCTCACTAACACTTTCCTACACTAACCAGCTGTCCCCCTGTGGTTTCAGCTCCGGCCAAACCTTTGAAATGTCCTTCAAGGCATGAAAAAAACAACATGCACATTGCTTTGGGTAAAATCCTATTTGTACACTGTAATTACACTTTGAAAAGTTGCAAAGCTTAAAGTTTCGAGACCTTCACTTTTTCCCCGCTCATCTCTGATATTGATTTGGCTCTAAACATATGTGCGGCTCGCTGTTTGAAAGAACAAAGGGGTTTACTCATTACATGCTGCAGCTCAGACGTCTTTGAATGTTTCAGATATGATTCGGTGTTTTTTATCAAGGAAAGCAATCAGAGAAATTCAGTCGATAACTTTAACAACCACGCAACAACCTGTAATTTGCGCACTAGAAAAAATAGAGGCGTTTGTTGTGCATTAGGAGTAATAAGTAATGGGATTTAGCCTGAAAGGTATCCCTGATGGCTGGTGATGAAACAGCTTTAAGACTCTGTATCAGGTCATTATGGTCAACGCAAAATAGAAAATGCTGCTTGGGATTATTCTGATAACATCTGAGAAAGCAATTACACATTGTGATAATTAATTTGAAGCATGCTGTAATGAAGGATTATGTGAACACCCACTTGTTTGACCACTTTGAAGTTGAAGAAAATCAAAAGGGAAATATGTTGCAGACATTATATGAGAACATCAAGGAATACTTCAAGACAATGATAATACAACAAAGGAAATGTATCTCTGTATTTACCATTCCTGTGTTGAGTTTCTTTTTTTTAGGAAAAAGGACATGGGCCGCAGCAGGGTGCAGTCAGGACAGCTTCTCACTGAGAAAAAAACATAAAATTAAGATTTTGTTTTATTTTGTTGTGCATATGATAACTGAAAGTATTTTTCGACACTCTTCGCTTTTAATATTATTGATGTTTAATGGATTGATTAGCTGCCTTTTTGTCATTTTATATAACTATGAATCCCTTTAAATTGCTTTGTGTATGAATTATGCTCTACAAAAAAAACTTGCCCTGCCTAAATGTAGCCTAGGTAAAGAATAAGCTTAAAGTTTGTGGTAAAACGTTTTTAAATCTAAACTACAGCTGTTAATGCAAATACCAACCCTTCGTTTCGAGTAGACACTTCATCAACGTTAAATAATGTTACATGCACCACTTTTGTCGTCATAAAATGCATAAACTACTTGTTGATCAGGATAGCAGAAGAAACCCAAAGCTCTCCATGCCGCTCTGACTGCGCTCACGTGAGATCTCGCGATAGTGTGCGTTGTGATTCAGAAAAGTTATAGCAGGAAGACCATAGAGACACTTGTCGGCGTCAGCTCAACACAATCTGAGAACAGAGATCTTGAGATGTCTTTATTTTGATAATCCCTCGGTGAGTAGAAGCATCTGCGCATCCACGCTGTGTTTTCCGTAGCTCATTCTCTTTGTAGATCCCCTTTTAGCTTATTAGCTTCTTTTTGTAAATAGAGCTAGCCCCATCATCATCCTCATCCTCTGGTCAGTAAACCTGTTTTAATCATCACTTATTCATTTGATGTACGGCAGTGAACCGTCTACTGATCACACTATTTAGCAGCAACGATAATATCACGTAATGCCAATGTTTTAAATCATAGTCGGGTTCAAAGAGGGTTTATTTACGTACTTTCGCCCTAGAGCCGTTGTTGACGCGTTGCTTTCGCGCTGAAATTCAATACAATAGTGCTCTTGAAACGAGGTCATGCACAACACAGATATTTGTGAACAACACGTGATATTGAACGTGTAGTAGTGTGACACAATTTTTCATTTCATCAACTTTGCGAATACACAACTTGGTTTATATCATTGTTAATTTAAGTGAATAACACAAGTAGTATCCATTTTCTGGTTTATAATATTATAAATGTATGTGTTGGTCTTAAGTTCTGTTCTTATGGTATTTGGAATAACCTATCCATCGGTTTTCTGCTGCTTTATTTATTTTTTTATCCACGCACACCTCCTCTAGCTTTTCTGGGGAATCTCAAGGTGTCCCCAGGCCAGCTCAGAGTCATAGTCCCCCCAGCTTGTCTTGGGTCTTCCCAATGGGGCATACCCATGAGCTCGAGTCCTGACAAGAACCAGGAAATACGACCATATTAGTCCAGTGCTCCGGTCTCTGCATTGGCTTCCTGTCACTCAGAGAATAGACTTTAAAACAGCTCTGCTTGTGTACAAGTCATTTCATGGTTTAGCTCCAAAGTACATCTCTGACATGTTACAGCCGTATGAACCATCTCGGGCCCTGAGAACTTCAGGGAGGGGCCTCCTGGTGGTTCCCAGAGTCAATAATAAACACGGTGAGGCTGCGTTTCAGTTTCATGCAGCTAAAATCTGGAACAGTCTTCATGAGGACGTGAGACAGGCCTCAACTCTGACAATGTTCAAATCCAGGATGAAAACAGTTCTGTTTGCCCGTGCATATGACTGAAAGTATTTTATCTGCACTCTTGCCTTTTACTGTAATTGATTAATTTTATATTGATGTCCAGAGGAGAAGGAGCGACAAAAACAGAGGTTAGGTAACTTACTTTTGAACGAGCAAGAAAAATAGTGCTCAAGACAGAGCGAAATAGTGCTCAAGACAGAGCGAGTCAAAACAAGACTTAAAAATGGTGCTCAAGACAGAGCGAGTCACAACAAGAATTAAAAATAGAGCTCAAGACAGAGCGAAATAGTGCTCAAGACAGAGCGAGTCCAAACACGACTTAAAATAGTGCTCAAGACAGAGCGAAATAGTGCTCAAGACAGAGCGAGTCAAAACAAGACTTAAAAATAGTGCTCAAGACAGAGCGAAATAGTGCTCAAGACAGAGCGAGTCAAAACAAGACTTAAAAATAGTGCTCAAGACAGAGCGAATCAAAACAAGACTTAAAAATGCATATAACTGAAAGTATTTTATCTACACTCTTGCCTCTTACTGTAATTGATTAATTCTATGTTGATGTTTTATTGATTGTATTTGTTTTATGCAACTGTGAAGCACTTTGAATTGCCTTGTGTATGAATTGTGCTCTACAAATAAACTTGCCTTGCCTTGCCTTACCCGTAACACCTCCCGAGGGACCGAGAAGCAGTGACTCTACTCTGAGCTCCCACCGGGTGACTGAGCTCCTCACTTTATCTCTAAGGGTGCACCCAGCCACCCTGCGAAGGAAACTTGGGTCGCCTGTGTCCGCGATCTTGCCAACACCACACCGGTCCGTCTGTCGATCTCGCTCCATCCGTCCCTCACTTGAGAACAAGACGCTGAGATACTCTGCGTCTTGTCCTCCACTTGAGTCTTTGCCTCAGGGGGAGGACAATTGGCATATATTATCCACAAAAACGCCATATATGTTTTGCTATAAATTACCACTGATTTCTCCAACAGGTTCATTTCTTGGAGCTGCTGCTAGTATCTAATTATTTATCAGTATCAAGATGCCATCGCCTCAGGTCCTTCAGCCTGTCCTCAAGATGAAGGTGGATGAGCTCTTCCAGACCTGGCTGAGCGAGTCTGCCACACAGTCCATGCTAAAAGACTACCTCTGTCTCATTAAAAGTGGACAGTACACGGGAGCGTGCACAAGTGATGGTGTTGAGAAGAAGACTCTGCCTTTAAATGATAACAACATTGTGCCCCCCGAGAAGAACCAGGCAGAGAAGAAACCTGCTCTTCTTGCAACTTCATCCAGTCCTCCCTCAGCAGCCAACACCACCCTGCCCTCGGGGAGCAGCACTAACACCAGGGTGACCGGGCCTGGTGGAAGAATACTACGCAAATCTGTCAGCGCAAAAAAGGTAAAGCACTCTGTATTCAACCACTATTAATTGCTACAGAAAGAAATGCTTATTGCTGCTTAGAATCACTCTCCCTCAGATGAACTTATAGAAACCATAACACAAGCTTCAACTTGTTTAGTCAGTTATTATAGTAAAATGCTGCAAGGCTTTGTGCAATATTGAATCAAGGCGTGTCAGCGTTTGTGTTGATCTGAACCACCTTATGTAACTGTGAGCATTGCATAACCATAGAACCACAAATTACCTGCAAATTTCTTCTTCTAAGATTTAGAAAGGAGTATTATAGATTATGCACTACATTTGTTTTGTTTATTGTGCAACACACTTTTTGAAGGCATAATACTTTGATTATCTCCACTGGCCACAAGGGGTTGCTGACTATCCTAAAAAAAAAAAAAAGAAGCCTTGAAAGGTCATCCTCCTTTCTTGACACTCGTCGTCACTGTGGGGGTCCCCAAATGTATTTCATCATGTGTGATCCTTTTCCCCCTGCTATTTGTTATATTGACTGTAGTATATTATGCGAGAGTCTGATACACTGTCAGTTTGTTCTTTTGCATGTAATACAACAGCTATTGATTATAGAAATACCAACAGTGCAAATGGTGTCAATTAAACTGTGTAAAAAAAATACTTGTTTGTGCATAAAGAAAAGTAAAGTGGTAGGACCTTATCACTGACAATGCTGTGTGTGATGACAGTGAGACGGGCAGACAGCTGTTTGCACATGCTGCAGAAGAATTTTCCCTCTGCTTCTTGTTGACGTGCTAAACGAAGGCACGAGGACATGTACAAATGGTCACTGATAAACGCTGGTCTTGAAGGTTTGAGATCAAAGTTGGCACCAGGGTTGAGCCAGTGCACTTATAAACCCAGACTATTCAGGCAGAATGACACACTGCAAGGCAAAGAGGAAACTGTAAAAGAAAATGTAATACTTGGCAGTTTAAATTAATCATCAACTTTATTTCTGCCACAATATAAGGACAGAAGAAGCTTGACAGTGGTGCGTGGATCGTTCACAAGAGGCTAATCTTGTGACCACACTCTTCCTTATTATTCATACTAAAAAGCCTGGCCACAGTTGAAGTGAATATCAGACTTTCCTTTGAACAGTTCTCCAGAGCATTTCTGTTACGTTCACAAATCAGATGGCTTTAAGGCAAAACACAAAAAAAAGCTGCTTTTTCTCATTCTCTTGCGTGTTTAACATTGGTTTTTCCAATGAACAATAATAGTTCTGACAGATTTACATAAACTTTAGAAATTCATATCCACGTCTCTTTTCGTACAGTGATCTTTCGCCTCTGTTTCATCCCTGTAACCTTTTAAAGTAAAGCAGCTGCTGAATAGCTTATAGAGTACAGTCTCCTGAGTGTGGCACGCAGCCATTGAGTGTCTTTTCATATTACAGAGACTGTGACATGGGATAAAGTAATACTTCTATTTTAAGACAACAAAATGAACTCCTGCACACAAATGCATTCTTCAAAGGATTAATAAAAAATCTGATGTATGTTGGTGTGATGCTGCTTGGAACAGCTGGTCTGACTTTGACATCAGAACCTGTTATAGATAGCCCCGCTTCCCCCGCTGTGGGCATGAGATACTCAGAACTGTGCTGGTCAGATGAGGTGTGGCAGCACATCCAGCCTCTCAGTAATTTACTCCTGCAGCTACATCTTGTAAAGCTTGTCGTTAACAGAATATGCAGTCAGAGATGTTTTGCTTACAGTAAGATCAGTGCGTGGGATTGTGGATGTGTGTAGCGCTGAGCCTGTAAAACCCACATGGGGGGGGGGAACTCCCAGTGTAGCAGTGTTAATTTCATCGATATTTTGGCGGACTAAAACTAAATTCAAAGTTTTTTATGAGACTAAAACTATGACTAAAATGTCCAGATGTTTTCATTGACTAAGAAGAGAGAGACTAAAATCATCTAAACTTCTGATGACAGTTTGAAATAGCCTCAAATCATTTTAATTAACTGCCAAAGGAACAGCTCTGAGACACCTGGGCAGGCTATCCTCTGTATGTAAAAGTTGCCCATAAAGTTAAGTTACAGTTTTGACATAAAGTAAAAAGAAACGACTGTACTTAAACCAAAAATAAAAGGGCAATCAATGAAGCCTTAAACTATGACTAATTGTACATGTTTTGTCAACTAATTATGAAATAACGATGAACAAACCATCTACACACTATATTAGAAATTAACTATATTTTATTAAATGACATTTCCTTTTGTTGTTGAGACTATATTTTCTGAAGGCCTCCCTTTGTAACAGACGAGTAGCAGGCAGAGACGTGGAAGCTGTTTGAAGAAAGGGCCCAGTCAGGGTCACTTTATCAGAAGTCTGACCTCTTAAGAAGTGCTAAACAGCGTCTCGTGAGTTATCTGGGAGGCACGGTCCACTAACATAGACCTCAAAGTATGACCAAAACATCCAACTTGTTTTTTGTGGAAAGTTTTCTACTATTGACTTTAGCATTGATTTGGTTTGTTTACTTTGCATGCAGAGCAATACAATACAAAAACATTTAAAATCACTTTGTCTGTTGTCAGTGTCGTTGTTGTGTACTGGGGCCCAGCTTCTCATTTGTTCTGACTCATATTTCCATTTGTGTTGATGAAAAAAATGATTTCATAGCTTTATAGCAATCATATAGCCCTACATTGTCAACTTATGAAAGCAGCTTGCTTTTTCCATTTCCATCATATACATGAGGCCTATTCCTAGCTCGTGTTCATATAAATTCCAAATCCTGGTCTCAGACATCAGATTGTGTCAGATTGAGTCTGGGCTTTATGGATTAAATGAGCGCGCTCCTGTTGCCAAATCAGATTTGAGGAACAAGAATACGGTTGTTTATTTTACAGTAGTACTCCACACCTTACAGTTTGACGTGTTCATTCCACCAATGACGCTGAGTGTCTTATTATAGTTATAGGTCACAGGAGTAAAGAACTAAACTGAACTTTTAACAAATCTGAATAGACATCTGCATAGAGTCTTATAATACACTTTTTTGGACATTTGTTTTTTTCTGGCACCAAATTAAAAGAGAGTGACTCCTTTCATAATGCATGTGTTGTGTAATGTAGTGAATGGGATTCACACATGTTTCTGAGTAAAGCAGATTTGGCTGTTTGCAGATTAGACATTCTATAGCCAAGCTCAAGGCCTCATCGATCAGACAAATAAGAGAAGCACCTAGTTTTAGTGTCGCTTGTGCAAACTGGGGAAGCTTTGTTTTGCTGTGGTGCTCTTGAAACGCACAAATTGTAACTTGTGACCACAGTTTGTTGGAATTAAGGCAAAAATCAAATTGTCCAAATTTGATTCTTTCAACTATATGGTTTGTTCTTGTGGTTCTTGTACAAGACAACACCTTGTTATGCTGGCTATGTTGAAATGTTACACCCCCTTAATTACTTTCCGCAAACACGTCATAAATGGCTCAGTGCCACTGTTTTTACCATGTGATGTACTGCTCGTATTTTTTAGGATCTACTCTGTATGTTCTATTTTGTTAAAAGTCGATGGTGAGATAAATGTGTAGAATACATGTTTTCTCCATACTGCTTATCAGGGCTCTGCAGTGTCCTGAGTGGAAGATAACGGGATGTGTGTATTGACAAAAAATATTGGAAACTTGTACAAAGTGGCGCACTGAAGCACAGAGTACGACTTTTTATTTTATTTATTTTTTAAACCACATTAAAAATACCAGGTTCCTAAGCACTTATGGCAAATGGTTGTAATCACTCAGGACCCAGTGACCGGAAAGTCTGTTTGGGGAACTAAAGATAAACTCTTGTCTCTCCTGATCTAATTTCTGAGGTTGCCTAAACAGTGTTTGGCATTGCTTTTATTAGACACAGACTTGTTCACTCATCATTCTTTCATTTTGGCATGCCCCCCTCCTCCTCACTGCCATCTACTATAATAAGATTCGGAATGTCTGGCAGCCCAATGGAAAGAGTGGCCAATTTAGAAACTAAAACAATTTTTGTGATTACACACACGTATTTTTACAGATTTAACATTTTGTAGGTTCAGTGTAATATTTCTTTGTGCTTGGTATTTTGAATATTGTTTTGCGCGTTTTATCATTTTTTTTACACGCATTAATGTAAGATACATGCTTTTTGATAGCATTAGTTAACTTGTATCATACTTTTAAAATTGATAAATGCCCAGACATGTTTTTATCAAAGAAAAAAGGAAAAAAAAAAAGTAGTTGTATGGTGTGGTGGCCAGGAGCTGCAACAACAGATCTGTCTCTTTACATAACCTTCTATGAGCATTAAGGAATGCAAACTGGAAAGGGCAGATCACTTGCTCTCACCCCTCCCACCCCACACGCAGTCAGTCACAGAGGTCCACAGTGCGTCAGTCCTTATCTCCCCAGCCGTGTCGAGGCCAGGGCTCCGGACAGAGTGAGCAGACAGCTGGACTGAGCAGGCAAGACTGACATGGGCAGCACAGCCACAGTAGCAGCTGCTCCCCTGCAATAGAAGGCTCCCAGTCAGACAGAGCACAAGGACAACAACTCGGGACATCCTCTGGCTAGCAGTGATTTGTTCTCTCAGGAGTTGCCCTTCGGATTGAGTTGAGTTTGTTTATGTTCCTGGCAACGTGAAGCGAGAGGATGAGGATGAAAGAGCTCTCTCTACGTCAGGACCCCGACCTGAGGAAGGAGTTGGCCCAGTTGGCGCGAGGTTGTGACTTTGTCCTGCCCTCTCGGTTCAAGAAGAGGCTTAGAGCTTTCCAACAGGGACAGGCAGGTGCTTGTATTTCTACCTCTGGCCGCAAATTTACCGCTGTGTTCATGACGGCTTTAATGTGCAAATCAAAGAGTTCTTTAATTTTTTGTGAAACTTACATTTGTAGTAAAAACTTCACTGCTTGGTTAGTGACAGAGTAAATGTTCCGTTGCAATGTCCTTTTAAATTGCTTCATTTAAAATGTGCAACGTGTCAAAGGGCTTAGCGCTCAATTGGTCTACTAGCATATAGCATCAAGCCACTGTGAGATAGATGGGACAGTGTGGGGCGGGCATCAGGATTTGTTTATGTCCATTTATAGCCATGGCTGACACCAACACACAAGACAGGAGAACACATCAGCAGCAATTGTTTGTTAGAAACTACAACACTGTATCCCAGGAGAGTAACTCTAGAGGTCAGAAGGCCAAGCCAGTTTCACCTCAGATATGCAGCCAAATGCACTTTGTGACAATGTATCAAAGATATGAGAGAAATGAGATTGGTGCAAGTGGACAATTTGATATTGATATCTCTGTCTAATCAAATGAGTGCTTGTTTGAAGTTTCTGTGAGCAGTAGTGTGTTACATGAACAGTGAATCCGATAGATTTGTTGATATTGATGTGTTTGAAGCTTAAGTGTATGGTTGTGCTCTGTTGCAGGACACACTGTTGTGGGGACACACGTTGATAGATCAATTGATTAACAACTATATTCTTGGGGAAGAACGTGTACCAGGGCCGGGACTTTACAATGATGTCTAGCGCTAGAATAAATAGAACAGAGCTGCCATTATTGACACTGCTGACACCCTTTGAGAATGCTGAAACAGAAGGGGTGGTGCACATGATGACACTTTGTTTTCACGTTTAAGCCTCTTAGTAGAGTAAATCTTGATTTGATCTTCAGTTTGGCAAGGTACACTCAAGTGGTATCTAGATAACCTTTGTATTCATTATTATCAAGATTATATCACTAAAACAAATGATGCTTAACATTTTTATTATTATTGATTTATACAGTGAAAACAAACATGGTGGTACAGTGATAACATCTTTATTTTTGATTGTATCTTCAGAGCCTGACATAGATTGTCTTTGTCTCTCAGGCCCAGGTGAGGACGGAGGAGCCTGCCACTACTGCACTGAGTGAAAGCATTCCAAAGTTTTACTTCCCTCAGGGCAGGCCTCAGGCCAATCTCAACATTGACAGCCTCATTTCCAAAATAGAGAAAACGTTTTCTCAGTTTCCAAATGAAAGGGCCACTATTGATGACATGGGGCAGGTTGCCAAGGTGAGAGTTTGATTTGTGACATTTTGGTTTAGCTTTTATTAATTCAGCAAATTATGTTGGTATTTCTGACCGTTTTATTGAGAAAAATAATATTACCCTCCTACAAAAATAGAATGAAAAATATTATGCTTATGTATCATGTTTGTTAATTACAATTGAGCAGTACTATGCCATCATATTTTCTTTGATTTAGAGTGAATCTCTGATTTGTTGCTGTTTGATAGCTTGCCCTGTATTTTTCCCTAGGCCTGTGAGTGTCCTCTCTACTGGAAAGTGCCATTGTTCTGTTTGGCTGGAGGCGACAGGACCGGCTTCGTGTCTGTTCACAAATTTGTGGCTATGTGGAGAAAGTAAGACAATGACTTTTCTCATTACACCACTCTCTCACTCACTGCCAAGAGGCCTATTCTACAATGACCACAAAATCCACATTACATTTCACAGTATTCAAACTTTTGTACCATCAACGTCTTTCAACTTAGTAATGCTTTGTATAGATTTGTGTGTTTAATGATTGTGTACTATGATGCAGGCATGCTCTTGTATTTATGCAAACTTCTAAAGAGCTGGACCAGCAAGGCTTTTGACTGGAGTTCATGAGCCAAATATTCTCCTAGAAAACAGTGCCATCATTTCCATGATTTAAAATTAGCCAGCAATGATCCAGCATTCTAATTTCTGAATGTATTAAACATATCCTTCACCGCTTCATTTTTAGACTTTAGGTCTATGAAAATCCACAGTAGGAAATAACCATGCTACCATCTGTTCTGCCTCTCCTCCACCAGAACGCTGCAGACCTGTCACGATGAGGCCTCTAAATTTGTGCACCTCTTGGCCAAACCCGGCTGTAATTACCTGGAACAGGACGACTTTATTCCACTCCTGCAGGTACTGTGAGCTGCTGCAGTGTGCCAAAGCGGAGGGCAGGCCATGGCACATATGGGTGGTGAAACTGCTGTGGCTTTGGTGCACAAAACTGGACTTCAGGTTTTAGTGTGGCATGAGGTTTTTACATTTGTGCTCAGAATCAGTAATGCACAGGACAGACTTCATGGTCGTTTTGAGGCCATGACTGTTTCCTTGAATATTTTGACCCATCTGAATTGTGTTTGTGCTGAGCCAATTCTTATTCAGGGGTAAACGTTCAGTTGAGCGCTGTTCAGTGGCCTATGGGATGAACCATTACCCGTCCCTGCTCCATTTTACTGAATGTCTCCTTACACTTCCCTGTTTTAACTCTAAACTGTTCTGTTCAATGGAGTCCATGAAATACTCAGTTGACGGGGTGTTAGTTTCTCGTGGTGCTGAACAAAGAACTCTACAGTGTATTTCTCCATTGTGAGATAAATATAGTCCTATCTTACTGAATTCTTAAAGCAGTACTAAGTAACTTGTTTACCTTAATAAATCCTTTTCGTAGTCCCTCAGGGGGTAATACAAGTGGTAATGGGATGATTGGGGGGTCTTTCATCTCCCCCTAGTGCCTCTGGCCAGAAAACCACACTTGCAGCTTCGCTGCCACTGGGTCGGAGTTACCAATACACACTAATTGTAGCGACAACTGTCTCACCTTTGGTCGCTTCTGGGTGCCGGGGGATCCAGGTATAACGCGCTTGATCCGAACACGATATCCAGGCTAAGTTTCATGTTTTGGAGGCAGCGGCGATGGATTGAGGTGCGTGACGGCCCAAGATGATGGTTTGGACAGATTGGACATGGATATTACATGTGGTAGAGGTAGTCTAAGGACCCTAATGGCAAGCGGTAAAAACCGTGCAACCTCCCGTCACCCAAACACCCCATCCACTGGCACCTGGGTATCCATATAGACTTGCCTCCATCCTGCCCCCAAGTGGTGGAATGTAATGTAGGTCAACTACGTCTAATGTAAACAAACGCTTGCAGGCTAGATGAACCATAATGGCTCCTACACTAATGGAATCACGAAGAAGAAGCTAACAGGCTAACGGGCAAAGCTAACTGAGGGCTAGCACCACTTTAACAGTATTTATAGCCAAGTTTGAGATTAAAAAAAATGATCATTGTGAAATTGGATGTGCAATATCCCTCTCTCCCTTTGTCTTTTCTATCAGCGTAGTATTTACTCTCACGGACAATAATGAGTAAAAAAACATAACATGCTACGACACCTGCAGTGGCGCTTATGGCCTCTTGGGGCATGAGTTACTTAGTACTGCTTTTAAAATTGACCACTTGATAAGTTGGCTTAGTTTATTATTGTTCCAGCATCTTATGTCAAACAACCTGCAAGGTTGATTCACCCCCAAAAAAAGATCAAAGGTAATTTATTAAGGCACAATTAATTTCAGAAAGAAATTACAATCGGAAATGCTGGATTGTGCTGCACTGGCTGTTTGTGTTGTCATTGTGTTTGACAGGCTGTTTGTGCTGCACTATAGCTCCACCCCATACCTGCCTCATTTTCATGCTGGCGAAAGCAGCAGGGCTGCACAGAGCACGTTAGCATAGCAGCTGAGATGCCTTGTGGCGCTAACTGTTTAATTTGTTAGCCTACGTTCAGAAAATAGCCTTTGACTGCTTTGATGAATGAAAGGAGGATTGCAGCGGAGTAGATTTGACTGTCCCTGCCTGTTTCCTGTGCGCAGTGATTTATGTGTTTCTTTATGATTGAATTTCTCTGCACAGGAGTTGAAAAAGGCACACTGACCGCCCCAAATAAAGCCTTTTAAATTTCCTTCCCACCTCCACATTTATATGTCAGCTATTTTTTACCAAAGCAGAGAAAAGGATGCCTAATGTAAAAAACATACTACTTAATATTACCAGTAGCTACAATTCATTTGAATCAATGTATTGAACCTTTGACTTCTCATGAAGAGTAAAAGTTATTATATTCTGCTTACAAAATATAGTATATCGTGATGTATTGTTATTCCCCTATACCATTTTTGTTGGATTTGCTTCCAATTTTTTCCAAGCCTGTACATCTTTCACATCATGGTGTCTTCTGCATATAACAGTAGTTCATTTGTTTCAACTTTCATTTTTTTGGCCGGTGATTTTTTTTCCCCAAACACAAGTGCCCATTGTGAATTTGTTTACTGAAAGCAACACGGGTTCTGTTTTCATTTACATTATTTTTTTATGGAAATTGCGGACACTGTGTAATCTCACTTGCTTGTTTTTGCAGGACATAGTGAACTCACACACTGGCCTAGCTTTTCTTAAAGAGGCACCAGATTTTCACTCAAGATACATCACTACGGTATGATCCAATACTGATGCACTTGTTGATTTACATTAATTTCAATTAAATACATTTTCCACTTGTGTTGTCAGGTAATACAAAGAATATTTTATAATGTCAATCGGTCCTGGACAGGAAAAATTACATGTTCTGAACTAAGAAAAAGTAGCTTTCTACAGGTAAATATTTAACAACTTTAGTTTATGCTTAGCCCCCACATTATTAACAATGTACGGTATGTTTTGTTTTGGCAGAATGTGGCATTGCTGGAACAGGAAGAAGATGTAAACCAGTTGACTGACTATTTTTCCTATGAACACTTTTATGTCATTTACTGCAAGTTTTGGGAGTTGGACACAGATCATGATCTCTACATAGACAAAAAAGACTTGGCACGACATAACGACCAAGGTAATAAAACAGCTGTAGGACCGTGGTTCTTTTACCCTCATGTAAGGAATTCAATACAGCTAAACGTTATGCTCTAGATATGACAATGTCTGGAGGTGTTTTAATTTATTTTACATGAAATACAGGATTTAAAGAGTCAAGAGAATTTATAGCATAGTTAAAAGAACGCATGACTTTACCACTTCTTCAGAATGGAAAATCTATAGGATTGATATTTTATAACTTGAAATCTATTTCTATCCCCCACTGTGCAGCTATTTCTCATAAGATAATTGACAGAATATTGTCAGGTACAGTAACAAGGTAAGCTTTCATGGTCTTTTCCTTTTTAATTTAGTTCTTATTAGTTACAATAACCCATTGTTTTAAATTCAGGGACAGAGAGGTGTCGAAGGAGAGACGACTAAGTTATGCTGATTTCGTTTGGTTTCTGCTCTCAGAGGAGGACAAAAAGACAGACACAAGGTATATCTGGATATCTTTACTGTTTAAAGTGCATATCAAAGGTTTTCATTATTTTCTTCGGATGGTACTCTCAGGGTCATCTTCTGTTTAAGACTAGATTAATTTTTATCAGAGATCATTTATTTTATGCTTTTGTGTGTTGTGGTTCAGACATAATTTTGTCCAATTTAGGTTTATTTTCAACCTGGTGTAGTCCTGATTCGGTCGTGATTTAGACCTGATCGTCATTTTGGCCTCGTGACACTTAGAAGGTCAAATATTTGATGAGGTCTCTGTGTGAAAAGTTTGAGAAGGACTGTAAGGGACATGGAAAGAGGGAGAGTGCTATATTTCAAGGATGGAACTGGGCTTCGCATCATTAAAACCGAAATGCTCGTCTTATGTTACATCTTGTGCTCGAGTTCAGTTCGGATGTGAAAAAATAGTTTCATAAAAATGTCGAACAAGGGAAAACTTAAAATAAAGTAAATATTAGGACATGGACGATACACTTTTGTCACGATCCGATATGTGTCACGAGACTCGGGCCGATCCGATCCGATAGGAAGTAATTATGATAAGTAATAGGTTTACCTTAAAATTTGTAAAAAGAAAACAGCCATGTGTCCGAAGTTTATAAACCAAAAGCCATTTGACATTTACTGAAGTGTTAGGCTTGAAAAGTGCACTAACACAAAATGTATCTGTGTAACTGTGTAATGTGCTGTGTAGCGGTTGCTGAAAAAAAACAAGATAGCATGATAAAAATGGCTCCAAACACAAGTACTGAAAGTATTGCGATACTTGATAATTGATACTTGGTATTGCAGCAAAAAGTATGGCGATACGCTATTTTAATCTTTTCCCTAATAGCTATGTTTTCATTAGTCTAACCCGTCATATGCTGTCTTATGGTAATGCTGCAGTTTTCCTCACTCTATTGTCCTTCCCCAGTATAGAGTACTGGTTCCGATGCATGGACTTGGATGGTGACGGGGTGCTCAGTATGTACGAGCTGGAGTACTTCTACGACGAACAGTGTCTGAAACTGGAAGCCATGGCCATCGAGCCGCTTCCCTTTGAAGACTGCCTCTGCCAAATGCTCGACCTCGTCAAGCCTGAGGTCAAGGGTGAGATCCCATTTTCCATTTATACAGACTCTAGGGGTTCACAACGGGCTACCCACTATTTTCTCAGCAGCCCTCACAGGAAGCCTCTTAACAAATTCCTCTAACACTTAGCTGGAGCACTCTGCCATTAGGCGACGCGGGTCTAAAGTGAGGGTGCACATGCTTAGAATTGAGAGCCACATGAATGTGACCCAGAGTCGACCTGGTGGCCTGCTGTATCCATAGAGCTGTGTGCTGTACATGTAACGGGAGAGGCAACGCGCTTCTTACACCACATGTCAGGACACACACTTTTATGCAATAGGGCTGCACGTTTTTGGAATAATATCTTATTGCTTCTTCTGACAACACTTTTCTGATGAGCATTGCGATTAGAGTTGCAATTTATCGTAAAATCAAGATGCAGTTCACTGTGCACATTTTCACCGTGAACGTGTGAGAGGACTGAAACATGACCTGCAAATCTAACACATGAATCACACATTTAAGAACATGTTTGTAGAAGTCGAAATGACTGGGTGAAATTATTTGCGCTTTGCTAATTGTAAACATATAATGTGATTTTAATATATTCATTCAGAAAAGATCACGTTGCGGGATCTGAAGAGGTGCAAGCTTGCCCACATATTTTTTGACACGTTCTTCAATATCGAGAAGTACTTGGAACATGAGCAAAGGGATCCGTTCTCTGTCATAAAGGTATTCAACAGCATTTTTGTTTTGTTTTTTTAATCAGAACAAATGATTTTTATGTTGCCTTTAAATGTGATTTCAGGAGGTGGAGTCTGACGGCCAGGAGATGTCCGACTGGGAAAAATACGCAGCCGAGGAGTATGATATTCTTGTCGCTGAAGAAGCTGCCAACGAGCAGTGCAACGATGTGTAAGTTTACATTACTAATTGAATAAAATGAAAACAATCACGACATTTGAACAGAACTGCACATGTCTGTACACTGGAGGAGTGAGCCTTGGTGTCTGTAGGGGTCAGTGTGAGATAGGCTGCTGATAGGTATGTTGTATGACGCTTTTAGGAACACCACTGACTTCTAAAGAAAGACTGTTAACCAGAGCAGGTAAGACACGCAGGGAACCAGGGATTAAACGTGATCCTTCTTTCTCCTGGGAGGGTCAAGTCCTAGACTCACCCCTGAGGTTCCTCACTACCCCCCCCACGTTTTTATGTCGATGTCTTCATGACTGTTCTTTGGTGTCACACAAATGAGCAGTTTGGTTTTTAGGGATGGGACGGTAAGAGATTTCCAAAAATACCAAGGTATAACGATATACAGGGATCTCATATTATAATGCTCCAAGTTCAAATAATGAAATTACTTGAAATACCATATTATTTCAGATCTTGAATTCATTTTTTTTTTACATTTTGAAAGTAAAATAAGTTCTCTTACATTTTCACATAGAATTAATAAGCATTAGTAATCATTTTAGGGTTAGGGTAAGGGTTAGGTTAAGGGTTGGCTATGTGTTGGCGTATTATTAATGGCCTATTAATATGTTAACAGATAAAAGCATAGTAAGCAGTGTGTTAAAACTTTACAATCATATTATTAATGCTTATTAATACCTTATTAATGCTTAACGAGAACACCTTAATATAAAGCGTTACCGAAAATAATTAAGATCCAGTTCATATGTATGTGTGTTTTGGACAGAAAGTTGAAAGAAAAAATAGCATTTTTACACCATCAAACTCCCCGGCATCACTGTATGTATATGGCATTCTTATTTTGCAGTGAAACCAGTTATCGCCCCATCCCTCTTTGTTTTGAACAGTCTAAACTGTTGGTCCCTTCATGTGGTGCTCCTCTGTTTCTGTCCAGACCTGCTTGCTTTGCACTGTACTTGCTTATTGTAACACAGTGTCTTTCTTCTGTTTAGATATGACAATCCTTTGCTCATCACCAGTGAGGTGGGCTTCACAAAAAGACACTTCTTTGAGATCCCCAGTCCCCACGGCGATTTGGACGAATATGAATACGACAATAACTTGGAATGACCTGTAGCATTTCCCCACAATTCCACTGGGCACATTGTAGACTCTGGACACTCAAGAATGCACCCAAATGTGCAGTACACACCAAGGTACATGGTGAAAGCAGCACTTGAGGTTTTGCACATTCTCCAGTGCATTGTAGTGTTTCGGACAGTGACATTATTTATAGGTCAAGCAAGTGAAAACTCTGTCTCACAAAGAAGAGTTGGGTTTCTTTTCTATACTTTTAGGGTTAAAACTTGCGTGACGTAAGCTATGAAATATTTAACACCTTTGAATTCACTTTTACACACAAAAATGTCAAGTTCAGGTAGAGACTAAATTGTCATCATTGGTAAAGCACACATTCCAATGATCCGTAATTCACAATTAAGTTAATATTGTACAGTTTCCTATTTATTTTGTCATGAACGTTTGTGTGATTTTTCTTTTCAATAACGTCTCTGTAAATAGTGTGTGGTGTTGTAAATTATTTAAACTTTTCTATGAAGTACTTTGTGCTTTCATGAACAAAATAACCCAGGTGATTTATTTTTATTCATTCGTTTAAAAAATATAATAAAGTTTTGCTTAATATACTACTATCGCTGGCATTTTCTTTTAAAGAGCTGGAAATGGAGCAGTAATTTAGTCAAATCATCTATTGTAATGAACTGCAAAAAATCTGAATTAATTAAATGCTGAAATATTTCATTTCAGATCATTCAAAAGTACTCAAACACAATTTGCATTTAGCACAATTTAATACTTATAATTTATGATAAAGTGTCAGGCAGGAAACTTAGGCTTGTGCATTGAATAAAAACGCTACAGAGACGGTGAAGTAGAAGCATCAGAGAAGAAATATACATATAAAGCAGAAAATTACTTTGAAAAAGTCCCGTGTTTCAAATGTTTAAAAAAAAGACCAACACCAATAATGTATATGTGCATCCCTCATTAAAACATTCTTCTCAATTGATCAAAAAGATGCTGGCACTTTGAATTTAGGAAAATCCCCTTGTATCAGGCACCCATGTACAAATTATTAACATAGTAATGGAAGATTTGAAAAGGGAATGCACAACATTAAATGGTAAAAGTCTTTTTAATCCATGATAAACCTTTAGTGACATAAAATACCACTCTATAAAAATAATGTTCATTTACAAACACAATTAACTGTAGCTTGATACAAAATTCTTCCTTATCAAAAAAGACTGTTTATAAGGTGCAAAATAAAAATCTTCAGAAGGTGAGTCCCTGGCTTAAAAAGTACCAAAGTCTTAAAGTTCCACATCCACGGTCTCCTCTTCGGCTTCATGGTTAGTGCTGAGGACCAGTGTCTCAAAATTCAATTGTCTTACCGGCGGATTCCCGGACACAAAGAAAGGATCCATGTCTGCAACAGGAGTGCTGTGGAGAAAGGTTTTGACACGTGTTTATTTATTTCTATTGTGGAAACAAACTGAATATCAATAATAATAATCTTACCTTGGACTAAAACTGAGTCTTTGAGCTTTACTTGGAGTTTTACTTGTGTCAGCTGGGCTGAATGGACATGGAGACTTTTTACCTGTAAATCAAAATTCAAGTTACTTTACTAATTTGGTCACATGACAGTTTGCATTTCTTCCTTCTTTTGAGGACTTTGCACAGCTCAAATTTTGAATGATAAATTAATTGAAATTTCATCACAATATCAACAATGGCCAAACTCAAATAGTGTTATGGGGCTTGTTAATCGTCAGGTATACAGCCAGTTCTGTGGCAATAACAGCACCTAGTTTGGCGTTTGGAGGAGTACAACTACATGTGTGTTGAAAGGAGTGGAAAGCATTTGTTTTTTGTTTAAGCTGAGGTTCATTTGTCTTTAAAAAAAAAAAAGAAAAAAAATCAATACTCTGCTCTACTGAAAATGCAGAACAGCTAAATTGATCATTTCTATAAAAGGGTTTCAAGTTTAAATGAGTCCTAATTTTACATCACTTGATTGCAGATTGTGTGTGTTTGTACCTTCTTGCTTGGATTTGGAGCAGGTAGAGCGAGGTTGTGGCTTCTTATCGGAGCTAGCGTGGGACACAGCATCCTCCCCTTCTGCTGCTGCCAATAAAGACGTGCGATAGTGCCCCAGCGGCTGCCAGCTCTCCTCCCTGAGGTCAACAATGTGCCCTGCCGTGTGCTTCTGCAGGTAACCCAACCTGTAACAACATGAGCAGACTCTGCAGAAAAACCTCCTGAAGCATTTTTGCGTGTTCTCAAATGACACTTACATTGTCTTCTTGTCAGGTTTGAGCAGTTTACCGGAGAATTCACTGAGGATGAACAAGTAGGACAGGTACACTGGTGTTTGTGTTTCTGCTGTCTGGTTAAACCCTTGAAACACAAAGTCAATTCCACTCCTGCACACATAAACAATAGGCTTTAAATTATCATGCGTAAATAGAGAAGATAAAACATGCTTTAGGACCTGTGAATCATGACGAGGCATTCGCGAAACTTCATGAGATCCCCAAAAGTCATGGCGAAGCGACGGGCCAGCTCTTTGATGCTGGTGAAGGTTTGAACCCCAGGGTGTGTTCTTCCTCCACTCTCCTGCTCGTGCTTTAAACGTATGAACAGCTGAGGAAGATACAAAACATTATATCCCCTAACGACCATTAACGTGTCCTGTAAATGTGTGGGACTGCACCTGGTGCAAAGACAGGACCAGTGTCCGAGTGCTCTCAGTCTTATCCGTCTGTCTTGTCCTGCACAGCGTCTCCTTGATGATGTCTCCGAAGTCATTGTAATGCTGCAGAAAGAGGAGAGGCCATAATGGTCTAGTGTCTCCCATTAAACACCTTTGTGTCATCTCAAATCTTTGCATTATCCTCCAAAGTAATTTTGAAAAGTTCAATAAAGTAACATCAAGAATATTCCTGAAAGTAACTATGCAATATTTTAGGAAAACTGTCAATTATACAACTATACACTCAACTGTGTTACCTTGACATAGCACATAAAGACTTCAGCAGCCGTGCTCATCTCCAGAATCCCATGCACTATGAGCTTGCAGAAAGCTGCCAGCTGATTTCTCCGTTTGTGGAGGTCCTCCAGCTTTTCAACTTCAGAGTCCTCAGTGTCTGTGCAGCCAGATGGAAGTGATGTATGGGAAGAGGATGTAAAGTGGTCAAGAAGGAAAAGTAAGTGGAGTTATTAATCATGAGAAGTCCCAGAATCGAAAAGAAAAGAACAAAGACAGAGAAAAGTGTTTGAGTCACTGTGAGGACAATGGCTTTAACAGGTGGAAATCAAAGATAACATGAGAGTGGAGTTATGGTTGTGACACCATGTGGCTTCAATCTTTCACAGGCCTAATAAAATAGGCTCGGAGGTGAGCCAAAGTTAATGGAATTTTCTCACAAAAAGAGATTACCCTGATATTATGATTTAACTCCGTACTCCTACCCTCTATGTGATCCCTGATCCAGGGGCTAATAGAAAACTGTCGATACAAC
Organism: Gobius niger; assembly: GCF_951799975.1. Taxonomy (NCBI): domain Eukaryota; kingdom Metazoa; phylum Chordata; class Actinopteri; order Gobiiformes; family Gobiidae; genus Gobius; species Gobius niger. The sequence goes on from NC_136860.1 coordinate 22,210,073, forward strand.
AGAACAGTCACCATCCAAATACATTCAAATAAAAGCTTTTTATTACATGCACAAAACCCAATGATTCCATATTGCATTCAGTTGAACATTTGGGAGATTCTCACCACCACAGACATTGGCTAACCCACATTTCATTTGAGTAAAAATATCACTGTTTTTGAAGCAGTACTAATGCATTATGTCAGAAAGTTGTAATTGGGCTATGTATCAAACGAGTCTTTCTGTCTTTCAACTCAGCTAGGCCATGATTCTGCTCTCTGCATTGTCCTAACCTTCACCATATCCCTTTTCTGTAAATATTAGCTTAATAAACCCAAATAAACTTCAATATGAGTGTCGTCCAATAGGAATTTGCGGTGCGTGGCTTATGGCACAACTGCATTCGAAAATGGAACGAGCAAACACTTGTATGTTTATGTCATTTAGCTTAAACATCTCGATTGTAGTCAACTTTAAAAGCTTTTATCAAGTGCTTCTGATCCTGTGCTCTTCAGCAAATAAGGAATAAAGACAGAGTGACAGTGCCATCTGCTGGTGGACACAGGATACTGCAAATCCAAGTGAAATACTTTATTATTTTACAATGATTATTATGTGACTTATGTGGGAAACAATCATAGTTGTCGTATTGTGCCCTGAGCTCATATCAAGGAAAAACAAATGGTAGAGCAGGTGAACGTTATAGGGAAAGTGTTTGTGTCAAGAAGTAAAATTGATGTTAAATAAATCATTGCAGAACACGGTGACTGCTGACTCACCTGTGCTTTGACTGTCACACACTGGAGTGGCAAAGATGTGGCTGGTCACAAAGGTCAACAGCGCCCTCTGCAGTTTGGGACTGGGAGTGTACAGTAAAGGACCAAAGCAGGTTGGATCCCACACATTGGTCTGGTATGAATGAGCTGTCAGGACGTCACATATGCCCAGAAAAGCCTGCAGTGAAAACATAATCTCTGTTTATAATGTAGAAAGTGACAACTACAGTATTATCGTGACATTATTTTGAAAAACCCACCTGTTGCCTCACAGTGTCATCGCAGTTAGAAAGATATCGCTGACTACTTTCACAAAACTGACGCAACTGTAGCCTCTGGGCCAGTGCCTTCTCCTAAAACCATATACATTAAATAAATAATACATTAAATTGGGAATGCCAAATGGAAGTAGAAACTTGCCTTGGAAGTTAGAGTTTCACTGCTTGTGTTAAGTGACCAGAGCAGGGCGTAACAAAGACACTGCAAAACCTCCAATTGCACCTTTATTCAAAACAAATGAACTGATTCATTTATCATTTATTTTATGCAAAAATTGTTTGCTTTTTTGTTTTTCTGGATGTGTAGTGACTGTACCTGAGCTGGCAGTCCAGTCTTATCCACAGATACGAGAGGGAATAGAAGCTCAAAAAGATTCCACTTAGACAAGTCATGACAACTGTAATAGCGGACAATCACACAGATCAGTTATCCATTGCAAAATACATTGCTAGGCTATTCTTTATTTGTTCTTACTTGTGAAAAGCTCTGAGTCTCTTTATAGTAGATACAAATCTTTCAGTTTTTTCACTGTCCACTGAGAAAGTGTCCTCCTATAACAAGCAGGTTATGTCAGAGTTTATATCATACCACAATAAAAAATTCATACAGCGAAATGGAATACCTACCTTTGCTGCATCTTCCAGAAATAACTTAAGCTGGTTCACCCAGTTTTGGACCATCGTATCTCTGGCAGGTTGGGCCATAGAGCACCAGGACGTCCCGTCAGCAGACAGGCTGAGGTAGGACCGAGCTGCAGTCTCCAAAACATCAGCATCACAATGGACGTCTACAACTGCTCTCATCTCTGATAACAGCTCTGACAGCAACTGGGACAAAACACAGGGCACAGAAGTATTGTCAGTGATTGGATGAGAAAATGTAGACGGATTTGTTAAGTAATAAAATTTGAAACCTGATCTTTTTCTGCCAATGGGAAGTCAGGGAGGAAGAACTGGGGAATCTTCATGAGCAGCACAACAACATCTTCACGCCTTAAAAACTGTCAACACACAAAGAGACATCAAAAGATTTTGGAACAAAACCATATTCTAAAATTTGTGCCCAAACTTCAGTTCACTACCTTTTTGAGTAACTTGGGAAGCACCTCAAGAAAATGTTCAGTGAGTTTGGCCGAGTCATCGAGTTGGACCCTCTTTTCTCTGACACTAGTCACCTATTAAAATAAAACATTGTATACAAATTTGATTTGAATAAAGATGATTATCTGAAAAAGAAAAAGAAAAACCTTTTTGACTCCACTCCTTCCAACATGTCCTGGGCCTTCTGATGCCTGACGCACTGAAGCCACCAGGATCTCAACCAAGATGTTTTCCTCTGTCTCAGTTAGAGCTGTGAAATAGAGGGAATGTTGTTAAATGTTGTCCAGCTGTTTAGAATTAGACATATAACCAAACAGTGTTATTTTAAGACAAATAATTGAGACATAAACGTTGTTAAAGTGTGATTTGTGCCTCTCAGAAAGTGTGGCAGATAGACATATAATCTATCTAACTCCCAATTATATGTCTTTAGTGGGGAAATAATGGCTCACAATGAATAAATAGAAGAAGGTGTCTACAGTAGTTCTTAACTGCTGTGTAATTCCTGAAAACTTAAACTTGAAATTGCGTACCTGTGCTTGTTGAGGGGAGGTCCTGCAGTAGTATGGAAGCGATTGTGGGCCAGTCTTTTAGAAGAGCACTGCAACAGTCCCACAGACTGTCCACGAGGTAAACAACATGCTGGTGCAGCTGTGGAGGTCACATATCAGGGATCAACATATCTGATTAACATCTTGATTCAAAAAGTCCCCACAGTATACCTTAGACTCCTGGTAAAAGTCAAGTAGTGCCTTTAATTTAACAAACATGTGTTCTTTATGAGCTTCCTCCGCATTTTTCCCATCCTGAGTGTCTGGCGAGGTGTTTAGGAGCCTAAAAGACACAAATGATATTGTAAAGTCTCTTTGTATGTCAGGTGGTTCTTCAAAAGTTTACCTTAAGAACAGAAGCTCCCCAGCAGCGGCAGCTAGGGGGCGTTGTGAGGCGTAAACAAACTGGAACAGCTGCCTGTAGTCACTCTGACTGAGCACCCCTTCAGCTTCACTATGATGAAATGATAACATTAAACACATGTAAAACTAAACAGGTAATCAGCTTTATATCTTACTTGGAAATGAGAACAAGTAATTTCATACTCTGCACTGCCACCTCCGTGTCCTTATCCAAAGCCATGGAGATCATCCGCTCCTGAAGCACACATTTATAACATAATTTTAAAGCAATGCTTTACTAAGCAAAAGAGGAAATGCACATTTGCAATGCCCTATTGCCATTGCTCACTTGGATAATTACCTTGAAGCGACAGGTGAAAAGATCAAGTTTTGGAAAGAGTGTCGGATCCCCATATAACTCCTGTAGACCCAACACGCACTTGAGCCGCACATCTGCATTCTGTAAAAAGAATATTGCATTTTATTGTTGACATATAACTACTACTTACTGTGTGTAATTTACCTTGTCATGCATCATCCAGCCCATGTACTTGAGGTAATTATCATTGAGAAAGACAGTGTTGTAGTTCTTCATCCAAGCGGACAACTCCTCCATGCAAATCGAGCGGATTTCTGGAAGCACGTCCCTACCACAGCACACATAGAAGTAGTGGTATTGACAAATTTATAATAACTATATTTGCACACGCTTTGAGAAAGCCTGAACTCCACTTTGGACTAATTCAACACAAACAATATGAAAAGCAAGGTTTACCGATATCGCTTGAGAAATACGCCTTTAAAGATGACATCCATCATACTCTCAATCTCAGCCCTCTTCTCCTCAAGCTGAAAGCGCATAACAAAAAGAGGCCACGCATTAGGAGAACACAATTAAATCTGCTTCAAATAAAACAAGCATCACCTGAGTTATCTTCTTCTGAATCCCTTTGATTTGTGGAGAGTTTTTCTGTCTCACAGTCTTAGACCTTTGCACCGCGCACAACTTCTGACTGTTCTCAATGCCGACGCTCAGACTGAGAGCAACATGCACCAGTGAGCTGAGCAGCTTCACAGCTGATAAACAACATGCACACAAAGCATGTTAGCTTAAAACTGAGGTATATAATATTAAAGGGGGTAAATCTCACTCAAACATTAAATAAATCAATTGAAATCCCATAGACCTTATCTTTAGAGAGTCTAGTGTGTGCGTTCAGAGATTTTGTTTGATACCTGCCAGTGTGCAGGTGTGTCTGAAGGCCCGCACAGAGGAGTCAGACAGCTGAGTGAACAGAGACAGCAGGGCGTTCATCAGGTAACTGTCGAACAGGACACTGTGCTGAAACTGAGCCACCAACACCGACATGAAGTCACACAGCTCTGAGTGAAACCAGCGACCGCACGGCCCTGACTGGACCAAAGGGTACTCCACGTCCTGGAAAAATAATGTCAGCATTTATGAGGAGGTTTTATGGCAAAATGTTAGTAATGTAATGTTCTTTGGGGCATAGTATAGCAATAACAGCCATAGATGGTGAGAGACCTGTGGATAGACATTGTTTGGCAACTTTCATGGCCCACATTCATTTCCTGTGGACAACTATTTTAGACCGAACAATTAACATGTACTTGTTTTGAATAGTTTGCATAACGTTAAAGCCACACTGAGGAAGATTCCTGGTTGTACAACAGTATATGGAACTGTCACAAAACCAAAACAAACATGCTACTAATGATCAGTTAGATACCGACAATGCTACTTGTTAATATATGTCAATATAAAGCATAGGAGGACCTAATGTATTAAATCTCATGTTTGGTTTCCTGTAGTCAAAGCAAATCAGCTAAGTATCGAGGCATTCCTGTTGCTCACAGTGAAGATGTTTTCTGAGGCATTTCTAACAACACCCATAATAAGATTATGCTTCCATATTACTCTATTTACAGGATGAAATGTACTGTTTGTTACAAAGTGCAGCTTTAAAACAACAAAAAAGAAAGGAAATACTGACCCCATCCAAAGGCCAAGTAACCGTAAGTATCCATGGAAAAGCCAGAAACCTCTTATATTGAAGACCAGAAGCCTGAAACACAAAGCATTCTATGTATACATTGAGAATGATATACAGTGGGAACCAGATGTTTACCGACACTAAAAAAAGACACATAAGCATTTTTTTCTCAGTGTCTGACAAGAAACCAGAATTAACTTTTTTTTAGGTCAATTAGAATTTTCTAAAATATTTCTATTTGCTAAATAAAGTTAAAAAAAAAAAAGATTGAAATTTCCAGCCATCATACAAATCAGAAAGAAGGCGGGTTCTGTGTCCCAGAGATGAACGTGCTGGTTTGAAATGTGAATATCAACCCAAGAACAAATGCAAAAGACCTGGTGAAGATGCTGAACCTGGTAAGAGTTTGTCATTATCCAGAGTGAAACAAGTACTGGACCGACATGGCCTGAGAGGAAGAAGCTCTTCTCCAAAGCAAACATAAAAAAGTCAGATTGGAGTTTGCAAATCCACGCAAGGATGAAGACTTTAATTTTTGGAGACTTATCTTGTAGTCTGACGGAAAAAAAATTGGTCACATTCGGATGAAAAAGGGGGAGTCTTGCAACCTGAGAACACCATCCCAACTTTGACATACGGGGTTGGCAGCATCATGCTGTGGGGCTGTTTTGCAGCGGGAGGGACTGGTGCACTTCACAAAATAGATAATAATGATAATAATAATACATCAAACTTGTATAGCACTTTTTTGGACACTCAAAGACACTTCACATGGGGAATAAAACAAAAAAGGGGGTTATGGAAAAGCCAGCGTGAAGAGGTGGGGTTTTACTAGTACTGATTTGAAGTTTGGTAGTGAGTCAGAGTTTCTAGATGACATCATGAAGAAAGAACACTGTGGAAAAATTAGAGCAACATCTCAAGACATCAGCCAGGACGTTAAAGCTTGGGCGCAGATGGGTCTTCCAAATGGACAATTCCCAAAGCATACTGCCAAACTAGTTACAAAGTGGTTTATGGATAACACAGCCAATGTTTTGAAGTGGTCATCACAATGTCTTGATCTCAATCCAGTTGAAAATGTATGGGCAGAGCTGAAAAGGTATGTGCATGCAAGGTAGCCTACAAATGTGGCTCAGTTACACCAGTTCTGTTTGGACAAATTGACCAAAACTCCTGCCAACTATTGTGAGAAGCTTGTGGAAGGATATCCAAAACTTCTGACTCAAAATATACAGTTTAAAGGCAATCCTACCAATTACATTACACCAATTACATCTGGTTCTCACTGTATGTTTTTTTTTTCTTTTCTTTTTTTACCTCATCCAGTTTCTCCACCATCTTACTCTTGATGCTACTGCCATCTTTACTGTGACAGATTTCTGCAGCCACCATACCTGGAGAAATACCATGTGATTTACGGTATTGTTGATTATTTGTGGATGTGGAGTTGGATTGCCACTGACCTTTGCAACCACAGCACTGGATGAAAAAACTAATGAGATCCAGAATGGAGGGGTCTCTCTCCTTCTCATAGGCTTCAATCCAGTCATCTATCACAGCCTGGTCATAAATCACAAGCAGAAAACAGTTTTTGTGTTTCACTGATAAATATCACATTATTGTAATAAGTCATAAAAAATTAGGGCTTTGAATCAAAAGTGCATGTGACAACGTGCAAAAAACAAAACAAAACATGTATTCGTCTTTGGGTGGCTAGTGTTTCTTTAATTCTTTATTTAAGGATCCCCATTAGAAAAAATAATCCCTGTTATCTAAGTTATTCCGGTTATGCCGGTAAATATGTGTAATCCTTCACTTTCATTTTCATTCTGACGTAAGGGTGCTGCACCACCCACAGAATCCCTCCCGCTCACGGTCTTATATTCAAGAAGCCGCAATTTAACACAAAATCACTCAAGTCATCCACACATCTGACTGAGATTTAAACATATTTTGCAATCACTGCCAAAATAAAAAGATCTTGGTAGTTAAAAATGTGCAAAGGTTGAGTTGAAGGCCCCTGAGTAAACCATTTCCACATCACACTTCACACACATGTGCGATTTTATAGTGACGGAATAAATTATGAGTCATAACTTTCTCAACTTAACTTCCTTAGCCTTGTTTTGGTCCTGACTTGTTATTTTTTTATTCTTGTTTTGACACAATTTTAGGCAAAAAAATAAGAACTACTGTAGTTCAGCAAACTTATGCAATAGGACAGTTACCAATTATCGCAAATTTGTTTCTTCTTTCGTGCTGATCTAATGTCTTTGGACAGCAGGGAAAGCCACAAAGACAGCCATTTGCAACATGAGAGAAATGTACTCCGCTTTACTGTTTGTTCATCCGTGTTTGGAAGCTACTGTGAATTTACCTTCATGGCACTGCGGCCCATGCTTATCACCTCGAAAAGAGACACCGCCTCCCCATCTTCTTGTTTATCGTGGCTACCTCCTGCTCGGCTTCCGCTGCCCCGGTCCGCTTTGGCGTTTTGGCCTTTGACACTTTTCGGAGTGGTCTGGGCTCTTTTTCTTCTTTTCTGTGGCTAACCAGTTGACAAAATTTTAACATCAGGTGAAATACTGACTACACTAATATTCTGCACTTACCACATTCTTCTGTTTATTTTCATTCCCAGAGTCATCCTCAGACTGATGATGGGTCGCACAACTGGTGTCTTTGTCACAAGGTGTTTTGCTGTAAACCAAGAAATTATTATTATTATTATTATTATTATTATTATTATTATTATTATTATTATTATTATTATTACTGCCTTGTATTTAGCCACACAGTCATAACCCAGCTCCTACCTTTGCTCAGTGAGCCTCAACGCAGCTGAAGTTTTTGGATCTTGTATCATATCCTCCTCAAGAATGTATACATGGATTCAGTGTGACGAAGTACATTTGTAGTAACCCAGGTTTAATCTGAAGAAAGAACAATGATTAATTAATAATATTAATAATTGTTGAGGTATCTATTATATAATATAAAATGTTGAGCAAAACAAAACAAGTGACAGGCCAAACAGTGTTAGTTTTCCACTTAAGCCAAAATAACCTCTTTTACTCATGAGCCAATGTTGCCAGTTCAGTTTAATACCTACATCTGATTTACAAAAGAACATTTAAACCAATAAACATTTAGGCTACCACAAACCTGAAACATGCAGCTAGTAAAAACACAAGGTGGCTAGTAACGTTTGAAAAAGATTTGCCACAGTAAGTGAGCAAGGAAGTTCATGTTTATGCATTGTCGGTTTATAAGTGTTGGAGCAAAAAGCTTTACCGCACGTGTAGGCTAATCTTTGCATGTGGATCTGGAATTAAAGATGTAAAAACTCATGCAAAAGGAAAGTGCAAATGTCAGGACCGTGAGAGTTGCAGACATAATACTATTCTATTCTGCGTGCCTCGCTCCATAGGGAGAAGCTGCTAAATCCCAGGTTTGCCCAAGGGCTCTTAGGCAGTTGAAAACCAGCAACCTTTACCCGACGGAGTTAAACTCAGGTGAGAAAACCTCCTGTGCCCTCATATCCTCTCATGGAAAGTAGCTATGTGGTTGTTACAATGTAACTGACACACAGGTAAGACAAAACTTTTCCATCTTACCTCTTTATGTCCATGCATCCTCCTGTTGTGTCTAGTGATGAGCAATCTAATTCGTAAAGGAGGTCTGAACAAAATAAGTGCAATATTTTCATGGGTATATTTTTCTTCTTTACTGTAGCTCTCATAACCAAGCCCCTGGACAGCCTAACCCGCGCTGATTGGATGAGAAATTAATTGTACGCATTTGATTTGCTTCTGGATGTGTCAGTCGCGGTCTGGGCCCACCTCTCGCGGCTGTTGCGGACACGCGCGCCGTCCGGTTTCTGGAGACACATACCTCAGCTCCAACCCGCTTACTGACGCCCGCTGAGCGGCAGGGGGCGCTGTTGCCCGTGCGTTCACACAGCCAGGAGGAAAATGCCGCTTCACATCGAGTTATACCTGTGTTTTATATCAGGTTATATTTATTTTAGGCGCGACTTTAACAGGAGGCTGGTATAGTGGAACATCCACTTTGTAACAATTTCCGATTACTTTAATTGAATTGTTTTCAACATTTTTCATCTACATTTATTGATCTCCCAATATCTCTACAAAATGCAATTTAATAGCGCAGTTAATTAAAACAAGATGTCATTAGTGTTTAAGCGCTCATGAACAGTCGCATCTAAGCAGTAAAGCCCAAGGCTCTTTTAAATTCCAGCATAATCTTGATGATGAGTCAGATTTGATTGTCATTTTGGCCATAAAAACACTTACAAATACTGTGGACTCATTGAAGGAAGCGTTGTTTTCTGATACTTGAACGCCAGAGTAAACCATCTCCACATCACACTTCACGCATGTATACAACTTTATAGTGATGGATTAACTTACACATATTAATATTGCATTTTTTTTTAATTATTATTATTTGTTCAGGTAAAAATTACATTAGTGCAAGAAAAGGTGGCCTTACATTCATGTCTACACAATCCTAATCAGACAGTCAATAAAACACAATGCAATCCTGGTACAGTCACTGTAATACAAATATGTAGCACCTTTTACAGGTAAGTACGGGTAGGCCTATAATGGAGTGTGCATCAGTGGCCTGTTCCTCGTGGGTCTGGACAAGAACTGGGAAATGAAAGTGAGGGCTGGATGGAGGTCTTCAGTCAACTCCTCTGACAGTGATAACACCATTGACGTTATATTCTGAGTCATCTCCAGGATCCTGAAAAGACAATTATAGAGCTAAACAATCCTGACAAGTATAGTGATTATGATGAGTTGTACGACTTATGCTTTAAAATTGTGATTTGTGTAGGACAGAAGATATTTCCATTATCTAGAATTGACATTTGACAATTGTGTTCACTGTATAAACTTAATTTGTTAAATCACCAAAAGCTGGTTTAATATTGTTTATTTAACCGGCTCATTATGTAGATTTTACATAAATTGGTGCATATGTTACTGTATGTTCTGACCATCATCACATCAGTACCAGTGGGACCAGACACAAGAGCTGATGTTTTGCTCTGGCAATATGTTCCAGCCCTGTGGTTCTCAACGTAGGGTTCGGGGCCCTCACGGAAGCCACCAGATTATATTGAAGAAAAAAAAGTACAATTCTATGGGAAAACTATCTAAATGCAATCTTCCTGACAGGGTTAGCAAGCTAATGAACATACAAAGATTCCATGGAGACATAGTACTGTAGTTTGCATAAGATTTGTGCGGTTTACTAATTGCATCAATTAAAAATTATGATTTGAATGTAATAGCAGCCCTGCTCCATAACAACGATATTCTCTTCGATTTGTACAGAGCATACATCATCATGCATTTTCACCTTTTCATCCTTATTGAACTCAAAATGTTGTCAATATCTCTTCTTCTAATCCTAACAGAGGCATTTTGAGGCCCAAACGTTTGTCATGTAAAAATGCCATGATGTACAGGTAATCTTTGTTCAATCAATTTCATCTGTCCATGTTTTATTTTTCTTCGCATCTTACCATAAGATGTATTGAGCAGACAGCTGAGGCTCATGTCTGGAGCCTTCCTCTGCCACAAGTGACTGCTTTAGTTGTTTAAAGTTATCTTCAATCTCCTCCTTTATTTCCGAAAAGGCCTTGATCCCTCTGAAAGAACTGATTATTTGCTGCAAACATACAATCGTATCATCGCCCAGTAATGCTACAATGTTACTCTCTATAAATATAAGTGTTGCTTACATATATAACTGAGAGCTGGTGAGCAATGTATTTATGACTGCCAAGGTGATTGATATCCTCTTCAAGCTGCTGACTTAGCACCAAGAGCTGGTTCAATTTAGCAATATGAGTAAAGTAATCTATAACAAAGAATACAAGTTAATCAAAATTCCAGCCTGAGGTAAGTTGTCCTATTCTGCAAAACTTACCATCCATTAAGGGCCTCTCGAGCATCTCAACTGGGCTGCCTTGAATCAAGAAAACTTCCACCCGCGGAAACATTGCTGAAAGGCCAATCAAATCCAGGTAATCCTAAGAACATAATGGACTTTTCAGCTTTATATATGTAGAAACCCCGAAACTTTTAGATGTTACCTCCAGCTGTGGCATAGGCTTTGGTAGATGTTCAAGGCACTGCAGCATCTGATCAAGAATTTCGGATCCTGGACAAAGTTTGAAAAAAAAAAGAAAGAAACAGAAACTGAAGGCACTGTCTCATTAGAAGTGGTGATAAAACATATTGACAGTATGTGCACCTTGAGTCTGGAAAGTGTCTGACTCTTCTGGGCTACAACCGCGCTCCAACTGCTCCTGGAACTGAAAACACAAAGGAAGTGAGTGTTTCTTGCAAAGCCACAAAAAAAAAAAACAATGGGCCTATAGGTAGTATAACGTCACTGCCATTCACGAGGAGAGCCCAGCGAACTGAAATGACCGTACCGTACCTGCTGAGTCTGCGCCCTGATGAGCAGGTCCAGCTGTCCGCAGAGGCACAGCATCTCCAGCCCCACCTGCTCCAGGCTCAGGCGGGTCGGCATCAATGGGCGCTTCACATGTAGCTCCACTAGACAGTTCAGATCAGTGTCACCAACATAGCGCATAATGTTAAGCAAAGATGGACATGGGCTGGGCCAAAGTGGTGAGATGAAATGGGTCATTGCACTGACTTTTTCTTTTTGAGACAGAGCTGTGTGTTTTTTTTTGTTTTTTTTTAGACGCCAATTGACAGCTCAGAATTACTCTTACCTTTAAACGCCTCATGGTAAACACAAGGGTTGAACAGCGGATCCGACGTGCTCACTGCCATTGTTGTTTAATTTATAAAAGTTGATTTACAAACAAAATCCATTAAATTTCATGAATAATCGTTCAATAGGCGAGTTAAGGCAAAACGACTCGCGCATTTTATTGATCTCGGCGATAACATCTGGTCGGTCGCTCTGGATGCCGAGCCCATTTTCCTTGTTCTCCTGCAGATACGCTCGCTCACACAAATGGGTGTTGTGTTAAATATTCCGAAATCATGTCAAGGATCCTCATGAACACAAGAGCCCGGTGCGAAACAATTCAGCGCTGAAGCCTTGCCGGAGGAGCAGACGCTCAGTGAACGCCCCTCTCGACAGACTGAGGCAGATGATGTCATGGTTTCAGACGCTGGATCACGCCATCAGGAGGTGTGTGTGGATGGATGCAGCTCAACAGCAAAGCACTGGAAGAACCAACTCCGGCCTTTGTTTATTAAATCTTGAGCAACATGTTTTTTTGTTTGTTTTGCTTTTTTTTTACAAGGAGTTCAGTACAACTTAATAAAATACAACTTTTTCCCCAACATAAAGCCTGAAATTAAAAGACAGTTGCAAAAGACATTTAAATAGTGTACTGTGAATAATACAAATATATCTTGGTCCTAGTTTGTAAAAAAACCCGTGACAAATTCTTTATCAAAAACTCAAAGTCTTTATCACTCAAATATACAATGGTATATATATATTTTGTAAACAACCATATTTCAATAGTTTTCTGTTTACAAGTGCATCTGGGGTGGAAAATATCTTGCATCAAATCCTATCCTCTGAGTTTTCGTTGAACACAAAAAGTAACTTGAACCAAGACACTGGCTGTATATATTTGCTCTTTTTCACAGTAGAAACTGTTTATCTGAAGATTCTTCAGGTTGTTTTCGCCGTCATCACAGGCCGCGCAAACTACCGTGTGCCAGGCGGTAAGGTGAGATTGGCCATTAGATCATGGACTGAAGCAAATATGGTGCACTCTCCTGAAAAGATAAATAACAAAATTAAGTTACACTACTGCTGTTAAATATGAGAAAATACTCATATTTACAGCGTTTCCAGTTCACAACAATTACCTTCAACTAAAAAAATTACAAAAATAATTTATATATGACAAAACAAGAAATGCAAGTTTCTTTTTCCACAGTATTATTTTCTCATATTTATCATGGGTGCCAATATTTCCTGAGGGCGTTGTGTGTTAAAGTTAATTTTATGTATGTAATGTAAGTATTTAAAGTAAGTTTACCTTGTCTGGCTGGGTGCATCTCATTGAACCTCTTAAGAATATTAGAAACCATGAGCGCTGCAGCTCCAGAGGAACTGTGCTGTCTGGGGATGTCAGCCTGTTGAGTGAGACCCGTGGCCATATCATATACGATGGGCACAATGATGCTCACAGGGTCCTGGGGCAATTGAATCCGTTGGGTCAGTTGCAACTGTAAATAAAGCCAGTTGTTAGGTTTGACCAGACAGACTTAATCATGCGATTTTACTTTGAGGCTTACAAAGAAAAGCATCTTTGACTTGAGGACCACGGCAATGGTCCCCGGTGGAGCAATGGGGGGAGCACTGGGTGGAATTGTGAGACAAAATTGGACGTTCCATTTTAACTGTGCCGCTTGGTCTGGGAACTACATGAATAAAAACAAACATTTATACAAACTCTTACAGTGAACTGTATGTTGATAAATACTGTACAAAATACTGTACCAGTTCAAGCTTCATGATCCGCACACAGTCTCTGAGGATGTGTGTAGGAGCACCGAGAAGCTTAGTGAAGGCATTTAGTGTGTTGTATTTAAAGGGAGGACCGGCAACCTGAAAAGGTGAAGTACACAATTAGACCACATTAAAGTTCTTAGGTGTTTTAACTTCCAAATTAATCATCACACAAAGTGTGTGGGTGGTGTGTGCAGATTGATGATTCTTGTACTCACCCTTGTCTCAAAGAACTTTTCTAAAACTTGGAGTTCTTCTTGGGACCAGTGACCAGCATTTTCAGGAGTGACTTTCAATTGTAACGTCTGGTAATTCTTTGGATTGAGAGCCACACGGCACTTTAGCACATCGGTCTTGAACATGATTACTCCTGGCTCATTGGAGTTCACAATGGTCAACTGCAAAGAGCAATTTTATGTGGTGAGTGAAGAAACGGAGAATAAACGAAAAGTCCACTTATCACTCAACTCACATTGGCCTCTGTTTGTATTATTCTCTGTAGGTGCCTTCTCATGATAACTGAGCCCAGAAAGCGCTCCAGCGGGGAGCAGAGGTAGCTTCCTGCCAGACCGGGCACTAGACAGGGAGTGGGCGATGGGAGGAGGAGCACATGCAGGGCATTGTGTGTGAGGATAGTAGGTATGGAGGCAGCCCAAGGGCGCTGAGGTAGAGTCCGTGGAGGGGGCATACTTGTAGGCAAAATTTGGGAACCTGAAGCAAAGAAATGTTTATATGAGGATGTCTTTTAAACTTAAAATATAAGTTTTAAAATATCCAAAAGTAATACTCACTTGTTCCAGCCCGTGGAGAATGAGGATCAGGAATTGGAGAGTGCAGTGATGGGTTACCAGGGGACATGCCATGAATGCGGGCAGCAGGTGAAGGCCCAGAGACTTGGGGAGAGCCAGGCCACTGACCCCTATGGCTGGGAGATACCATCGGATATGGCGAGCTGGGATCTAAAGTACCTACAAACAAACACACGAACATTACCCCCAAAAAGATTATATCGCAAAGCTGATTATTTTTAACTATCCACTGTGTGCCCACTTTATCATTTTAGTACTTGCTTAATTGTTTTGATAATGCCCTTTTTGCCTCTGTTCCAAAAACGTAGACAAGAATCAACAAACACCCAGAGTTTAGAGGTCCATTTCTTACCGTGGGGACTGGCAAAGCTGGTTTGGCCCATGGCTATGCCAAGAGAGGATGGAGATGGGGTAGGCCCAAAGGGAGAGGGTGCCCTAAGAGCTCCACTAGGGGAGCCAGAGGCATGGATGTTCCCTGTGCGCACACACATACACCAAAGGACTAAATTTCCAAGGCACTGACTCATACAGAGAATTGCATAGGTAAATATGCTAAAGCGGGATGGATCATGGAAACACAGCGTTTTATGGCTGGGAGGGAAAAAAAGCAAAATTTGAAAGAATAAATAAAAAATAAAATGGGCACACATGGTGGCTCTTACTCAGGCCTCAAACCAAATATGCGAATGAAGAATTAAAATAAAATAAACAAAATAGCAAAATTATAGATGATTTGGTGACAAGCCTAACGCCACGTTCATAGACGCCCTCATACCTGGCGACTGTGTGGGCATCATGGAAGGAGAAGGAGTGACGTTATGATAATTTGGAGGAGGAGATGTAAGAGATGGATATACTCCTCCCGGTGCAGTCCTCATGGTCTGTGGTTGCTGTGAATTGAACTGGTTTATTAAACTGTCCATAACATCCACTGTGACTGGAGAGGGAGGATTATCATCTTCATTGACTGAACGTCTGCGAGCATCTTGGTTGCTGTCGACAAACATGTTCAAAAAGGTCTGGGGAGAAAAAGTTAAAACTGATTGTAAATACTATTTTCTCGAAACAAAGACAGTAGTAGAGGAAGTGGTTACCTTGAGACCTGGAGCGGGATAGAATCCTTCAACAATTTTAGTGTTGTCAAAAAGACTGTAGGCTCCATCCCTAATGGCTACAACACCACGACTGCGGCAGTAGATGTCAATGCAATACATATTTCGAAACGCTAGGCGTATGTGTGTGGGGGACTGAGGCAGAATGGAGAAGCATTGGAAGGCAGTGTTGGTGCGCTGGGTTAGACCTAACATGGGTACAGTTGGCAGTTTGTTGATTGCATTCAGAGGACCTTGTGTGTCATGAAGGACCTGGGAAGAAGCATAACACAACGGGATTATCACGAAGCATATTCTTTGCATGTTTTTTTATTTTCAAGCTTGTACTCGTTTGACAACTGATTGTACCTGTAGTAGCTGCATCACATTTGGGTTTTTGTTGAACATCTCTTGTAGTTGATGAAGAATGATGTTATGGCAGTTTGAACAGCCAGAATTAGGACCCACAGTTCCCAGGGAGAGGTGAAAACGATGGGTGTTTGAGTTCCACTGAATGGTAACAGAGCTCCCCTTGGTGCTACCATAGCAAAGCACCAACTTGCGATAATTATATAGTCGCACTTCTGAGAACATGTTGAGATAGGGTGGCATTTCTAGAAACAAAATAGTGCAAGGGTTCTAAATGTAGGTGTATACAAAATAAACTGAGACGTAAACTGTCCCAATGAATGCATTAATGTCAATAAAGCTGCTCAAATAGTTACCGGTGAGTGTCCTGGCGAAGTTGAGGACACACTGATATAGTTGACTGATAGCGTTCCAGTCATTGAGGAACATCTCCACCACCTTCCGCCCACCCACTGGCTCCGACAGAGGGTTTTCAAAGGTCAGGTATACATGTCGGGTGGCAGCTGTGAGAGAAGAGAGATAAGTTGCGCTTTAAAGTTTAGGTAGATTTTAGAATTGAAAGTGGCCACTGATAATTCAAATGGGATATCTACCTTGCTCTTTGCAGTGTGTACTGTTAAGAGGACAGTTAGTCAGGACTAACTCTGCCACCCAAGTTCTGTTATTCCTGCCCTGGAGGCGAAACGTGCAATCCAGTAGAGAGCGCTCCAGAGCTCTTCTCGTCTCCTCACCCACACCATTACAAGAAGGAATTCTAGGGAAAGGCATAACTAGTGAGCAAAGGTAGACTATGGCAAAAAAAAATACATAATTTCCGTACAACTATTTACGACTATTTACTTAAGTAATCGAATTGCATGACTGCTTCCATCTCCCTCCACTTGGACACCCTGGTTTGGAATCTCCATGTTGGACAGCTGCGCAGAGGAACCAGACAAATGCTAGTTGGATGAAGTTTCTATCTACTAAATAAATAAATTAAAAAACGCGCATTGGAAGGAACATACCTCTGTCCGCAGTCCAATGAATGGCATATTGGTGTCACACATAGCAACTAGATGAGCAAGTTCTTTGTTAAAGGCACTCATTTCCCCAGATCTCTTAGGCTTTTTGGGCTCTGCATCTCCGTGGTCCAGAGGCAGCTACAAACAGATTTAAAAAAGCTCTCCTTACATGCAGTCTTTATGTCATGTAATGTTTTAGTCTATATACAAATAAGCAATACAATTATGTACAATGTTAATGTTGAAAATTACTTTTCTCTTAGTGCCCGGTCTGGCTCCTTTCCCTGTTGTGATGTCTTGAACAAGATGCTCAAGATTAGGTTTGAAATTCTGCAGTAGCTGTGCACACAAGAGTCCCTCGTCTCCCTCCAACTGTGCGACCGACAGGAAAGAGTATTTGTAGCGCAATGAAGTAGGACTGCTGGACACTTCATCCATTTCTACAACCTAAAATAGAAAATTAAGATAAAAAATTAAGTCAAGGAAAACCAAGTCAGTGGGAGACAGTATTTACAAAACGTACAATGTAGTATTGTGGTAGCCGTGTAAGTTTTATGAATAGCTTGTGCTTAGACAAGTTTCCAACAGGATGGGAGGTTGAATTTGAGAGGTGAAGTACATCTGTACACACAGTGGGGAGGTGCTTCACAGACTGGCGGCAACGCTGCTCACCTAACCAGAATCTGATGATAAATTAACAATATTAGTCGAAAACAGAAAAATCCATTCTCTAAAGCTTAGTCTTAAATGGCAATATTACAAGCAGCAACAGAAAAACAGAAATGTGAATTACTTTAATTGTTGGAGCCAAGATGTGATTCGCTTCATATCATCGTTGATGTTTTTTTCAATGTCATCAAGCATGGACTGATCTGAAAATAGTAAAATCAGAGATTGTTATTTTTTTCTTTTATCAATAAACAAAACATTAAAACGATGCCATGCGAAGAATCTTAACGTACCAAGGCCATACAGCATTGGCTGGAACATTCCAGAGTGCAAGTCAACAAAAATGTGAAGGCACTCAGAGCGCCCACAGGGCTCCAGAATTGGAATTACTAATGTGGGTAAAGCAGTCTCTATGAAGGCTAAAACGGGAATAAAAATAACACTTCTTAGGGTAACACATAAGATTAACATGTACAACAGAGTATACACATCAAATACATACAGTTGTCGTTCGGGTTACACGCCTTGAGAATTGCTTTAAGTTCTTGTAACTTTTGATGTGACCTGGCATGGACACTGTCAATAAGAAGCTTTTCCACTGACAGATGGTCAATCTAAAACAAAACAAAAAAACATGACAAAATAATTAGTAAATAAAGCAATATGTACCATTGTCCATTTATTTCTTTTTTCATCTTGCCTTCATAGCTCTTTCCATTAACTTTGGATCACAGGCTGGGAGGGAAGGCTCATGAGATATCTGCAGTGGTTTCGATCCATCACTTTCATCAATTCTTATTGTGACTTTATGAACTGATGCTGTCCCGGTTTTCCTACCCAGCACCTGTTGGCTACAGAAATAAGCGCTCTGTATAAGTATATAATATACAGTACAAAATCTGTCCATTGTCGTTGGCCATTCCTATTTGTAGCTGTGTAATCAAAACTCTTACTTCCAAACAGAAAGGGTAAGAAACTTTGCCGGCACATATCGTTCCTCCTGAACTAGGTCTCCCCACCGTTCTCTGATAAGCATCAGAGTCTGCGAGTGCAGCACCTCAAGCTGCAGTGATAGACAGAAGGAGTCTGGGAGAAATGTTGTTAAGGCAAACGATGGAAGAAAAAAAAAAACAGTCTATTAAAACATAACCTTTAGGTGTGACTTTTCATTGGTATTCTGCAGACACATACGTGGTCATCCTTAACGCACACTTACTGGGTAAATGGGGCATTTGTCTCTAAAACAAACTGCTCTTTGAGACAGCAGTCAATGCTAGTTCTAATTCTGAAAGGGTACAGAAGAGATGTACCGAATTTGCATTAAGCAAACTCGATTACCATAATAATGGCTTTGATCTGGTAACATTCCAATATTTCCATTTTACTTTGATACTTAAACCAATTAAATATGCCATAGCCTTTTTAAAGAAGATTCTAAGTGTCACAAAGCTTTTCACAGCGCAACAAACTGGGGTCACTGTTGGAATTAAATCAGAATGCAGTTTTTCAGCTGTGTGTCTTATTGCAATGTGCCATGCATTTACTTTGACAGTCAATGCTATATGATCAAAGACACACACACCAAGCTTTGTGGCTAGCCTGGCCAAGACAGACTACACGTTTTTTATAATTCTTTATACAGCTGTCTAGTCTGATGGTCAGCGTCATCTCTCAGAGTTCTGAAGGGCATGATTGACAGGTGGAGTAACCAAGAGACGTCAAAAATGGCAGATTACAGTGTGTGACAACATTAAATTTGACAAGAAATATTGTGCTGAAAATTGCCATCCTGTGCCAAATCACTAACAAACTAAACTATTATATTACAGGTGAGAGAAGTTATAAAGTTTGCTCTGAATGATAAGTAAAAATAGGCAGAGTTTTCAGTCTTCCCTATTGAGTGCCGTGATACAAATTTACATCTGTTAATGGAGCGAGGTAATGCTTGGCTGTGAGCAGATGCCCAGATGCTTCACCTTTTGAACAGAAATCAGGAGGTACTGGTTGGCAAGACTACTCTATGACAGTAGTTCAAATGGTCCAGGAAAAATCAAATGAATATTACTCTGCACTTACACTGGAGAGTATATGCGCACAAAAAAAGGATACGTAAACAGTTGTACATATCCTGAAGAGGTTTCTCATCTGCACAAAGACGCGCCTGAACCAGTTCATGGATGAAGTTTACTTGTAAACTGTGAACCAACGCTCGACCATCTGTCAGTATAAAGTACAGAACTGCTGGTTATAAATTTGTATTTTTTTGGACAATGAAACAAAAGACGGTTGAGACAATGTAGATTCACCTCCAGTTTCCTTGTCTTCCACAAGAATGTCTAATTTTAGCAATCGCCAAGGAATATCTGGATCATCTCCCATCACAGTTAGAGTGGCTTCAAACTCTCCTTCCACTCGAAATTTTACCCGCCCATTAGCTAAATGGATAAAGATACAGAACGGAGAAAGATCAGCATTTGTATGTTAATACTGAAATCAATTTTATACATTCCAGTGTTTCAGTGACATTCTTACCAACTGTAAGGTTGGCTAGTTGTGGAGGTAGATCTGTCGTGACTAGGCGATGTCGTAATATCTGATTTAGCTGGTTTAGGGTTGTCTGCTTTTCTGTCTTAGTTATTGGGTCTGGTGGAATTATTTTATCCTGACAAAAGATAACATAATGATATTAAATAAACAAGATATTAAATAATTGCAATATTATAAAGCAGTGGCACATACTCGTATGCATGTAGGCAGGCGGGGGTATGATCCTGTGGTCAGCACATCTATTGCAAAAGGAATTGCAAAGCTGGGTAAACGAGCATGTACCAGGGCATCTCTGGCTAATGACGCCAACCGGTCGGCTGAATCAACAAACAAGATTGTCTGCTGATCCAAGAAACTGGAGATCATCTAAACAAGAGACATAGTTCATGGCATTTAACACAATAATAATTTGAAGTTAGAAAAAGATAAACAAACTCTTTTATACTTACTGCACATTTCTCAACTTTTCCAGCATTGCTGGCCCATTTTACAAGTGCCAGAAGCCTCACAAAGAGCTGTCTGGTTCGGCTTGCAAATTGCACAATTTCTATTTTCCTAGACACCAAATGAACAAAACAGTGTAATTCTTAATACATTTATTTTCAATTACTGTACATAGAACAGATACCTTTCCATGTCTGTTTTTCTGGGTAGTCTAAAGGGAAAAATATGACAAAAATAATATTATTAGTCATGTATACAGGAGGCTTTTATGAACACTTAAAAAAAGAGACTTTAACTACCATGTAATAACATAATAATCATTCATCTGTAGGTTTTGTCGGGGAGCAAGTCCATTTATCTGTTCCCTGAACAGAAGTTAACATGTAATACAACTATGGACAAAATGACAATGGGGATTTTACCTTTCAGAGTTCAAGAGCAGGATAACTTAAGTTCAAATGAAAGTAAACTTTTAATCCTTTTCACTTATTCCGCTAGTCTGTGCTGTTCTCAATAGCCCGTGGGCCTAACATACTCAAACAGTACTCACAGTTCAGCCAACAGGGTGATCTCATGGTAGGTTCTCTGAAGCAGAAAGTCGATGAGCATACTTAGCCGTACCCCTTGTGTGGCCGGTGCCCCGGGTGGAGGCTGCTGAGTACCCGAAACCACCGGCCCCCCAAAGGGAACAAGCTGCCCGTCTGCCCCGATCTGCACTGGGGCCATTTTACAAAGAGGAGCCTGTGATGCACACCCGACACTGCAACAAAAATATGGGCCAAAAAACAGAGATCCGCGCCGTCTACACTTGCCGCATTCTCAAAGAGTACACGTTAGAGCACTATTTGATTTCTGCAATAAAGAAATAACAAATACAAAATTGTAACATTACGATGAGCCACTCAACACCGACGCTCAGCCGCCATCTTTGCTGGCGTTGGGGGATTACGATGTGTGTAGGCTGGAAAACCTGGGAGAGTCACAGGCACGGATAGGAGCTGATTCATTATTGTAATACGACTACATTATTGTCCTTGCTTTTGATTATAACATTTTACTATTTGTTGTTCTTTATTTCAATATGTGTTTTGTTTAAAATATTGTGGTGTATTAAAGGACAATTTCATTTTTATGTTTATGCCTTTGAGGAAGTTCATTTTAAAGATCTCGACTGTTTAAAGTACCTGTCATTATACTGTAACATTTGATTGTATTTGTAAATAAATAAAAAAAATGAATGATTGGCAGATATGTTTTTTTTATACTGGGACTGTCTACAGTGCATTACATTAACTGCAAAGAAAAAATGCACCTGTTTGCAACAACAAAAAAAGTGATTAATAAGATTATAAGTAAAACTCCAGAATACAAATTTTGACTTTTGGTGAAGTCTCACACCCAGTGCGGCAGATGGCGATATAGTTGAGTGTGTGTTATGTTTGTTCATTTTTTCGTTCTTTCGGCTGGAAGTAAACATCGGATTGGCTGATCCTTTTTGGAGTCGGAGTGACTAACATGAGTACGAGAGGGGCTTACAGCTCTTTCACACAGCGGTGTTGTACGTGAGGACGGCTCTTCGGCTGCATTGCAACCCTGTTTCCTACACCGCTGGGCGTTGGAGTTCGTGCTGTTTTTTTGGGGTGTCATGTGAAGCTGTATTTGTGTCAGACAGCGCTTCCTTCCGCCATGTTGAACTGATTCAAGTTGTGAGTGACTGCTAGGATCGAAGTGACAAGCCCCAGAAATCGGACTAGATAGAGTTAGGGGGCTGAAACCGCGCCGGTGACGCAGGAAAAACACCCAGAAGCAGAAGAAACCGTAGGAAATAGACCTTTCTTATGACCCATCTGTGTCCTGTGCAACTGCCACTTATTTAGGCCCCGTTTATGTAATATTCGACGGCACCATCGTTCAAGGCTGGCCATTGCCCGTGAATAGAGAGGAAGTCATATCAAATTCCTGGTGAGTTGCTGCTAACTAACGCTAGCTCGGCGCTTACTGGTTGTTAGCCGGCTAGTGCTATTAGCGTCAGCTGGTGGTGGTCATGGTGGTTGATGATATGATTGACTAGCTAACTTACTCGTTAGATAAGGCCTGTGTAAAGCGGCCGGTGATCATTGTTCTTTATTTCTCCCATTGTTAGAAGAACTTGCAATGTCAACAAAAGTGAAGATCAAGACATTACAAAATACCTACCGTCCTAGCCAGACTTACTGAAGCAGAGTTAGCGCTAGCTTCCCGCAGTCGTTTTTGGGAACTGTCTATTGACTGACAAACGTAGATTTCCTTTAAAACGTTCTATGTTTACAAATAACGTAACATTAAGTAACCGATTTATTTAAGACTCACCCCGTTGCTCTATAACCTAACCGTTGTTTATTAATCTAACTTGCATGTGAATAATATAACGTGTTATAAATATATGTATATTTAGTTTTATTAGAGCTATAACTTTGTATTGGAAGATACAGGTCAGAGCTTTCAGGAAATAGACGATTTCTCAGCCACCAACATTGAATGTTATTGTATGCAAATCCCAACAAATGCTTTGTTTCATGTGCATGAACGCAATGCATAGTCATTTTGTGTCTATTAAGTTGTTGGTCGTTATTTACCCCAAAAGGCCACTTGTCCAATGTTCATATAACTAACGTTAGCTAAACTGACATTACGGTTGTAGTGTTATCAAGCTAACAGCTAGCATTAACTGTTCCTGATTGCTGTTGTCTGTGTTGTAACGTTAGATGGACGTGACATTTCAACATTTACATCGATGATTAACATTTAAATAACACTTAGCGGCACGTCTCTTGGTAAAGCTTGTGAGATGTGTTGTACAGGTTTAGAGGCCCTGTGAAGACCGAGGCCTGCTTCAGCGCAGGGCTATGAGCGAGGCCTTTACGGCTCTGGGCGGATCACTTTGCAGCTGAAGCCAGCTCTATTGCCGCAGCTAGAAACGGGCAATAACATACTTGTCCAGCTGTTAAACAGGGTTTATTGCTCTACTATTTGATGGTTTGGGCGATAATTATTTTAATAGCTGGGATTATTTGGTATATCCATGTGTAGTTAGCGATTGATTCGCTACCAAAAGGACATTCTAAACGACAATGTAGAACAGTTTCACTTAGTGGCATGTAGACATGGTCTCGAGATGCGTAAGGCATATCCTGGTTTATCTAAAGCCATAGCTATCTGAATTTGGACGCGTTAGGATTCTTTCAGTCTTGTCAAAAGACAAATGTCAGTTACTCCAGAAACGACAGACGATAAGAATATATTACTTGCACACATAAAAAGCATGCATTTATGTCTGTATGTCATTTTTCTGTTTCGTGTTATTGTTTTTTATTCATTTTTTCTTATTTTCTTATATTTAATGAAGCCATGTTTGGAAATGAACAACCAAATTTTCTCGCTACTTGGAGTTTGAACATACAGTTAAAATGTTTTTATTAGGTTGTGGTTGTAATGTTGTTCCGGGACAAAATGTTATTCATCTACATTTGAGTTATCATATATTGGTTTTCATGTAAATAAAATATTCTCCTTTCACATTCACCTGGCAGGTTGTAAATGTGCAAGCATGAACATTGGAGGCTGTGGACCGTCATTTGTAAAAAGAAAAAGGGCTTTTGTTCTCTTTAGCCCGAGTTAACAAAAACAAAGATGCAGTACAATTGTGTCTTTACTGAACTTTCCACGGTCTGTTGGCTACACAGTAGATTTGTGGTTTCCTGCTAAAATAATGGCTTTCAATTGACTGACTGTTATTATCATAGAGACTTTGCTTTTTGCTAACTTTTTGGGGGATTTTTTGTAAAAACCAAGTGCATCTCAAACAGTGGTCCGTGTACCCCTGGAGGTACTTGGGGTCATTTGCAATTCAGACTTTATTCATTTTAATAATTCAGTGTAGCTATGCTTTAGTGATGTATTTCAGTTTGGTGTTTTTTCGGATTTTGACATGGTTTCCCCCTATTTTAGATATAATGTAGTCCCATTTAGCTCAGTTTGATATAGTCCTGATAGAGATGAGATACCATGAGATGGTGTCGTAGTGAAGCTTTAAATTGTCGACTGGTCGGACTTTTCAGTTCTATCTACAGAAGCCTTTTTACTCTTGTGGTTTGAAATTAGAACTTCTGGCACACGTTTGTCCGGCTTTCTGACCTCAAGAGTGAAGATGAAGCTTCTCAGCAACTCTGTCCAGTTGACAATTTCAAGTTTTACTACGATTAATAATATTTCCTGAGCAACTAAGAGCTGTCACAAACTTCAGGTGTCATGGTGTGAACTACTGGTCTAGTCCATAGGTATCAGTTCGGTGATGCTTAAAGGTACAAATGGGGCATGTTACAAGATGTTTTGTTTTTACATGCCTTGCTTTGTATACAATTGTTTTTGTAGCTTTACTGCTCTATCTTGAAGTCTCTTCTTGTCACACATGGCATGTTTGGAAAACATGCTAAATTTGACCTGATTGATACATTAGCAGATTTTTATTTACAGCGATTATAGAATATAAGGGTGATTGCGAGGGTTTCTCTTGAGACCACTTTGGAGCTGCTTTTTAAGTTTGTTGTGCATTGCACAATGACAATAAAGGGATTCTTATTCTTAACCAGTATATTGGACGATTGGTATTTTATTTGATAGTAAATCATGGCAGCTGTGAACTCCTCTCAATAGTAACGGTAGTTAACTTTGGTCACATATACAATATGTATGAAGCATTTTTCACAAAGTTTAGACACCCGTGATCCCAGATCAACAGCATTTTAAATGATATTACACTCATTTATTTTTATTATTATGATATTACAACCAGAAAAGCAGAAAGGTGCATATAGTTTTAATCATTGACAAGCACCTGTTGCTAGGTGCTGCATGTTACAGGCTAATGTTAAGCAATAGTCTTTATTATGACTGAAATAATTGTCTATATTAAGAGTTAAAAAAAATAATTTTGTACTTGTTTTATTGTTTTCATCTTTTTCTTCCTAATGCTATTCTGTTTCTAATCAAAATATCATTCCCCATCAGGTTATGCAATGGTCGCAGCAGCACATCCAGATCTCCAGGTGCTCGTGTCCCTTTGTCGCGTGTTTGGGCTCCATTCCCTC
Organism: Gobius niger; assembly: GCF_951799975.1. Classification (NCBI taxonomy): domain Eukaryota; kingdom Metazoa; phylum Chordata; class Actinopteri; order Gobiiformes; family Gobiidae; genus Gobius; species Gobius niger. The sequence continues at coordinate 22,235,730 of NC_136860.1, forward strand.
TGCTCTACAGCTGAGGTGGCTGTGATTTCCCTCCTGGCCAGTGCTCCCTAAGAGGCCAAGATTGCAAAGATCTGCCCTGTGGCGAGCATGACGGCCACCACGCGTGGCTCTCCAGTGGGGGGCAATGACAGTCAGGGCCAAGGCCAGGCACCTGATTCTCAGAGCCAGCCCCCTCTGCCACAGAATCAGGTAAGCACCTGTTCTTCTGAAGACATTGTATGCTCATTTTTGTGGATAACACTGTCTGCAAATGGAACTGCAGGCTTAGAGGAGTCTTACAGTGCATGTTCTCATGTAGCCTATGCCACAGCCACTTCTTAAGTTTAGCAGATCCTCTTGCTCATAGCTAACTACACACAAAGATGCCTCGGGGACAAGGATAGAGGAAGGGAGGGAGCGAGCGGAAAAGGAGCAGAGTGTGTAGCAGCATCAATGAACAGAACCTCCTGACTGGATAAAGGATGTTTGTGTGTCTTTGTGCGGCCTGTGTTGGTTAAAGATGAGCTGTAGTGAGACGTGAGAGGCAAGCTGCCTATATAGGTCAGCCTTCAGCACCCCCCCACGTTTCATACTTCTGCGATGCTCCTCTCATGCCTATGTATCTTCATTAGTCTGACACAACTGCTTCTGCCAAGGATGCTCCTGCTACCAAACACTTGTCTGAAGGCAATTGATTTATCAAGTGGTGTAACTTATGGGGCTCTTATTTTACTTTTCAGTCTAACTGTATAGTTCACTTGCAATTTTCTTTAACCGATTGTTGACTTCAAACAGTAAAGTGATAATTTTGTACAAGTGTACACGTTGATGTGGCTTTCTTTGTGCCTGTCTTTGCACCTGTAACCATTCATGAAAGAAGTAAAAAAAAAAAATCACAATGTCACAATAGCAGTAGTCCCACAGAGCTTCACAAAATATGCTGAAGGAACAGTTTAAAGATTAACAGCGAGATATCAAAGCTGAAACTGGGAAACAAATATGGGCTGTGCATTTAGATTGTGTTTCATAATTTCAAATGTAATAATAATAATAGGCAGGCGCACACTTGATTTGCACTGAAGGCTTTATGGCTCTGATGTTTGCAGACTTCGTCTCCTAACTCGTCTAATGAGAACTCCCCAGTGAGTCCACCAGAGGAGCAGGGAGCAGGGGATGGACCTCCTCAGCTGGAAGAAGAGGAGCCTGCCTTCCCGCACACAGATCTAGCCAAACTGGATGACATGATCAACAGGTTTTACTTCTCTTTTTCTTGTAGATTCATTCTGTGGTACATTCACATTGGCAACTTTGTGTGCACATAGGTATATTATGACTATTACCATAATTTCTGGAATATAAAGCTGCTACTTTTTTCATACGCTGTGAACCATGTGGCTAATTTACAAATTTTTAGGTGCTAGCAGCGTAGCGTTTAGATCTTATGCCCGAGCCCAGCCAGAAATTTTAGTGCGTAAAAGTATGGAAAAGTTTGTGGACAGTAGAGCGACGAGGAGATGAGAATGAAGCAGTATGAAGCGCCGTGCGCATAACCTGTCCCTCACCCGTCTCTGTGTGCACTCGCATGTTACAACATAGGCAGACACATGTGGCTTATAGACAAGTCCGGCCGACATATGTACAGTAGTTTGTTTCTATTTAATTGGTGCGACTTATATTCAGGTGTGCTTAAATATTGCACTCTATATTTAGAAAAAAATCTTGATTTTCATCCCATTATGTGTTGTATTGTGGACACTGTATTGGATACATATTCCGTATCGAAATACATATATCAAGAGGTTGTTGGTAACACCCGGCCCTACTATATATTTTGCCAAAAAATGCATGGAAATTAAATGTTTAAAAGTTATGTTTTGGTTAGAATTTAATTCAATTTTAGACTCATTTTGGGCCTTTATTTTAACAGAATTTGCTGAAATGAAATCACGTGTGATTTGTGCTTTTAAATACAATAATGTCATTATTGCACTCATATATCGCAAGTGGGGACCAACCTTTGGGACCTTTCGAACCATGTTAAAAAAAACACTTCACTTTGATCTGAACCAAATGTTTGTTTGTTCTAGGCCTCGTTGGGTTGTTCCAGTTTTGCCAAAAGGAGAGCTTGAAGTCCTCTTGGAAGCTGCTATAGACCTGAGTAAAAAAGGTACTAATGACTTTATTACCTATAGACAATTATTATTCTTGATCTTGATCAAGTAGCTGTGAAGAGTGTAATTTAAATGATTATATTTGTAAGATAAGAGTTGTAGTGTATAATTTTGATGTGGCACGTTCTGTCCGTCTTCTCGTGTAACATTTCAATAGAATTTCTATTTATTAATATATTCTAGTACTATCCTAAGCGCAGTGGAACCAAAGTACATATGTGTGTTCCTCGTGGAACGTTTGTGAGAGACAGAATTACAAATTACAATTTCTTGTTTTTTGGGGGTTTTGTCTGCTCTGCATTTTGAATATGATTGTGGTGGTTCTAGTCGATCCCTCCATGTATTATCCAACATATTTAAAGCTGCACTACCCAAATCTGTTTTCAAACCATGTAACCTTTCTTGGCTGCTGTTTCCAGCTCTCGATTGTTCACATGAGTTAATTAGATGCGCACATGAGCCGGAGCACAGAGAGACTACATCGTGAACTGGACGGTCCACCCAAAAAAAATACAGCACTTATTTAGACTCTTACTTCCGCAATAGCCATTGTTAAAAATGCTATATTTAGATACCAACAGCACATATGATTTGTTTTTCTTTTACAAACGCTGTGTTTACAATGTAGATCTATTATGGCTAAGGCATTTTACTCTACAAAAGATGAAATAAATTGACGCCAACTTTAATTGCTTCAAAATGCCAGCACATTGGTGGAGTATTAGACTTATTGTGGTTAAGAAGCTGTCATTTTTGCTCGGTCGGAGATCCACTTGCAAACAACTTCTTTCAACGCCTAGGATCCACAATAGCCCTACTCGCTCTTTGAAGAAAAGCATGCATCTAAATGATGTGCTCTGTAGTTATTACAATTTGAAAGGGAAAGATGTTGAATAATATGGCTTAACATAAAGAAATTGTTTTATTTCACAAATGATTGAGTTTCTTGTTTTTAATATTCTGCATGTTTTAAATCAATCAATATTTTCAAATTTAATTATATTGATTAGATTGTATCATTCAGTTGTACTGACATTCTTTGATGGTCCGTGTCAGAAGTTCACATAAGACAATGGTTTAAGAATCTGCCTTTATGTCTAATGCCTTTGGACAACATAACCTCAATAAGATCTATCCTAATAAATAATTGCCCTGTTTTATTTTTTGCAGGACTTGATGTAAAATGTGAGGCATGTCAGAGGTTTTTTCGGGATGGTCTGACCATCTCCTTTACAAAGATCCTGACTGATGAGGCCGTTAGTGGATGGAAGTTTGAGATCCATGTGAGTCTGTGCTGACGTAGCGTTTAATCCTTTTCTGTAAAAACAAGACTACGTTTTATTTACCTACAGCATATGTATTTTTATTGTAATATGTAATATTTTATTTATTTTATATAGGTAATTGTAATGATTATAATAATGCAATTGATTTTAATGTTTTTCAGAGGTGTATCATCAACAACACTCACCGACTGGTTGAACTGTGTGTTGCTAAGCTCTCTCAGGACTGGTTCCCTCTATTAGAGCTTCTGGCCATGGCCACTAACCCTCACTGCAAGTTTCATATTTACAATGGCACACGCCCGTCAGAGACCGTCCCCGCTGGAGCACAGCTGGCTGACGATGAGCTCTGTGCCCGACCACCTGACCCAAGGTCCCCGAAGGTAGGAAAAACTAAAACATATTGCATAGCCACTCAGCAATAGATAACAAAGAAAAACAACAATTTACCCTTTTATAACCACTTTCATTTTTAATCTCACACCATCAAAGGCTTCTTAAAAACACTTTTGCATGAATGTTTCTTTTTACTCATTTTTAGTAAAAAAAATCTGACATTACAAAAATAAAGCTGAAAACAATTTGTCTTGACAAGAAATTACTTGTAGCACAAGTAATTCGCTCACTAATAATGTGGTTCATATATGCGCCAGAAAAACAAAAACAATGCTTTTTTTTTAATTTTCCGGTCCTCCTGGAAAGTCTAAAGACCTACATTTCAGGCCCTGTATTGTTTGGGGCCTTATAGGCCTGAAATCTGAAATCTTTACCTTTGATAGATTGGGGTCTTAAAAGCACAGCATGGATTGTTGGAACCTACACCAGCTGGGAACTACTGCATTAAAATAATCACATTGAGGGCAGTGAAGCAAAGTAAATATCAATTATCTGTGTCTTGCACTTTCACAGGGCTGGTTGGTTGACTTGATAAATAAGTTTGGGACATTAAATGGGTTTCAAATATTGCACGATCGCTTCATGAGCGGCCAAGCACTGAACGTCCAGATCATAGCTGCACTTATCAAGTAAGTTGGTCCTTGAATGCACTTCTATTCATGTGCAATACAGTGAATTAACCACACATTTTCTATTGTGTAGACCTTTTGGCCAGTGTTACGAGTTCCTCACATTGCACACAGTGAAGAAGTACTTCCTTCCTGTCATTGAGATGGTTCCACAGTTTTTGGAGAATCTAACTGATGAGGAGCTGAAGAAAGAAGCCAAGAATGAAGCCAAAAATGACGCACTATCGATGATAATCAAGTCTCTAAAAAACCTGGCTTCACGTGTACCGGGACAAGAGGAGACTGTTAAGAATTTAGAGATTTTTAGGTTAAAAATGATTCTTAGGTTAGTATAATTGGATTATTTTATTAAAGTATGATTAGCACATTGTAAAGTGTTGCTCATGACCTTCAAAATCTTTTCAGGTTATTACAAATTTCTTCTTTTAATGGCAAAATGAATGCACTAAATGAAGTGAATAAGGTGATCTCCAGTGTATCCTACTACACTCACCGTCACAACCCTGAAGAGGAAGAGTGGCTGACAGCTGAACGCATGGCGGTAAGCTAGTCCGTACCGTGGATGTATTGTATAGTTGTTGTCGGCTGATGTGTGTGTATATATTACTTTTTGTAACTTGTCTGGTTACTCTGTTTACCAGGAGTGGATCCAACAAAATCACATATTGTCCATTGTGCTAAGGGACAGTTTGCATCAGCCCCAGTATGTGGAGAAACTGGAGAAGATCCTGCGCTTTGTTATCAAGGAAAAAGCTCTTACAATGCAGGATTTGGACAATATATGGGCTGCTCAGGTAATCTGAAATGTCATTCTGTGTAAACGCAAATGAAAGTGTTCTAAATTATTTCCTTTCCCCCCATTTAGGCTGGAAAGCACGAAGCTATTGTAAAGAATGTCCATGATCTTTTAGCGAAACTTGCATGGGACTTCTCACCTGAGCAACTTGACCACCTTTTTGACTGCTTCAAGGTTTGGATCAGGAAGGAATACAACGAAACGCATTGAAAGAGAGACAATCTTTCATCGTCTTTTTATTTTTTTTCTCTCTCTTACTGTTCTTCCACAGGCTAGCTGGACCAATGCAAGTAAGAAGCAGCGTGAGAAATTGTTGGAACTTATTCGGCGCTTGGCTGAGGATGATAAAGATGGCGTGATGGCTCACAAGGTTCTCAACCTGCTGTGGAACCTGGCGCACAGTGATGATGTGCCTGTAGACATCATGGACCAGGCACTGAGTGCTCACATCAAGATACTGGATTACAGCTGTTCACAGGCAAGACTGCAGGCTGATGGAAGACCAAAGAGCATCTTTGCACAAACTGATGTTTTTTTTTTTTTTTTTCTACTCACAGGACAGAGATACCCAAAAAATTCAGTGGATCGATCGTTTCATAGAAGAATTACGAACCAACGATAAATGGGTGATTCCTGCTTTGAAACAAATCAGAGAAATCTGTAGCCTCTTTGGAGAAGCCCCTCAAAACCTCAGGTAAAACATTTTTCTGTCATGTGCACTTTTATTATGATTGTTGTTGCATGTATACCTTGCATGTTTGCTTAGTTTATGAATGAAACAACTAACGAACTTTTCTTGCTGATCTCACAGTATATTAGATGATAGATAATAAGAGGAAAAAATTAAATAACACTATATCAATTTTTAACATTGTCATTCAGAGACGCTTGGTTTCTGTCTACTCTATAAAATTGTCGCACACATGCTTATTGTTTTTCCAGAAAGAAAATTCCTTTTAACTTACACACAAGTTTAGTTGGGTAAGTTGAGAGCCAATTCCCAAGTTATACCTCTGTTGTCAGGTCTAATTATCTCATGGATTGCATAAATGCTATTAAATCTCTTGCTTTTTCCTTGGGTTTCATTTCAAATTATTTTTACATTGCACATTCAACAAGCAAATGTTTGAGGTTAATTGGAAGAGTTGCTTCAAACATGTGACCATGAAGAGTATTAAAACATGAATGTAAAGCATTTGTGCAGAAATGTGAACAAAGATAAAACTTGACACTGACTGACTTTGTGATGGAACCCTGTTCACTTTTGATGGCTGGTTCTTGGAATTCAATGCATTTTTTCTTGCCTTTGTTCCACTCAAAATTGTGCTTATTTTTTCCACTTGTATCTAATTATGGTAATATGGAGATAGTGATTCATATCACATTTTTTGTCAAATGTCTTTTGCAGCACAAACTATATAATTGTATTGCTTTATTAGCCCTTAAGATTAAAGAAAATGATTGTGCGCTGTTTAGCTTTGACAAACATATTTTTATCCTTTAGTTGTTAGATAAAGAAAGCTTCACAACCGTGTATTTTTTTTTTCTCTTTTGTTCTGTTCTTTAGTCAAACCCAGAGAAGTCCCCATGTGTTTTATCGCCATGATTTGATCAACCAGCTACAGCACAACCACGCTTTGGTCACTCTGGTGGCAGAGAATCTTTCAGCCTATATGGAGACAATGAGGCAACTCCCCAAAGGTAGGTTCTGAACAAGAAAAAGATGCTCAAGTAGCGTAATTAAATTGTAAATTGGACATTAAATTCTCTAATTTGTATTTACAGAAGAACAAGCAGAGTTTGACCCCCAAACAGTGAGACCCGGGAGTCGATACAGCCATGTCCAGGAAGTACAAGAACGGCTGAACTTTCTGAGGTACAGCAATGATGTCAAGCCTGTGTAATACTGAAAGTCTAAGCATGCTTTAGAAGTGTAGAGAACAAGTGGCTCCAAAATGATTCTGAAATGTTTTATTACCAGGTTTTTGTTGAAGGATGGCCAGTTGTGGCTTTGTGCACCTCAAGCAAAACAGATCTGGAAATGTTTAGCTGAAAATGCAGTGTTTCTCTGTGACCGTGAGGCCTGCTTCAAATGGTTTGATTTTTGTCATTCTTTTGCTCTTGCCTTGACTATTTTTGGAGCTTTCCATTTTATTCATGTTGTGATGTCACACAACAGGTACTCAAAGCTCATGGGGGATGAGCCGGACCTCGACCCCGACATCAACAAAGACTTCTTTGAGAATAATGTTTTGCAGTTAGACCCATCTTTGCTCACAGAAAATGGCATGAAGTGCTTTGAAAGGTTCTTTAAGGCCGTCAACTGCAGAGAGGGCAAGTTGGTGGCAAAACGCAGAGCTTACATGATGGATGACCTGGAACTTATAGGCTTGGACTACCTCTGGAGGGTAGGCAGTTTGCTACTAAAATAGGCTTTCTCTTCCTGAGCACTTAGAACATTTAAACATGAATGAATAATAAACAAACACTCTTAGTAATATTTGGTTGAAAATTATAACGTTATTGTCTATTCTTCAAGGTGGTGATTCAAGGAAGTGATGACATTGCCAGTCGGGCCATAGATCTACTGAAAGAGATTTATACCAACCTCGGACCAAAACTGCAAGTTAACCAGGTACATTTGTTTACAGTTTAATAAGTTTCTCCCGGCTTGCCAACATGACATGATCAGACTCTTGTATGATTTGTCCTTTCTCTTTATTGGTAACACATGAACATGTAACAAAGGATAGAGACTTAACAGGTAATAATTGCGTTTTTCTTTTTTATATACAGGTGGAAATTCATGAAGATTTCATCCAATCTTGTTTTGATCGGCTGAAGGCATCATATGACACTCTTTGTGTATTGGATGGAGACAAAGACAGCATAAACTGTGCTCGTCAAGAAGCCATTCGCATGGTGCGAGTACTTACTGTGCTCAAGGAATACATCAATGAATGTGACAGTGATTACCATGAGGAGAGGACGATACTTCCCATGTCCAGGTACAATTGACCTTTAGTTGTGTACAAATGGTATGGGTCACAGTCGTCTAGCATAATCTCTGTTTTTCTCCATTTCTTTCTACAGAGCTTTTCGTGGAAAGCATATCACCCTTATAGTTCGTTTCCCAAACCAGGGGAGGCAAGTAGATGACCTGGATATCTGGTCACATACCAATGACACTATTGGATCAGTTCGGCGTGCCATTCTCAACCGCATCAAAGCTAATGCTGCACATACTAAAATAGAGCTCTTTATTGGAGGGGAGGTGGTTGATCCAGCTGATGACCGAAAACTGATTGGTCAGCTGAATTTAAAAGACAAAACGGTTAGTATACAATTAAGATTATTCATAAATGTAATTGTATCTTTTAGTGACTTATGATACAAATAATGTTTGCGACAGTCCATGAAAGAGTCTTATCTTTACAATCTGTGTAGATGTACATCGTAACTTTATTTGAAATCCGTTTTTGTTAAGATCTATTTGTCCTCTGGTCTGTAGTTTGCGTTCAAAACATCAAATACTTCTATAACATTCCAAATGTTCTCTTTTTATCTACAGCTTATTACAGCAAAACTGACCCAAGTAAGTGCCAACATGCCCTCTAGTCCAGACAGTTCATCTGACTCATCCACTGGATCACCTGGTAACCATGGTAACCACTACAGCGACGGGCCCAACCCTGAGGTGGAAAGCTGTCTTCCTGGTGTGGTAAGTCCTCATTAACTCCACAATTGGTGTTGTATTGAAATCTAGACTGTGCTGTAAATAAAATTTAAAAAAAGACTAAATAAAATCATAACCTATGCTCTGCTTTTTTCTTTTTTTTAGATCATGTCTTTGCATCTGCGCTACATCTCCTTCCTGTGGCAGGTGGCTGATCTGGGCTGCAATCTCAACATGCCTCTTCTTAGAGATGGAGCCCGAGTTCTCATGAAACTCATGCCTCCAGGTAAGCATACATCTGTGCCCCAATATCAGAACCAGGCCAAAGCTTTTAGGTACACTCTGCATTTTTATATTTTGTTCTGTGAATTTCTAGATAATACCACAGTAGAGAATTTGCGTGCTGTGTGTCTGGACCATGCCAAGCTTGGAGAGAACAGTCTTAGTCCTTCTCTAGACTCGCGTTTCTTTGGACCCTCACCTTCACAAGTGCTCTACCTCATTGAGGTGTGTTTTATGATTACTCGCTTTTCTTTTGTGTAATTCGTTATTTCCCAAAAGGCTGATTTCCATGTGTTGGTTTGTTTCAAATTTCTCTATACACAATATTGGCTTTGCTGGTTAACCATACCAACATACTTTGTTTTACTTTGCTGCAGGTTGTGTATGCTCTGTTGATGCCAGCCAGTGCTACACTTGGTGAAGATGCCAGTGACTTCCAATACAACTTCTTGAAAAGTGGCGGCTTGCCTTTGGTGTTGAGCATGCTCACCAGGAACAATTTTTTGCCATCAGCAGATATGGAAACTCGGCGTGGAGCTTACCTCAATGCACTTAAAATTGCCAAGCTCCTACTTACTGCTGTTGGCTTTGGACATGTTAAGGCTGTAGCAGAGGCCTGTCAACCTAATGCTGAGGGGAACATTCCCGTCTCACCGGTTAGTCCACACAAATGATTCATGCTATGATAAGACTTCAAAACTAGTTTTCAAACCGGTCTTTGTGCCTTTTCTTTATTTGCTCCCCTTACAGATTAATCAGGCGACTCATGACCAGGCCCTGGTCCTTCAAAGTGCTTTACAAAATATTCCCAACCCTGCGTCAGAGTGCATGTTACGCAATGTTGCTATTCGTCTGGCTCAGCAGATTTCAGACGAGGTAATTGGATGTTGTTTTTTTTAAATATGTGAGAATAGTGTTTGTTTGCTACTTTGTTACTTTGTTACTGTATTGTTAAGACTTCTGTTTGTTTTATGCAGAACTTTTTTCAGGCTTCAAAGTACATCCCGGACATCTGTGTAATCCGGGCAATACAGAAAATTGTTTGGGCGTCGGGTTGTGGTACCGTTCAGCTTGTCTTCAGTTCAAATGAGGAAATCACCAAAATCTATGAGAAGGTAAGTAGCTTTTATGTACTAAACAAACCACCGTGATTCATTTTTATTAGCGATGTGAGTTAATGTTTTATGTACTTTTCCCATAGACAAATGCAGCTAAAGAGCCTGATGGTGAAGATGAGCAGGTGTGCTGTGAGGCCTTGGAGGTGATGACTTTGTGCTTTGCCCTGATGCCGACTGCTCTGGACACGCTCAGTAAAGAGAAGGCTTGGCAGACCTTTATCATAGATCTGCTGCTACACTGCCACAGCAAGTTAGTGTCAAATATTGTTATCCTTTTATGTGGTATTTAAATGCAGAAAGTGACTAAATAGTACAAATGTATCTACAGATCTGTTCGTCAAATGGCACAAGAGCAGTTTTTCTTGATGGCAACACGGTGCTGTATGGGCCATCGACCACTCTTATTCTTCATCACTCTCCTTTTTACAGTCCTTGGGGTTAGTGAAAAATCCCACCCCTATTTTTTGAATGACAATATATTTTTATTTTAATTATGGGTTTTCTTCACAGAGTACAGCGAAAGAGCGGGCCAAACACGCAGGAGATTATTTCACTTTGCTCAGACATCTCCTGAATTATGCTTATAACAGCAACATCAACCTGCCAAATGCTGAGGTGCTGCTCAATAATGAGATTGACTGGCTGAAGCGAATAAGGGTATGATGTATCACATACAGCAAGCACTCATACATAGCAGTTTATGATATCCTGAATGTGTGTAAATCATCAACTTTTATTGTTTAGGACGAGGTTAAACGAACTGGTGAAACCGGTGTGGAAGAAACTATTTTGGAAGGCCATCTTGGTGTTACCAAGGAGTTGTTGTCCTTCCAAACACCTGAAAAGAAGTACTACATTGGCTGTGAAAAAGGAGGAGCTAATCTTATCAAGGTATACATCTCAGTTTTGTTTCCAAACTCCTGAACTCAAATTATAACTTCTGTTTTTCTGTTTAATTAGTAGATCTTAATCTTTTTTTTCCCCCTTTAAGGAGCTGATCGATGACTTCATTTTCCCAGCATCCAATGTTTACTTGCAGTACATGAAAAGTGGAGAGTTTCCCACAGAACAAGCAATTCCAGTCTGTAGCACCCCTGCCTCTATCAATGCCGGCTTTGAGCTGCTGGTGGCCCTTGCTGTTGGTTGTGTCAGAAACCTCAAGCAGATAGTGGATACCCTTACCGACATGTACTATTTGGGTACGTTGTGATACATGTAGTTATGTCTTTTAGGCCAACAGTCAAAACTTACACAGGTGTTCCTTTTTAGGAGGTGATACGTTGACTGAATGGGAATATCTCCCCCCTGTCGGACCAAGGCCCAACAAAGGCTTTGTGGGTTTGAAAAATGCAGGAGCAACTTGTTATATGAACTCTGTCATACAGCAGCTGTACATGATTCCACCTGTTCGTAATGGCATCCTGGCCATTGAGGGCACAGGCACTGATGTGGATGATGATATGTCGGGGGATGAGAAACAGGAAAATGAGGTGATTCTGCTCTTTGTCAGTTCTTGAAAATATTATATTATACACATACTAATACAGGCATTGCGTTATGGAGGTTTCAAGGCTGAGTTGCATTTTGATTTTTTTCCACAGGGTAACGTGGATCCTCGGGATGAGGTGTTTAGTTACCACCACCAGTTTGATGATAAACCCTCCAGTAAATCAGAGGACAGGAAAGAGTACAACATCGGAGTACTGCGTCATCTCCAGGTTATTTTTGGCCATTTGGCCGCCTCCAGGTTGCAATATTACGTTCCTCGAGGATTCTGGAAACAGTTCAGGTATTTTAAACACTTGTATGTCTGCGTTTAGATGTTGTTTAATTTTGTGTGATCTAACCATCATGCTTCGACCATGTTAAGGTTATGGGGTGAACCAGTGAACTTAAGAGAGCAGCATGATGCCCTGGAGTTTTTCAATTCTTTAGTGGATAGTCTGGATGAAGCACTTAAAGCTTTGGGCCATCCCGCAATGCTAAGTAAGGTACTGGGAGGATCCTTCGCTGACCAGAAGATCTGCCAAGGGTGTCCGCACAGGTGAGCATATATTTCTTTGTCTGATGTATTGTTTTTTTATATATATTTCCACAGTCAAGGTAATTTTTACTTGTATTTCCAGATATGAGTGTGAGGAGTCATTCACAGCACTCAATGTTGACATCAGAAATCATCAGAACTTGTTGGATTCTATGGAGCAGTATGTCAAAGGAGATCTATTAGAAGGAGCCAATGCCTACCACTGTGAGAAGTGTAATAAGAAGGTAAGGACAGAGTGTACTGCATCTTTGTTATTTGGAGGTTATGATGCGCTTAAACCCCCTTTCTGTGAGCAGGTGGACACAGTGAAGCGCATGCTCATTAAGAAGCTGCCGCCAGTTCTTGCCATACAGCTGAAACGCTTCGACTACGACTGGGAGAGAGAATGTGCCATCAAGTTCAATGACTACTTTGAGTTTCCCCGGGAGCTGGACATGGAGCCTTACACTGTGGCTGGTGTAGCCAAGTTAGAGGGCGATGATGTCAACCCAGAAAACCAGGTGATCCAGCAGAACGAGCCTTCAGATCCTACTCCTCCTGGAAGCTCCAAGTATCGTCTCGTTGGTGTGCTGGTCCACTCAGGTCAAGCCAGTGGTGGACATTACTATTCCTACATTATTCAGAGAAATGGAGGAGATGGTGAAAAGAACCGCTGGTACAAATTTGATGACGGCGATGTGACTGAGTGCAAGATGGACGATGAAGAAGAAATGAAGAATCAGTGCTTTGGTGGGGAGTACATGGGCGAGGTGTTCGATCACATGATGAAGAGGATGTCATATCGGAGGCAGAAACGCTGGTGGAATGCTTACATCCTTTTCTATGAGCGTATGGACTCACTGGACAAAGACAGCGAACTTGTTAAATACATCTCGGACTTAACCATCTCTTCCACAAAACCACATCAGGTCAAGATGCCTGGTGTTATTGAGTGCAGCGTCCGCAAGCAGAACGTCCAGTTCATGCACAACAGAATGCAATACAGCTTGGAATATTTCCAGTTCATTAAGAAACTTTTGACCTGTAACAGTGTCTATTTAAACCCCCCTCCAGGTAAGTTTTTTTTCAAAAATGATCTCGCCTTGCTACAAATTATAAAGCATATTTGCAGTAATGAAGTGCTGCACTTTTGTTATGTTGAAATATTGTTTGCATTTACTTTTAGGGAAAATATTGCTTTTACACTGATCGTGCTTAAACTGAGCTTTTCGTGTTTTGTATCAAAAATGTTTCCTGTATGTGTCATGTTGGATGTTCCCTACATTCAGGACAAGACCATCTTCTCCCTGAGGCAGAAGAGATTGCTATGATAAGCGCACAGTTGGCTGCTAAGTTCCTTTTCAGCACAGGATTTCACACAAAGAAAGTAGTCCGAGGTCCTGCCAGCGACTGGTAAGCATTCTCTTTTACAAATAATTATGTCTCCAGCTTGTTTCTAATATTTTTGTTTTATTTTGTAGGTATGACGCCCTTTGCATCCTGCTTAGGCACAGTAAGAATGTACGCTATTGGTTTGCACACAACGTCCTCTTTGCTTATCCGAACCGCTTCTCGGAGTACTTGCTTGAGTGTCCAAGTGCTGAGGTCCGTGGCGCATTTGCCAAACTCGTAGTCTTTATAGCTCATTTCTCACTGCAAGACGGCCCCTGCCCTTCACCAACTGCCTCCCCAGGACCCTCTACTCAGGTTGGTGGAAGACTGCAGCGAAAAGAAAAAGAAACACATTTTGTATGTTGAATATTCGACTTAAGTTACTGATATGTTTTTTGTCATGACTCAGGGCTGTGACAACCTAAGTTTAAGTGACCATCTGTTGAGAGCTGTTCTCAACTTGCTTCGAAGAGAGGTTTCTGAACATGGCCGTCACCTGCAGCAGTACTTCAACCTCTTTGTCATGTACGCCAACCTCGGTAAGTAGCACAAAGACATCACCCCCCCTGTCAAGTTCAGCTGCTTCTTGGTGAGGAAGAAATGGTTTTAATCAAATGCACAATGAAAAACCATAAATTCAAGAGAGTCTTTACTGGTTTGGGAGCTCCTATTTTTCCTCATGCAATCTATCAATTTCAATTTTGGTTGTGCAGGTCTTGCAGAGAAAACCCAGTTGTTAAAGTTGAATGTTCCTGCCACTTTCATGTTGGTGGCCCTGGATGAGGGTCCCGGTCCTCCAATCAAGTACCAGTATGCCGAGCTGGGCAAGCTCTACACTGTGGTGTCCCAGCTTGTTCGCTGCTGTGACGTCTCCTCACGTATGCAGTCATCCATTAATGGTAAGTGACTTTTTAAATTTCTTTTTACATGAACTGGGGGAAAGCCCAATGAAGATTTACATCCTTGCTCAAGATTTAGAGACTGATAATTAAGCCACTTGGGGTTTCTGTAATGTGAAAGCAGAACTCTGAGCTGAGGGCTATCCTAGACACACAAGCTTTTCTAGTTTGTTTCTTTCTTTTTGAGATATACTGTATTCTTGACCTTCATAGGTAACCCTCCCCTGCCAAACCCATATGGAGACACCAACTTGACAGCCCCAGTAATGCCTGTGCAGCAGCTCGTGGCAGAGATTCTGTTTGTGAGAACAAGCTATGTGAAGAAGATTATTGAGGACTGCAGTAACTCCGAGGAGACTGTCAAACTGCTTCGATTTAGCTGCTGGGAAAATCCACAGTTTTCTTCCACTGTGCTCAGTGAGCTGCTCTGGCAGGTAAATTTCACACTAAAGCTTCTTTTCACAAAGTAGAGACAGATCAATATATTGTTCTGGCCGATGTATCAGGCTGATATTTGAGCTTTCGTGGACGATCTGTTTGTGTATTATTTTAGAAAAATAAATTCAAATAAACTTTACAAATCCACCCCAAAACATCATCTGAGCTTAATCAACCATCAGCAGCTCTGGATTGTATAATGTGGGATTATCATCAGCCATAAAAAACAGATATCTGTCTATCTCTAATAGTGAATGTGAGCGTTGGCGTGTATGTAAAGTAAACTTTTTTTTATCATTAATGTTTGGATTTGATCATTTCAGCCTTTATAGATTAAACATGACTCGACACTTTTGTTGATGTTTGATTTGGCAATACATTTCCAAGGGCTCAAGTTCTGACCTTATTTACTGCCCAAAAAGTTTAGCTCAATATGCACCATTTCAATTTGTGTATGCAGCTTCTCCTGTGTAAAACCAACAAGAATGGCAGACGACGTATGTGGAACTTTACATGGCCAATAACCTCGATCAATTCATATTTGTATTTATTTAAAGGGAAATATGCAAAGGCAGTTCTTTATCAAGCCAGGGATTTGAATTCACTTTTCACTGAGGAAGGTGCTGAGCCTGTCGACATAAGCCTTTATTTATGTTTGCTCAGGTGTTGGCCTGTGTTATCACTGTCATTTGGTATTATGTTCAATATAATCCTAATTTTGACAATGAATATTTTGCATCCATTTTTAGCTTTGTTTACACAATGTCTATCTTGCAAGTTATTTGTGCACGTCTCTGAGCCAAAGAAAATAACTTTTCCTTAATACAATGTTCACAGGTGGCTTACTCTTACACATACGAGCTGAGGCCTTACTTGGACTTGCTGCTTCAGATTCTTCTGATTGAGGACTCTTGGCAGACACACAGGTCGGTTGTTGTGTATTAATGCGCAACTACTGTTCATGCTTGTCTCTTCACTCTATATTTATTGTTGTTTTTCCCCCGTTTAGAATCCACAATGTATTGAAGGGCATTCCTGATGACAGAGACGGGCTTTTCGACACTATCCAGCGCTCTAAAAACCACTACCAAAAACGAGCTTACCAGTGCATCAAGTGTATGGTGGCACTGTTCAGCAACTGCTCTGTGGCTTATCAGATTCTCCAGGTAGAACTGTTCAACGGGGATACAGCTGAAATACTACAACAAATTCAGCTCAAAACATTGATAATTTAAAGGATATTAAAGAGAAGTCTTTGAGAAAAAAACATACCGAAGCGTAGACATGTAAGAGGCGTATTCATTTCTTTCAGCAGGTATGTTTAAACAAGATCCTGAAAATGAAAAAAAGCAGCATTGCTCTCAGGTAGCTGATGTCCAAGATGTATTTATTCAGTAACGTTTCCACAGAGCCTTCTTCAGATAATTTTTTGAACCACAGTGCAAAACAAGATCCCGACTATATTATTTTCAGATCCCACCATGTTTTTACAAGATAACTTCTATCACTTTATCATAAAATGTTTAGACGGTACAAATCCGGACTCCAAAGCTGACCAAAAACTTCCTGACTGGGTCATCGTGTTAAACATAATAGTATCTTGAAATAACATAATCTCGGTAAAACGTATTGTTCCCTGCTCAAGTAAATGATGCACAATAACATGTCCACGCTTCGCTGGAAACTTAGTTGAACACATTGAAGAACTCATATTTTGAAAATGTACCCTATATGACTGTAACCTAACAAAAAGAGGATTTGTGTGTTCATGCAGAGTAATGGGGACTTGAAGCGCAAGTGGACGTGGGCAGTGGAGTGGTTGGGGGATGAGCTTGAGAGGCGGCCTTACACAGGAAACCCTCAGTACACGTACAATAACTGGTCCCCTCCAGTTCAGAGCAATGAGACGTCCAATGGCTATTTCCTGGAGCGTTCACACAGTGCACGCATGACGCTGGCCAAAGCCTGTGAATTATGCCCTGAAGAGGTAACTCATTCTACACCCATTACATAGCTGTATTTATGTATAACTTGGTGTTGATTGAGTTGATTGAGGCTTAACACCAAGCAGTTAAGTACCCAGCCATTTTTGAAACATATTTGATTTTTTACTTTGAAACTGACAATTCTTGACCTATCGGTATAAACCATCCAATGCCGCTCAAAGAATCCTGTCTAATTTAGACCTGTCGGTGCTGGCTATAAAATGTATACAAAGTAAATAGCAAATTAATGTACCACAAAATTGTATTTGTTATGTTGAAAGACAACAGATAAATGACACGCTTCTTTGTAATGTTCCATGCACAGCTCAAGTGTACACAGGGAAGCCCAGGGAAGGTCAGTATTCCAGGCACCACAACATGAAGGAAAGAAGTAAACAAGTGTTTGAAATTATGTCAAATGTTAGAGTTAAAGTCAACCAGGCACTGTAAACATGTCTATTCTTGCTTGTGTTATATTGTAGCGCTCATTTGGCATGGGGCAGTGATGAGTCCAGCTCTTGTTTAGATTACTACATTTACATTGCATTCTGACCTACAGCTTTTGAGTCATATTTAGTTGCCCTTAAGCTTATTATGCTACTTTCATGTTTGATCAGATTTCTGTAATATTAACATGTAACATGTATTGCTGGTTAGGATGGGGTAATTGAGTTAAAATGTATATTTAAATTGAAGTAGAATACATCTGAACATTTTTATCACTTTTGTACATTATTCATTAATATCCTGATAAAATGTATTTTTTTATTTTAATTTTTTTTGTTTTATAGGAACCTGATGAACAGGAAGCACCAGATGATCAAGACTCCTCGCCTCCTGAAGACACATCTCTTTACCCCCATTCCCCTGGGACAGCTCAGTTTCAACAGGTTGGCCTTAGTTCTAAAAACGATTGCTTATCTCAGTCATCCAGGAGTTTTCCATCAATGCAAGAGTTTAAATAAAGTAGTCAGCTGGTCTCGTGGGTCTAGAGTCGGAGATGTAGACTCTCATCCAGGAGGCTTAACAATAGTTCCATTATTCATATCTTTGACATTTTATCAAAGGCATTTCCGCTTTACTGCGCACTGTAATGCTTAATACAGTTACATCTTGTAATGTTTATAATAGCAATTTTTATATTTGATATTTTATGTCGATTATTTTCTGTGCAGAACAACCATCCTCATGGGCAGCCGTACACTGGCCCCGCTGCTCAGCACATGAACAACCCCCAGCGTCCTGGGCCAGCCTCTGCCCCAACTACAGCTCCTACTCAGACCACAACCCCAGGTCCAGCTCCAGGGCAGGGCCCACGAGCACAAGAGAACTGGGAGAGCACTGAGGAGGTGGCCCCCGCCCCCACAACCACCCCAGGGCCTGCCCCGCCCAAGGAGTAAAGCCCTGGTCCTCTTGCTGTGCCTCGAGCCTCCATTGTCCCGCTCTCCTTCCTCATCCTTTGGTCAACACTTTGGGTCCTCACTCTAGCCCCAGGACAGGGCAGAGCCAGTTATCCCACCATACTCAAGGCCACTTGATTTTCTGCTGTTCGACTGTAGGAGGCGCTCTTCTCTGGCCTGGGGCTGTACGGCGTGGGACAGAGGCCTGCTGGTTGCTACCAAGGCCAGGAAGTGGACAAAAGTTCTAATAAAGAAATCGCATTTAACTTGAGCTGGCGATGCTGATGCGCTTGTCTACACGACAAAAGGTGTACATAGTATGTTTATGTTTTTGACTGTTCAGATCCCCTAAGAGCATAACTTATGGTTGGCTGCTGGGAGATGTTGCAGATGATATGAAAAACAAAATGGATATTATAAATAAGAAAAATGCCCAAAAAAAGTCTGTACGAAGTCAAAAACACCTTTGTTTTATCACCCATGCTCAGCAGTGAATTTTGTTATACCATTGGACGGTTCTTGGTCATTCAACTGTAGAAGGACGCATTGTATTATCACAATTATATTATCTGAAGCTCTTTGGCAACTTTATGACCCATGCCAAATCAACACATAAGTTGTGGTTGGTTTTAGTGTGACATGGAATGGTTGGGTGGACTTTTCCGGTGTTTGGTTGATGTGAAAAAGCAGTGATGCAACATTGTTCTGAAACTCATTGCCTTCTTTTTTGTTTGTTCTGTTAATTCAGTCCTTTGAAGCTCTAGTTAATATGCTGTAACATTTAGCATGGCTTCTCACCTGAATAGTGTAGCCCAAGGGAAGACTTGAGATTTAACAACCCAAAGCTGTTCTTGATCCACATCTCCAGGGAGGGTTACCCATTTTTTTCTATCCATACCTTATCTATGATAAGGATGTTATTTTGAAATTGTCTATCAATAAGTGGCTTCTCAATTGCACATTGTAATCCTCAAACTTCACAATTTACAGTCAAGATTTCAGTTTTTGGTGGGAATAGACTGCTTTGCTTTCATTTATAGGAATTCTGAAAATGAAACATATGCAACGAAACTGCTGCACTTGTCTATCTGGAATAGTGATGTTGGCTTCAGTCACTTCTGTAGAGCCTATTCAAGCTGATCAGGTCTATTGTACGCTGTGGCCGAGGACTGTGATCCATCCGTCACTCAGTGGTTTCTCAGCAAGGTTGTATCACAGGAATAGCAGCTGATTAGTCATGTTGCAACTTGAGCTAACTTGTAATTCTGTAGGAGTAAAGGTAAACATCAGTAAATACTGTATTTAATTGGTAACTTGAATGCGTGTTTTTGATCTGTCAAACATACCAAATACTCCTGCAAATGAAAATATTCTGCCCACCGTATATTTAAATATTTTGCTCTTATTTTATAGAATTTATTTTGTTGTATTTCACTAAAATAGAATTTGATTTAAGAGGAACATTTTTGTCCTTGTGTTATTTTTAAAGAGACTGTACAGAGTTCTGCGCCCTGTTTTTGCCGACTTTTGTTTTGGCCATGGTGTGACTTTGAATTCTGGAGCTACAGTCGCGATGTGGACTTTCACTTTGTGAGGTTTTTTGTGCACAGAAATATAACAAGCATTGCGCCCTTAGCAAATAAAGAACATGGAATCTTTCCAGCGTAATTTCATTGTGTAATTATAAGCACAACGTATTTTTCCACAATAAATACAGACACAATATTCTTTAAACATTTTATTAAGAAAGACTTAATTTTCTTTCTCCTGGACAGTCTTTGTTCCACGCAGTCTGCCTGTACGACGGGCCGCAATGAGACCGACCTTGCGACCAGCAGGTGCATCCCTCCTGATCGTTGAGGGTTTTCCAATGTGCTGATGGTTACCACCACCGAAGGGATGCTCAACAGGCTGTAGATTAAATAAATAAAAATTATGTAGTGCTTTTAGACAGGTCATTTCTATTTACACAAATCTGCAAAGTCATTCACATCCTTTGGCTTTGGGAAAATAACCAAGTTGTAATTTTGCTGGCGAGACACTTTGTTCAAAAAAACTTAAAATGCCTCCACTTACGTTCATGGCCACACCACGGACACGTGGCCAGCAGTTCCTCTTGGCCTTGTATTTGTGGTAAGCACGCCCAGCTTTCAAGATGGGCTTGTCAATACGACCACCTCCAGCAACAACACCTAGAACACATTTTGATAGCATAAGCAAAAGATGTATACATTTGAGCCACTACCACGGTAGTTTTAACCTACCAACAACTGCCCGGTTAGCAGAGGCAATGACTTTCTTAGATCCAGAGGGAAGCTTCACTCTTGATTTCTTTGTTTCCGGGTTGTGAGAAATCACTGTGGCATAATTTCCAGAAGCACGGGCCAGCTTGCCTCTGTCTCCAGGCTTCTCTTCCAAGCAGCAGATGATGGTACCCTCAGGCATTACTCCCACAGGCAACACATTGCCAATGTTAAGCTGAGCTGAAAGGAAAAAAAGGATGCAATTTCAATTCATGCAGGATACATAAAGCAGCATCTGTCTTGTACAACGCCTTAAGACAGGAGTCTTCCCGTGGGGGCATGACAACAGGAACAGGTGATGTGTGGAATCACTATCATCTTGTATGGCCAATCTAACAAAATTGCATTCAAAAACACTGACCAGACCTAGAAACACTATGAAGCACTGAATGACGTTTGGGACTAAATTAACAAAATGGAATAGAGAAAAAAATGGTAGGGAACACTTGCTCAATTGCATATACAAGATTATGCAGCAAATATACACACATTTACAAAAACAAGGTTTGTTTTACCTTTCTTGCCGCAGTAGATGAACTGTCCGGTGTGGATGCCTTCAGCGGCAATGAACAACTCTGTCCTCTTCTTGAAGCGGTATGGATCACGGAAAGCGACCTTTGCCAGAGGTGCGCCACGACCGGGATCGTGGATAATATCCTAAATGAGACCAAAAGTCGGTTTAAAAACACTGCCATTAACATGATAGAAAATGGAATGTGTCAGATGTCAAGATACCTTCACAATCCCCTTGATATATCCATGGCGTTCAGCAAAGTCAATATGACGGAGTTTAGCAGCACCTTTTCTGTGTTTTACATGGGCTTTAAACACAGAGCCCGCACCTTTACGCTGTCCCCTGATTACACGTCCCATCGTGCACTGCAACACAGAGTCAAGGAAAAATTAGCTCAGTTGTCAACAGAATCCTATTTAGCAAGTCGGCCTGTAGAAGTTGCTTTATATGGGTGCTACAGTTCGTAAGGCAGTGGCGACGTAGGAGCCAATAGTGAATAACTATGAATAGTACAGATTCAAGTCAAACATTCATCATGGATAAACATTACAGATGCCGGTCTTTAGCTGATACACACCGCTATCACAGCGCCATGACAGTAGTGGACTCAAGTAAGCTGAATAAACCACTAAAACCATTATTTTCAGAAAAAATATATGTTAAATCCAACCACATAGTTATAGCTGAACACGTCTATATTAGTTTTTAGTGTGGATGACAATTTAAAACATTGATTTAAGGAAGATTTCCGAGATGGAAAACACAGAAGCTGTCGTACCTAAACCCCGTTGACGGAAAGAGGAAGTACAAGGCACTACGCAAGCGTTTTCTTCCGGAGAAATTACCGACGTGAATTATGGGAAATTGAGTATTTCAAAAAAATTCAGGGAGCATTACTCCCTGTCACAGTAATGTACCGTCGATAGATTATACTTTGTATTTCGATGCGTACAACACAAAGGTTGTTTTTAATAAATGTTTCCTCCGGGTTCTTCCTCTGTGGAGTTTGTATCTTCTCCCTGTGTCTGCGTCGGTTTTCTCCGGGCACTCCGGTTTCCACCACTAAAACAATTTACAATATTATCCTCCGGACCGGTGTTTCTGACGCTGACTGCCCACTGCTCCTGCAGCAAGATGGTTCAAATGCGTCCTCAATGCATTTGACCCCTAAGGGGTTTAATAAAGTTTAACTTTGCATTAGGTTACAATGGTGCAAATATCTTTGCTTCTTCTTGTCAGTAGATGGAGCCAGCTACCAAAGCCAGAAGGAACAGAATGTGCGATTTGAAGCAAATACTAAGATCTAGCTTCCGTAATGGTAATTATCGGTTTAAATGTGCCCCTAACCTTCTACCATTTTACGAAGGTAGCCCAAGATTCCCCGGTTAACACGACAGCTCAGGGTGAAAGTTGGTAAAGTGTTATAGACATTATGCAAATTGTCAAAGACGTTCGAACATGAGTTCAGTGGTCGTACAGAGCTTCGGTTTAATACTTGACCCTGCCTCGCCCTCCAAGGGCTTTAGAACCATATGTCACAGTGTTAACCAAACAGCATTACAGACACCTTTTACAGAGGTTAATTAATTATTGTCATTTTTTTAATTTTTTTTTTTTACAACAAGACTACAGGTTAGCCATGGATTTTTTTTCAGCCAATGAACTATAACAGTCATATGGTAATGAGTAATGTGGTAATATGGTAATATAGAACGTCATCATGAGAGTTCCCCTCCCTGGCTGCTCCTGGTAAACCGAGATTAAAGAAAATATCGCGACACTTCCCCAACGAGCACTTTGCCGGGTGTACAGATGTGATATCTCGCGTTACCTGAACACTCAGTCTCATTCCACCACGGTCAAGCCGCCGGGAGGGGGTTTTGTTGAACAGCTCTAGTAACCTTTTCTTACCGAACTGAAACGTAATTTATTTGTAGTGTTTATCAATAGTATATTTATTTAAAGTAGGCGTGTAGTTAAATTTACGAGCAACTGCTGTACCAAGATCGAACTTTTTACCGAAAAAGGGTGAAATTAGTCGTATCAGCGGCTTAGCTAAGCGTGCTAACAAAGAAAATCCTTTCTCTTAAAAAAATAATCCCTACTACACTCTTTAGTTATGAGTCATGTGGTCGTCGATAATCCACACGGTCTAGATCAGCAGGTAAGATTTTAATACATTCTTAACTCAAGAAGTGTCTTGATAATGTGGTAATGTGGCCAGTTTCGGCCAAGAAGGAAGAGACGTACGTTGTATTAGCTTTCTGAGCTCACATGCTAACGGTGGTAAAATGGTGGTGATGGTGTGAGAAATTGTGATGGCGGAGGACCTTTGCGTTTTTGCCAGCGAACATTGATTTGTAATTATTTAACTAATGCTTTACCAAAAGTTTGATACCGACGCTGATGAATAGTCACGGCGATTCAGTTTCCCCCTGGTATTTATTCGTTTTGTTTAGCCGTTTAGCCGTTGTGTAATATTTAGCTCGGGCCGGTACAGTAGCCGGCTAATGTCAGGCCTCAATCTGAAACGTGGCGCAGGGGAAAAAAACGCGCTGGCACTAATAGACGCTTGAGGTGACACAGATTCTCGCTAAATATCCTTACATGAAGGGGAAGTCTACTCGATTTCTTTTTGAATTCATAATTGGTAAACAGCATTAGGACTCGTCAGGAAACATCCCATGTGATATTTTGTCCATATTTAGTTACTGCTTCATTTGGTTTACCTATAGATTTGTGTCGTAGTTATTACTTTGTTCATACTCAAATGTGATGTTCTCTTGTAGCTTGCTGCCCTAGACTTGAACTCGGCTGACGGACAAGGCGGAGGAACCGGCAGTAAGTTTCTCATTACCATGTTCTTTACAAATTACACTAATATGAGCTATTGTTGTTTTTTATTATGACAATATTCAAATTTTAACGCGCACTATTTTCTTCAGGGCGTTACATTCCGCCACATCTGAGAAACAAAGAAGCTGCCAAAAGTGGTGAGTATTTACTCAATCGTCATACGCAGTGTGTATTGACCGGTTTCAACCAATCGGAGCCCGGTTAAAGCAATCGCTTATTTTCCAGAATTCGAGCTGTCAAATATAAACAAATGGAGTTTTTCGCTGAACCACCATTGTTGTAATTTTCAATACATTGAAGAATAATTTGGCATTAATTTACATGGAAAATTCACTAGCAGAGGAAGTGGTGGAATTGAATGAAAAGGAACAACAGATTGACAGTTGACTGCTCTGTAAAGGGCTGTACATTTTTGCAGCAGTATTTTGTTGTGGGTCTGCATACTTGACTTTTTCTCGTTTATTTATTTTCATTCCACAGCAGCAAATGCTTATTCCTCTGGTAGACAGTGCGGTTATTCAGTGGCACCAGTAAATCTGTGTAAGTCCCTTCTGTCTGCTTTTGCTCAGGGCCAACTGCATATCCAGATGCATGAACTGACCACTTTACAGACCAGCAAAGCCAATTTGAATGGGGGATTTTAGTGATGAACATAATTTATTGCTTTGGCTGCGGTGCTTCTATGCTTGCTTTTGGAACTTAGGTGTAAACAAATACATTTGAAAATACTGAATTCACCTTCGATGTCCCTCAAGTTTCTCCTAAACAGTGCCCACAGCCGTGGCAAGCTGAATGTCAGCCAAGACAAAGAAATGGCTATCCCTCAGGATGGGATGATTGTAAGCCTCGTAACTACTTGTCACCTTAAAGCCAATATCTGCACTGTGTAAGCTAGTAATTCATGGAGTCTTTATAGTCTTCTTCCATGCCTTTGCTCAGGTTACCCAAGACTGGCCTCTCAAGAGCTTGCCTTTTACCATGCCTACAATGGTGGTTGCCGAAACAGATGTGGTATATTATGACCTGTGTCTGCATGTCATGCCACTTAATTTAAGGCTGCAATTCAAACAGTGAAGCCCAATCAACCTTCTTGCTTTGTCAGTCACTGTAATCAGAGGCATAACATGTTGGTCAACACTTGCTTCCAATGGTGCTCATCATGCATGGTGATGGCCACTTTATTACACTGCTCTAAAAGCTTATGTAGTAATTTAGACTTTTTGCAAGTTTCCACCAGTGTTACTTATATTGTTGTTGTTTTTTGCTATGAGCGTATACAATGCTTAAAGTTTTACTATTAACATGATTATTGGTTTTAATACTCAACCCAGCATCACATTTTCAGAAACCAAAATTATGAGTTGCATTGTTTTTGTTTAAACGGACAATACTGCGATTGCAGCAGGCCAGCGCATTCAAAGCTTAAGCATTTTTTATATTAATCTTGTGAATGTTCTGAAGTCAACACTTTTATTGTCCAGATACAAGTCTGGGTAAATTTATTTCTCAACCTTCTAATAAACCAGGACTTATCGACATTACTCAGATAAGTATCAAAGACAGAAGTTGTGGCTGCGTTTGCCGTGGACTGATGTGATGCTTGAGTGCCTGCGTGGGGCTGTAGTTTTGCAGGAGTTTTTGAGTCGACTCTGCTTATTAAACCAAAGTTGCCGCTAAGCCAGTTGGACTAATGTGGGCAGATGTGTGGCTGGTCTACCTTCCTTCCTTCGCTACTAAAACTGAGTTCGGGCCATGTGGCATGCCGTACAATGGCACTGCTAACCGTTGGATGTCCCCCACCACCAGCCGCCTCTTCAGCCTGCACTGATAGTAATCCGGCCACCGATGGGAACAATGAGTCGGCCAGTGTCCACAGCTGGGCAGACTGTTGTGGTAAACATCTCCCACAGAGATTTAGTGTGGCTCTAGTGGGATTTTTTTGGCCCAAAAGTTGCACATTTGTACTTGAGACTGGTAAATGTCTTAATGATACATGGTTGCAGTTGACATAACCTCCAATGTGATATAGAAATGTGGAAGAGGTGGACATTGTCCTGACTGTAGCACACAGTCTGCATTTAATTCCTAAAGAGTTAATAGTGACAACCTGCGTTGTTCCTCTTTAAAGATTCTCCTGGATGGGACAATGGCCGCTCCAATGGATATGTGAATGGTTATCACGACAACCGCACAAACGGGGGCTTCGGAGGACGTGGACCCCCACGCAACGATAGAGGTGGGCGGGGGGCCTACCATGGTAACGGGGGTGGAAGCACGTTTAATCAGCCTTTACAAAATGCAGGTGGGGACTTCGTACTGCCCTGCTTAGTTGATGTAGTGTAGTTAATATCACCATCCCCACCCTTGTTCTCATTTGTGTTGGTGCCATTACTTTTCTTCACATGAGACATTATCTCTATAAATTCTAAACTATTTTTTATTCTGAAAACAAAGATGGAGGCTGGGGAGGCGCTCAAAGAGATGCTGCTTACAGCAGTTTTGGCGGACGAAACGATCGTACCAAGAATACCTTCTTCAATGACCGTGGGGGAAGTTCAAGGGGGCGGTGAGTGGCCTTTTATTTTCCCTGTTTGATAATGATGGTGCTTTTTTACATCTCCTTTAGACATGCATCTAACTGACATAAAATGTTGTACAGATATGAGCGTGGAGGTTACTCAGGTGGAGGTGGAGGTGGAGGAAACAATCGTTGGGAGGAATCCAGAGAAGAGGACTGGTCCAAACCCAGTACTCGCAATGAGCGCCTTGAAAAGTAAAAAAAAAAAAATCCATCTTTTATCTGGAGTTCTCTACAGTGAATTAATCCATATCTCGTTTTGATTTCAGTGAACTTTTTGCTGCAAGCAACACAGGCATAAACTTTGAGAAATATGATGATATTCCCGTTGAGGCCACTGGAAACAACTGCCCACAGCATATTGAAAGTGTAAGACTATATTGCGCCGTGCTTTGCCCGTATTGGGTTAAAAAAAAAGTTTTAACCAGTTATTTTATTTATTTTTTGCCATCACAACAGTTCAGTGATGTGGACATGGGTGAGATTATCATGGGCAACATCGCCCTCACCCGTTACACCCGCCCTACACCAGTTCAGAAATACGCCATCCCAATCATCAAGGGCAGGAGAGACCTTATGGCTTGTGCCCAGACTGGTATGCTCTTAAAGAATTGAAACTCGTTTGATTTAAGACAAGTGCAGTCTTGATTTGATTTTGTTTTATTCTTTTGCTAGGCTCTGGTAAAACCGCTGCCTTCTTGTTGCCTGTGCTGAGTCAGATCTACACAGACGGTCCTGGTGATGCACTTCAGGCGTCCAAAAACAGTGGCCAGGTAATGTCCCAGAGGAACTATTGGAAACCACCTCATGTAGCAGCTTATTGAAGCTTTGTCTTTTAGGAGAATGGAAGGTATGGCCGCCGTAAGCAGTACCCAATTTCCCTCGTCCTGGCTCCTACCAGAGAGTTGGCTTTGCAGATCTATGATGAAGCACGCAAGGTGAGTCTTTTTGTGTTTTTGTTGGCATACATTGTGACTGACTAGGTTTTAACCTCCTCCTGTTCTAGTTTGCCTATCGCTCTCGTGTACGTCCCTGTGTCGTTTATGGTGGGGCAGATATTGGCCAGCAAATCCGGGAGTTGGAGAGAGGCTGCCACCTGCTGGTTGCCACACCAGGACGTCTGGTTGATATGATGGAGAGGGGCAAGATTGCCCTGGATTACTGCAAGTAAGTCTAGGGTTGAAATGATGCAATTTTTGGTATTTTCTAGTACACGGTTGTCTAACTAAACATGTGTTAGTTACTTGGTCCTGGATGAGGCTGATCGCATGTTGGATATGGGTTTTGAGCCTCAGATCCGACGTATTGTGGAACAGGACACCATGCCACCAAAAGGAATCCGTCAAACTATGATGTTTAGTGCTACCTTTCCAAAGGAAATTCAGGTACAACATTTTAAATCTTATAGGTGTATGCCGAGTTTGTGTATTGTGCTTAATTCAGTCTTTGCTCGGATAGATCTTGGCTCGGGATTTCCTGGAAGACTACATTTTCCTGGCAGTTGGGCGTGTTGGTTCAACTTCAGAAAACATCACTCAGAAAGTTGTCTGGGTAGAGGATGGTGACAAGAGATCCTTCCTCCTTGATCTCCTAAATGCCACAGGTAAGGTCTTTCATATGCATTAAGTTATGGGCAATTCTTTCATGAAAACCACTGAGCCCCAACTTTTCATTGTACCCTGTGGAAGTGTGTTGGCAATCCCCAAAAAATGTAGTTGGCTAAATAGAGTAGTTTTAGGTGCGTAAATGTGTGAGCTCATATGGTAATGCAAAGGTGTCTGAGCAGCCTTTGTTTATAAGCTGCTTTGGTTTTATCTCAGTTATTCCCAGTGAGGTTCAGGAAAATGTGGCAGAGACCCCGGAGAAGCCTGGTAAGTATGAGAATGCATACAAACCAAACATGACCATCTCACAGCTCATCTTGTCCCCCTGCTCAATTTGTTTTCCTTTTGTCTATGGCCATACACAACCCCTTGTGGTTGCTCTGCATTTTATGTTTGACAGCTGACTCATCATTACAGCTTCATCAGGAGAAACATTTCATTTCTTGTTTGAGTTGAAGAGAAGACTTGGAACTTGTATTTTTGAAAAAGGCGTGTGCTGCAGAGCTAGGATTTTGGAATATAGCATTTGATCCAATTTGGCTTAGTCTCGCTCTAAAGTCTTGGTCTTTTCAAAGTGCATTTCTGTCTGGTCACACGCATCATTCTCACTGCGTTTAGCTGCGAATGAGAAATGACCACTGCGTAGCCAGGTGACCGTGCACGGTCTGAACTCGTAGTAGATACAGTTTAAACTAATGCGTTCCTGGGCACAAAGCCCTCACGCATGAAAACACCCTAAGAGCAGCGGTAAAACATCATCCCCATTTTATTTTCGTTCATTTGCATTTCAATCAGTTTTAGAATATTTTCTTTTGGAATGATTTCTTGACTCATTTGTATAAAATGAACTTCTGAGAGCCATTAATGGCAGTACTGGAAATCATGTGATTTGAATAATGTACGAACTAAACATTTTCAGTGTTGGAGCCTAACTGGTTTTAAGTAGAGCTTCAATATACAGAAAGATTGTAGTGTGTATTCAAATTTCCAATTTGTCATCTTTTTTTTGCATTTTGGAGCTCTACTTGGAACCTTAAGATCTAACTGAGCACAATGTGAATTATTGCAATTTCAGTATTAAAATTTGAAACGCAGTGTCCAAAGCATAGTTAATGGTTTTCAGGGTGCATCAAGTTTATACTTTTCCATTCACATCTCTAGTTTTTGGATGATTTTGCTGTCTTTTTTGTTGTTTTCTCTGGATTGTACACCCCGCATGTTAACTTTGTAATTCCTTTGTTGTGTAGGTAAAGATTCTTTGACTCTGGTTTTTGTGGAAACAAAGAAAGGAGCAGATTCCCTGGAAGACTACCTCTATCGTGAGGGTTATGCTTGCACCAGCATCCATGGGGACCGCACTCAGAGAGACAGAGAGGAGGCCCTGCACCAGTTCCGCTCAGGACGCTGTCCCATCTTGGTGGCAACAGCTGTATGTATAAACATGTTGGGACAACATGGATGCAGAAAATGAAATGAAATGAGTGGTTTTAAGTAAGGCGTGTCCTTCCTCAGGTGGCAGCTCGAGGTCTGGATATCTCCAATGTGAAGCACGTGATAAACTTCGACTTGCCCAGTGACATTGAGGAATACGTCCATCGTATTGGCCGTACGGGACGTGTGGGCAATCTCGGTAAGTTTTTTTTTGTTTTGTTGTTGCACTTTGTTTTTTGTCTTTCAACATTTCTGCTGAATTTTTTTCTGAATTATATGATGCTTTTCAATGCAGGTCTGGCCACGTCGTTCTTTAACGACAAAAACAGCAATATTACCAAAGATTTGTTGGACATCTTGGTGGAGGCCAAGCAGGAGGTGCCCTCCTGGCTTGAGAGCCTGGCCTATGAGCACCAGCACAAGAGCAGCGGTCGTGGGCGCTCCAAGAGGTAAAGATCCCAAAGTTTTCAGCGGCCACAGTTTTCAAAAGTTAACAAATGTCTTTCGTTTCGTCAGATTCTCTGGGGGATTTGGAGCCAGAGATTACCGTCAGACACCTGGTTCTGGAGGCTTCGGGAACAGCCGTACGGGACGAAACCCTGGAGGCCATGGGGGAAACAGAGGCTTTGGTGGAGGTAAGCAACAACAGGCCTGTGTGACCAGCTTAAATGAAATTTTTTCAAAGATGGGGGTTTTAACTATTTAATTCTTTTCAGGTGGATTTGGTGGTGGCGGCAACAACTTCTACAGCAATGATGGTTATGGAGGAAATTACAGCCACTCTGGTAGTGTGGATTGGTGGGGCAACTAGTCGCCATAGGAATGGGTTGCTTTGTCAACCAACCAAATGGAAACCACATGTTAACTTCAGCCAGACCACAACAAACTTCCCTGTGTAGCTTCACTGACAACACAGTACATTACCAACCCTGGTTCTCTGCCATTCCCTTTCTCTCAAACCGGAAGTGCAGCACCAGCACGTGCCGGGCACTGGAGAGCGCAGAGATTCGCACACCTCAGAGTGAGCATGGATGCTGACATACATGCATTGTCCGATAGCAACCTCGGACAGTCATTGTTTAAGTATTTTTGTTCTTTTTGTGGAAAAAACAATGGAATTACCTGAGGCTCATTTGTATGTTAATGTACTGTGCCTTTTGAATTTAAACAGGAATCTGTTTTCATTTCACCAAATGAACATGGCCAAGAGTTCTAAATTTGTTTTTATTTTGTTTGTAAAACTAAGAAAAAGCTTGGACTTAATCAAACCTTGGCAAACACTAGGTTTGTGGCTTCAGCGCCACGATTCCATTTGAACTCAAATTTAATGTAGAAATATCATGTAGCTTTTTCTTTTTTGTTTTCTTTTTTTGTTTTTTTTTACCTGACAGTTGAACAGTTTTTGGAGCCATTACTAATCGTCATAAATCTGGGCCACTTTGTAAAGCAACTGTATTTTAATCCTAAAGGACAAGGTTACTCTTCTGGCTCACTCTATCCTGGACAGGCTCCTTTTTTTTTTAAGAAAAAAGGGCATGGTCTTTAAAATAGCCATTCCTGTGATGATCTTAAAACGCAGAAGTCATCCAGCTCAGTGCCAACACTCGCTGAGAATCAAAAATAACAGATGCTGGAACTTGTTACTCCGCAGTTTTCGGTCGACTTGACAGTGTTAAGGCAGCTAGTATGTTCTGAGTGCTAGCTACATTAAGTGGGTGGTGTTTTTGTGTTAATTTTTACTTGAGACATTATGGTGCAGGCATGTGCGCAAAATCTAAGAACTGAAGTTTGTTTTTTCTCTTCTAATATCGAAGTAAAATGCCTGCCATCGTGAAAGTGGCTGCATCAAGGACCACACCATCAGGAAGGGAGGGCGTACTGTGGCAAGAATTAACTGAATCCGCGCACAACCATGAGCCCCAGATGGTATTCTACGCTTGCAAGTGTTTTGTTTTTTGGTCAAGGAGGAAGGACATGTGAACTGAGTCGCAGGCTTAACTTAATTACAAACGTTTTCTCTTTTCAAGCTGCGTTGGAGGCATGGGTCATCTTTAAGAGACAGGCATTTGATCGCAGAGGTTTAACAATGAGGAATGGGGCGGGGCGACACTCCCACTGGAGTTGTGACGGTGGTTAGGCTCAGGTAGCGGTTTGAACTTCGAAGTGCACCGCCTTCATTTCTGCGCAGGGGACTATGGGGGGGTTGGCCAGGGCTCAGGCTGGACCTCTTCCCTTTGAGACTAGAGTACGGGCATATACATGCCCTGTGAGGAGCAGCCGGCGACCGTAGAGATGGGGCATTTAACCGTCATGCTCCGGTTTTCTCATTGGGTGTTGTGCCTTGAAAACTTTTATAAGAATTTGAATTATAAGCGGATGCACTGACAGATGAGAGCTTGAGATTGAATGGTGCTACTTGGTTTTGGTTTGTAGCCCCTAGTTTCGTTGTGCCCATCGAGTTTTACAAGTTCTTTTATTGCACATCTAGAGTTTTATATAGATGTCTTTGAATATGTGTCCTTAAGCTTCCAAATATTGTGTGAGGAGTTTGTGGAGAAACGCAGCTTGTTTACAAAAGGGGAAGGGTTCTCAATGTTAAACCAGGATTTATTTGGGACCAGGGGATTTAGCAGTTGGGAATTTAGCCATTTGCACAGATTTCTAGATTCTACTTTTGCTGCTAGTTTTGTGTAATTTATTAAGCATTTTTGACAAATATTTATTTTTGTAAGCCTCAAAGTGATTCTTTGAAAGTTTCAGAAACTTGACCAAAAGACATTACAAAAAACACTGGCACTTGAATGTTGAATGTCACCTGTATGCGTGAAATTTATATATTTCGGGGTAGTGTGAGCTTTTTAAATGTTTAAAATACACGCGACGTAAAATATCCACAGCTGTTGAAGGGCCTTATCAAGGGGCCTGTCATCTCAACTAAATTGATTGGTGAGCAAAAAATTTAACATTGATCAAATATGCCAAGGTTTGGAACAAAGCTTGTTAAAGAGCAACTATATTTCCTAAGCGTATCAGTGCAAGTGTTAGGATTCTCCAAATGTGTGCATTAACAACCGTTTAATTCTAATTTGACCTGAATTTTTTTCAAGTGAATGTCTGGCACATGGCAATCCTTAAAGTAATAAACATGTGGTTAATTCTCATTGTTGTATTTGCATATATAAAAGCCTGTGGGTTCAATGTGGGCCTATTCTGTCACTTGTCCCACGTTCCCTCAAGAACCCATGGCTCTTTAGACGTAGACTTTGCTTTCTGTATTAGCTTATAGGCCACTGCACTGCATGGGAAAAACTCAGCTGTGCAATTGTATGATTTTACCAAAATAAAATGTTTGAATGCAAAATTATCTGGCAAGATCAAGCATGTTTTCTGAATACATGTTTACTGTTGTGCAGAGGATATTTGTAGCAAGCGCCTGTAGCCTTGTTTGGATACAGGGCACGTGGCTAAATTAAATTTGGTATGAATCGGATGGGCTTCTTTTTGAACTATAAAATTTTCATTTATACTCTTAAACGTGTGGCTTGTATTCTTGTGACTCCCAGTTACTTCTGCATGACTTATTGCAGAAAATTAGTTTCACTGATTTCTTGAAACGTAAATGGTATCAGTTCAAAAGTGTGCATTAGGGCTGAACGATATGGACAAAATTTCATATCTCGATATTCATGCTAGATATCTATCGATACAATACGATATAACTGAGGTGAAAACCAAGCATTTTCACAGAAAAAATTAAAATGATACAAAAGAGTGCAGTTTCATTGAAAATATATATTTTCGATTTTAATGTTTATTAATACGATAACGATATTGTTTCGTTTTCGATATTATCTCTAATGTTCATATATCGATGCGATAAAGATATATCTTTCAGCCCTAGTGTGTGTGTGTGTATATATATATATATAAATCATTGCGGGGTTAACTTCACAATGTTTCTTGTATATACATTAAACAATTACTGAGATTGAGTTTTTCTTTAAAGGGGCATAATGCAACAAAAAAGTTGATATTTGTGCGTATTTGACCTTGTAGTGACCCAGCGGCTGTATGAATGGTCAGCATGGTGCCTTTACTTTTGATTACAGTGGCCTCTGCAATGCTCCAGGATCACTTGTTTTGTAGGTTTTCTGATGAAAGGGTCCATCAGCAGTGAAAACCTTCCAAACAAGGGATTCTGGAGCATTGCAGAGGCCACTGTAATCAAAAGTAAAGGCACCAGGCGAGCCAACCCTACAGCCTCTGGGTTACTACAAGGTCAAATACACAAAAAAATCTATCTTTTTTTTACCCACATAAAAAAGTTGCATAATGCACCTTTAAGGGTTGCTCATAGAAAATATATGAAGTGGAGAAAGTTATTATGCCAACACATCTTTAGACTTGTCTAAAGACTTGTCTAGACTTGTCCAAAATTCTTTGGGGCAAAGAATTTTGGACAAAAGAATTTTGGACAAAAATTCGGGCAAAAAATGGGGCAAAGAATTTTGCGCGGGGGGCACCTGAATACTCACTCTACTCACATTTTATTTTTGTTGACCTGAATCTTGTAGCCTGAGTTAACAAATGGCTTGTAACCTACATTTTTCTATAATTCCCATAAAAAGTGAGTGCAGGTCACTCAGTTTCCGAGGCCGGTGAGCTCTACTGTGCTCAAGGCTTCTGTAATAACTTAACACTCATTACAGCAGGGTTGTATAATTTTGGTCATTGTCAGAAATGGGTTTTTAGGACAGTGGCGCATGTGCACTCTGGACCGTGATGTTCCCTGTTGTAAACTAATTCAGCAAATTGTATTGATCTAGCTGTCAATCCGGTCTTAGCACTGATGGCTTGTTAATCTTCTCAACCATTTCAACATCTGCATTTCTGATAAGTTTACATATAACTTCAGGCCGTGTGAGTAGTAACCCTAATCGGTCTTTCTAAGTTACCGCTTTGCCTCGTCTGTTGCATCTGGGGGCTTCGCATTACTTCTGTAATCCCGCCAACCAGCCTCTCCTCATCCCTCCATCCAGGGGATTTGAGTGCCATTAAGAGATGGCTTTTTGAGTGTGTTCATAACGGGACACACACATGCATGCAGAGCAGGGCAAGGTGCAACGCTTAACCAAGCCACATATTGTTGCGCTCGGGAGGCTGTGGGGTGGTCGGCAGGCTCAGAAATGCTCTGAAAAGAACCCTAACCCTTTGTGTGGGATGGTCAGAATGGACTTGTGGATGTTCCAAGTCATAAATGGATCTCCTGGAACCCGTGCAGGTATGACCAATTTTGAGTTTTCACAATCTCTTGCTATGTTAAAGTATGATCTGATGAGTCGCATATTTCTTTTGTACAATTTCAGATCTATGTTAATCCTGGCATGTCCCATTTGAGAGACAACAGTAATGACCATCTTCACTCTCACTGGTTAGTTTTTTTTTTTGTATTGTTTTAATGTATTGTTTAATCACTTGTGTATTAGACAATCCTATGGATGACTTAAACAATTGCACATATCAACATAGAGTAATTGTACGGTAATATTCATAAGCCTGAAATGCTGAAATACAAATGTATGTGTAATTTGTTAGCACTCAAATAGCCAGTGCAGTGGGCAGCATAAAATAATACATGAATTATGTCAAAGTGGCCTACATGTCTTTCGCCCAGCAGTCTCTGTGCTGTGCCTGATGCCCCTGGCGGTGATGGGGCGGTGGGCATGTGCTCGTGCCTGCCCCGTCTCCTGCATTTGCACTCAGGAGAGGAGCTGCTCTGTCCTGTGCGACCGCAGCGGGATGTCCGAGCTGCCCAAGGAGTTCCCCTGTGAGGCCTCTGCCATCAATCTGGACAAGAACAAGCTCAAGTTCCTGTCCGAGAGAGCCTTCGGGACACTGCCCTCTCTCAAATCCCTCTCCGTGGACCACAATAACATTTCCTTCATCACTCCTGGGGCTTTCAAGGTATATTCTATCCTTTCCTTAGCATTTGTGAATTTTTTGAAAAAAGGGGGACAATATCTAGATTCTAAGTAGCGTCTATAAAGGCAGAAATAGCTGTGCACCAGTACAACCAAAAATAGTGCAGCAGTACAACCAGAAATAGTGCAGCAGTACAACCAGAAAAGGCACAAGTCACCCAACTCAGAACCACCATATTGTGGTGGCTTAATCCCTGAGGCTCTCGAATTAAATTCAATTTGAATCTCTCCTTTGTGTCATTTATGGATAATTGGATATATTGAATTGGTGAGTGAAAGAGTCACTTATGCCAGTTTTGCCACAGCTTGGCCATTTTCCTGGATGTACGCCACCTAAGGCTCATAGTTGCTGCCTGTCAGGAAAGACATCCATTGCAACCATAAATACCTTAAATGTTATTCTTATCTGTGTGCTTTATATACAAAAAATATATCAATAAGTTAATATGCTCTCTGTAATTGCTGACTTGTTTCAAATTTACAGGGACTTTCCAACTTGATCGAGCTCAGAATGGCGCACAACGAGTACATCAGCTACCTCCACACGCGCACTTTCACGGGCCTGAAGAGACTGGTGCGCCTGGACCTGTCCGACTGCAACCTCTTCAACATCCCAGACCGAATTTTCATCGAGCAAATTGCGCTGAAAGAGCTGTTCTGCTTCCAAAACAACCTGAGGAGGATCCCAGGAGCCCTCCGCGGCATGGAGAACCTTACACATATTTATCTAGAGAGAAACAAGATCGAAGCTGTGGCTTACAACTCCCTGCTAGGGCTGGGCAGCCTCAAGTAAGTCAAGGATGAGCTCAGAGTGAACTTTGCTTCTTTTAAATCCACTGATTAGAATACATTAAATACAAACTCAAGCACAATTAATGTGACACAGTGCAAGCATCTCAGATGATCACAGTGAGACTATTTTAACAGCCGAGTAAGAACAAAATGTTATTTATTTGGCTTTATTAGACATAATAAAGCCACTGTGAGGGAAAGCAAAGCTGCCATGCTGCACCCATAATGCCACTGAGTCACTAAAAGGTAAAAAAAAAAAAAAGCCCTAATATGAATGTTTTTTGTTTTTTTTCACATAAAAAGTTGTAAAGTGCACCTTTAAAGGTCACAACAACAGACACTGTCAAATGGGACTGGAACCATTGACCCTCAAGTTAAATTATGTCCCGGGCTTTTCTGCGTTTAATTTGCATGTTCTCGTTTGAGTCTGAGCCAAAACAAACAATAGTGCTTCATGAGTTCTTGTAACTGTTTGACTTGTTTCCTCAGTGTGTCACACCAGTTCAAAAGAGTTTCTGTAACACAAAACAGCCTGCTAGGTAACTGTAACCAAACCTAATTTCAGATTATAAAATGGGTGCTCCCACAGTTTGCCCATACAGGGATGGATCAAATGCAGAAGGCAAATTTCCTGATGGGAACAGTCAAGTGCATCATGTCTCTGTTGTTCCCCGTCTGCATCGGAATAAATGAATGGCCAGCATTTCAAAAAGGCAGTCTGTGTATTGT
Source organism: Gobius niger (assembly GCF_951799975.1). NCBI lineage: Eukaryota > Metazoa > Chordata > Actinopteri > Gobiiformes > Gobiidae > Gobius > Gobius niger. Next base: position 22,272,985 of record NC_136860.1, read on the forward strand.
CATCATTGGAGTCTTGTATACTGCACTTATTTAGATTTTTTTTAAATTGTTGTTTGTTCTTTGGCAGGTATCTGAACCTTCAGGAGAATCGCGTCAATGTAATCCATGACCAGGCCTTCCAAGATCTTGTGCGTCTGGAAAACTTCTACCTCAATGATAACCTACTGACCACCCTGCCTCGATTCGCTTTCCAGGGCCTAAGCTGCCTCAAAATGCTCAACCTCGGAGGAAACCAGCTGACCAATGTGTCCAAGACATGGTTCAGTGATTTGGTCGAGCTGGAAGTCCTATATTTGGACAGGAACCAGTTGGTATTCATCGAGGAGGGCACTTTTGAAAACCTGACCAGCCTGATCACTCTGCATCTGAACAGCAATAACATGACCACGCTCCCGTTCCCAGTTTTCCAGCCCATTTACTTCCTCGGGCGACTCTATCTTTTCCGAAACCCTTGGGAGTGTGACTGCGCTCTGGAGTGGTTGAAGGAGTGGATGGAAAGCTACAAACTGGTGAGGGACATCCCGTGCGCTTCTCCGTCCTCCGTGGCAGGCATGGATCTGAATGAAGTGGTCTTTGCTAAAATCAACGCCACTTGTATAGACCCTGCTGAGCTAAACCTGACCACGGCCTCCTATGAGATTGTGCCGACGACAGAGAACAAGTTCAACAGTCTGATTTCAAAGCTGCTCCAACAAGAACTGAAAGAGGAGTTGGGCAACAGCACAGAGAGTCTCCGAAACGGGACAGCGCCAGAGGAGGCGCAGCTCTCAGACCAGGCCTCAGAGCGGGGACTAAACCGGTGTCTGATCTGGGTCATAGTGCTCTGGGGCCTATTCATTTCACAGATCAGTGATGCCATGGCAAGCACATAAAAAGAACAATTTACTAACTTTGGGCACTGTTGCTTTATGGTTTAGGTTCTGTTTTATCAGTGGATACAAATGGAAAAGAAGCTGTTTTGATTGCCTAGCAGGTACCTAAAATGGTAATTAAAGCACCATGTCTGAATATATAGAATAAGATATATAGGGTGCTTACAGTTTGAAGATGATACATCAAAGATGATGGTGGATTATTGTTGAAATGTGATGAAATATTAATGTGAAGTTCTACATTTGTTACATAATAGTCATTTTAATTAATATTATGTAAAAAAAAAAATAATCATAGCAATACCTTGTCTGAGTGTTGTTTGAATTTTAATTCACATCTATGTGTAAAATTAAAGCTGCTCAGAGCTGTTTGCTCCTGCAGTTATCTACAAGCAGATGTCCTCTGCTGCTTCTCTTCAACAACTAATGTCAGAGTGCCAGCTTTCCCATAAATGCATTAATCTTCTTAGTGCATGAGGCTTGCTGCCGTCCTCTGGTGCTGCTGGATTGCACAACGTAATGGAGGGACTTTTGCTGCACCATTTCCTATGGACAGACTAGGCTTTGTTTGGTGGACGTAACTTTGCAGACTGCGATATGCTGCAGACTCACTACAGTGACATGTGGAATAATGCAGTTTCATCACATTTGCGCTGTTGCTACAATTGCTTTATATGGCTGAATGAAATATCAATTTTGGCTCTTCATTTTCAGCATTTTGCTTATTTTTACTGTGACTTAAGACTGTTGTGACCATGTATTTTTCTAAATAAAATGCAGTTAACTTCTTTGTGCCCCACAGTGGCCCTGACCTACAACACACTAATCTGCGGGATTAGGCTACGCTTTGGAAGAACTGGGAAGGCTTGTCATCTCGCTCATTTATTTATATTCCCGTCAGGCTTGTCATATACACTCAACAAAAATGTTAATGCTTTGGTTTTTGCTCATTTTTCATGTGGTGAGCTCAAAGACATACAACTTTTTTATATACGTAATAGACCCATGTCTCCCAAATATGCCAAAATATTTTAGTGAGCATTCATCCCGCCTCACAGGTGTGGAAGTATTGCACAGATGAGCTTTAGGTTGTCTACAATAAAAGGACACTCTTAAATGTTCAGTTTTGCTTTCTTTGCTCTGGATTGGTGGGGGGGGGGAGCCATTCAAAATGCCATCAATAAAACGCAGCATGGTTCGTTGTCCATAACAACTTGATCAACTATGGTGGTCAAACCAGACAATTGTTTTTCTGAACTCCCGGAAACCCTCCAATGAAGCAAAACTCAACATTTCAGAGTGTCCTTTTATTGTAGACAACCTAAGGCTCACCTGTGCAATATTCATGCGGTTTAATCAGCATCTTGATGTGCCACACCTTTGAGGCGGGAGGAATTCTCTCGACAAAGGAGAGGTGCTCACTAACACAGGCACAGACAGATTTGTGAACATTATTTGGGAGAAATGGGTCTATTGTGTTTATGAACAGTTTTATGTCCGAGTTCACCCCATGAAAAATGAGTGCGTAGTTCAGATTATTTCCCGAGGTCCTCTGAGTGCTTTTCAGTTGGACTGTTCAGTGCCAATAACACGCTTGTCGGGTGAATAATGAACACCTTGACATTCTAAAGTGGATGTTGCGTCTGAAGAATCAATTTACATCTGACATTCTTTCTTCATGTGACAGTGTGATTTATGTTTTGTGTGGGGGGGGGAAAAAAAGACAAGGCAGCCAGACTTTTACTTCATTTATTTTTTACAAACACATTTCACTACATGACCAATGTTTAGAAATGCGCGTTTCTTTTCGAACCGTTACCGAGTATGGGATGTGCATAGGTGCCAATCTTTTGTTTTAGTTATTTTTTTTATTTTAACTCCCTTTGCCTCGGCTGAGCTCAGTCCTTCAAACTGCTGGAATGTTTCAAAATATTTTTTATCTTAGCATCTTTTCTCCATTCGAGGTTTTACACAGGGCACAGGGAACACTGACTGATGGCTTGAATACTTGCAAATGGCCACATGCACAATAATCTCATTCAAATCTCTAACGGTGCATGGATTTATTCAGAGACAGTACGTGTCGATGCTGAAGATGTTAACCAGACATGAACAACTTGTCAAAATGGGAATGCTTTATGATTACAGAGGGTGTTTTGGAGACATTGCAGTGTCTGTGTGCTTTTACTTGGGGGTTGTAGGTCACTGACAGTGTCTTTTTATGTGTGGGACAAGGCTACATTGGATGGAAAAACGGGGGAACACGGTACTGTCTCTTTAAGAAACAAATATCTACAAAAAAAATGTTGCCTCGTAGCTAGTACAGACATGACAATATTCATTTTATTTATTTTACACAACACTATAACTAGGTCGTCTGTCGGGGCAAGGCTGCCACAGTTGTTTTTGCGCAGCGTTTTTTGAGTAGATTTCCGTCCAATGCTGTGGTCGTATTCACAGGATGCTGAGTTGTTCTCCATCAAAGTGCAGTGTAGAGAGTTCTCCCATGAGTTCTGGTATTTTTCTTTGTGTACTTGAGGAGGACACGATGTTGGCGTTAAGGTAAAAGGGCAGAGGAAGAGATGAAGGTCAGTAAACCCAGGACACAGGCACCCACTGGCTGGACGTGCACACCAGATCCACGGCCTCCTCCAGGTGCCGGATGGTCTCGTCAATTTCATTGTTGATAATAGTCTGGTCAAAGTAGTGCGCGTATGTCTTTTGGAGGATTTCAGATTCTTTTTGCAGCCGCTGAAGGGATTCATCCTATAGCAGAAAGGAATGAATACGTTTTGAATGGTTGACAGGTGGCTCCGTAGTGTTAGTTCTACTCCATTACACATCAATCAGTCATTTCCCTGTCACTTATTACTTACAGTTAGTGCTCGACACCACCTTGGCATCTGAAGAAAATGCCAAGATAAAGCATGCAGCGTGCAAAAACAAGTGTGAAGATGTGAGACATGCAAAGGAAAAGCTAAAAGCCAATGCAAAAAAAAAAAACACCATGCTATACATTAGAAGGGAAAAGGTGAGTGAGGTTTAACTTTAGATAAGTGATAGACACAATGAATTAAGCCGAGACACTGCAGGTAAATATCAAAAACTTTGGATAATTGAAAAATACCTCATAAATGTATAAACAAACATGTACCATTGCTGTGAGCGGCTCAGTCTCCTGAGACATGACTGTAACTTTACCGGGAGTGGGTACGTCTCCAGCTCGTTTCGATGGAGATGTGACTAAAGGCAGCAGGATTTGAGATTTAAACAGGGTAGGAATTTCATCCAAATCCATTCTTTGTTGAGCTGGTCATTAGGAGCATGTTTTGTACTAATGTCAATAGTATGGTCCAAAATGTTACGCAGTGTGCCTTTAATTTGACACATAAATGCATTGCAAGCTAAATCAAGGAAGGAAGTGTTGTTGATATAAAAGATGATGTTGTCGACTCCAGAGAAGGAGAAATGTGCTTTTCAGTTATCCTTTGTTACACTTTGTTTTGTTGGGCAGACAATTACTTTGCTTGCAGGTGTAGCTAATGTTTAAAGTGCTAACTGTTTAAAAAAAAACAAAAAACAAAAAGGTTTTTCCTGCAGTGTCTCATCACATAGAAAGATGGGCTGAATAAGAAAATAAAAAAGCACAAACACAATGCTCTGAGCGTACCTCATTTATTCCTGGTGTGATAGTTGGTGCAGCAATAAAAACAACATATGGCGCAAACTCGGCTGTCCGCAAAACCTTCAGGGCCTAGAACAGAAAGTAGTTTTGGTACAGTATTTGGATCTTTATTGTACATATATGATCATATACTGTAAACAAACAAACCTGGGGCTCAACGTCGAGTATGGCTATTAGCGACTGTTGGTGGATCTTGCGGATGGTCTCGAGTCGCGTGCCGTACATGGCGTCTTCGTGGCTGCCGTACTCCAGGTACTCATTGTTGCTGATGTCCTGCATCATCTGGTCGTGGGAGACGAAGTAGTAGTTCTTGCCATTCTCCTCGTCCTTCTTTGGAGGTCTGGTAGTGTCTGGAGGGGAGAGCAGCGGTATTTAAGGACTGTTTGGTGTGACGGGAATGATTTCAGTCTTACGTGGAATAGGGTAGGCGAATCTGTCGGGATGTTTTGTTATGAGGGTGTTCTTTATGTGTCTTCTGCCCACACCATGAGCGCCTGTTCAGGACACAGACAGTGAAGTGTTAACCTGCAAATAAGTCTGAGCTTAAGCTGTCGCACTCTGTGAAGCGATACTCACCTAACAAAACTAGGGTTTTCCTTTTAAAAGCAGGAAGCTTCACAACTTCTTCATACGTGACAAGATCTAGTTGGTCGAACACTAGAAACGATTGAAGCAAGATTAGAACAGAGCAGTGAGACAGTTTGTTGGTCAAAACGTGAAGGGAAAAAAAAAACAAAGAACAAAAACTTAAAACGACTATAAGGAAAGGGAAACGAAAGTTGGACAAGACATGTTCAATGACACACTAAAATTTAAAACACGAAATTCAACAGAAATTAGACCTTCAGAGTCCTTTTATCTTATTTGTCGACAGATCAGCTTTCCCGTTCAATTTTGAGATCTTGCTGTGTTATTTTGCAAATAAGCTTCAAAGTCAGTCTATTAAAATATTAAGTTGTCTTCCTTGTTGTTGTTGATTGTATACTAATTAATCTTTTAACCTCTTCCCCCCCGCCTTAACCAAGCGCATTCTCTCCAGTTTGGCTTTACCCAAATGTAAAAGCTTCTCAACTTGAGAGCAACAGTGTAACGCCTCATTTGAAAGCTTAGACCTGCATAACCTGTTTTTGTCACTTTTTGTTTAAGTTTAAGTTTAATGGTTTTGTATGCCCAATATCACAACAGAAGTCGCCTCACAGGGCTGCACCAAACATTAAAGCAATACAACAGAGCAATAAATAATAATAATAATAATAATAATAATATAATAGTTGTGTTGTTTTTCTGTCCCGTTTATTGACGCTCTTTTCTGGCCTTTTCATCGCTTTATTTTTCATTTTTTTGTTGCCTTTTCATCCTTGTTTTCGTTGCTATTTTGATGCTTTGTTCTCGGCTTTTAGATTCAGGTAAAGCCAAACTGGAGAAAATGTGCTGGGTTCAGGTGGGGGTTAAGAGGTGAACTATATACCTATAAATAAACATAATTTGAACACCCCAGTTGGATACAATCATTGTTGGTGGTCTCAGACATTTGCAGCCCTTGGCAAAGCCAGCCTACATTTGGGCTGTGAAGTGAAACACAATACCCACAAGCCTCCAGTGTTAGTGAGACTGAGCAGACGTGATTGCAGGTCTAGAGTAAGTGTTAGTTGAAGCCAGGCTGACTAGTGTCTCTGGGCAAGCGGCGCGTTACGAAAGACGTTTTTAGACTGTGGACATTTTCAGTTTTGTTTTTTGTTTCTGCTGACGAGTTCACCAGAAACAAAACCGACAACGGTACAGTGACAGTCACTGGTTGTTACTTACATGCAGAGGCCGTTCAGAAGAAGCAAGCAAGAGAGATGGACAGGAGGGTCATTACAAACACACAGTTACATAGTAGTCAAAAATGCAGCAAAATACAGCAGCATGAGGTAATGGCGCAGATGGGGGAGAAAAAAGAATTATGCACTTTCTTCCAGAAAACGATTAGCTCAGACAAACATTGCAAATACATGTAGAAAACAATAAAACAAGTGTGATTTCTGAAGTGGTTAAACCAGCCATGGTAGTCGTGTTACGAACAGAGAATAGATGACGTGGGTTGAATAAAGTTGAGACATGTTTCAAAGTTTGAAACCGGAAAGACAAACCCTTGATATACGTTTCATAATTACGCTGATGCAGCACTGTGACATCACTTAATGGGGAACAATGAGGAACTGTTGGGATCAAAGTCCCTATTGGTAAATGTTAGAAATGTCAATGATTGCAGAAAAACATTAAATATCTAACTCAAAATACACTTTTTAAACCTTGTGTGTAGGAAATTAGTCAAATAAAATCTTAAAAAAAGATATTGGTCGACATTTCCTTTATACTCCACGTCCCCATTGAAGCACGTTTTGCATCATTTACAACTAGACAGACACTGTATACATCCATGCACACTGTAAATATGGCAATATTAGTGCCTATAATGAAGCATATAGTAGTTTGTAAACTTCAGCTGCAACGTGACCCTCTGGTGCTGGGAGCTGTGCTGAGCTGGCTACAGTGAGATGTTCAGATACCTTCAGGCGTCTCAGATTCTCCGCTCAGACATAGCAGCTGCTGGGGAACATACTGTGCAGCTTTCACTACATGATACAGACACCCGAAACACCGACTCTGTGACACCAGCCCCGGCTCAAGAACTGCTCAATAGTTCCAACTTTCTACAGTAAATTTAGTATCTAATCATTATCCCATTGGTACATTTTTTAAGATGAACTCAGGCTCTGAGAACCTCAGAGTCAGGTCCCGGTAGCTGAGCATACGACAACTGACGTTTTTTACTTTCACTTTAATTTTACATGGAGTCTTTATTCTGTATTATTGTTTTTTGGTTGTTTTTTTTTACCTGTAATTGTGTCTGCTTCATACTTATTCGGCTTTTATCTGTGAAACACTTGGGATTACTTTGTGTATCTCTGCAAATAAACTCGCCTTGCCAAGAACTGTTGTATAATCACCCTTTCCTTACATTTCTTGGCCCTTCTGAAGCTGCAGCGTTATGATCATCAGCTGCTTGTGCGTAAGATTTTCATTTATTTTGGCAAAAGATTTACACCATGCCCTTCATAATCGTCCACACCCTCCTTAATTAACTTGTGCTTGAGGTCAAAGCATTGACTCTAAATGTTGAATGGATAATGAATCAGTTTTAAAATGATAAACCAGATTTTGTGACACAACACACTGCTGATTCTGATTCTTTCAGAGCTGCAGCTATAATCAGTGCAGATAAAGCTGTCAAACATTACCGAGCGTCACCGCATTTTACATGTCTCAGCGTGTTTGCTCCGAACATCACCCTCCCCGTGTTTACACTCAGGATGTGCACATGCACCATGACTTTGACCCCAGCGGCAGTAACGTGACACAGCCCAGAGCACAGCTGTGAAATGTGAGCAGTGAAAGAGAAAAAAACGCCAGCACTTTGTCTCGCTCAGAGTAAATGACTCAGATGAGGTTCCTGCAAATGTAACGTCTTTTTTGTGTCCGGGATGTGGTTGCGCTGTGTTACGTGAGCTGTGACCAGACCAGTTTGTGGTTTAAAAGCACAGGGCGTGCTCTCATGCCAATGTGTGTCACTCTGGGCTTACCTGCATTGTGCTTTGCCAAATACTTGTCTTTGTACTGTTTCTTCTTCTTGCCAAACCAGGTGCAGCTGGCCTGCTGTTCCTGCTTGGTCTTTTCCATGGCTATACAGGCCACACGCCTAAACACACACATTTATATTCAGTTTGTTTTAGCGACATAATACAGGATAACAGAAATTAATCCCATTATGAGCAAAAACATGTTCTTCACTCATTTCAATATAGAAAACACTGTCTGGTGTAGAGCAATAATTACTATTTAGATTTTAATTTATTTTAATTTTTATTTATTTTATTATTTAAAATTTGTATATCCGTTAATTACAAAAATGACATCACGTTTTTCAATATTTTTAACACATAGACATTTTCTATATATTTATTTGTTAAATTATGGTAGAAATGATGATGATTATAACTTTTTTCGCTTTAGTTGGAAGTCATGTGCTAATGATTGATTGTTAAATATGACGTGGTCTCTTTATGAAGTCAGACTTGGATAGGTCTTACTGTAGTCCAGTTTTATTCAATAAAGGACTTTGAAGGCTTAGTTAAATAAAGCCTCCAAATGTTGTATGAGTTGAGCAAACCTTCCTGTTTGAGTCAATATGAAGTTCAGTATCGATTGTTTCTATAGACTAAATAGGAAAAGAAAGCGCTAATGAGGGGCTAATATTCATGTATAACATCATTCTTACCATTCCTGCAGCTCGGGTGACGGGATGAGTCCGGCTGTACCGTTCTTTGTGTTTTCCAGTTTGCCCTGCCACCAGTTGTGGTCGTCTTTGGAGATGATCTGGATGATGTCTCCGACCCGGAAGCGGATACCAGCCTCTTTGCAGGGAATCAGCTCATCTTTGGACGGGTCGTATTCAAACTGGGCTCGGACATAGATCTGTGGAGAAAGGTTAGAGAAATTTGTAACAGACTTTACGAAGAAGTTGATTTGTTTGGAAAAGCAACAGGATTGAAGAGATGCGATCGTGGTAATGAGCGCTTGGGATGAGGATGGCACAGAGGAAAGGCCAAGAGCATCTGAACACTCTGGTATTTATGGCACAGACAATGTTTTCAAGTGTCAAATAGTTCAAAACAAAATGCTTTACCAACATCAATACAGTTCACAACTTTTGCTAATTGTAATATTGTACAGTGGATTCAGGAAGTATTCAACCGAGATCCATGTTATTATGTTGAGGTCTGAAATCTATTATTGTCTTTTTCACATAATTTTCAAAAAAAAGGTTTATTTTTTTTGTATGTAAAACTGTAGCATAGTTAGTAGTAGATATTTGTTTTTCATACCAATAGAAAATGCATATAATTTTAGAATCAGTCTGCAACAAATGAAGTAGAAACTGAAAACTCTCTGAACCCACTGCAGAGATTCCCCTAAATCTTACCTTAACAGACATTTTGTCCTTGATTGGAGGTCTGGAAACAATCTAGGATTTGAAAGCATCACACACACACATCATGCAGTGATTCGCGATTCCTCTACACAGCACTAACATGGGATGGGATGGTGGGATCGGAACAACTGGGGTGAGGTTGGCGGGATGGATGGGGCAAAGGGTAATGTCTGTTGTACAGCAGTGCCCTCTGGTGGTAGGTTATGTTACCAAGTCCATAATGTTACTTGGGCATCAATGGAAGTGGGGTAACATCATGGGGTGATACCACAGATCTATAATAAAACTCTAGATAAGATGTTGCCATTGTAATCCGTGTCTACTATTCAATGTATTGACATTTAAAGTGCATATGACAGGTTTTAATGCTTTTGGAAATATGACTTACAGATATTTAGAAGGACAACAAGTTCTAAGTTCATCAGTTGCATAATTATCATTTTATTTCAGTGAAGCAGCAGTTTTAATGAAGAAATGTTTGGCAGAAAAGTTATTTTTATTTGAATGTTTAAGCTGCTGATAGGAAGTGACATAGATAAAGGTAAAGTTTCATGGCAGTTTCACTCACTGATTGACTTAACATGGTTGGCACGGCAACAGTTTAAAGGTTTACCTTCTCTATGTCACTTCCTGTCAGTGTCCAATCAGGACGTGAAACTATAAACATCAGAAAAATGGCCAAACTAAAGAAAGCTGGATACAATCTTTAGCTGAATCTTGACAAACGTTTTGTCTAATGTGTCATAAGCACTTTAAGGACACTGTAAATCTGTATAAGTTAGAGACCAGTGCATTGCTTTTCATGTCCTGACCAAGACAGATGAACTTCTCGGTGTTTTCAGGGCTCCTTCCAACAGTATCGAAATTTTGAAAAGGTATTCAATAAAATGTTTCTCTCTCTTTTTCACATTACTTTCAATTAGAAACCGGCAACTCAGACAATCGCAAGATGGCCGCCACATTTAAAACCAGCAATAGTTGCCATTTCCCATCTAGTTTTATTATAGATCTGTGAGTGAGGCACGCAGGGAACAGAACTAGCACTTCTGTTTTTGACCTTATTTTTTGGTTGTGTTAATTTGAAACCAAATGCCTGTGCCATTAGTACCGGTGTTAGAAATTAGACCTCAACTTTCCATAACAAACACAACAATTTGATAAATCTGTTGTTACTTTTAGCTTTATTTTTGTGTGCAATAGCTGAGGTCACAGTGGATACAATAGATGGTTTTCTGAGCTGTTTTAAAGGTGCGTAAATGTTGGAAAGGGTCAGAAAAGGGTCAAAGACAGACACGACACACAGGTCTAGATCGAGGGGAGTGAGAAAGCTAAGCACTAATGTTTACCTGTCGTCCCTTGGGCTGAATGGTAGAAGGCAGGTCCTGTGAAAATAAACCATTTACAAAGAAATGTAGTTTAATTTTATGTTTGACCACCACAATAAAGAAACAATAAACTACTCATTATGGACTCATTATGTGCAATAAAATAAGACTTTAATTACAATATAACCCCGATTGCAAAATGTATACGAGTCTTAGGAAAAAAAGCAAACTGGAATGAAAATACCTTTATACAAATGCAAGAGAATAGATGGACTGGTTTTACTTCTGTTAAGGCAAAACAAGCAGCGAAAAGCAAAGCAGAAGCAGCTGCAGAGTCTGAGGCGAAGGATGCCGCAGTTTAGGAGCGTCCACTGCACCGCTGCTCTGGTGCAGCAGGAAAAAAGTGCACACCAATTTTAACTGAGATATCGGACACAGTGGCTCAAACTGATGAATAGAAGGACCTTTCCATCCATCTACTGAGATACAATCATGTCCAAAGTCTGGCTCCAGTTTAGTACTAGGGCTGCACGTTATGAGGACGAAGCTGCATAATTCATGCTATATATTTCGTCACCTAATATTGCAATGACGGTAAGTTGCCAATATATTGTGCAGCCCTTCTTTTTCGTTTTGCTTTGTGCATGAATAATAGTTCTTTAAAAATGTTCAGACTGAGCCCTCGTCCAGACTTGTTTTTGGACACAACTGTTGTCACTGTTTTAATTACCGCTTAATCTGTAACCAGCCGACGGTCTTACAAGGGAATAAAACCCACAGACAAAAAGGAAAATGAGCTCCGGTACGAAGGTGGATGCTTGAGGTCCAGTCTGTGGGAGCAGTGAGGGGGCAATGTGGGGGGGGGGGGGGGGTCGTCCTTACCAATATTGAACTGTTAATGCTGGAGTGGCCGTTAGCGGGAGACTGCCTGGAGGTGTTTGGGGACTCTTTCTGTAATAAGACACACAGATGAGCAGGGCACGGCCACACATTCACTTTGGGGCTGTACCGTTTGGGGAAAACAGGTCATTGAAATTCATCAGACTTTTCTTACAACGAGACATGGCTATTGATTAGATCTGCATTTATCAATTAAAAATTAGGATTCAGCTCATAGTATATATTTTTAACATTTCTAGTAGCATTATTTGAGAGAAGACTGAAACAGAAATTATGCAGGAATCATATACATTTGAAGAGGTATACAATATAATAAGCAAGTTTCACACATAATAGCAAGACTTTAAGAAAGGGGGAAACTAAATAATTGCAGCCATTGACGTTTGCTCAAATCGTCTCTCTCAATTCTGCTGGATTGTGGGTAAGGGCCAGAGAGCTGATCTACGACGGCGGCGTGTCTATATGACCACAGGGGGGCAGCAGATTGGCGCGGGACCAGTCATGAGATCATCATCTCTAACAGTGAAGCTGTACTTGGAGTTTAATTTGTCTGAGGTCACGAAGCATGAATGAGCCCATACACAAGATAGAGCTAGTGACTTATATTAATTATCTTTGCAAACTATAGATGCTCTTATATAAACAACTGTGGATTTTTAATAAGGGCTGTGACTCGCTCAAAGAGTAAGTGTTCACTAATGTGTGATCTCTCTTACTGTAATTTAATAGGCTGCGATGACGTTCTAGATTTTGATGACGCCATAATCTCAGATACCATACACACGGTTTTTGAATCTACAAACAGAAAATCTACAAATGTCTGTCTTGATGATTCTTTTTGAGGGACCGGCCATATTATTATTTGGGCTGAAAGCCCCTTCAACAGGTCATCACTACACACATGTTTTTACTAGTTTTAGACACGTTCATGAGAAAATGATTAGACGTTACTTCATATTGGCATGTTACTTAGTTTGTGCTGACAAAGAGGATGTCAAACTTTGTTTTTGTTTCATGTAGATAGGACCAGTTATTGACACTGTGCATAACTTCAAATCATAACAACGCCGCCCAAGAAGTGACTTCCTGTTACAAGAATACAATTAAAGACACATACTTTAAGTGTTTGGTCTGTTAATAGTTAGGCTTTGGTGTGCTGGATTGAAACAGGAGGTCACTTCTTGGGCAGCGTTGTTATGCACAAAGTCAATTACACAGATATGAAGCATAAACCAATCTAAAGGTCTGTGTTGACAAAGATATGAATTGTTGTCCTAGTAAAAATAAAAACATATTGTGGCATTAGGATCACACAGAAAGGTGTGGCATATCCCACTGAGACGATGGGGGAAAGAGGGAGGGATGTTCCGGTATCTTGGTTTTGAAATTGGTGTGCTGAGCGTCTTACCCGGCATCAGCAAGACACAGCAAGTATTAGGGGACACACACACACACACACACACACAATCTTGTACTTCTATCTTAGTGAGGACACTCGTGGACATAATGTATTACCCAGACACTAACCCTGAACCCTAAGCCCCTAACCCTAACCTTAATCCTAACCTTAATCTTGTCCTCACTTTTCAAAAATGTCCTCACTCTGTGGGCATAAGGGGAGGATCTTCACCGTAGACTCGGCCCTTGCGTGACGTGTAGTTCATTCATAGCCGAGCAGCTCCAATGCTAAAAGTCCGGCCCTCATTAGTATACGAGATTTCTAAAAATGTTCTTACGAAAACCAGCTTGGTCTCCTTAATTGTGCCTAACCCAGCGTTATCACTATATCTAGCTGTAGAAAGTTGAAAAAAAAAAAGGAACCAGGCTTTACAGTTGTTTAGAACGTGTCTTAAGTCCAATGCTATGCAATGTAAAACTAGCTTGTTCTGCCGCCACTATATGGAGGTACTGCAGCAATGGCGGCCAATGGCGGCCCCTAGCATCATTGTCGTGAATCTCTGCTACAAGCGGCCATTGTTAAAAACTCAAACTGGTCCTCACAATGTACAAGTACAAGAACACACACACACACACATACAGACACACAGACATACAGACACACCATGAACCTGGGTTACACACACGCGGTCGCCCCAGCCAGCAGTCTGTTAGTGACAAGATCAGCGAAGAAACAAGGCAAAGAAGGAACACACTGTACCTCGCAAGAGCCTTGACTCCGGTAACTTGGCACAATTTTAAATGTGATGCTGCCTCTCATCTCCCTCTGTGGACAAAGACAGACATTGTTTTATCTAGTGGTTTACTCTGATAATAATTATAATCTCAAAACATTTTAAAGTAAATATTTGTATCTTAAAAGTTGAAATGTTAAATGCAGAGGGAAAAAGCCTGTGGAAAGAAACGTGCTTATATGACGTGGCCCTAAGGGTAATTGCACACCCTCCATGGTGTGCAATGACATGACGTTGATTTAAATGACTGATCTGTAAAGTGTAAACTACACCTAAAATGAGAGCGCGCTGCATGAAACAGTCCAACTCGGAAATAACAAACTTACCAGCATCTTTTGCAGCTGCTCAACCGTCTGATTGGCCACACTGATGCCATTGATCTCCCTGATCTCATCTCCAACGTGCAGCGTTCCTGAAATAAGGAGACAGTGATAAATGGAGGCCTGACAAAACTCCTCTTCCTTCCCCACACTCTCCCCCCTCCAGTGCCCTGCTCTGATTACACAGAGTGCTTCACCACTACACAAATTGAATGACACCAACCAGTGGGTATTCATTTAAACAATCCAAATGAAAACTGATCAGGTGTTAAATAGGAATTGGTGGGGAAGTGAAATCTATTTCAGAAGTTGAAACAAACAGAAAAATGTGCATTTTGGGGTTGTGTACATAACACAAAATGCAAAGCTTATCCTATTTATTCCATTTTGGATCATTACGACTATAGCAACTAAATATTACTTGCCGTTTCAGGCCCTTCTAAATGACGTGTGTGTGCCTTGTTTATAATAACACTATAAAGAAAGAGTTTGGCCTCTACCTTGTCGATGGATCATCCCTCCGTGCATTATTCTGGCCACAATGCAGTGATTTGAATCGTTCATTTTGAGCGTGATGCCCTGCACAAACAAAGTAAAGATTAAAGACACATTGTGGAATTTTCCAGGTTATTGCTACGTCACAAAAACAGAAAAACAAAACAGACGCCATTGGGATTAGGCGACCTCTAAATTATAGTATGATAAGTTCGTGTACCATGGGCTCGTCTGTGTTCTTCTGGAACTGCACCAGCCGCACTCGGGTCACGTTCTCCAGGTCCATGTCTCCGTTGGTGCTCTCGGGCGAGTCCCCGTTTAGGTACGGCGAGGTCGGGGGCGGAGTCACTCTGAGGGCCTCATCACTGTACACCTCGTGGGCCACTACGTCATGAGCCTGAAGCAAAGCCTGGACAATCAGAGAGGAAAGCCTGTGAGCCCAAATCTAATGCAGGATAGCTGAAGAGCATACGGCAAGTTTTCAATTGATACATCCATACTCAGTGGTGGTAAGCTACTATTGTAGACTGACGGAAGCGAGGCTGCCAATCTGTGCCATCGGCCCATCCGACCACCACCAACCACTTACTCATCCTGGCCTATTGTACATGTTGTTAGTGATAGGGGAAACCGTAGTACCTGGAGGAAACTTACGCAGACACGTGCAATTATGATCTGTGGTTGTGATCCGTACAGGTGGGAATCGAACCCAGGACCTTCTAGCTGTGAAGCACGAGCACTAACCCTTGTACCACTGTACCGTATTGATCTGTGGTTGTGATCTGTTGCTCAGGGCTAAGTTCAGCAACACCATGTGCCCGCAGAGTGAGATCAGCTGAAAACCTAAAGATCCTGAATGACCAGGTTATTCCGATAATGAATTTCTTTTTTCCCTGATGGCACAGGTGCATTCCAAGATGACAATGCCAGGATTCATCGAGCTCACATTGTGAACGAGTGGTTCAAAGCATGAGGCATTATTTTCACACACGGATTGTCCACTGCAGAGTCCAGATCCTTTGAGGTGTGCTGGAGAAGGCTTTTGCGCAGTGGTCACACTCTCCCACCATCAATACAAAAATAACTCAACACTGCATCTGAATGCCACGGCGAATGCACACTGTAATCAAAGCTAAAGGCAGTCCAATAAAATTCTGTATTAGAGTGTGTGACCTGTTTTTTGTGGTAGTCTTTTTTTTTTGGGTCAGGCAGTGTATTAGTCATAGTTTTACACCAGTGAAGTAGCAATTTTATGAGGAAAAGTCTCACTCATGACCCATTGGTACATTATAGTTACATGGCAATAATCAGAGACACTGAGAGCTTTTGGTGGGATATAAACCGAATGGCCAATTAATCAAAGTGTTGAACCATTCCCTCGTTCAGTCCCCAGGGAAATTTAAAGCCACCTGTACCAATTTGTGCGGGTGTTTGGGTGGGAAGCAGCCAGAAAGATCCCAAACTTTAAACAGCAATCCAAAAACTTCCTAAGATGATAAATAATGTACCGCATGTCTGAAGCGATCTCGATTTGTCTAATGTTACCAGTGAGCCGTTTTCTCCAAATTCAAACCAAGTGAAAACAGTTAAAAGGGACGACTACAACCAGTCTGTCATTATCTGGGATCGAAATGGGTAAGAAGTGTCTCGTTGCAGCAGAGCCCACCAGCGCTCACACCACTAACACTTGAATGGCAATTCAACAAATTGGTCTGAACGTGAAAGGACAGCGATCAAGCTCTCACTAAAGACGCTTGTCAGTCTGTCCCACGAGTGCCACCTCCACACTGGAACGCACAACGCCCCGCCCAATCATCAGAGGTACAGAGAGCAGCACATCAGAGAGGTGCACACATAAAGGCAGTGGCAAGTCTCTCCTACTCCCATGTCAGGCTGCATCAAGCACCAAAGAGAAGCTGATGCTCGCAGGCACACAGGAAGTCACGGCTGTGTGAGCTAACAGCGGTGCACGGGGAGATACTGTCCCCTAATGAGGACAGGGTTACAGGGTTAACTGAACCCCTCTGTGCTCAGAGGCTTTGCCAGAGTTAACACAAGGTACTACGAGGAAAAGGGAAGCTGTAAGACAGAAATTTGGGTGATGGCATAATCAGCTTTTCAGAGCAATCTCCCAAAGAGCTTTATTGAATTACTGCACTAGGTTGTGTATGTGTATATAAAATCACCACACAGATCCATTTGCAAATTTCATGAACATGAACATGAACACTTGAGGGGAGATTGGAATAGGAGCCTCTAAACTAAGACAAGAATCCCATCCATTTTAGGACAAGTGTGTAGAGTCGAAACAACACGGTAAGCAAATTTTAGGCACAAACCTAAGGATTTTTTTTTAAATATTTGCCAAAGATATTGTGCTGCAACACATTTGTATGTATGTTTGCTGAAACACATATGTCTTAGAAAAGTGACTTCAGTTCACAAGGTAGTGGCTGTTCCAGTGCTTTCTTTATAATTGCAATATGTAAGGGCTTTGTCTATCAGTTGATTTTTGTTGTTGTTGTTGTTGTTTGGTGGGAAGTATTTGTTTCGCTCCTGGTTTTCCAACACGGTGCACTCTGCCACAAGGCAAAACATTCATGACAGTATAATACCTATTCCTGAGACGAAAAGTGCTTTTTAACAAAAAAAAAAAGCCAATAATATTCCTGTAAACAAATGTGATAGTCTCTGGAGTCTTCTGCTGTTGACTCTGGCCTACAGTCAGAGGAATGTGGGCGGGACGGTGCCTTTCTGTGAGTTTACACTGTTCTGGCACCGAAGGATCCACACTCCAGTCATATTAAACATGATTTAGTGCAAAACCCACAATCCGGGACTATCCACTCCACGAACCTGCTCCACAAGCATTTCACTGCTCTGCTGATTATGTTATCACTTGTCTTTGATAAACTCTTCACTTTTTCAGCTCGTCAAGGTGAAACTGAGTGGGCCATTGATCAGGGATGCGCTAATGTGACGGGATTAGAAAAGAGAGAGATGACTGCCATTTATTGTGCAATATTGTTTCTTTATTTTCTAAAATAAAAATGGGATGTTGCCATTAACCAAGTTAGTGACAAAGGAGCTCAAATTATCTATCAAAACAAATGACTGTTGGTCTCACTCGTCAGTACAAACACTTGATATTTATCAGTATTGGTATAAAAGTTCAGGGTTTCCCATTAAAAGACTGTGATGCCTTAGTATGGTCTAATTATCTACACATTGTCTAAAACCAGAGTTGGGTAAGTTACTTTAAAACTGTAATATATTCTGTATTAGTAGTTACAGCTATAAAAATGTAATATGTTTGTATTACACATTACTGTTTAAAAAATGTAGCTGCGATACACTACTTTGAGTTACTTTTGGCAAAATATATACTGAAAATAGTAATAATGCCATCAAGCATTTTCCTTGTCTTTCCCCCATTCTCCCTGCAGATCTTGTACACCAGTGTCCGTTTGTGGGGAGTTTGGCTTTTTTCGTTCATACATTTAAATGCACTTGTAACTCGAGTTACTTGAATTGCAATAACTAATATATTCCGGTATTTTGTGCAAGTAATATGTTACATTCCTCAGTTACTGAAAAAAGTAGTAACTCGTTACTTTTGTAGTACGTTACCGCCAACACTGTCTAATTACATAATAGGCCAAGTCCACACATAAGGTCGTCAAAGCAGTGTGCAAAAACTGAATTTGCCAACTTAATGCGACTCCTACCATTAACCTCTTGCACTCACCATGAAGTGTGGTTGTGTCAGTATCCTCCGCAGCTCCTTGGCCTCGTGGTTCTCTGGGTAGCACGAGATCTCCTCCAGCACCTGAGACAGAGCCGAGAGGGTTCAGGTTAGTGCTTCTTCTTTCAGGCCCCTGCACTGTCCTGCCGCTGGGAATTCACCAGACCACTTCAGCCACCTCTCTGCTCCCGCTCTTAACTCCTAAACCGCCTCCCTCGTCTCATCGGGCCAATGTGAAAACACCGCTGGACGCAGGTCAGGAAAAAACCTCAAGAATCTGGTGAAAGTGTGAGCCCCTCCCCCTTTTGGGTTTGACAACAGCAGCTCATGTCAGCTCCAGTTATGTGGAGCCTCGATGCTGAATGTGGCATTGTGGAGATTAGGGCCTCTCAGGGGAATTTACTTGAGCGAACCTGCTCTCCGTCAAAGTTTTTTCATCCATATTTTAATCATCAGGCTGTGCAATTCAAGATATAACTTTGATTTGATTGCAAGTATTTGTGCAGTCCCACTGTAATTAGACTTAGAGTTTTGACATAATTGTATTGAAAAAAGAATTGTGTAACTATTAATTGTTTGATCTTCACAATTATTGGGCCAACATGGCTTCCTTCAGTGCTGCAAGACGCAAAAAGTAATTATATTACATAAGCACAGAAAGGTTATGACCCCAACAATAACAAAACATTACACTGGATACTTCTTGTGAAAACAGCGTCTAAGCTAAAGCAAAACTGGCCCCTGGTCTTTTGATTGTGTTTTATTAACGCGTTTCAGTTACCACACAAGCTGAGAGTAGAGTAAAGAGTAGTTATTATTACAGACAAATTGTCACCCAACATCATCCCTTCATGAAATGATACTTCATGACAAACAAGTTTTAGCTTTTACGTGAACTTGTTCCCACTCAGAACGTTGGCGCATGAGGTTTCAGCCGACTCGACTGATCCTGTGATTACTGTAGGCAATGGTGTGATGATGAGGTCTTGGCTCTTACATATTCCAGATGTTTCAAAGCGCCACTTGCTCCATCTTGGGAGGGCCTCTTCAAACAGAGGGAGACACAGGAACAATGATTACACAAGCTTTTGACTCAAGGGGAAAGGCCAGAGGTGACAGCGGATGGGAGACTCCACCCTCAAATTCAATCAGTGTATTAGTGAGGGAGTAGGATTAGTATTTATAGCCATTAGCCGAGAATACAAGATTTAGACTTAGAAATTGAATTAGTGCAGAGAGAAGTTAAAAGCGCTTTGACACACAAGTTTAGAATGAGCCCAAAACCTCAGAGTCTTAGTCAGCCGTATTTTAGTAATAGGACAGGAAAAATGACTACAGTACATCAATGCAGGTGGAAAGAGAAGGGTAGCCTAGATGTAAAAGCTATTTTTACTTTGTTTGCACGTAACCCAAGTCCAATTATACTTGTATTAAACCTCCTCAGATAACTGAAGTAAGTTTAGTTGTGAATTTCAGAACTACACTTTGTCACTCATATTAAAAACAACTCAGAACAAAGGGGCCGTTTTATCTCTCACTACCGGTTTATTGCACTCGAATTCTGAAATGTTGACATCAAAAGGACTCTCACCAGGCTCACCCATCAATGCAATTATATCAATAAGTGAGAATTAAGTGGCTACGAACAGCAATGTAAATGATTATTTTCCCCCTTTTTTCCCCAAATGACATACTATGAGTGTGTGATTTTCTTCCAAAAGCAGACAGCAAACAACAGTTGTATGAATGTCTGTGGCTCATGTCCCGTACTTTTGCTTCTACTTAATGCTCCTCTGTTTTGATACAGTGTTTTGCATTGGCACTTCAGGACCGCCCTGACACGTTGTATGGTTTGGCTAAAAGTTAAAACCTAAACTCTTAATCCATCTTCAAGAAGAAAAACAACTTAAGTGAGTCTTTATGGAGACGTTAAGCAAAACCTGGGTTAATTTTCCAGGCCTGACAAAAACATATAAGCTACTTTCATTGGCCTAAATTTAAGATGCCTTTCTTTTTTTCCCCCACAAACCGCTATTTAATTGCTCCTGAAACCAACAAAGCACACAGTAAACATCACAACATTTTTCATGGCCTGAGACAATGCACTGCACTCATACCACTACAAACAGTGGCTCTTGTTACGCAGTGGTTGGTGTAATTGCTGCAGCGAGAGGTAAATACTGTTGGCGAGTCTCACAAATAGCTGCCGCAAAACCCAGGAAACCAAAAACCTGGACTGTTAAATCAGTAACCAACACCAACCACAGTCGACACCCCTGGTGTCATTGGTCGACAATAAGAAAACGACACTTTGAAACATAGGTTTTATGAAACTGACTGTGTATAGGCACTGCAGAAATAGTAAACAAAGAGGAAGTAAACAAACCCCAAGTGGTTTCTCGTTCCTTATTGTTCCTGTGAATTACATATGCTTGTTTCAGGAATGCGTACAGCTTTGTCAGATGGAGAAGCAATTGAAGATTGGACAATTTAGACTCTTGCTTCTGTGTTAGTGATCAATAGCAATGCTCTATAATTAGACGTGAACAGCGGTCTGTTGTTGTGTTTACAATACACTGTTATACAGTTTACTCTACTTCAAGAAATAATGTTGTGTACCCCAGCTTTAGTCTGAACATTTCAACTAAAGATCATTTTTAATAGGCTTGTGGTTATTGGTAAAAGGTTGTACTACAAGTTTGACAGAGAAGTGAGAAGCAAATGAATCCACAGCAGTGAAACATTGAGAGGAAAAGGTTCAAGTAAAGCTGAAGTGGTTAGTTTAAGAAAAGGGAAGTATTGGGTTATTATATCTTTAATTAAGGTTGCTACTCACCTCTTTGGCTCTCTGCACTCCATCACTGGGAGGGTTTCGGATCAGCGGGGAGGACCTGCTGTTGATCTTATCGTAGAGCTGCAACAACACAAACAAGTCTCAAACTCACACAGAAACAAAATGCTGCTTCGATGTAAAATATGTAATTCTATTTTTACTTGAACATTAGAAAAGAAAAAAGGACAAAAATACAGTATCTCTATAGGCAAGTGGGTGGGACTGCTGCACATGTGGCACAGCAATATTCTGCATTGCATTGTGGGCTCAAAAAATCCTGTCCTGTCTAATAAAGCCTATGACCCCTCAAAAATCCTTAACCCTTTAAATCTCGCCTTAACCGAGCACATTATCTCCAGTTTGGAAACCAAATGTAAAAGTCACACTGGAGAGAAAAAGCAACAAAAACGTGACAAAAACATGAAGAGAAAGGGACAAAAACATGAAGGAAAAAGTGACAAAAACATGACATAAACTTAGATGATGAAAACATGAAGAAAAAGTGATGAATAAGTGACAAAAACATGAAGAAAAAGTGACAAAACCATGAAGAAAAGTGATGAAAAAGTGACAAAAACATGATGAAAAAGTGACAAAAACATGATGAAAAAGTGACAAAAAAACATTAAAAAGTAACAACGCTGCAACAATATGTGGAAAAAGATCAGTTTAGATCAGTTCTGTAGGTCTTAGCATTCAAATGAGGCGTTTAGATTTGGGTAAAGCCGAACTGGAGAAAATGCGCTTGGTTAAGGCGGGGGGTTAAGAGCATTAATGCACAGGGTTCAGCGAAGGCGGAGAGTAATTAAAGTTTTACGCTTGTGTGACCCAATGCAAATGATCCCGTGACCTACATTCGGGTGCCAGTCCACCCGTTGAGAACCACGAATCAAGAGTAAACGAACTACATTACTTGCAGGGAGCCGTGCCCAAGCCCCGTGCCTAATATGTGTGGTGGTTGTATTGACAAAACAAAGTGCCCTCTCTGTGACTGGAGGATGTTCGACACAAGGGCCATGTTTTTATTAAAGTCCCAGCTGAGCCATAAACTCCCTCACTGCTGCGGTCTGTATGGGCCCAGTCAGGGGTGTATGTAAGAGATTGTTCTGCTCTTCACAAAACTGCCCTGGGACCCCGGTGCGCAAACAAAGACGGCAGCTGTGCACTCAATAACAGTGACTTAACATCATCCTGCATTCAAGTAACTATCGCTACCTGTGATGTAGTAAGTTGTGTTTGATCAATTTTGCAAAAGGGGCTCCGGCAGAGTGCACTCAGAAGGCAGCGCACAGATCGTCGGGGTTAAAAGACAGAGACGGACAGAGGGAGAGGGAGAGAGGCTGGAGACAGTAGCTCTTCAGTACCAGACAGTTCAATGCAGCGCTGGGATCTTACACAGACATGTGACAGCCAATCTACAGGAGGGGAGCAGGGTCAGCTTTCAAAAAAACATAAGAAGACACGCCAGAAACCCGTCCGTGGTTTGTTTTTCGCCCCCGTTTCAAAACTAAATTAGACACTGTGAATCCTTTAACCAGTTCCCTGCCGTCCACCGGTAACTTGTGCTTTACTCACGCAGATCTTACACATATTTTCAGAAACTACAAGGTCTTAGCTTTCGAGTCAGGCATAGAAGTGGCCTATAGGCTGCGGACAAAAGCGCAACAGCAATAAAGCGACAAAAAACGTGATGAAACACGACAAATAATCTGCAAGAATGCAACAACAGAACAACAAAAAACCTATGAAAATGTGACAAAAAAGCAATGACAATGTGATTAAAAAACGCTTAAAAAAAACGCTTAAAAAAATGTCACAAAAAGCAGTGAGAACGCAACAAAAAGGCTTAATTTTTTTTACAAAAGAGCAACAAAAACGTGATGAGAAAGCGACAAAAAAAAGCTTCAAAAAAGATGAAAATGTAACAAAAAACCTATAAAAATGTGACAAAAAAAGCATCAAAAAAGTGACAAAAACCCGACAAAGA
This sequence comes from Gobius niger, assembly GCF_951799975.1. Taxonomy (NCBI): domain Eukaryota; kingdom Metazoa; phylum Chordata; class Actinopteri; order Gobiiformes; family Gobiidae; genus Gobius; species Gobius niger. The sequence goes on from NC_136860.1 coordinate 22,296,374, forward strand.
CCCTTAAAAAAATGGCACAAAACACAGCGAGAACATAACAAAAAAGCGACGAAAAAGCAATGAAAATGTCAACAGAGCGAGACAAAAACGTGGACCAAAACACGACAAATGATCTTCAAAAATGACACAAAAAACAACGCAACAAAAAAGTGACAATCAGTTTTGTCGGTTTTAGCTTTCAAATGAGGCGTTGCTCTGACTTATACGCTGCAACCAAAACTACAGCACACATTCGCAACAACTGGCGTCATAAATCGGATTGCTTAAACAGTTTGAGTCAGTAAATATCAGCCTGATGATGATGACATAACAAAACCCGCAACTCACAAGCATTTATGTCTTAGTTTTACGTTTGCCGTCAGAAAAACCGCAGCCAATTTGCTTTAGGGGGAACCTGTTTTAAAGCACAAACCCCGATAGCAAACACAAAAAAACACAAACGCGTTCATCTGAGGCACCTCATTATACGAGTCGAACTCCAAAAACACAGACGCGCACACACACACTCGTGCATGCTCCACTGACATCAAATTTCCTAACGGCGTTGGCGTGTCTTGATAAAACGCTTTTCCTTCTTTCAGATCTGAAGCAAATAGGGGATGAAAACGCACACTCACCCGAGAGACAGAAAGCAGTTTGTGAGAAAATCGCAGCCGGCAGAGCAAAAAACGGTTTATCTTTGCGAGAGCAGCGGAGGACTGGAGCTTGCCATGTGTGGAAGCCTATGGGAGATGCAGAAGGCTGTGCTTGTTGTGAATGGGTCTCAGACTTTACAATTGAAGCCCTTGTCACGGGGGGGGGGGGTGATGTGAGGCAGGGCTACACGCTTCTTTGTTTTGGTTTGACCCTCCTCTTGGGGTGAAAAAGTCGAGCTGGAAAGGGGACATCTGTGGCTCTAACAGTGAACGCGGCAATCTGGCAAAAACCACTTACGCAAACCATCCACACGCATAGCAACAACATGTGTTATTATAAGCTTCATCAACTTGGCTTTCCCATATAGATCATCTTATTTTTAGCTTTGTGGAATGAGCAGTTTTCACCCCGTTGGCGATGGTGTTAAACTGCTTACTGACACTGTGAAGTTTGCACAGGCGCTGGTGCAGGCGACTTGGGAAACTGTTGACAAGCTCAGAGGGACTTCACACCGTCTTCTCTCTGTCAAAACTGTAGTAACCCCACCATCGAGGCACAGAGATGGAAATGTATACTGTTGTGGAAAAGAACTGTATCAAAAGATGTGCGACTATAGAATAGCTGGGAACATATATTCAATGATATTAGCTGATTAGCTGATTAGCTTTTTTTTTTTTCATCTGTTTTTTTGACGTCATTTCTTTTTAATAACCCTATTTTCGTGCTAAGTCATCTCATAGACCAGTTAAAGATCAGGGTCGTCATCTATAAAACTGTGTGTGAGATTCTGACTTTAAAAGTGCGTAGGAAAGTAACACATAATAATTCTGTGTGCCAGTACGCACGCCTGAACACAGTCTCTCCTTCACTGATCCCACGTGGAGCAGAAAGCTGTGGACATCACAACTCGCCCTCTGCACGCCTCCAGTTCGCCATAAAAATGCAAAGTGACTTATGAATGAGATTTCCCTAAACGTGAGGCAGTAATGACTTGAGTGGTTTTGTGGAGTGTGGGGGACACAAAGGGAGGGGCAGATGCTACAGCGGCATGTGCAGCCGCGACACAAGCTCGAGGATCTGTATTGAAATGTGAACTGTGCAACTCTGATCACATGTATTGGCATCTTGCTATATTCCATCAAAAAACCTTTCAAAACACATGTCTAGAAAGTAAAGAAGAGCAGATTATGTCGGCCAATAGCGAGGTTTGGGTTTGCCTATAGTCTATAACCACACAAGGTAAACTGTGGGGCGTTTCATTCATCCAAAGCTGTAGTTCATTGCGTACGCTGTACGTGAACTCGGACTCTGTGAAGGATGAAGCAGCCGTTCTGTCCGGGTGGTGCGAGTGAAGAGAGGTCAGTGTCCAGGTGGAGCGTTAGGAGGGTGCAGCAGGCAGTGGAGCCGCGATGAGTAAAGACGGCATCGTCTTCAAAGGGCACTGTGACCCATGCTGGGACCTAAACCCATATGGGCCACTGCAGGAGTTGGTCAGAGTTATGCTCAGATGAGTTTATTAAAGCAGAGTGATACAGCGGGATCATTCCTGCTTCCCGTTTAAAAGGCTTCAGTCTGAGCGAGCACCAGTGCACAGGTATGAGCGTGCACGAGCACGTCTATGCGCACCAGTGTTGTTTTTGTCAACGAGGACGAAAGCGGTATCACCTTTTTTTAACGACGTAACACTATCAGTGTACATTCTCCGGTGCGTCTGACAGCGTTGTCACAAGGATTTTATCTTTTCTCAGGACAGTTTTGAATACGTTTTAAATTCTGTATGAATGCAGAAAGCATGTTGATGTACCTTGCTATCACTGCTGTTGGTAAAAAAAAAAGGAGAGCGAGCGCTTATGGGAAAAGTCCTGTTCACGATGATACTTCTGCCAGTGCTTGCTGTGGTTATTAGATTAGATTATTATTAGTCATCCCAATGTCCAATACTTATTTAAATGAATTAGGCTATTGTCGAGTGGCCTCTCTAAATGAGCTGTCAGACAGCTGCAGTACATCCAGAGCGCTGCTGCTCGAGTCCTGACAAGAACCAGGAAATACCACCATATTAGTCCAGTGCTCCGGTCTCTGCACTGGATTCCTGTCACTGTGTCACTCTGTGAGAATAGAATTTAAAACAGCTCTGCTTGTGTACAAGTCTTTTCAAGGTTTAGCGCCAAAGTACATCTCTGCCATGTTTGAGCCGTATGAACCATCTTGGGCCCTGAGAACTTCAGGGAGGGGTCTCCTGGTGGTTCCCAGAGTCAATAATAAACACGGTGAGGCTGCATTTCAGTTTCATGCAGCTAAAATCTGGAACAGTCTTCATGAGGATGTGAGACAGGCCTCAACTCTGACAATGTTCAAATCCAGGCTGAAAACAGGTCTTTTTGCCCATGCGTATGACTGAAAGTATTTTATCTGCACTCTTGTCTTTTACTGTAATTGATTCATTTTATGTTGATGTTTTTATTGATTTTATCTGTTTTCTTGTAATTTTCTTTTCAACTCTGAAGCACTCTGAATTGCCTTGTGTATGAATTGTGCTCCACAAATACACTGGCCTTGCCTATTACTTTTTATAATGAAACTGACTAAACTTAACTAAAACCTTTTTAATTTTCATCTGACTAAGATGTGACTAAAACTAAATGCAGTTTCATCCAAAAGACCAAGATTAAGACTAAAAGGGCTGCCACACAAATATTGTGATTAGTTGCTCATGCTCATTTCATTCTAATCTTTGTCCTTCCTGATGAAAATAAAGTTGAAATTAGCCATTTCAAAAGTGACCAACCATGACTTCCTCAAACTGGCTTCCCCTCGCTACTGCTTTGCTCGCCTCTCCTCGTCTTTCAGCAGTGTTTCTGAAAAGTGCGTTCCTATACTAAACTATATAGCTACCTCGGCAGCTGTATAGTTTGCGTGGATTTGCATAAATACCACCTTTGGCGCAGAGGAGCGGCTACGAAAAGCTTTGGGCTCATTTTGTGCATAGACAGCCTTTTAAATGAGGGCCAGGGTTTAGTCCTGATGGTATTTAAAATGGTTAATGCTGTTTGGTCTAGATTATTGATGTGAAGAGAAGTTATCAAGCAGCTCTACCCAAAATCCACAGAGACACTTACATCAAGCAGTGTGTGAAGATGCTGGTCTTGGAAAACGCTATGAAGGAAATCCAGGTCCTTCTCGCTGCAGTCGGTGAGCGCGTGGATCTCCTCTAAACTGTCCAACACCTGAGAAACAGCCCCTGCAGAAACACAAAACGCAATCCAGTTAATGTCAATGTCATCTTCAAATACATCTCTTCATCGTTTTCGTCAATGTAATGTTTTTGATGACTGAATACAAAGATTAATAAGGTCTAAAACTACGACTAAATGTTTTAATCCAGCTAATAAAAACTGATTAAAATGAACAGAATGGACGAATGGAAACAAGATCCAAGCTGCTAAAGAAAGAGTATAAAGGCATGCAATCAGAAATTACTCTTTGAAACGATTTTGGATTGACTTATAGACTTAAAGAACTCCTCATCTCCGGAGTAAACATATCTCAGTGACAGAACATGCATTGCCACATGCATCTGACCAGATACCTACGTTCTGCTGCCAGTAGTCCTAGAAGATGGGGAGCATTAACAGAAATACACAAATTTACACATTTTGTATTAGAATATACTGTAGGGCAGAGGTTCCCAAAGTGGGGAAGAAAGAGGCACTGCAGGTGGGGCCCAAAGGTTTGTCTACACATAATGCATAAAAAAAAGAAAACGAGTGTGAAATGAAGCACACAATCATTTTTTACTACCACTTTCAAGAAGAACTAAGTAACTTGTTTACCTTAATAAATCCTTCCTGTAGTCCCTCTGGGGGTAATACAAGTGTTAATGGGATGATTGGGGGGGTCTCATCTCCCTCTAGTGTCTCTGTCCAGAAAACCACCCTTGCCACCTCCCTGCACTGGGTCGGAGGCCCCAATACACACTAATAGAATCACGAAGAAGCTAACAGGCTAACAGGCAAAGCTAACTGCGGGCTAGCGCCACTTAAGCAGCATTTACAGTCAAGATTGAGTGAAAAAAAAATATCTCCATTGTGTAATTGGCTTTACAATATCCATCTCTTTTCTGTCAGCGTAGTATTTACTCTCATGGACAATTAATGAGAAAAACCTGCTATATGCTACGACGCCTGCAGTGGCGCTTATGGCCTCTAGGGGCATGAGTTACTTAGTTCTGCTTTAAATCAGAAATGTAACACTTGACATTTTTGAATATTTTGTTTTAATTTATGAGGAAAAACTCTCATTAGCGTGAATTCAAATTGTTTTGAGGCTGTGGGGTATTTTTGGATTTATACGTGGTTAACAATCCTCTGGACTTGAAATAGTACAGTAGTAAAGTTTGAGAGAATTGAGATTAAATCTTGGAAATCTTGGAAATTGGTGCTTTTAATCAACACATTTGAAGCAAATCCAGAAACAGCAAATTATTTGGAGTTTGGAGCAAAACTATGGGAAACAAATGTGTGTAAAATAGTACTGCAGTAGAAAGAGTTGTCAAGAACCATATAAAAAAAAAGGGGGTTTGTGGTTGCTTTGGAGGATGCAGAGCAGCTGGCACAAGACCATCAGCGCTGGAAACGACTGGTTCATCTGGTCAGCTCAATGCACAGGGACGGTACGCACCCCAGCCCATCGCAGGAGCCCTAAGTAGGAAGTAGTAGTGGTTTATAGTAAAAAAAAAAAATCAATCTAGAACAGCGATTGATCGCTATAAGGAATAAATCTCACCCTTTGGAAGAGGGCTACAGAGAGTTTCTGCATTCAAATCTTTGATAAACAGTTGAGGATGATACTTAACTTGATCAATAAAAAAAAAGCACAGTCTCACTCTTTTTTCTTTTATTACAATGTTTCAGTCACATTGACCTTCACACCAGGCTTCTTATTATTTATCTTTATGTTTCTTACTTATCTTAAAAATCTTGCCAAGAACATACCACCCCATTACTTGCTAAACTTAAATGTTGCAGCCATCTGCCATCCATCTTTACAAAGTGATGAATATCCAGCGTCAGAGGAAATGTGCGTTTTAGAAAATAAAGATCAGTCGCCGATAAAAGAGTATCTGCCCGTTTAATCTGGCTGGTTTTCCACAATGTAAAAAGTTGAGATGCCGCCAACAACAGAAGATGTCGTTCGTGGGGCGAGTGCTCAAATACTATGTAGTTCGAGCGCTTCTTGTGGTCAGTGTAAAGCAATCATGCCGACACTTGCAGCTTGTGGTCACATTAATCTTTATATCGCAAGAAGTGCAAAGAAAAAGGCAAGAGAGAAGCAGTCAGAGGAAGGAAGTGAGAGAGGAAGCCTGTTCAAGATATGAAAGTGCATTCATTTAGGCCCGGGCACATTTTATTTTGGTTCACCTGAGGAAGTGGGGTCATCGGAGAAATCGTGAAGCTCTTCAGGCGGGTCTCCGTAGAAAGAATTGAACTTGTGACTGGACACAGCGGCCAAGACTGCCCCCTAATAAAAAAAAGACACAACAATACACAGTCAACAAAATCTAAATGTACGTTAAAGTACAAAATCGCTGTTGATACGGACCTTGAGTTTCCGCCTGGCGTTGAATTTTCTCAGCTGCTCCACAGTTTCTGGCAGGTGGATTTTGTATGCGTACCGGTCTCTCTCCTAAAGCACACAAACAAATACTGATGATTAAAAAGACCTGAGCCACTTAACTTGTCATACTGCGCGCCAAAGTTGCACATGATCGATGGCACAAAATCTTTAGTTTGAATATACAGCAGCTCCAACTACCTGCAGTATAGACAAGCACAAAAAGTGTTGAATTGAAAAGCAATTTCTTAAGGTTCTTATTGCCATTTCATTGCTTTCTGTTGCATCATCATGTGTGTATTTTGTCTGTCAAAGGCTATTTGTATCTATATGAATTCAATACATTTCATGAACACACAGTTTTAGCTTGTGTCATATATTACGCATTTTCTCTGTAAATTAATATTACGTTATTACTTTTTTTTACGTCAGATGGATTGTCAACACCGTGTCTAGAGCTATTATAGGCATATTTAGAGTTTAAAAGACCAATATCATGCTTCATTCAGGTTTTTACTGAATAATCTTCGTCTTGTCATTTATCAAGTTAAGTATCAAGGGAGGGAGTTTGTCCACTGACAGAATCAGAACAAGCTTGTTAAAGGGGCTAGATGCAAGTTAGTCATTTTATGCTCACTACTGCCACCTCAGGTCTTATGCGTAACTGCAGCTTCTATATTAAGCTTGTGCATGACGGCACTTCGGACCCGAATAAACACCTTTTTGAGTGACAGTGCAGGATTTTAGAGGCAGTTTTGGTGAACAGGTCTGAGCTCTCTCTTCTACATATTAGGACATGGCTGGAACATGTAGGGGGATGAAAATACTTAGTTTTAACATTTTTTAAACTCCATATAGTCCCTTTAAAGGAATAGGCCACCGTTTTTATATACTAAGATTTGTAGAGAGCTAGCAGAGAACAGTTGAAGAAGCGTCGATAACTTGTGAACAATGCCTTTTACGTGCATCGTGCCGGGCTGTGATAACAAGCAGAAAGTATATAGTGTAGTAATGTTTCACAGATTTCCAACTCACCCCGGACGACGACACAGGACTCAGGACCTCGACCATGAGGTAGGAATGCGCCAGCACTTTCCCAAAATATATTTTCTGCTTGTTGTAAAAGGCTCTCTAAAAGTCACGCAGCTTCTATTGACGGAAGTGAGAGGGGGAAGTCTTTAGGAGTTACTGCGCGGACGTTGTGCTCCTGTATCATTACACCTCACAATATAGTGCCCCTTTTTATCTGCTTATAAAATTGACATGTTACATTTCTGTGTAAATATACTTTGCATGAAAACACTTCATGTAACTTTATTTAAATAGGCAACACGTGGAAGAGCTTGGTAGCTTCTATCGTGAGCTTTTTTGGAGCTATATGACATGTGGGAGAGGCTGCGTATGTGCTCCGTTTGCGTGACAGAGCGCACGGACAAAGACCAGACGGGGATATATTAACTTGACTAAGGTTAGGTAAGAACGGTGGCCTATTCCTTTAAAGGTGTCTGGACTGTAAAACTCACTTTGGAGTTTACCAGAGTGTGGGCTGGTGATTTCAGTGCAGAAGTTGGATATAATAGTACCTGAAAAAGGAAATGTGAGCACCCTCACTGATCAGCTGTCTGTGAGGTGTTACCTTGAGCCAGGGGTGGTTGAGGGCCTCATAGACTGTGATCCTCTCGGCTGGATCCAGCATCAGCATACGCCTCACCAGGTCCTTCGCGCTCTCGGAAATCTGCGCCCACTGCCTTGGATTCATCTGCATTGAAAAAACATGTACACAATGCAAAAGCACAAATAAAGGCTTCAATTCAAAGGCCCATATGAATGACTCGGTACATAGACACCATCAGTATTCTTTTGTCAGATGATTCATAGCTCGATACATTTATATTGTCGACCAAGCCTGACCTTGTATTTGCCTTTGCAGATGGCTTCAAAAAGACGGTCCTTTGTGCCGTAGAAGGGCAGACATCCTGAGAGGAGGATGAAGAGGATGACCCCACAGCCCCACACGTCCACAGGTTTACCGTAAGGCTCTCGCTTCACCACCTCAGGGGCCATGAAGTGGGGCGTCCCGACTCGACCTGAGGGTAAAAGAAAAGAGCAAGGCTTAGTATTATAGCATGAAAAATCTCACTCGAGGAATGACAATGAAAAATCTTAAACGACTGATTACATTCTATTAAGTTAACACCACAACTCAGACACACATAAGAAGGCAGAACTAATTTGTGGCAACATCAAGTTTTTTTTTTTTACAGTTTTACTTTTCTTGCAGGAAAGAGGAAGTGGATCTTCGACTTGTTCTGCAAAGCTTTACGGGGTTTCATGTGTGATCACAGCACCGAGTTCAGGAGGTGACCGATCACAAAATTTTGATTTCTGCTTGGAGATGCATATTGACTGTTGATAAGATAAGATAAGATAATGATGTGCAAACCACTAACTCTGACGAATCATTGTTTATGCATTAAGGTGCCAGTTTAAAAACATGTCAAAACTTGTCATATGTGTCTTTTTACATTGATCATTTATTTGCACTGTGTAGTAGAGTGTCTGAGAAGTTTAGTTTTCACTTTTACCTCCAGCCACGAGCCCAGACTCCCCGAGCTGGATGGCCACTCCGAAGCCGCCCAGTTTGACGGGAGCCGAGTTCTCTTTGGAGGCGAGCAGCACACAGTGAGGCTGAGGACAAGGACAAAAAGTTTGATGAATCTTCTGGAAATGAAAGAGTTACACTCCTATAAATAACAAACGAGTCACATTTCCACAACACGCCCAAACAAGCGGCACCCAGCGAGACCACAGCAGGCAGCCGCAGTAGGAGGATCACAGAGAGACTCAAGCCACATTTACAGCCTTCCTTTGGGGCAATTTACACTCTCGAACAGAGAGCATCATTTGCACAAATAGGGAAATATATAGTATTAAACATAAACCCACATGTCAACAGGATCTTGTGCAAAGACTTCAGCGAGGTGTTAAAACATTCTGCAAAATGCTAACGCTTATAATAATGTCCTTTTTTTACCAACACAGAAATAAGCTTTAAGTGTTCAAATAGGACAGGATCTTTCATTCAGTATCATAATACTAAATGAAATAAACAAAAGAAAAAGCCTTTCTACTATAACTTTATTTATAAATTAGCTCCATTAAATCAACAGTAATTTGAACATTGCTGCTAAATTGTTTTTCACCAATTCTGTATCAAAACTAATATTTTCATATTCACACAAATACAAATCTAGACTTTTGAAAACGAATATCAATATGAATAATTCAGATTAAATCAGCCGGCATCTGTGGCTTTTGCCTTGTTTTTAATTTCAATACTACATTTTACACAACTTTCTCTCCCACAGCGAGCTCATTTTTTCACATGGCTCTAAATCTGGCAGTGCCTCTATGAAGTAGTGGCTGCTCTATGATCTCAGTGAAGCCTCCGCTCTAAGCCCAGCCCTTTCAAGTCACTATCTGTGCTGCAAATTTTCACTGAGGTTATAAGGACGGAGGGGACCACACAACCCAGTTCTCTCAGCACAACTCCAATTGCTTTTGACAGAAGAGGCGAGGATGGACAAATCTTGAATAACTGATATATTACTTCGTCAATGAGGAGTGCTTATAAAGAGTGGCAGTAGAAGTAGATCATTGGCCGTGTGTCCTAAAGCAGTGTGGGTTCTTGGGAGATTTTGTAAAAGAGAAGATGAGCGACTTAGAAAAACAGATGGAGTCAAAGGAGGACAGAAGCCATGGATATTTTTCTGTTTGTGCTGCACAGCTGCAGAGTGCCTAAGAGTGTTTGTTTGTGACGGGTTTCACAACTAGGTAAGTACTTCCTTTTCACAGACCCAAGTAAGATGTGAGTGTTTTACAAACATTCAGGATTTCCACTAGACAATAATGCTTTTAAAATGTGTGTGAATCTGCTATGGCTGCCCAACACATCACTATCTTAGGATTTTTCTTAATAGTTGTATTTAATTATTAGCATTTGCATTTGAAGAAAACCTTTTTGAAATCAGATAAGAGTCAAAGTATAAAATTACATTATGCCAAATAGGATCCAAGTGCTTTGTTTTCCTTAAGAAATATTAACTTTTACAATTAATTCAATCATTAATACACGATACATCATAAGACCTAAATATTGTTTTTCAATATAAAGTGTATCATTAATAAAGCCACAACCTTATTGTACATACGGATTTAGATTTTCTGTATAGTTATGTGGCTATAACCCATGTTTTCTTTCTCTTTCACACTTTACTTTTTAAAGTCGTCATAGTGAACCAGTTCCAGGGAAATGGCAGGTTGTAACACAAATGTTTTCCATTCACTGTATGGGCGAAGTGCAAATGTATTTGCTCAGTCATATGAACTATAACATTTAAATGCTCAACCCACTGCAACAGTACAGTACAGGCACCCGAAGGGGTACATGAGCACTAAAACGGGTACTTGTAATTATTTCAGATTAACTTATTGTTATTATTAACTTATTGTCTTTGATACTGTCTGTCATGTCTGTTCTATCTTAACTTATCTATCTTATCTATCTATCTAATTTTAAAAAGGAGAAACATTAGTTTCAAAGGAAAGTTCATTTAAATTCTGTCTTTCCGCCAAAGGTTTGAATTTGAGAGTATTTCAGCCTCATTTTCAACACAACACTCTACTAATCACTAACAAACCTGTGATTGGCTGTTCACTTAGTAAAAAGATTTGTAGGATCTTAAAGGCAAGTATAAATGAACAACTCAAGGGGTATGTGAGACAAAAAGGTTGGGAACCACTGCACTGCACCACTGAAGAAAGAGATAGAAATTGGACAGAGAATGGTCATTCTGCATAAAACATAACTACATGCAAGAAAGCAGAGAATAGATAGTGGCCCCAGGAGTCAAAAAACAAGAAAAGCTTTCTCATTCACCAATTAAACAGCTGCTTTTACTGTAGAGTTAATGAGTGGGAGATTCACAGACAGACTTTGCCTGAATCAGTATCAGAATAGATTTTATTGCCATTGTCAGTGAACAGTTTCACCAACTAGGAATTTTTCCTTCAGTGCAAACATAAAACATAACATCTTTTGTTTGCAGGGCAAAAAGTCAAAGCCTCCATAGAAACCAACATCACCTCAGCCCCAACCTTTTTTTCACACTTTTTGGGAAAGTCCCACCAATATGACTCAGGCTAACGTGACAGTGACCCGACCCTCCCATGTAAACCGGTCCTGTGAGGAGCAGGGCGAGCTACAGTCGTCCCTGGCTGTGCTGTATACCATTATCTTTATACCTGGACTCATCGGCAACCTGGTGGCACTGTGGGTGTTTCTTTTTGTGCACTCCAAAAAGAACTCCATGCGTGTATTTCTCATTAACATAGCACTAGCCGACCTGCTGCTGATGGTGTGCCTGCCCTTCAGAGTGCTCTACCACAGCCAGGGCAACAGGTGGAGGCTCGGCCCGACGCTGTGTAGCGTGGTGGGCAACCTCTTCTATATGAACATGTACATAAGCATCACACTGCTGGGAATGATCAGCGTGGACAGGTATCTGAAGATACACCGCAGTGCAAGGATAGAGAGGAGGCTGACCACTAGAGGGAGCACTGCCATCTGTGCACTGACGTGGGCTGGAGCTGTGGTTCTGATGATGCCTGTGGCAATGTCCAACAATCACACACAGACTGAGTGTGAAGAGAAGTGAGTGACACATATCACTTTTTATTATTATGTTGAATGGTTCACAGATAGTAAATAGAGCCCAACTTCTGACTTCTGATTATTTAGATAATAATTCTGCATCTTCACATATATACTGTATATATATATTAATAATACAGACAGTAATGCTGGTTGATCGTAATAACACATTTGAACTGCAGGCAGAAAATAATGCTATTATTAGCGATCATTTTAAGTTAAATGCTTTGTCAAAATAAAATAAAATCTTTAAAATGTGATATAATGAACTAATATAAATTTGGTGATTAACTAATAACAATAATAATGGCTTACACACTTGTATTGGGCTTTAAAAACCTGTATTACCATGTTTCTCAAAGTGCCACACTGTAGTCATTATTCATTCACTCCATACTGGTAAGCTACTATTGTAGCCACAGCTGCCCTGAGGTAGACTGACGGAAGCAAGGCAACCAGTCTGCGCCATCAGCCGCTCCGACCACCACCAACCAATCACTCACTTACACACTACATTAATTTGGCCAATTGTACATGTTTCACCCGGAGGAAACCTACACAGACACGAGGAGAACATGCAAACTCCACACAGCAACGCCTCATACGGCCGGGGATCGAACCTGGACCTTCTAGCTGTGAAGCACGAGCGCTAACCGCTGTGCCGCCCGGTATTCAACTAGGTGAATACTTCAGCTACTTTGTTAATAAGTAATGATTTGGTGTAATAGAAGAATGCTTATACATATTGCTATTTTTTGTTTTGGTGGGAATAATTGTGATCTTAAAGGTTCAGTACTATTTTGAATGTGGACAACCAAAATAAACTTCATTCATGACATTCTAAACTGCTACCATTATGCTCTTTTGCAGGTGTTTCCATTACAAGCAGCTCCTTGAAGCCAAGTGGAAAGCATACATTAATATTGCACTTGTGGCAGTCTTCTGGCTCGTCTTTATCACTTTAATGGCTTCTTATGCGAAGATCGGACTGTATCTTTGCAAGAGATCTGATAAGCACCCCGATTTCCCCAGTGCATCCCAGTACAAATGTAGCGCCAAGAAGTCCTTTTTCATCCTGTTCCTATTCACTGTGTGCTTCGTGCCCTATCACTTGGTCAGGATCTTTTACATTAAAACACAGATTACAGAGACTCCTCCATTCTGGATGAGCGTGGCCGACCGAGCCAACGAGATCGCGTTGGTCTTTTCCGCCTTCAACAGCTGCCTGGACCCGGTCATGTACTTTCTGTTGTCGTCGTCTGTGCGGAGGGAGGTGGGGCATTTGGTGGGGCGTTTGCTGGGCAGAGTGGTCTGTCTGAGAGATGTGGCTGTGAGTCACGGGAGCAGCTCTGCAGTGGAGATGGACAAAACCGCGGCGTCCGACAAAGACACAGAGATAAACATCAGATCGGTCAACACAAACAGCCACAAGAGCTGAAGAGGAGAGGGCTACGGCTGGACAGGCTGAAAGTACTGGGAGTTATCACAGCTGACGAAGCACAACCTTTCCCTCAGTTTCTTTTGGTATCTTGGCAATGTATGTCAAGAAGATCATATGACTGGTATGGAACTGGACGATGTATAAGAATAAGCTAATAAAATCAAACTCTTTTTTAGCAAAAAAGGAATGTATCTTTTCACCTGCACCAAGAATGCCTTTAATACACATGATGGTAATGATGAAATAGAAAAGACCTGTGCTGTTAAAGGTAATGGAGGAAAAATGCGCTCTGTGTTTTAAAAAAGGCACTACAAGTTTGAACATGTCATTCCTCATTTGAAAACTAAGAACCTCCGCAATGCAGGCAGGAGTTTCTTCACAAATTCAATAAAAAAAATAGCTTAGACAAACTGCTTTAGTGAGTAGGAATAATTTTCCACTCACCATCAGTATGTTTGCACAAAAAAGTGTTTTAATTAGTCTAATATATGTTTGTTATTGGGAATAAATCAACATGACAGCAGCTTGATTTGAACACGTTGACACAAATCACGTTACAAAAATCATACAGGCTTCACAGAGCACACAGGAGACGTATCATTTGCAACAAGATCACATGCATGTCCATGTCAAACTAGATGTGCAACTACAGCGCCACCATATGGCCAAATCAATAAGGACATAAGAGGAAGGTGCACTTGATCTGCACGAGCCATTTCATTTAAGGAAGCTCTAACGGTAACACACAGACCGCGTCAAAGACTTAAACAAGATGAAAGCTTTGAACAAGTGACCGACTATTTGTCCGCATACCTGAGTAAGTTTTTGTTTTATTTTAATGTATTTCAAAAAACTATATCATGCATTCATTTTACTAATGTGATTCAAATATTATTATTATCCAGTATGTACAGCAAAGCATTAAGAAAAACAAGACCAAAAACACATTGAAACTTTTGCAACTAATAGTGTTTGATGTGTGTAATATACAGTATAAGGTACTTTCCGTGTTTTTTGTACCATACCGGTCAACTGGTGTGACAAAACCCTGACACTGCTGCAAACTGCGTTGATTCATTACTCAGTGCAAACATTCCTTCTTCATCTTCCGTAGGTGAAATGGATCCCACCACTTTCCCACGGATTAACAGCACAACCGAGCATTCCTCCGTCTCTCTCTGCCCATCTCCAGCCACTCTCATCTTCCTCCCTCTGGCCTACACCCTGCTCTTCCTCACCGCCCTCCCCGGCAATGCGCTTTCCCTGTGGGTCTTCCATCGTCGGATCTCCAATGTATCCCCCATCAATGTCTACCTGTCCCACCTGAGCGTGTCCAACCTCATCCTCTCTCTCACCACACCCTTTCTCGCCGCTTATTACAGCTGGGGCACCGTGTGGACATTTAGGGGGTTCCTTTGTCAGTTTGTATTGCACGCTATCACCCCGATCCTGCATATTAACATCTACATCAGCCTTGTGATCCTAACTTGGGTGGCGTTCAGTCGCTTTGTCTCTCTGATGCAGCACACGCACGCCTCCAGGCCAAGCGCGTGTCTAGCCCTGATGCCGAGTAGCTTAACAACCTACCTCAAAAAGGTCTCCTTCGCTCGAGGTGTGTGTGCTGCAGTGTGGCTGGTGAATATAGGCGCCATTGTACCGGTGTCAGTTGTCTACAGTGTCAAAGAGGCTATGAGCGCAAATAGTACACAACCTGAAGAGGGAGTGTGCTACAACCCCGCAGTAGAAGTCGGGGGCAGTACGTCTGCAGCGTTCAACTTGTCAGCCATAGCCATTTTCTACGCTTGCTACGCTCTGGTCCTGTTGTCCTACATGACGGTGCTGAGACACATTAGACGCTCCCGGAGAAGCGCACACGTCGCCACCTCCCTCAGCCTGCTGGGACGAGTACTGAGAAACATTGTGGTCATCCAGGTAGAGCGTAATGACAGGCACCAACTGTCAAAGGATTATAATTTGTTTAATTGTATTTTGTTTCGTTTCAGATCGTCCTTTCTGTGTGTTTACTGCCGTACCACATCTTCAAACCTTTCTTTATTTATCGGGCCTCCAAACAAGCAGAGCCAATGCCTGGCTTCGGCGTCTACTGTCATCCACTCTCTGGAATGGTTGAGGTGACTACAGCAATTCATTTATTCACTTGTACACGCATTAGTCCCATGTGTGTTCATTAACATGCACGGTTAAGACTAAGTAAACAAATACATTAAATGGAGCCAAAAGTGGGTTAATGAAGCGTTTTCAGTGGGTTGCAAACCTTTTCCAAGGAACATTTCTTTCAGTATTTATCTACTGAAAAATCACCCATTGAAAAAGGGGTTCGTTCCATTGACTGATGCCGAGTTGTTTTGGTGGTGGCTTGTCATCCTAGGGTGATGGTGGGTCTCGATGTCATACCATTTGAGAACCATTGATGATTGTCTATTTAGAATTTAAATGAAAATCTATTTTGTCCTTAGGTAAAGAACAGCCTGCATCTTCTTGCTGCACTGAGAGGATCCACTGACCCCGTGATGTATTTCATGCTGGACAAGCGCTTTCGTAAACAGACTCTCAAACTTATTGCAAAGGATCAGAACATGTCCGGGAGTGTGCGCTGGTCAGCGACGGGAGGTGCGGCTGCACAACAGCGAGAGTGCACCAGGACCACCGCAAACTCCAGTCATGAAAGTACTTTCTAAAAGAAGCATCAGCAGTGGTGTTAAGTGTTATGATAAGGTGATTTTAGATACAGACAGCATCTCTAGAACCGCCCATATATGGTCATGTTTGAAAACAGTTAAGGGGGAAAACAATTAAGAAAAATCTTTCTCTAATTATTCAAAAACTGCTTTAACAAATGCTGAATTATGAATATAGTGAAGATCCAAAGACACGGAGAGGTGCAAAGAGGTTCAACAGCCCATAATTACATAAATAAAGGATAATGCTAACACGATGCTTCATGTTAGCATCATGCTAATGCTAACGCAAGCTAGTGCTAGCTACGACTGCCATTTTTCGCTTCTACTGAACAATCTGCTGTGAATAAACGATTTAGACTTGACTTTATTTGTATGTGACAAGTTTACATTTAGCCAGAAAATGGCTAAAAAGATTCTGTTTTCCCCCTCGGCGAGGCCATGGCCCAGTCTATGATGCGCTCCCGTCTGTATCTATAGAATAGAGCAGGGGTCACCAACCAAGTGCCCGCGGGCACCCAGGGGCACTTTGGGGCATGTCCAGTAGCCCTTGGGACTTTTTCTAAAGTGTAAAACACTTCATTTTCTTGAATCTAATTCTTAAAATTACAGTTATTTCGGTTCTTGTGACTCAGTATGAGTTTAAAATAAAGCTATTTTAATATAATATGGGGTCAATATCCTATAAGTGAACAGTGTACGTTTAAGTCTTCAGGATTTGTTTTTAACTGGTAGCCCTCGAACAACTTAATGCTCTTATAGTAGCCCTCAGCTGAAATAAGGTTGGTGACCCCTGGAATAGAGCATTACGATACTGGGCCAAAAACAAGCAAGGGTGTAGCTTTTGTTCCGCATTCTTATAACCACAGTCATTATGTTATAGCAGATTGTGCATGTTGTCATCTTCAGCCGTTTGGCACATGTTTTATAAAACGCTAAAAGTGTAATCTCACTTTTTCAGAGTCCAGCAATGTGCGTAAAAATATCTAATATGCAGCTCAATATATAAGCAATGTAGTTCAACAAATACAGCACATATCTGGAGCACAACTACAGCTTCATTCAATGGGAATAAACATGGATTGCATTTTAACTTTCATATTAGGTGGCCATCAGTACATTATCTTAAGGTTTTGTTATTTAGGTTGTAAAGGTCTAAATGTATATATAAAGTGTATGAAAAACTGTAAAACACACGAGAACAGAAAAAGGAAGTGATCGTGGCAGATAAGCTCTAGCCTGTCAGTTTCTATTGGTTTGAGGACAAGCATGTGAACTGTGAGCCGGTGCACAGTAAAGTGAGCCGTTCATGTGACAATGCACTTATAGTATAGGGCAGTACTTTAATTTCCCTGCCTTTACGCATACAAATTACTACTTCCCATACATATATTAAAAATTCAGTCATAGCGTGAAATGCATATGATCATATTAGACAGACGACATTTATACAAATACAGATTAAGTGCAACATATTTTCAAACCAATCACACTTATGAGCTCACAATGTTACGCCTGTTCATCAGTGAATAAAATGTTTTCCTTTTGCACTGAATTTGCGATTCACCACCAGCGTGTTCATGTTTGCATCAAATGTCTCAACTCGTTTATGAATCTGTCGGCGTGCTCAACAGAGCGCAAGGATGCCTGCGCCTTATAGTGGTTCAAAACAACTGCTTCACCTCATACTCCGACATCAAGCTTCAATCATCCCGGCATTCACTAAACAAAGACATACACCCTTACTCTCTACTGCATATTTTATTTTGGCCCTTAACCTCTGTACTCGATAGCATGAAACTTGAAGGTTATTTGATAGAGGGAGCAGGGCTTTACGTTCACAAACACAGAACGCTGCGCTGCCTTGTTTTCACATACAGTAGATCACACCGTGTTTGTTGAATGTTGAAGCAAGATAAAAACCTAACACCACGATGATTTATGTACAAAGGAGTTTCAATGAATTCAGTGACTTTCACACATGAACAGAACTGCTCCATATTCAATAGGGCAGGGCGTAGTATTGTAGTAAAAGTACATCTGATAAGCAAAGGATGAGCGCAGAGCACGCTGTGCGCTGATAAAACCTGGACCAATGTCAAAGCTGCATCTGGAGGAGGCTTTTCTACAGTCATTTAAAGTGTTTTTTTGTTTTAAAAAAGAGGCAAAAACAATGACAATTCAAGCTTGTATTCTCGTGTACTTGTTTTAGTTCTGCTTTATGATTCACAGTTTTACACATACTGTATTTTTACTGTATGATGCAATCAGAGGTTTTCCTGGCGACTTTTTACTTTGGCGCCTTCCTTTTTGTTTTTTCTTTTTTAACTTTTTGTTTATTGACAAGTCAGAGCAACAAGTTACAACAAAGGTCATTGATTTTTTTTTCTTCCCCCCTTCCCCCAACAACAACCCCCCCCCCCCCCCGAAAAAAGAAAAAGAAAAATATTAAATGACAAAAAATAATAAAAGGAAAGAAAAAAAAAAGAAACTGCGGTCCTATAACACTATTAAACAATAGCCCTCCATCCGAATTGGGACCCAAAATCAGTCATAAGTCATACTGGCATAAGTAATAGAATTTACAATGGCACTAGGGCTGCACAATATATCGCAAAAAAAGTAAAAAAAATAAAAAAAATAATAAGATACAGCATTGAAGTGATCATAGCATTACATCGCTACATCGTTAAAGTCCTCATCAGACATAGATCGACAAACTAAAAAAAAAAAGAGAATAAAAAAAAGCACTGAATTTATAAATGTCTGGAATTTCTTTTTCTTTTCTTTCTGACGCCTTACTTTTAAAATTTTAAAACACAAGTACAATTTCTACCTCTTACATTTTCAATACGAGCTCGTTGCTTTTTTTTTTAGAACCACGCGCTGTCTTTTCTTTCCCCCCGATGCTCGTCTCGTCAGCGCAAGAGTGCACTTTCGGTTACCTTTTTGGTTTCGGTTTAGAGACGGCCTAACACCGCACACCGAGGGCAGCTGCTGAAATAAACACGCTGATTTCAGAGCACAGACGCAAATAGAGCAAAGGGGACGAGCGCAGGCCCAGCGCGGAGGTGAGAGGAGAGGGGCGGCCGCGGTGCAGGTACAGGCACAGGCACAGGCACAGGCAGCATGAACATGATATTGACCCGTTCGCCGCGGTCTTGTAGTCACATTAAGTGTGAGATCAGCTGCTTTAGTCCAAACTGTTCCAAGCTCCACTGCAGAGAGAGAGAGACTTCATCTGCCTTTGGTCTCTGCTGTAAATATGAATCAAAGGCTGTTTCACAAATACAGGCCCTCAGCGATTTTTGCCATTTGTATTTATATTTATATGATCATTTACTCCTTTATTTATACACGCTTGTCCCTTGAGACACAATGTATCATTTGCAAGAGAGACCGGTTTCAAACACATCGACTTCTTGGGCTTGGTAGAACAGATACATCGGCATGTTTTACTTGTTTTTTTTTTAAGACAAAGGCAGGGAAAAACAACCATAAATGTCAGTAAAGCAGCAGCTGCAGTTATCACATATGCTTTAAATCAGCACTTCAGAACAAGCCCAAAATGTTTAAAATATAAGGAGACTATAATGCATCACATAAAAGTCAGGCTCATTTAGAATAATTCAATACAAAGGCCATGTTTGTTTTATTCCAGTTAATTACGTTCCGACTGTTTTTACTTTTTTTTCTCACTTAAGTAAACAAGTTGTAGCTGCACTTTTACATTTATTCGAGTAATTTTTTTGCCTAAGTATCAGTACTTCTACTTATGTATGAAATCAAGCACTTCTGAAATCTCATGCCGTTGCCATGACGAAGCCACACAACCACAATTTGCAGCAGTTCTCCTTCACACCTCTTTACCTAACGAGCAGCATCACTAAATAAATACAATATTCAGTCCACATGGGTTCATACCAAGAATAACAAGAGAATCATTTAAATACATAGAGTGTGGTTCTCTCGTATCACTGGGCATTACACGGGCTTCAGGCGGGACTACTGGCATTTCAGTTTTGTTCCTTCACTGCTCCCTTGTGGACAGTTTCTCAAGTTATCATCCCAGGTAGAAGCATCATACACACAGTAGAGTTGGAAAATGCACTCCTATAGTATCCTACAGAGTGTGATGATGATCCGCCAAAGAGGGCAGAGCTGACCGAGAAGATAAAACGCGCATTATTAGTCCGGAAAACTATTCAACAAACAACAAAAGTGCTGTAATTGAGCGCAATGAAAAATCACATAGAAACCATTAAATTCGCGACTGTGAGGCTGCCAGGGGAACTGTGTGTGCTTGTTTGTGAATGCAAAGAGGGCGACACAGGAGTAAAGAGACTCTGCTTTAAATGCAAAGCCTAAGTTTGCATAAAATGTTGTTTTCTGTGCGAGTCTGGCTGCGCTTATTATGGGCTAGTTTATACTAACAAAGTGTAAAAGGCCACGAACATCACGTATTATCCATAAAAGAATGTGTAATCTGCGTAAACACACCACACACAGGGGGAAATAATCAAGGGGCGATCAAAGGGCAGAAGAAGAAAAAGTAGGTGGGTATTTTTCAATCGTCACATCTTTTGTATTTTCACAACACAGTGAAAGTGCAGTATATAGTCAGTTTGAAGACCACAGAATAAGCCGGTCATGATTCCCTTTGCCGGCCACTGACTTCATCTGTATTTTTAAGTTTAAGGGGGTAATTTCAAGGTCTATTTCAAACTGCGGACATGTAATTAGCTCAAGAAGGATTTCTCTGATATTTCCGTGAAAACATATTCTGCATTGGTCATTGAACAGTTGCTTAGACACAAGAGTTACTTTATTTTGACGATGCACTGAATACATACTACTTTCACAAAAGGAGGCAGCAGAGCTTCAACAAAAGGGGGCAGAAAAAAAAGCTAAGAGTGTGTTTTGGGGTTTAGCTTTAGCGGCACCACCCAAGAGAGAAGGAACCAGCCACTGCACTGACAGAACTAAAATAGAAAACTATGCAGCGAACCACCGCAGACTGTTTTCGCTAAAAGTACTAAAACGCTCAAGTACTTTGCTCTGTTAGGAAATTCTAGTACTTTTTTTTTTTTTTTTAAACAAACTCGGCAGGGCTTTTCAGAACAAGTTTGAGTTGTCATCAGAGACCCCCGTAGCGAAAAGAAACCCCGCTTTCATTAAAATTTCATCTTTACTCGAGATTTACTGCTGGGACTTGTCAACACGACTCCAAAAAAACGCCTCTTGGAATTATATACATGCGTTCGGGAAGTCACACACCATGTCTGTCACAAGAAGACCCCGAGAGGAGAATGTAGATGCTGAAGTTTACCTTGACGTCTCGATGTATAATGTTGTTGTCGTGGCAATAACGCAGCGCCTCCAGGATCTGTCTCATGTAGTGACTGTGGAAATATATTGTTTTGTTTTACAGGCGGGCTGTCACAATATATATATAAGAGGTTGAAGTGAGAGTCAACAAGTATGTTCACATGCTCTAATATCCTGTAAATCCACATATTTTGGAATAAAAGATCTTACCTTGCCACTGCTTCACTGTAAACAAAGCCAGCGTCCGCCCGTTTTACAATCTCAAAGCACAGGTCGGCTCCGTCCATACTAACAGAGACACACAGACAGAAAAAAAGAGAAGAGGAAAAGTGTGACATAAAGGTCAGGGCAGGAGTGCATGAAAGGTCAGCCTTATTAAAAACTTCAACAACATGTGGAGTGTGATGGGCCTCTGAAGGGAGAGTAGTCAGTGCAGAGGAAGCTGTCAGGACAGACAGAGATGTATCAGTGTCTCGAAACCACATCACCCTCCAGACTCTAAAGGGAAGGTGATGTGCTTTTCATTGAATGTACCTCACTTTATTATACAAATACTTAATCATGCTTACATTCACCTACTACATATTCCAGTGAAGGAACACTGAGGCAACCACAGAGAATGACTAAAATATAAAATACTCTACTCAACTGTTTGGCAGTATTTACCAACCAGGCGTACAGGGATCCACTTTGTATGTCACTTTTCACATGACACATGTCACCCAAACTACTTCACAAGGGACGATTTAGTCATTCACCGCACTGGTATTGGCTCATGGACTCCCATCCTGGTCCTCATCAGCCGTTTTTCCCAATTCACTCCTGTCTACTCCAAAGGCAACTGTACATTGCTTACCAATGCAGAGTTTGTGGCTGCACACATCTGACCACATCTGACCACTCACCTCTGCCTCTCAGGCGACCTGCTATTCCCTCATGATCTCCATCCTGGTGCTAATCAGGGCAGACCCTGCATCGCTTCCATGATGTGACAGGATGAGCATTATGACCAGTGCGGGTACTGGGAATCATTTCAGATAAAGAATAAAGTGCAATGAATACTATTGGAATTGATTTTTTTTTTACGTTTCTTCAGGGAAAAAAAGAGTTATGAGGGGTGGAAGACACAAACCTTAGGGGTATTAAAATAACTTCAAGAAACACATGTAGAGAGAGAAGCCAAAGTGCATGAATACAGCAACGCCACAATAATAACCTAAAGCTATTTAGTCATTTTGGTTTATTTTTCTTTCATTTTCTATATTCAGCTCAAACTCAGTTTTGGCGCATGCCTGTGATAAGGGACTTGTGTAATTAACTCATTGACTGCCAATGACATCTAAAGACGTCAATTGAAATCCGAATGTTGACTGCCAATGACGTCTATAGACGTCAATTGGGTTTTTGAGCATGTCTGGTGTTAAAATCTTAGTTGTGCTGCCTAATGCTGGCACCTAGTGACTCAATAAAGGAACTACAAGTTATTTTATTGAGTCACTAGGTGGCAGCATTGCTCTTTCATTTTCTCAGCTTTTTGGTCAGAAAACAGCATTTTGGGTGATTTCACCTATTTTCTACGGACAATTACTAAAGTATGGAAAGAGGCACAAACAAACTTTTTTTGAGATGAAAGAAGAGAGTCTTATCTTTCTTTTGGTAGGTTTCGTGTTGACATAGACCTAGACTTACATTTTCTGTGGGTCTTGAAAAAACAGTCAAAATCCTGAAAAACCTCTGGCAGTGGGGAGCTCTCTGATTTGAAAATGGCTGGCAGTCAATGAGTTAATGTTTTAAATAGACATTAAAATGAATTCCATTCCAAGTGGTGCAGCTTCGTCATATGCTCCACTAATTCATAAGAGTTATTTTATGCACTGCCCTCATGAGCAAGAAGCAGATCTATTTTATTACAGTTCACTTTTATATTTTTGACATTTAAATCCACAGTGAAGAATTGCATCTTCAGTGAAATCGCATGAGCCGCCTTGGATTTGTCTGGAATTTAATTTAAAAGGAGGAGACGGCTGCAGCGGCAGTGAGATAACGCCGCGCGTGTCCTCTTGAACAACTTTCAAGGATTTCATAAATTACTGTAGAAAATTTGATGATGTATCAGTAAACGCAGTGAGAGCTTGTGTCAAACAAATCAAATATGTGCACTTCTTATACGAGGGTTTTTCAGATTCGAAAGATATTACGCGCAGCCTTTCCACACCGCTTCTCTTGCTCCAGCGGTGAGAGTTGCTGATTTATTGAGCATTTGAGAAATCCCTGGGGTGCAATTTATGGTAAAGATAGAGCCCTGACAATGACAGCAATTTAGCACAGTTATAAAGAGCGCGAGGTGACGTCGAGTTACAGAGAGGCTACAAATGCTCAATACTTTGAAGCAGATGGACTGAAGAGACTAGTGCAGGTGTGTCCAAAGTGCGGCCCCAGGGCCAAAGCCAGACCAATTTTCACCTTCTTGCTGAATCGGTACACATCACCAGAGATGGTCCTTTTTATTTGAAATGCAAGAATTCTACACAATTTTAACCTAACAACTAACCTTTTATTGCGAGACAGAAGGTTTAAAGCATAAATAATTGGGGCACAAGGTAAACTTCTGCAAGGTTTTGAGGCACTAACCACTGATCTATGGCCCTTCACGCTGTGTAAGCTTCAGTATGTAGCCCCCCCGTCAAAAACAGTTTGGACACCCCTGGACTAGTGCCTTTAGTAACTGGCCAAGTGTATGGTTTCTATAGACACTTTCAGATAATAGATGCATATTTCATTCATGGTTTTATGATGGTGAAATAGCCTAATGTTACAAATGAAGGAAAATAAGCTCTTCACAATCATTTTCTGACAGTAACAGAGTCATATGGTAAATGGTCTCAACTTATATAGCAATTTTTCACCTACACTCAAAGCGCTTTACAGCAAGGAACCAGTCACCCATTCACACTCTCATTCATACACCAATGTACGCAGACACTGGAGGCAGGGTGGTGTAGTGTCTTGCTCAAGGACAACAGGAGGCAGGATTCGAACCCCCAACCTTCTGATCAGGCGACAACCCGCTCTACCATCCGTGCCTCCGTCGCTCCAAGAACATTCTTCCTGTTGAATTTAACACTTTACTCATTCTTAATTCCTAATCTTAATAATTGAACATTTTCCTGGATGATCGGGATTAAAATTGCAATTTTAGGCGGAAAATCCATATCACAAGAAACCACATTATATCGCAAAATCTCACTGATTTTAAACTTTTTTTGTTCACTCAACTAACTTGACACAAATTGTTTATATTCTTTGTTTCAATCAAATGAAACCTTTTTTAGTAAATCAATAATTGTTATTGCAACATTCATAACAATGATTAAATATTGCATTTTTTTCTCATAATGTGCCGCCCTTTAAAAGTTGATCCTACACCAACAAACATATTTTCCCCCATTACAACTGCACTCAACAGAAGGGTGCTGAACGTATGCTTCACATTTGCATGTTTTCTGAAACCCACTGCAAAGAAGTCTAAAAGGCTCTATCGAGGCCGCTCCCCTTGACAACCACATTTATTTTTTTGGGAGTTCACACTTCAATTTACGCTAATTGTTCGGCCAATTAGTGTAGCCTTTCTTAAGCGCCCCAATTAAAGCCCGCTCTAATGTCGGCCTTATAATCTACTGCTCCATCAGATCACCACTCTTCTATTACACTTCATTATCCAGAAGAAGCCCTCAGAGACTCGCGGGTGCATTTACGTTTGATACGCTATCTCAGACTGTTCACTTGATCTACCTGGTTGGATTTTGAGAAAATCTCTATGGAATTCTCTTGAGTGCGTCTTCTCACCCTTTACATTAGGCTCTGCTAACTACGCCGGCGATAAAAAAAAAAACGTAAAAGATAAAGGAATTAGTCATGGAAGAGCAGTGAAGATACAGAAACAGGAAGATACAGCCGTAAGTGTGAAATTTCAATCTCTTCTCTTCATACAAGTCGCATGCACATTGGCGCTTTTTCTCACCCCACCCCCTTTATAACAAGCTTCCTCATTGATTATATAAAACCACCTCAGGCACCAAACCTACATCCGGCTTCCTTCACACTCCCAGATTCACAACCGTCTTTTTTTCCTCCCTTCTTCTCTATTATTTCTTTTTTTACAAGCGCCCACCTCACTCCCTTCGCCGGCTGTATAAACACACGGGGCGTCGGAAAAGACTTACAACTCGAAGACCATGTAGAGCATCCCGTCTGAGCTGTACGTCTCCAGCAGCTCGACGATGTGGGGGTGTTTGAGCATGTGGCAGATGCTGGCCTCCCTCTTCAAATCTGGAAATACAAACAGAGAGGAGAACACGCAGTGAGACACAACGGGCCAATGTACAGCTGAGCACAAGAGAAAATGACGGAGAAGTCAACTATTAAATGCCTTTTCATTTGCTCAGTTAATAGGGTTAAGCGTTGTTCTGCTGTTCTAATTTACATACGGTTTAATGAACTTGCAGATTTTATGCAGTAAAAACAACTGGCAAAGATGTATTGTTGTGTTACAAGTGTGCTCCCTCGGCAATGCAGCTCAATAATGTTGCGGGCAATCGAAAAACATGTTGGGGGGAAAAGGTAATGAATCATGGAAAAGAAGCGGCCAACCACAGAAAGACGGCAACAAATCTTTTATGTGTGATCTGAATGGCTGTTTGGGTACACTAAATAAATGACATCCCCATTAGTTGTTGTACTAAACATCGCCTAATTCCACTCCAGATTAGGCCACATATTTTAAGCACCGTGAGACGAAGCCAATGCCTTTGCAGTGCTAAACTCTCTCATTACTTTCAGGCAGATCAATATGGACTTCAGCACATTGCAAACCCGAGGTGCTCAAATTGAATACTTTGATGAACACGCCTGAACAACCGAAAGCTTAAAGGAAGAGGCCACCGTTTTTGCATACTGAGATATGTTCTTACCTGAGCTTAGACGAGTTGATGCGTACCTGTCTGGTCCTTTACCTGTGCGCTCAGTCACGCAAAAACACCGAACATGCTGTTAGCATTTAGCCTCTCCTCCTTTCCTCATGGACCCAAACGGGGGTGAAGTTAGAGGCGACCAAGCTCTTCCATGTTTTCCCTATTTAAATACAGTTAGGTGAGCCTTTACACAATCCAAGCATCCATCCATCCATTTTCTTCCGCTTTATCCGGGGCTGGGTCGCGGAGGCAGCAGTCTCAGCAGAGATGCCCAGACTTCCCGATCCATGCACACCTCCTAAAATGGTTCTGGTGGGAGCCTGAGGCGACACCGGGCTAGTTCAGGAACATAGTCCCTCCAGCATGTCCTGGGTCTTCCACAAGGCCTCCTCCCAATAGGACATGCCCGGCACACCTACCAAGGAATCCGGAACACATGCCCTTGCCACCTCAGCGGGCGAACCCTACTCCGAGCTCCTCCTGGGTAACTGAGCTCCTCACCCTATCTCGAAGGGTGCGCCCAACCACCCTGCGAAGGAAGCTAATTTCATCCGCCTGTATCCGCAAACTTGTCCTTTCTGATTCTCTTGACCATAGGTGAGGGCGGGAACAATCCAAGTATAGTCACACAAAATGAAACATGTCGATTTTCTAAGCAGATAAAACTTCACCCCTGTTTGGGTCCATGAGGAGAGGAGGAGAGGCTAAATGCTAACAACATGTTTGGTCTTCTTGCGTGACTGAGCACACGCGTAAAAGATCAGAAAGGTACGCATCAACTCGTCTAAGCTCAGGTAAGAACATATCACAGTATGCAAAAACGGTGGCCTATTCCTTTAAACAAACTAACCCTCTCTTATGTGGTCTGTCATTCTCATCTGCTCATGAAAGACACATTGCCCATGAACGGCTGAACCCTGGACTTCCTGAGCTCCGATACCTAGACATTTACGATGATCCTTTTGGGATTCTGCAGTGGATTGGGAACAAGTCTCCAAGTCACACACAGCCGAGGAACTGCCATGACAGTAACCCATCCGTCAGACCGAGAGGGTGCCTTATGCAAATTTGGCGCCGAAAGTTGTCAATCTTTTTATATCTTTTATTTCAGACCCACACACAGCAGCCTGCCAATGAGCAACGGCCTCTTTAAATAAGCTGCTAATGAATAGGAGGTTAATGGAGGGGGTTAGTGGAGCTGAAAAGAGCGATGTGGTCCAGACGCTGGGAGGATCCGCAGGGGAGACATGACAGACAGCAAGCGCTGCCAGCAAAACAGGAACTCCAATTAATGCTACACATAAATAAGACCAAAGAGCTGATCATTTACCAAGCTTGAGATAGGGAGGTGCTAGGAAAAATGTATTAAGAGGGAGTAAATAAAAAAACAAACAAAAGGACTCCACAGGGCAGGATTAATTGCATTTTTTACTATAGAAATGGGAAGGAAGTAGCAGCAGTAGAAGAAGTTGTAGTTTTTTTTAGGACAATGAGCAGTAAGTGAAACTACTGTGTGCCAGATCACATGTGTAAAGAGGATGCAAGGTTGAGTAATCGATCTTTGTACTTTGTATTTTATTTTGGGGTAATGACTCAACGGTGTCAAGCCTCAATCATTCTTCTATATTAGTGCGTCTCGTTCAATGTAAACATACTCATAAATCTCTTTGTGTAAGCAGACTCCCTCCCACTGTACAAAGACATCTGTTTCATAGATGGTAAATATACAGTATGCAAGGAATAAATACCAAGTTATATGCTTCTGTAATGTACAGTTGGCATGTAATTACATCTGCACACAGCCACGCACTAAGTTAGCGCTAGCAGGGCATTGTTCTGCTTTGTCTCCCAATGACATTTAATTAAGCTCAGAGTAGAAACCGTGCGCCTCTTGAGCTGCTCAGAGCCGTCTTGCCAACATTAACGTAATCCTCGGAGGACTTGCATGAGGCAGGGGCTAGCTTTAACATGAAGCTAATGCCGCTAATGCCAGGATAAGTGGCTACCTTCAGGGCATTGTAGCCAGCAACATTTAGTGCCATCCGCCGAGGTTGTTGCGCCCTACTTTAAGATTAAGAGTGATACTCTGTCAAGTGGGAGCTTATTAGGAAAGACTGCATAATGAAGGAGAAAATGTTTTATGTAGTCTAAAACTGGAGACGTATCAACACGCAAAATTGTACTTTACTGTCTACCACTCAAAATGCAATCAAATAAAATGAAAACTCAAGTACTGCAGGCAACCTCCTTGGCAGAGATAAAGAAAAAAGAGTTAGTGGTGACAGTAGGGCTGCAATGGCTAATCATATCATGACGAGTCGACTATATAATAGAGGTTGTGCACATTTTAAATCTAAAAGAATGACATCGCGGCTGTTGCCATGCTATCACAACGCATCACCTGCATTTAGACATAATAAAAGTCTAATATAGTAATTTATTAATTGTTTCTTGACAATAAACAGACTCCCAACACAGATCGTAAAACATCCCTGCAATTAAAGGTAGTGTATGTATTTTTTTTAATCAAAATATTTTGTAAGCATTGTCTGTGTGACCTCAGATGTGAGATAAAATGTGAGAAGAAGTTCAAAACCTTTCCCATGAAGCAATGATGTTAACACTGCTTGAATTACCAATCAGAAAGCTTCATGTTTTGGGTTGCCTGATCCAACAGCTAAAACCAGGAAATTTAAAAGAGTAAACTCTAAAACTCTTAAATACTTACAAAATACTAGCAAAATCCCTGCACCGGTCCCTAGTTAGGATGACAATGCAGGCTCCCGTTAGTTGTGGTTAGTTAAGGTTCTTAGTTTGAAAATGATGTATCATGTCCACAATACACTGAGATGAAGTAACAGGCCTTCATCTCAGCGATTTTTAGACATTTTGTGATGACTTTATAAATATTCTCTCTCCAGACCCTAGTCTGCATATTTTTCTAACGTAATCAAATAAAAAATCTCTACAGTGACCAATGGAAGGAAGGCACATGAAACATAATAATTTCACTCGTCCACTACTAAAAACAGTCATTACTCACAGCCCTAGCTGACAGAAGCTCTTTGCCTCATTAAAGAACATATGACAGGATGTTACACTGTGCAAGAATCCAGGCATCCTTTTATGTTGATAATATGTTCATTAAATGAGCGACAAACGCATCTCTTTCCATCTGTTTGCTTACGCTGATGTTCTCACAGCTACAGAATGAAGCCAGGCCTCGCAACTGCTGCTAGAACAGTTTAGTTTCTTAAGACACACCTCAAAATGCATTACCACTGGGCCTGGCCAATATTAGTAGAACTTTCAACACTAGGGGTGAAATCACTGAATGGATTAATCACAGCTAATTGCATATTAAATAATTGTCAATTTAAGTAAATAATCGTTATTGGGACTATTGAACATACCGGGTGCAGAGGGAAGAGCTTTTATCACTCAGATAAAGCCGGATTTTGATTAAATTACATAAAACACATAAATGTAATGTTATTTATTAGATGGGACAGCACAGGGTGAAGAGCGGGCAGACGTTCAGCACGTTTTGCAGCAGCCTTAACCACTACGAGACTGACTAGGCGTCTCAATAAAAAATAAAAAAAATTACAGAAACCTCATGCATATCTGTGGAACGTTTACCTGAGTGTGGGCTGGCGTTTTGAGTGCGATAGAGGCCGACTGACTGAATATGAGGGATTATTGAAACATGGTATGTTTTTGACCAGAATAAAATAGAACAATGCGCAATGGCTAATGATATAACTATTTACATATGTGTTAAAAATGACTTATCATTGTGGAAGTAGACCAGGACATTCTGAACTCAGTCCATTGCAAGCCGACACACGCAGACAGCCCTCGACCCTGTTTTATTCATTCTGAATAATCTTGAGTTAAGATTTTTAAACTATTGAAATGTGATTTGGTCCATTATCTGGAACACTGTGACCCATTAGCAAATAAAACATTATGAAAATCAGGTTACCCTGCATTTTAAATGAATCTGTCATGTCGTTTTTTTACCAGACTGATTTTTAAATAGTGTTACATTTGGTTGATAATTGCAGGAAAGGTCCACAATGACAGGAATAAATTACAATACATTTTGAATCAGTAAATTACCAGTAAAAGCGAAACATTTCCAGGGTTAGGATCTATGTTGATTTTTTTTTTTTAAAAGTCGATTTCACAGCTAGAAGGTCTCAGGTTCGATTCACACCAGGACGGGGGCCTTTCTGTGTGGAGTTTGCATGTTCTCCCCGTGTCTGCGTGGGTTTCCCCTACCACTAAAAACATGTGCAATAGGTGAATCCTTCAGCCAGGTGATTCTGACCATCAGCCTGGCTCCACATCAAACAAATGACTCTCATGTGGTTTCTGTGACGGTCTTCCACTGGTTCGGAGAGTCAGGACTAAGCATTTCGGTTTTATGCAACTACAATCTAGAATTGTTGTCCTGAGGATGTGAGACAGGCATGCCCACAGGAATGCACTCACTCATTCATCCTGGCCTATTGTACATGTTTTTGTGGGAATCAAATCTGCTAAAAGGTGCTGCTTATGACAACTGACAATATTCAGCTCCACTCTTTACTTATCTGTGCATTGCTCTGAATTGTGCGCGACAATAAAGTTGCTTTACACTTAAATGAGTTCTGCTCATGTCACATGGAGGAAGCAGTAGAGCCAGAGGGGTAATGAGAGAGTGGGTGCGACAGATGTGATCTCTGCAGTGGTCCTGTTCCTCCTGCTGCTCTTCCTCAGTCGCTCCAACTGATATTACACTGAGCTAATGTGAAGGAGCCACCCACAGCCGGGGCAAGACATCGCCACAAACTACAAAAGCAATACTAATTTAAAGATTGTATGTGTTCCTGGCACATCTTATGCAAATGAAGAAAGATGCAATGATATGTGATTGAGCCTGCCCAATTAATGGAAATTGTGGGACAAGTTGGAAAAGGGCTGAATTGTAAATGCTCATTTGGTGTTCATTCATGGTAGGGCTGCGCAATTTTGGAAAAACATTCAATCAAATTTTTCAGACAAGTCTTGCAATGTGATTTGTGAAATATGTATCAAAATCAAGACTCATTTCATGCACAATTAAGCATTGCCATAAGCCTTAACTTTTGAGAGAAGTTTTCATGCGTAACCTCCTTGGATATGGGATAGTTTTGTTTTGATAGAGAACATTATGTGGACCAATCGAGAGTGAGGGAGTGAAGTCTTCTATCCAGGAGACTCAGATTGCAGGATACATTACAAATACTAGGGGTGTAAAGATTCAGATATCTCTCTTTTTGGAGGATATAACTGTGCAGGTCTTGAGTGTCTGCAGCATTCAGTTTAGTGGCAAGTGGTGATGACACACATACGCTGGGAGCTTTCAAAAAAATAAATAAAAATGGATTAAACCGGCAATTATGGCAATTTGGTGAATGCTGCTAATACAATTTGCTCCACATCCCCTCAGTGCCTTGACCTATACATCAGACGGACCTTCGGACTGTGTCTTTGTATCAAGCCCCTGCCGGCCAGTTCACTGCCAAGACACCAACCGTTTGACCCACTTCTCCTTGTCGGGTCTGTTCGTGTGTGTGCGTGCGTGCCGTTTTTATTATGGTGGTGCAATGTTACAGCTGCCCACTCAAGTGAAACTGCTCCGCTTTCTGTGGCCAACACACACACACAAAAGACGCAAAATAAAAACAAATCAACAATGAGAGCAGCCGGTCGCGGTCGGCGGGGGGATAGATGGGTATGTGCATGCTGCAGGGAGGGGAGGGGTCTGAGAGCCCGTGTAAATGAGCAGGGAGGTGCAATTGACACTAATAAAAGCTTTATACTCAAGTGAACACGACTAGCAAAGAGATGAGATAACAGCAGTCATAAAACCTGGACAGGATTGTCATCTTTCAAGACTCGTTATTTTAGTCTGCCTGCCTCTCTGTCCAACTCAATAAAAAAGCCACCTTTCTGGATTAGACACACTCAAATGAATCAAATGAACATTCTGAGTGGCTGAGGAGTAGGGGTAGGAACCTTTGGGTACCAAAGAATGCGCGATACATGGCTTACGATAACGATTATCTCACGATAAGCCGATTCTGTGATAATCGATAAATTGCACACAAAACACTTTTAACCTTTATTTTTACATCGTATTCATCATTTACATTTTATTCCATGTGGTTTATTTTTAGCTCTTTCTGTGTGAATAAATGGTCCATGACTTACACACTGAAGATGGGGCTATAGATCTCTCAGAGGCATCACGTATTTACATTTAAATAAACTAGAAACCACAGTCCTATTTCAAAAGGAATAAATCACCCCCAAATTAATCTTATATAATTATAAATCTATCATTAAAAGTAATATATCTGTACGAGTGTTGGTCCAAGTGTTTAAAATTGTAGTGCTGCCCTCTATTGGCAGCACTACTGAATTCTTGATCATATTATCGCATATTAATGAGGCACGGCTGCCTCACTAACATGCACGGCGTTGCTCATTAATATGCATGATGTAATCAAAAGTACCAACATCAGAATAAACAGTATCGGTATCATATTGTCCAACAAAATATCGCGATATATCGGAAAATCGATATATTGTCACACTCCTACTGTATGTTTTATGTATTTTACTGTTACATCAGCCTGCCCAGGGACTAAAGGTGGAAATAAGTACTTGAGCTATAACCTGGTACTATGCATTTCTCCCCTTGAGGTTACTGTTTATTGTACACTGTCCCTGTTTCTCTAAATAAATAAACTAAACTAAACTACTGATGAGATTGTGTAGAAGCAAACTGTCTGTCTATGAGTAAACAGTGCTTCAAACAATGCAGTATGTCCTCTGAGCTGCATTCCTCGATGTCACAAGAAACCTACGAAATAAGCTCAGAGGTCACAATTTACACCCTGACCAAAACTGCAGCAAAAGACCAGTGTTAACTTGGGCACTGCTCATCTTAATCGTAATGCTCCCGATAGTGTTCAGCACCCTTCCCCTCCTCCCCTGTTTAAATATCTAAATTCAATCTATCGTGTCCTGCTCTATTAAAAGACTTCAGTTACACCATGAGGCCGATGTCTAGACACGGAGCTTCCTTTACCTAATATGCTACAGAAACCCTCGCCCCCGGTGCAATTAAAGCTTGTGTAATAAAAGGAACATATATCACACCGATGAGAGGAGCGCTTGTCTCATTGACCTGGTGGGCATATTCACTTGACCTCGCATGGCACCACATTTTACGGCGTGTCTTGTAAATGGGCTTTAATGGTGACTATATTTGTGAAGATAATTGCAGGCAGTAAATTAAAGAAAGAGCATCTTGAGCAAAAAAAACAAAAAAGTTTTTAACATCTGCTTGAGGTGTTTGCGAGGCTTCGCGCTAATATCGAGTGCCTAACAACAAAAGCACTGACGGCAGAGGCAAAAGCCCTCCAGGTTTAATAAATAACTTCACTGATCAAACAGCCCCACAGTTAAGCAGAAGATTATGGTTGCACCTGGAGATTTTCCATTGTGTGAAGGAAACAGAAAAGTAGAACATCTGACTGTAGTATAGATTTGCGACTTCATTTTTTAGATCGTGATTTTACACTATCAATTACAATAAGGCTGATTATTTTCTTGCTTCATTTTGCATAAATAACTGCAGCCATTTGCTAATTGGGACCATTCAAATTGCGAGTTTAATACAAGTTTAGTAAGGGATTCAAGTTTCAAAGCAGATGCAGTGCTGTTCTGTTGTCTATATCTTTTCTTCTTATGTCGATATCTCCTTGTAAACTCGAGCGGCGGTAAACACGAAGATCAGCGGAGACAGACGCGCAAACAACATGCGAGTGTAAAGACAGGAGCTGCTGTGCCCTTACCCTCCGTGCTGAGTCCAGGGCTGGAGGTGAACTGGGCCACGTCCACTATTTTGACAGCAAACTGTTGCCCCGTCTCTCTGTTGATGCATCGCCGCACCACGCTGAAGGGCCCCCTGCAGGACGCACAAGGAAAAAAAAAGACATTTAATTACCGCTCTTTAGTCGGGACACTTTGCTGAGGCCCTCAAACTGCGCTGAAAGAAAAAAGGGTGTCACTTTATTTTACAGTACCTCGATACATTGTACCCAAGTTCATTTAGTACAATGTAATGTGCTCTGGAACAATCTGTAATAACTTGTACCTATGGGGTAGATACACAATGGAATAACTTGTATTAGTACTTTGTAGGTACATAATGTAATAGGGCTTAAGGTTAGGGTAAGAGTTTTGTCTTATTACATTACGTACCTACAAACTACAAATACATATTATTCCATTGTGTACCTAACCCATAGGTACAGGTTATTACAGATTGTTACAGAGCACATTACATTGTACAAAATGTTGTTGTATCAAGGGTACTGTAAAATAAAGTGCGACTTATAGTCAGGAAAATACGGTAAATTATATTTTTGACAATGTTCATTTAAAACCAAAATGACTTGACTCACACATTTTAGACTCAAAAAGTGGAAATAAACACAAAAAAAATATGCAGCCAGATTTTTTTTTATTGCCTTCACTGAACAATGACAACCGAATAAATGAACAATATATCCTACTACTGCAGCAATCAATACCACTATCAAGCGTTCGGAAACACAGACGCCAATACCCTGCTACTTCTCCCAGCAGCTTCCCCTGAACTACTTAAAGCTTAAAAGTTAAAGTTAAGATGTACACCCTAGAGGCAGGGAAACAGAGCTCAGAGAACACACAGTGGCAGAGCGTGGGTTATTCTTGCTTGCGGTGCCCTCCTCTCAGCGCAGCAGCAGCTTCATTTGCAAAGACCCTGGCTGCTCCCGGATTTTCATTTCTGAGGTAAAAAGTTCACACGCGCAGCAGTGCCTGGTTTGGGGTAAGTATATCATCAGACAAAAGGGTGTGTATAAAGAGGGCCGCCCCGCTGGAGCTTTGGGGTACGGCTCTTGACCAACCAGCAGGTCAGGGCTATCACAACATCATACATAGGGAGGATGCTGTTTTTGCACCCACAGCACGGGGCTAATGGACTTGAACTGACCTGCACACTCACTGCTTAATGTACGACGTGCTCATGAAAGAACTAGAGAAAATGTGGCGTGTGGGTGAACACAGGGGTTTAGCCTCAGGAGGCAGCGTTGAGCCAAACAACAAAGGATGGATCAGAAATAGAAATTACAAAAGGTAAGGATTACTGGCAGAAGCAGACAAAATATATTTTATGGTGCCAATACAGAATGGGCAGGTTTTGGCTGTTTGTACGAATACAGAAAACATCTTGGAGTTTTCAGCCCTTGTATGCACATGTGGGTCAGTGTCACATCCAGTTTAATATGAAAATGTATGTTCTAATAATAAAATGCATTAGTCTTGGAAAGCACTTTTCCAGAAACTTAATTACAATTTAATGCATCAATACTAAATTCTATACCCGGTGATTAGAGTATGCATGTACGTAGTAGAGGTAGATGCTGGAGGATTTTACAATATCGGCTATTGGCCAATCTAGCACCGAAAAAAGCCGATATCTCCGGGACCCACAGTGATAGAAACTCTTTTTTCATTGGAAATAGCAAAGTCAGGGCTTTAAAACGAGTCCTCCCACAACTCCCTCAGCCACAGAGTACCCTCGCAATGAAAATTGGTTTGCTACAAGTTTGTTCAATACAAGTTTTAGTTTTAACCTCCACAATTGTATTTTGGATGAATCGGCTAGCAACAGTATGCTAATGCTACGGGCAACAAATCAAAGCTGGGGCAGAAACTATGACTGAATCACCTAAAGTAATAAAATTAAACCGGCATAAGCATTTATGTTTTTACAAGATTATAGACCAGACATGAGGAAAAATCGGGCAAAAAAAATCCCATAAAACCCATATTGGTCGACCTTTAGCCTCAGCTACATGCTAGAGGTCGACATACTAGAGCTGACTTGGGGTGGACTGACCATTGGCCCCTTTGACCAGCACCAAATTCTCACTCACGCCGCCATTCACACCAGCGACCTGGTACTCCCTCGCAGCCTCCCTGGTTCTAACCAGGCTCAACAAGGTGGTATGACCCTATGATGATGCAGTTAAATAAGTAAAATGTAAGATGGATGCAACAAATCATGTCGGGGCAAAAAAATGTATGCAAGAAAAGCTAATCTTTCTGCGAGTTTGCTCCAGCGGCACATGGGTCAAATGAAGAAGATAAAACAGGAAAAAAGTCCCTCTCTCAATATACAGCACTATTCTACTCTGCAACATTTTTGTGTTTGATGTATTATGCGTGTTGACATTGACGACCTGCAAACATTGAATTTCATGTCCAATAACAATAAAAAGTGAACCATCCCTTGCAGGTTGCATGTGTTTGCGCTACACATTTTTCAGACCGCTGTGAATCTCTCCAGCTCAAAAGCAGTCAATAAAACACGAGAAACCCCACACACCAAATATAAACACAACACAGGCATCACCTGCAGCGTCAGTGCGAATTATCAACCCACTGCAAATTAGTGCCAGAGCAACCTCCGCCATAACCGTAATGTGTTCACCCACTTTGCCGCTAAAGAAAGCGGCACCGCAGGCTACAGCAGACAGCAATGGGGCTCAACGTGACGCCTGACTGTTTATATTTGTGCGTGAATGCCTGAGTGGGTGAGGAGCCTGAGCCATCTTGGGTACACGAACAGAGACTGGTCGAACAGATGGTGATCAAGCAAAAGCTGCTTAGTGTCAGAGCGGAGAGGTAGGACGGTACCAAGCCCAAACATGGAAGAGGAAGACGCACACACTCTTAGCCACACACAGACACGGGGTACAAATATGCCTAAAACAATCCTTTAGAAAAACACCGCTGAGGAGTCTTAATGATGTCGGCTGGCGTCTCGCTCGCTGCTGGCCGGTAATTAGGGACTATAGGCATTCCTGGGTTTCCATAGTGCCGCACCATATATCTATATTAAACGCTCTATTACACAGATTCATGCGGCGGTGGTAAATTCCAGTCTTACTTTGAGTGTTTATTTAAGGTACTAGAAACAGCAGAACATTTTTACAGCAATGTTAGAGCATCTTTGTGAGTTAAACTCTGCTCTTGAATGGATAGTTTCAATTATGTCTGCAAACACAAAGCCCTGAGTGAGAAATATTGCGCCGACGCTTGTTGTAAAAGTTATGACCTTGAATCTGAAAACCTCATTGAACAATCCTATACTGACAGCAACTCTTTAACAGTAAATGTTTAATTCCACCGATAAATAGATTCACTGCTGAAGCTGCAACTGGTTTGTAGGTTAACTCCAGAAAGATTGGTTGAACTGAAGGAATGCAGAAACATCTCCACATGTTGATCCGGAACTCCATCAAAACCATAATACAGGTGGTCGGAGAAGGAGTACTGCATTATCAGAGATCAAGTGATCAAGAGGGGGGATTTAAAGATCTCCTGGTGTTTGTAAAAGAAACCGGTGTAGATTCATTGAATAAAAGGGACAGATAGATACACTGGCCCAGACTCCAGCATAGTAGGTGGCGGCGTGTAAACAGGCACCTCCCTCCCTCTCGGTACGGCTGCATTTATTGCCTTTTTCTGTGAACTGCATTTGTAGTTTTCTGTGTTCGACATTGTTTTATTGGATACTTTTGTGCATCTTTGCCGTGTTTGTGTGAGGTTCAGTTGATTTTTTTTTACTGCAGTGAGGGCATAATGGTCCTGAAGAAAGCAGCTAAACCTATTTGAGACCTAAACATTTCTTCTTCTGAGACACTGAAGAGACACCAAGAGCCCCCCCCCAACACCTGCAGCAGAGTGGAGGCGTCACAAGAGGCGCTACAGGAAACAGGGAAGGGACAAACGAGGAGGTACCCGGGTGAGACTCACAGCTAAGCCACACATGCCTTCTATTGTTCTGGCTATTGGACATTCACTGGAGAGTAAAACAGATTAACTGCTTAACTCTTTCCAGAAGATGGTGAAAGACTGCTGTGGAGCGGAGGGAGCTGCACAGGATGAAGAGGAAGGAGGAGGAGCTGACCAGTGCAGGACACCACGCTCTGAAACCGGGACAAACCCAGGAGACGCTGCACCGTTTCAGAGGATCAGAGGAGACTGAAGGCAGCCAGCCAGGTTTCCTCAGGTGCTACGGTTTCCCCGACCTCAAAAAACATGTGACAATAAAATGACAAATAAAGCACTTACTTAATGCACCGTAACATTGAGTGCCATCCGCCATTGAGCATCAAAAGGTAAAAGGTTTAGACTACATTTAGACTTAAGAGTTTTTAGATTTATTTAGCCTCATTAGTGCCATGTATGAACAGGTGTATGTTTTATGATGTATGACTGGGGAACTTTTCCAGTATTACTCTTGCAGTGTAACCAAATAAATAATACTTATGACAACAAAACCTGTGTTCTCAGTTCTGTCGTAGCCTTTAGGCTGTGAACAGCATTACTCCACAGGGAAATCTATCTTCACAGCTGAAAGAAAACATGAGCTTGCCAACAAGGAATTTGAGCACTTGTGGAACTGCAGTCATCATGCCTACATAGAAAAAAGAAAATCACATATAACCACTAACTCTGGGAGGACCGAGTTCAGCTTTAACTTTGCCGCAGACTGTACAAAAGGTGAAAGCTCCGTCATTAGTAAAGCAGTCGTGTCCCACCGTTAGCGTTATCAGTGCACCCGGCTCTGCTCCACTCGCCTCAACCTATGGCCGAGCCGCAAATGTCAGGCCTCAGTCGTGTCTGCACTCTCTACAACAATGAACACGGAGCCCTTGGGGAGATGGGCCAGACAGCAGAGGGAGCGGGACATTTTACCCACGGTGAGCAAAACATGTGGAAGAAAAAGGCGACAGGTGTACCAGACAAGGAATCTCTAATGCCAATCACGTGATAACTTCAGCCACACAACGCATCAATGGCTAAATACAAATGAGGCCAACTTGGAAAAAAAAGATTATGAACTGGTAAAGGGCAGAGGTGACTTCAAATAAAAATAACCCTTTAGAAAGAAAACATTGGAAACTCCCTTTTTTGGGGGGCTTTTCTGAAACATCAGGCCGGAGGTAAATTAAGGGCAAATGTGAGGCTTGTAGCACAAAGGGAAAGATCGAACCAAACTTAAGCCGCTCCATTAGAAGAGTCATACCTAAAGGGGCATCATGATGAGGTGTATAATAAACATCATTGTTTTCCACTTTGGTACAGTGCATCGAGCCATTTTATTAGGTACTTTATCAAATGTGTCAGTCTATACGGGTGTGATGCTTTTTAATAGACAGGTCTGCAGTCAATCATGTGGCAGTAGCAGCTCATTGTTGGGTACTGGTTTGGAAAGCATTATTCTGTATCTAATAGTTGCATTGTAATTGCCTGTATGAATGGTTTGACATTCACTAGGGCCTATTCCTATTGAAGGTTTTATCTCAAAGTCAACCTCAGCATCACTCAAATCTTCCTATTTTTCTGCTGATTTATACATTTACCCTCAGGCGGTGTAGCCTGTAATTCAAACATATGGATTTTCTGTCATTATTTTGAAATAATGAATGTATGTTTTCATGTATAGGGCATGTTCCGTAGACTCTGCACTAAAGACAAATCCGGGTTTTCTCCTGCACTAGGTAAGTCAAGAGCTGTTCATAATTGCCACATTGGGTTTATTTGCCACATTGGGTTTATGTGCGCACCGAGAAATGTCTAAGAGGCGTGATGTCTCAAGCACAATGCTGGTACAATGCTGCAAAATATGGAAGATTAGGTTTATTAAGTGCGTTGGCTCAGCGGAGGGGAAGGAAGGCAGATGGAGAGAGCGGGATGAAGAGGCGAAGAGCTTTGAAACGGCTCGAGTGGCGGAACTGGGCGCTGAGCAGCGGCGCTGGTCCTCAATGAGCCTCAGCTGCGCGCCGCATAAGCCATTATAGAAGTGAATAGAAGTCAGCTGCACATGGACTGTTCCGATGATTCCTGCACTTTAGCCATCCTCGGGAAAAATATGGAGGACCGAGAGAAAGGGAGGAGACACCAAAGGAAAATCCATGTCCAGGCGACGCATTGGAAATCTCAAACTATCCACCAAATGCATGTGGCTAACCAGACGCCGTTCACTGTTGCCCACCGAAAGCTAAAAGTTGCAAGTGGTTATCAACTGTTGAAGGTCTCTTTGCAGTCTATGGAACGTTCTTGCAGAGTTATTGATGTAATAATCCTTAACATATTAGGATGGTTTAATAACTTTATGCTGGATTGGTCTCTATTGTATGTTATAACAAAACTAGGCTTTTTAGTGAGGGAAAAGTCATGTTTACTCACGCCTTTTACTCACTGCAACCCAATTTTCTTGAACAGCAATGTATCATTTAATCCAAGGAAAGTATCCTGTATCAGTTGGTATCAGGCATAAACAGACACTCAAACAAAAATCGGAATAGAAAATATTGTTTAAATGGCACTGCTCAGACTTTAATCCACAAAACCTCAGTGTAGCAGAAACTAACACATTGTTGGCCTGCCAAAGCGAACTGGTGGCATTTT
This sequence comes from Gobius niger, assembly GCF_951799975.1. Classification (NCBI taxonomy): domain Eukaryota; kingdom Metazoa; phylum Chordata; class Actinopteri; order Gobiiformes; family Gobiidae; genus Gobius; species Gobius niger. The sequence goes on from NC_136860.1 coordinate 22,337,345, forward strand.
TACCCACTATAATTTAATTTCATACTACATGCTTTCCCCATAAGCCCATTTTCTATGACTGCACAACTCGACTATTTTTATCCATATTTGTTCTGCTTTGTTGTCGTGGCCAATAAAATGATTTCCACCGCCAGCTCCTAGGCACAATAACATTGTCCCCATTCTGTGTAACTTTTATCCAATATGGCATGGCAAAGTAAAGCAAGACAGTCCAGTCATGGAAACAAGGCGTCTGATTGGCTAACTAACTCAAAATGTTGTTGAAGTGTAAACGCATTTGACCTTTGTCACCAGTTCAGGGCAATAATCACGACCTGTCCTCTCAACCTTCACACCATGTCCTGTGGATGACCTCTGGACAAAGGGCGTGGATGTACCTCCAGAGAGTATAACATCTTTGATAGTTCAAATAGCTTGTGAGAAAGATTTTCCCTGCGGTCCCTGTCAGCGTAACCAACTGGAATTTACTACAGCATCAAAAAGATAGGGTGCCTTATATTGGCCTCCGTCTATGGGCGTCATTGTGTGTGTGTTGCGGTAGTAAAAGGTGATTTGCGGGCCGCAGTCCTTCTCAACTTCACAGTGCATGAATCACCCCTGGGTCTCATTTGGTAAATGTCAGCAGCTTTACGACACATGCAGGTCCTCAGCATCGCATGCTCTCGACTCGACTGATGTTAGACAATAGGCGTTTTTGCATCAAACAGTTCATGGGGACCGTCCCTGATACCCCCAGTCCCTGTTCAGTCACAGGAACCCCCGTCCCCTCAGTTCTTGTTCGCACTGCAGAACAGCCGCAGGACAGGTCTTCAGTGATGTCAGCGCTGCCTTTGTTGCCTGTGTGCGCGCTAGCCTGCCGCAACAGTTAACAAAACTAACTTTGTAGCATGTGTCCAAAAGGCATCCAGATCACACTTTACACCGATTAAAGTGAATAAGCAAGCAAGAACTACTGTGTGCAATGAGCAGCTTTGGGATTTTACAGAAAACGAAGGATTGACTATATCACTATTTTTCAACAAAACAAAGGAGCTCCACACACTGAAGATTAAAGCAGGGAAGACAATGGATTGGATTTGGCGTTTTTAATACAAGACAACTGCCAAACGCAGTGACTCACATGCACTTGAGTTACGTACCTTGTAACCACATCACCAAAGAGTTCCTGGTTTGATGAGAAAGTTCTACTCGCAGGCAGGAGCTGAAACTTCCTCCACAAAGCCCCAGTATCCAAGCTCTCCCGTGTCGGATAGTGATTTAAGGGGGGGTTGGTACATAAAAAACATCAAGAACTGCATAAAGGTTCAACAAGATTTGTAAATGAATTGTGTTAAGTTTTGCTGAGGTTGTGGTGAAGCTAAAAAGACAAGCCAAAAATTGTGAGCGATGTGCCTATAGGGCTGCAATCACAACTATTAATTAGTGTTAATGGTTTAGGTTAACAGAGGGTTAAAAATCCCACATATACAGTGGGGAAAAAAAGTATTTGGTCAGTTTCACATAGACATTCCATTGGATTTTGGCCAAATACTTTTTTTCCCCACTGTATATGTGGGATTTTGACTATTCGACAAATGAAAAAAAAACTTTTCATTGTCCTTTCCTTCAGCCTTTATTTTTGTCTTGTTTTCATACAACAAATAAGCAAAGACAAGCACAAGGCGCCATTGTGAACAAGTTTACAAGTCCCAAGTTCGATTCCCGGACTCTGTATGGAGCTTGCATGCTCTCCAAGTGTCGAGGTGGGTTTCCTCCAGGTGCTGCGGTTTACCCCCTCAATGCAAAAAACATGTACCTGCTCCATTCAGCTGCGAGCCCGAACCATTAATGTAGCTTAAGATCTGGATGGCGGTCCCCGGGTGCTGCACCGCTCAAGATAGATTGCCCCACTGCAACAATGGCTGCGTCAAATGCAAAGAAACAATAAAGCATGCCTTACCTTAAGAAAAGCATCATGGCTGAACTAGGTGTTAAGAAAAGACCAAAGCGGTTCAATCTAACACAGATATAAAAGTAATGAGAGGCGCTTAGCACTATAGCGCACTTGTGCAATAGGAGGCTATAATGAAACCATAATGGCCGCCTGGAGGAAACATTAAAGAAAATCAGCACTAAATGACAGTCATTAACATGTTTACACCTCCCGTGGAGCTAGACGTAAGTGTGAAGTGCAGAGGAGGCGCTCATAAAAACAACACTTGGAAATCCCTTTATACAGTGAAAGGCTCAACTGACTTCAGTCTCATTGGATCATATGGTGGTATGAAACATGCTCAAAGATACTATCTTTGTACATGTTACATCATTTGAATTGTCCCAATAAGCAAATCACAGATGCTGCTATTTAGGCAAAATCATTCAACTGCCAAGCCAAAACAATTATTTAGTTTTGGCCTTAAATAATGAATAACAATTTGAAATAATTTATTGCCTTCAGCTTTGATTAAAGTACACATTTGCTGTGTCATTGTTTGGATAAGCTCCAGCCATGTCTTTTCTGTCCAGAATCGCTTTCATTTTTCACCAACTTCTTGTACTGATGATGAGTCCACTAACCTTGAAGCTTCTTATAATCTTTTGAACAGTTGTTAAATCGTTTCTGTAATCTCTCCACTTTTCTCTGTTGATGATTTGATCCTTCACAAACAGACATAGCATCTTTCCCACGCATGCGGGATGTGTCTTTCCGCATGGTTGTTTAAGAAATGAGAACCTACTAATTGTTCTCTTTCCTTAATAATAGTAATTATCCGATAGGAAGCTCTTACCGATTTGCTTAAAACAGCTAAATATCCCGTCTTAATTGAGTGTAATCATCTACAGTGTTGGCAGGTTTTAGACATTAAACCCTGTAGATTATAACTTAACCTCTATGCAAACATGTTAAGAAATGCACATAATTCAAACGCTTAAGGCTCCTGGTGTTTGAGAGACTAAGAATGTATCTAATTGCAATGACAATACTTAGCTTTTATATGTTTATTTCCAAAATTGTGGCGCATTAATTGATGAGATACATTAAAGGGATATTTCAGGATTTTTGACATAGGGCCTCATTTCCTAGTTATCCACAGTGTTGTTGATTTCTTGAGATATTTATTTTAAAATGTATTCATGCAGTCCTTATATTAGAAGAGTTTAGTGGTGCCAGGCTAGTGCTAGGCTAGCGCATGTCTATGGTAACTAGTAGCCTGCATTAAAAACCCTTATCAAAACCAACGGGTAGTCCTCCAAACGTTGCCATATCTGATTTATAGAAAGCTCCTTTGTAAATTCCACGTGTAGTAATGCCGGCGGCAGGTAAACAAACAACTGTAGATCCGGTAACCTAGCAGAGCACTCCACCGCTGCGTAGCTTACAGCCAGGAAACTGATGCTGCTCAAATATAAGTTCTTTTAAATGTAAAATGGTTATGTTTAATTTGATTTTTTGATTTGCCTCAGGTGCGCTGTGCTTGGGTCAGACTGTTTTTAATGCAGGCTACTAGTTACCATAGACACGCACTAGCCTAGCACCACTAAACTCTTGAAAAAAAAATGAAGAATCTTCAGAAATCAACAACACTCTGGATAACTAAGAAATTAGGCCCTATGTCAAAAATCCTGAAATATCCCTTTAATACTGTACATGATTTACAACCACCAAAAAAGGTCTGGTGGTCATAATGTTGGGTCAATCAACACTTCAGCCTTCAACTGATAAGTTCGTAACTTTTAATTTGACTTTTGACACTATACTTATTTGCTCATTTGAAGCACGTCTCATCTTGCAAAGCCTGCATTATTTACAGACCACACCGTTAACCCCCTGAAAGCAATTTGGTGTTACAAGAAAAAATGTCTTCACAAAATCAAATGTCCTCTCAAGTATAAGAGGCTATAAAAAGACGGGCGCACACACAGCCACAGCCAAACGTACGTCCGTCCACAGCTAGTTACTCAGGGAGCATTAAGAACGCAATCTCCAGAGGTGCTCGGCAGAAAAGCACCGGACTGCAATTTATAAAGCGAGTCAAGCAGAGAAAGCACAAATATAAAAAATGAGGGAAAGTACAAAGCCTCGCAGCAAAGAACAGGAGGATACCGAAGAGAAGGAATACAAATACAACGGAAAGAAGGGCAGAGGGTGGACAGAGGAGATTCAGGACAACGTGGGTTAGCTTTAATAAATCAAGATTAAAATCAAAACCATATCGTTATGTAGAATGAGCGTAAAATTACAGAAGTCAGGGAAACATTGTGAGAACAGTCACCAAAAATCAGCACCGTAGTGACCCAAAGATGACTGCTCTTAAGAGTCTGATCATTTCATGTGTACCCACCAAGACAAGTGAGAAGTAAACCAGCCATTATTCCACATGAACGCAAACCATTAGATCGACGGATAAATTTGATATCAGCTCATTGCCCTGAGCGGTCGCGCTAAATGCCACAGCTTCAGAAAGTGGGTCATGTGTGCTTGAGTTACTTATGATGCTAAAAGTTCAGTAATTTAAGCTTTTTTTGAGGCACAACCCACTTTTAAAAAAAAAAGAAAAAAAGAAGATGAAAAAGCTTTCTCCCATTAGTGCTCTATCTGATCGCAGACTTAATGAACAAGCACTTACCATTATATCCTTGGGTGATGAGGATTGATTAGATTGATTGTTGATTACAAGCAGTGTCAGAGGTTGCAGCTTTGGGAGAAAGGTTACATTTAACGCTGCATTCACATGCGATATTATCGGAAGTGACAATGGCAAAGCTACTAAACAAAACTTTACATTTACAGGTGCCCAAAACACCTCACCTGATTCCAAGCATGCAGTCATTTGCCTTATTATTTCACATGATTCCCATGCTCTGGCACAGCAGCCTTTTTCTCTTGGATCGGTTATGTGCAGTGAAAATGGGCAAAAAGTAATAAAAATGTAAGCAAGTATGACAAATGGCAAATTGTGATGGCGATTGGAACAGAGCATCTTCGTTCTCCAAAACTCTCCCCATCCGCAGTCATCACACTTGCTCATAATTGTTACAATGAACAGTGGGGATGAACCAGCGTTGCATTGTGGGGGCAAAGGCTGTCCACAGTGCACTACAGTTCACTGCGTATGTGGATATGACTGATGTATCGAGTTCAAAGACTGACTGCATTAAGAAAAAAATACATTTTCTTATGCAGCAGCAGAATTTTCTCATAACCTCATCACTGGCACCCTCTCTTACTTTGAATCCGTCATGCCTCTCCCCACTCGCGGCACTATGGTTATGTAAGGCAGCAGAGCAGCGCAGCTTATTTCTGCTCCCATGAGGATTAGGCCAAAGCGCGGACATGCCAGCACCTGCACTGCTCACTGACAGCCCTCCAACACGGAGCGGCACAAGAGGCACTGCTGAGAAGACGAGACAAGACTTTTCCTTAAAACCCTCCACGTTACTCAGTAAGAAGAGCTTTGAAGTGCTCGTACAGCGGCCGTGGTAGTAAGCCACCTGCATAAGGCAGAGAAATTGTGTTAGAGACAGGAGGGCAAGACGCGTGTCAGAACGGTTCAGAGGATATCAAAGGTGAAATGTAAGCAGCGATTTTAAAGCTTTACTTGTCAAAGAACGTCAAAAAGACAGCCAAGTCAGTGAGTTATAGACATCTTTATATTTGTACTGTCATGTGGTCTCAATTACCTGCCTTGACTGGATTATAACCATAACATTTATCAATTGACGAAAATGAGGTGACAGTATCTCCAGGTAAAAGAAAAAAAAAGTCAATGAATGAAGCTAAATGGCTATAATACTAAGAGCTGTTTTGCCATATGTTCCTTGGTCAGATTTTGAGGAACTGAAACCAACAAATCAGAACTGGTCGGTCCTAGATTGTCAGCTCGGGAGGGACAGTCTGTGGTCATTCTCAATGTCAACTTCTGATTGGCTAGTGACAGGAAACCAACATAGCTGTTAATGTCCATATTCTTAACCTGAAATCTCTAACCCCCCGCCTTAACTGAGCGCATTTTCTCCAGTTCAGCTTTACCCAAATCTACAGTAAAAGCTTCTTGCCTGGAGAGCAACAGTGTAATGACTCATTTGAAAGGTAAGACATACAAAAGTGATCGTAGCTTTTTTTTGTTACTTTGTCGCTGCGTGTTTTTGTTGCTTTCTCATTGGGTTTATTGTTGAGTTTAGTCACGTTTTTGGCTTTTTTGTTGCTTTATGTCGCTATTTTGAGGCTTGTTTTTGTTCAAGAAGCTTTTAGATTTTGGTAAAGCTAAACTGGAGAAAGTGTTTTTAAAGCAGTGCTAAGTAACTCTTGCCCTTTGCAGTCTTGCACAACTGCAGGTGTCGTAGCAAGTTACGATTTTTTTAACTTATTAATTGTCTTGGAGAGGACAGGACTACGCTGACAGGAAAGGCGAAGGGAGAGAGGGATATTTTACATCCAATTATACAATGGAAATATTTTTTTTCACTCCAACTTGGCTGTAAATACTGTTTAAAGTGACGTTAGCCCGCAGTTAGCTTTTCCCGTTAGCATGTTAGCTTCTTCTTCGTGATTCCATTAGTGTGTATTGCTTTCTCCGGTCCGGTGGCAGTCAAGTTGCAAACATGGTTTTCTGGCCAGAGACACCAGTGGGAGATGAAAGACCCTCCAATCATCCCATAAACACTTGTATTACCCCCACAGGGACTACGAAACGGATTTATTAAGGTAAACACTTTACTTAGTACTGCTTTAATTTACAGAGGATCGTGATTTTTCCATAATAAACTAATGGAGATAAAATACTGGAGTTATTGTTCACATAAAAAAGATTTGGACACTACAGTGTTAGATGGAGCTGTTCCACGGCTCTTTTCTCAATTTTTTTACAATGTTAGTCTATGGACAACGTTGGCTAGTACCCACAAACATACGGATTTCCATGGTAACAGTGAATTTATAGCATCCATCCCAAACTCTGTAGATTAAAATTTCATGCCTGGGCTGGCACAGATCCAGTATAAGAGATCTGGAAAGCTCTAGTAATTTACTTTCAATAAATGACTGCTACTCCAAAAGGATCCACGCCTGATAACAAAGGAGATGAAAGCTGTCAGTTGTCAATCTGCAAAAAAAAAAAAAAAAAAGCCCACTAATTCAAACAAACAAAACCATATGGTGTTTCATTGTGATTAGACTTCACAGATAAACTGGCCCAGTATAATCCCAACTGTGATTTCTTTCAGCATAAAACAGCCCATACCTAAAATAGCCACAGATTCCTGCAGCAGTGGACACTTGCTGGGTTCCACAAAAGGTTCCCATCTCCCCGGAGAGATCCCGCCGTAAAAATAAACCTCAAACATGCACACATTACCTGCTCTGTGACCCAAAAAGGAGATTAAGGAAAAGAAAAAAAAAAGCAGTAAAAACATAGAACGGTTGAGTAAGGGAGGGCAGGGGACGCCGTTGAAGTTGATTGGTTGTGACAAGAAGTCCCACAGTGGTGTCCTATCAGGGAGGGAACGCTACTTTCTAACCTCCCTGATGAACCGCAGTGTCAGGTGAGGGGCAGGACTGTGGGGCAGCTGCCAAGGGGCTTTCACAAATAATACACCATGATTAATGTCACACACCTGAACAGTTTATACAGCTCATCTGAACATGCTGATAAAACATAAATCAACAGCTGTTACTTTGAAAAAATGCAATAACGTTGGGGTGGGAGATTTTGTAACAACAGAGTGATGAACTGTTGTATTTGTCGTGGAAATAATAATATTTTTTATACGTGGCTCTTGAAATAACGCTACTAATAAGTGCTCACCTTTTGCTGAAAGGAGAACCAAAGTTAAGAAGCCTTGATATCCTTTGCCCAGGGCTGGTTGTTTTTGTCTTCTACATGAGCAGATCTCACAAACGCAGCTCAAAGCAAACTGTATTATTTCATGCCGCTGTGATTGTTTCTGTTCCCTTCGCATAAACAAACAGCGCTGTGTGATGATGTCATCAGGTCGCGCAGCTTGGTTTGCTTGGGCAGGTGTGAGGGCTGGCCAGCAGGGGGCAGGTGAGCCAGGGACGTCTCTAATAGAGGATTCGTTTTGAAAGCATATTTAATATAATTTTGACTTTTTTTTAACTGTTCAAAGAAAATATTTTGCATAGCTTTTTTTTCAGCCCTAGATGGAATAACCTGGTCATTCAGGATGTTCAGGTAGTCAGCTGATTTAATTCTTTGGGCTGATCATATAGTGTTGTTGAACCTAGACCTGCCCAACTGCAGCAACCCCAGATCATAACAGTTAAATCAAGATCAGGCAGTGTATTTCAGCACAAAGAAAACTACTTCAGTTTCCGCTATACACTATATTGATTAAAATCCTTGCAGATTGTGTTCAGCATGTTGAGAACAAAAACAGAAAACTTAAGAATTTGCCACATCATCATTCCTGTTCAAAAGCCAAGGTTATGATTTCGATTTCATCAAGACTCTTGTACACTGAACACAGGCTTCATATGAACTATGTTTACTTCTTCTGAGAGTTCACACACCACTGTGATTGGTTAAATCCACTTTGTCACTAACTCACACATGATCAATAAGAGGAATGAGTGGGAAAATGCCTCTTATGCCATCGAACTGCACTCAATCTCTCCAAATTGGCAGATTGTCATAGAGTCACATCATCACTGTTCTGTTGTCCCTCACCGCAACATTGAAGTGTTTTGTTGTTTGAGGCTAATCAACTTGGCTATAATTTACTCCACCCTCTACACAGCCCCAATAGTCTCAAGGTAAACTGCTATTTGGGTCATTCCCATGGATCAAAGACTTAAACCATACGGACTAAATCAAGTATGAACATTTCTTCAGGAGATCCCACTAAGGCAGAAATGACAGCAGAGAGAAAGACCGGGGATTCTCTTGTCACCTCCTACATAAATTTAATAAACATTTTCTATTGGGACGACTCTGAACTAAGGACTTCAAGGACTTTACAATGATGAACACAACAAACAGCAGCATAATGCAAACAATGGGCAGGATTTAGAGCTTAACCTCTAACTCGCGGCAACCGGCTGCAGTTTAAGCTATGGGACAGAGGCAAGGTCATGAGGATTACTGCATACTTTACATAGGCAAAGTTGTGCAAATACTTATACTTAAAAATACTGATAGTTTTGCTAAGGTTTTTACCCTTTAGTGCATAAATGTAGCATACAGTGCCCAGATCTCGACCCGCTGCTCATCATCCCACAGTGCGAGAACATCTAAGCCCCGTCTGTTAACGGAGCTAAGTGAGACGCTGATTGTTGGGCAATGGCGTTTATTTTTAGCCCCAAAAAAAGTTGACTTCAGAAACTTTCAGCTGCAGTTTCCTCAGACGTCATTAGAGGAGAGGAAGGAGGACGCCAAAGTGGATGTGCGGCGCTGCTCCCAGTCTCGGAGGCGAATCACGTCATGCAAGATGTACAGAGGTCAACACCGGGTGACGGTCTAATAAATCAATAATACATTTCATCTATATAGTGCTTAGAGATGTACAGATCCAGCTTTTTTTACTACCGATACAGATACTGGGGTTTGACTATCTGCCGATATCCGATATTTACCGATACCGAGAGACTTTCCTAAAAGTGGCTTTCTCTGAGTGAAAAATGTTATTGACTCTTCTCAATTCAGATCAATAAAGTCATATTTTATTGTCATGTTACAGATCAATTATATCTATTGATAAACTCTTGGATAAACATTTAACGAGGATGACTTTTCTACACTAAATATTGCAGAAGAATATCTTTATTTATATAGCGCCTTTCACAGACATGGTCACAAGGCGCTTTACATGAGACATTATATGACATGCTTTAGGCTACATTAATTTTAACAACTCACATTAAGTGATCTGATCATTACAAATATGTCAGATCAGTTGTTTTTTTTAACTAAAATACAAACACTTGGCTTCAGCAGTGGTTAATTTACTTTATTTGGCTACTTTAGGTATTTCTATCAGTTTCTGACCTAGCCTTGATTTGTTTACGTTAGCATTAGCATGCACCTGCTAGCTTTAGCATGATATTGCTAACTGCAGAATTTGGCGCGGTGTTCAAAAATACATTTGCGAAGGTCTAAACTATGACATACAGCATGTCCATATTTAGGTGGTAACAGTTGTGTTTTTGCGGCGTTGAGAGCCAAAACTGATCGGTTCAGTATCGGACATTTGTAGCCGATAACCGATAATGTATTTTTACCAGTATCGGATCGGTGCATCCCTAATAGTGCTTTTCTAGACACTCAAAGCCACGTCATAAAAAGTTCAATAATAAAATCAGGCAAGGCAGAAAGAAAGTATAGTACGTATATCATGAGCAATCTACGCAGGCAAGAAGTCAGTAAGTTGACCCAAAACACGTTAAGAAAAGTTTCAATGCAGAGATGGGATTTATTTACACCTCGAAATGATACGGTTAGTTACTATGGTGAAATCCTAAACAGCAATTTTCCAGACAGCGACAGTATCCGGTCTCCCTCGCCACAAAAATGCTCAGCTCCACAGACCGCAGCATAGTCTGCCAACAGAGGCATAATGTTACATACAAATGTACTAGTACAATTTCATTATAAATAATTACATCTTACGTAGAAAAGCTTACATGTTATTTTGCAACAACAACAAAAAATATATTATTTGTCAACGCAAACACTTAAACTAAGATGTGCAGATTGTCTTTGCACATTTCTGGTAGTTTGCAAATATGGTGCTTGTTAATTTGTGACAATATTAACAGCCACACTCTCAATACAGCCACTTTTATGATCTTAGGGAGTTGGAAACAGATGTATCATTATCACATAATTATCATTCAGAGCAGAGTAAAGGTGCAATTTAGTAACAGATCTTTAGAAAATTAAGATAATAATGAGATAATTAACGCAATGACTGTGAACGTAACAATGGGAACAACACAATGGGAAAGGAGTGAAAAGAAATGGAGAGAGAGCCCCGTTGTCCAACGCTCTGAGAGGTTCTGGGTCCAGGGCCAAGTGTGAGATTTGCTGCCGGATGCTTTTTCTAGACTCTATGGAGAGGAAGGCACTCTGTGGATTAACAGGCTGATTTGTGGAGTAAGTTAGGCCGTAAATGTCCATTTAACTGTACGTTTGAAGTAATAATGCTTTGAACCAGTAAGAAATCCAAATAAACCTAATGTCTCTAAACAGCGATAGAGGAAAGTTGGACTTAAATTGTTAAACCAAGCTCTAGACTTGTTATGTACATGAGTGAATTTAATTTATATGCACACGTGATTTAAAGTCCTAACCTAAAACGCACTGTCACAGGTATGCCATGTGCTCTTTAAGCTTTACTAGACGAGTTTACAACAAGCACAGTGCAGCACATTGGATTTCTGCTTTTATTTGACTCATTCTTCCAGGACAAATTTACCCCATTACTTGGAAACAATGGATTTACAGTGAATTGGACAAGCGGAATTGAAGGATTATGATATAAATGTGATTTTATGTGTATTTGACATTCTGACAATGAGCTCTGCACTGGATCTATTGTTCACCTCAACATCCAGGTCATCGTCAGGATAACCAAAAACAAACCCATGTTGACTTCATAGGACTCTGGACATGCCGTTTCTTGAGCCTTCAGTTTGGTGGTAAACACAATGGCCATCTGCGCTCTGCTTCCATGTGCACATACACAAGGCACCACAGAGTTTATGACATAAAATATAGGCTTTACAGGGTTTAATTTCACTGCAACAACAAACACTCCTGGTGCATTAGCAGGTTCTTCCAAGTTAGTAATCATTTCAAACGTCAGAGATGCAGACGCCAAGCAGGGGGGATCCTTTTTCAAGAATCTCAGCTTGAACAATATATTCTATAGTTTGCAAACATTTCACATCACCTAGCACTGTAACTGATCTAAAATAGGTCTAAATTGGGCCCAATTATGTCTGAGTGTAAACCAAGTTTAACCAGAAGAAAAAAAACATCCAAATTGAAATGCATTACTAAAGCATCAACAAAATTAGCGACGCATAACATACTGTGTTAAATACGTTTCATGAGTAATTTGTCTGAAATGTTTCAAATCCACGAGAGGGAGTTGGACACTGTTGACGTGTGTGTGTGAGACCATGAGTGCATCATAAAGGAAACACTAAGAGACCATCGTCCCACATCCTTCTGAATTATTGAGTGGATCCGGGGCCATTGCCAGATCATAGGGGGCCCATTAGGAATACATTTAAGGAAGCTTTACCAACAGGAAACTACATGCTAAGGACTGTTAGCGTCCAGACTACACAGACATGAACACATATTCACATCAAAGTACGTGATATCGATTCATATTAACTGACCTGTGAAGCATCAAACCACTTAATCTTACACAGTAACGAACACTGCTTAAACATCCACGATGAATGTTGCAGTTATAAATCCATTTATGTAAGCTATATGAAGCCACAAGGAGCCGTCTGTGCTTTCCAGAGCCTGACATATGGGGAACACTGTGTCAGGAACAGGGCTGGGTGCCGTTAAACCATACCAGTCTGGTATCGGAAAAGAAAAATGGTTTAGGTTCTACTGGTATCGAAAAAATAAAAGTATCGAAAGCAGGTACTGAAAAGAAATATAAAATCTTTATATTCAAGTTTTGATGCTGTTGGTGATCAAAATTAAAACACAAGTTGAAAAACAATTGATTGAAGAGAAAAACTGGGAAAACTGCGGGGAAAAAAACATGTGGAAAAATTGGTAAAAAAAAAAAAAAAAAAATGGGGAAAAAAATGCTAAAATTTAAGGAAAAAATTGGAAAATTTAAGAGAAAACGTGGGTAAAAAATAGTTAAAGCAGCACTAAGTAATAAGCTCCACTGCAGGTGTCGTAGCATGTTGTGGTTTTTTACTCATTAATTGTCCGTGAGAGTAAATACTACGGTAACAGAAAAGACAAAGGGAGAGAGGGATATTGTACATCCAAATACACAATGGAGATATTTTTTTCACTCAAACTTGGCTGTAAGTGCTGTTTAAGTGGTGCTAGCCCACAGTTAGCTTTTCACGATAGCCTGTTAGCTTCTTCGTGATTCCATTAGTGTGTATTGGTGGCTCCGACCCAGAAGGTTGCAATTGTGGTTTTCTGGCCAGAGACCCCAGGGGGAGATGAAAGACCCCACAATCGTCCCATTAACACTTGTATTACCCCCAGAGGGACTTTAAAAATGGGGGGAAAAAATAAGAAAAACTTGGAAAGTGTTTTTTCTGCCCATTTGTCGTTAAAGGAAGTTTCTTGATTGTTTCACCTCAAACAAATGAAACAAATGTAAAAAAAATTTAATGGAAGGAAACAAATTAACATTATCTGGTATGGTTCTGTATGACAAATAATTTAGCATAGGTATTGAAAAAAGTATTGTTCAGGTATCGGTATCGATAACCAAGTATCGCTAAAGTAGCGGTATCGGGGGGAAAAAACAGCCCTCGTCAGGAAGGGGATCTGGCATAATTCCAATTTAGTCTTTAACAAATTACTGCACACTTCCCAACGTTTTCCATTTCTAACCTGTACGCCTTAAACCTTATTTGTACTCGGAGGTCCTACCTGCCTAAGGGTCTATACCATAATTTGCTAAAAAGTTATGCAGATTCACATTTTAATCTGATATAATTCCAAGCGCCCCCTGCTCAGTGCGCTCGCTTAGCGGTCCTCGCGCCACAGGTTGGGAAACACCCAGTTCGAAGACAATGATTCGGGGAAAGTAATGCTGAGATGTGTTATATTATCTTGTCTCTTTCTAAAACAGTCCCAGAATCCCCCGTGTGCTTGTAAAGGCAAAGGACATTTGCATTTGAGTCAAATACGTTGAATAGTGTCAGGTTTGTCTATTCAAAGCAGGTATAGTAGTGCTCAGGCGTGTGATTTCAGATAGTGCCACTGCAGTGTCAGCAAACACAGACGGCACTGTAGAGGCAGACTGTCTGTGCCTCATCTGTGTGAGCCGAGCCTGCTGGAATTTGGAGAATAATGAGCTCTCGGACAAATCTCACCGGAGATTCCCGTTGTAATACCAATGTGAGGAGAATAAAAGCAAATATCGGCGTTTAACTCAAAAAGTATAGTGGTTAAGTAAGTAAGTTCTCAAACTTATAAAATGTACTTTTAGTATCTCATTCCACGTTGAGAGAGAGAGGTTCAGGGAGCATAAGACATTATTTTCACACATGGATAGGCCAACACAGAGTCCAGATCTTAACCCCAGCGTCAATACATGATCTTGGTGAAAAATCTAGGCAACACTGGATCTTTTGACATAGCAGAAAATATACAAATTAGTATGTACACAATATAGGGAGCAGCAGATGATTCATGATTCACAATCAGGATGAGCTGTGACCAATTAGGACAATTTCACTTGAGGCTCCCCTTTAGGCATCAACTGAGTCTACAGTATGTGCCCAATGTAGCATGTGAAACAACACACTTTCAATGTGAAGAATCCATAGAGCTACTCTGGGCATCAAAGAGTTTGAGGGCGATTGTGAACAGATAACATCTGGAATCATTCAATCTGCAACGCCAAATATCCCGCTGTGACAGAACCCTTGCCTGGCCCGCAAGACTACATGCTTTTTCAGAGATATGTAGTCTGGGAGTGTGCGTGATCTCAGCGATTTCCCGGTGGGCGAGATTGACAGACTCGATCAACCCATTAGAGAAGCACTGGATACGACGCAGGAACAAGTGGCAGGAAGCCTTTTCAAAAACGTCCTTTTTCATGAGGAACGCTTCCAATGCTGTTTATTGCTTTTATATTTTCCAAATCATTTAAAACAGACAAAAGCTCAGAAGAAAACTATCAGGCGCCGTGCATGCAGTGACAGCTTCCGTCTCTTGGTGGGATGAACTCCGGCCTGAGTGGACCGATAAGGGTAAAATCGGGAAATGATTGGCTGTGAGCAGCTGTCCAGACGGTTCTTCTTTTGAACAGAGCTATAAGCTGGTCAGGCGAACAAAACAAAAAATGCAAATTATTTTTTTTCTTAAATAAAAAGTCAATTTAAAGTGACGATAAAGCTAAATCATCTTTACAAAAGAGTCTAACAGAGTAAGCAGGGTTTACAGCTTAGTTGTAAAAGCAAATAATAAAATCTAAATCTCACCAAATGAATTAATTCAAAGCCATTAATTTATTTGGCTTTGAATTAAATGTGAAAGGATTAAACTGTTGGAAAGCAGATAACCAAACGCTAATAATCATTTATCCAATCTGCCGCAGTGAAGCAACAGTAGAGGGAGACTTTTGTTAATGAAGTGCTGTGAAATGAGAAACAGAAGGCTCGATTATGTGCTCTGTGTTTGTCAAATTTGGTCCAATTTAGAAGAGCTGAGGCTCATTTCGCATTTCAGACAAGTTTCTGCACTGACATAAAGAGGAAAAGCTACAGTAAAATATGACAGTAATTAACGGCTCATTGGAGCTGTCGAGCTTTCGACCGGTCCACCAGCGCCATAATGAGTCTGACAACACACAATAGTTGCAGTTTTCCCAAAATAAAACCATTACAGTGAAGCTTTCTCATATTTGTTTCTAAAACCTATTCATATGTAACTGCAATTGCATTACTCAAAATTATAATTCACCATTGTCCCAAAATGAAGCAGCTCTTTATCACTACGAGTACTTCTTTTATTACTTTCTCTATGTCTTCTTGTTACAATTCACTTAAAAGGTTCTTCTAGAAAGACAGTTATAAGAAAGTTGTTAATTTATCTTAAATGGTTCATGTTTGCACCATCCAAACAGGTATTGAAAATTAACAGCTGTTTCTGTGAAGCGTTTCTGTGAGACTAAAACTATACATCGGCTAAATAATCAGCTGCCATTGCCAATTTCTATTTTAAAAAGGGTTTGCTTAGCTTGTTACATCATTCTTGCAAATGCAGGCCTATTGTAGCCTTGCGCAGCAAGACTAATTCCTGCGAGATTTCTGATTTCACAAACTGACAAAAATACATCTTCAAAGACTCTAACCTCAACGTCCGGCTCAAATCAAATCACGGTGTTTCGGAACAATCACGTGGTGGTTTTACTGAAACTACTTAACACAACAACAACAACAACTAAACAAGGTATGCTGCTGCAAATATAAACACAAGTAACAGTTTCTAACACTAAATATTTAACTGCTTTTGTGTTTTGTTAAAGCTACGTTTGGAGACCAGCTGTGATTGGATCTCTTCCCAAACAATTTAAACGGGGGCCTTTCCAGATTGATATCACTGTGCTAAAACAATCTGCACTGTAATACCAATACCAACAGGTTAGGCATATCATACATACATTTCACAACTGGAAAATTATCATTAAAACCTCCAAAAATGTCTGATAGCTGAATTAGTCACTACTTTTCTACTGTTTGACTCACCATGCAGCAAAGCTGGCTTTATAGAAATGTCTATGAAGCCCTTTTTCTTTTCTTTTTTTCACCAGAATAGAGCTGCTTCTCTTCTGGGAATGCCCCTGCACAGCCATGATGGTAGAGTGCTCAAACGCTACCCACAAACCTCTTCCAATTGTCAGGAACAAGAAGTGGAAACTCTGACACAACATCCGTGGAATCCTCCCAGGATTAAACTCTTTTCAAAAACCATAGCTCACAGAGCAGGGGGTGCAGAAATCAATGCGATCAATCGGACTTTTGATTAACACTGCAGTGCATTTAAATGATGAAAGGGTGAGGTAAGTGCAACGGAGGAGCGTCTGGATTCTTACCAACGCAAGAAAGCTTGAATTTGTCTTTTCACCGGCGCAACGGTCCAATCTCGTTTCTCGAAGCAATTAATCACGGTCTAGCTCGGAGACGGACAAATGAGAAAACGTGTGTGCGCTTCACATTCTCTGCAAAGTGCATCGGCGCAGTGGTCAGCATATTGGCCCAGCCATTTCCTCCACACAAGAGCTGCAGTCTATAAAAGTTAATGGGCCGACAGTGCGACACAAAGGCACACACGGACAAACATACAGTGGATGTTTATTAAAATGCATGTAAATGAGCTGTGTGTTATTAGTTCAAACAGGGCCAAGAGCGCTCCTCCTTGTCTCTCAAATTTCACACTCGTTTTAGTCAGACCTGAGTAACACTACTTCCTCGCTTCTCTCTCTCCCTCTGTGAGTGCAGGACAGTCATTTCACTGGTCAGTAATCACCCGTCTAAGCTTTGGCTGCTGGGGCACACCTCTTTACTCCAGTGAAAGGAAGAGAGAGTTTTTAAATCTCTATTCACAATGGTAAATAATACTAGGTCTTAGATTTTAGATGTTAAAGGTGATTTATTTTTGCTTTGCAATCCCACACAACTGCTACTGCTTTGGTCTTCCACAAAGTTTCTAATCAGAGAAATGCCTCTTCTCTGCCGGCATGAGAAGCTCCTTCAGTAAAACATGGTCAATAAAAAGGAGGAGGAAATATCACCATTAACCTAAACAGAAATAGTGAGATTAAAGGCAGAGATGACTAAGAGCCCAATAGCAACAATTAGCATGTGTTTATTTCACAGCCAGAATTTAAAATAGAACTTAGTGAGAAAGAGGACACGTGGGCAGCTCCTGTCTGGAGCCCTGTGAATGCATCACAGTAACTCACACTAATCCATCATAACTGCAAAATCTGGGCACTTCTTCTAATTTGTTCAATTTGCCCCCTCTAGGTTTTACATGCCACAATTGTCGCATTTTCCAGCTTTCATCTCAATAGGGCACTACGTGCAGAGCCTAAAGACTGGGAACAGCTTTGAAGGTCTTAGAGGCTCCACATCCAATGCACGCACGCTGTCAGACGTCAGCTGCCACTCAAACGCAGACGGGATGCTTCCAGACTTAAAAATCTAATTTCTCTGTTTTTCTGTCCATGCAAATGCATCGAGAGGTTGGTGTTTGTCAATCAAGACACTTTGCATAACAGACAGGGTCGGACTTGGAGACAGTGTTTGGAAGTTGAAAATGTTTGAAAGCTAAAGCCTTTGAAACGGGCAAAACCTGTATTGGGGCAGGTCGGTTAATTAAGTCAATCAAAGCAGCTTAAGGCGTATAAAAGATCTTGTGCTGCAAACACAAGCAGTGCATTAGTTATAATAGTAAAGGCTTCAGAATATGCTCTAGTGGGGGCTTTATTTTGAATAATTAAGTAGCAGGTTGTGCCCAATGAAAACATTTCCATCAAGGGCTTGATTTCCCCCAATTGTTATTATCCTCACAACTGCATCAGCTCCTCGGGAAAGCGGCTCTCTTTCTGCCGGTTGTGGAAGTCCTCTAACGCTCAGCCGCCTGCCAAAAAGCAAGATGCCAGTCTTCCACTTTAGCGCCAACTTCTCAGACAGACTTCAAAAGAAATTCATCACTCCTCTTTTCTCCTTTGTTGAAACGAAGGTTGCTGACCTCGAGGCCGAACACTGAGAGAAACCTCAAAAAATATGAAATAAACAGGGACAGGACGAGCGGCACAGACAGTAAATCAAACGGGAAGAATTGATTTCACAGAGCAGTGACCGAGAGGCAACGTGGCTTAACCTTGAAAAGTGAGGGGAGGGGGAAAAGTACTGCTTTATGTCCAAAGAACGCTCGCTACTACTTTTCCTTTTAGCCACCTGTTCGAAGGTCACCTCAGGTCGGCTCCTACAAACCTTCTATATCCAAGGAAGTCTGTCTGACAGCACAATTACAGTCCACTGCTGTAGAACACAGTGTTGCTCTCTGTGGCCATTTCCAGTGCAGTTAGCCGCAGCACGGTAGGTTGTTAGTTGTGTTCAAACCCATGCCAAAAAAAAGTGCAAGATAAGTCCAATTTGTGCCAATACAGGCTCTGTTTAGATAGCGTTATAACAACTTTCAAGGATATTCAAATGCTGCTAAAGTGGTCTGATTCCGTCCATTGATCAACATGCAAGAAGTGGTGCGTCGCCCGAGCGCCTGTTCACACGCAACACGGGACACTTAAATCTATGCTACACAGTCAATTGTCCGGGAGCGCCGTCTGAGCGAACCGTCAAATCAAAGAAACTCAATACTGTGGTGTAGAAGCGCCACTCTTTTGTCACAGTGAGCTCCTCCATGGTTACAGCCCCGCTTTGCTCGGAGTAGTGAAGTGCTAAAAACAGACTAAAGTCCTGCAGCCACTGGCCAGCGCAGCGGGGACTCTCAGTGAGCGCTCTGACCTTAGTGCTGATTGCTGCATTTATGATTGCATGGAGGGGCGAAACTGTACAGTGGAGTCGACCAAAGCAGCAACTCCTGTCAGTCTCAAAGAAGGACTTTTGATAAACGCTAAATAAATAAATAAAATATTGCAATTTTTATTGACAAGTATTGCAATTTTAAATTTTGTTTCAACTTTTAAAGCAGAACTAAGTAACTCATGCTTCTAGAGGCCATAAGCACCACTGCAGGCGTCGTAGCATGTTACTGATTAATCATCCGTGAGAGTAAATACTGCGCTGACAGAAAAGACAAAAGGGAGAGAAGGATATTGTAGATTGTGCCAAAACTCACAATGGAGATAATTTCTTTCCCTCAAACTTGGCTGTAAACACTGCTAAAGTGGCGCTAGCTCGCAGTTAGCTTTGCCCGTTAGCCTGTTAGCTTCTTCTTTGTGATTCTATTAGTGGTGTTGCGCCTCAGACCCGGAGGCAAGGAAGTTGCATTTGTGGTTTTCTGGCCAGAGACACCAGGGCGAGGAATGAAAGACCCTAAAAATCATTTATTAAAGCAATACTAAGTAACATATTTGCCTTAATAAATCCTTCTCGTAGTCCCTTTGGGGGTAATACAAGTGTTAATGTTCTGATTGGGGGGCAACTTCACTGCCACCGGGTCGGAGGCAAAGCTAACGCCACTTAAACAGTATTTACAGCCAAGTTTGAGTGAAAAAAAATATCTCCGTTGTGTAATTGAATGTACAATATCCCTCTCTCCCTTTGTCTTTTCTGTCAGCGTAGTATTTACTCTCATGGACAATTAATGAGTAAAAAAAATGCAACATGCTACACCTACAGTGGCGCTTATGACCTCAAGGGGCACGAGTTACTTAGTACTGCTTTAAGGTAAATGTGTTCTTCTTTTAGTGTAGATTTTAAATAACTTCAGCAGTATTAGCACTAAACTAGCATAATCGCACGTGTTTATAAGCTGTTTATACAGGTATACGACAACAACAACAACGACCACGCATACTTCTCCAAAGAGAGTCATGTCAGGTCACATGCTCAAAAAGACCAATGAGATTTCTATGAAATATCGTGGCAATCCTTATTAAAATAGGAATGGAGAATGTCAAAATATCAGCCGCTTCATAAACACAGAATATTAACTCATAAAAACTTAATTGGACAATTTGCTGTCAAGTCAAATAACCCATTTCAATTACGTGGTCTGTCAGGGGAGTTTTGCCATGTCAAAAATTATAACTGGTTATTTTACTGGAAACTGCACATATTAGATGTGAGTCTGACAACTTCTGGGATAAATAAAAAGTCAGCCGTCAATATTGGCCCGAGTCTGTGAATTTAGTTGATACAAAAATGATCCAATGGAGTTTGCATTCATTAGACAAAATGAATAATGGCATTCAAAAATCCACTCAATGCTGTGCCTAATAAACCTTTTCTCCAATCACACAAAATTGAAATACATCCAAGACTACTCAGGTCAGCGGTCAACTATTAATAACAAATTTATATGCCCAAGGCTCAGCAGGTAGTCAATAAAACCTCAGTGAGGATTTCCTGCTACGCTCTGTCCATTTCTGAACAGCACTTCTGGACTAATCCATGACACTCCGGGAGGCTGAGCTCACGGGGAGATGCATCCCACAGCCAGACATAGTGGACCAACGATTATACGATTATAGGAGACACCCATGGGACAAACTGCAATATAAATGTTAAAAAAGTGAGTGCTTCGCTGGGTAAGGAAATGCCCAAACTGGGTGCTCTTCAGGATCGAGTGGACTTGAAAAGAGGAGGAGTTCCGAGGCAAAAGTCCTTTATCTACTGGGACATATGCCATACACTACTTCAGGGCACTAGACACATGAAACAAACTGAAAATGTGACACGGTATAGAGATCTATCAGAGTGCCTTGGATCGATATGAGATGAAGCCCTAACCAAGGTCAAAACAAGTTATAAGGAACAGTACTGAAATGGCCTCACAGCAATACGGTCCCAGGTTCCATTACTGGACTGTGCAAACCTGTCTGTGTGGAGTTTGCATGCTCTCCTCGTGTCTGGATGGTTTCCCTCTGGAAGTTCCTTATGGGTCGCCCTAGAGGCATGGAAGGGTCAAAGGCAGAGGATACATTTCATTGTACAGTTGTAATGACAAATAAAGTACCTTAAGCTGAAAAAACTTTTAATTGGCATCTGAAAGCCTGAAAGTTCTCTTTGAAGTCGTTTTTACCTATAGACAACTATAATGACACAGCATTGTGCACTGTGCTTGGTTGTCTTGAAAACAATGATTGGAAAGTCTGAATTGTTTGAAGAGTCTGCAATAAAACTTGTCATCTGGCACATCTCTCCATGGTTATTATTATGGGCTGCTTTGTTTGTGTCCTGTGTCTGTGCCTCAGTGAACATATGGTCAAACAACAGCCGGACACCTCCCACTTGCAGCTGACATTTGTTCTTTATGGATGGCACTTTTGTTGCCACTCTATCATTAGACATAAATGCTGCCATGTGCCGTCTGTCCGCCTCGCTAAAAGCTTTGTTTCTCAAAAACACAATGATTGTGTCTGAGCTGTTATTGTACGATGGTTGACCACATACTCTGTGTAGTGACTGGGAGAGGCAGAAAAAGTAAGTAAGTACTAAGAAAGTTAATGAATAATAGTGGTACACCCACGTTCAATAAATGATTATGATGCTTACAAGAAAAATCAACGGCCAAAGTCCAGAAGTGTTATTTAACCCCATAAAAGGCTAAGACTTACTATCAATTTGGAAATGTATCACTTATTTGGTTTGTTTGATAGAGACAGAAACAAAAACAAAGACAAACTGTAACAAGAGTCTGATGTACGTGTCATAGTGGTTATAGCAGCACTTGCCCAAAGACGGGACAGTACAAGTGCGTAACAGAGGTATGGATGGATGGACAATGACCTGTACAAACGTAAGACTGTACAAAAACAAAAAAAACAGGTCTACAACTCTACAACTCTCGACCTGAGTACACAGTACAGTGCTTCTGCTGCTGGCACATAATTTTGCATGCTTCTTGAACGTGTCAAATCCTGTCAAAGATTTAAGTTCAACGGCAAACAAGTTTCACAGATTGGCACCTCTCACTGAAAATGCAGATTGGGCAAAATATGTTTTCCTAAAAGGCACCTTACGGTTCCCACTTGAGGCTGCTCAGATCGACCTGCCACAGCTCTGCAGCCGACTCACATACACTCACAGCAGGGTTGCCAGGTCTGGGCAGCCAAACCCGCCCCAAAAATATCTGAAAAAAGCGGAAAACCCGTGGACATACGGCGCGGCTGGAATTTTCACTATTGTTTACTAGTTAACAGAGCCTATGTGCTCCTGCGATGATGAGAAACCGCCCCTACCTCCCTCCCTTATTGAAAAAGCAGCTTACAGAGCCTTGGATTTGCCTTCGAAATAGTGATTTTGATCAAAAATAAGCTAGAAATAGACAATTTGACATTGATTACAGCAAGGCAAAAAAACGCGACAGTTTTTTTCACCCGTGGAATGGCTTTAAAAACCTGGCAACCCTGACTCACAGGCTCCAAGGGCAGATCATTGAGACTTTAATAACACAGTGAGACATATTATAATAAATGAAATATGTAAAAGATAAAATGTTAAGTGGTGAAATCGCATTGGTTTTTGATCGAAGACCTTTAAGGCTGAAATGTAGCGGTTTTCTACAAGTTTAAGTGACCTGTTCTCTGGAGGCAAGATGAGAGATTTAGGGATGCACTGATACCGATACCAGTATCGGGTATCGGGCCGATACCACATGCTTGTACTCATACTCGTTCTCATTAATGAGGTCCCGCTACCACTCGACGTGTGGCCTGCAAACTGGAGAATTCTTTAGTGGAAATACAATATTCCACATAGAGCTGACTTTACTACAGATGACACTCCCTAAATCTGTGCTGGTCTGTGTTTAACCAGGGCTAAATGTTGTTAGTGCTGCAGCGTGGAGTCTGCATTGTTTACAAGATACAGGCTAATGTTGCCAACTAGCCGCTAACAGTTTTGGTGATTCTTACGCCACTTTATGCACAGGGGTTTTTTCATCTTAAAAACTAACCCAGCAACTAAAAAGTACTCAGAAAATCCAAAATAAAGAGATACAGCATTTCCATATTGAGCGAAAATGAGCTGCAGCAAAACAATCAAAATGCTGTGGGCTAGTTTGAGTTGCCATAAAACACAGGAGAAAATCTACACGGAGCTGAAGTAAGAGACCATTTCGCTGCAGTAGTAAGTAAACGTCTCAATTACTATTGTTAAATAAAAATACATAAATGAAAAAGCACAGGCATTGAGGAGCTTTTGGACATGGGCTGTTCTGTCTATGATGGACAGTGCAATAAAAGTAAAAAATTATATTGAATGAAAACAAAATGGCATCTGTACAATTTTGATAGAACTTCTCTTAAAAGTGAAGCCTACTTTACTTAAGGAAATGTAAATGAGTAAATTAACTAATTACAAACCAATCTGCAATGAAAAAGTAAATATGTTGAAGATAATGCCTTGTACTCGCATCAGTATTCAGTATCGGCAAGTATCGGTTCTAGAAAAAGTGGTATCTGTGCATCCTTTGAGAGATTCAAAAACATTTGCGCACACTCAAGAGTTAACAGTTTCCTCATTATTTTGGAGCAGCTGTTTGAGGTAAGACTGAGGTAAGATTGATCACGTGGTGAACCATCCAACCTCTGTATTTTACCACGGTAGGACTGGGGAAATGTAATAAAAATCTAATTTGTCAAGTCATGATTCAGTGGTTTTCCAGTTAAATGCAGCTCTAAGCTCAAATTTCCCCCACTCTCTTATTGGTGAGTGACAGGGAATTTAAAAGCTTTCATTCTTAGAGGCAATAAAAGTGCACATGGATCGTGTAGAAATTGTCGAGAATTGTGCTATAAACTTTTTTTTTTTTAGCATATCGTCATATTGTTTATTTACTTTTGTGTGCATGTTTTGCTTTATCACGTGTCTACTCTTTTACTACTGCTAAGCCTTGTCCAGTTGCCCACGTCTTATGCCTCTTAATCCTAACCATTGGCCGGAGCAAGTGCTAAAGCTAAGATTAGCCCAGATAGGCATGCACACACACCGTGGAGTCACACTATACACAAACCGGGGGTGGGGGGAAACACGCTTCAGACAAGAAGAAAAAAAAACAAAACAAAAAACAGGCCAGGACCAAGTTACTCACTCATGATTACTCCAGGACAAACAGTCCACTCTGAGGCTACGCCGCTGCCGATTGGATGAGAAACATCCAGGCTCAGTCAATGGGAGGAGGATTCTTGATGCGCTACAGCTCAGACACCAGCGATAAAGCCAGGCCAAGAGTACAGTTGAAAGTATACTAAGTACCATCAATGATGTGACTGAAGTACAGCCTAAACTTACGGTAATGGGAATTTTGCTTCGTGAGTAGAAGGTTAAAAGCAGTACTAAGTACCATGTTTACCTCTGGGGGTAATACAAGTGCTGATGGGATGTTTTGGGGGGGGGGGGGGGGGGTGTCTCTGGCCAGAAAACCATGCTTGCAACTTTCCCTGCACCGCGTCAGAGGCCCCAATACACACTAATGGAATCACGAAGAAGATGCTAACAGGCTAACGGGCAAAGCTAACAGCGGGCTAGTGCCACTTTAGCAGTATTTACAGCCAAGTTTGAGTGGAAAAAAAAATCTCTATTGTGTAATTGGATGCACAATATCCCTCTCTTCCTTTGTCTGTTCTGTCAGTGTAGTATTTACTCTCGTGGACAATTAATGAGTAAAAAAACGTAACATGCTTCGACTGTGGCGCTTATGGCCTCAAGGGGAATGAGTTACTAAGTTATTATTTTTGATTGAATTAAAATAAAATAAAAATCTCATTAGATTTGCTGTGTATTAGACGAGTGCAAAAAAAAATTATCTAAACACATCTGTAAAGTTTGCAAAGACTTGGAGCATGAACCTTTTTGTAGTATTTTGGCAAAATGTCTACAATAAGGGCATGTTTGAAAAGTCCATCCAGCTGTTTTTGATTTTGTGTCCAGCAGCGTTATGAGAGAGCACAGCTATGTGAACTATTAAACTAATACAAGAATCAAGCATTTCAGAATTGTGAATATAGAACTTGAAATCGCAATCTTTCTTTTGTACTTGAAGACCTTACCCCCAGAATAATAATAATAATTGTATAGCACCGATGAAACCAGCTGGACAAGGACAGTGAATGAATCGTTCCTGCTATTCTTCTTTGCTCGACCCAGGTGCAGCGGTGACGATCTCTTCAGCAAGTCGCTGTGAAGGGGATACTGACAGATAGGTGTCAGCTCCGCAGCCGTCGGCCAATCGCACCCTTCGGATTTTCTGACAGGAAGCTCCCTGATGGGATCTGACAGCCAATCAGAGCAGTGTATGCCAACGAGGCTCCGAGCTGCAGGTCGACAGGCTGAGAAGGGCGCGCTAAGATGCTGTTTGTCACACAGTCAAAACATACAGCCGCTCAAAAGTGACAGTGACAATCATTTTCTAGTACAATGTGCTAAACAGAGATCCTGGTATAGAGTCTATCATCAAGAAAACAAAAGAGTGGCGGGGTACACAAATCATCATATTTAGCTGCCAGCGCAAATCACAAGTCATGAACAGCGTTAATAAAACAGCGAAGATGCAATGCTCTAAAAGCTTCAAAACAACAGGATGATGCGGTGACAGTGTTCAAAATACCTGAAATTGGTAACCGTATGTTGTGAAATACAAAGCCTGATCCAAAAACAACCAGTGACAACATGCAGAGACACACCTGCAACAGTGGGTCCCTCACTCACTGATCATCTTGTTTAAACACCAGCTTCACATGATCAAAGAGGTACTAGACATGAACATATTTGGTATGAGTGACAAAGGTTTGAAAAAGTAGTAATTTTCTTCAAGCTTAACACACTCAGTATCTTTATATTGCCTTTAAGTAGCTATAACCATCTGCTGCTTCTGATTAAAGCTCATACTTCACTGTGATTGGTTAAATATACCACTCACTCTCTCAGTTTATTTGAGAAATTAACCCCCTCCTGGCCGTGCATGTGGAGGATTCTCTCAGAGGGAGGAGTTATCTTACTGTAGTGCAGTCACGATACTAACATTTTAAACTCAATTTTGAAGAGCCAAAGAGAAAAGAAAAAGTACATAATAAATTGTAATATTGTGCCTGAGCACTCACATATGTGTTCTGTATGTGTAGTGAGAGTGAACTGGGAAACGTGCAGTGTTTATTTACCAAACACAGCCCTTTTAGAAGGTCATGTTTGACTAACCTACCGTCCTTACTTGCATTATGTTTACACGACCCCCGGCGAGAGGAGTGCGCCCAACTGTTTGGTCATGCACATATGAAGCAGGGGACCTGGCACGGGCTCACACTTGGCAGAGGTGAGCTTTTGTAAGTGCATCTGTGGAAAGTGCTGAGCGCTGCTCTTATGACTGATCGCGTCTATAGCTCATAGCTCAAAGACTTCAGCGCGTGTCGTCCAGCTCTACGCCCCTCTCTATAGGCCCTGTTCACACCTGGGATTTTACACATATCTGATCCCAAGTGGCCAGCTCGGATCCCTGGGTGAATTTAAATGTGATGATGTCTGCTGTTTTAGATCAACCATCTTTAAGACCAACCAACCCTATTTCTACAAACGATCCTCAATACTTACAATCAAGTGGCTCAGGCGGCGTCAGGACCAAAAGCAGAGAGGAGCAGCTCAGGAGAGATTCAACTTTTTGCCCGATACATCAGATCAAAAACAAGTTCTATATATTTGATATTGCCTGTTTTCTGTAATGACAGCTTTATTTACACTGCAGATTTAGACTCATGCAGACGTCCTGTCAAAGCTAAAAAATAACTTCATGTTGGCATTTGATCCTTTTTGTTTTAGATTGAAGGATTACCTCTTTGCATACTGAGATATGTTCTTACCTGAGCTTAGACGAGTTGATGCGTACTTGTCTAGTCTTCGTGTGTGCGCTCTGTCACGCAAAAAGACCAAAGATGTTGTTAGCGTTTAGCAGTTACGCATCAACTTGTCCAAGCTCAGGGAGAACATATCGCAGTATGAAAAAACAATGGCCAATTCCTTTCAAATAAAGTGAAAGAGATGGGGTTTTCCTTTTGTCTAAATAAATGCTAAACATATAAAGCAATAAATCCACATAAATGATTAAACAAAACAAAAAAATCAAAATTAAACAATTTGATCGAACTGTGACTTGACAATTACCCCATAGCTACTCATGAAAATGATGGGATGATAATTGAAATTGCATAAGAAATTAATTTTTATTGAACATGTGCAAAAGGCTAGCTCAAAATCCGAAAAAATTGATCCCTGTGTTGCTACATTGAAAGCTGGGTCAAATGCAGTGGACACATTTCCCTATTTTACCAACTACTTCACCATCTATTCCCGGATGGCACAAAGGTAAATATTTCACAAGGTAACCGCGTTTTTCCAGTAAGACGTCGCACATGAGTCATATATCAGTCACACACTATTAGCGGTGTAAGCATATTCCCATTCATAGACAAAATGAACAAACACGGTAGCGGTTTGACAACAGCCGCCGCAGGTTTCTTTCACACCTTCCCCGGTCTCGGAAGTGCGGAGCGACACGCATGACTTTGTTTTTGACAGATTTAGTGGGATATTGTCACGCGGATCCCCCACCACGCCCGGACGCGCTGACACAGAACATATGCACTCGACTTCCTGCTGTTCCCAGATGGCGGGTCGCGGAAAGGCCAAAAAGTGACGGAGCAGTCCGCCGCGCGTTTCCTTCGATAATTCCTGTCGCCACTGCCGAGAGAAACTTGCCACGACTTCCCTTGCAAGGACGCCGCCACCAACACTTAAGCGCTCTTAAGCGTACGGAGCGATGAGTAATGACAGCTCCATTTAAGCTCCCGACACTTTGAAAAGGCGCAGAATGAATGCAAGCAAAGTCACGGTGCAAGGCCACGAGTGGGAGAGACACAAAGGAGACAGAGAGCCTACGCACAAGTGGAGAGTGTCAGCCAGGTGGAGATGTGACTTGGCTGAGATGCATTTATTTATGTTAACCATATTTTAGACCTACATAAGCAATACTGAAAAGGTTATATTAACACAGTAAAACCACAGTATCATCTACCATCAACATTCAGTCCTGGCAACACTTACAAGTTTACACCTAACAGATGCAATGAAGGAGATGATCACATTTGCTCTATTGAAAGTTGAGTAGTAAATGTGTGGATGGGAAATTGAGCATATTGCACTTTCTCCATAGAATTTGGATAAAACAGCACTATCCCTTATGGATCAGTAGAGCTGGGGTGGAATGGAGCTGAGCTGGCAATTGTGCAGTCTGCTGTGAGATTGTCGCAGCTTCAACTAAGACAATGTGGTTTTTCCAGCAGCTTTGCACAGAGAGGACCGCTCTGTGACTCTGTCCCGCAGTCCCTGCTCTTACAATAGGGCTGGCACCGAGCATGTGTCACCCATCTGTCAAACAATATGTCAACGCGGCCACACTGCTAAATGTGGCCTCAGACCATTCACCCGGTCATTCCCAAAATATTTACACTGCGAAGCTATTCTCTTAGCGGTGTTCTGTGTGCTTTGATTTTAATTTCATTAGTATCTGTGAGAAAACGGAAAAAGTCAAAGACGCAGTAATGGCTCAAGAATCATTACAGCATCTTTTCTCATGTGAACATTCCTTTGAAGACACCGACTGGTCCATTGGTTTTTATTTTCTTTAGATTGAGAAATCAATAGACTGCACACTCAAGATAGTTGTAGACACAGGTCGGCTTTCAATGTGTATAAATGAGTCAATAATAAAAAAAATCACAGGGTAAATGAAATTGTCAGACGTTTCCCTGTTGTGTGTAACGTGGCTTTGCTTGGTTCTAAAAGAGCTTTGCATAAGCTGTGACTAAAATATCATCAATTGTAGCGGCATTCCTGGAGGCCTTGATGCCTCCTGCTATTAACAATGAAGCCGTCAGTAAAAGAAAGACACCTTTATGCACAAAGCTTTGCCCCTTTTATTCCCCTGAACATCTTAATAGGCATTTGACAGTCACAGCTTTTTTTTTTTTTTTACACATGTCTCCAGGACCATGTTTCAACATCTAGAATTCTTATCAGGTACAAGCTTGGATTTTATGTGTAAGAAACATATTTAAACCGTTATAAAAGGTCATACTTAATCACATTTGCAAAACAAACACTTAAATCGTTTCAAACTCATGAGCTTGTTCTGATTTGGTGGTGTACAGTATAAAAGACTCAAAGAAAAACAGACTCAAAGGAAAAGTTAAACTCTCAGTGTGTGGAATTGTGGGTGTTGTTTTTCCAGGGGGCCCCCGGCTGTTACCCAGGTGACCGTGTGTGCTTTGGCATGTCCACTGGAAACTGCTGCGGACAGAGAAGTCCACACTGAAACAATAAGTCAAACTGAACATCATCCTTAAGTACAGAGCAACGGTTTACAAATCCTGGCCCGGGACCCCTCAGTTGGTCTCTTATTTTGTGATTTCTCTTTCTTTTTTTTTTTTCCCCTCTGGAGCTGTACTGATAAACCACCTGCTTTTGAGCGAGCCGTGATAACTATATACACTACTTTGTTTACATGATCATTATTATCATTATTTTCTGTTAGTGTTGTATCATTGAGTCACTGTGACATAGTGCGAATGACACCTTTGAGGAGAGTTTCTGTTTGTGCTATGAACTCAGCGCTCCACTAATTATACACTCATGACATCTCTGTGGGTGAGCACTTACACACACGGGGGTCGGGGGAAATGACTAATTAAATATGCATTAATGAACATACTGGAGCACCTTGGAAGAAAACAGGGACCAGCTGCGATGACTAGACAAACCCTCGTCCTCCTGACAGAGAGAGAGGCATGTTCTTTCTACGTGATCAAAGAGACAAGAAGATAAAGCTGGACAACAGTCATTAACCTTCACTTTAAAGACAAGGGGGAAACAGAAAGAGCTGACCCGGAATATGAAGTCAAAGCAACAATTATTACCAAACAAAAACATTATCATCCTAGAGTCCGGCCAGACAAGAAAGTCTGTTCCTATTTCGTTGAAGGAAGTCATTTTATTTACGCAAGTTCAGATGGATGTGGCAGCTCAGAGAAACCATTCAGAGAAAGGCATGGTCAGAATGCAATTGAAAAGAAAGGACTACAGTTAGCGCTAATTAGCAGTGTTGGGCAAGTTTCTTATATTTTTTTAATATATTGTATATTAGTGAGTACAGATTTAAAATGTAATATGTTTGTATTACATATTACTGTTTCAAAAATGTAGCATATCATGTAGTGTATGAGTTACTTTTGGCAAAATATTAACTGAAAAGGCCCCAAGTGCAAGGGCAGTCAGAGATTTCCTTTTCCTTTCGCTTTCCCCCAGTCTCTCGTGTAACTACAGACTGAATATATTATACACCAACCTCCAACTTGATTTGGTGCTGCATTTTATTTGGGGGGTGATTGCCATTTTTTGTTCATACATTTAAATAAGTGATACTTTATTAAACTCTGTAGAGAAATCTGTTCTCTGCATTTGACCCATCCTCATTGTCGCTGGGGAGCAGTGAGCTGCCGGCGTGGAGCCAGGCTGGTGGATTAACCTATTGCACATGTTTTTACCACAAACCTACGCAGACACGGGGAGAACATGCAAACTCGACACAGAGGCCCCGTCCAGGTGGGAATCGAACCCGGGACCTTTGACCTGTGAGGCCCGAGCGCTTCTGCTGCACCACCGTGCTGTCAATGCTGTTGTAACTCAAGTTACTTGAACTGTAATGACTAATATGACCATATTTTGTGTAAGTAATATGTTATATTCCTTAGTTACTGAAAATAACTAATTTTTACACACCTCAGCCTCATTCTCAAACCAAATGACTTCACTATGCTGTGTCCACTATCCATCTGTATCCTCTTTGGTCTTTCTCTAAACAGCATTTGTCGATGTCTTGTGACTTTTAAAATCAGCAACTCATCACTTTTTCTTTTCATTCTTGCTGACTCACAAAACACACATGTAACCATCCCAGCTGCATGCATTAGTTCATAGCCTAAGAAACATTAGCATATTGTGTAAGGAATTACTAGTTTAGTTATTATTTGTATAGAAATGGATCTGGAAAAGTAAAATATCTGCATGAAATCCAATACACCAATTAAAAGCCCACCAACTGTGAATCTGCTACGGTTTATACCTGCCTCTCTTGCGCTGCTCTCAGGCAGGCATTTGCGATATGAAAAAACAAGTGAACAGTCTCGCAAAATACTAAACTGCATGTTGAAAGGAGCCTTTGCAAAGTCATTTCTTAGATTCAACTAAACAATGAAAGATTTAGTACTTATACCAACTTCAAAATTAAGTTGGTGGAGGATATTGTCTGTTGATATCGCATTTCTTGTTACACCGCGTGTCCCAAATCCAGCATGAGGAGCAAGATGCCACAGTGACCAATTATTTGCAAATCTGCGGTGAAGTCAGACATGATTTTTTTTTTTTTATCGTGGACCACATTCTTGAAGATTAGGCTGCAGCCATTTTGTCTCTACAGTGACTTCCCTGCGGGTGAGACGCACAACGGTAGGCAGTGTGTTTATGAGTCTTTTCATTAAATAATAGAGATGATCAGGATTACTTTCCAGATAGCTTACACAGCGCAGCAAGTTCACTGATCCAAGGTTAATTCACTTCCCCCATGTGTGACGACCTCATCTTCGCTTACACGCTCGGTGCATCAACCCGTCTTGTGACTCCCTACATCTTAAACTCGCATAGTTATAGCTCCACTGTGGATTTTCTGAAATTGCCTTAATGCTTAACATTATGAGAGAAGGCGACCGAACCTGTAAAGCGCCTCGACAGATCTGACCGTTATGCACTGGCTTCAATTGAGGGCTAAACAATTCATCGAAACGTAAGTAAAATTCAGATCATCATTAACACATTATAATCGTGAAATAAAACGATTGTGAACTTTGCAATGCGTTTACCGCACGCCGCTCCTCTCAAAGCGAGGACCCGGATTCAGAAGTGGCTTATACCAGTTTCATGACAATAACCTGGTACATTTAGCACTTTGTGATTGTCCAAAAAAATCGAATTAAACTAATATAATAATTGTTTTTGGTTGTTGGTGCTCTGTAACGCTTGGGGATAAGAAACAGACTCGATGATAAGGTGGGGAAATGTACGTAGGGCTGCAGCTGGAGCTTGGGGTAAATTAGAGAGGCATTAAACTGGCACCGCCGCGCTTTTAACAGCTCCCTTGGACAATAACATAAAAAGCTGTAAAACGTTTATTATTTTATGTTTCTAAAATATGCAGATGGTCGCTCGGAGAAAGCAAATATCAGCCATGTGTTCGTTTTGTTATTACGGTTCTTATAACAAGTTTTCAGTCTCTCAGTCTGTCCACAAACAATATCATAGCTCATCTCGCTGATAAGAAAGTTGAAATTTAAAGTTAGGCTATTTTGGGGGGGGTTATATTACCACAGATCGAACAGGACACACTCTCAGCTTTGCAGTGACATACGGCTTTCTGCACAGTCCCCTCGAGTCTCCTCCTGGGCTATGAGGTTATGCAAATGAGGGCTAATTCATTCTATTCACAGGGAAGCTTCCTGGCTCCACAGCGATGTACGCAACAGGACAGTGGCCATTGTTAAATCCACTGAGGGTCCAAATACAGAGAACAGCGAGGTCATTGATCCATTCAGCTGGATGATATTAGCCCCCATTTTTGGCTCCATTAACAGAAGGAGATGACAGGCACCGCAGGCAGAGCATAACCCCCTCAATGGCTCGGACTAAATCAATATCATGAGCGTTGTCTGAGACTTGGGATTGCGACATCATTGGACACGCTTAAGATTTACGTCATACTACTTTAAAATCTCTTGCCGAGTCCAACCAGCCTGATAATAAGTGGAGGGGATCTAAGTCTCCTGCAGTCAGGGTTTATTCATGACTTTAGACTAAGGCTGCACGATTTTCCAATTGATAAGATTGTCAATTGATGTTTTAGAGGGATTATCTATTTCCCTGTGCAGACATTTTAAACACACCCAGGAGCACTGAGATTTGTATGAACACTGAAATATGAAACTGCTAAACTAATACAAGAATGAAACATTCCAGATGTTTGTCTAAACAGTGTCACCCTGGACACGGACTTTTCCCCCCTTCTCCCCTCAGGCAGGAGGCTACGGTCCATCCTAATCCATACCTCCCACCACATGAACAGTGTTTCCCCTTCGCCATCAGACTAAATGAACAATAACAAGACCCAATAACTCTGCATCAGACTCATGAATAACCTGTTCCAGCCATTTGCACTGCTCTGTTGCAATATGTGGTATGTCCACACTGCGGCTAACACATAAATATACGCTCAAGCTGTTGTTCTATGTCAAATTGTTATTGTCTTTACTATAGTTTAAATGGTTTATGTTTCATGTTGTACGATCCAACAAAAACGATTCCTAGTTGTGAACCTGTTCGTAACTATGGCAATAAATACAATTGTGATTCTGGTTAGCAAGTCTCATGTATTAGACCACATGGACTGTGACTGACAGAAAGAAAATGTCCTTTTTTTATTTATAGACCTTTGCTTATTAAACTGGCACTTGAAAAGTCTTACAACAATCTGCCCCAAGTGCAATTCAACTGGGTCTAAACACTTGAGCGATGTTTATGCTTGATTCAAGTGAAATTTGTGACCAGCCATCAGCGACACACACCAAGCACAGAAACATACTTTAAAGAACTCAAAATAGGCAAACTGTGCATCTTTAGGGAGAGTGCAGCAGAAACACTCAACTCCTTAACAAGGGTGCACTACAAAGGAGCATTTCCCTCGGGCAGAGTGGCTCTTAATGTGTGAGTCAAACTAATGGACTGCTTCCTCCTCCAGTGGACCTGACCTCTTCTGCTCTCTCACTCATCCTAGTCCTTCTAGTTCTGGATCATTCAGTTGTTCCCCTGAAAATGGAAAAGCTGAGAAATTATCGATCAACGTGCAGGTGACTGCCGTACCTTACGATACAACATATGCAGCACAGGGTCTAATAATAAACCCGTGAAGATGCTCACTTTCATTTCCACAGCTCATTCAAAGCCTTTTACAAACATGCCCCTTAAGACGGCTCACGCGTGAAGCTGCTTATTTGTACACAAGCCCTCACGCTTTTTTTTCCATCTGGAGGAGATTCTTCCAGTGCCCTAGCGCCGACTGTGGCTCGGTCGGCTGTTTGCCCAGAAAAAGCAAGGGTCCCTGTAGGTATAGCGCTCCTTCACACTGCAGTGCGTGCTCCTCAAAACCCAGAGTGCTTCACCATCTATTTGATTGTGAGTTTCTCATAGTTTATGATCTGTCGTTCTACGTAAAACAGGAGCCGCCCTGCTAAAAATAATGGTCGAGGAACACTGGAACACTGCCATACAGCTGGGGACAATGAACTGAGCCTTACCTTTCTCTTCTTTGGATTTATAAAGGAAAACATTGTCTGTGTTTAACCACTGATGAATTCCCAGCACCAGCTCTCCCAGTTAGAAGCATGCACACACAGCACTATTTTACACATTGCTCTCCAAGTTGACTATGCCCTATATATAGGCCATGTGTACACAGCTTTAACCTCAGCAAAACACACACTCTTACACTCAGGGCAGCCCAGGGCCCTCGGGCTTTTAACGCCGTGCCGCTTCTCATCGCTCCACTGTTATTTGGCTAGGTCTTTTTCTCCTTTCTCCCCTCTCTTCGTGGATCCAAATCGTCCACACTGCTGCTCCCTCCTTCTCTCAATGCACTCTCAAATTGAGGCTATGACAGTAGTAGCTCCACACACAGAGAACTGTGGGTCAGCTGATAAAAGACTGTACTCACCTTCTGCAAACTGGAAATTATAGTCAGTCAGCTGAAAAGTGAGTAAGGCTATGATTCACACAGTTCAGAAGTTTAAAGTTCTACCCCTACATTCCTGCTTCTTATGTACGACAAGTGTGCATGCCTCATAAAGCCTTATGTTCAATGTGTTCTTACATCACTCACAGAGGCCAGGGTTAAGCTCCCTTAAACACCTGACTTTTATGAGAAAGCGGAGACATATATTGTGGTAATGTAAGCGCTGATACAGAGCATGCACGGTTTTACTGCGACAAAAACACAACTTCTGTGGTCAATACCATGACAAAGTATATAATTCAAGCGTAATGAATTAACATCAATGAATTAAAAAACACCTATAGTATTTTTTGCAGCAAGGGTTTAGCACTCTTGCCTCACAGCGAGAAGTGCAGGGTTCGATTCTCCGTCTGTGCAGACCTTTCTGTGTGGAGTTTGCAAGTTTCTCTCCCCGTGTCTGAATGGGTTTTCCTCCGGGGACTCTGGTTTGCCCCATCAACAGAAAACATGAACAATAGGTGAATCCTCCAGCCAAGCTATTCTAATCAGCCTGGAGATGTCCCCCGGCGCCTCACTACGGGTGCCCACTGCTCCTGACGGGTCGCCCCAGCGGCATCAAAGGATGGGTCAAATGCAGAGGACAAATTTCCCTGTGGGGTCAACCACTGGAGGTACTTGATCTTCCCCGAGTGGTACTCAGGGGCATCTGCAATTTTAGACCCTATTTATTTGAATAGAAAAAAGATCATTTCATTCATGCTTTAGTAATGGATTTAAGTTAGCTTGTGTTCTGGTTCAGACATCACAATTGAGACATTATAGAGCCGGGGTCCTGGATTAAAATTCATGGAGGACCATGGTCAAGCAAAGGTCTAGAACAGATGGGGTCAATTCACAGATATGGGGACAATGCGTTATTTAAAAATGTTATCAAACAATAACTACTGTACTTTGAAAAGACTATTTGAAGGTTTGAGGCCTTTCTTTGTGGAGTTTGTATGTTGTCTGTAGGTTTCCTCCAGGTACTCCGGTTTCCCCTTACCACGAAAATCATGTACAATAGGCCAGGATTGTGTTTGAGGGAGACCACGGATGGAAATTAACCCGGCGTGTTTACATGCATGAGCTTCATGTGTATTACTCGTGTGAACGGTTTGAAAATCACTGCCTTATCTTTTTTCTATTACTGGAATAAAATGCTTTTGGTTTTGTCTTTCAGTATATTGTATTGCAAAAGCAGACATTGGTGAAAAAAAGAGCCTTGTGCGCTGTGCATATCATTAAAAAACATTTCTATTGATCATGAACCAGCCGGAAAGATGTCAATTCTCTGTATGCGCTTTATCGTAGAGCTGACAATATTACTAAGACTGAAACCTGATTTATTCCTCATTGCTTCACTGTTTAGTAATGAACATGTTTCAGAAACAACTTTCATATTTCAACTTACAAACTCATTTGTGCTCAAATGGAACTTCTACCCCTTTATTACGAATCCCAATTACAACAAAAGTACAACTCTTTCTGAGGTACATGTCACAGAGGATGGTGATTTGAAACAGAGTTAAATAATGAATGTCCACTCATTGCACCTTTAAAAGAAATCAAAGAGACAAATAGGTTTGTTTTGGCCTCCTTTTTTCAAAGCTTCAGATGTTTGAATGGGTGATTTGTAAATTGCCAGCGACTGTGTGGGATAACAGCGCACATGTCGTTTTCCAGGCTTGTTTAAACATGTTGAGGCCAGTGCGTGTCTTATCACTCTGTCAAACAGCCAACGTCTCTGTGACAGTGCCAGCGCACCAGAAGCAGTCAGCCTGCACTGACTGACTGGCTGCGTCTGCGTTCACATGGAGCTTGTGTGCGTGCCCAATGGAGTGAATCATTCAAGATGCAGAAAATGTCTCCTTTGAACTGGTGCGGCACTAAATATCACACATGTAATTACCGCAATATGTAAGAGAAGCTAAACAGCAGTCATTTCATGGCATTTAGCCTTCATTTAGATGTAAAAAGGACGGCTAATGTCAGTTTCATAAATCTTCTTGTGATTGTTTCTATGTATAGTCATAGTTGTAAAGCAGGACACAATCATACAATTTGAAGAAGGTGGTGGGAGATTTGTAATATATGCTTTAATTTCAAATACAATATTCAATTCAGAGTGTATATTAACTAATGCATGAACACCTGCAAAGATTTACCACAGGGTTAGCAGGGTTTTTACATAAGAGCCCATGGAGATGAGATACCCTCATTTAGGTTTGTGACTATGCAATTTCGACCGAACTGGAACTATGGGCTTGAGGTGGGGTCCACATATGGCAATGCCTGATCAGTGGAAGACAAAGAAAGACAGCAATTCATTCACCAAATCACTTGAGTCTTTGAACACATGGAAGCCAGACTACAGAGAGAAACAGACCCGCCGACTTATGGAGGACCGTGGCTGCCAAAACTATAAATATATACATAAATAAATAAATAAATAAATAAATTTAAAAAAGATAAAATTTGCAAAGAAATGCGTGCAATTATGAGAATAAGTGCATTTATTTCTGTATTTATTTATTTATATATTTATTTATTTCTGTATTTATTTATTTATTTACATATTTATTTATTTTTGTATTGATTTATACATTTATTTCTGTATTTCTCTATTTATTTCTCTATTTCTGTATTTATTTTTGTATTTATTTATTTATTTATATATTTATTTATTTATATATTTATTTATTTATTTCTCTATTTATTTATTTATTTTTGCATGTATTTATTTATTTCTCTATTTATTTATTTATTTCTCTATTTATTTTTTTATTTATGCATTTATTTATTTATTTCTGTATTTATTTATTTATTTCTGCATTTATTTATTTATTTCTGTATTTATTTATTTATTTCTGTATTTATTTATTTATTTCTGTATTTATTTCTGTATTTATTTCTGTATTTCTCTTAATGAGATGCAAATCATGGGGTGGGTCGGGATGCCTCTGCTGTAAGCTCATTGGTCAATCTTTTTCCTTGCTCCAGAGCTTGTCCAGCATAGACGGCCATGTTGAGATCACTGTGTTCTCGCTATAGCCATGTCAGAACGAAAAAAAAAAAAAAAAGCATTCTTCCATATGCAGCAATTGCATTGTGTGTGTGTTTTTTTAAACAAATAAATAAATTATCCTTTGCTCTGTGTCGCTGAACAGCCTCCATTTTGGAGTGGTGAACGGTTGCATGTTGGACCTCAAGCATATCTAGTTGGGGACTGCTGTGCTATGTTCTAATGAGCTGAGAAGACTGGCGGACAGGAGAATCTGTAGTGTTGACTATATTATTTTCCGTTTGGATCAGTTACGTAAAGTCCCGTCGCCAGACGTCAGTCTTAAGGCGGCATTAGTATTACTATAAAGAACATATTTTTCGGTATTCGCGTAGCCCTGGCGCACACTGATCATTACATTAAATATAATCAACAGCAAATATGACCACACCAACTACAGCTGTAACATCAGTCCTCGTGGCGGAAACGTCAGTAGGCCTACATGCGTTTCTCCGAGCTGAGCCTCCTCATCAACACATTCTTTTACTCAGACTTGAACTTATGAGGGAGGCGGACTTCAGCGCTTTGTAGTAAAATACACAGGAGCACCTGTCACTGCCTTTGCCAAAAGTCTCTCACGAGCATCGTGGACTCTCAGGGCGGAGGATGATCGTTGATACCCCTCTATCATATCAGCTATATTTTATTTTGTGCCCAGACAACACGGGAGCCGTGCGCAATTCCCGTGGAGGGAACCGTGCCAGAGAAAGAGAGAGAGGGTCCTCTCTCTCCGTGAGGAGGAAATAGTTAGGTTACTTGTTGTGGAGTTTGGGCTGGTCTAATCGGGCAGAAAGCGCGAAAGTAACACTGTGCAAATGAGTGATCTTTGCCCAATTTGTAGTGGTTATACAGCAGTTCTGCAGGCCTTCTCGTGGTTATACGGCGTATGTCTGCGTATCACGTAGTCCACTACACCACATCTGTGTCGGGGGGGGGCGGGCATGGCCCCGTATGGCCAGCCCATAGCGACGGGTATAACCACAAGAAAACATGCAGGATGGCCGGATAACCACGACAAACCGGGCCAAGATACGTATCACTCATGTGCGAAGTGTTACTTTGCGCTTTCAATCGGTTTAATACACCGCACGCGACGAGCTCTCTCGCGCAAAGTGCGTACATGTACATTACAGGCGTGCGCTGAGAAGCGCCATGCTGTCAAGATGCGTGTGCCCACTACAAACCACTACAAATTGGGCAAAGATCACTCATTTGCACAGTGTTACTTTCGCGCTTTCTGCCCGATTAGACCAGCCCAAACTCCACAACAAGTAGCCTAACTATTTCCTCCTCTAGCACGGAGGCGGCATTTCATCCCTCTCTCTCTTTCTCTGGCACGGTTCCTTCCAAGCTGCGCTCGTGCGCAATTGCGCACGGCTCCCGTGTTGTCTGGGCACAAAATAAAATATAGGTGATATGATAGAGGGGCATCAACGATCATCCTCCGCCCTGAGAGTCCACGATGCTCGTGAGAGGCAAAGGCAGTGACAGGTGCTCCTGTGTGTTTTACTACAAAGCGCTGAAGTCCGCCGAAAAGTCCCCGCGTTCGAAGTGTGCGTTTTACACTCAGACACTGGAGCTTTCAGTGAAGGCTGAGAGAGACTGAAAAGTGGACGCGGCCACAGCACTGACCGAGCCATATTCATGGTACAAACGGTGGCGCGAGTGTGGGGGTGTGTATGGGGGGAGTGTGGGGGTGCAGGCGCTCGTTCTACAGCCCCAGAGTCCGGTCGTTTTCCACGCTCAGAAACGTGTTTTCGTTGCATCGGCGCAGTATTCTGCACAGACGCAAGGCCCAGCTCATTCAGCTGCTTTTGAAAAGGACCTCACTCATAAGTTCAAGTTTGAGTAGAAGGATGTGTTGATGAGGAGGCTCAGCTCGGAGAAACGCATGTAGGCCTACTGACGTTTCCGCCACGAGGACTGATGTTGCAGCTGTAGTTGGTCTGGTCATATTTGCTGTTGATTATGTTTAATGTAATGATCAGTGTGCGCCAGGGCTACGCGAATACCGAAAAATATGTTCTTTATAGTAATACTAAATGTGCCCCTGCGTGGATTTCATATGCCCCCCTGACTGACGTCTGGCGACGGGACTTTACGTAACTGATCCAAACGGAAAATAATATAGTCAACGCTACAGTTTCTCGTATGCCTGTCCGCCAGTCTTCTCAGCTCATTAGAAATTTCACTCCAAAGCGAATCCATTTCTATCTCCGACTTGTTTGGCTAGCTACTAGTTGTTGTAAGGGGTAGTAACATAGCACAGCAGTCCCCAACTAGATATGCTTGAGGTCCAACATGCAACCGTTCACCACTCCAAAATGGAGGCTGTTCAGCGACACAGAGCAAAGGATAATTTACTTATTTGTTTAAAAAACACACACACAATGCAATTGCTGCATATGGAAGAATGCTTTTTTTTCTTTTTCGTTCTGACATGGCTATAGCGAGAACACAGTGATCTCAACATGGCCGTCTATGCTGGACAAGCTCTGGAGCAAGGAAAAAGATTGACCAATGAGCTTACAGCAGAGGCATCCCGACCCACCCCATGATTTGCATCTCATTAAGAGAAATACAGAAATAAATACAGAAATAAATACAGAAATAAATAAATAAATACAGAAATAAATAAATAAATACAGAAATAAATAAATAAATACAGAAATAAATAAATAAATAGAGAAATAAATAAATAAATGCATAAATAAAAAAATAAATAGAGAAATAAATAAATAAATAGAGAAATAAATAAATACATGCAAAAATAAATAAATAAATAGAGAAATAAATAAATAAATAGAGAAATAAATAAATATATAAATAAATAAATAAATACAAAAATAAATACAGAAATAGAGAAATAAATAGAGAAATACAGAAATAAATGTATAAATCAATACAAAAATAAATAAATATGTAAATAAATAAATAAATACAGAAATAAATAAATATATAAATAAATAAATACAGAAATAAATGCACTTATTCTCATAATTGCACGCATTTCTTTGCAAATTTTATCTTTTTTAAATTTATTTATTTATTTATTTATTTATGTATATATTTATAGTTTTGGCAGCCATGGTCCTCCATACCGACTGCTGCTCATCAGATCAAGAATAAATCTCACAAACTCCATGCTGAGAGGAAAGATTTACACCACTGGACCATTTCAAGATGTCTCTATTGTGGAAAACACTGGAAACTTATCCCTAGATGCTCTATAATTGTTTTGCCATGATGTCAAGTTATTTTTCATCAACACAATTGTGTAGACTAAGCATGGTATCACCTCACAGAAAAGAAAATGACTTTCCCTCCTGAAAACATAGTAATCAGGCGTGCAATTTCAGGCACATCTGGAAACGCTGGGGAGCTTCCTACCCAAACAAAACTGGAGGCACGCACTCCTGAGGTGTTTCTCTTGGAGTGCACGTTAATCCAAGTGGCCGGGATGAGATCTACAGATGCTAATCGTGTCCAGATGTTGTGTGTGCATGACTCATGTCGTTATGTGCCCTGCCCTTTAATCTCTGCACCAAGTTGCCAACTGCCACTGGGTCAAAGCAGAATCGTAAAAACTCCAGTGCGTCTGGAAACTACACATGAACTATTAGAGAATGGATGTGCCACAGTGGAGCGTGAGCTGTGTCCTCACAAGTGTGCAGTGAAGCTGGGAAACAGTTCTCTGTTTCATTGCCACAGTTGATTTCAATAGGTCAAGAACGTGCAGGAAACAGTGACGATCCGAGACCTGAAACGCGAGTTCAAATCCGAAACACCGCCTCGCTTTTGCCCGTGTGTTTGCGCGCGCGTGCCATACCTTGAAGGTATTATGAGGGCTAATTGGAAAGCCCCCGTGACCAGCAGCATTAAACACTGAAAACACCGACAAGAGAAGAAACAGCGATCCAACTTACTTGCCAATGACCTCGCACAGCTCGTACACATCTTCAAAGAGAATGTCGTCGTCCGCCATAGTCATGCTAGGACTGGGGGAAATGTCTCCCCAAAATGCGTCCCGAACCCGAATATGCTTCTAAGTGCAGACAACAAGGCAGGCCACAAGCAGCTTGACAAATAGATGCCTCCTCGAGCTCAGCAGCGAGTGGGCAGGCGCTGAAGAGTTCACAAGGAGCGGTTCTAAATCCCAGTTGTTACCGCTTGCTTCGACCCCCGCCCCCCAAAAAACGCTGCGTCGCCGTGGGCGAATCCCACAGGGAAAAGCTCAGTAATCCAGTTTGGGTCGGGAGTCCGCCGGTTCGACCCCGCCTTCCTCGTCCACACCACGGCACTTCAGACTCGGAGCAATGAACTAAACTCCTCTGTCTGTCTGTCCCCGTGAAACACTCCAACTACAGCGAACAGAAACAAGAGGCAGAGCCAGGAGACAGTGCATCAGCTCGGGCTGAGCCGGTCAGTCCAGGTGCGTACAGTACTCTTCACATCTCCAAATGCCACCCGGCGCCACTTTGCCGCGTTTTCACGGATTAGCGCAATGTCCCTTGAGAAGTGCAACTATGGCAGGTTCAAGTCTGCCACACAGAGACTCGCGTCCCCGCGTCTTTCCCCCTCGTCGACACTTCCCAGTCCGCGCTTCGTGTTTTTCCCAAGCACCGTCAGTTTCTGCTCATATGCCCGGACGTGCAGGCAGCAGCTCCACGGAGCTTCCAGAAAGACAAGCCCCTCCTACAAGGAGGTTACGAAACTGCTCCACTATCCTCCATTCTGGCGCAGCGCCTTTTCCCTGGGTTTTCCTTTGAGGCACGCAGGCTTTGAGCCAACATGGCGGTTCAGTAGCGCCACAGAGGCTCGTTTAGGACGAGTTTATGTGGAATTAAAAAAACAATGATGGTAGTACGGATTCGCAGTATTTATCTGATTAATTTGATTGAAACATTCTTTATTTTTAGTTGTGTGTTGTTCTTGTTTTATAGATAACATACCTTAAAGGTGCATAATGCAACTTTTTATGCGGTGAAAAAGTTGGTATTTGTGCGTATTTGACCTTGCAGTGCCCCAGCGGCTGTATGATTAGTTATTTGTGCCTCTTTGGTCGATTATGGTGGTCTCTACAATGCTACAGGATCAATTGTTTTGTAGTTGAGGCTCCGTCAGCATAGGAAACCTTCCAAACAATTGATCCTGGAGCGTCCTAGAGACCACTGTGATGGAAAGTAAAGGTGCCACGCTGACCACAAGGTCAAATACGCACAAATGTCAACTTTTTTTCAAAAAGTAAAAAGTTATATAATGCACCTTTAAAAGAGGCTGGAAAATAGTCTACACAGATGAAGTTTGCTATTTAAGCAGCTATCAGGTCTTTACATCTCTTTTGTGTGCACTCATTTTTGTCAAATTCCTCTGGGGTGCCCATGGGATGGCGGATTTGAGCCCCAGCCCGGGCCGATCGTCTTCTCCTTTACTAGGGGTTAGCGCTGCTGATAATTGGCAGAGAGTGTGAAACAAGTTGGACACATGTTCAAATAGCCTTTGTTAATCATTGCAGGAGTATTTGTTGAAGCTGAAAGGAAAGAAGATAAAATGTAAAATACATAATAGTTTACTCAGCAGTCTTCTAGCTCCCATTAACATATGTTTTGTTTGTTTATTTGTGTAGTTTACATATTTATTTGGTGAGCAAAGAGTTGAGCGCTGTTAGTAAACCCCTCATGGAGATTATCTTGCGTTTTTTTTTATTGAGCAGAATTTCATCAAGTCTATGTTTTGCTTTTTGACAGCTGAGGCTATACACCACAATGTTTATCTTCTTGCCCTTGTACGTTGTTTGAGTTAAGCACAAATATCAAAGGTGGTTGGTGTGATGTGATGCAGCAGGAGGCCATTTGGCTTAGAATAGGAGAAATCAGGACATCAGAGAAAATCTTATCTCTATCCAGCACACGCTCCTTGTCT
This sequence comes from Gobius niger, assembly GCF_951799975.1. Lineage (NCBI taxonomy): Eukaryota > Metazoa > Chordata > Actinopteri > Gobiiformes > Gobiidae > Gobius > Gobius niger. Next base: position 22,381,604 of record NC_136860.1, read on the forward strand.
CAGCCAGGGGCCGGCCGCTGAGTGTGTTTTGTGGCTGTTCTTGCCTCGGTGGCAAACATCACATTGTCAGAAATCACAGTCCAAGTGGCTGCTCCCCTGGTCGCACATAGTATATAGTCTGCCACCAAAATGTTTCTATCTGCTGCCTTATAATAACCATCTTGAAAATGTTTTTAAGTTTTTTGTTTGTTTCTTTCATGATTTCCCCGCACGGCAAGGCTTGCACCCATCATTTTGCATATTGTGCACATAATGCCACATGCACTCAGGGTGAGATAAGCCAATTAATGACATCGTCTGTTTTTCTTTCTTCCAAGATCTTATACAACCCCTTGATTGGACTGTCACTTCTGTAAATAATAACAGCTCAACCTTGCATTAGTTTGATCAAGGTGGAAAAATAGTGAGATAACCCTTTCCATACCATGGGCCGAGGTCTATAACCAGGAGTACTTCAATATATCAATGAATTAGTAAACGAATGGTAAGAGCAATAAAGCGTCACCAGAGGAGAGCATGCAGTTGACCCTGTTCTATCAGTCTATCAATTTGACATTTCTGAAAGATTCACATTCCAGTGATATTCTAATTTATGCCGGTCCATCTGTAGTGTTGAGAGTAAAAAAGCACTTTCTGCCCGACTGCAGTCATCCTGTTCATCTTGCATGAACTCACTGTGCTGCTCTCTGTAACAGTGATTTTTTTAACGGTGAACATGTGCACTTGGTTTTGTGACAGTCAGGAGATGCACGTTGCTTCCGGTTCAAAGTGGTCACTGAATCACTGAACAGCAGCGAGTAAACACGTTGTTTTATTCCACTCACACATGGCCTCACAATTCAGTTTGAGCCAGTTACAAGCCAATACAAATGTTAGCCGGGCACGGGCATCTGCTGTTAAGCTTAAAATGACAAGGAGATTGCAGACCTCTTTTAATCACTACCTTTTTATTGTTTAGCAGCCTATACTATAATCATATAAATGTGTTTTCTCATGGTAAACCCTTGTGCTGATTATTCTACAACAATACATGAATTAGAAATGAATGGTAAAGAGAGATATCCATAGAAAGGTATGAATTCCAGAAGCCACTGCATAAAATCTCGACGCCTGTCTAACACCTTGCGCTCAAGCTGCATCACAGACCAGCAGCTTGAACATATCCAGCTGGAGTCTGGGTTTGGAGTATTATGTCTTGCCCCTGGCTGAGTCTAAAGTAAAGCTTGTTCCAGTTTCCTCACTCCTCAGAGCAGAGTAAACTGAGACTCCCTGTTGGAGAGCTGCAGACGGATTGCGTGAGGAGTGCATCACCCTCCTGCCACAGGAACACAGGGGGGTGTTTATGATAGTTTTCTAAAACTCACTTTTCTTGCAGATATGGCAAACTCGGTCTTTTGTCATGTGCTTTTGATACAGGGGGGGGGGACACCCTAGCACAAGAATCTGAAAAGAGAAAACAAGCCAAGAGCAAAATGTTGAAAGATTGAAAAGTGATGAGTATGGATGGATATTTTGTCTTCGTGACAATGAGATGACACTCAGACAGACTACAAGTTTTACAGAAAAAGTTACTACATTCTGGTATTTCTTCTCTTTTCTAGTCTTGTTTGTGAAGTATTTCTGATCAATCTTAAAAGAACAGGCCACCGTTTTTCCATACTGAGATATATTCTTACCTGAGCTTAGACCAGTTGGTACATACTCATCTGGTCTTTGTGCGTGCACTCAGTTATGCAAAACGACCAAAGATGTAGTTAGCGTTTGGCCTCTCCCAATGTATTCCTATAGCTCCAAACGGGGGTGAAGTTGGAAGCTATACCACACTCTTCCACGGGCACGCACAAAGACCAGACAGGTACGTATCAACTCGTCTAAGCTCAGGTAAGAACATAATTCAGCATGGAAGAACTGTGTGCCCTCAGTCACACAAAAAGACCAAAGATATTTCTAGCATTTGGACTCTCTCAATGTATCCCTATAGCTCCAAACGGGGGTGAAGTTAGAAGCGACCAAGCTCTTCCACGGGCACGCACAAAGACCAGACAGGTACTCATCAACTCGTCTAAGCTCGGGTAAGAACATATCTCAGTATGTAAAAACGGTGGCCCCTTTAAGTTACTCATCTTACAATGGGATTATTTTCGATTTATCTTACTCAATACTTTTCCGATTGAGTTGGTATTTTTTGCAAAGATCAACCATTCACCAAAAAGAGGAATAATGTCTGGTCAGCATAAACAGACTTTCATTCATCTGCATAGCTGTGAAGTCAACATAAGTCATGATTGTGTTTTCATGTGTGGAAGTTTGTGTAAGCAACCCTATGTGCTCATCCCTCTGGCTGACAGCAGCAGAGGTGTGCGCTGGGTGCTTATCAGACAAATGGTGCGCAGTGGAGAGGAAGAGGAAAGGAAGAAAGTTATGAGAGGAATTGCAAACGCTGTGAGTTTAGGAACGCGGCTGCCTTTGCAGACTGAACTGAAGTCATTCAAGTTCACCATCGGACTGTGTGAGAAAATCCTTTGTCTCCCCGCCGCTCCCTAAAGCCCAGACACGTCCTGTAATATTGAAGTAGTGTCAGAGACTCGGTGCGCAGAGGCCAGTAGTGCCACTTGCTCTTGCTTTGGTTTGTATTTGTTGCACTTTCTGTCATCCGTCTTTACAAAACTCAGAAAAAATGTGTTGGGGAAAAGCCGCAGCTCAATGCACAGTGGTTATGTTTCTGATGGCTTCCCCTCGCTCACCTCTGATGTGTTTCCGTATTCCAGCAGGAGTATTTGTGCCATTTCGCAGAATATATTATTTTTCCAAGTGGGTAGGTGATGAATATGGAGCCATAACAACAGTTATTGGTTTTGTTCAGTGGCTCACAGGGTTTAGCCGTATATGCAGTGAAACAGCTGCTGAAAGTGGTTTTAACTGGTCTTTGGGGCATAATGCAATCTTACAAACTTACAGCTTTTGGATTTTGGGCAACCCTATCATTTAGTTTATAATATTTTCTCGTTATACAGAGCATACTTTGCAGGCCCGGTTTAGATATTAAGATGTAGTGTGCATTCAGACAAGATTCATCAACAAGATCTTTTTCCTTTCAAAGCTGCAGCAATTCCTTTTAAGGTACCGTCATTTTCTCCTCAAGTGGCAGATATTGAACAGATGATACATTTGGCTTATTTGGCAGTTTATACATGACTTTTGGGCAGGCTTTCTTCTACTATGGGACAACTTCACATTGGTTACTCGAGCTGTCTGCACATTCTGCCTGTGTCCCATATAATTGCTCTCCGCGTGTGTCCACGTGTGTCTCACCGCTGCATGCCTAAGATTATTTTATTTTCCTGAAGTGTGATGATGAGAGTGTTTCAAGTGTCCTGCAGTGCTCGCAAAATGAAAATGACACTTCTTTGAAAAACGTCTCTTTTGGGGTGCTTTTCCCCCCCTCAATTTCCTGTGGCCCTCAATCCCTCGACAGGTGAGTTGAAAGACACGGCCCTGCACTGTAATAGATATATTTTAATGGATTGTTGCGCTGTGGCACGGGGAGGGTGGGGAATGCAATTATTCTCTCTGTCTGTTCGCCCATAAAGACACTCGTCCATGGAGGCGGGAGCGCACATTGTCACTCTCCTCTTTTTATTGTGTTAGATGTCCAGACTACAATCCTATTTTTTTTACATTTGTTTATTGGATTGTTAGTTAGTTCCTCTCGAAGGGAACCTAGTGTACGTCTTATAGTGCTATGGGAGGCCCAGGTAACAGGAGGAAAACAAAAATCCACTCCACCATGTGTCTTTTTACATTTGGCAGTGGTGCTAGTTGTGTTAGAAATAGTTGGAGCAAAGCATTAGTGTTAGGAGGGAGAGGAAGGAGGAGGTGGAGGAGCTGACCAGTGCAGGACACCATGCTCTGAAACAGGGACAGGAGGCGCTGCACCATTTCAGAGGAACACTGAAGGCAGTCAGCCGGGTATCCTCAGGGTACTCCGGTTTCCCTGCTTAGCTCGTCCAAGCTCAGGTAAGAACATATATCTCAGTATGGAAAAACGATGGCCTGGTCCTTAAGGGCAGGGGTGTCCAAACATTTTTTCATGGGGGAGGGGGTGAAGGACCATAGATCGGTGGTCAGTGCCGCGAAACCTTTGACTAACAGAGGTTTAAATTGTGCCCCATACCTTTATTTATGCTTAAAACCTTCATGCCAGCTCTGTCTCACAACAAAATGTTAGTTGTTAGGTTATAATTGTGTAGAATTATTACATTTCAAATAAAAGGACTATCTCTGATGATATGTATCGATTCAACAAGAAGGCAGAGGGCCACCATAAATTGGTCTGAGGGCTGCATTTGGCCCCCAGGCCGCATTTTGGACACCCTTGCTTAAAGGTATACTTTATTGATCCCTGAAGGAAAATTCATTCTCTGCATTTGACCCATCCTCAATGAGGCAAACTGTAGGAGCAGTGGGCAGCCAGCGTGGGCCGGCGCCTGGGGGTTAATCTCCAGATGTGGATCCAGGCTAATGGTCACAAACACCTGGCTGGAGTGTTAATCTATTGTACATGTTTTTAGTGGTAGGGGAAACCACAGTGCCTGAAGGAAACCTACGAAGACAGGGGGAGAACATGTAAACTCCACACAGAAAGGCCCCGTCCAGGTGGGAATCGAACCCCGGACCTTCTAAATATGACGATTAATACGGGGGAGTTTATAGATCTTATGAAGGTTGGAATCCTGTGTGGCTCATTTGAGGGTTTTTTTTTTAGGTACCGCTTCAGTGCTAATTTTCCCAACCAGCTGTAATGATTTTATATTTTGGGGGATTCAGTGTTTATTTGAGAAACTGTAAACCAAATGGTCAGAGTTGGAATCAGTCTTGTAGATGGCAAATTTTGCACAAATGGCGGATTACCGAAATAAGTTTGAAAGACTTTTTGAGAATTAATGAAGTAAACAATCTCTGTGGTAAAAGACAAGGACTTTGACTGATTTTGAATGTAATGAGCAGATTGAAACCACAACGAAGGACCCACTGAACATTCAAATATAGAAACAAGTCAATGATCCTTATATGCTATCAAAGGAGAAGTAAGAAGAAAGAAGCAAACAGTTCAGGGTTTACAAAGATCACCACTAAACTAATGAGGCATGTGTCTGAGTGTACAAGTGCGTTTTGTTATATGCCCTACGTTTTCCCATAATGTCGGCGTATATTTAGAAAGCACAAATACCCTCATTTGGCAGGAAGCATTTGTGAAACTCCCAGGACATTATAATGTGAAATAAAACAGGGGTTTGTGTGGAATATAGTTTGAATGAGAATAAACATGCAGGTTCTAGAAAACGGCTAAGTAAACTGGATTTTAATAATTATTTCAAGAATTATGTCTTGGGGGTGAGTCTTTTTAAAGAAAAAACATCCAGAACAATCTTATTTCGAGTAAATTCAGATTTTGTATCCAATTTTGAGTGCGATTAGATCAGTTTATCCTGAATTTAAGTATAAAAATCTTGCCTCATGGACAGATTTTTTTAATGAGTTATCAAATCCAAGGTAAATTTACTTATATGATCATTTTACTCCTTTCTAGATTACATTTTCAGTGTACCCTAGTGGTTCTCAAACTTTGCCCTTACCACTTTGTAATATATACGTTTTTCTGTCGGCCTAAAGCTGATGCAAATGAAGTAGGGCTGGGCAATTCCTTGAAATTTAATCAAAGTCGCAATCCCTATTTTGGTCAATCTCCAGAATTGTAATGGGACGTTATAATCGTGAGGTTCATTTCTCTGGCAGAACCAGGTTTTGGAATTTGGACGAGAAAATGGCCGATTTTTGTGCTTTAAATGATCCTGGAGGAAACCAGTTGTTATATAAAAGATATGTCATACGCTAATGAATCAGGTATTATTTTTTTAGGAACCAAAAAATAAAAATAGAACCAAAAAAATGAAGCACGGAGCACTTTTGTGGGGCCTATATTGTATCTATTGTTTCCATTTTACAGGTGCAGCTCCAGTCGTTCTTCTGCACAGTGTGTTGTGTTAAAGGCCATCCTTCCTGCTGCTTCCACAATTGGTCCTATCTGACGGCTATTGTGCTATGTTGGAAGCCTCTGTCGTCCAAGAGAGGGGCTAATTGGTTCAAAACTCATTTCTACTGCCAACCTGGAAACAAGCCAATCCCGTTTGTTTAACCAGAGCATATGTACAAATCAGTGCCGCGTCAGCAGTGATACGATCGCTGTATCGGGCTGTTGTGGTGAAGAGGGAGCTGAGTCGGGGGCAAGGCTCTCAATTAACCGATCGGTCTACGTTCCCACCCTCACCTATGGTCAGGTGATGGTGGGAATGACCAAAAGGACAAGATCGCGAATACAAGCGGCCAAAATGAGCTTTCTTTGCAGGGTGGCTGGGCACACCCTTCGAGATCGGGTGAGGAGCTCAGTTACCCGGGAGGAGCTCGGAGTAGAGTCGCTGCTCCTTCATGTCGAAAGGAGCCAGCTGAGGTGGCTAGGGCATCTGTTTCGGATGCCTCCTGGTCGCCTCCCGGAGGAGGTGCTCCAGGCATGTCCTATTGGGAGGAGGCCTCGTGGAAGGCCCAGGGCACGCTGATGGGACTATGCCTCCGAGCTGGCCTGGTGTCGCCTCGGGGTCCCCCCAGAACAGCTGGAGGAGGTGTGCGTGGATCGGGAAGTTTGGGCATCTCTGCTGAGACTGCTGTCTCCGCGACCCGGCCCCGGATAAAGCGGAAGAAAATGGATGGATGGATGTACAAATCAACAACAGCATTATCGCCACTGGAACGAGAAACAAAAAGCACAAAGCTGTGTGTCACTGGTCTGTCAGGGCTGAAAAGAAAAGTGACTAAAGTGTATCTTAGGCGTCTCATTCTGAAGTAGGTAAAAAGCATGATTAAATTAGTATTTGTCCTAATTCTCATTAAGTACTTTGTTTTCGTCTATTCTCAACAACAAATAATAATAATGTTATTAAGCATGCCCAACATCTCCCCAGATCTGTGAATCAAACCTCCACAAACGGAAACCGGTTTACGACAATTGTATTTTCGACAGCATATCTAAAATTGACTGTAATCCTCACACTGTATCTCCACTGTAATCTGACTACAAAAACAGAGCTGTTTTGCCAGACAGAGCTCATAGACATAATGCATGTGGCTGGCCTTGACCCTGACCTCGAACATAAGAGAAATCCCTAATCCCCTACAGCAGGTCTATCTAAAATGGGCTGCTTACAATTGATTGAAACAAGCTGAATTATTTATAAGCTGCACTCGTAAATGAGAAAGTAAACACACACGCACATGGAAATGCAACATCCTATACAAATACAATCTTTCATTTTATGTAGTCGCACACCATCCCTAACAAGGACGAGCCACATCTCCTTTGCATATTGGTCAATCACAAATGCTTCTGCCATAAACAAGCGAGTGGATTCAGGTCAGCAGTGGAGAGGCTAAGAAGATTTCCACTTCTGAATATTCCTCAAACAGGAGGAAGGCAAACACACAGAGCCAGGATTCTGGTGCCTTATTCTTCAGGAAAGCGTAGGAGAAATTAGTTCTCATCCGGTTGTTAAGACGCTACCGGAAATAAAGTGAAGTAAATCACTTTATTTGCCATATTCATAAAAGCTGACTCTTGGCGAAATGAGGTTAAAGCATAAATGAATACAACTGGGACAAAGGAATAATGTCCTCAATGTAACAATACGGCTGATAGAGAATAAAAAGCTCTGGAAAGGAAATGATGGTGTACGGTAAATAGGTGAATGCTTATTGCACTTCAGGGCAATAGGATAGAGAGAAAATACCATTAATTCCTTCTCATTTACAGTTTGTACAGTAGGTTTGGGTTGCGTGTGTTCTGTTTCCATGAATAATTAATGTGCTTAATATATAATTATGTCATTACTCTTTTTGGTAGCATGATACCCAACCAGCCTTGGTAGGAGACATTCTTCTGTTTTTTCCCTCAGCTGTTTTAATGAAGAGCGAAACCTAAATATTACTTTACCCTGTCTCTCATCAAACTGGAACGAACACAGAACCTTTGGAGAAAACACAGCGGCACTAGATACTAAAGAAGAGAAACTAGGGATATGTGCTGCCAACAGTGAACACTTTCTTTTCATAAGCACATACTACTTAAATTTAGACTTACTACAATCAGGTACAGTCAGTATCAGGAGACATTAATTATCATATTCAGTGTATTCTGGAACACAATTGAAATGGGAATTTACAGTGTATTGATTAAAATATGTTGAACATTTGTGACACAGAATCAGCGGTACTTGTAATTACAAAATGTAAAAGAATGGCTCTCTCAACCCACCACACAAAGCAGGAGCTGTGGTCCTTGATGCAGCCTGACGAGGCATAAAACAACACGAATCACTCCCACTCACAGAAAATACATACAGCTGTATGAACCAAATCACTTTCACAGTCTCTTTTCAAAGCACTCACTCTGTACATCAGGACACAATGGCGTCTAAGTGGTTCAGCAATATGAAAACCTGAAGTGACTTGCTCTGACCAAGGTTACCGGTACAATATCCACAAAATCCTTGCTAGAAAGTAATATAAATAAATAAATGAGTGCACGCAGTTGACCTCATTTAATACAAAAAGATATATTGCAATCAAACAAATATTTACTGACCCTACATGTGTACAATTACTGAAATCTGTCACTACTTACCGTATTTTCCGGACTATAAGTCGCTCTGAAGTATAAGTCGCACAAGCCAAAAAATGCAAAATGAAGAAGAAAAAACATATATAAGTTTCTCTGGAGCATGAGTCGCACCGGCCTTGGCAACTAGCTGAGCATGGAGGCGTAACTGCTCCACTGACAAGCCTCTCTTGGCTGCACGTTGTTCAAGCACCCATTTGCAAACTCGTTCCCCTAGCTGTAGCCATCTAGCTTTTAGCCCGTGTTAAGCTGTTTTTGTTTTCTTAATTGCAGTAAGAGTAACTGCCGCTTTTCGCTAGTCCCTCACCAGTGTCTCGCTCTCTCCAAACTTTCTTTCTGCCGCTCAATTTTTTTAAAATCTGCAGTGGTACAGGAGATACTGGTACACAAGCCTAGAGTGCCCTCTAGAGGCTGTCAGTATGAAAATAACAAACCTTGTGGGATTAGGCTATATATTTGATATATAAGTCACAGCTGAGTATAAGTCGCACCTCAAGCCAAACTATGCAAAAAAAGTGCGACTTGTAGTCTGGAAAATACGGTAAATCATTAATCATATGGATGGTTTAGCATGTTCCGGTTAATGACTATTTGACCATTCAATTTCATGTGGTCTTTGCCATTTGAAAATTGCACATGAACTCTTGCATTACTGGGAAAAACGACTGGGGAGCAAGCTTCCCGACTTATGAACCTGACGGACATCAGCTGATTTGTTAATTTATTGTTTCAGATTTTTTGTTTCTTTAGTGCTACTTGTTGACTGTGACCTGTTGTCCTCAGAATAACAATGGCTTGTGAGGGAAATGCCTGATAATCAACTGTTGCAAAAGGTAAAGGTGATCATTTATAAAACCCACAGACTATGTTTAGCTTTTCAGACGATAATACCAAATCTTAACTGTAATTTTGAATCATCGGGAGGAGCATTACATAATCAGTCACACGTATAGCTCTGATATTCGTCATGTAAAAAGACCATTCCCAGCGGTTTCCGGCCCCTTCACCTGTCCTCCTGTCCATGTGTGCAGGTGGTCAACGGAGCGTGTGAATGGGGTCACTCCTCAGAGATGGAGGAGCGAGCTGGAAGCTGAGAGAGGGACAAAAAATAGGCGTCTGCATTACTAATATCTGAAGAGTCACAGTGCAGTCTGAGTCTCAGCGCGGGGTCCCCTTTCACAGACTTCTTCACATTCAAGAAGACGATGATGAGATTACATTTGGAGGGCTCGAGCTGAAAATATCGTATTGACTATCTGGTAGTTTTATAAGAAAGGAAAATGCACAACAACATCTTTTTTGTCAAAGCCTTTTCCAGTTACACACATGGAGGCAATTTGAGCGCTTAAAGGAAGCAGTCAGGACTTTAAACACACAGCAGGGGACTTCCACAGCATGACCTCAGACATTTTGATTGAAAATATGGAAATACTCAAACACGCATGAATGAAACAAATACAGACGTTTCTCATGTGGTAACAACATACACAATAGTAAAAAGAGGGACAGTTTTGTAGAGCAAAAGCAGTTGAACAGTGACTTTGCCAACTCACTTTTCTTATATATTGTACTATATGTCTTTGATATCCATTTGAGGCTACAGCGCTTGAATAACATATTTGCATTCCCACAATCATAACGATTTACCTTTAGGACACAATATGTTGCACACTGCATGCCTGTATGAACTACTGATTGCTCTTTCTAATACATTTTCACCCCTGTAATGATTGCTCCTCCATTTCCCACAGAGTAATGGTGCACATTTATCATCAGGGTGCATGGTTTGTGTGTAAATGTCTGTTTCAGGTCTGTGGTTGAGGTGAGCCACACACACTGGTATTGTCTCACTCCACTTCAGATCAATTAACAGAGTAATGGACGTACAACATCTGCTCTGTTTGTGAATGACAAATATCAATTGTAAATGAGAGACCTCTAGTAATGTTTTGGCCCAAAAATAGATTTATTTATTTTTTAAAGCAAAGTGTAATTCATGCTTCTATGTGGTGAATACATTTTTAGGCTGTTGGTTTTTAACGCTACCAAGGTAACATAACACATAAATATATATATTATTATTATGGGTGGAAAATATAATCTAATAAACAGGTGTGGAAATGTTGTTCTTCTGACCTGACTGAGAAATACACAGCCTACCTGGCCGGCATACAATTGAGCGTGTTAACTCAGAAATTGCCTACAGGAAAAAAAAAAAAACTGATATAAACTATTTATGTTTACATCAAAATACCAGCTATTGGAAACACACAAACAGAAACATAAAACGGGTCTGCTGAGTGAAGTCAAAGGCAAATGGATGTCCTCAGAAGCTGATTATGGCTGGAGACCCCAGGGACCGGTGTAGGACAATCAGGTTACAATATGCTGCACTGACAGACACGACTGGTGAGTGTCTACATTGAGAATGACAATGTACCACTGCACCCTTGGCCGAATGCAAAGCTCGAGATAATTTAATTTAGCCAAACTTGACCCAATAAGACATTTCTCGCTGCAACCTCACACCCCCCCCCCCGCCACTCTTGTGCTGACTTTGTATATTATATCTCCATTGTTCCAAATATAGGCCACTTTCCCATTCGGTTTATTCATATTTTTTGAAACCAGTGCCCTAACAGCACCCAAGGGAGACGACGTATTTTGAACAATGTGCCTGAACACTAGGTACATGGTGTTTATGCAAATAGCAGATCAGCATATCACACAGACCCGGAAAACAGGAAAACAGGGATTTACTGGGCTGAGTATGCTGCCCCAAAAAGAAAATAAAGAAACTGTTATTATAGGGATCTGTTAACCACAATTATAGTCTAAATTACATCATGGTAATACTAATGACGATAATGGCACTGCTATTGCTTAGATGATACTGTATGTCATAACACACCGCCTCCGAGGGGTTTCACATAAAACCTGCAAACCCTGTTGTTCAGGCCTCTGTAAACTGAGATGTATTAGGTTTAGTAGTTCATATTTCAGTCTTAAATATTCTCACCAGTACTCTATAGCAACATTTTTGGCCAAACAACCATGAAAACGGTTTCTTTCTGCATTGGTCTTCAGTTTTCTGTGCAAATCTTGTTCAAATGTCATTTTTTCCCCACGATTTTGGGTGCATTATGTGGAAAAAAAAGTTGATATTTGTGTGTATTTGACCTCGTAGTGACCCAGCGGCTGCATGAGTGGTCAGCATGGCACTTTTATGTTCACATGGTGGTCTCTACAACGCTCCTACAACAATTGTTTTGTAGGTTTTTTGGTGAGAGGCTCGGTCAGCAGTCAAAACCTTCCAAACACTTGATCCTGGAGCGTCCTAGAGACCACCGTGAAGGAAAATAAAGCCGTCACACAACCGCATAAAACTTTTCTTTCCACATGAAAAGTTGCATAATGCACCTTTAAGGTAGGAATTAATGAAAAAACAGTGTATTATAATGCTCCTCCTGGACATGTTTACAATTACAACATCTACCATGAACTGAATCCCTTTTTTAAGTGTTTCTTTTTGCAGTCACACTTATCACAATATCGATTAGCCACTGGATATGTTTCCGAAATGACTAAATAATCCAAAGGCGAAGGTATAGGCTCAGGCTCTAGTAATGGTCAGGAGTGAGTGGAGACCAATAGCAGCCATCACGCCAGAGTGGACCGACACAGAAAATCAGAAATGCAGATATACATATTCAACAATGGCACTGCTGAGGTGTTGCTTTCTGACTGAGAGGTGTGGAAGGGATTGACAGAGGAGGCATTATACAGCGTCATGCAGAATAAAGAACAGTGCTATGTTTGTGTGGGAATAGTGCTTTAGCTGCAGTCAACCCCAGTCACGTGGAGCTTAATGAGCAAAAAAACAGGAGACCCGTGACCAAAATATGTATGCAATCTTGCAGGATGTACAATACTATGGGCTACTTCACAGATGAGGTATTGCTGTTCTAATAAAGGCACAAGGTAGAATTATGACACTGTTCATTTAATTGATGAAATTCTTGATTTAGATGAGTTCATAATGTGCTGTGGAAGCTTGTCATGTTTGTCTCTCTTCAATTCCTGCAAGAATATCAGCTTTGTGTTACCCTGAGAAAGTAAATTGAGGTGAGACTTATATTTCAATAGATATACTTTCTGTTACATTACTTCCAATGTATTCCCAAGCACTGAACCCTCCTATTTAGGACACATATCCGTTCTGATAACAGGCAGCTTTAAGTCCATCAACGTCTGCAAACGAAAACATTGCATCACGCTTGCAAGCCGCCTCAGCGCGCAACCACATAGCAAGGAATATAAGGAATTCCACCTGTTTATATTGAATAAACAGAGAAATTCATCATTACCTTGAATCTCGGCTCTATGACGCACCCTATTTGCATAAGCACACACATCTCCTGGCTTCTCCTTCAGCAGAGCGCTCACACCAGGCCTTCGTTCAGGCGGAATAATCAAATAGCGCTCCACACTCTTAGCTTTCCAATATGATTAAGCCCGGTCGCCATTCACAGAAGCTAATTTAGAATGAGTTGTGATTAGCTGTCCCCACCCTCCGAGGCATTATGCATTTAAGTGGCGCACACTTTAACCCAGCAGGGAATGTGACAACAGCATCTGATGATTCCCATAAGCGCTGTGTGTTTCTCTCTGCTCTTTACTGTAATAGAGCGTTTAAGAGGCAGGTGCAGGCGCCATGTATACCAGCTGTCACATTATGACTGCTGACAGGTGAACTGAAACATATCATTAATTCATTCAGTATTGAAAGTGATCTTTGGGTAAATTAAGGGAGAAAAATGGACTATAGAGGTTCGAAACAGCCGCTTAATGTGGGGAGTAAGGGCTTCCCCATCCAATTGCTAGTAAGATTTTAAACCAATAACAGATTGCTTCAGAAACAGTGAAAGATGGGTCAAATGCAGTGGATACATTTTCATTTGCAACAGGTTCGATTATATCAGGCACATGACAAATACAATGCAGAGTCACCATGTTATGAGATATTATGCAATATTTTTTGGCCTGGGCTTGCAGTGCAGTGAGTGTCCAAAGCCTTTGGTCTGAGAAAGCCCTCCTCGTCTCCTCCTCTTCCTCCTGCAAAGTGCAGCCCTTGGATTTACTGTCATGGGGTTATTCATCACCGAGCGCTGACGGATTGTGCTGCAGGGCCAGGGAGAGTGACACGCTGCCAGACGGGGAATTAAACTCTCAGCTTTGTGTAATGTGATTTGAGGACTCTCGGGCCAATAAGGAAGGAAAGTGGTATTCTTCTTTTTGGCCAATAGTAGTCACATTCATAGGAGTAGTTGTAGTAGAAGTGTTTTTTAGGATCCTCATTAGACATTTACTTGACAATAGCCTAAAGTGATTCTAAAATCATCCATCAAGACAGACGGTACATGGCTGAGTTGTTAGTGCTCTAAGCTTCAGTTCCTGGACTGGATAGAGTTGCTCCATTTTCATCCATCAACTCAAATCAGGCATAATCGGCTATAGTCATCCAGCCAGGTACTTCTGATCAGAGACTTAGGGAATGTCTCTTTTTTTATTCTCTTTTTGACCTCAGCCTCTCCATATCCTTGTCTTCACCACCACCATTGTGCATCCCCGAAAGAAAGAAAATCCCCCTAACCTCCCTTTATCTCTCCACAAGGTAAACAGAAAAGTTTGTCTATTCAATAAACAATCATTTGCTTTTCAAGAGTGTCCTGGCCAAGAGACGGCAGTAGCAAATGTTCTCAAAAAACGGCTTATTGAATACAACATTTTTTTACCTTTCGTTGCATCATCGCTATCTTTTTTGTTGTTGTTGAATAATCCCCATATCCGTAGACCCCTTTATTGCCTCATCCCATAATAGCCAGGCTTCAGCGCCTCACCTCCTCTGACCTCTCTTGTGCTCACTGGTTCTGTGTTCGTTGGCAGAGTGAGGGATGTGGATCATTATACGGCGCTGTGATGGGATCCTATCAGGAGAAGTCCCATTCAGAGCTCTGTCAGTGTCAAAGGGAAAGCATCTACTGAGGTTAACCATGCGAAACTCACTCGAAAAGAACAAAATGGCTTCTAAAATGTTTGCTCTTTTGGTTTGTGCGGCAGGAAAATGCCCAAATCAACCGCCGTTTATTTGACAGTGCCTGAGCCAGGTAATATCAAAAAGCCAAATTGATCGTTGAGATTTTTTTTTACTATTCAAAAGCTAGAATATTAAGCTTTGAAAAGTTGCATTTTTGTTCCAATTTGACTGGAGTGCAGCAGATAAAGTCTAGACCGAGATATAACTTGCCACAGTCCATTAATCATGAAGCCGCAGACAGTATTCCTCCTGATCAAACCAAAGTGAAAAGTCTCACTGGTGAAGAGACGGTAATCAATTGGAGATCTAAGGTCTGACAGAGGTCTCAGCAGCCCAGAACAATAAGATCGAGGTTGTATCTAGAGCTCGGATCACCACAGGTCCAGCGCTGGGATACATGCAGACGCTCCACATTGATAAAAGGGAGAACTGAACCCATGTGGATATGAGTTAACAAGGAGACTGTGATGCCTGTTCCTATAAGTGGAAACCCTCGAGTTGAGTGCTGAGTGGAGACTATGGCAGGCCGTGTGCATATCATTTCAATTCAGTAAAGTTAAAGTGTGCTATTGTCCCAGCAGCATTGAACTATCATCAGGGCCATCCTATCAACATAAGTGTGTGACAGCAGATCTTAAGGGGAGACACTGCAGGCAAAACCATTTTTTTTCCATTTTCAGGTTTTGGGCCAGTTTGTTCTCTTAAAGGAACGGGCCACCGTTTTTCCACTGATATGTTCTTGCCTGAGCTTAGACGAGTTGATGCGTACCTGTCTGGTCTTTGTGCGTGCCCTCATTCACGCAAAACGACCAAAGATGTTGTTATAAACATTCACCTGGAAACAAACAGAATACCTAATCTTCACAATAACATGTTTAATTATTGCACTGACTCAATGTTTCTCCATAGGTTTATATGCAAAAGCCATATTCTCAAAAGGCATTTCATGGTATTTAGACATTTTTTTTCGGAGTGATTTTTTAAATATCTAATTACTAATCTGATTTATTGAGTTTTGTATTTCAAAAAACAAGGTGAAATTTCATTTTTTACAGATTTTTCCACTAAAAAACATCCTATTTTAAACAAAACAAAGAAACAAAAAAAGATATCCAAGATCCCCTCTGTAAACAACAAAATAAAACCATACATTTAAACCAGGCTTCATCCATTATTCAGCATTCGTCAGCCAGTATGTCAGTAATCTACAGCAAATGTTCAAATCGATATCTGTAAATAAAAAAATCCCTATTCCCCTGCAGTGTCTCGCCTTAGGCTGCTTCTTGTTCAAGAGCAGGAACTTTGGAGCATTGAGTTGCCTTGTGTACGAAATGCACGGTATGAATAAATATGCCTTGCCTTGGAGGATTGGCACGGTGCATGTTCCGGCCCGGTCACGCAATCAAACCCTGGATCTTCCTCCTTCCTGTAAAAGGAGCAATAATTAGCCAATACTAGGTCCAGGTTCAGCTACACTACGTGCCCAAAGAATGAGATCCACTGAATACCTGAACATCCTGAATGACCAGGTTACTCCATCACCGGGCGGATTCCCTCTTCCCTGACGGCACAGGCATATTTCAGGATCACAATGCCAGGATTCAGAGTGGTTCAGGGAGCATGAGACACTCATGGATCTTAACCCCATTGAGAATCTTTGGGATGTGCTGGAGAAGGCTTTTGCACTGTGGTTACACTCTCCCATCATCAATACAAGATCTTGGTGAGAAATGAATGCAACACTGTGTCTTTTGTTATAGGTTACTGAAACAATGCTACAAGCTGAAGGCGGTCCAACAAAATACTAGAGAGTGACCTTTTTTTTTGTTCAGCCGGTATATTACGTTATTCTTTCTTTGCATGCCTATAATTATTATGTGGCAGGGCTTTGAAGGGGTTATTTTACTGCTGAGCTACAGAGTGGAGGTCGCGGCTGCATGCAGTGTAGTGCTTGATAAGGGGCCGCTGCTTGAGTCGCAATGGCCCACCTCACTGCCATCCCAATCCGATCTGCGCTCTGACGGATTGGGAGGCAAATTGAGAGTGTCATATTTCATATCAGAGGGAACTGCAGCGGGGCCAGTGGCACGGCTGTGGTCTGAAAAGGCAGGGCACTGTGTCCAAAGGTTGTGTTACTTGGCACCCGCATTGAGGGTGAATGAATTTTATACAGGGCATAAAAACAAACAGGAAATGTAGGCCATTGTAGGCCATCAACTCCTTACTAAAAGATAACGTTACAGCATCACCACTGAGCATTTTTAATCGATTCCGAGTAAAACCGAATAAAAAAATAAAACAAATAGATCTTGATGAGCGCACATAATGGAATTATCACGCTTCACTTTTCCCCATGTCTCGCCAAAAAGAAAAAAAGCAACGGGAATGAGTCACTGCCGCCCTCTAGCGGTAATAAACATTCATCTAAAATAACATAGGCAGTGGTTTCTTTAACCAAATGGAATTTGGACTGTTTTGACCCACAAGATTAACCTCTTAACCCCCGCCTTAACCAAGAGCATTTTCTCCAGTTCAACTTTACCCCAATCTAAAAGTTTACAGCCTATAGGCCAATATAACATTTAGGCCTATTTGAAAGCTAAGACCTACAAACCTCATTTAAACAGACCTTTTTCTCTGTGTTTTTGTCACTTTTTGTTACATTTTTCATCCTCATTTTCGTCTCATTTTTGACGCTAGTTTTTCAAGAGGCTTTTAGATTTGGGTAAAGCCAAACTGGAGAAAATGTACTCGGTTCAGGTGGGGGTTAAGAGGTTAAAGGCTCATTCATGCTTCACAAGACGCAAGACGTTCTTGTTCTTACACCCTGAGCTGCAGAACAAAATGAAGCCACTTTTGTCTTATGGTCACGGAAATGTTTTGTAACTGACAGTTCTTGCGTCTTGTGAAGTATGTAAACCCCTAATGAGCCTTAGGGATTTATTCTGATTTGGTAACCTTAAATACGCTAATAGCCTAATAAATTGCTTGATCGAAGTATACTTTAAGTCCAATTTTCATCTGTTTGGGCGTCATCTGGCTATTAAAGTCATAGCACAATTTCAAAGCATGGTTTGTTCATTAGTCTATTAATAACAAAACAGTGCACAGCCACTTAAGATGAGTAAAAGATTTATTTCACATTTTTTCCCATTCAAATATCACCAGTTTTGCTTTGAAGATTTCCTTACATCAAAGTGGATTGTACAGGTTAACAGTTAAGAGGTCACAGAGGGACAGACACGGGACACACTAATACAAATACAGCCTTACAGATCAGTGAATGCTTCGTGTCAGCGACGGTCTGTTGTGGCTTGTTCGGTTTTCCCGTAGACATTTTGTAACTGATTAACAATCTGACTTACAACCTCTCAGAACCGAAAAGCTACATTTACACAACATTACAAAACACACACACACACACCAGGCTTTTACCGAAGACGAAAGGTTTGATCAACAGTCTGCGCTCTTCACAGTGAACAATGTAAATAAACCGATAGTAGCAGAAAAATTTACTATTTTTCAGGTCAATCTTGTTACTTCTGCTATGTAAGCGCTACAGCAGGGGTAGGCAAGTTCTCTTAACGGAGGGCCAATTGTTTTCATTGTAAAAAAACAGCGGGCCGAAGACACCAGTTTTAGGCAAAGTAAAGCACTACACTGGAAAAATTACCATCTTAAATGCGATAAATGACTTAAAATTGCTTGAATAAAGGTTCTTTATGTTGAATTTCAGTCTGTTTGGACTAAGATAAAGATACAAAGGCTAATGCCAATGGAACGAGGATAAAACCCACTTTGAAATCAGACAAAATAACTTTTACTTTTAAAAGGATTTGTTTTTCACTTGAAATCATACTATATGATCTGAATTTAGAGAATAATGACTTGTTCCATTGGCGATAAGATGTTTTATCTGATCTAAGACCAGACCAAATCTACTCAGACTTTAGATTGAATCTCTTAATTCAAGTAGGTTTCTGTCATTTCTTCCTTAAAATTATGATTATTTTTCCAGTGCACTTTCTACAAATGCCAGAGTTGTACATAATATGTCCTAATTGGGTGTATTGACAGTATTTCTTCAGTTTTAACCCGAAAAATGTTAAAGTTCTTTCTGATTTGTGTCAAAATGTTTCTCAAAATCATATTGAGGGCCAGAGGTTCTGTGCTGGAGGGCCGGAATTGGCCCCCAGGCCTGACGATGCCTACCCCTGCGCTACAGTCACTAACCACTCAAAAACAACACCAGGGCTTTCACAAGATTTCATAAAACGTGCCCCTCGACCTTTATAGCAGGAGAAAGAAGAGGCCAATTCAGTGGTGAGAGTGTCAGTGTCACACAGGCACTTAAGAACACTAAAAACATTAAGGCACAACAAATACCACACTCAGCACAACTTTCTTTGGGACAGGAATACTGTGTGTGAAAGACGGCTCACACAGGTTTGTCAGGGTTGTAGCCGGTTCTATCTTTTGGGGGAATTTCTATACAAGCCTTCGTTCTGCCATGTGAGCCACCAAGCCGTTCCTAATTCAAGCACAGTTTCGTGATTGTGTATTGCATTGGTTGGATTTCTGACAAGACACAGCCCTAAAACGACCCATTCATTCCTTCATATGATAAGTTTGGCCCAGACACCTGTTGATTCAAACAGTATCTCTTAAACAAAACCTGTCTTATAATCTAACACTGGTATAATCTACTTGGCTATTCTTCCTTCTTAAATCGTCCACTATCATTTATAATAATTGTGCAACATTGGATGCTACTAAGTTCAACAGTGCATGTGGACCGGATATCGATTTCCTAGTAAATTAAATAGTATTACTAAACTCTGGATTGCATTACGGAAACATATAACAATACAATAATTAAAAATCTGACAGAATTGTGCCATCCATTCCACAGTAAATACATTCAAATGCCTTCAATACGCTGTTTAAAACATCAGCTCGGTGCTTCACTGAACTGAATATGATTCTGCCAATTAGTGACTATTGCTGCACCAATTATCAACACTCACGGTCCAAATCCTCACTGATGTATTATTAAAGTGGTAAGACAGTAAACTACAAAGGTATTCGTCAGACGATTCGAAAAGCTACAGATTTCTCCTTTCCATTTGGGTAGAAAATGGCACAGTTTTCAAAATAGCCACAGTTCGTTGAGATTCAGCACCTAAAATGAGCCGAGGTAATTAGACAGACTTAGTGTTACAAAACAACAGTGACACTCACAACTCAAGCACACGGTAAGCATCGCGTTCAGATCAAGCTTGTCATTGGCAATGAATGAACCGATAGTAGCGACTGGTGAATTGATTTCCTTCACGAATCAATGAATCCATTTAAAATCGTCTAAAGCTTTAGTTAGCTCTGTGTCTATTTTGATAATGATTCCATGTGGATTTATTTACTTTGCAGTGTGGGCAGGAAAGTAGTGCACTGAAAGGTTTAGTTTAGGGGAATGAGGCCTTTCTTGTAGGCAATGACTCCTGCTGCTGTGGCAACAGAGAGGAAGGCGGAGACTCCGATGAGTTTAAAGAAACCGTCGACTGAGGGGAGGTTCCTCTCCCAGAAGGTGGTGATGAAGGGCAGAGCGGGCACGTCCTGTCAGAGCAGACAGAGTTATCTCAAGCTGCTTAATTATATACAGTGGGTTCACAAAGTTTTCAAACCTATTCATCATTGGAATAACAGAATAAAACATACACTACTATTCAAAAGTTTGGGGTCACTTAAAATGGCCTTAAAGAGGGGGTATTATGCTTTTGTCAATCACATAGCACCAGTCTATAGCACACTACAATGATGACGAAACCTTCTGTTGGTCTGTAAACGCAGTAAATTAGAATAACTGCCTTGTATAAAATTGCTCTCTCAAAATGGCTGTAGTGAATGTCTTGAAATAGGCCTCTGTCTCTTTAAGAACCTCTGACTCTTTCCGACACGCCCCCTCCACACGCTGTCTGTGGCATCAGTGGGGAGGGGGTTCTGCTGAGGGGCAGTGGTTGGTTACTCGGCTGGTGACGAAAGCTCGGAGGCGTCTCCAGGAGGTGGAGGCGTTCCTAGGAGGACTCAGGCAAACCTACCCCTAAAATCAATGCTGACAAACATGAGGCACGTGACAGATGAGCACGCACAGAAACCAGGAGCTTCCAATAGCACCTATCAGCTATTTGTATTAGATATCAGTTGTTTACATGGGTTACACTCGAATAATGGCAATGAATGAACCGCTGTCAAAGCTAAAACATAGTTCAAAGTGCGTAGAAAGCGTGTCACCTGAGGACACAACGCTCTTTTCAGGAAACTCACTTTAAGTACAGGTGAACATTTAGGTCAACGCGCGTCCATGTGCCGTGCCAACACACACCATAAATGAAATTACACACGTAGGTCATTGTTGCACGAGAGAATAAACAGGAGTTTCCCTACTCAGACTGAAGCAGGATCCCGACAATAGTTTCTTTTTTTCAGCTGCTTTCACAATGGCATTGTGTTGTTTTTGGCATTGTGTTGTTTTTATATAAAAACAAAAGCATCGTGTCAATCGTGTGGCAGTGCGAGTACAGTTTTCAAGTTGTTTTGCACCAAGCCTGTGCACGCATTTGTGTAGTTAGTATGCTAGTATGCATACGACACATGAAATGGGTCTATAAGGACAACATTAGATTAATCAGAAATACAGTCTAGACATTGTTAATGTGGTAAATGACTATTCTAGCCTGAAACTTGTGATTTTTAATGACATACCTACCGAGGTGTGACACCATCACTCGATGTTCCAATGGTACATTGGGTTAGCTACTCGTGTTTAAGGCTAATTACTGATTCGAAAACCCTTACACAGTTATAATAGAGCAGCTAAGAACTGCTGATTAGAGAAGCTATAAAACTGGCTTTTCTTTAAGCTAGTTCAATATCGGCAGCGTCAGCATTTGTGTTGATTATAATCTCAAAATGGCCAGAAGAGGAAACTTTCATCTGAAACTCGTCAGTCTATTCTTGGGGCAACAGTAGCGCGGGTGGTGGAGCAAGTCGGCTCATGATTGGAAGGTCGGGGGCAGAGCAGCAGCATTTTGGTCACTCTGACCTTTATCACACTTGAAAACAGCCCCTTCCGCTTGGTCATTTATGGGACTGCCCCAACAAGCAATATCCAATCAAGAACAGTCACATTATCGTACCTGATAAGAACACCCGATAATCAGAAAACTCAGAATGCCCCCAGTGCGTGCATTGGTGTTAGTACGAGAATGTGAATGGGTGAGTGGTTCTTTGCTGTAAAGCGCTCTGAGTGCCTAATATAGGTTGGGAAAAGACCTTTGTCAAATTGTCAGACCCCAAACTTTTGAATGATAGTGTAATTGTTCTGCATACGAAAGCCTATAGGTCAAAAAAGAAACAAACTTCCTGCACCACGGTAATGTGAAGATGTAATCTGAGTATGGCCTTACCGCACTCTCAGGCTCCGATTGCCAAATCTGACTGGGATGAATTTTACCCATTGCACACATTGTCTAGGAGAGAAATTAATAAAGATTAAATGCTAGTATACACTCAAAGAATACCACTAGTGTATAAAAAGTATATGCAGTGAATATTTAGTTCCCTGACCTCTCTGGCTGCTCTCTCTCCTGCCTCCACTGCTCCCTCCATGTAGCCACTCCAAGCTGTGGCGGTCTCTGTGCCAGCAAAGTACAGCCTCCCGGAGGGCTCCCTCAGCACCCTGGAAGAGCAAAGCACAGCGTCATGTTGCATATGAAATCACTTCTATACAGATTTGTTCCATTTTGTCTAGCGAACCATAATACCAGGCAAATTATGACTTTGCATGGCACTAATGATCATTTGAATAGACCTACCTGCCAAACTGGGTGAGGATTCCTGGGGGGAAATACGTAGTGTAGCAGCCGCCTGAATATTCCTCCTCACACCAGTTCTTCTCCTCGTAGTGCACCGGCTGAAACACAGGGAATTGTTCAATAAGCTGTTTAACCTTATTTTTTCTATTTCAGCTCTCCATTGTCTCCAAACTCACATGCAGAGCCTCGTCTGTGCCCAAGACTTTGGCGAAGATCTCACAGATCCTCTTCAGCCTAAAGTCAGAACACACAGCAGCACGGATTAAACAAATGGACAAGCCCAGAGAGTGCATTAGGCTACAGTGTGCACACTACCTCTCCTCTTTCGTCAGGTGTGACAGCTCTCTGCACCGACTGGCCAGGATAAATCTGAGGAAAAAGATCAAAGCACAAATTTATGAGCGATGGCACTACAGTATGGTTTCAGTGCTTCAACTTTAGTCCTGAATAATAAACAAAGGCAGGACAAGAGTGTATTATACAGGTAGAAAGTCCAAGCCATAAAAATACACAATGCTGAATGCAGAGCGCAATATCACAAAAAGTGACTTCACTATTTGCTGGTCACAATTTGAGTGTGAGGCAGGACAATGAATGTATGTAGTCTAAATACACTGAACACACAGAAATTCATAAGTAGATAAACATAAAGCCAACAGCCTGTGAAATACTTCTACCATGTGGCCTGCATTGTATTTGAAGACCACAATGAGCCTTTGAACATGTTTACTGTTCACACTACAGAGCCAAAACATCATTGTTACCGGATGCCATGACTGACCCCATAATAGCAGGAACTGTCCCGTCAGGCTTTGTGTCGTCGAGGGTCAGGCCGATGGGGGATCCCTCCTCCTCGATGACCATACTCCCACAATACCCTGATGACGCACACACGTGTTTTACACTCAAACGGACTCCTGCGCCTCTTTGATCTACAGCCAAATCTCCTGCATACCCTTTTTCCTCCAGAAGTTCTCCTTGTAGTAGATCATGCACTTGATGACCGAGCCCATGGGGACGCGGTGGATCAGCTGGTTCCTCAGAGGCGGCAGCTCGGGGTTGAAGTGGATTTGGACGTTTAGTCCTGGAGGTATGGCTACAATCACATACCGGGCCTGGACAGAGGTTATAAGACATTATTAGACTACTAGCAGCAGCGCTTGGCTGTAGTTCACCAAGTGACCAGCAGATGGCCCCATTACACTTGGTATCTTTGCATAGACAGCTGTGTTATGTAAATCAAAATATCTGACAGATTTGTGTCATCCATTCAAATGCCTTCAATACACTATTCAAAACATACACACAACTATATTCTGCCAATTCGTGACTATTGCTTCACCAATTATCAACACTCACGGTCCAAATCCTCACTGATGTATTTCCAAAGCGGTAAGAAAGTAAACTACAAAGGTATTCATCTGACGATTTGAAAACCTACAGATTTCTCCTTTCCATGCAGGACTTGCCTTGACATTTTTAATATTACGATCCACGTTGTGAAGTTTCTGCTTATATTTTACACACAATAAAGGCATATGGTAAAAATATGTGGGCTTGAAGGGACCTATTAATTACAACAACACCACATTTAAGTTATAACAGAAATTTGTGGCACTTTCTTGAACAGCACAGTGATAGTAAAATGAATAGAATGGAAACAGCCAAGCACCTAAAAGTGTAATAACAAAGTAATCATAGATAATAAATGGATTCATGGTATGATGACAAATCCAGTCTTAACCAGCATAAAGACCGTCAATTACAAAGAAACAATGTTTGTGTTTCCTTGGTAATAACAAGGTAAATAAGTTATTCCTAGTTAACATGCTATTACAATCCTATTACCATGTTATACTGTGCTGTAAAGTGAAGTGCAACAACTGGTGAATACCTTGTATATTCAGATCTTTATGCTTGGTGAAAGAGGCTAGTGAAAGAGTTCATTGTCAAAATAAAAATCTATTTGGCTCAGTGTGTGTCAAAGTCCAGCCCTTGGCAAAACGGTTCCATTTGCTGGACACTTGCCTTGTAGATCTGTTTGTCCAGTGTCTCCACCACCACCATGTCCCCACTCTGGTCAATCCTGTAAACAGGAGACTGCAGTTTGACCCGGTCTCCCAGCTCCCTGGCCATGCACTCGCTGATCTGACTGGAGCCGCCCTCGAACTTCCTCTCCTGCAACAATGAATCAAAATGTGAACAAAAGGTTTATCCTTGGGACGTAGCCTCAGTCAGTGTGACAGTAAATAACACGTAGAACACATCCAGTACCAATACTATCAAATATCAGTGCAGTACTTTATAGTGTGGATTCTGGAAGTCTCACTTAGGGACTGGAAGATAAATAGAATACAACCTCTTATTTACATCCAAATTCCTAGAAATTGACGAAAAAGTAATTTGAAGAATAACTAAAGACTCATGGCAAAATATAAAAAGGCTACTAGCTTGTGTGTAACCTGGTCTTGTCTTAAGACATAAGACGAGAAGCTACTGAGAAGAGAGGTGAAATGTTCACAACTCACACAACTTGGTCCAGTTGACGATTTCACAAAAACCTTTACTACCCTGGCAAAGGTCAAACTCTTTGCATTGAACTCTTGCAGACAATTAGAAAAAAAAAGTGCTCATACAATAAAACTTTAGTAGGGATTTCCACCTACTTTTATTTTTAGAGGTCACTCAAAATGGTTTTCTTTTTTTTTCATTAAAAAGAAAAGCACTGTTTCTTTCAATAAGGATAACGTTAGATTTATCAGAAATACAATCTAGACATTGTTAATGTGGTAAAAGACTATTCTAGCTGGAAACTGGTGATTTTTAATGGAATACCTAGATGTACAAAGATCATCACTCAGTGTTCAAATAGTACATTGGGTTAGCTAATCGTGTTAAAGGCTAAAGGCAATCTAGAACAGCTGAGAACTGATGATTAGAGAAGCTATGAAACTGGCCTTTCTTTAAGCTATTCAGTATCTGCAGTGTCAGCATTTGTGAGTTTGATTATAATCTCAAAATGGCCAGAAAGAGGAATTTTCTTCTGAGACTCGATAGTTTATTCTTGGGGACAGCGGCGCAGGTGGTAGAGCTGGTCGGCTCATGAACAGAGGGTTGGGGATTCGAATCCCAGCTGAGAGTGTGAATGGGTGAGTGGCTCTTTACTGTAAAGCGCTTTGAGTGCCTAATATAGATGGAAAAAGTGCTATATAAATTGAGATTCTTGTTCTGAGAAATTAATGCTATTCCATATGAGATTTCTTGGAAATATATGGAGCCCCTGAAGTTCCCTAAAAGGAGAAAAAAAAATTGTATCCTGAAATAAATAATGTATTTATGTATAGTAGAGTAGAGTAATAAATGGTGCAGCAGTGGAAAGCATTAATTTGTTTTAAAAACTGGGGTTTATTCAGAAATGTCCATCTGCATTTGGTTTGTACATGTGGATATTTCCTACACATTAACATCAATTGTTATCATAATGATTCATTTTAGTATGTGCCCCTTCACGCCTCTACAAAGTTCAGTTGTTTGGTGATTATGTACTATACAGATTTACGAGGAAAAGACCGATGCAAGAACAGTGAGTGCTGCCACAACAGTGACTAAAATGGTCACATTGGCCTTTTACGTGTTGTTAGTGTCTGCTCCTGTCTCTTCTCCAGATCAAAAGCACATTGTGCACATTCCTTCATGGCATTTAGATCCATTTGCTCATCTGTGTGAGCAAAATTAAGCAATTGGTCCTGGCAGTGCTAGTCCGTGTTTGTCTTTTTTGATTAAAGACAAGTTTTTTTTTTCACCTTCCAACAGAAGACAGCTGTTCATAAGCCACTGAGCAGAAGAGCGGACCTCCCTGAAAGCTTGCAAGTAACGTCATGTCATATTCTTGTCAAATCACTTGTGCATGTCGATTTATCTTTGACACATATGTGGAGATGTGACAAAGATTAATTGACATGCACAACAACTCAAGTCCAGTGGGCTGTGGCTATGGCAACAGGAGCAGGTTCCTAAGCCCAGCCAAAAAAACAGCCATTGTCAGTCTCAGAATTATGCAATGCTCATCTGAGGTTAAGTAAGGTTTCCTTCCACCACCTGAAATCAGGGAAAAAGGCCATTTAGCTCTAGCTACTTCTATTGGGAAGGCGTATTTAGAGTCGTAAAATGTGCTTTAGAAACAAAGTGGATTGGATTGTTTATCTGCAAGAATACGAAGAAAGTGCTTCAAAGGGTCCGTGGGAAAAAAGGCAAAAAAAAACAGGTTCTCTTCAAAGACTGGGCACGATACTGTAGAACAGGTTTGCATGTGAAACGCGTAAGCTGTCGATTCCAATAAAGGACTTTGAACAGACCTTTTTTAATGTTTTTTTGTTGTTGTTTGTCTGTGCAAATGTTGAGCTGATTGCCCCTCTTTTCCAATGTGTTTTTTATACAGAAAAAGGCAAATAATGAACAGACATTTGCTTTTACAGTACTTCAGCAGCAGTCTCATTCTAAGTATTCTTTGACTAATACATCATTTTATCTCTGGCTTTGACGCACCTGCCCGCCGTTGGTGGTGGAGAAAATCCTCATTGTTCCTCCACACTGTCGGACGTACCACAGGAACCACAGCGCCGACACCTCGTGGGGCTCCGACGTCACATTCACATTGACAAACAGTTTGACGAAGCGACGGGCAGCGCTGGAAAGAAGCAAAAGGATTAAAGCTAACTTTAATTTTATACCCCCATAAATAATATTGGTTTGGTTAGGGCATGGTAAGAACGGTATATTATGTTTTTACAAGTCACACTGTTAAGTTGTGATGTCTTTGTTTACAGTTTTACAAAATAAAAGTTTATGATATGTTGGCTTTGGTTTTATCAATTTATCAGAATAAAATGAAACAACAACAAAATAAAATTACAAGCCAAAATAGAAAAAAAATCTACCAACATTTGACTTGTTAGCTAACATGCGTAAATAGTTTAGCAAAATCCTACATATTAAAATATATTACTATAGGTCATAGAAAGTGAATTTTCCAACTTCAAGACGACGTTACAAAGCACATGGCTCTAATGTGCCACAACAGATGGTTTGAATGTTTTAAATGAGTCTTTTAATCTCTTAAAACCCACCTGAACCGAGAACATTTTCTCCAGTTTGGCTTTACCCAAATCTAAAGGCTTCTTGAAAAAGGCATCAAAATAGCGTTGAAAACAAGGATGAAAACGCAACAAAAAAGCTACAAAAGAACAACAAAACAGTAATGAAAAAAGCAACAAAAAACAAGGAAAACACGTCCAAAACTCGACAACAAACACACCAACAACGCAACAAAAAAAGTTACAATCAGTTTCATAGGCCTTTGTTTTTAAATGAGGCATTACACTGTTGCTCTCCTGTTGAGAAGCTTTTAGATTTGGGTAAAGACGAACTGGAGAAAATGCATTGTGTAAAGGCCGGGATTAAGAGGTTAAAAGCAATCTAAAAGGTGCAGGTCTCTACAAGCCTCCAGGATCAGTTGTTGAGAAGGTTTTCACTGCTGACGGATCCTCTCACCAGAAAATCAACCAAAACCATTGATCCTGGAGGCTTGTAGAGACCACTGTGATCGAAAGTAAAAAGGCACCATGCTGACCACTCAACAAGGTCAAATACACACAAAGTTAACTTTAAACACGGTATATATTTTGTGATGTACCTGGTCCAGCATAATTTGTCTATGAGCTGTTGCATAGTAATTTTGTCCCACTCCGCTGCACGAGGGGCTCTCCACGGGGCCTCTCTGGGAATCTAAAACACACATACAATACAATATAAAGATGTGACAGAGTAGTCAAATATTCACTCTGAGACCATTGACAATTTGATCTACCTCTTTTCCCATTTCGTCCATTGTCCTGAAGAAGTTGTTGAAGTCCATATGAACAAATGGATTCCATGAGGGAGGGAAGGAGCCTTTGAACGGGTAGGCTTTTCCCTTATGAGAGAAACAGAACATAAATAGTACACAGACATACTGCAGTAGTATGCACTTACAATGAAATGGGGCATTTGGGCTAGAACCATGATGCCATTATGTGAATGCATTTTTCTTTGGCAGAGGGAGAAAACTTAGCTGCATGGTCAAAGTTGTGCAAGTTACCAAAGACGTTAATACTTTCAAGAAGAAACAAACTAGAAAGGAAGAACAATGGCTGCTCAAACAGGATAGACGCATATCTTAAATAATTATATCAACCAGGACATGACATTTAGCTGGTGAAATGTTCTGTCATTCTTTATAGCAACAGCAACAGTCTTTCTATCCTAACAAAGAGAAAGTAAGCAAACAATGTCCAGCTCTACGCAGACGATGCTGTAATTTTCGTGCAAGCCAAATCTACACAAGAAGTTTCAAAATTGTTAACATCTGCCATGACCGATGTCCATGTTTACAACTTAACAAAAAGAAAACAGTCGTATGAAGTTCAGTAAAAAAGCAACTGATTTAAAACAGTCCTGTGAACACTTTTAGTTGTTACTGCATTTATTGTTGTCACATTATGTTAATTGTAAATTGTGTATGTGCTGCCTGCCTAGGGACTTCAGATGGAAACTAGCATCCCTGCTATAATCTGGCATATTTACAGTGCTAATGTGCAACTGTTCATCAATATGCATTGTCCCTATCAAATAAATAAATAAACAAAAAACATGTCTTGTGTCATCA
The DNA here is from genome assembly GCF_951799975.1 of Gobius niger. Lineage (NCBI taxonomy): Eukaryota > Metazoa > Chordata > Actinopteri > Gobiiformes > Gobiidae > Gobius > Gobius niger. The sequence goes on from NC_136860.1 coordinate 22,411,000, forward strand.
CATGATTAATGTTACAAGGATGTGCCTCTAGCATTGAGCTCAAACATAAAAGTGACTCAGCCCAACTGCATGTTAGACTTACAATGAGTACTTGACAACTTCAACATTACTAGCAAGTTACTTCTTTCCATAACTAATAAGTCCTTCTTTTGCTGACAACCATCATTGTACACTGTTACACATACTATATGCCTCAAGTGCTCGACTTGTTTATTCACTCTTACTCAGATACATTCAATCATAGCCTGTCTGGAACGTTTCCAATTGTTAATGTATCATTCACAAGGCTTCATTGTCTCATCCGTGTCTTGAAACCTTGGCATGATTTTACATTGTATAAAGTAAATCAATTACACTGACCACCTTTCTGATGGATTCTTTTTCTTTACAAAGAAAACTCGAGACTTATTTTTATTCTACAAAACATTGGTCTGTGCATTTAAGGTTAAGGTGAAGGCATATGACCTATCCTTCAATGATCAGGATTAACTAGCTGAAATCTTGATTGCAAAATACAGTATATGTTGCAAATCTAATTGCAATGGCAATACATGTTCGGAAAATTCCAATCCAAAAGAAAGGCCCCATTCGCACCGGGAATCAAACCAAGGACCTTCATACTGTGCGGTGAGAGTATTGCCATTCAGCCACCATGCTGTCTTTGACACTCTCTAAAAATGCTGATATGCACGCCACTGTTGCCACATGCCGTAAAGGTGCATTATGCAACTTTTGATGCGAAAAAAGACGCTGTATGAGTGGTTAGCATGGCGTCTTTAATGTCGATCACTCTGCCTTCTACAACGCTTGCTCCAGGATCAATTGGTTTGTAGGGTCCGTCAGCAGTGAAAACCTTCCGAACAATTAATCCTGGAGCGTTCTAGAGACCGATGTGATTGAAAGTAAGGGCGCCATGGTGATCACTCATAAATATCATCAAATATGCAAAATGCAGCTTTAATATTTTATTGACTAAGTTCAAGAGCAGGACCATGCCTCAACCAACCTTGCTCCTCTTCCTAACCATGCCTGTAATTACCCGGATGGCCTATTTGTACCAGCCATGCCCATTCAACAATGTTTGTTCAGGGCTGAAAACGAACTAAATTCTGCGAAGTGCTCTCTACTAGTAAACTCACCTACCTACAATAACCCCTTATGGAGGCCTGCCTCAAAGGGGAGGGTGTGCTAAAGTACAGTAGCTCTGAACTGGCCGGAGCACAACAGGTCTGTCTCCATGGTGACAGTGGTGAAGTGAATGCAGAGCCGTGGAGGGGAGGGGCAAGCAGCATCTGTTTCCACATCAGCTAACAATATCAGCAGCCTTCAAGGAGAAAGTCCAAACATGACATTATCTCAAGACACTGGAAAAGCCCGGGAGAGACCAGGTGCTACACAGTCCACGGCACATAGACAGATAGACTTTATTGCCTTTTCAAAAGAAACATTAATGATTAACAAACAAACACATTTAGGTAGCTTTCTAATTGTGACAATCCTTAGAAGGGAAAAAGACACAAGGAAAGTTTCTGCATTACCATGAAACAGATACGAATCCTTTGTTGTACATGCATTAATAATAAAATGGGCTGAACATTAAGTAAAAATACATTTACAGCATACGATTTACGCCGAACCTAATTTTATCCATGATTTTGGTACTTTTATTACCTCTGTCTGGGGCGACTAGCTAATTTTGACATCAAGTTGTTTTCACACTTCTACATTCAAAGATACAAAGATGCAAACATGCCTGACATCGCGTCTGCGGAGTGGTCACTATCCAAGCTCTTTTCCGATCGCTGATAACAGTAAAGTATTTAATCAGTCTGCCTGCATCGGCGATAAGGATACACCTTATTAATGAAAGCAGTGCTGAGAGCTGCAGCTGCCTGTTAGCCAGTAGTTTGCTGATAAGGGAAACCAGCACTGGCTTTTTGGATTACTATCTCCCATAGAAAAGCTGATTAACCGTGCAGCTCTCTTGAATGCTGGCTCTAATTACACAATAGTTTTAGCGCACATGCTGAGCTGACTTTACTCCCACTACTGTCATGCTGATGCATAAAGCCAACGAGTTTATGAATGACATTTTTAGAAGTTGATCAAGATTGCATTTAAATGTGAGTATGCATGTACAAAGTATTATTATTATTAGTATCAAGTAAGTGAACTGACTTGACTTTTTGAGTAAATAACAAAACAAAAAGCAAATTTCCATTTTTTCCACCAAATTGTTTTCCATGTCTCAACAGTTCTCCATGTAGCCTCCTCAGCTAAACCCTATTTCCAGTCTAAACTATAGCACTGTTATTTGGGTCCAATCTGTGGTGGACCCCGCTGCCATGGAAACGTGCCAATAAGCCGGAGTGGCATGTAACGCCTGTGTGGATCTTACGGAGATAGTAGCCAAGGAGACACCCACAGGTGTTCTTATGGATGCAGATATGGGCCGTGCCTGTATGTCACATCAACAAAGACATCCTTGTGTTGGTTTTACGACATCACAGCTTAAAACGAAGGTCAAGTCTGAAGTGTTTGTATCTCCTTTCCTTTTGGCATTTACCCACAGCAAATCCAACCCTTAACAATATCCCTCAGCGCAAATTACGATGCATACAACTTTACTTATTATTTACTAGAAGATACTTTTGTTGGAGAGCTTAACACAAGGAACTACACGGCCACAAGTGCAAGCAGCTGTTGAGTATACATCTCCACAAACAAGATATAGTGGTGTCTGTCTTCTCTGTCCACAGACCTGTCTTGCTCAGAAGTAAGCAGAAAATGAAATTACAGAAGTGCCTCGGGCAAAGATTAGAATCTCCAGTTGCTAATTCCCAAGAGACGACGATGTTTCTACGTAGCACAAACTTTCCGTTGGGTAGTTTCTCTCTATATTCTGCCTTTTGAAACATACTGCAGGTCATTACTTAAAAAAAAAAATCACAGGACGTCACGTTACCAGCTGACGTACGCCTCCATGCTCATGGCTCCAATCATTAAATCACACAAAAGAAAGTGTGTGCGCCAAAATGTTAGTATAATTTCAAGTACATTGCATTTAATCATCTGGATGAGGTGATGTGATCGAAGAGCAACTCACTGGAGGCGCAGCTGGTGTTCAAGTGTTTTAATGTAAACAATAAACCCAGTCTTTTACATTTTATATTCTCCATTTATGATGGAATGTACCACTTTTTCCAGAAAACATAGCGTTGCCTTTTTGTTTTGCTTTAACTTTGTACTCACGTTGACATAATGCACCAGCTTTTCCCTCTCGTTCACTTTGTAGGTTTTGACGCCGTACTCTTTGGCCAGTCGCAGGATCCGGTTCTGAGTTGGACCGACGTAAGCCCCGCCCAAATCGACCCACTTTGCCTGTTTATTCTGCACACAAAAAGTAAACATTCACAGCTATTGAAAGTTTTCTAAATTATACTTAATTATGACACTTTTTTTTTTTTTAACATCTGCACACCTGCACAGTGAAGGTCCGCCCCCCTACGCGGTCCCGGGCTTCCAGCACCACAGGGCTCAGTCCATTGGCCTTCAACAGCTTCGCCGCACTCAACCCTGCACAAAGGCAAACGAGGACATAAGTCAGACTTTTTATTGCGCCTGTAGCAAACAGTTCAACATTGTGTCGCAATAAGTCAGGACAAAGGGGAGTACAGATCCAGATAGAACCGACTGGGTGAGATGAAAGGGATTATATGACACTCAACTTTGGGTGCATTTTATTCTTAAGCTCTATAACTGCAGAAAAATAAAGATAGAAATAAGTTATTTTGTATTATGAAATCACATAAAAAGCAACAGAAATGTGAAAAAACAATCCCACATCCAATGCCCTCTCCAAATCAAAATGATAAGAAATGAAACAGAATTAAGGCCTGAGCAATGAGAAGATTTGCAAAAAAACAATAACTTTTGCCTATGCGTGACTACAATATTACAATGATTGCATTTCCATAAATATATTCTTTCTCATTTGCCACTAGTGCAGAAGTCACAGGTATACTTGCTGCATCATCATATCCGATTCTATCCTTTAAGACCTTACCACCTCTTACCAAGTATTTTCATCAAGCATATAGGCTTTACATTTTGACCACACTATTTGATCTAAAACGTTAATAGATACAATTAAACACCCCCTTTGGCAAGAGCCGCGCTAATGAGGATTCAGTTTCAGCTCTTGAGGTGTGTATCAGACTCCAGAGGTCACTCAGTATCTGTCACAAGGGATCCAAGGAAGGTGAAGCAGCGACAGCTCATTTACATGAGGAGTGAAAGCCAGTCCATGTGGCCATGATACTTGTATAGCTGCAGAGTTTTATATTTCTTTTCTTATTAACATTACAATACCACTGTGATGCACATAAGAATAGCAGGGAGAATTGTGTGAATGCAAGGAACAGCCCTAGAAAGAGTAGCTTAAGAGATTAGAGCACAACTTACACACAGACACCACCGCTCCATACTGTGTCCTGGGGCAGCCATAACTTTAATCCAATAAGACATAGCATAAATGCACTTAACCATGAACACAAACACACAGCAGAGTGGAGTGCAGCATATGGCCAAGTGGCACTGGTTTATGTCAGATTTTAAAGCTTCAATATAAGGAAACTCAAAAGACGCATGCCATAAAATAAACATGAAGAGATGAGCCATAATCCAGTTTACATACTGATTTGATCATAATTTTGCATTATTGCATATAAATGTTTTGCTCTTGAGAGGATACATATGACAACATTTCGATTGTGTAGTTTGTGTGGTATTTCAGTGGACGGCAGGGGTTTGCAGTATTTCTGCTCGTGCACCAAGTCAGACTCACGGCGGGTACTCACATCTGTGCAAATGTTTTCATAGCCTACGCTCTAAATTCCCTCCAAGCCTTACCCCAGCTTCTGTACCCTCTCCTCCCAAATCCTGCTAAGCTCTACAGATGTCGGAAACATTTACATAATTTTAGTTTCGTTTTTGTAGCATTATTCAGGGTTCTGTCTGACACTGAGTGGGAATCCTGCAGCTTGCCTAGAATTAGTTGAAGCACTAGCCCAAAGCCTGGGAGCATCCGGAGGCTACAGAAAGACAAGAGGCATCTTAAACATTTTCAATACTTAACTGTAATATGATTGTTAATAAAATAGCAGCCTCAAGTGTTTTGCAAAAACTTGTTGATATCGCTAATAACTATTTCCTGTTGACTTATAAGTTACATAACAGAACCACACACTGCGAGGTAAAATTTCTATCTTTCAGTGGAAAATATTGTATCTGCAGCCATCATGAATGTTCAAAACACTGATTAGTCCAAAACAATGGGGCACTGAGCCTTACAAATCTCGCATTCAACAGATGCTATTACCTGCGCTCGTCTCAAAGGTCAGCCTGTCTCAGGAAACAAAGAGTATCTGTCTCTGCTGTTTATGCCCAGAGCCATCTCTGCACAGAGGCTTGCTCTCAGCCTTGATCCACAATTGGGCTAATTAAGAAATATTGTTCATGTTCTCTAGGAAATGAAACACAATGATGCAGATGCAATGATGACAGAGCAAAAACTAAAAACAGAAGCTAAGAGTTTCTTCTGAGGAACAAGAGACTGCATATAGCATTTCATCCTCTGGCACTCAATGGTCAATGATAAAAGTGTATGGGAAACTAAAGTCGCTAAACTGCTGTTATAAATGTATTTACAACAGTTACCAAGAAGAAAAGAAATGAATGAAAACAACAACACAATTGTTTTATCTTGTACTGATAATCTGAAGGCTACATACTCAAAGTACATAGTACAAAGTTTCAAAGTTCCTTGAGGCAATGGTGAAAAGGGCAGTCTGTTGAAACAATTTAAAAATCAAAGCGACATAAAAACACTCTTTTCTCTTTGGACAGTTAATTGTGATTTATCTATTTCATGCGCCCTTAACCACAAAAAGTCCATCTGCCACTGACGGTGCATTCAAATCACCTTTTTGCTCTGCTAATGCGTTTAGATCACTTGTTTTTCCACAGCTCCTTGGGGGCAGGAGATGACCTAAATGTCCGGTCCATGTGAGATATTTCAAAGGCCTAATACAACAGACAGTGTTGCTTGATATTTACATGATTTGGAAACATGTGCATCACTTTTGGACACCGCCAAACGCGCTTACGCTTCAATGCCCACATCAGAAGACATACTTCGTTTCATCCTTGGTGCGAGAAAATGAGCGGAGACGGGTTTCCTTGACGACAGGGTAAAGCTGTTTTGGCAGAAGTAACTGCATTTGTGTGAACTGGGCCTCGGCTAAATCTCTGTGTGCTCTGTTTATGTACTGTGAATTTGACGTGATCAAACACTAACAAAGCTTCACTAAAACATGTAAACACAGAGCATGTTACACACTGAACATCTGCACACTATTTACAAGGACTTTAAAAACGCATGAAAGCCACTGTATTCCTATTAGTGGCATCTGGCAGTGGTGTCCTGACTTGAACTATGGATTGTCTAGTTCAAAAGCTAAAGTCCAAAGACCCAGCACAATGAAAAAAATAGTGTGTTTTTTTTCATAATGATCCCAATTTGCATCCTCTCCTGCCAAAACAATGGGTTAACTGGCCAAAAAAAAAAGTTTTAACAATGAGTTAAGTGATACGTAGAGCATTTCAGCGCTTCTACGAGATTGTCCTTCTCAAAGACAGACCTGTCGATGCCACACAGGTGACCATGTGTGACATTTCACTTGCTTTGAAAGCCTGCGGTGAGTGTACGTGCATCTATGTCCTCCGTCACCTCGGCAAAATGGCTGTTTCCCAAAGAACACAAACAAAGAATCCAATAGCACCTGAGTGACAAGTGGGCCACTTGAATCAGGATTTTATAGGCTCCATATTGATCTGCTGTCTGAGACATTTACAAGACACACAGCAATCGCATTTCGTGCTCCTCTTCTCTGCTCGCAGACACTGATTGGCTGTTTAGAGGCAACAAACCCCACAGACAATATTGACAAACCATTACCTGAATCCAGATGACCCCTGGGAGAACAGCAACAATGACATGATTATTAGCACACTACCCCAGGCCCAATACAGACTGGGGAAATTAAAAGATAACATTATTTTATGAGGGATATTGGGCTTGACAAATGTGATTTCACAGTCCTTTAGTCAGCTGCAAATAGATTTTCAGGAGACACTTAATGCATTCAAATCAGCCATATGCCACTGTTCAAATCTGCTCTGTTAACACACCTCCAGAGCACCTGTCTGTGTTTCTAGCATCTCATACGTATCTACATTATATGTTATATATGTGTGTATATATGCATGTGTTTATGTATATATGTTGTGCTTATGTATATATATATTCATAATGTATACATGAACACAGAAATAGGTATACATATATAGATGCATGTGTGTATGTGTAAACTTTGTACATTGAGTGCCAACCTTTTTCGTTATATCTGTGATGAAGGGTTATACTAGAAAAGGTATTGTCTTGTATGCATTATGTTACACCAGTGGTTCTCAAACATCTCGCACCAAGTACCTTTCAAAACACTTGACCCTTGAAGCACCTTCATGATGTGTTTAAAAATAATCACAATAATCACAATAATCATGTAAAATTAACCTAAAAATTGTTTAAATTGTGTCTAGTGGCATAAATTGGTGACTGGCTCATTACTTTGGAGCGCTTTTGGACCTAAGGGGGGTGGAAGGTGCTGTATGCCATTTACCATAAAAAACACAGTTTGGGAACCACTGTATTCCTTCGATAATAGGTGGGGAGGTGAAATATGAGAGCTAGTGTGTGTGTGTATGTGAGTGAGTGTGTGTGTGTGTGTGTGCGTTAAGGTTTTGTTTATTATTATTATTCAATTTGTATTGTATTATTATTACTGTTATCATTTTGTTTGATTTGATTGCATCTACTCTGCTGTTTTCTGTTCTATTTTTCTTGGACATTTTTAGGACCCCCATGAAAACGAGATGATTCATCTCTTGGGGCCGATCCTCTAATAAAATGTTCATAAATAAATAAATAAATAAATATGTTTGCACTGTTACGGCATGGCAAATACTGACAGGAAAAGGGACGCAGATTTATACAGTTTCTTTTCTCCGCGTAGTAGGGCCCAACTGATGTGGATTTTGGGGGTTCGATACCAAAACCGATATGACATTGGCATGGCCGATAGCCGACAGATATTTAAGTAATTTAATTTGACATTCTTTAAAATCTCTCAATTAACCTATAGTTGAACATTTATATTATAGTAAAGGTTTCAATCATATAAACATTATGTAAATAAATCTAATAGAGATCACCAGGGTTTTCTAAGGCCGATGTGCACCCCTGATATTTTTGGCCAAATCTTTTGAAATGTCTCGTCTATAATCCTGTGTATGATGCTTCTAAACGTGTCAGTGTTGAATCATGACAGCAGGGGGCGCTGTATAGACCCTTTAATTGTTTGTAAACATTCCAGGCTTATCTGGAGGCAGGAAGTGAGATTCCTATCTATTTCCATTGTAGATGTTGTCATAGTAACGATAAAAAATGTCTAACTGTTTTTGGAAATATCAGATAAACCTTATTTTATCGTCTAAAATGTCGTTCCTCTTGTTCTTGCGCCTTAAGTCACAACAGGACCACATTTTTACATTGTAGTTTTACACTTATAATCACTAGTTTTAGCTTAATCTTATTTCTCTTGATCACTTCCTGCCTCCAGCTGATGTCACTGAAGCGTCTATATTCATGTTTAGGTACTTCAGAGAGAGCTTGTTTGGAAGACAAAAATCAGTAGTTTCCAAAACATAAAAGTGTAAGTAAAGCCAATGTTGGCCAAGAGTACCAATTAAGAGAATTAAGACAACTTTCTTTTCTTTTAAGTTGATGAGAGCATCCGAGCGATCCAGACAAGCAGAAAATGCACTCCACTCACAGAGGCCCCACATGGTCCTGGTGTTGAACCCAGTCCTTCTGTCTGTGAGACAAGGACTAATCACTCAGCCTCCGTTTCTATACGAGGCTCTCACACTCCCAGCAAGCAGAGAAAATTACAGGAGAGCTCTCCACCTAATGATTATAATGTGACAGTTCAGCTGACAGTTGGGCTGTTTCTCAGCTGGACCAGAAACTGCCGCTCCAGGACTGTCGGGATGTTGCTATAGTGACAATGTTCATCATTATCATCAACAAGTTCACTGCTGACATGACAAAGGGGTTCAATGTATTAATGATTAACGTGTTACCTACTTCAAGTCAATGTCGAACTTCACTGTACAGACACTCTGCTGTCTTTTTTCTGTTTTTTCTTGTAATACAATTAGTTAGAAATTAAAATTAAAATGAATGAGTTCAAAAAGATTCTTGAAATCAATCTGAATAATTGACATGATTGATCAAGCTTCTCTGCAGATCACAGGTCACGATGCAAAAATAATACAGTGAAATACAGCTCCACACACAAACACACCACAGTTACCTTAACTCTTTTCACTGTTGACCCATAACTTGATAAACACAAACACTGAGGCAAATATGCAACCGTGACCATTGAGATATACTGCATTATGAGACAGACAAATCATGCATTGATGAGGCTCATTTGGCCTTTCAAAACTACAATTACGTCTTTCTTCTCGCCAGATCACTGCAGTATTTTTCATATTTTCCAGACTCTCCAATGCTACGCTGAGATTTGGCGTGGAAAAGTACAGTCCACGAATCAACCAGAAATCTCTACAGAAATACACTCAAAAAAGCCTTTAGTTCATATGATTCTTCTTCCTCGTTTTTGTTTTATTTGTGCAGATTCCTCACATTGAAATGTATATGGACAAACACTGGCTCCTTCTTCCTCTCCGCACACCTCCCCCTTTGCTCTGCGGCCTGTGTGTGACTATTTGCTTTGATAGGTGCCTGTCACAAGCGCTTAATGTTTTCTTGTAAGGAGCTGGCTGCCCCCGCAAGGGTCACCGCGTTACTGGTGCTGGCTGTGGGCACAAAGATGACAATTACATTTGCAGGAAACAGCATAAATGTGTCAGACGACGGGAAAACACAGAATTATATCAAATAAATAAATAAGATGTGCTGTGTTTTTGTAGTAAGACTAAGCAAGCTCTGGTGGCACTTTACTTTACAGCACAGTAATAACATGGTAATCAGATGGAAACAGCAATAGTAACTAAAACAAACAAAAATGGAGTTCTCAGATATCCAGGTAATAATGCAAAGTCTGATAAATATTCTCGAAACAGACAATGGACATGAGTCGACTTTGACACCTTGTGGGAAACTCAAACCCCACCCCATTGGTCCACGAGGAAGCGATTTTTTTTTTTGTGGTAATTTTTTGGATAGTGTAGTATTTTTTTAGAATGTTATTTATGTCAATTAAAATGAAAGTGACAAACCTATCGAGCACAGTACAGACAACCTATGCAGTACTGCCTTGCCTACACTGTGCACAAGGAGAATAAAGGTCACAGAATGATGCCCTCTGATTGGATAAGGCGGCACAAAACCAAATAACAATCGTACAACCACTCACTGAACATAAACATTAACCAATAGGTCCAAATTGCAACTGTACAGATAATGACTTTACGTAGAACTTAGGTAATTAAATGGTTACACATTAGTCATTCTACTTTACATCATGGTAATAAAACGTAATCATTTATGGATAATCAAAACTATAACCCTAAACAGCGTCGCAAAACATGATTGCCATGTTATTCTGTGTTCTCTCATCTCATGATTGGAAATCTCCACTCGAAGCCAGGAAAAGCTAACGGTTAACTGGGAACTTTCGCATAGAAGAAATGATTTAATTAAGGATCCACAGAGATTGGTGTTTGACAGTTTGATTAAATTAACTTATCCCAGGTATTAGTTCTCAGTGATTAATTCTCAGTGATTAGTTCTCGGTGATTAGCTTTTCGATAATATCAGATATTTGAAGGACTTCTTAAAAAAAAAAAATGTCACAACATAGAAAAAGCAAAGCCTACTCTTTCTCATAGGAAAAAGCAATTTACCTATTGCAAATTGGACCACTGGGAAAGAAATACTGTACCCTATCACCTAGAGCAGTGGTTCTCAACCTGGGGGTCCACAAATTTGGGGGGTCGCCAGATCATTTAGATAAAATATACATATTTTCATTAGCATATAATCTGATGTTTTATTGTTGCATGTGTCACGTGCATGTCCATTATTTGATCGTAGTTTGATGAATTTTATCTCAGCCATTTGTTTTTTTCTTTGTTTTTTTAAGAATTATGTAGGCAAATGTTCCTATTTTTCACGGTAAGACCCGGACGAGGGGTCACAAACCCCTTTACCTGTTATAATGGGGGTCGTGGCTCCAAAAGGTTGAGAACCACTGACCTAGAGGAACAGACACATTGAGCAAATAGTGGTTCCTGTCAAGTTCTCCAAAAAGGTGTATACACCCAATTTCAGCAAAGAAACAACTGCCCTGTTGTTAGAGTTTTCCATCTGTCATGGTTTGTCCTACATGTGACAAACCTTATCGGAACTGATTGCTCCTCTGTACCTTCAGATAAATGTTACAAAGGCTTATTCCAAAGTTGTCATTGAAAAATAGCATAGAGTGAAGTTGTGTAAATGCGGGGTGACTCTGTTGCACCTCAGAAACCAGCCCATCTGCAGATACCCCACTCATCCATGTCCCTGCACAAAATTAATGCACGGGGGGGGACCAGAGAGAACCAGCGGAACTCGAAAGTAATGGAGGAGCACATGAAAAAAGGACAAATGATCTGTGAGAGAGGGTGTTGCGTAATACCCTAACAAACTGATGATTAGCGGCCACTTAACGGGCTGTGCTGCAGACGGGGTTAGGAGGTGGTCAGCGCAGGCTCACGGAAGACACGACCAGCGAGGACACAGACAGGCACAAGTCTGACAAAGGCAGGGTGTTCATGCATTTCGTTGCCAAAGTCAAATATACGCGTATTTCGTGCAGTTGGCGCGCGGTCAAAAACACCTTACACAACGCGACCCTTTCACGGCAGCAGAGCAGACAGTAGTAAAAGATGCATCATCAGCGCATCTGCTCGAGTTCTCCGCGCGGAATAACCCGAGTAAAGTTTCATGCCGTATGTCGCTTACCCGATATGCCTCCGCCGACCACTACGACATCGTACGTGTTGTTGGGTGCAGTCATGGTTGTCCTGCCGCTCGGTGTGTTCACTCCCCCCGCTTTGGCCGTGTCCACCGCCCGCTGATGAACGCAGGGCGAGCGGACAGCGCATCTGTATTAAAAGCGCCGACCAACCCACGCACGAGGCCCCGCCCACTGGAGGAAGTACCGCGGTTTACCCAATTTAATTTAAAGCAGTACTAAGTAACGTGTTTACCTTAATAAATCCTTTCCGTAGTCCCTGTGGGGGTAATACAAGTGTTTATGGGATGATTGGAGGGTCTTTCATCTCCCCCAGGTGTCTCTGGCCAGAAAACCATGTTTGCAACTTGACTGCCACCGGTCCGGAGAAAGCCATACACACTAATGGAATCACGAAGAAGAAGCTAACAGGCTAACGGGCAAAGCTAACTGCGGGCTAACGTCACTTTAAACAGTATTTACAGCCAAGTTTGAGTGAAAAAAAAATATTTCCGTTGTATAATTGGATGCACAGTAACCCTCTCTCCCTTCGCCTTTCCTGTCAGTATTTACTCTCCAAGACAATTAATAAGTTAAAAAATCGTAACTTGCTACGACACCTGCAGTTGCGCTTATGGCCTCTAGGGGGAAGAGTTACTTAGTACTGCTTTAACCCACGCTCCAGCAACGGCAGTGAGTATAGTTTATCAATCATGTATTACTACTATAAAACGTTTTTCACGAACCTTCAGGAAAGATCAAAGTCTTACCTATCCACTATATATTGTAGGGTACAAGTAGTGCCAAAGCTGCGTGAGTTAACTAGCAGCAGGGGCGGACTGGGACTGAAAACCGGCCCTGAACTCTGACCAGCCTGGCCCAAATCAGCGTAAATGCGACACTTCCACAAAGACGTTTTTTAACCTCTTACCCCCGTCACGCTGTCGCTGCGTTTTCGTCACATTTTTGTTATTTCATTACTTTTTTTGTGTTTTTTTTTCTGTATTTTTGTCTTGTTTTCGCCATATTTTTTGTCACTTTTTAGTTGCTTTTCCAGCACATTTTTGTTCTGTTTTCATCCTCGTTTTCATCACTATTTTGATGCTTGTCTTCTAAGCTTTTAGATGTAGGTAAAGTTTGTTAAGGCAGGGGCGGACTGGGACTGAAAAACAGCCCTGGACTCTGACCAGCCTGGCCCAAATTAGCGTAATTGTGCACATCCACAAATACATATTTTAACTTCTAACCACCCGCCTTGCATTTTCCCCTGGTCGACTTTTTTTTATTTTTATCATCAGCAAAAAGACGGGAACGGTGGTCATAGAAACAGAAGCAAAATCATTAATATAAATAATAAATAATAATGGTCCCAAAATTGAACCTTGTGGTACACCATACTCCACGGAATTCCTTTTAGATTCATATTTTTTTTATACTGGGCTTTACCCAAATCTAAAAGCTTCTCAACTGGAGAGCAACAATGTAACGCCTCATTTGAAAGCTAAGACCTACAAAAGTGATGGAAACTTTTTGTCACGTCATTTTTGTCATATTTTTGTTGTTTTTTTCATCATTTTTTGTTCGTGTTTTTCTCATGTTTTCGTTGCCTTTTCATCACATTTTTTGTCACTTTTTTGTTGCTTTTCCAGCACATTTTTGTTTTGTTTTCATCCTCTTTTTCTCGCTATTTTGATGCTTTTCTTTTTAGCTTTTAGATTTGGGTAAAGCTCAGTTGAGGCGGGACTGGTGGCCCTTCTGTGCTCTTCCAGAATGGACATGTGGCCAGTCCGCCCCTGACTAGCAGCGAGCAAAATAGACCTGTCAATATATCAAATCAGAAGTTCGATATATTGAGGCAGGAACATATCGCGATAATACTCTAAACTAGCTATAAAGCATAACGATGACAGTAAACCTTTGTTCTAAAAGTGCATTAATCCAATGGTTCCCAATGTTTTTTGTCTTTCGCACCCCGTTGGCCTTTCATTAGTCAACCGTGTACCCCCTACCTCAAGGGTGCTACAGTTTATTTAGAAAGTAATTACTTAAAAGTGGTATTTGTAAGAAAAAGGACAATGTTGCAGTCAAAATAAGCCAAAAATTCTCCCAAAGTAACACATTTTACTGAAAAATATAGCTTTTCCTATAAAAAGTATGTTACATGTTCCCCTTATTTCAATCTGAAATAGTTCCAAGTACCCCCTGCTAGGTCCTCGAGTACACCCAGGGGTCCCCGTACCCCTGGTTGGGAAACACTGGATTAATCATATCCTAAAATTCACAAGCTGCAATAAATATGAAATATAATGTAACCGAATTTGGAGAAAGTACAAAAAAAACAGGGGGAAAAATGCTCATAAATGTGCAGACAATAAATATTGAGCCTAAGATGTTATCTGTTATTTATTGAACGATAAGTCGATATAGTAATTATCGTGTCAGCCATAGCTATACATTTGTACTTTGTTCAATATAGTGTTGATGTTTTATCTAACTAAAATGCTTGGAAGCAAAATTCTTAAAGGCACTATACCTGATTTTTTACTAGCAATGGAACAACATTTGCTTTGTCCTCCTTTATTGTAAACTCAGACATTTTGGGGGTGGGGGGGGGGGTGGGGGGGAACCCTGTGCATCGAATTAACAATTTGGAACAATTTTATGAACTTGCAGGCTTGTTTTCTTGCATTTCTGTGAAAGTCACTCTGAAAAGTGACCCTGCGAGTACTGAAATGTGCCTCCGAACTCGTCCCTGTGAAGAATTGAGATGCTACAAATATGTTAGGAAAGTTTGGAATAAATTTGGACCACAGCTAGCATTGTCATTTTGTGGTTTCCGCTTTCATTCTTTGTTATAAAAAAAAATCAGCCTTACTTTAAAATGTTGGAAACATACCAAATGGACATCCTGCACAGATGCCATGCACACAGCTAGCAAGTATACACTGCAATTCTCTGGCTTTGTTGCATTGTCACTCTGAAATTACTGTCAACTACTATTCCAACAATTTATACTATTTTCAAGATGCATGCATGAAAAGGATCTACAAACATCTTACACGAGAGGGAAAAAAAACATAATGTTCTGATCTGCAAACAGAGGAAGTGCTGGTGAGGCAATTGCACATGGATTAAATTGATCATTTTGAATTTGAACACTTGTTTGTGTGTGACAATCATTCTGCATCAGGGACATGTAAATCGTAGATACAAAGAGGGCATGCCAGGATTATCCGCAAGGCAAGGCAAGGAAAGGCAAGGCAAGGCAAGGCAGGCAAGTTTCAACAACAATTCATACACAGGTAGTTAAAAGTGCTTCACAGTTAGCCTACATAAAATGACAAGATGGAAGATAAGATAAATCTATAAAACATCCATTGAAAAAATAAAATAATAATTACAGTAAAAGCAAAGAGTGCAGACGAGTGCAGATGTTGTCAAATTCAAGGGAAGAACAAGAACTGTTTTCAGATCTGAGGAGTGTCACGTCCTCATGAAGGAGTGTCATGAGTTTCACGTCCTCGTGAAGCAATTGATATAATATATCAATTTGCTATTGGACGGAGTTCTTAGGTTGAGTCTGGCCTTGATCATGAAGTCTTTAACTTGTCTTCAAATCCCAGTTTACATCAAATGCTAATATTTAATTATTTGGAAAACCCAGTTTGATACCTGATGAAATTGCAGTTATAAAGCAATATTGTTTCAGGACTTTGACTCTTGCAATGACTGCAATATTTTTTCCTTTTTGTTACAGAGCAGTCCATCGTCTTCAGTTGTTATTGCCGCCTGGTGGTTAGTCGAGGTAAGTGCTACACATGTGCATTTGCACATACAGTAGATAAGCCGTCCTAGGCAGCGCTTATTGCGCCTATTGCCTAATGCCTAGGTAAACAAAAGCGTTGTCGTAATCCTAATCTGTATTTATTATAGGCTAATCCATACAGTGACCACATGCAGACAGGTCACAAGTGCACTGTGTTGCTTTGTTTGTCCCTATTTAATTTGCCTCTATATCTATTTAGTATCCATTTTACATGATTGACACATCAGAATCACACGTGAATTTAAATAAAATGATCAAAAACAATATACTGCTGTTTGATACACTGAGTGAAATTTGAGGGTCCTCTGTTTTCTGTCAGTTTGGGGGCGGCTAGATGAACGTTAATGTTCAAGGAAGCCCATGCAATCTGGCCTGGAGATCAGACTAGTTGCACTGACTTCCCATGTCATTCATATGTTTGAAAAACGTCTACTGGCTCAGACTCTTGGCGGTCCTCGCCCAGGACCATCTACAGTTTGTGTTTCAGCCCCATGTTGCTGTGGATGATATTGCCATCTACACATCTGCAGCAGCATATAAATGCTCTGTGAGGATCATGTTCTTTGATTTCTCTCACGTGATTAACACTATCCAGCCCTTTTTGATGAGTGAGAAATTGAGAATTGCTCAGGATGTGTGTCAACTCCTCCACTGTCTCCTGGATTACTGAATACTTGCAAACAAAATACTGACAGATCACCCTGACTGATACCGTGTTCATTAATGTAGGGGCTTCCCAGGGTGCTGTCCTGTCTACTTTCTTGTTCACTTTGTGCCTGATTTCCAATATGGAAAATCCTGCCAATATGTTTTTCTGTTCACTCCTTACAGGGTGGTTGGTAAGCTACATACGTAGCCACAGCGACACAAGCAATTTCCCTCATGGCCCCCATCCAGATACAGAATTTTTTAATTTAGGCAATGTTCCGTGTCGATCAATTCTGTGTGCTTTAATATCAATACTTTTTATTTTTAGGGTATGCATGTTGTGAGATGCAATGCTTGACAGTAGGGGGCAGCAAAAGGCTAAAAACATTTGTTCTGTTTTCATTCCTCACAGTCAGACCTCTCCTTGCTGAGCAGAGAGGGACACATTACAATGTATATGTACATTTTCAAAGTAAAGTAATTGATTTTAGATTTTATGCATTAAAAGGCTGATATAACTATCAAATGTTAATGTCACAACATTTTTGTTATTGTTATGATTGGATGATACCTTTAAGTTTATTCCATTACTAAAAGAAAACCAATGGTGCACGAGGTTTTTGTTATTGGTCCCAGGTATTATCTCTGTTAATTGAAGCAAAGCGAGACGTGGCATAATTTAATTTTTATTAACTTTTGGATTTTATATAATCTTGTCTGGACATATTAGGCTAATGATCATTTCCTTTGACTTGACTCTGGAAACCAAGTCATCTATATTTACTGTGGGTGTAACTGATTTCCCTTTTACTGATGTTCCAAAACCATCATCTGGTTAAGTTTATGGTTAGGATTTAGTTCAGGACCATCTTCTTGATTATGACAGTCCTTGGTCATCAGCAACACGAATTTAGATCAGCCATTGTGTGTCAACATAGGCCTTGTCACTGTGACTCGTATGCTGAATGTGTAGAACAACATAGAGCTATTGACTCTGCAGCCACATGGCCCGTTCTCCTCTCACGTCTGGCATCTTAATGCTTAACACGCAGATGTGAATTCCTTTTTAACAAGACTGCACCTATAGTGAGAGCCAATAAAAATCCCTCCTTTAGCATGAACTTTATGAAATGCTTGTATGGTTATGATTAGGAAAGATGAAGAATCACTGTGTGCGATGTCGACAGTATAAAGCCATAAAGGGAACATATGCACCCGTATGTCTAACACCTGGTGTATCAAAAGCTTAGATGCTATGTTTGCTTCTTTAATTACTAAATTCTCTCACACACCGCATTTAAGTACAGGCACAGTCAGCATCAATATGATATCCTTATGTCATGCTGACATAGTAGTTTCCCAAACAATTACACCCCTCGCCTCATGTCACTAAATGCCTGCCACAACTGAGTGTTCATGTGCAGATAAAGGAGCCACGCAGTGAGAGGAGACAGCTAAAAAAGGCCGATTAATCTCGCAACGTGAGGCTTTAAGTTCTTTATTAGGATCACATGTGCGGCGGGCGAGCGTGCTGTCAGTTGCAGTATGGATTGAAATGTCTACAGGAACAACGGGGCTTTCATCAGAAGGTAAAAACATGTGCACAGAGGTGTGCATGTGAATACGCAGAGCCCTTGAAAAATCTGAAAGACATCAAGTAGCTTGGATTTAATGCGCAATCGAATGACCACAAAAAGAAAAAAACTGCTATAGTTTAACATACATGTACAGTGACATTAATGGGACATCCAAATAGTTCTATCAAAGAAAATCCTGCCATTATGGAAAAACATTACTCTAAACCTGCCATTCAAATGTTTTATCCACCGCTTTCATCTTAAGGCAAACATTTCAGTTCAGGACTTTATAGGCAGACAGCACAATCTTATTTGTGCTGAATGTAGTTGGTTGTTGTTACCATTTGATATTTCAAAAAGGCAAGTACCACATGCTTGTTTTAAAATCTCAGTGTTGTGCGGTTTGTAGTTGAACAGTATCCAAGATCACATTAGGATAGAAATATTTTGGGAAGGATATGGTAAAGGACAGAAACACGAGACCAATGTTTATAGTTTAGTTTGTGTTATTGCACTTCTTGTTGCTCCTTGGTTTCTGGGGAACTTATGTTGTCGAGAAAACTGTGTGTGAACTGAAAGAACAAGCACTAATTGGAGTCAGTGCGAAGTAGAACGAGCGAAGTAGTTTTTGCCTCAATATTTCATTCACATTTCAGATATTGTAACAACCACAGATCCATAGGTAGCTCTTTCAAAACCCCAAAGATGAGAAAATGAACGTTTTTGACAACACGGGTCGGTATTTTTATTTTCAGAACATGACCTTTTCTATAAGTGGAAAGTCATAAAGGCATCTCTGACAGTAATGGATACAATGAATGAATAACTCTGCTGTGAGCATGTTCTACGGTCCATAAATACAGTTATATCAATGAAGATTTTTTTTTTTTCCTTTACATCAGTCCATATGGAGCTTGTGTCACATGTATCCAGTTCAACGCCACTGTTTTGAGTTTTCCCTATAACATCAAACACTAGAAGCAAATACACAAAAGCAGATTATAAATTCGCCAGTTATGCCTACACTTTCATTAATATTGACAGAAACATCACGGACATTCAACTGCAGCTCGCAACAGTCCATAGAAAGTCGATTCAACACCGGTCGGAGGCTGGCAAACCGTTCACGCGCTGTCTCCTTTCATCTGCGTCGCTTCCTGTTACACTTGCCTGCCTCTATATCTTTATTGCTCACCTGATGAGCTCGCCTGTCCGTGTCAGTCATGTTTTACACGGTGTGATCAAGGTCAACGGGGAGTCTGTAAAATATACTGTGCAAAGAAACTTGATGCAGGTGCTCCCTCTAAAGATCCACCACATGTCCTCTTTTTTTTCCCATGCTGCCTTTTTTTTTAACGAGCCATGTTGTTTTGTTGTCAAATACTTGGGTGGGATTTTTATGGCGAGATTTTTTGGGTAATGAGGTCCTCAATATGAGGTCCGCGAACAAGTGTGTTTTGAATTACAATGACCTCTGCAGTATGGAGCGCTTCTTTGGATTTTTTATTTTTTTTTGGTAGCGTCTGGCCTTGGTTTGCTGCAGGGAAACACAGCATTGGGTTTGTATTGATTGAAAGCAGACAATGAAGTTTCTAAATGATAGTATAGGAGAGAGGGTGGAGCGCATACTGAGTGGCGTTTCCAAGGTCTGCGGATCAATGGATTCAAAGTTCGGTGCAAAAGATCAGGCTGAAGATAGCGACACGCATCCTGTGGAGAGTGGAAGGGCCCAAGCTGCATTTGGAAAGCCTTTGCGAGGAAACTGGACGCTGCTCAGCTGCACTCCTCGCAGTTGCACGCCAGGATGTAGCGATATGTCGCCGTGATGCGCGTCCCGCCACTGCAGCGCAGTCTCACGGCCTTCAGCTTGGACGTGTGTGGACGGCAGCAGGAGCAGGTGCTTTTGAAGGGCTGTTTGAGCACCGAACTGAAGGAGATGAGCGGATCGGAGCGGGTCGTGTGGCTGCAGTGACCCTCGCAGCGAGCAAGCAACACCATCTGAAAGAGAGAACGCATTTTTGAACATGGATAAGATTCATGATGACATTACTGTAGAAAGGGTCACTACAGTGTGTGTGAAAAGGAGTGTTTGTTGAATGATTTGACCTTGCACCTGCTAAGAGAGAGATAGGACCAGAGAATGCAGTCACTCCTACAGTCTGTTGTGGCACAGTGCATCAAACTGTTTGAAGACCCGCTCCAAGACATGCCGGTTTCCTCTTTCAGTGGCTATAAGGTTGCCAATAAAGAAAAAAACTCAAGGGTTTTAACTCCTAGAACAGACTGAATGTTTCTGTGCATTGACCTGTTTCTTGGAAGGCATCTTGTGTCTATCAACAAACAAAAACTGGTGGTTGTTTACTGGACAGTTCGTCTCAGCAGCACTAATGGACTATAGAAGTCTTCCTTCCTTAACACCTGGATTTTCGCCCAAGTTTCAGGGTGGCAAAAGGATAACACATTTACCCATCTTGTAACATCTTTGCAGTCCATCATTCATTCGGATTTCTGCAGGTCAATGGAGTGTGAAAGGCCTGTTAGCATGACTCAAATTCATATAGAAAACCCCATCCTTCTCGACCCTGGCTCCGAGCTTAAGAAATGTTACCAGCGACAGGAAACATTTACTGCCCTCCAAGGTCTTCTCAAAGAGAGACATATAAAACGGCTAAGTTGACAGCTGTAATGACCACCAAGACTTTATCAGTTATTACACTGTCCACTCAAATGGATCCAATATGGAATCGTTCAAGGGTGTAATTTCAGCACTGCATTTCCGTAGGGCCAAAAATATGATTATGCTCTTCATCTTCCTAAACATTTTTTTTTGGTGTGAATTAGATGCTGTAGAAGAGTGGCAGCCAAGTCTGACCAAGCACGCTCATGCTCTTTGCAATTCAAACCAGGATGACCCATCAAGATAGACAAATCAGAAAAGAAAAGTATAAGTTTGTATAGAAAGCTCACTCATCAACTCATTTTACCCATAGAATATTTGAAATGTTGAATTCTTTATTTCTATGGTAACAGGCTTCTCATTTCATCACTTCGGAGCCATGGATAGACCTAAACAAGTCATCCAGGACTCCAGGCATTGAAAACATTGGGAACACTTCTTGTCTATCCTAAGGGACAATCTGAAGACCTAGACTAATCCTGAGGAACTTCTGCTGAGTTTGTTCACCGAGCACAACTCTGTGGTCTCTAAATGAAGGTATCAGGGCACTCTGTACACACTGAGAGCTCTCCTTAAGCCTGTCCAATCAGCTGACATAGAGCATCTCTGTGATCAGTGTTTACCCCACCGCACCACATGCCTCCGCGGGTCACCGCATTCCTTTCACCTCCCTCAACAGTCCCTGTGTCCCGTTCCTGTCAGCTGCTGCCTGTCCTGCCCACGGACCACTTCGACAAAAGCCTGTCTGGGGCCGAGGCAGGGACACCCAACCCCAACAGCAGCCATGTCGCCACGTTAAGTCCATTTGTCTTTGTCCCAGCTGAGGATCAAGCTGTCAAACGGTGACAGATTCCAGTTTGTGACATTGGCCCCGCTCTCCTCTGTCGGTTTCTTTTCCTCTGATCTGCTTTCATTCATGCCGGTCTCCTGGGGAAGTCCAATACCTTTTGTGGCACTTAAGCAGGGAAAGGTTTTGTTCGGCTATTATCTGAAGCTGCTGTTGTTTATTTGACTGGAGACATTTTGAAGAACACTTTTATTAATTGTGTCTACATTTTGTGCTCAATGGAAACCTATAGTGTATATATTTTATTATCTAAATGTTTTGAGTCTTGAGTTTTTTGTTTGTTTTTTGTACTTTTATTACGAGGAGCTATGTGAGCAGTTTGTTCTGTAGCCGTCACTGGACGCATTTTGTTATCCAATAAGAAAGAGCATTCATTCAGAGAAATATACAGCAAGTAGTATTCAAACTATGTCAAACATTCAATCTATTTGAATAAATGATGCATGCAATGTGTTTGGCAGATGTTGAGTTTTCGCTGTGGATTAGCGTGTGCTGTATATGGTCAGATCTCATACAGTGAAGTTACAGATGTAATATGCTAAGTGTCAGTCTGTTGGTTAAACTTGGCAGCATACTCCCGGCTCCCTCTGTCAGTTTGATAAGCCCTTCCTGCGCCAGGTCAGACTGTGAGCACTTATAGTCAAATTAATTATTATATAGAAAAACGTAGAAAGTCATTACTCAGGCAAAACAAATATCTGGGCTAAAGCAGCCGGAATGGAACGAAAACTGACAGTCTATTTTTAACAAAAACAATGACGTGCTTGGCTTTGGGCTTTAGACATCAGTCTGTTTGCATATTCGGTCGTTTGACAAATTAAGAAGGAACACGTCTCAAAACCATTAGGCCACTCTCCATATTTCCTTTCTGTGGCCCATTGTCTCTGGCAGTGGCAGACAGCGCAGGCCTGAGGTAGCCCGCATGCCTCGGCCAAGAGCTGTTCCCTGCTGAGACCGCAGCGTGGCCCCTGTCCAGCTGCACACACGTCCCGTCCACTCCCGATACATCCACAAAGTCTCAGGGAGGGACAGGGGGGAAAGAGGCATGGACCGACCAGAGAGGAGGGCACGCTGGGGACCGTAAGAGATAGGAGTCATACACGTATACGCACAGTCCTTAAGTCGAGAGCTGGAGGGAGGCTTTCTGGCAGAGTGAGTGCTGTGCATCTGTTTGGAACAGACCGGAGCCTTTGGACAAATTGAACAAATTACCTCTTCTCTCATTTGTCATTTCAGCTGTTACCTCAAACAACTTGTTGATAAAAGGAAGTTCACACCCAAGTTAAGTATTTAATGTGGAAACAGTTACCTGGTGAGATTGATGAAGTGTCAGACCATTTATAAAGTTTTATTATTTATTATAAGATGACAAACAAAAACACTAAGAGCATTCTTTATAGTTTCCCCTGAGCAGGTCTGGGCACAGCATCTGTATATCTGTTACTGCGTGCCAATACCTTGCTGATTCTCTACGCTGTTGAAGTGCTGTTGAGTTGAATGATGCCATTGGAACACTGGCTCTGTGTCTACCTTAATAAAAAGAGGCTTTTCATCCTGGTAATATTGATTTGTTGTAGCGTCCTACCTTGGAGTTGCACTTGTAGATGGGATGCGTGATGGTCTCGACGAAGTGGTGCCTCATACATCTCTGCGGGTCTGAGTCTCCAAGGTGAGGGTCTTTGGCTTTGTTGCTGCTGGCCGACTGGACCAAGCCCAAGAGTGGACAGCACATGAGGACCAGCAACAGGCCGGAGGGAGGGCCCACACACACAGCCGACTTCATCGCCGCTCCTCTGTCACAACAAGTCCAATACGTTCCTTTTTTTCGTCAGTCCTCCCTGCCTTTTTTTTTGGTCCTCCCAAAGTTCAGGGTCTCACAAATCACAATGTCTGGCTTCCTTTAAAAGGTTTAGTGTTGGCAAATTGCACAAATACAAGCCGTAAGCTTCATAAGACCGCTCCATTCCCCGCTGTCTGGGTCCACCGCAGTCTGGAGGAGAAGACAAACAGATAAATGCAGCACGAGAAACAATATTGTCCGCGAAGGCTGTATGTTTTGTCTATTAGTATTCGGGCATCTACTGAGGATATGTCCAGTCTCTCTTTCCCATGGATGTTTTTATTCCCAGTGTCTGTGATTGATCGCTTGATGGCGTGGGAGTAAATAAAATTGGGACTGAATAAGTATGCAACAAAAATATAAAAGTTCAAGACAAATGTAATGTGACTCTTCTAAAAACATTTTCTTAAGGTAGCACGAGGTTTTAGACGTTCCCCAGACCGCTGACCTGCCTCAAAGGTGTGCGATAGACTTGTTTCCTTCTGTTCGACCAACACACGTCAACACTTAAGCCCCTGCACTTTTATTACAAGGAGAAACCTAAGCCATGGACAAACAGCCTGCAGCCAGAGCCCTCCCTATGCCCAGGAATGACTTTTTCATTAAAATCAACTACTTTCTCATGCCTGCAATTGTCTGCCAGCTCGAGAACCTTTTTTATTTATTTATTTAAAGTCGTTTAACAACACCAGCAGGTGAGGGGCGGTTTTGCTAAAGGTAATTCCATTTCAACTCGGGTCAACGAACTGTGAAAAACAGACTTGCTTGCTTCTTTAAGGTTCACTACTAGCCCTTATAGTGAAACATGAAATATGGTGTGAATTAGGAGAGGTTTTTGTGTAAACGAGGCTCCATAATAATGAGGTGGTGTTGAAGCTGACTATAATAAGCCTGAAATGTAATTGGGTTTTCATTTTTTGGGGGGGGGTCTACAACGTGCTTTTAATTTGAGGTTTGCTTTTAACAATTTCATACAAAGGGAAGTTGCTTATGTGTTGTTTTTATGTGGAGTAATGGCCACTTTTCAGTTTGGGTTTAGAGGCATAACTGTGGCCTGTGTGGTTTCACAGAATGCTTTCTTTTTCTGGCGTTTGTCTTTTTCTCTTTAAGTCCATGCTGTTCTGTTAAACCAACTGTCCTATGCAGACTATTTAAGAAGTCCAATGAAAGAGAATGACTCTCCAGTGACAATTTGATTAAGGGTCTGAGGGCAGAGAAAAGCGGAAGATGACAACTGAAGTTGACGTACGGTACTTTAAAATGTAAGCGTTTGTTATCCGCAGCCGTCAACATAACTGCACTGTGTGAGGCTTTCATTTGAAGCACACGAATGAAGCAGTCGGGTGATGTTTTTCTGTATTCCTCAACACCGTTTAAACTGGAGACGCACACAAAATCATGATTCTTTCAATCTTTAACCCCTTAATCCCACCTGAACCGAAATTTCCTCCAGTTCGGCAATACCCAAATCGGTATCACTTTTTTAAATTATTTTACAGTACCTTGATACATTGTACCCAACTAAATTACAAGTACAATGTAATGTGCTCTGTAGCAATGTGTAATAGCTTGTACCTATGGGTTAGATACACAATGGAATAACTTGTATTAGTACTTTGTAGGTACATAACGTAATAGGACACGAGACCCTTAGGTGAGAAATAGAATTATGGCTTATTACATTATACCTGCAAACTACAAATACATATTATTCCATTGTGTATCTAACCCATAGGTACAATTATCATTACACATTATTACACATTGTTACAGAGCACATGTACTAAATTTAGTCAGGCACAATGTATCAAGGGTAGTGTACAATAAAGTGTAAAATCAAAAACAGGGACAAAAACAAGACAAAAAAGTGATGGAAACGCAACAAAAGAGTGACAAAAAAAGCAACAGGAGTGGCCAAAATCGGACCAAAAAAAAGGGTGATGAAAAAGTGCCAAAAACATGACAAAAAGAAACAAAAAAGTCATGAAAAAGTGACCAAAATGTGACAAAAAAGTAATGAAAAAGTGACTAAAAAGCCACAAATGAGGAGCAAAAGAGCAATGAGAAAAAGGACAAAAACTCGACCAAAAAGCAATTAAAATGTGGGGGGGAAAAGTGATGGAAAAAGTGACAAAAAAGAAACAAAAAGAGCAACAAAAGAATGACAAAAATGTGCCAAAAACACAAGGAAAAAAGATGTTTAGATCAATTTTGTGGTTTCCAAATGAGGCATTACACTGGCCTATAGGCTGTAAGCTCCATTGTCGAGAAGCTTTTAGATTTGGGTAAAGCCAAACTGGAGAAAATGTGCTCGGTTAAGAGGTTAAGATCCTATGTGTCTCTACATTTAATCACAAGTATCACAAGGGGGATCAAGGCATGAAAATATCTTTGGTAAATTCATTTAGCTCACTTTTTTTTGCAAATACTAAAAGATGATGTTGCAGATATTGATGCTTGACTTATTGACTCCTGCACTGTATGAACTCCGATAACATTTGAACAACTATTAAGAATGTTTTACTCGATAACTCATAAGCAGCTTGTCTCTAATATTTATTTCTCATCTTGAGCTAAATAGTAACGGCATCAGATTTTTCGTCAACTCTCCACCTAACCTCCCAGGTCCAGTGTTTTTCTTACTGAGGCGAATCATTTAACCTTAACCTTCTGGGGAGAACTAGAAGTATCATTTGGCTTGTTAAAATAAATACTCTCACAGATGATTTGATGGCTGGGTTAGCATGTGGAGCACAGTTTACATAGCACGAGAGCGTTGCATTTCCAAGCACCGACCCAACAGCACGACTCGAATCAATGCCATCCACTATCTCCACTGTTTCCCAAGACCAAAATTAAATCACCGACTTCAAAGTAATTACCACATGCTGTTTCACCAATCGTCTTTCCCATAAACTGTACCAACCCCAAGGCCTCCGAATTCCTGTTAAATCCATGGAGGACAACACATGGATACCTGATTAGGTCCAGACCCCAAAACAAGTCATAATTTGCCTGAGTAAAATTAACTGCACTTATAACATCCTATAGTAAAATGTGGCGTGTATGTTTTGCTGGTCACCTTTTCCCCCCGAACAGGATCTCTTCCCCAATAACTGAGAACGCTGCTGGCTGCTAAAACTATTTAAAAAAAAGAAAGAGTCTATGAGGAGACAGTGAACAAGAACCGACACTGGGGAAACAAGTGGGCGGGGTTTGGATATGTGATTGACTGCTGTCAGAGGAGCTGGAAATTGAGATAAAGTACTACAAGTCGTGCTTTTTTTCATAGTTTGGATGGGTGCAATTTATACTTAGGTGCGACTTATATATAAAAAAATATCACTTCACATGTTTGTTATTTTCATTTTATATTATATTTCATATTACATATATTGACAGGCGCTAGAGGGCGCTCTAGGCTGTGTCAATGGTGCAGTTACGCCTCCAGGCCCAGGTAGTTGCCAAGGCTGCTGCGACTATCGCGTCATAGAAGGGGGCGTAGCTTCGCCGAAGGGGAAAATCGAATCTTTTGGGAAACACAATTTTCTACTCTTTTTAGCCATTTTCTGGTGGAATATGAACTTATTTATTTATATATTTACACAAAAATAAAGTCAAGTGTAAATCGGGCTCATATGAATAATTTCTCGTAGCAAATTGTTCAGTATATGGGCGACTCCAGAGATGCCGTCTGTTTAATACTCCGGAGCGACTTATAGTCCGGAAAATACAGTATTACATAATGTTATACTGAAATGTCCCAATTTGAAGAGATCATTGCATCGAGATTCAGGTCTTTTCTGTTTTACTCTAAGTACAAAGACATATGCTCCTATTGGTCAGCCTCTGTCATTCTTTAACCGTGTGACTGGAAATTTAAGCTATTACATTAAAATGTTAGAAGAAGCCGACAGCTGTAGTTTGCTACATGAATAATTCTAAAATTTTAATTGTAATGCGCTTAGAAAATTGTGTCAGATCAGCCACCCCTTGTCTTCAGGGGACTATAACAGACAAACAGAAATGATAAAAGTACAGCAGTTAACCCCTCACCACCCGCCCTAACCGAGTGCATTTTCTCAAGTTCAGCTTTACCCACATTTAAACATTTCTCTGCTGGAGGAACGCCTCATTTGAAAGCTGAGATCTACAAAACTGATCTAAACGGATGTCGTTGTTGCCGTGTTGTTGTCACTTTTTTTTTTTACTGTCTTTTTCATCTCATTTTTTGCAGCTTTATTGCATTTTTGTCACATTTTTGCCATTTTTTTTGTTGAGATTTTCTAACTTTTTTGCTGCACTTTCATCGGTTTATTTGCCACTTTTTTGTTGTGATTTCCTTGTTTTCTTCTCGTTTCGTTATTTGGTTGCGTTTTTTTTTCAGATTTGGGTGCTCGGTCTAGGTGGGGGCTAAGAGGTTAAGGCACTAATTGACATATAACAAATAATCAGTGGTGGTCGAAAACTTGATTTCATTATTTGTGTAGTAAAAATACAAATCCTTCCAGTCAAGTACTACTCCAGTACAAGTAAAAGTGGCTAGGTCCAATAATTTCTGAGTGAAAGTACTTTGGTAATAGAAAGAGTAATAGGTGATATAAAGAATCATTTTGCATCTCGCATATCACCTCCTGTACAGGAACATGACAGGGACAAACATCTGCACACTGCTGCCTCTTGCTCTTCATTTGCATATCTTGCAACTTGACAAACACAATCGCTTAACACACGGCATTTATTTGTCCGAACCCTCAATGTTGGGTTGTTAAATCATCTACAAATAGCTGTATATTATCAGGATGTCTATATGAATAAAGGCAAAATGTATTAGTGTTGAGTCAGAAACAAGTTCTGGCACATTAGTGAAGCAAAGCAAACAAAGATAATAACAACGGACAAGAGTGATTTGGCCCGAACAAGGCAAATAAACCGTAATTTATTCCGAATGTTGTCATTTTGAGCCTCCGCCAGCCGTGTTTAATGCTGATGAGCCTCGTCTATTAGCCCCGGCCAACTTCCCCTCAGTATTGGCTTTTAACTACAGCAGTGGGATCGTACTCTATTGATTGGCATCTGCTTATTAAGCTCCCAGACAGGATTTTAATGCTCTGCTGCGACACAGACAGCCTCCAAGACATTAGCAACAAGGCAAAACTGCACTAAAGGCGACCAGAAATCTCCATTAGATCCCCCCCCCACACACACACACACACACACACCAGTTTCAAAACTTGAAGCTTGTTAAGGACTTGTTTGTCTCACAAAGATTATGCTTTTGTCAACCCATCCTTCCTTACATTTGATTATTCTTATAAACAAGTTCAGAAGCATTCACATTGATTGTTGGATATGACGGTACAGAGGGAAGAACTGGGAGAGACACCAGCAAATTGTCAGAGTACAACAAACACCAAACCAACAATGACACGTACAGGGCTGTGGTTGGCAACATGAATGTATTAAATATATGTAATAGTTCTATGATAGACAAAAACAGATTGGTAGCAGATTTGGTATTTTTGAGAAACAACTTTACAGGTCCAAATGCATCTGCTGTTAACCTCTTAACCCCCGCCTCGGCCGAGCATTTTTTTTTTGGTCCAGTTTGGCCTTGCCTAAATATAAAAGCATCTCGAACAAAGCGTAAAAATAGTGAGGATCAACGAGGATGAAAACACGACTTAAAAGTGATGAAAAAGCAACAGAAGCAACAGAAGAGCGAGAAGAATGTGCCGGAAAAGGAACAATGACACAATCTCAAAAAGTGACAAATACACGACAAAAAAGTGATAGAAGAGCGGCAAAAAAGTGACAATAAAGTGAAAAAATCATGACAAAAACTTGACAAAAAAGTGCAAAAAAAAAAAAGAAAAGAGAAAAAAAAGCAATGAAAAAGCAACAAAAAACAACTCATACACGACAAAAAAAGAGACATGAAACAAACACTTCAAAAATGTGACAGAAACGCGCCGACGACGTGACGTGAAGTTACGATCAGTTGGGTCTTAGCTTTCAAATGAGGCCTTTAGGCTGCGAGTCGAGAAGCTTTTAGATTTGGGTAAAGCCGAACTGGAGAAAATGCACCTAACCACCAGACTGCACAGAAGCTTTAACATTTGAACTGCTAAACACAGTCCAATACTATAAAAGAATCACATGCCTTTCAAAGCAGGCAAAGGTATAAACTTTAGGCTGAAAAGAAAAAACAAAAAACAAGGCACTCACCCTCCCACATCATAAATCTCTATTTACAAAATTTCTATTTTTGTAAATAGAGATTTATGATGTGGGAGGATGAGTGCCTTGGTTTTTTGTTTTTCTTTTGAGTCTTAGTTCCCCAAACACCAAAGAGCACCTTCCCCCCAAAAAACACATTTTCTTATTGACTTCCTGAGCACTTTGTCTAGTTTTTTCCTGTCTAAACTTTAGGGTTGTCAAGTTTTATACACAATAGATTCCAATAGAAATAATAGAAATAGCACATTGTACAGTAAATAACTGCAGGCGTAGCAGTTTGTTTATTGCACTAAACTGTACATGTCTAAACCATCTTAATCTTTCCTCTCTTAACTTCTGATCGGATCCATTCCTGACCTCCAGAGAGAACTTGTTGCTTCCTGTTGTCCACTGTCTCCAAACCTCAAAACCAGCCGAGCGTTTTCATTTGTGAACCTCGTAGTGGTAACATGAGATCTGTTTCCAATTGGACACCGGACAAAATCCATGCACTGCCCGGACGTCGTATTTCAACTGACTTTTCCAGCTTTGTTCTCACATCAGTTTGACTAATGCATATTCACTCAAAATGCTCTTCTCCACCGGCTGATGTCACAAGGTGCTGCTCCTCTTTGATACCTTATAACTGTTTCTCCGTTTGATCATTTCAGCACTCAAATGGCTATGCAGTTTAAAGGGACTATACGGAGTTTAAAAATGTTAAAACTAAGCATTTTCATCCGCCTACATGTTCCAGCCATGTCCTAATGTGTAGAATGAGCCCAGACCTATTCACCACAACTGCCTCTAAAATCCTGCACTGTCACTCAAAAAGGTTTTAATTTTCTAAGCGGATAAAAGGGGGAACTATATTGTAAGGCGTAATAATACCAGGAGTAGTTCGAAATCCGCGCAGTAATCTTCACTTTACTGCGCAGTAGTCTTCACTTTACTGTGCGGATGCCAAATTACTCCTGGTATTATTACGCCTTACAATATAGTCCCCCCTTTTATCCGCTTAGAAAATCCACATTGTTTAATTTTGTGTAATTATACTTTGTAGTGGAACACTTCACGTAACCATATTTAAATAGGGAAAACGTGGAAGAGCTTTGTAGCTTCTATCTTGACCAGTTTTGGAGCTATAGTGGAGAGGGGGAGAGGCTAAATGCTAACGCCGTCTGCGCTGTGTTTGCGTGACTGAAGGCACGGGTGAAGACCAGACAGGTCCTAAAGAACTCGTCAAAGCTAAGGTAAGAACATATCTCAGTATGTAAAAACGGTGGCCTATTCCTTTAATATAGAAGCTGCAGTTACGCATAAGACCTGAGGTGGCAGTAGTGAGCATAAAGTTACTAACTTGCATCTAGCCCCTTTAAATTAGTCTTTGAAACGTAACTTTTGGGGCTCCGTGATCTCACACCGAACCCAGTAAATCGTTTTGTTTTCAGCTTTAAATATAAAACCGTTATAGAAATATGGTACCACTCCAGCTCCCACTCTGTGCCACAGCGCTTTAGCGTGAAAGTCAGTTTTTCCATTCGACTGTGGAAAATGAACACTGTTATCTTTATAGAAAAGGTCTTTGTTTGGAGTTGATATGGCAAGTGGATGAGGGGAAAAAAATAGAACAGGGTTATAGTTTCCAGTTCGGTCGCATATGTTTTTCCATCTGCTTTATTTTGAAGCTGATTTTCGCCGTAATCAAAAGAAGAAAGGGGCATGTGGTAATGAAGTATAAAACAGTGGCAGTACAGTTTGTGCGTCACCGCAAAGAAGTGGCTGTGTTGTGGACTTCCAAAAGTCAGCAGCTATCAGACCGACCCTTTGTTTGAAGCGTATCCAACACAAGTGGCCCGAGCGGACTGGTGCCTTTACTATCAGAGTCTTGGACCAGAGATGTGGGGCTGCCCAATTACAGTGGTTAGAAAAGAAGCTTGTTTCGAGTGTTTTTCACGGTTGCTACAGGAAACGGCCTCAGGGAAAACTAATATTGTGCACCCTCTTCCTTTACATCAGCCATCTCCACGCGCAACATCCTAAAATGTGATCTTCCAGCATCGGGCGGAGCAGGAGGATGTTTTTTTTTTTTTGGCCCGTAAGGTTTTATTAGACAGGATAGCTGAGGGTGAGGGGGTGAAGCGTGGGGAGTGACATTCCGCATATTGTCTGCTCTGGGACTTGAACCCCTGATGCTGAGATCAGAGAGTATATGTGTAGCAGCCTTAACCACGAGGCTAACTCTTAATGTTTTATCTGCCTTCTTTGTAATTTTATGTGAAGCACTTTGAATGGCCTTGTGCAATGATTGTGCTCTACAAATAAACTCGCCTTGCCTTGACGAACAGCTGAACACAAATTTGCCACCATTCTGGATAGGTAACCATAATCCAGGTGATAACATCTTTATTTTGACAGCTGCCTGTAAGACAAATTCTACCGCAGAATTCTAACCAGTCTCCCACCTCGATATAAAAGGCTGTTAATGATGTGAACACAACCTATTGTATAAGGCCAGGTTCACTTTCAGGATGTTTCCCGCCTCGCTTTTTGTCCACCTAACCCCATGAAGTATTATATCCAGTCATTCAAGCCCAGGAACAACCGCCTCTGCGCCTCTTCACAATCCCTTTGTTTTTTTAGACAATTTATCCCAGTAACATTATTGCGCCGTATTTTTCTCTGTAATCCAACAAATCCAGTTGGCTTTTGCCTTCACTCCCCTACTTTTTCGTGCAGAAAGTCAATTCTCAGGTTGTGATGTTAAGTGAAACCATACACAATTATACACTTGCTTTTGAGTACTTGAGTACTGCATCGATTTTGTACGTTTCATCATTTAAAGGGACTATACGAGTTTAAAAATGTTAAAATGACCTATTTTCATCCAGCCAACATGTTCCAGCAATGCCCTAAGGTGTAGAATGAGCCCAGACTTATCCACCACAATGCACTAAGTCACTCAAAAAGTTGTTACTTCGGGTCCGAATTGCCGTCATGCACGAGCTTAATATAGAAGGTGCAGTTACACGTATGACCTGAGGTGGCAGGAGTGAGTATAAAATGGCCAATTTGCATCTAGCCCCTTTAAATTAATATCCTAATATGAGTAAGGAATACTCTTAACCATGTTGTGTGTTGCTTGGAGCGCCCTCCATCGGCAGCAGGAGCAATCAATTATAGCAAACACAAAATACAAGGCATACATTTCAGCAGATGGCCTGCTAACAAATCAATGTTGCAGTGATAAATGCAGTGGGTCTGGTGATGGTTTATAGACCAGATTCTATCGATTTGAGCTGGAGAAAAAACATCCAGAGTAAACTCAAATCTGAGTCAACAGGTATGTTTTTGATGAGGGAATATTTTTAACATGGTTATTAGCTCAAGAGAAGTAGATTTCTCATTATATAACCCATTTAATGGAAACATGTCATGGACTTGCAAAAATAATGATGTCAAATTAGTCCGAGAAACAGCAAATCTAATTTTTGAATTCACACAGCCAAAGTTTTATCTGGCTAGAATAACTGTCAAATTAAGTTGTCACTTCTGATTGACTTGTTATATGTCAGGCTCCTATTAAAGAAGCCAGAACCTCCATTACACATTCTCCAGGACTGGGGAAATCTAAATGACTTCTTTTGGCCAAGGTATGATCCAAAATTTCCACAAAATGCAGTGTTAAATACCATATACATAAAATCTTTGGTCCCAACAGTATACCCTGTGGGACCCCGAGGTATTCTTTTCTGGGTATTAAATAGCAAATCAGTTAATTTGGCAAAAGATAGCCTAAATTTATGTTTTACCTTTTTAATGAGCCAATGTGGCATTCCTTGTCCACATGAAATAATTAGGGGCACAGCTGCACGTCCACGGGCTAAAATATACAGAATGAGATTATTGCCCCATGTTACTTATTTGCAGGCCTATCTGGAGATCTACATTTATTGTTTCTTTAGAGACATATTAAATGCCACAGAGTAGATGAAATTAGTAAAAAGCAGTTGTGATTTCTTTTGTCATACCCAGGGGATAACATATAAGACGTTTTGTGGTTGAGATTATGGGGAGCTCAAACCACATTACCACAGCACTAGCCCGCCCGCTGCATACCTCAATCTGCTTGTATAAGGCCAAATGAAGCTTTTGGACTTTGGGAGTTATGGGCAGGTGGATCCAAGCCCACCAATTGCGTGCTTGGATCTGCCAAGTTACCGTATGGTCACAATTAATTTATAATGATGACCCAAATACTTCTTCAGAAGTGTATGACTTGGAGATAAATATGCTGCTACAGCAGGCAAAACACGCTCAATTTACATTTCTGCAAGATAATCGTGCCAAAAGATGTATTAATAATATTACCTAAATAATATGACATGTTTTTACTTTTTGCCTGAATATTAAGTTAACTTGCACTCAGTGTTGGTTGGATTTTATTTGGTGACAACATGCGAAAAGAATGTATTTGGAAGATATTTAACACTCTCGAGAATAGATAACTTGAAAGTATCCCGCTGTTGCAGCCATATGCCGTGCACAAAAATCACTGCCACCATTTCATAGCTGTGAGGTGCAAGTTAACACCGACTGCCCACCTTGTGAAACCATTGTTTTTACACAGGCAAATCAGTTAGAGATTATAGCTGTACATTTAATAATAATAATGGCTTACACTTGTATTGCGCTTTACAAGCCTGTTCTCCGAGTTTCTCAAAGCGCCACATTTTAGACATTATTAATTCACACCTGACTTGGTGGTGTTAAGCTAGTATTGTAGCCACAGCCGCCCCTCTGGGTTGACTGACAGAAGCGAGGCTACGAATCTGTGACATCGGCCCCTCTGACCAACCGCTCACTCACGCCCTTACATTCATGCTGGCCTATTGTGCATGCTTTTAGTGGTAGGGGAAACTTCCCGGAGGAAAGATATGCAGACACATGCCGACTCAATGTGTTAACTTTGCCTTCTCTCTGGTGTTTGGGTCACATTTTATAAACAGCACTAACTGTTTTATGTTAACTTTTAACTGGATGCAGTTGGATTAAATGTTTAGTCGCTAGTTTGTTAATAGAGAAACACAAGTTTATGTTGATGTTAAGAGATCTTTATTTTTGTTTAATTCATTTATTTGAACAGGGACATGTTTGTAGATAGATAAGATGCCATTCTTACCAATCTATACCATATTAGTTACAGTAGATGCTGCTTTGATGGAGGCTATCTTTTCTAAGATCAGTTGCCAGTGAAACAGGTGCAGCACACAGCTGAATTGAGTGAAAAGTCTTCATTAAAGTCCCATATTTATCTGTGAATACCTTCTCTTTCACTTCCTCTCTTTGCACAGGCTTCTTTCATTGAAGTGCAACACCACAATCCTATCTCATCTGCTCACCACTGCGGTCCTCAGCCAAAGTTGACGTCATGATTATCTGTTCGCTCGCGCTCCCCCCCCCCCCCCCCCCCCCCCCCTCCTGCTGCCTCACCCCCCTCCATTGTTTCACCAGCTTTTAATAAACTAAAGGGCAGATTCCTCACCGGACCAAGGCACTGGTCTCTATACACATACAATATTGGCATGCATGGTGCCAAGCTCTTCCACTGTCCACTGACGCCAGCTTGTGATAGCACACAGCGGCTAATGCTTTCTCTCTATTGAACACACACACGCAGCCGACCCCACGCGCCAAACTCCTAAGAACTAAGCCCCACACTAAATATATCCCCCCTCAGAAGAGATGAAACAAACAGCGTGGATTTGAGAGCCCATGTACATCCAATAACAGGCTGCCATGTGAGCTGGAGCTAAGCTTGTGTTAGCTTTATACTGTAGGATTCATAGAAAGAGTAGAGCTAGTGTTGAAAATGTGCCTGCTGTAATCTTAGCAGGTGTTCCCCTAATTTGCCAATCCTCAATGATAACATACTAACCAGCAGTAACCCCATCCCTTTAGACAACATTTATGTAACCTTTGTTAAAGCACCTATCCCAGGAATTTGATTATGTAGATGAGGCACATGGAGATCAATGACCAGAATAAATGAACAGTCGTAGTTTTGGTGGATTTCTTATAGTCATGAAATCCGAAGCCCTGTACAAGGACAAACCAATTTTGTGTGCCCCCACTACAG
Organism: Gobius niger; assembly: GCF_951799975.1. Lineage (NCBI taxonomy): Eukaryota > Metazoa > Chordata > Actinopteri > Gobiiformes > Gobiidae > Gobius > Gobius niger. Next base: position 22,446,922 of record NC_136860.1, read on the forward strand.
GCTTTCAGTATGATTTTCGGCAAAGCACATGTCACTACAGGCTCCTTGGGGACCCCTCCTTATGCTGGGGTCTTGGGTGCACCCTTCACCCCCCCAAATCCGATGTCTCTGCTATAATAAATGCAGCTCTACAGTGCAGACCACTTCTAATGTACCCTTCATTTCCCCCATGAAAAAATGTCTTGTAATTACAACAACTCTTGAATTTTATGAAAAGTATATGGGAAAAGTTAATTGAAATTGTACATCTGGGACAAGGTCGGCAACACTGTAATTCCAGATCATAGAGTAATACAAAAGAATGATATTTACTAAATGCTCTAAAGATGAAATATGTGTCCGAATCCCGCAAGCCTTACTCCCTCCCTCTGGCTTTCATTCAAACAAGTGGCTCTGAATTTCAGCTCTGTTTGTCTTTCGAGTCGCGACCCTGTTTCCTCGGGCCGGGGCAGATCTGTCACACTCTCGTCTGGCTGCACTGTGTTTCCATTTACCTCAAAGTCTGAGGTGCGTGCAGTGCATCCATTTGTCAGAAGCACATTCCTACTGACGCGAGACATTGTGAGCTGCCGATCACAACTTCCACTCCACGTCCAAATAAACAACGCCACAATGTGCTCCTCTGTATGAGCGAGACTTCATATATACCGTGAGGAGAGTGGTCAATGTAAAGTATGCCCAGTAGGCTAATCTTCCAGACAATGGCTAATATTCTTGACCAAGTTCTGGAGGAAGTCCTCTGACATTGGTTCCTCCCAACCGTTTTTATCCCATTGGACCTTTGATAAATAACCCAAATTCCCCTACTTTGAGGGTCTTGCAAATTATTAATAAATGTCACTGCAATAATCCTTGAAATGTCTTACCTTTAAAGCAGAACTAAGTAACTCATGCCCCTAGAGGCCATAACTGCCACTGCAGGTGTCGTAGCATGTTACAGTTTTTTTCTCATTAGTTGTCCGTGAGAGCAAATACTACGCTGACAGAAAAGATAGAGGGAGAGAGGGATATTATCCATCAAATTACTCAATGGAGATAGTTTTTTTCACTCAAACTTGGCTGTAAGTACTGTTTAAGTGGTGCTAGCCCACTGTAAGCTTTGCACGTTAGCCGGTTAGCTTCTTCTTCGTGATTCAATTAGTGCGTATTGGTGACTCCTACCCAGAGACAGGAAAGTTGCAATTGTGGTTTTCTGGCCAGAGACACCAGGGGGAGAAGAAAGACCTCCCAATCATTATTAACACTTGTATTACCCCCAGAGGGACTACGAAAAGGATTTATTAAGGTAAACAAGTTGCTTAGTTCTCCTTTTTAACATAATAGGCTTTGAGAAAGTCATGAGATGGATTTCCAGTATTGCCTCCGTATCAGGAAACACTGCTAACTGGTCTTTAACTTACTTTGTGGGTTTGGAACTAAAACCAAAAAGTCTGCTGACATGCCGTCATGAGGAATTGAAGACTACTGAAATCCAATGTCGAGTAAAGAACAGCCCTCAAAGCCGTATAAAAGTGTGTAAGAGCAGAGGCCCACACAGTAACGTGCTGCCGCTGCTGTCAGTCTGCACCTGACTGGACGTGGGATGACTCAAAATCACCTCCTACTCATTGTCTTTGACTCTCGCTTCTCCCTACAGGTTCATGTTTGATTTTCATTTGGAGCCGCGGGAAGCAAAATCTGATCCTCGCGAATAAGTAAGAAAAATAAAAATCCAAATGTTTTCCCGTCTGGTGTCACCCAGGTCAAGTGGTGTGGGACTGCATTTGTGCATCATGTTCTGCTATTCTTTTTAAGTATTTTTGCTGATTTTGGTGCGCAACCTCCTTTACCCTCTTCCATTTTTCATTCAGTTAAGCCACACTTTAAAACCCAATCACCAACTAAAATAAACATGCGGGAAAAAATTGCCCTAAATCACCTCTATTTATAAACTCAATAACTTTTCCTTACAGTCTATATACTGTTTCTCTGACAGAGAAGGGTCCAAACTCTTTTTTTTCTCAGTAGCAGTAACTATGCTTGAAATAAGTAGTTTTAGTAGTACTTTTGTGTGTTTTACTTTCATCACAAAGAATAACAAACCTTTAGGCCTGCACTCAGCGTTACATACCCTCAAATGTAAAATCTATGCAAAAACAATAAGCAAACAAGTATATCCTTGATGGCGAAATGCTTCCTGTTGTAAATTTTAACAGGAGACATTTGGAATAGGCCACTTTCACTTTTAAGCAAACCTGTTTAACAGCGAGGTAACTCATTTTTCATGTAAACACTTTGCCCCGTCTCATAATCACGCCGGACTCTGTTGGAAGTAGTAGCCTTATCTCGCCCCTCCTCCTTTCTACCTACCACAGCGTCTATTATATCTGTCATCATCTCCTCCCAACATAAGCCAGCAGCCTCGGGCGCCGATACGATAGAACAGGCCAAGTCAATCATGCACTCAAATGGACATAAACGCACACACCTGTAAAACACATAGCCGCACTCCCAAAGTCATTTACACCATTATTAACCCCCGAGTCTCGCACACACACACACGCTCCGGCAGAGTTCACTGATCCAGCCAACCTCCCTGTCAGAGCCTGATTAGCAAATGCACATGAGCCAACGCAAATATGTTTCCTTCTATTACACGTCATGTCACACCGCAGTCTAATAACAACCACTCGCACGGGCCACTTTTGGATACGTGTTTTGCCAGGTTCTTGAATTCTGATCAGCTGATTAAGCCTAGTTCTTTGCAGTTTTGTCAAGTTAGTTGTTCTTTTTCATAGCTCAGTGTGTAACACATGTTGATGATATTCTGCTGTGCCAGACAGTTTTAAGAACATGAACCAGGTATAATGGCCACCTGCCAAGGCACTGGTCTTATCATGCAATGAGAAAGATGTATTTTGAACTCCAGAGTTTATGCTTCTGAAGAGACTTACATATCACAATCGTTCTAAAGCAATTATTCTTAATAAGGAAATATACATGATTTTTAATAATAAAAAATATATATAAATATTTTCAATCTGCATTCAAATTCAAGGTGCTTTTTGTGAAGAAAGTGAAGGCTATAACTATTACAACACACGAATAGAAAAATATGGAATTGAAAATTGTGAGCCATCATTATCTACCGTATTCAAAGACGATAAAACTTTAGGGTCATATTTATGTTGTGAAATGGAGATTTAACTTGACTTAAAAAAATGACGCACATGAAGTAAAGGGCTTAAACTATCAGCGTGTGTCATCTTCAGCCCTCAGCTGTCGCCTCTTATCAATGATAATGCAATCATGATTATAAAACTAAAATGAATTTGAACGGGGGGGGGGGAGAAAAAAAATCTCATGTGGAACAAACTGAAATGACATCAAAGTGCACCTGAACTAGGAGAGGCTACGTCACGTCTTTTAGCAAATTACAATGGATGCAACCGGAATGAATAGGACACAGTAAAGTAAAGGCATGACACGCACGGCTCTTACCTTACAGACAGACAGACAGAGCGGAAGTATCCAGAGAGATGAGGTCCTGCGTTGCACGACTGGGTTCCAACTATTGTTTCCCAGCCAGCTGCTCTCTCCTCTCCTGCCTCTACCTCTCCGAGCTCCTCTCTCTCCTCCCTCCCTCGGTCTCTCTCACCGCCCTCCTGTTGTACTCACTCCACTTTTGATGTAACATAAAAAATCACCACAAAGACGCTGCTTGTGTGTGTGAGGACAGTAGTCACACGTGGAATAGTGACAAAGCAGCCGCATTTTATCGAATGGCCTTTCTCCAGAAGACAGTGAAACAACTCCAGCTGACACTCCGACACGCTCCACTGTGGCAAATGGGGATTCCAGCCTCGGACAGCTCTGCTCAACCCATCAGGAGAGACTGACCAAAAGCTAGTTTTACGAGGCCAGGGTTATAAAACTGTTAGCAGATTCAGTTTATTTAAAAACAACTGGCCTCTCTCTGACATAAGAGCGGGTGGTAGGGGGCGGTGTAGGGGTATAGTAACAAAAAACAAAAGTTAGGACACCGTGAAATGTAAACAAAAAACAGAAAGCAGAGATTAACAAGTTCCGTAATGCCACATTTTGTTCACAATAGAAGATAAACGTCTGAGCCAAATCACAGAGCCAAAGTATTAAAACTATCATTTAACTTGGAACGGCGCGCAAAATGGAAAAACTGCACTTGGTTAAAAAAAACAAAAACAAAAAACAAACCTGTAAGACGCAGATGGACAGGGGTGTTTCTCGGTCATGTCCTTTTGTTTTCTTCTCGAAATGATACATAAACCTGTATTTGTCCAAACGCACAACGACTTCGGGGAGTGCTTTGGGAAACCGCTGTGATGGAAGCCTTTTTGTAAAGCGCTTTTCACATGACACCCAAAGCACTTCTGGAATCATCCAAAAAACTCAGCGCTGGAAATCACAGAATAATGTCAGCCATGTCAATGAATGCACATTTAGAAAAGTGGACTCTTCATCTTAGTAACACATCCTCCTCCTTATGTCGTGTAGTGATGTGAAGCTATGAGGATTTATACATTTGATCGCTCCTTTCGTCCTGGGTTCAGGATTAATTGCTGATGTTGACACAAATGGTGAACGCATGTAAGTGTGTTTTACAGCATGTGGAAACTCCTTTTGTAACACTCTATACATTTCAAACACTGACTCCTTTCAGATAAAAAAAAAAAAAAAAACATAATAAATTTCTCATGATATCTCTTCAGTATAGAAACATACTTTACGGTAATTCAAATCTTTCTAATCGCAGGACATGGGAAAGGAATTTAACTTTCAACAAAACAGACTGTATCATATCAAAAGTCTGTAAAATAATCGATGCACGTTAAGCGAACAGAATATGCTCCCATATGTCATGTACATTATCAAACACAGTTCCAGCAGTCCGCGATACACTTCCTAAATATCTACTGAAAACACGCAATACCACATTTTGTTTGTTGGATATGGTCATTTTGAATTCTTTTTAACTGACATGAAGCAGGTTGCGGAAGTCAATGGGACATAAAACAAACTTATACCATCTGGGAAAACAGCGTTTCCCATCATGCGGCTGGTCAGATTTTGAAGATGTTTTTGAATCAGTCAGTTCTGGGTCAGAGAAAGAATTGACTGATCAAAAACATAACAAAGTGTAAGGATTTAGCTCATCCGACACGCCCACCTCAAAATCGTTGTTGCGGAAGTAAAATTTCCATTTATTGTTAGCGTCTTCTTTCTTAGTCAAAAAGAATTTCTCCTGTGGCATCGTGTAATTATTCGAATTCTTCTCATCTTAAAGCAGAACTAAGTAACTCATGCCCCTAGAGGCCATAAGTGCAACTGCAGGTGTCGTAGCATGTTGTGATTTTTTAACTTATTACTTGTCCGTGAGAGTAAATGCTATGCTGTTGTACATCCAATTACACAATAGAGAACATTTTTTTCACTCAAACTTGGCTGTAAATACTATTTAAAGTGGAGCTAGCCCGCAGTTAGCTTTGCCCGTTAGCCTGTTAGCTTCTTCGTCGTGATTCTATTAGTGTGTATTGGTTGCTCCAGTCCGGTGGCAGTCAAGTTGCAATTGTGTTTTTTTGGCCAGAGACACCAGGGGGAGATGAAAGACCCCCCAATCATTCCATTAACACTTTTATTACCACCAGAGAGACTACGAAAAGGATTTGTTAAGGTAGACAAGTTACTTAGTATTGCTTTAAAACGCACAATTTTAAATATTTATGCAAAACTTTATAAACCGACAGGCTCTAAAGGCAGTATCAAGCATTTCTCTTCATTAAAATTATTGCATTATGATAAGTAGTTAACCTCTTCATGCCTCTACACTCTTACTATATGATTTTTTCCCCCCCAAATATAAAATCCAAGGGAAGAAATGTGGGTTTGGCTTATTTAAAGGAACAGGCCACCGTTTTTCCACACTGAGATATATTCTTACCTGAGTTTAGACGAGTTGCAGACCAATAGACCAAATAGACCAAAGATATTGTTAGCATTTAGCCTCTCCTCCTCTCCTCTATGGGGCCAAACGGGGATGAAGTTAGAAGCGACCAAACTCTTCCACATTTCCCCTATTTAAGTATGGTTACGTGAGCGTAGTATAGTCACACAAAATTAAACATGTCGATTTTCTAAGCGGATAAAAAGGGGAACTACATTGTAAGGCGTATTAACACCTTAGGAGCACTTCGACTTAATGCGGGGACGTCAAAGTGTTATTTTGTGTAATTTTGTGTAACTATACTTGGATCGTGTAACTAATCACATAAGTGTATTTCAATAGGGAAAACGTGGAAGAGCTTAGCTCGCTTCTAACTTCACCCCTGTTTAGCCCCATAGAGGAGAGGAGCAGAGGCTAAACGCTAACAACATCCTTGGTCGTCTAAGCTCAGGTAAGAACATATCTCAGTATGGAAAAACTATGGGCTGTTCCTGTAACTACAGGCATAACAATTCAAACTCATTTTACCCAATGTATAGATATAGACATCCTAAAGATTCGCTACATTTATTGTGGATCAGTGCGAGTTAACATTTGAGGAATTGGCCTCATCTGTAAACAATTTGACGTTGATTCAGTGCCTGTAGGTTTTAGGAACAATCAAAACAAGGCGAGTCCAGATCCAAAGCGCAACAACCCCATCTGTCTTTCCCCCATGGTTCGGGACATGAAGACAGATACTGCGAGATCGAGCCTACAAAGGGGAACAACCTATGGTCTTCTGCTGCCAAGTATCCCGCTCCGCACCAGACATCTTGATTTCTTCAGCTATTTCAAGACAATTACACTTCTTGGCTGTTTATTGAAAACACAAGAATAATATCTAAAACTGACAGTGATAGTGAGGGTATAATATCCCAAATGAGGTGCGAAGTAGGAGTTGAGGAAAAGAAAACGCGGCCAGGCTAATAGTTCTCGTCACTAGCATGTTTCACACGGATATAAAGCAGGAAAAGGCACGACATGGAAAACTAATGTACTTTGCATAACCTGTCAAATAGTCTGGGAATTGTGTGGCGGAGAAGAAGAAAAACATCAGCTATGTCGGAGTGCATGTGTTAAGATAGTACCACACATACAGCAGGAGTTTTGGTATGTCTCTTGAATTCTCCTGGGAAATAAGGGGGAGTAGGGCGCATCACTCTTAAGTAGGGCTTAGTGGGTCAAAAGTTTAAGAAGCACAATTACCTGCGAGACCTCGGCTGACCCCTCAAATTTCTCACATTCGGGGCCTTCACACACCTACGACAGCAGGCGATTTACAACAGGCGGCGGGGCAAAAAGGCTGAAAACCTATAGCCCAATAAGCTCCTAGTATAGGAAGAGAGGAGTTGTATTTTGATTACACTTGGAGGGCTTGTAAATGATCACCCGAGAAAATGGTGTCAAATAAAATAGCCATAACTCACGCGGACAGGGGGCTCTGAGTGGCTCTCCTTGGCTGCTCCGTGTTGCGTACAAGAGGTGGTGACAGAGAGCAAATGGCTTCTGATAATGCATAGAAATATCGCACTAAGAAAGCATCCAGAGAAGCTCACAATGTGATTCCCATATGCCGAGTTAGGAAGGGTGGAGTGAGTAAGTAGCGCGCACACACGGAAGATATATGGACACTCGAGGATGACACACCACCTTAAGAGCTGCCTTAACAAAGTGAAAGCTAATAAAGACGTGTGTCGTGTTGAAAACTCTGATTTTTAAAAGGCTAATGAATGTCAGAAGCGTTGACGTGTAAATTGCTGTTTAAGAAAAAGACTCGGGGAATCTTGACTCTCCCAGCTGTTTATCAGAACTTCAGGCTGAATCATTGTTCCACTTAGAAAAGTGTCACGACAGTGTTCATTTAGGTGTGCTTCATGTTGCACCTCATTAACCACTCCACAAGTAAGACGTGGAAGTTATTTTCTAACTTGGCTGTAGGGGGTCAGAGAGTGTCCCATATCCAGGATGGGACAATGGACCTGACGGGACATGAGTGACTCCTTATGAGATTAACAGGGCTGGGTCACCCACCGCCTCATGGGCACGAACCTGTTTAGTGCAGTTTAGCCGGGAAAAGAATTTAGATTGAGGTTATTATGTCGATGCTCTGTTTTTCAAGACAGTGGTCACATCAATGAGACATATCTGTTGAGTAACAAAGGTCTAGCTCCTCTTAGTAGAAGCTCACAATAATGGAGTTTCTTTGCCCCTATCTTGTAGCCATGCTTCTCCCAAATCCAATGTAATTGTCTTGGGCCTATAGTGTCCAACCGTTTTCCCCTCGGCGGGGCAAAATGGAATACAGTGTTTTCACGTCACAAATCTGGTCCAGAACCGGAAGTGCCGCCATGTTGGAGATACAGCTCATGGCAATTAACGAGACGGATTATCAATTTTGGACAACGCTAAACCCTCGAGATTGGACCCCAAAACCTCTCACACAATTGACCAGTTGTACAAAGAAAGACTGAATGCAAAAGAAAAATAACGTTTTATTAACAAACTGAAGTTAATTGGGGATGAAGATCCGTATGAAATGAAAACGAATGCCAGTTTACTCAGTGGCGATCTCACAATCTTGCCTCCTGTAAGTAAATCCATTTTCTCATCAATATGATTTGATGTCATGCTCTTTATACGAAATTGACATACACACTATTTGAAATTTGTGTAATCATTGTTTTTACTAAATTTCTCACCTCTAACTCATGTTACCCTTGCTAATTGAAACTCTCATGTAAACGTCTTACAATAGATCTAACCCTGTTAATTAAATGTAAAACAATGTTATGGTTTTAGGAAATCCACATACCGGCTCCAAAATGAGCTGCCCAAAATCTGATATTATCCAGATTTTTCCCTTCCAAATTTTGATCGAGGCTTGCGATCCATAATCGTCTCCTTTATTTAGGTCATTGTTCTGTCTGCTCTCCCTCATTTTGCACAACACTGGGTAAATGGTAACACTGCACAGTAGTTTCTCTGTCTGATCTATTGTGACAGCCGTGAACGTGACAATAATTCACCATTTTGCTGTTCCAAGCTTCGCGGTACTGTTTGTTTTGACAGGTGAGTACATGGGTGAGAAAACACACTATTGTGATAGCGGGCCATGGGTGTTGTGTTCAGCCCTTGACCCGCAAAAGCTTTGTTCATTATTACTAACTATTTGCAGTCTATTCAGTGCGCAATTGAATCAAAACAGAACTCTTTGGGCGCTCCTGCTCTTAACTAACCTGTATGAAACAATTACCCATAACCCCCATGACACAATTATGGGACATTATACATTTTAATGGCAGATGATTACATTCAGTTTCATTTAATTGACCCTTTGGGAACGAGCACTTGCATTTAAAGTCATAAAAGGTGCAGGCTCTAGCTATGACATAAATTGTTCATTACTAGCCAAGACATATGATTTTGCACCAATAATTTGCTGTTTGCAAGCCAGAATCTTTCAAGTACCCCCCCATATAATACACCTTTTTTTAGGAGTTATATATATCCACCCTGTGAGTTATTGATGATACCGCTGGATATTAGCAAACAGCTGCTAATGCTAACAGCCCGAGCCTTCCCTGTTTTTGTTGGATTCGGTGCTGCACTTGTCGCCAGTTGCTAATGATTTATGAAGGTAACACTAAGCTGCACAAAAGGAGAGGAAGAGACACATATGGAATCATCATAAGTGTCACGCAATTTATATCTTTGTGGGACATTGTGATCTATGCACAGAAAGGTGTTACTATTGATTTAAATGGATACTTTTGTCCAAACTAAACAAGTCTTTCCTGTATTGTGTAACATGTTCAGTGGGTTGTGGCACTGACAAAATAGTAAAATGTTGTTTGCCTCAACAAAATATACACATTTCAGGACAGGAATGGAAATGTGCTAACTTTTACTTACATTGCCCATGCTTAATGCACTTTGCCACATGACTTGACAAACCATAAAGAATTCTCAAAAGATATGATATGAGACTTTTTTATTTGGATGGAGGGAGGACAGCAGGGAAGGACATAGATGCCAAAACACAAATAAAAGCGCACATTGGGAAACTAAAGCTTGAGCAGCATTCTTTTATTTTATCAATAGTTTAAAATATGTGGAATGACCATGTGGAAGCAAACGTGTGACTGTAAAAGTAAGACAGTCATTTCATATGTATCCAAGGTGAACATTAAAGGTGTGTGTGTTGAGAGGGTCTCCGGATGAAGGATGAATCCGTTTGCACAACCCTTTCCCTTAAAAGACTTTAAAAACACACTACAATACATCAGCATCAAGTGTGGTCCTGTGATCTTCCTTCAGAACAGTAAAGCCCATTTAAAAGCAGTGTTATATTATCCGTAAGTGTAGCCTGACTGATGGCACAGAGGCGTTCTCAGTCTTCATTTGAAAGATTGATTTCTAAACTTATTTAAAGCTGCACATGAAAAAACAAAACAAAAGATGAAGTGGGCTGTAATTTTGAGGTGATTTATGTGGCCTTGTGTGTTACACAAAAAACAGGAGTGTTTGCCGCCAGAATGTCCGCTATTGGGATCCAAATGCCTAACAAAAATAGGCCCATAGTTGTAATTTACAGCTGGGGTAGAATAACTTTCTTTTTCTTGCTACAACAGGTAAAGCAATGTTATGGCAGCTGCCAAAGACAACTTTTGTTTGATGAGTGTACCAGGTCTGGGCTTGGACACTGAACATTGTTTTACTGAGGAGATGATACTGTATGTTGATATTGAAATAAAAGTTAACATCAAAGTCAGTCTACTACTAATTGTATCACACAACAGACCACACCTTGTATAAGCACATGGAGTGGTCTGTTTTAACACAGTCTACCTCGCATATAGGCCAACATAAAAAAAATTAAAACAAAGCAACCCGCAGACACAGAGAGAAATATGGAACAACGAGAGGCTGGTTAAGTGTTTCCCCATGTGCACCTGGGGCAGAGGCTGACCCCCTGAAATGAAGTCTACTCCTACCACTTCCCTCTCACAGTGCCAACACACATCGCCACTCAAGAATCAGACACAAAAACATAAATAGTCTTGACCATCTTTTAAGCTACGACCGAACAGGACAGAGATCGTGTCAACACAGGGGTCCGGGTTGTGATTCATTGCTTTTCTGACTCAATTAAGACATGTGGTCAAATGAAATGTTTACCAAAGCGCTTGTTTCCAGAATCACAAATTCTAAATTGGTGAAATCCGATGATATTTTCAACATTACGTTTTGCGAATAACTAAAGCCTTTTCTTGTCCTACTAGAAGCAAACCTGGGGAGGACGACATGGCCAAGCTGCAGCTCAGGGGACGGGAGCAGAGCTAAACAACATGTGAGTGCAGGTGCTCTGTGATGAGTATGTATCTGTAGCTTCCAGTCTGAGGGCGTGCTGTTCGGAGAGCGGAGGGCGGCTTCAGGCCAGTAAACAGAGACTTCTCCCTCTTGTTCTCGGAGATCTGTTTAGACTTCATAGATTAGTCATGACTCCATCAGACTCGAATTAGGCCCACTGCTCCCATTCGCGTGCATGTGGACCAACACACTGCACAAGCCTCCATAACCCCAGAGACATTTATGACCTTCCTGTAGATCAGTTTTTACAGTGCGCCGGTCCAGAGCAGAGCAGCAGTAAAAGGAAAGACGGGTCTCTATAACAAGTATCAATGTTTTCTGTTTCGGAGAAGACAAGAGGAGCCTCGAGATGTGTCAAAAGAACTGTAGGATTGTAGGAAAAAGAGGCATCATTGGGGAAAGAGATGTGCGATGGCGGAATGCATGTTCACAAAGAGCTTTATCAATTAACCAGGGCTTTGAGAAGCTTGTCAGGATTGTAAAAAGCATCTCAAATCTAAACCATCATTACTACTATTAAAAAAACAAATGATCAGCAAGATTAAGTGCTATATACTGTACATAAACATGAGCTAATCAATATGGTTTGTTTTACTTCTGTATCTAGGCTGAAAACTTGTCCTTCTCTCCCCTCTTTATTAAAGCGTGCGTCCAGGAAGCTCCCTTCACAGCCCACAGACTCTACGTCAGCCTTCGTGTTTGGCGAGTGTCTGACTGGGGAGCTAATATTTTAGTATGTGTGAAAGCAGGCAACGAGGACCCGATGATGCCCCATGGTGATGTCATGCACTGTTTCTGCCCTCAGTGCAAAGAGGCTGCGTATGCTTCATAGGCTGTGTGTATGTGTGGAAGTGACGTGGTTGATTTCAAAAGTTAGACACATCCTTTTGTAGAAATCATTTCAATTTGTTCTTGCAGATTTGATTAAACAGGAGGAACAGACTGAAATGGATTAGACAAGGGACTCTTAAATCACAGAGACATGCTTTAAAGGGGGGGTAATATGCAAAATCGACTTTTTCAAGCTTTACATCATGTTATTATGTCATTCCCTCATTAAAAACATGCCTGAAGTGTTGCCTTGGCACATTCACGTATTTTTGAGTAATCTGTAAAAACTCTGATGGCGGCCATTTTAGGGATAGGTTTGCCTGAGTCCTCCTAGGAACGCCCCCACCTCCTGGAGACGCCTCCGAGCTTTCGTCACCAGCCGAGTAACCAACCACTGCTCCTCAGCACAACCCCCTCCCCACTGATGCCACAGACAGTGTGTGGAGGGGGTGTGCCGGAAAGGGTTAGAGGTTCTTAAAGAGACAGAGGCCTATTTCAAGACATTCGCTACAGCCATTTTGAGAGAGCAATTTTATACAAGGCAGTTATTATAATTTACTGCATTTACAGACCAACAGAACATCATTGTAGTGTGATATAGACTGGTGCTATGTGATTGAAAAAAGCATAATACCCCCTCTTTAAAGGGACTATACAGAGTTTAAAATGTTAAAACTATGTATTTTCCTCCCCCTACATGTACCAGCAATGCCTCTAAAATCCTGCACTGTCACTCAAAAAGGTATTAATTCGGGTCCGAAGTGCATGCATGAGCTTAATATAGAGGGTGCAGCTACGCATAAGACCTGAGGTGGCAGTAGTTAGCAAAAAATAGCCAATTTGCATCTAGCCCGTTTAAGGCTAATATCTATTTTCAGTACTTGATTGTCAGTAATTAAACTTACTTACTGTTTGGCTCCCTTTGCGAAGTCATTATGTGGACAAAACCACAAATGGAGTTTTAGCAACAGGAGGGATTTGACAGTATTTCAACACGCAGACTAAATCCATGCCTAAATCCAAGCTATAATTCAGCAGGTAGTTTAAAGAGGAATGCTTTTAAAAGAACAAAGGTCATTGCTTTACCCCAAATACAAATTTAATGATGAGCATTCCAAATAAATCCCTTCCTTCCTTCTAAGTCTTACAGACATCTACCATGGTGTCATAGCAAATCACATCTTCTGAAATCCGTCTCAGATGTGCTTCGTAGTTTGTACGAGTATTCAAAATGTAACAAATTTATAAATCACACTGAGTTAGCTGAACTGGCCCTCTGTGAACTAAACCTCCCAGAATCATAAGCTCAAATGCTGCAATCAACAGCGGAGTCCCAGTGCCACAGCAGCGTGCTATATCAGGGCAATTGCACAATGCTTATCTCATCCAATTAGTGCAATTTCTACAGATACAGTGTCAGCTCGATTACTTGACAGTTATGAATAGCCCTTAAATTGCTACTTTGGTTTTATTCAGCAAACTGTCTCCACATCGCTTGCATTATTCATCCCTGAGTGCTTTTTTTCCCCTTATCAAATGTGTGCTCTGCTGGGGGATATGCTACAATTCCCTGTAATCATAAAGTGCATGAGTCAAGGCTGCCCAGAGCTGAAAATATGGTTCTGCTTTAACGGCTCGCGTCTTAAACTTGTCATGGACGGATTCACACTAAGCCCATATAAGATAAAAGCATTCACATCAAAAGACATGTGTTGTCAGACCTTCCCCCTTAAGCAGCCACTCTCCAGTTTTAAGTGGATTGCACCATTTTGAGCTTAAAAGGGTCTCCTTCTCTCACTGACATGTAATTCTTGTGCAAAGACTGTGAGTTTATTTACAATCAAATAAGAAAACCAAAAGACTAATGGTGCAGGTGATTTAATGAAGAATTGTGTAAATACTTCAGTGGATATGAATCTATAACGCGGTGGTTGGGTCAGTGCTTGTGAGGGGACCTGAGAAGACGTCTTGCAGCAGAACGCCATAGTTGATGTTTTTTAGCTCCTCTCGACCGGACTCTGAAGAGTGCAAATTGACCTGTAAAACACAATTCAAACAAACAATTAAATTTCACTATGTTTATATTTGGGGTGACAGTAGCTCAGATGGTAGAGTGGGTTGTTCTATTATTGAGAAGTTGGCAGTCAATCCGGTGCAGACTGTTGTCCCCTTGGGCAAGACACTTCCCCCACCTTGCTTGTGAATGAATGCAGCATGTGTTTGAGTGTTTGACGGTGGTCGGAGGGACCAATGGCACAGATTGGTACCCTCGCTTTTGTTTGTAATAGTAAGTAAGTGCTTTATTTGTCATTGTACAAATGTACAACAAAATTGCATTCAGGTGTTGGGTTAGTTCTGAGCCACTGCGGCTGAGTGCGCCGCCACTGTGAGCCAGCATGTTTTTGGAGGTAGGGGAAACCGGAGTACCCGCAAACCACCACCAATTATGGAGTGAATGAATCATGACTACAGTGTAGCCTTTTGAGAAACTTGTCAACACATCACATCATCATCATTATCTGTGCATCAGGATTAATAGGTGGCTGGAGTCAGTCCCTTCAACTATGGGCATGGCACTGACCAGAGGCAAAAAGTAGCAGAGACAACAGAGTGTAGCTAAGCAAGCAATCACAGAGCCACGTGCAATGACTCACAGTGTGCGTGTTGAAATGTCATGGCACATATTTCAATCGTTCACCTGTTACTGCTCAGCCGTGGATGTGGTGTGCAGTGTGTTAAATCAGTAATATATAGAGGGGATGAAAGACACTTTTCCTTTCTCTTCATCTTCAGCTTCTTGTCAGCTGAGACTTTCAAGACACTCTCACTTTACAACTTGTATTTAGTTAATGTCAGTATTTTGCATTTACACAAATGATTTATGTCTAAATTCAGTACCAGGACTACATGTGGTGAGGCAGCATTTCAGTTTTATACAATGAGTCTTCCTGAAGATGCAGGACAGGCTGAAAACAATTCAATTCATTTGTATGGCAACTGAAATTTGCTTTTTCATTTTTTGCTTAAGTTTTAAAGATTTCATTTTCCTTTTTATTTACATGTGATTTTATGTACTGTAAAGCGCTTTGAAGGACTTAGCATGAATTGTGCCTGATGCATTTTGCTTTGTCTTGCCTGATCAACTTCTCATCATCTGTATATTACGTTGTTAAAATACAGTTGCTTACCTTTAGAATGTCATCAGGCAGTACAGGTGGGGCAGGATGTTCAAGCCAATTAAGTGCCATAACAAAAGCATGATAGTCAATTTCCTCTCCTTGTGCAAACCTGAGGAACAAGCAGCAGTAATATTAAGTTTGGTTTTAATTGAGACCTCCACTGTTGATTTGAACAATCAAAAACATGTACATTTTCAAAAGTGGTTTGCAGTGGTAAAATATAGTAAAGTCATTTTAACACTGTGATAGAAAATGGCTTTTGTTCAATAATACTGTATATATTTTAAAGAGATGGTAGGATTTAGTAAATACAAATATCAGTGCTTTTCTTCCTAAACACTGTGTTACATGGTTGTGGTAAGAGTGTCTTACTTCTTGAGCAGGGATATAAGCAGATTCTCAGGCAGAGGAAGATGGAAGGCCTTACAGATGGTCCTGGTCTCCTTTAAGGAGAGATGTCCAGTTCTGTATAAAGGAAGATTGTAAGTGCTGACAAGTCAGACATATGCGGTGAGATAAGATTTTAAGGCATAAAACAGATCATTTATTATTTGTGTCAAGTCACATTAATTTGATAACATCATGATAGTAAATAGACCATGAAGGTCTATGGTTCCAGTTGTTTTTCTTAACCATGCTGCCCCACAGTCATTCTTGTCATACCTATGTCATTCCACAGATATCAATGAATAATGTGGAGCTAACTAAGTGTCAACAGAACCATTTACACAGGCTGGACAGCTTGACCCCTGGCACCAACAGAAATCTATTTAGAGGATGTCAATTCATCACCCACACTGGTTGAGGGATAAGGAGATGGAAATGTACTTGATTTGAACTTGGCATATGTGAAAAAGTGACCACGCGACAAACAAATGACAGTGAGTCGTAGAACAGGGTGTGTGGACTCTGTCCTGCAGACACACAGGCCGCGCAGGTCTTCAGGGTGCATCTGGTTCCAATGCTCCACTCACACTGCTGGAACTAATCGCAGCGCTGAGATATGGGGCCACTGGCTGAACGATTGATGTCTTGTTGTGACGCTACGCTCCTTTGTGTGTTTTTCTGCATGTGTTTCTCTAGCAGCAATACGATGTCCAAATAACAATGCACTGACTTCAGCGTGTGTAATGAGTGTGTGTGAGTGCACCTACTTATGTCTGTCATGGTATGCAAAGGCTTTGGTCATTTCAGAGAAGTCTTCAAAGTGCTTCTTCACGAGAAAGTCCTGGGCCACAGCCAGCATCAGGCTGATGTCAAGCTCTGACTGCTCTCGTTCAGAGAAGCTGCGGGCCAGAACCAGCACCTCATGCTCAGACAGGCCACACTCCAAGCCCATCAACAGGCCCCTGTGGCATACAATTACACATATACGTAAATGACAAAGAGAATGTTTAATATAGAACAACATTTTATGCACCATTTGACCCATCCTTCAAAGAAATAAAGCCAGTTATTCATAGGGAGGTATTACCACCTGTCAGTTTTGATTAGTTACATTCATACAATTTGAACCCCCTTATACTGTCCAAATGCACTGTGCATATTGCACTTTTAAATCTGAACCAGCTTCAGTGCTTTTGACTAGACTTTTCTTTTATTTGAACGGAAACTGGAAAAGTATGCACCTGAAAGACTCATATGGTATGACACCAGTCTTGCTGGGATCACTGAGACTCAGAAATGTCTTAATCTCCTTCTGTTTTTCCTCAGGTACTGAGCGTAGTTTACTCAGAATAATACCCACATTGGCTCTGGGAAACTTGAAAACAAACAAAACATTCAGTTAAATACAGCTATATCTCAATAATCAGTGACTAGTGTGCCATAAATACAGTTTATGGTCAAACCTCTTCAGCGTGTTTCTCCATGTAGTTGAAAGCATATTCATCAGCATTGATGATTTCGAAGTTTTTGTTGTTGAGACAAAGTATAGCTCCGACATAGAAGTTTTGAGCTGTGAAGTATTGAGACAACTCGCTCTTGAACAACTCCTGCCCTGGCTTCTTCACACGACCACGCTTCAGAAACTTACCGCCAAGCACACCTAGAACAGTGGCAAAAACACAATTTAACAGGAAGGAAAATAATATGGACAAATATTGCATACTTACAATCATTTGTAGCAAAGGTTTAACATTTCGCAAACTCAACACTCAAAATAAGCCTTTCATCCCATAAATAAAATGTATTCAATTAAAAAGCAATACAACATGAACCTAAAATTCAAGTATTAATAGTGTCAAATGATAGTATTCTATTGCTATAATGATCTAAAATAGTCCTACTTGGTTTCAGAATCATTACAGTTTATAGCAGCACAGGTGTTAACTTATGTCAAAACATAAGTGAAAAAGCCAGAAAATATTTACATCTACACTGTGAAAACACAATATGGATTTGCTAATATCATAAAGCAATTGCACTTTTAGTTAATTTCAAGTGTGAAACTTTCTTCTTTACTTTTACCTGAATTTCGCTCAGCTCTCTCGAAAACACTAATAGTGTCATCGCTGAGGTAGTAAGAGACTATGAACACTCTGCCCTTGTCCACTGGATCTTCAGTCACCATCTTGGCCAAATAGTTGAGAATATTACTCTCCAGACCATATCTGCATGGACAAAAATGCAGTGAATATTAGCTCTGTTCTGCCAGCACATGAAAGAGGCTATCCATCCCTACTAAGAACCTGTCTTTTGCTATAAATTTCTGGAAGTCTTTTTGCGGGGGTTTGGGCAGCAGTTCCTGGCAGGAGCTGAGTGAGTCCTCCTCTGAGCCGAATCCATTGTAGGGGGGCAGGTGTCTGCAGGGCTTAGGGGGGGCAGGAGGGGCTTTGCAATGCACAGGGGTGAAGTCCTCTGAGAGAAGAAGACAAGATGACAAACACTTGAAAGACTTCAGAAACCCAGAGGGAGAGATGGAATTATCAGAAGGGCAAGAGCTAATCCATCCATGGAGCAGAGAGCAGCAGCTTACAGTTACCTTAAAGTAGCCCATACAAACCCCTGCTACTGCAAGTAACACAAGACTCTACATCACACAGCTCAGGTACTCAGGGACAGGAGTGCTTTATTTTTGTGTTTAATATTGAGACTCAAAACATACAACTCCTTGCCTTTCCTGAATCATCAATTACATTAGTTTAGGCATAATGAGGTAATTCTGCATGGGCACATACAGAAGTGGAAATGAACCATAATTGTCTGCTATTAGACTTTGCTGCCACCAAGTGTTGGATTGATGTCATACAAATGTAGGCGTTCAAATTTGTGTAAAAAACTAAGCTAAACAATAATAATTGTTGTGTTGGTGGTGTAGAAGAAATACCAACATTTTTAATTTGGAGATTTGAGGAGAATGCTTATAGCATCTCATTGCCTTTCTCTTAGTCACACTCTACACCAGACATGTCCAAAGTGTAGCCCTGGGGCCAAATGTGGCCCTCAGACCGATTTTTGATGGCCCTCTTTTTTTTATTGGCATACAATGCTAGAGATGGGACTTTTTACGGCAACGTTAATAATTCCACACAATAAAAACCTCAAAAAATACATTTATTGTGAGACAGAGCTAGCATTATGGTTCCAAGCTTAAATTAAAGTGTGGGGCAAGTTTTAAACCTCTCTTAAAAACACCCAGTTGAATGTTTGAATGCACTGACCACCAATCTGTGGCCCTCCATGCTGTACACATGTCAAAATGTGGCCCTCAGTGAAACAGTGCTCTACTCTACACTTGTACAACTATCTCTCTGGTACCAGAGTATATGACTATGTTATTACAATGCTTATCTGTAAAAATAACAATAATGCAATAAGCAGTAAAGCGTACCTACCTATGCCATATTTACAGCGGTAGTAGCTCTTGGTGAATTCATCACAGTCAGTGATGATAACAGTCCTGCCCCACACATTGAGCTCAGTACCTATGGTCAGGTCACTGTCTTTGTAGAAGTCTTCTTTGAGTGCTCCTATCTGCAGTGTGAGACACATATTATACTTTATAACAATGAAGACATAACTCAAACTTTTCTGTTAAATTTTAAAATATGAAATGTTCAATGACTTAATTTCAGTCTTCAGACATCTGGTTTAAAATATTTCATAATAGTCTGATAGATCATCAAACACTTGCATATGTTTTTGATACTCATCATGTGTATTATACGTTTCCACATTCTTCTTCATGCAGTGTTACTACTTTGATTTGTAAAAAATAATAGTACTACTAACGATGCTACTTATGATCCTAAAATGTCTTGCATAGACAGAATGTATTGCTGAAGAACCTTTTGATTGTCCAATATATGACGCTTTCCCTGGTTTGATGAGTCAAACACATTAAGAATAGTGCGGTCTGTGACTTCTCCAGGCTGCCGAAGCTGACTTGGGGCACACTGCAGAAGATAAAAAACAAACAGATAGTAAAAAACAGTAATTAGGTGTTGTTTGTGTAAAGACGACCATGCCCAGTGCTAGGGATCGGGCAACATTACCATTTAAAATACACTACATTTACCCAATCACAGAGATTTCAAATGATGAGTACAAAGCCAAAAAGCTTGGCTGGATAATATTCCCTGGACAGGAAGATGTCAGTACTATGTTTAAAAGGAAGAAACATGTACTATTCAAGACCTGATTTAATTTACTTTAAATTGAGTTATCAGTTTTCATTTTACTATACAGTACATTAGTCCGAAGAACTAGCCTGACCAGCCAGAATACACGCTTTTCCTATTCTTTACAAGGTCCTGCTTTTGAACAGATACAAAAAGCAGGAGTGGATGGCTGGCCAGGCAACTCAAGAACCACATTTCTACCAGAGTTATGAGGATGATGTTCTGTGTCAATGCCTCACCTTTGGAAGTTTGCTTCGGGATAGAAACTTGGATACATGATCTCGACCACAGTTGGGGGGAATCACCTCACAAATTTCAATTGTGTCATCGGCCAGGAAGTAATGTAGGATCAACTCCCTGACATCACCAAACAGGCTGTCCGTGTCATCCCAGCAACAGTAGAAGCGCAACACTTTCTTATAATTATCCAGGAACTGCTGAGTGTCATGCCTTTCATAGGGCCTTAATGGCTTCATACTTTTCTTTATCTGTGAGAACAAACACAAAACATTATATAGTTCCAATACAGGGTGAAGTTAGCATCTCCAAATGCTTACATCCTCCCTAAGTTGACTGTAGGGATCCACAGGTGTAGTAGTTGAATCATTCAGACGCACTCCAAGTTTCGTGAGAAAACTCCTTGTGAAACTGTCGCAGTCAGTAATCACAAACTTTCGAGAGTACAGAAGCATCTCTTGGTTAATGTTGAAATGTAAAATGTTGTAGAACTGATCATCGTTTGGTGGAGGGAGCGGAATGCGATGACGCCGAATCAGTGTCCCTGCCATAAGGTAAACAGTATTAAGTACAGTTAAAGACTCCTGATTTTAAGACAACATTAGGCGAGCAATAGTGTAATGCTTGAACACCTTGGGGAATGCCGCTGTTCTGGAACTTTGGCTCCACCACTTTGATAGTATCATCCTCCAGGTAGAAGATGATCTTACATTTCCGAATTCTGTATGTCTCCTCTTTAGCCTGCGGCACAGTTTCCTCAAAGTATGCTTCAAAACACAATGTCTATGTGGAAAAAACAGTTTTGTATTTCTGAGAGTTACATAGATGACAGCTATTTGCAAAATGTGAAGATGACTGAGGTTCACCTGTTTATCAAAGGCCACCCATGATGGTAGATCACAGCCTTTTCCTTTTGGATAGACTGAATATTTTGACCTCGTCTTCTGACCAATTAAGGGCTCTCCACCAATGCCTGGTTTCTCGGGCCCCACCAGCATAGCCACTCGATTTGAGATGTCGAAATGGTGCGACTTGTGGAATTTCTCTTTGTACAACTGTATTACGAGAAAATAAGGCTGCAAGTTCACTGACTTGCTAGCTTGCGTTTAAGTGCATATGACAACATTGGACACTGACAGGAAGTGATAGAGAACAATTTATTTTTACATATGCTGCTCAAATGATGATTCAAATGTGTAAGCATGTAAGCCTCATTTGTTTATTAATAAATACAACAACAGAAAAACAAGATGGTAAACAATTTTAAACTGTTGCCGTCCAACCATGTTATGTCAATGGGAAGTGAGTGTGTCAGTTTAAAAATTCTAATAAAAATTACTACATTCTTCCCAACTCATTAATCTGCTTGCCTGGCCAGTCTTTCTCTCTCCCCTTTTTTAAAGTATAGGATTTAGAATAAACACAGTTTATAATAACAGAGGAGACTTGCCAGTCTATTAATTTGCTGCTCACTGAAATAAAATGATAATTATTACCAACAACACCTTATGCATGTAGCTAATGTTGAATCAGTCATATTTTCAAGAGCATTAAAACCTGTCATATGCTCTTTAACTTGTAGATTGGCTAATTAACAGTAGCCTAACGTTATATAACGTTAGCTGTTGCATTACAACATAAAAACTTGTAACTAAAGACAAGGCAAAAGTTCTTCCTTTTGTTTATGCTGCTCAGGGTGCAAGAACAAGTTCTTACGTCTCGTGAAGCAAGAATGAGCTGTTACTGTTAAGCTAAGGTGCAATCAACAGTACTTACGTTTTTATCAGGGGAATTCCCTGGAAGTAGAGGTAATGAAGCCATGTTTGTGATGTTAGTAAAGTTTTCTTCAGCCGCACGTTAACTTGGAGAAGTAAATCTATCGCAACCATGGAAACGCTGTTTGGATGCGTATCCAGGCAACAGGACGAAATGTAACAATAGCGCCATCTTGTGCATGATCCCTTTTTTTAATTATTATTATTATACAGGTAATAATAAACAAATTATAATCTTGTGCACGATGTATTCTGCCATTTAAATTTATTGAGATAATCTTTCACACACTTCTTTCCATAAAGAAAACTTTATTTCCAATACAGACAATACTGCACAGCTAAAGCCATGCACACTGAAGTGGGAGAAGCAGGAAAGGGAAATGTAACGTCTCCCATAAAGGCCTTACATAGGTTGCACGCAAGATAATATTCAAGTTTTTCAGATGAACGATCACAATGGTTGAAGAGATTTTTGATGAGTGGACACAAATATGTGATTGAACTATGATTTGACATTTACTTCACATAATTAAATCCCAGTTTATTATCATAATAAATAAATACACTGAAGGTGGTTATTTTCTCCAAAGGTTACTTGATGTGCAAAAAAAGCATACGGTGGTATAAAAACAACAGATCCAGCTTCTGGTCACTAGTTCGAGTGCTTCTTATATAGAGATATAATATTCAACAGAAAAAATGGGCAGCAAAGCTAATCTGCTAGCAGATTGTACATATAAAAACAAAATTAACAGCAACACATGATTATTTCCCATTTGAGGGATTTTTTGGCAGATTTTTAGGATGCCATTCCAAGCAGAAAACCCCCAACAAAGCTGCTTGTGACGACAATGTTCTTCTTCACAAACTCTGTGGACTGAAAAAAACAACAAAAAAGTATACATTACACAGGTGATATTATCATCAATTAACAAAATGAATCAAAAAACACATATATGCATGTGCAGGACAAACTTTACTGTTACAATCAGTATTTTATCATAGGTGGAGCTAATTTTACAAGATCAACATTTGTACCTTTTGAAAAACTGTATCCAATTCCGCTGATGCTTGATTGGTGCCTTGCTTTATTTGCTTCTTGGCTTTGTTGACATCCTTTTCTACTCTCTTCCAGTCCACTTGAATATAGCCACTATTATTGGCGATCTAAACAAGAATAGCATGCAAGATGAGCATATGTGTGCATTGTGTTTGGTCTCTCCATATATATACCTGTAACATCAGAAGACCCCCACCGACAGCTGTAGCAGCAAGTTTCCCAACCTTTTGGAAGAGGTATCCAGCGCACCTACATCAAGTGGATAGTGGAGGTCATTTATCTGATACATCACATTAGTTATAATGCTCCCCAGACCTATATTTTTTCCCCCCTTAATTCCATTCCACATTGAAATAACTAATATATACAGAATATTATATATATATATATATATATATATATATATATATATATATATATATATAATACTGTATTATTACATTAATTAGACAATGATGCATTTGACTGTAACTGATAATATATCAATAAGTTTGTTTACCATCCACTGACTCCACCTAGAGCTATCTGTGTGGCCACCGAATATTTCTCAGCTACTGGCCCAGAATTTTTCCCAAAAACACGGTTCCACCATCTCTGGCGTTTGGCATATTCTGTTAGGTCCACGACCTTGTCGTAAATCTCATCTTCTATATCTGTAGAAGCAGCATACACGTGAAATTAGACAACATGACTTTTACATGTTATCTGTATTGCTAATCTTATTGATTACCATAAGTGTGTCACAGTGTGTACAGAACGCTTGTAATATCATCCACTAAACTTGTGTTTATAAACTTAACAAAGTTGTGTCTCTCTGGTATAGCAAGTTAGCATGGTGCAAAACGAAACTATTACAAGTATGGTCAACTGTAAATGACAAAATGTAGAGCTACAAAAACATGTACCAAATGCAATATCAGTCACACAAAACTAACTAATCGGTCTATCACGGACATTTGATCGCGCATTGAGGCCTACGATCTCTGCTACTTACCCTTATTACTGTTCGCCATTTTGCAGTGAGCTAAGCTACAGCGTCTTGTGTCCTTAGCTGCCTGCACGTCTCATTTGCATAAGTTTGTCGGTCAAGCAAATTTACAGAAAGTGTTTCCTTAAAAAAACCCCAAAGAAAAACAAGAAAGGGATAAAATTAGAAAATGTTTTATCTTCATGTGTGAGAATAAAGTTTTAAAGTTTTAGTGGTTCAGAGTCAGCAACAGAAACAAGTAAAAAATGCTTAATAGAAATTAGACGAATGGATGTAGCTACAATAAAGAATAATACAATATTAGGAAAAAAGTTAATAAATAAAATCTCTTTTTTTATATACACAAAGTTACGTGACAGTTGTAACAACCATTCAGACGCAGAAGCTAAAAGAATCACTGTTACGTAATGTCAGTGAATATCCAATGACAGAGCGGGGGCGGGACGTGGCTGTTCGGTGTGGAAGTGCGCGTGCTCGTAGCGCATTAACCAGTGCAATCACGTGACACTACACCCTTGCCGCTGATTGGTCAGAGTAAACCGAGGGCGTGGCCATGGTGGCGGCGTGCGATTGCCTGTGACACAATTACAACAACTTTGAGCCGAGGGCTGGGAAGTTTGCTGTATTATGAAATAACTCTCAATAGTTAACCCAACATAACATCAATTCCATGCATACACTGGTACGTTGGAATACACGCTGTGGCTTGATGTACAATGAGCGTGGAAGGTAACTTGAAGGGATAATTTCCTTGAGGATTTGGCAAGAATTAGCGCTACGCCCCATTTAGCCCTGGAGAAGGTGTGCAGCCGTTTTGTTTTTTTTACAATTAACTGGAGCCGCTCGTTTCACCCGATCTTCCCAATTCATCTCCATGAAATCGTGCGGAGTGTCGCTCAGCGGTGCTGCCTCTGCTGCTACACAGAGCCTTGGCGTTACTGGTAATGACGAGGAGAAAATGGCGTCGGGAAAAGCTACTGAAATCGAGGACTTTCCGAAGCTAACGTCGCAAGAGAAAAATACCCTGGCCGATATCAGGTTTGAACAGTTATCTTGTAAACATTTTAAATAGTTTCAAAATTACTTATTTTATTCCATTGCACGGCGTCGAACAACAAACACGAGTCTCCGCAAGTAACACGGAACCGCCTGTGTTGTCTACCCTCTACTTGCAGTTCACTGTTTGGATTTCATAGGCTTCAAGAAGATGGCGCCAGAACGAAGGCCTTGCTGTTAAAGGTATGACACACAGCAGACCACCGGAGATTGACTGTTTTATACTGTGTCCATTTACTATGTCTTAATTTAAATGCACGTGTCACAGTTTTAAAAGACACACATTTCTGCCGGTGCAACAGATCCGTGTTGCATTTTTAAACTTTCAGTCCTTAAACAAGTTATTCGTTTCTAATGTTTACACTTTACTGGAATCAGTGAATGTTGAGTATTCACATATGATTTGTATTTAGACATGCAACAGATTACTAATTTGCATAAGATGGCATCCCACATGCTTTGGGGTCTACGGGGTAATGCTTCCACCCATTTACTTTGGTGTTTAATTAAATGTTTTGCAGTGCATAAATACTGATGATAATCTATTCAGTTCTGAAAGTGAAATTCGTGTATTATTTTCTAACGTTTGCAAATTCTTAACAAGAAAATGCAGCTTCCAAAGATACTACTGACTCACTTAATTTTTAAATGCAAAAAGACAAACAAACCAGTTGTTACACCATTATACAATGGATGTGTAGATTTTCTTCTTTGTTGTAGTCATCACTTGAAAGCTTTGAGCTCTTGGAGTTGCAGTGTTTCATCAGTTCGGAAACAGATCTGACCAGGTTTACGATACGATACGATACGATATACTTTATTAATCCCGAAGGAAATTCAGTTTATCAGCTGCACAATCAAGTCACACATACAAACATCAAATTTAAAATAACAGTGCAGAGAATAAATATAATAATAATTTAAAAGTATAAAAATATAGAGGTACAAAAAAAACATTAAAAAAAACAGGTTTAGAGCTAGATGATGATGAACAGGGTAGTAAGACTGTTAGCAAGATTACCAGTACATAGGACTAGCAATCCAACTCCTCTCCCACAGTTGTCTAACCTTCCTGATGATCTTGAGTTTGATCAGAAAGTATGCTTAGCATTAATCATTGACACTTCTTATGGCGTATTATGAAATATCGTTTGTATGTCCAGGTGGGATAGTGACAGGGGTGCTCTCATCATGGAGCGTAGCAGAAAGACTTCAGGGTGATAAAAACAATTTGAGTTCAGTTTGGACTGTACAGTCAGAGCATCTGCTACCTTTCAAATGAAAATAACAACAGAAAAGAACCTTCGGTGGCTTTTGCTCCACTGCATATGTACATTGATGGGGAAATAGATCTTTGTGATGCTGACCCATTCATGTATTACTGTCCTATCACAAAATGGCCACTACTAAGATCAAGCAGGATGTAATCGGAATAAGTATATCATCAACTTTAAAAAAAAGTATACAAATATTGAACCAGATCATACTTTGTAATAGGACTCAGCAATAAATAAAATGAAACTGATTCATTGATTAAAAAAAATATTATATATATATATGTATTATTTTGATGATATAATGTATAATCATTTTGTGCAGCGGCTAGGACTAACCCTCCATCCGATCACAATTTATATGACAAATAAAGCACTCACTCAGTCACTAACAAGGCGAGAGTTCGTAATATAAAGGAAACGCACCTTCACGTGGTGTCGGATAGGCTCAAGCACGGGCCACTTTCAGGGGGACATGCAGTGATGTAAACCAATCAGCGAAGGGTGATTTGTTACTGTTGCAGGGTTATTTGCAGTTCAGCATAATATTAAAACAGGGTTATGAATCACAAAAGTTACCAATACGAGCGATCGCGATGTCGTCACATCCGTTGGCCGTGGTAGGCATTTTACATTTTCATATTTGATAAACATTTTATTAAAATCCTATAATCAGCAAAAACAATGTCCATAAACAGGACATTGCTTCTCTTGCGCTGTAACAGATCTATCATTTTCTAAAACCGAGATAGAGGCCTGTATGCATCAGCTGCCTACCAAACATCCGGCGAAAATTGCGGAAGTAAACAATAACAGCGATTGCTCGTATCGTCAATGTGTTTTTTGTCTTTACCGCCGATGAAAGCCCTCGGCCCATCCGTGGCTTGTTTTTAAGGGGACTTCTGCGTCTCAAGAGCGACGCTGACTTG
This sequence comes from Gobius niger, assembly GCF_951799975.1. NCBI lineage: Eukaryota > Metazoa > Chordata > Actinopteri > Gobiiformes > Gobiidae > Gobius > Gobius niger. The sequence continues at coordinate 22,474,244 of NC_136860.1, forward strand.
CAAACAATATGTGACTGCAGATAGTAGTTGATAGTAGTTAAATTCCTCCTTGCTCCTGCTTCACAGTTAGAAGGTCCTGGGTTCCATCACTGGGCTGGACGTGGGCCTTTCTGTATTGAGTTTGCATGTTCTCCCCGTGCATAAGTTTCCTCCAGGTGCTCCGGTTTTCCCTACCACTAAAAACTTGTACAATAGGCCAGCCTGAGTAAGCGTGTGTTTGACACACTCAGGCGAGTGGGGGACAGCATATGGAAATTCGCCCATAGCTATAATATGGCGTGGTGTGTTGGCATGCATGGTCACATGTGTAGTCATTAATATGCACTGTCTCAACCAAATAAACCAATAAGGAAATAAATCGGTGTCAGCTAGTGTCTTGGCAGCCACGTTTCTTGCTGTCTGCCCAGGGAACTTGTGAGAGCGATAGCAACTTGCCACCCCAGTTGCTGCACTGGTACTGAGCACAAGTAGGTCTGCCTAAAACAGCCCGAGCCTGGCTGACTGATGTGTTCTTCTAATATTAAAGTAATTCTTTACACTCATTGCAGTGTGCTCCTTGCACTCCTCACTGCCTGTGGCCTCACAGGGTCACTCGTCTTCATTGAGGCTGCCTTGGTACTTTATGTAAAGCCTGAGCAATGAACAAAGCATTTAATGAGATGACATGCTCCTGTTACCGAATTCATTCAGGCACAGGTACGCATTCGATCACAGTCGCCAAGTTTGTGCAGCACAGAAGGCCAAAGCTGTGGCTCATCATCCAATCTATACCGAAACGATTTGCTTATCCGACACCCCCACCCTTCACACTTTGAGAAGCACTGCCTTGACTTTATAAAAAAAAATGCATCACAAGACTAATGCATCATGATAAGAGATCAGCATTTATTGTCATTGCGATTAAAAAGTGTTAATGCCACTGTCAACATCCTAGAATAGTTTATGTGTTCTCCCTTTCTCAACTCTCCTTAATCAGGTTGCATATAAACATTTTACAGAGTGCAAATTAGTTATTAGTTCATCCTAATACTTGCTTTGCATATTTCAGGCAATTAGCTGCTATGACACCATTATCCTGAAGGCTGAGGGGAAAGTGGACCCTGAAATATTCTGTCAACTGGGCCATTTTAATCTCTTGCTAGAAGACTATCCAAAAGGTGAGCCTCTTGTACATATCGCCCTTTGTTACTGTATAATGTGAGTTCAAAGACGTAATGTCAGTTTGAGTGATGTGAAAGCCGCATGGTAATGTTTTTTACCTGTCCCTCTTTTTTAAGATGAGATAATTGAACATTCATGAATATTTTGTGTCCATCTTACAGCATTATCCGCATACCAGAAGTACTTCAGTTTACAGTTAGACCACTGGAAGGTAAGTTTATCAGCACCCAACACAAGCTGAACTTTTGACTGTGTAACAACATAATGCAGCAGAGCCACTGCACATGTACATGGAATGGTCTCCGGCCTCAAAGAGTTGTCTCTCCACACGCTTCACCCCCTTTCACTCCGTGCTGCTCTGTCCTATAAAGAATTCATTCTCAACCTTTGGGTCGGTCGGTTACGTTATGGTTAAGGCAGGCTTTATTGTGCCCGTAGGGAAATTTATCCACTGCATGGGGGAAATGGCTTTAACTGGTAGACCGGAGCCGGTACGGATTCAAACAAATTCATACAAACAAAAGCCTGTGTTGTAAAGCTACGGTCTGCGTTGCACATCATAGAGCAGGGGTCACACATTTGATTTCACTAAGGTCCAAATGGGAAAAAAATGTGTCACGCAAAGGTCCGGAACATACAGGGTTAATTCATGGCTATATGGAGATTTTTAAGCCTTTATTAAATCTAATAGTAATTACTGTGATTTGAAAATATTGCTTTTAGGCTCCTAAATAGAAGACTGCATGTAGCCTATATTATGTACACAATGTGCCAGTGCAGTGAGGTTAAGTCCTGATTTAGTTCTGGTTGTTTTAGGCCTCGTGTGCATATTTAATTAGGCTGTCCTCTATTCTGAAACTTTAAGCACGCTGCATTTCAGTCATTCCGTGGTTGAAAAAATAAAAAGTGTCAAGGAGCTCAGGGGCAGTAGTTTCTCTTTCTGTTTATCTGGGCTGTGTTTGTACCCCTCTGCAGTCAGAGAGGGAGAGAGGGGGCACACGCAGCCGCTCGTCTGAGAGGATTCACAGTCAGGTCTAAAGGTCAGAGCCACGGTTCAGGTCCGGACGGGTTGGCGGGTAGGTCTGGATCTGGACCGAGGTCTGCCATTTAGTGACCTGTGTCGTAGAGAGTCCGTTTGGATCGACCCTCTTGGGCTATTACACGCGCCTTGTGCGCACAGAAGAATCCAAATCAAAGTTTGTGCTCGCACTGGCAGAGATATCGGGTTAGGGCAGGCTTTGGAAATGGGATAAAAAAAAAGTTCTGTGTGACAGCCGGTCTGGATATCTAGAGTACAATTTGCACTAGCCCCAACACCAGTGTTCCTCCTTCTTCTTCCAGTTTAATGGCGGACTGCTAGCCAAACTAAGGCATCTACTGTATTGTGCTTAGTTCCTTGGTATTTGATAAAGACACTATTATGTCATAGTGGGACATTTGAGAGAGGAAGAGGTAGGCCTAGCAAAACCAATAACAGCCTGTTTACCTGTTCTGTAGCCCTTCCTCTGTGCCTCAGTCACCAAGTCAAGTCAAATAAGCTTTTTGAGAAACTGTCTCGTGCTGCTCTGCATTTAGAGTGCATATGACACATTAGACACATTTTTTGTGAAAACATCTTTTTTTTTTATGTAAGTGGGGGCACGTCAATGTATTTTACAAATGACAACCCAGACAAATACTCAGGTCTTTTGCTGAAAAGACCTCGATGGGAGAGTGCCAGCCATTTATTTATTTGTTTCTGCTGGCATCCGAACTTTTCACGCTGTTTTGAGAAATTTAATGTACAGATTTATATGTCGGCTCAACAGCTGTGCCAATATGATTATTATGAGCTTGACAAACATCAAAGTCAGTGCCACGCGCTACCAGTCTGAACTGTGGCGACACTGGTACAGTTGTCTGCTCTAAATGTTGTTGTGTGTTTGTTTTTGTTATTCGTTTTAACTGGACCTCGAGTCTGCAATAAAGGTTGATGATCACTCACATAGCTGTTTATTTGGCTACAACATGAAATAAGCTCATTTCGGCATAGGCCTTCATCCGAGCTTAAATACAGTTATGCTTTTTTTTTTTTTTAGGCAGCAGCACAAAGAATGTAACTTCATTATTTGCATTGTTTGACATTTTTTGTGATATTAGTCTTTGATCTTTATTGGACATCTTTAACTGTTGCCATGCCAACAGTTAATGAGAAATTAGTGAGTCGGAATTCTCTGGAACTTTTCCTGGCTCTGACATAAAAATTCAAGCAAAGATAGATAGATAGAAGATTTTCCTCCAAAGTTTTACTTTAAACTATAATTAATACATACCACAGATAGGGGATTTGGCTAAAAAAATAAAACTCGCATCCACAATGAGATTGATTTGATTGATTTTATTTGAAATTAGCTGGAATCAGGCCTATTCCTTTCTTTCAGATCATACTTCCCAGTTACAGAAATGTAAAATAAATTCAAATATAGTATAAAAAGGCAGGACAAAAATGAACAATTGTCTAAGGGTGTTTTTGCACATCTTTGTGCTTGTGGGTCGACCCAAGACTGCCCTTGTTTTAACTACATTTACTTTAAAGTAGTTCAGCCCATGTTCACATGCGCCCGTACCAAACCTGGCACCATCAGCCACGTGACAACAATCAGCTGTTTGATGAAGTTGTTCCCATGACAACGGGTATCAAGCTGTCAATGTGCCGATACGTGTGCACTTCCCTGATGTTCAGGTGTGGTCACTTCTCTCGTGGTTAAATACAGTCAGGCAGGAGAAATGCACTTTAATCGGGGAAAGCTTTACTGCAGCAGTAAGGGAACAAGGGGCAGAAGAGAGACACACGTTGATTATTGGGGATGTGTATCGTTAAGGATTTATTGATACTACTACTCCTTATCGAGCCGGTACTTTAACAGTACTTCTATTGGTACTTTAAAAGGCAATATAGCTTAGGTCTAATTGGACCTAATTTATTTCCAATTTGCGCACACATTTAATATATGGTTATATACAGGGTTGAGTCTCATAAATGTAATGTTATTCACAAGCTGTTGGCTAGATTTGGCTGTAGCTGTGGGACAGAATAATGAACTAGAACCACAGCCTGTTATGTCCTCGTTGTCACTCTCCTCTCCTCTCGCCCTTTGTGGAAAAATAGACTCCACCCGAAAAGTGCGCGTCGCTCATCTGTCTGTTCAATACAAAGTTGTTACGTGCCACTTTTCCCAGCGTGTTATTGGCAGGAGCCCGGGGGGTTTCTGAGTAGTAAGCAATGTATGAATGAATGTTTAACACTGTGTGTCTTTACCACGCACACCTGTCTCGTTGGGATGGGCCGACAGCGCGCGCTCTCGTGCGGGTCGCGGGGATTTATAGATGTGATGCAGAGAATGCATCCATAAGAGCGGAGAGAGCCTTTTTAGTGTGATTATTTGAGCTTGCGTGATTATCTTAGCGACCCCGATAAGAAGACTGATAACGCTGGAGCTTATCGGTCCGGCTGCACTGGGACACGTAGTCCAGACCTGTTATGATACCGGGTTTTGATACCCAATGCCCATCCCTATTGATACGATGAAGTTGATACATTTTGCCTCGTCAGAGCAGTAATCCAAATTTCCTGTCATGCACATATTAAGTTTTTCTTAGTTTGGCCTGAGGTCGGCCGCCTTCACACCACACCCGCTTTGACTATGTTTCGAGACCACCTGTTTCAGCCGGACTCGGAGCGGCTGTTCAGACCGGCTTAAAGTGCAGCGCTTGGATTTAGACTGAGCCAAAAGTGCTGCTCTTGGGTCGAGAGAAATGCCCAAAAAGATCATTCATTGATCTCACAATGGGCAAATTCACTTGTTACATCAGCTCAGAAGAACAATCGGGGTGCAAATGGTCAGGAAAACGTGCAATCAAACAATAGCAGAATAATGTGCAAACAAGTAATAGTAAATAGAGGTATCTGATGTACCTCTACTTACTTCAATTCCTCTTTTAAATATGCCTCGATCTGCTCCTGATTGTAAAAGTTGTTTCATAATAAACCAGTGAGTTTTTATCTCGATGGCCGAGCAAGATGATCATGAGACGGTTCAAAACAAGCCATTTCTGCAAAACTATATTGCGCAATCCTAAGCTTAATACATGGCCTTTGTAAAGTAGCAGATTGTCAGAAAGGTGCTGGGTTCTCCACTGGTGTTATTCTTCAAAAAACAAAAGTCGCTACGAAGCGGTCAGAGAAGAAGCTAAATTGCCCACACAGCACATGAGGTGGACGTGGACTGTCCTATTTTACGATTTAGCAATTTTCCACATTGTCGATTTTCAAAAGCACGAATTAATCGAATGAATTTCATTTATCGCCCAGCCCAAACCACAGATATTATGCATCAAACTTAGTCATAATTACAAAGGGATTAAATCTAGGGATGCACCGATCTGATACTGGTATAATCTGATATCAGAGCCGATCCTGGAAAAAATTATGCTCTGTTTCCCAAAGCCTTGTTTCCTCGCCTTGGTCTGATGTGGGCAAGATCAGGCATCTACATCATCACTCACTGCGCAAGTGTTGTGCCCATGTTAATGTGCTCTAGAGGCATGTGTCCTCCCTGTGGTAATCATAATTTCCCGAGGATATACCTGTGTATCCTGTGCAACCTTACACCAGTCAAAATCACCAATAATGCATTAAAAAAATGAAAGGGAAAAAAAGTTGGCGCTGAAGAAAAACACCTGTTTCCACTTGTTTAATGGGCCTGCCAGCCAGTGTTAATTTTGACACAATTCAGTTTTTCCATCTTTTAACAACAAAAAAAGCAATACAGTTTTTGTCAAGATTTGGTTAAAAAGTATAATTTAGGTTTTAGTCTTCATTAGTCAACAATAGAAAACTAAATCTATGATTTCTTTTTGTCAACTTTAAATGTATATTATTTTATTTCAGCAAAACATTGAAGCAAATTGTCTGCTTGATGGACTAACAAAGAACCAGATTTGTTTGTTGGGCATTGCATTTAATAGATTAAGCCTCTTTAAGATGTTCATAACTAATGTTTTGAGTCCCCCTTTCAATCTTTATTTAGTGTTCATCAGCCAACAAAAGCATCTGGACATTTCAGTCATTAACTGCTATTACTTGATTTTGAGGCCCATTTTAGTCAGTAGAAATAAAGGATAATTACTTTGATCCCCGACGGCCTTAGATTTCCCCCCAGACTATCCCACTCCACAGGATGAAACATATTTTCCTTTTTTTATGTCACCTCCATTCCCTCTGAAGTGTGTTCCATTAGCAGCTCTTTTTTGAGCAAGGCAGGACACTTGCCTTGGGCTGGGCAATTAATCGGATTTTAATCTAATCACGATTTTAATGAAGGTCGTTCTCGATAATTGCGTGGTGGGTTTTAATCGACAGGAAAACTGGCCAGTCCTGTCGCGTTCTGGAAGAAATATATGGACGGCGCAATGCTGCAGCGCCTGTCAGATCAAGCCCAGGGAAACACAAACGGGAAGCACACACGGCAGGGCAGCAAGAGGAGAGGACCTGGTGATTTTAAGTGCAAAATCAGCCACAAAGTTGCGCTAACTTGTCTAATGGGCAAAATGGAAACATGCGAGGAGCTGTCAGAATATCAGGATGTGCACGGTTTACCTTCAAGGAGGAAAACTATCGATTGCTGTTTTTGGACCATGTGGGGGATTTTTTAAGTTGCAGCCGTGGATTAGCTGGACTCTAACAGTGAATTGTAAGTTTGATCGTCTTTTATACATAGTAAGTTGCGCTTCACTCCGTAAGTCGTGGCCTTGTGAGGCTCCACACATGAACCATGCACCAAATCTCGTTGTCTGCTTCTGACATTCTTCAAACTTTCCACTTTTTTGCGTCTCCTTTGCAGATGTTTGTGTGTTGCGTGGGCAGGTGAGGGGATGTTGTCTTGTGTAGAGCTTGTTTTTGCCGAGTTAGCTGCAGTTTTCAGTTTGGCTGCAGCATCTGTTTACTTGCTAGTCCAGGAAAGACCACATTTATTGTTTATTTTTTTCCTTTAAAACCAAAAAAAAATCAGAAGATGATCAATTTGGGGAAAATTATCGTGATTATATTTTTCCCAAAATCGCCCAGCCCTAGATGGAGGGAAGTGAGTTCGGAGGCATTGTCTTCAAAGTCAAGGCAATGCAAGGTACCAAGACTTTGTCTCCACAAACACCAAGTGTTTGTATCAAATACTGATCTGTGTGGAAGAGCTCCATTATAATTCCCATTCCCAAAAAGGCCAGCTGTCAGGGGAGTAATGACTATCGCCCGGTCGCACTCGATTGTTATGAAGTGTCTGGAAAGAATTGTCATTGACTTCTTAAGGTCTGGGGTTAAGGGCATCTTAGACCCCATGCAGTTTGCCTACAAAAGGAACAGGAGCACAGAAGACGCTATTCTGTCTTTGACGCATTTCATTAATAAACGTTTGGAGGACTCTAGCACATATGCCTGTCGGTTATTGATTGACTTAAGTTCAGTGTTTAATACCCTACAACCACATAATGAAGAGGGTTGTCTGAACTCAATATACTCTTCTATTATAAGATGGTACAGGTCTTTTTTAACTAATCACAGTCAACAGGTTAGTGTGAACGGGACACTGTCAAACATCAGAATGTTCTGATGATTCTGCAATCTTCTTATCTTTGATCCACAAGGCAGCACATCTGAATATGTTAAAGAAATTCAAACATTTGTAGATTGTTGTAATGATAATTACCTACTTTTAAAAACGGGAGCAGCCATCATTGCAGAGCCTCTATGAACAGGCCACTCTGCGTTTGGCCAACAAGATTTTGAGTGATCCGTCACATTCTCTGTATTCAGAGTACGAAATGTTGCCTTCGGGATGAAGGCTAAGAGTCCCCCGCTGCAATCTCAACAGATTTAAAAACTCTTTTGTCCAAGCAAAGATGAACTTTGATAGGTGTATGAACAATGGAGCATGGGTGAATAGCCCAAGACAAATTTCCCACTCGTTGGACAATAAAGTTTATCTTATCTTATCTATCTTATCTAACTGTAATGCACAAGTTGTAATGATCACATTCAAAGATTTTATTGTTAATTAATTCAAAATGAATCAAAATGTTCATTCTCTCAAGTCCTTGGTGTGGAGCGGGGGATGGTAGAAGTAAAACTGTTTCTCAGTCGACTGGACCTGGCCCGTGGAGTTCAGTCTCCTACCTGAAGGCATTACCTTGAAGAGACTGTGTGATGGGTGTGTAGGGTCAGATCACTTTATGTTGTGAGTTGTATTAAGTAACCTCATAGACTCATGTTTTGTAGCCAAGGATATTTAGTGTAGAAAATTCTCTCCAAGTTCTTATTTAATATGTTTCCATTACAAGTTTATTATACATATATAAAAGATCTCTATTGATCTCACAATGGAGAAAGCCAGTGTTTTAAGAAAGTCTCTTGGTTTCGGCTGGTATGAGATATTGGTAGATTTAAGGAAGCATATGAACAAAATGTATTGTGTATGAAGAAAAAGTTAGTCTCGAGACCAGGTTTTCTTTTTTTTGCAGTATGGCTAAATCTTAATCTATCAGCAGAAATAAGGGAAACTAAATCAATGCAATTTGTGTGTTTTGATTTTCAGAATGCTACCTTTCTGTATGGCCTGGGGATGGTCTACTTCCATTATAATGCATTTCAGTGGTAAGTACATATATTAATTCTTAAAAGTGTGTGTATATATTGTACACTGTTTAATACCAGAACCTTCTTGATTCTGTCACTGCCCGATCTGGAAAGTTACCCAATTTATCCAGTTTAAGATATACCTGTCCAAAAGTACATGGACAGAACCATTTGCACATTCGCGTGACACTCATTCATGGACAAAAGTCAATTTTGAGCTTAGTTTGATCCAAAATGCACTTGAGAAAAATACTTTTTTATTGTTCACTGCTTTCTCAAAGTGAGTGTAAACCTGCGTAGGCAAAGCAACTTTATTCATACCATTTATTATACCATTTCGTACACAAGGCAACACTACAGTGTATGTGTAGCACTGTTCCAGAATCAGAAAGTACTTTGTTTCCAAAGGGAAAAGTTCAGATTTTTACAGTCAAACTGTTATCAGAGAGCGTAGCTGAATAGGGAGGAAGGAGGAGTGAGAGAGTGCTACGTTTATTTGAGAATGATTAAAATTGAGGATGTTTTACGACAACTCCATAAAATGCCTCTGATGCCTCTTGCAGATTTGTGTCTTGTTGCTACATGAAGCTGAAATGTAGTAAATGAGCTCCATGATATTTAATAGCAGTTTTAAAAGTATATGCAAGCTTAGTTTGCAACTCAGTGCTCAATTACATGAAAAATAAAACATAGGCTATATGATTTTTAAATCAAATTGCAGGTATAAAACTCAGTTTAGTCAAAGCGTTATTATCGCCATAATATTTTATATGACCATTCAGATGGGTCAGACGAAGACCTACAGTTTCAAGTGAATTTGTATTAAAGAACCATAATTAAAGGCCTTCGCTATCCCCGATCATGTCAGATCTCAGAAGCTAAGCATGGTTGGCTCTGGTTAATAAGTGGATGGAACACTTTGAAGGAATACCAGGTAGCCTTTGTCAATAGTGAGTGTGAGTGGTTGGTGGTTGGGGGTGGGGCCGGTGGCTGCCTCGATTCCGGCAGCTGTGGCTACAAATGTAGCTCACCACAACCAAGTATGGCATGAATAATGGACAAATTAATTATGGGTATTAATTGATAGCCATAATTAGCATAACATTTTGCATTTCTGCCTGTAAAATTAATTGATAGTCTGAAACTGAGATTTCAGGCCTATTACATCTAGCCCTAACTGTCCTATTCTGATGAGCCTCAGTTCAAGTATGCTGTGAATCACTGTGTGAACTCCTCGGGACAAATCACAATATAGAAGTACATGCTTTATGAAAATCACATTTTCTTAATTTGTATGATTGAAAGAGTTTATTCTTGTTTGGAACCTGCTTTGCTCTCTGTTAGGACCATCTGCAGAAAACTGTGCTCTGTAGGATTTGGCTTTAAAATGAGCCAGTATAGAGGAGAGGGAGAGCAGTGCATGGATTAGAGGGAGGGAAAGGGGCAGTGAGTTCATGAATGTGTGTTCTTCTGTGCATGTGTGGCAGCCAAGCAGGCTGCAGTGAGCTCAGTGCTCTGCCGCTTAGCCAATTTAAAGACTACTCGCCCGAATTTGCTAGAAATTAAATGTTGGGCTTAAAACATTCATAAGTGTTTTTCGACCTTTTTTGAGGTGTTAAAAAGATGTCATGACACACCAGCTGTAACAAAAAAAGTGACACAGAATAGAATAGGTTAGAAAGGTTAATTCAGAGTTGTGTCTTTTGTTGTTGGAGAAAGTTGAAATAGAATAAATCTGGTAAATGAAGTTGCTTGGTTCTGTGGATTATTACTTTAGCTGGTGTTAGCATAACATTTGCAAGTTGCTTACCTTCATAGTTTGTTATTGAGCGGTTTCTCTTCTGTTTTATTACAGCTTGGTACCTCTGAATAATTCCATCACCCCCACCACCCTTACAAAACTTTAAGGACGATCTGTGCTCCCCAGCGCCGCCCACAACAACTGCGGTAGTGCTCAAAAAACAGCCAAAAAACGCGGAATATATTATGAGATCTGGTGGTGCACAGTACCCTGTTTTTTTTCCCTCTTAGCCCCAGAACATAAGCTTAATAAGTTGTTTCTGTTTACCCTGTATGCCTTTATTTGCCTTGATATCACGCCTGCAGTCGAGAATAATGCCACCATTCACCTTGTATACAATTTATACAATTTCACTTAAAGGGACTATACAGAGTTTAAAAATGTTAAAATGAAGTATTTTCCTCCCCCTACATGTTCCAGCCATGTCCTAATGTGTAGAATGAGCTCAGACCTATTCACCACAACTGCCTCTAAGATCATGCACTGTCACTCACTCTCATGCACGAGTTTAATATAGAAGGTGCAGTTACACGCTTGGCCTGTGGTGGCAGTAGTGAGTATGGCTAATTTGCACCTAGCCCCCTTTTAATATTGCTTGAACTACAATTACCCCCCTCCAGGAAAACCAAGGACATGTTTTTTCACTCACGGAAAAACTTAAAAATCCGCCCAATTCCACGGGAAAACAGCGAACCTGGCAACCTTGGTAGTGCCGTGTAGTGGAAACAAAAGCGTGTTTTTGTAGAGTCGATACGTACACGTAGATTGTGCCGTGCGCGGTTGAGCTGCGCTATGTGGAATAGCGGCTTAATGGAGTATTTTACAATATTGGCTGCTCCACTGTGGGTTAAACATTGGTCATGTCCCGAGAGAAAGACAATTGCTTGGTTCGCGGGGCTCTACACGTCGCAAAAACCTGATCAAAACACCTGCAGATGTGCACGCTGTATAGAACGTCATTAAAAGTTTTGTAAGCCGCGATGAGAACAAATGTGGACAAATGCTGCCCTCTGGTGGGGTTATGGAATCATTCAGCGGTGCCAAGGCTAGTACTAGAGGAAAGAAACGGCTAAAATACGAACTATGACGGTAAGTGTAAATGCGCTAACTGCGGCTAAATGATCATATTGGTAAAATCCCCTTTTAGAACAGTGGTATGATGTTGTGAAACAGCCCAGAGGTAGCGCAATGCTAGCCTGGCTAACACCAGACTAAAATCACAAGTGATATTTAGTCTGGGGACCACCAATTCATTTTCTCGTAGGAGAGGTGTGGTTTATGATCGTCCATACTCGTTTATTGGGCGATACGAAAAAAAAACAAAAAAAGTCTCTTGCGTCTGCACGTAGCCCCAGCCAATCGTATCATCGTATGAGATGACGTATGACGTACCCGCTGTAAACTTTTGAATATAAACTATTTAGAACAAGGTCTAAAGCTTGATCAAAAAATACCATCGTGTCTGCTGCTGTCACGTTGGATCCGTAAATAAACTTTTTTTTTTATTATCCGTAAATAAACTACAAGCTTCCATATATCGAATAGCGCGTCATCGTCTTGCCGTCCCTCCTCGCTCTGTGATTGGTTCCCAAATCCACCGGAGATGTCGGCCATGGTCTCCAGGCTGTTGTGCAGTTCGAAATAATTCGAGCGCACACAGCAGCATGGCGTTAGCCAGGTTAGCGCAATGCTGCATTTGGACCTGAATTACGGCTTGATTTTCGACGTCCTTAAAAAATTTCCGTCAAGGTTAAAAAATTCTGTAAATGAGGAAGAATTTTCAATTAATTAAATCTCTGGAAAAGCCTCAGAGGAACTGGCATTTTCCAAAAAACTTAAACAGTTAGAGGTGTTGATCTTTGGAACAACTTGAAAGATCAATGAAAACAGTCCAATGCAGTTAAAGCTTTCAAAACAGATGTATAAATGTACTATTATTCAAACATATAGAGCTCAGGGTGACCAAAGTAATTACTGAAAAGGCTTAGATAGATCTGAATAGATCATGAATGGTCTGTTGAACACTTTGTAATGGTTCATTTTGCTCATACTGTACATGGAATAATGGAAATCTTTTGGTTTGAACTAAACTAAACGTCTGTGCCAAAGTGCTTCAAGGCACACATGACAATCCCTCAATGGTTGAAGTCACTTCTCCAGGTAACTGTAAAACATGCTCTGTGCTGAGAGGAGCCTGTAACACAAAATATACAATTGGTTAACTCTGAACAGCAAAAAGATTTTACCTCCATTAAAGTAAATAATCTATATATAATAATAAATAATAGTATTTTTTTCTGATGCATGCTCTAAAAAGGATTAAGTGGGAACTTGTTTCCTTTTGAGTACTATTTTTTTTATTCATTGATCGTTAAAAAAAAGCAGATTCTTCATCAAAATGTACTGTATTATCATTATTTATCATTATTACCACAGACCCCAATAAAATATACATTTTAATTTCTTATGTCATGTGCTTTTTACTTTCAGGTCGATCAAGGCTTTCCGGGACGTCCTGTACATTGATCCCACTTTCTCAAAAGCTAAAGAGATCCATCTGAGGCTGGGGCTAATGTTTAAAGTCAACACCGATTATGAGTCAAGCTTAAAGGTAATCCTGTTGTGGTGCATCAGTGACACTCATGCTGTTTTCTGTTTGCTTTAATCTAGTCTTCATTTATTAAGTTGATATTACTCTGGAAAGCTACACAGTTTTATTTTTTATTGGATACTCTCCAAGTGAAGCCTCTGTGATATTCCCTGACACCTGTGAGCCCGAGATTCAGACCGTAACAAAGGCTTTATAGAGCCTATAGAGCTGCTGTTTCTTTAGGAGCAGGGAGCTATCTGATCCCTGGCTTTGTCCACTTTCAGACAGTCTGTCACATGGTTGTATGCAGGAAAAAAGAGCTGGCATGCATGACAATAATGACATTACTGTTAAAGCTTGTTGACTTGATGCGAGCTGAGCTGCATAATGTTTTAAAAGTTCTTTTTTCATTTTTGCTGTCAATTTCACAAAAGGCTGAGCTTGTATTAGTACATTGCAAGCAGCACGTGCTACACGTTCTCACTCTCACAGTCTTAGCTGGGCACCCCTCCCCTTGAGTTCTGGCTCATTGCCAACTTCACGTACGCTCATGAATACACTCACACTCCTCCAGTGGCCTAGATATCTATGAGTATCTCAGGTATGTGTGAGCTTTAGTGGACTTGAATTGACCAGATTAACTTCAGATTCTTAAAAAAACGTTTTTTCCCTTTCATTAATAACTCATTTTATAGTTACTATGGGTGTGACTTTTGACTTCAAAGCCCTGTAGTGTGGACTGGTTTATGTTGCTCAAAGGGGGAAACGAGGTATGGTGTGTGTCTGCTGGATCTGCTTTAAGGTATTGTGTGTCATCCATGCACTCTGGGCTGCAGCCTTCTGGTGAATAGTAATCAGTGACACCAGGATAGAGGAGGGGGGGTGAGAGAGAAGCAGAGATAGTTGAGAAAGGGAGAGAGAGAGTGAAGGCGAGACATGGAAAAGCCAGGCTGACAATTCTGCTGCATTATCTGGCTGCTGCTAGAGCAAGTGTGAAAGGCAAAGGAGGGAAACAGCGAGACAGATCTTCAGGAGGATGCAGCGGTTCTCCACACTAGCACTCTAGGTAATTATATTGTGTGTACTGTCTGACTTTAAGGCATCTGTCTGGAAGCGTGACTGACATTCTCTGGCTGGTTAAAAACGAGTCTATTTTTAGAAGCGTCCTATTTGCCTGTACGAGGAGTGTGTGTTAGGGCGCACGTGCCAGAGTGCTTCACCGGCCCGGTTTGAGGCATTTATATTCATACTCTGCTATGTGCATGCTTTTTCTTGCATTCGTTAAGAAATTCTGTGATATTCTCTTGAAGTGGCTTAAGGTATCTTGACCTAGTCCAGATATTAATGACGGGAGCATATTCTTTTCTTGTAGGGAATCCTGACAGATTTAATGCTAACCCACTGATTCCACACTTAACATATATTTATTCATAATTTAAATATAATAAGTTTTTCCAATTGGTGGTTTAACTGTGAAGGCTTTGTATTCTTTAATGCATTTAGAAATATACATGTATTTTATAATAGCATTTTATAATAAATAAACATTAAACATTATTTATGATAATGTAGTTATTCCATCTACCAGTGAACCGAGAAAGAGAGCACTTTGAGGTCATTTAATACTCTGACTACAACCTCACTGAGTTGATGGGAGGCTGTGCAGTACTGAACATATCTGGTCAGTAAGCCAGACTGAGGATACTGTCTATTAGTGTGCCACGCCTTGACACACAGCCTTCCCATCGGTTTCATTCAGCAGTAGCTTAAAACCTCAAGGAATGTCTATGATCGGCTGCTTGGCTTTCCCTAATGTCCCTGTATGGGAGCTACATGTGAGCAGCAAAAACCAGCGGAGGCTAGTGTGAGAGGATTGAGACAGAGGATGTCTGTGGTTGAGTCCCTGCAGCGATCACTGTCCTCTCATATTACACTCAATTTGCTTCATTTATATTCTCCTGGAGCTCTGCAGAGCTTTTAAGGAAACATGGCTTTTATGCTGTGAGGCTTGTTGTCGATTCTCGAATGTGTATTATTGTGCACCACACCTCACTAATCCTTCACTTGTTTGGTATAAATGATTTGACCAGATCTTTGACCAAGGCCAGCAGAGTAGAACATGTTTGAATCAATTGTCTTGCTTTAAATACTTGGTCTTTCATGTGTGTATAAAATCTGGAAATGTCCACTTTAAGCCACGTGTTTTGTTCCAGATGTTTTATTATGTTGTGTTAAATGATATAGTGTGTCCAAGTTTCAGTGATGTTTAAATCATTGTCAGTGTAAGGCTATTTCTGGTTTGCTGAACAAAAAATAAACTGTATTGTTATTCATTCATCTATATCTTTCTTTTCAGCATTTTCAGCTGGCTTTGATTGACTCCACTCTTTGCACTTTGTCCAAAGCTGAAAGTAAGTTTGGTCTTTTTCTAGATGGCCCGTGTTTGTAAAGTGTGCCTGTGCTGTAGATAAAACTGCATGTGTAGGTTGCGGCACAGGATCATTTCTATTAAACATTTTTTCTCGTTTCTTCAACCATCTTTTTCGTCTTATTATCCATGACATTGGTTGCCTAGGAAACAGCAGAAGAAGAAATTGCCATACACCGTGTGATTTCAGATCGCATGCACACTGTAGGGAAGCCTTAGCCCCCTCCCATCTGTGCTCTGTACTATTTTAGTCTGTGTCCACTAATTAAATGTGTAGTAGGACCAATCTTTATCAGTTCAAACAAAAGTCTCTTTTCTCTCCGCAGTTCAGTTCCACATCGCTCATTTATATGAGATTCAGGTAAGCACTCTTTTTTTTATCTCTTGAATGTTTTCATTTCAGAAATATTCTTTGAGGGGCAATAGAGATTTTAGTTTTTTGTTTTCCTCATCTATGAGCTTATTACCACTAGTATGTGCGGTTCATGTCCTGGATTCCATTCTGTGTATTGAGATGAATCGGATAATTTTGACACTTATTTTCTTCGTTTTCCATTTCCACAACCAAACTATTTAACTTAATACAGGTACTTTGTCACTACATGCTCAAATCTTTCCAGGCCTGGCCCTGACAGCTCTAACCAAAGTCTCCTAATACAAATATTGAGGATTCACTCTCCTTATCTGTACATGTTCAATGTTCAAACCATTTAACTTTGCCTCTTTGGCATTGTCTCAAGGGTTAAAGCAAAACAATTTCACCTGACTGAAATTTTTTCCCCACTAATATCCCTGCTGATGTTCACCACATCGATGCAGGTTAGCCACTGTTTCTCTTATTTGCTCCTCCTGCAGTAACAGAACAGGTTTAGGGGGAGCGGGACCTCTAAAAAAACATCAGGGGGATTTAGGTGGATTGTGTGCATTCTGGTGCATTTTAAATTATGCATATGTTTTCCTTTTAAATGTTCATATTTTCTTTGTTTTGGAACATTTTAACATGTGTAGAACTCACAAAAGGGTGAGTAAAATTACAAATACAAGGGGTTCAGTAAGTGTAGCGTTAAAGCATTCCTGTTAAAAACTGCAACTGGGAGTGTTCCGATTGTTATTTTTATTCTTTGATAATCTACGCTCACACTATCATAGGCAAAGAAGAGAATTTACCACAGAACAAATGTATTATTTATTCATCTGCACAGCTATGTTTGAGAGCAATAGCTGAGCAGTTGATGCATTAGATTTGAATGTCACTATCAAATGTTCTCTTTTCTCATTTACAGTTTTATTATTGAAGGGCAATTTAGTGCAGTTTTTTAGGAAACAGTAAATGAATGTGTATTTTAGTATCAGGCTGCTATAATAAAACAAAAATTAAAAGAGTCTGTCAGAAGCTGCAGTAGCTTCAGGCTAAACCACAGACACTCACTTGGGCATGAAATGTACCTTCTTTACTACTGTTCTGCTCATGTTAAGGTGAGTTCTCTGTGGGACGTCTCATTTGTTCCTTGCTAAGTGAGGTGCAGAAACTCTAACCTAACTTTGATGGACATAAACTAACACTATTTGTGCATAAACACTATTGCTTTAGAAGCACTTCATGCTCACTTTTAACTTGCATAACAGGTCATGATCAAACTGAGGGCGAGTCGCTGCGAACTTCACTTCAAAAAGCCTGCCGCTGACTCCCTGCCCTCCATAGCAAACTGAGAGTCCATCCTGACAAAGCGGTGCGCACGCTTTAGCATCGAAAGTAAATGTTTTTTAACCCAGAGCGCCCGAGGCGTCCCCTCTGACAGCACCACCAAACTTCTGATTGGTTGATAGCTCTGGCCTAGCTGCTTCGTCGGAAAGGTGTCGGCTTGAAAGCGCTATTCCGACATCACAACAGTCATATATATATTTTTTTTTTCATTTATTTCTGACAGTTTCTAGGTGATAGACATATTTCCCTAATTATTCAAAATGACGTTGTAGCGACGGAGAACTTTAATCCTTGCAAAATCTACAAAACATATAACCTTCCTGTCACTGTGAAGTGCTCTTTCCTAATCCCTGTCTGCCTTAAAGTGTCAGCATCTTCCTTCTCTGTGCCACTAATCAGTTGTTTCAGGCCTCAACGTGAGCTTCTAAAACGTTAATTTTGGTTTAAATGTGAGTGGTCAATTGTTAAAGTTTGTGAGAGTTGTATGAGATGGAAATTTGGGTATTTGTTCCTACACAAGTCTGCGACAATTTCCTCACAGCAAGCTGCTTGATATTAGCAGAAAGGTAACATAAAGCCACATGCACCATCACTATGAGCTACTGTATTTTATTTGTATAAGGACAAATAAAATGCTTTACCTTTACCCTACCTTTACTTTACTTTATTTTGGCTGGTCTGTTTTTGTCAATAACCCGTTTTATCCTCATGTTTTGGTAGATTATAATGTGTTGATGCACATTTAGAAGTGTGCACCGCACTTAAAAGCTCAGAGCTTGTTTACAGCGTTCTCTACATTTGGGCTGCATTAAACAGAGATGCACTGAAGGATATACTCATCTTTTTAAATTGGCACATAATGATGCAGCACATGATGCAACACTAAATGACTGCATCACGCTGAGTTGAATTTCCTGGGCGGGGCTCTGCCATGTCAGTCTTGTCAGAATTAGCACCGGCTTGATGACAATCAATATTCCGAACAGGAAGAGACCTCTAAGAGCGTCTCATTCATGTTTCCCAAGTGTCAGTTCCCCCCAGAGGCCTTTTAATAGTTTGTAGACAGGAAGAGCCTTCAACCATGGTGGGAGTGTTTGCCTTGTTCACACGTTTGGACATTTTGATCCATTATAGAGGCCAGGTAATTGTTTGCAGTGATAAGATTCATCCGGCACAAACACCCGCCTCGGTTCAGTCTCAAGGTCAGTGAGGTCACAAAACACAAGCAAACAGTGGGCTCTCTTCAGACCAGCAGCTCAGGTTTCTCTTAAATACAAAGACCTTAGTGCTCCCAGACGTGAGGAGTCTGGCATGTGCGTCCACTATGACCCTCCCCCGTTTGGGTGTGTGTCGGGATGGTCATTACCAGTCTTAGGAGGTCTTAAGACTCTTTGTGTCTGTCCGAAAGCGGCCATAAAACTCTGACCTCCTGTCTGGCTTTAACAACTCTTCAATTTCTCGATTGTGCAGAAGAAATACAGAGCAGCGAAAGAAGCGTATGAGCGTTTGCTGGAGACGGAAGATCTTCCTGCGCAGGTGAAGGCGGCCACACTGCAACAACTTGGTGAGTCGTCTGTCAACTATTTATGTCTCAGCTGAAAGTTGTTTGTTGTCCCAGTTTGCCAATGCCCTGGCGTGTGCAGGCTGTGCACTCATCATTTGACGGGTGGTCTGTTTGACAGGACGTTATTCTTTTGAACACAGACAATATTTACGAAAAACTCTCATATTCTGGAAGCATATTATCTCTGTAAAACACAACACACTTCCCAATTATGCATCCACACATCAGATTTGTAGACTCTTGACTGAATATCTGTCATTGTGGTGTATCATTATGAATGGATGTTTGTCACTGTTGATGCTGAGTTACATGGAATGATTAGCTCTTACTGTATTTGAATCCAAAAGCTTATTTACTATAGCTTTCTGTTTGTGAGGCAGCTGTCTCTAACCTTGTGAACGAAAGGTGTAAGTTTTTTGTTCTCAGATCACTTAATTAGTAATTTATTATTTGCTGTTATTAAACCTTCAAGACAATTTGCCAGCATAGGTTACATGCATCTAAAACATGTACAATAGGCCAGGTTGATGTGTGATTGATTGATTGAATGAGTGGTGGTGGTGGTCAGAGGGTCCATTGGATTGCAGATATGTGCAGCCATGCTTCTGTCAGTCTGCCCCTAAGGCAGCCGTGGCTACATGTGTAGCTTACCACCACTGTGTGTGGAGTGAATGTAAATTGGCCCATGTAAAGCGCTTTGTGGTCATGTCTGTGAAAGGCGCTGTACAAATAAAGTCCAAAGTCCAAATAGCTGTTTTTAGATCGATTTTTAGTTGTTTTTAGTAGATTTGTAATTTATGTTTTAAAGTCAAGAGGGGTAAATGTAAACACATCCAGGATGATTGTTTGATAAACTACAGGTTTTCTACATGAGAATAAACATTGCAGCCTTTACCATGAGATAAATGTGACTGTTTGCGATTTGTATTGTGATTAATTGTAAAACTACCTCAGATCAACAACAAAGTCCGTGTAGCCAGCTTTCAATACTCCCCGACCCACTTTCTCATTCAGTTGTAAAAACAACTCCTGCTCTAGCCACCGTTGTCATGGTGACCTGTGGAGATTGCCGCTGTGCTGGAGATTATTCAAAGCATGTGCTCTCATGTATACAGTGCATAGATTATTTTTAACAGCATGCCTAATATTCAAAAACATTTTTAAGCATGAATAGCAGGATATTGTGTTGCGCTATTTTTTTCTTCAATACTAACAACAATAATATATAAATATGCTATTGTCCAGGCTGGATGCATCACACAGCAGAGCAGCTTGGAGATAAAGGCACCAAGGACAGCTATGCCATCCAGTGTCTGCAGAAGTCGATAGAGGCAGACCCAGACTCGGGCCAGTCCTGGTACTTTCTTGGCAGGTAAGAACAAAACAACAGCGTGCGTGTGTGTGTGTTGTGTTTGTTCTATAGATGGCGGTCACACCTTTTGATGGTTAGAAATGGTACTGCAGATTTGTCTGTTCGCCTGAGATGCCATCTGCTGGGGGTTGAGATTTGCAGTGGCCAATAACAATTTTGTGTTATTTATTGATTTGATATGGGAGCTTATGTCATAATTGGTGTGATTTTATATTGAAGTAACTGAGTAAATGAACAATACTAATAATAGTTAAATGTCTCATCCTCATTGCTTGAAGAAACGTGGCTTTACAATGATTCTAGCTCAGTTTATCGTTGAAGGCTTTCAAATGGCAAAGGTAAATGTCATACGAGTCCAGGTTCCTTTGTCAACTGTATGACCTTTTCATTCTTATCTGAAAACCTTTAAAAACAATATTTTCCTCATCTTTTTTAATCTTTCTCTCAGGTGTTACTCCAGTATTGGGAAGGTGCAGGATGCATTCATCTCCTATCGTCAGTCAATTGACAAGTCAGAGGCCAGTGCTGACACCTGGTGCTCTATAGGGTAAGTGCAACAATAGACATTTATTTACTTATTTAATGAGGCCCAATAAAGAACAGATTACTCAAAATGTGTATGTTGTGCAAAGAATTTAAATGAATAACATGTATTAAATGTTACTGACTTGTTCCTCTAGGGTGCTCTATCAGCAGCAGAACCAGCCTATGGATGCTCTGCAAGCATACATTTGCGCTGTTCAGTTGGACCATAGTCACGCAGCTGCCTGGATGGACCTGGGGACACTGTATGAATCCTGTGGCCAGCCGCATGATGCCATCAAGTGCTACATCAATGCAACACGCAGCAAATCCTGTCTCAACACTGCTGCTCTCACTCAACGCATCAAACTGCTGCAGGTGAGGCTGGCTTTCCCTCTACACGTATGTTTACTGCAGACATGTTGTTACTCATGTAGTTTGTGAACTTGAGTGCCACGGTGCTTTTACGATCAACTTTTCTGAGCTAGTAACCATAATATAATGTTGTACGCTTATCAAAAACACGGAGTCGTCATGATGAGTAATCCTGTTTTATGGTGTCTTCTTCTACTGCTGAAGCGCCCAGATCCGTACTTCTGGATTGTATTGCGTCAAAGATGAAACACAAAACTGCCCTTGTCATCATTCATCACATGACTCTTTCTGAGCACGGAGTTACTTGCATGTGGCTTTCAAAACCTGAATGCTTGTTTTTTACTGTGTTATGAAATGCTCACCAGCCCTGGCCCCTGTGTCTCAGTCATGTCCTTCATTTTGGAAAAATTGGAAAACGTCAAATATCTCAGGTTGTTCTGATACCGATATTGGTACTGGATTTTATGCTGATATTCCTGGTATCGGTGAGTACCTAAAAACCCAAACCTATCCCATACCAAATTGTGTTTTTTGGCTTTTCAGACGATAAAACCCCTAATAGTCACATTTGTGCTGCGTACAATCAAGCAGAATACTGCACAGTGCATAATGAGCATAATGGTTTTATACGGGCTTCGTTATTGTTTTTATTCACTTGCTGATACTCTGTCTACGGCTACTCCGAACTAGGGTTGGCCAAAAAGTCGATTTGGTAGTCAAATGAATTCAAATCATTTTAATTTTTTTAAAATTTAGTATTAATAATTTGGATGTTTAAAAATCTTTTTAGATTTTTTGAGATTGCTTTCTTTGCTGATGCTCTTTAACTGGAAACTATATATTTTTAAAATATATTTAGAGCCAGCAGTTATTTTTAAGTGCGGGGGAAAACATCTAATCGAATCGTAAATGTTAATTAGATTTATTTTAAAGTAAAAATCACCCAGCTCTACTCAAAACCCAAGTATCGATATCGGATCTGAAAAACTGGTATTGGAACAACACTAAATATAAAGGCCGAGGCACCTAAAAGAATGTTGCCTCAAATATGCATAAAAGTTAAGTGTCATTTTAATTCTTTCCTCCTGAATAAAAGTGAAGTTTGACTTTTGACCAAAGAATAATAATAATTTTCTTCTGAAATAAGAAAAGGAGAAATATTTGTTTTTTACTGACATGAATCATCTCGCTAATGGTATGTTGTTGTACATGATTATTGTGTTGTTGTATGTGGTGGTAATTTATCATATGAGTATATCTGTTAGTTTTTCTTCTTAAGTTTGTCTTTATACTGGTTCTTCCACAGGCTCAGCTGTGTAACCTACAGCCTGCGAGTCTGCAGAACAAGAGTAAAATGCTTCCTAGTATAGAAGAGGCTTGGAGCCTTCCCATTCCTGCTGAGCTCACGTCCCGACAGGGAGCTCTGAACGCTGCACAGACGCAGCAGGTGAGACCACATTCAGAAGCCTCTTCTACATAATAAATTCACTACTAATACAGTAGAGGACTCAATCATGCACTTTCATAAATGAATGTTGTCCACCTGGCATTGTTATGTAGATTCTGTAACTTTATTTTAGATTATGAGCACCATTATTTTTGTTGTCAACAAACTGTATGTGGACTCTTTAGGCTTGCAAGACGAATGTAGGCCAGTCTGCCAGCAATCACAACGACCCACAGGCCAGTCCTGCCAAGAGGAAACGTACTGCCAGCCCAGTCAAGGTATTACTTAGGACAATATGCTTCTGTTTGAGCTTAATTTGATTGTTTTGTTTTCATTTTCCCAATCTTCAGGGAGCAGAGCCTGTTCCCAGCTGGTACCTGACTCCACAGAAACTTCAGGTATTAACAAAAACAAACCTCTACTCGAGGCTTATTAATGACGTCAGATTAATAATAATGTTTTAAATGCACAGCTCTTGGACCACTTGCGGGGCAACAGAGCTAACCTTAAGCCTCTTCAGGTTCAAATGCTGGAGCAGCTGGAAAAACAGTTCTCTCTCATGCAACAGCATCAGCAACAGGTGACGGCCACACTTCATAAAATTACAGTTCATGTTCAATTTACGAGTGTTAACAAACTATAATCTTTTGCAATGCAGAAAGCCGTTTGCTGGCCCTTGAATAGTTGTTTTTTTTCTTTTCAGATGAGGCAGCAGGCTGCAGCAGGGGGACAGCCCCGGCCAAGCCTCCCCAATGGCCCTTTGGCCGAGTCCTCGAAGCATCATCCAGGCCTCCCTGTGAGCTCGCCTTCCAATCACACAGGCATCCAGCCCGCTGCCAACGGCTCCTGTTCATCCAGTCCCACGTCAGGACAAAAAGGACATCACAGCACGAGCTCTATGGACAGAAATGACACAGCCGCTGTGGGAGGTGGCAGTGCAAGCAATGGAAACGTGCCTTACACTCAGCAGAACTCTCTACCTCACAACTGCACAGCCACCAGCAGCACCAACACCAGTCCCAGTCAAGCAGACGAGCCATGGAAGAGCCAACAGCTAAACAATAGCACTCAGGTAACACGTTTACTTTGTGAATAACTCATTATTTGTTCTATTAGTCAAATCAATTTGCTTTGTTAAAAAAAAAAGAAAGAAAAACATTTTTGCTGCCTGTGTCTGCTTCCAGGAACTTCAAAAGGGTCCAGGTTCACATTTGGCAGGTCTCAATGGAGAACCCCCTTTCTCTTCTTCGTCCTCCCCTCAGACGTCCTTCTCTTCCACTGGCATTTTGAATCAGGTCGGACATTCCTCTGGGCCCTGCACGGTCTCATCGTCTGCCTCGTCTCTGTCTCCCACCTCACCGCAGACCACACCCAACCACCTGTCCTCTCCTCTGCACTCAACTACCTCAGGGCTCCACACCAAAGACGCTGCGCCTTCCAGGGGTGCAGGAACAGTCCTCAGCCCCAGCAGCACCTCTGCACAGGGACTGACCAATCACGGCCCATCACAGGTGACGGACAGCTCTGCAAGCCTGTCACGGCCAGGCTCTCCAAGTTCAGACAATCCTCAGCCCTCAGCCTTGCTAAAGGGAAAAGCCAATGTTACCAGTAATGATAGTAACAATAACTGCAGTAACCATGGTGGGCCCACCTCAGAGATAATCAGCAATGTCCACACCAAGTCAGACCACTCGGTGGCATCGTCACCACTCTCAGCCACTGCTACTCCCTCTCCCTGCTCTGCCAACACCCTGTCCTGCCTTAACAGCCCCTCCAGCTCAAACCAAGGACCCACACTCAATGGAAAGGGGGCAGAGGACTCCCACAGCCCACTGAAGGCGGAGCCATCAGGGATCCACCAGCACAAGGGCCCTGCTGGTCTGTCCCCCTGGTCCTCTGTGTCCATCTACCCCAGCTCCAGTGAGGTGCTCAAAGCCTGCAGGTAACTGGCCACAGAGTTGGGTATGCTTGTGTGGAACTGTCAACAGCTGAGATGAAGCTGTGTGTTTCTGGTTAATAATTCTTGTGTTGTAGACTGTTACTTTATATATGACACCAAAGTGTTTTTATTTCACAGGAATCTGGGAAAGAATGGATTGTCCACCAAAAGCATACTCTTAGATAAGTGTCCTCCACCTCGGCCCCCTGGCCCACCTTCTTCTCCACTGCCAAAGGATAAGCTCAACCCCCCCACTCCCAGTATTTATGTGAGTACGATCTCTATGTTAGAACATGCATGTTGATGACGGTCCCTTCTCTGTATACGCAGCTTTATTCATTATAGCTATTTGTTTTTATTTTGAAGCTTGAAAACAAGAGGGATGCTTTCTATCCTCCTCTTCACCAGTTCTGCACTAACTCTGCTAACCCCGTCACTGTCATCAGAGGTCTGGCCGGAGCACTTAAACTGGGTAAGTCTAGTTTCGGTTCTGCAGCCTTTGTCGTCTGTCTTCACATGATTCACTACTTTTGCATTATTTTGACAATAGCACCACCTGTTAGATGAAAGTGTTACTGCAGATGAAGCAACCCATTACCAGAAATATAAAATAACATTAAGGAAATGATTGCCACAGCTCAAAGATGCTCTTCTTATTGTATTTTTAGAACTACATTTAGCTTTCATATGTTGAATACATGGGCTTATTTATTTATTTATTTTTTGTATTTCTGCAGACCTGGGCTTGTTCTCCACCAAGACTCTTGTGGAGGCCAACCCTGACCACCTAGTGGAGGTGCGCACACAGCTGGCCCAGCCCACAGACGAGAACTGGGACCCCAGCGGCAGCCGGAAAATGTGGCGCTGTGAGAGCAGCCGCTCCCACACCACCATCATCAAGTATGCCCAGTACCAGGCCTCGTCCTTCCAGGAGTCTCTGCGGGTCAGTCAAAGGGAGGCAGCTTCAAATTTGTTACGTTACGTATGTTTGATTTCTATGTGTACATTTCTGCCTTTTGTACAGGAAGAAAATGAGAAAAAGAAAGAAATGGAAGCAGAAGCCAGCTCAGATGGGTAAATTACTTTCCTTTTGGATTTTTATTGTGGGTTACTTTGTTTTTAAAGCTATGTTTTGTATTTTAGTGCTATTCGTCGAAGGAAAGGTCCTTTTAAACATATCAAGTTCGGCACCAACATTGATCTTTCAGATGAGAAAAAGTAAGGGTTTTAAGATTGTTTTAAACACAAAACCACTGTACACTATCCTATAAAGCAAGCATAATGTTTTCAGATGGAAACAGCAGCTTCAGGAGCTGTCTAAACTGCCAGCGTTCTCTCGTGTGGTGTCGGCTGGGAACCTTTTGAGCCACGTGGGACACACCATCCTGGGCATGAACACAGTGCAGCTTTACATGAAGGTGCCTGGGAGCAGGACCCCAGGTACACACTGCATGAGATGAGCTTCTGCAGGTTTAGCCGGACTCATTATCGACCATTTCCTTTATTTGTAGGTCACCAAGAGAACAACAACTTCTGTTCAGTTAACATCAACATTGGGCCTGGAGACTGTGAGTGGTTTGCGGTGCCTGAGCCATATTGGGGCGTTATTAATGACTTCTGTGAAAAGTAAGTTCACATATTAATTAACCATGCAATTGTTAAAGTACAATCGAAGTATTCGTCATCATGTTTTAACTGTTCCCACTTTTGCTTCACAGAAACAACATCAACTTCCTGATGGGGTCGTGGTGGCCTAACCTGGAGGACTTGTATGAGGCCAACGTGCCCGTTTACCGGTTTATCCAGCGGCCCGGGGACCTGGTGTGGCTCAACACTGGCACCATCCACTGGGTCCAGGCCATCGGATGGTGCAACAACATCGCCTGGAACATTGGGCCTCTCACAGGTTAATGGCATTTTGGGTTTCGTCACTATAGAAAGGTTATCACACAATGTAATATATTTACAGGTAATTAAAACTATGACTAAATAACAGCAAATTTAATCAAGATTTCAGCAAGTAAATAATATCATGCCATTATATACAGCTATTCGAGCATATGGAAACTTAATGTGACATACAATGACTGTCTAAGAATTTTGTTGAAAAGACCTTATTTGTTTCTGCTGGGATCAAGACATGTCATGCAGTTGTGAGAAACTTAATGTATAGAATTATTTGTGGGCTCAACAACAGAAAATATGATTATTATGAGTTTTACCATTATCAAATGCCATGCGCTGAACTGTGGCGTCACTGCTACAGTTGTCTGCTCTAAACCCTTACTTGTGTTTTTAAATTAGA
The DNA here is from genome assembly GCF_951799975.1 of Gobius niger. Taxonomy (NCBI): domain Eukaryota; kingdom Metazoa; phylum Chordata; class Actinopteri; order Gobiiformes; family Gobiidae; genus Gobius; species Gobius niger. The sequence continues at coordinate 22,501,119 of NC_136860.1, forward strand.
CTTCTTGTCTGTAATAAAGTTTGGTTACACTTTATTTTACACTACCCTTGATACATTGTACCTGCCAAATGTAGTACAGTGTAATGTGCTATGTAATAACTTGCACCTATGGGTTACATACACGATGGAATAATGTGTATTTGTAATTGGAGGTACATGTAAGAACACGCAAGACCCTAACCCTAAGGGCCTTATCTCTTATGTACCTCCAAAGTACTAATACACAGTATTCCATTGTATATGTACATGGGTACAAGTGATTCATCTGTAATGTACTAAGGAGATTACATTGTGCTAAATTGTGTTGGGTACAATGTATCATGGTAGTATACAATAAAGTGTAACCTACAGTAAATTTTCAATCAAAACCATACAAATTCAGCTTTCCAGGAACAGGTTTGGTCCTTTGTGCATTAGCTTAAAGACCCCTGAAGCCATACAATAAAAAAAAAAAAACTATTTGTAATACATTTTCGACTGAAGTGTATTATAGATTTGACCACAACTAAAAGCATTTTCATCAGAAGACCACCTCGAATGAATGAATGAAGAACTTATAGCTATTATACAACAAAATTGCGTAGATCAGATGTTGGGTTAGTCATTAGCCTTTGCTACTCGCCACTGTGAGCCAACTTGATTAGCATGTTTTTGCTAACTAATAGTGCGTGACAAATGTGTGCGTTCTTGTAAACATTTGAACTTCGCTGTCAAAACCTGCAGAGCAAACCTAACATTGTGCACAGCAAAACAACGCTCAATCAGTGTGTTTTCACGTCCAGATGTCATTGCAAACAACAATGTGTTTTTTCATCATGTTTGCTGTGAATTACAAAGAGTGAAAACGTGTCCAGTGCTTTAACAGAGAGAGAGAGAGTAATATTTTGGAAAATGGTTTTCATCATGTTTTTGAGAAATGAGTTAAAGCATTTGTGGCTTGGGGCATTTAGTGTCTTCTCAATCTGTCAAATTTGGTGTTGAAACGAGCACTAGATACCTTTTGTAAACTGGAGCATTTACTGTTTGTTCCTAATTCTTTAGCCCATCAGTACAAGTTGGCAGTGGAGCGCTTTGAATGGAACAAGCTGCAGAGTGTCAAATCCATCGTCCCAATGATCCACCTCTCCTGGAACTTGGCCAGAAACATCAAAGTCTCTGATCACAAACTCTTTGAGATGATCAAGTAAGAAACTGCTCCCTTATAGAATGTTGGACTAATAAAAGCAATGAGACTCTGGCCTTAAGTGCTATGTCATATATTTTTTTTTATCAGATATTGTCTGCTAAGAACTCTCAAACAGTGCCAGATGCAGCGTGAGCTTCTTCAGGCGGCTGGGAAGGATCTGGTGTGGCACGGGAGGTCGCAGAACGAACCAGCGCACTACTGCAGTATCTGTGAAGTAAGTTGCACTCACAAGGGGAAATTCACTCCGTTCTGTTGAAGATGCAGACTTGTATTTATATCCTCTTGTGTGGACGTTAGGTGGAGGTGTTCAACATGCTGTTTGTCACCACTGAAAGCAACAGCAGAAAAACGTATGTGGTGCATTGCCAGGACTGTGCCCGTAGGGGGAGCACTAACCTGGATAACTTTGTGGTGCTAGAGCAGTACAAGATAGAGGACCTCATGCAGGTGTATGACCAGTTCACTCTTGTAAGTATCTGTCACTGTGAGTCCTCTGCTTCGATTTGCTGTATATTATACTTTATATTGCTATACGTTATGTACATTTATATACATTTAAACAATTTCTCTGTTCTCCCGACAGGCAAGTCCCCTGCCTTCCTCTTCTTGATGCTAATATTTGTTGTTCTAAGGACATTTAGAAGCGCAATGAATTTATGGGAACCTCACCAGGAGCCCGCTGTTTCTGATATTCAGGAAAAAATGGTGACAGTCCCCAACTGCACTCTGTAGCTTTCCCAATGGCAGCTGCTGTAAGCTGTGTGTCTATGCAACCTGCCCAGAATGGTGTGCCTCCCCCTGGTGGATGTAAGGGGAATGGCAGCTCCTTGTGTCATACCTACCAGATTGTTTGTCCACCTGGACAAAACATGACGCAACCCTTAAAATGTTTGAATAAAAGTTTTGTACATATTATGTTTGAACGCAAATTCACACTAAGACTACTGATTTTTTGTCTTTTCACAGTTTTCTTTGTATGATCACATAAGCGTTATCCTGCTCTCTGTGAGACGGGTTGTTAGCATAGCTGGTCTTATATATGTTAAACATATCAATCAGAACTACCACATAGGGACATTATCTCATCATCTCATCAGAAAAAATAAATAATGTTTTGCTGGAACTATAGCGGGGGCTTTTGTTTGGGGTGGGAACGGGCTAACATTGATGGCCAGCCAAGTCACAGAAAAGGGTTGCACAGAGATATGAGTGAACATTTTTATTTGGATGTAAATTTATACTATTTATAAATGCATATTTATTGCTTGAAAATATTTGTTGATGGAATGCTGTAATTTCTCTTTTTAAGAGTACCTGCCATTAAGTCTGGAAGAACCATGTCATTTTGAACAGGGTTTCTTTAACGTTTTCTATATAAATACAGCTGCTTCGAAAGCATTGTACAGAGACCTGACCTGAAAACTTGTTTATTGTTTGAAGAATGTTTTATTTGCTAATAAACAAGAACTGTTTTTACACCTTACGTCCATTCATGGTTTTGACTGGAATTTTCTACTGATAAATGTGAATTAAACAAGTTTTATTCACAGACGTATAATTTAGGTAACATTTAAACATGACAATTATTTAGTAGCCTATTTAGAGTAGCTGTTAAATTGAAATATTTGAAAATTACCATGTTAAAATCTGCACATTAAGGTATACTTTATTGATCCCTATAGGGAAATGTGTGCTTTTGACCCATTATACTTCAATGTCATTGGAGCAACCTGTAGGAGCAGTGCAGACGCAATAGGCAGACCGGGGACCTACCTCCAGATGTGGAGCCAGGCTGATGGGGTTCATTTATTGTACTTGTTGTAGTGGTAGGGGAAACCGGGGTGCCTGGGGGAAACCTACACAGACAGGGAAAACATGCAAAACTCCACACAGAAAGGCTCCGCTTGATCTGGGAGTCGAACCCGGGACCTCCTACCTGTGAAGCACGAGCCTTTCAGCCTTGTGGACTTAATATTGATAATGACCCAGGATGTTTTCTGTCCACTTTTAAAATCACTGTTCTTTGAAATGTACAAAATTGTATTAATAATTTGTAGAATGGACTGAAGTTGCTCAGGGTGTGACTGGCTGTGACTCATTTTACATCTGCAATATGAGTTTTAGATTTTTTGGGTCAAGGGCTGGTGTGACATCTTGACAAGCAACAATGGTTTTCATTTAAAGCAGTAATTTGTTACTGCATTATGCATTGCATTGTTTTGCCACAAGCCTTTTAGGAATGTTAGAGTTCTGAGAAACCAGATGCACAGGCAAAGCATTGCTCAACCCGTCTTTGGTTTCTCTCTACAAAGACAAGTGCCCCACATAAAAAGAAAAGAAAAAAAAAGAAACCTTTCTTCTGTTAAATTGACATTTTCAAAATGTGCTTCACTTTGATTTACCTAGAAACCAGGTGCTATTACGACATGGCCTCTGACTGTTTCTCATGGCGTAGCATAGAGCACAGTTTTTCTACTGCATAATAAAAAAAAAAAGTCAAATAAATGTTGATGTTTTTGCACAAGCCGACACATACTTGTTATCTCCCTCACATGCGGCGTGCAGCAAACATGGCACTGCCAGAGTCCCGCTTCAGAACAAAGGCCATTCGCCTCATTATTTGACCCCATGGTGCATTCGAGGCAGTCTGACAAACCGGAGCCAATCTGAAGTCAATGTTTTATGATGTTTGCTTCAATCAGTCCTGGTTTAGATTCTATTTCTGCTGCGGGGTTCACTGTTGGTCTTTCAGGTCGTTTCTGTAGAAATCTATTATGGTCAGCTCAATATAAAACACCATTTACTGGAGATGAAAAGAGGAAGTTAACCAATAGTCAGTTTGCAAAAGAGGAACTGAAGTTTCCTGTACGATAAAAGATGGATGTGTGATGTAACAACCCCAATGGATACAGTTTTCATTTTGATCAAACAAATGCAATAGCTGAGTAACATAAAAACCCCTGTAAAAACCTGTTTTATTTACCAGGGAAGGCTTTTTAATTACCTCTCAACTAAAACAAATAATAAACTCATAGTCCTGTACTGTAAGCTGTGTTCCTTACATTTGCAAAAAAGATCATATTTAGCACTCTTTCTTTACATCTGGTTAGAGCTGCACAGGATATCACATTATCGCAATATTAGGTATGACAGTATCAATATCTCAAAATCTCTGAGGTCTGAGGTCGACTGCCTGACAAAGATTTATATACTATTTGCTATCACAGCAGGGTGACTTAAAAAGATGCAAAATTTCATTCCGTTTTAGTCACAATATCTACACATTTGGATCCATTTTAAAAAAAATAGCCCATTTTCAGTACATATGTTCATTTATTGTGCACTGACCTGATCATAGGTATTGGAAGGTGATCTAATTTTATTGTCCTATCATTTTATTCTATCTAAATATTAAGGGGAGACACTACAGGCAAAACTCAATTTTTTCAGTTTTCAGGTTTTGGGCCAAATTGGTCTCTGAACATACAAGCTTTCACCCGGAAACAGAAGATACACCTAATCTTCACAAAAACATGTTCAAATATTGCGCTGATTCAATGTTCCCCCATAGACTTATATGGGACAATGCAATTTCAAGGGCCTTTTTCTCAAAACACATTTTTCTGTCATTGTGGCGACATGATGTCCACGTCAGTCGGACCTAAAGACTTCAAATTTTACAGCCTTGGACTGAACAATATTTGGAAGATTTTTTCAGAGGGATTTTTCATTATCTAATCCCTAGCCCCATTTATTGAGTTTTGAATGTCAAAAAATAAGGCGAAAATTACATTTTTACAAAATTTTCCACAAAAAAACAGATTTTTTTAAAAACTAAACAAGAAATCCAAAATCCCCTATGAAAACGTCTTGGTAGCTCATTTATCAATAAAATGAAACCATAAATTTGAATGTCGCTCTATACATTATTCAGATTTCGTCGCCGAAAAGATGGGAAATTTGGGGCATTTTTTAGGCATAAAACACCTTGTTCTTATATGAAAAGATAGAATGACAGAAAACTTGCAATGTATTTTTTTTCCTCACATTTATGCCAGTGATCGACAGCAAAAGTTTCAAATTGATATCTGTAAATATACATTTTTCCCCTATTCACCTGCAGTGTCTCGCCTTAATGAAGGTAACCTAGGTTACAAACATAACAGTCAAATTGCCAGAAATAGCTATTTCTGGCAATCTGACTGTTATGTTTGTGAGACAGGTGATGGGATACCTGGGACTGAAGACTGGAGCCTGTTGTTGCCTGAATGTGTAAATAAGGATGAACATTGTCATTTGTCAGTTGCTTGTTTGATGCTGTACCCGAATGCCCTGTCCCGTCTGACATGCTTTTGTGAATTGTTTTGGGTTTGACAACTCTATTCATCCAACACTCGCTCCACTGGCTGCATAGCAAGTACACTTATAATAATAACAGTAAAAAAAAAAGGAAACATTTGGGCTTCTTTATACCATCAGACTGGGAACAATGCGCGGCTCACTTAAACCTCCTCTAAAAGGGTGTTTGATGGAGACGTCCTTTGTGCTTTGCTCGCTGACATTCATTGTGCGGCTGTGACAAAAAAAAAGGAGAAAAAAAAAGCGTGGGATCGCTGGTCTGTATTGCACATTGTGGGCTTTTGTGCTGTATTTCATAATCGTACCCACAGGTGCCTGCACTGGACAAGAACGCCACTTCTGCAAACCCCTAATATGAGCCTATGAATTCATTTGAGAGCTCACACAGTTAAAGTACAGGTTTTTTTTTTTTTTTTGCCTGCCCACTTATCTTCAGACATTTGATCAATTCCGAGCGCTCCTGTGAAGTCTTGAGAATGTGGAGGGTAAGACTGACAATGGTATGTTTTTAGAAATCAATATTCATACTGTATCATCGCAGCTACACTTTTTGATCATGCCCAGGAGCATTAACATCACAGAGAACAGACATATCTCTGATCGCAGATGTAGCCTACATAATGAGACATAACAGGATGGGAGCGATGGAGAGAATATTAGCTCTGTGTTTCCTGAATAACACACTGCCTTCAATTTGATTCAGTGGCGTTATATCTCTTGCGGCCTTGAGAGCCACGTCTTGGCAACATTTTAGTAATAGAATTTTTTCATAACGCTAAATTCAAAAGGTAGACGGAGAGAGTCGGGTGGTAAAGGCCAGTCATTTGTCCATCCTTAAAAGACGAATCAGGGCCAGCGCTTTGACACATGTAATCAGGTGGTGGCACATATTAGTTTACTCGCCTGTTGCTATGGTGACGGAGGAGCGGGTTCGGACCGGGATGTTACTGTGTCCAACATAAAAGCTTTACACACAAATAATGATGGCTTATGAAGTGGATGGCATTGAGAGTCAAGAAAGCAGTGTGGAGGAGTAATACTAGTCGTGTTAAAGCTGCTGTGTCTTGATGAGTGTGATGTAATTACTTTGATGAAATGGCCATGTCAGACTCATTTACAGTCAAAAACATTACTGTCTATCTTTTTTTTTTGATTAAATCTTTGGCTTCTCTCCCGAACTCTGATCAGAATTTTAAGAAAGAGAAGAAAAATAGGGTGCTCATCCAGTAATGGGTCTAGATGTGTGCAGGGGCGGACTGGCCATGTGTCCATTCTGGAAGAGCACAGAAGGGCCACTGGCTCTAGGGCCACCAGTCCCGCCTCAACCGAGCTTTACCCAAATCTAAAAGCTAAAAAGAAAAGCATCAAAATAGCGAGAAAAAGGGGATGAAAAGTCAACCAAAACATGAGAAAAACAATGATAGATGATGATAGAAATGATAGAAAAAATCATTAATAAAACAATAAAAATATGACAAAAATGTGGCGACGTGACGAAAAGTTTCCATCACTTTTGTAGGTCTTAGCTTTCAAATGAGGCGTCACATTGTTGCTCTCCAGTCGAGAAGCTTTTAGATTTGGGTAAAGCCCAGTATAAAAAAACAGGAATCTAAAAGGAATTCCGTGGAGTATGGTGTACCACAAGGTTCAATTTTGGGACCATTATTATTTATTATTTATATTAATGATTTTGCTTCTGTTTCTATGACCACCTTTCCCGTTCTTTTTGCTGATGATACCGATCAAAAAAATAATGATAAAAAGCTGAACTGGGAAAATGCACTTGTTATTGTTAAGCGGGTGGTAAGAGGTTAAGTATTTGTGGAAGTGCACATTTACGCTAATTTGGGCCAGGCTGGTCAGAGTCCAGGGCTGTTTTTCATTCCCAGTCCGCCCCTGGATGTGTGACTCTTCAAATGAATTTCTTTGCATCCTTCCATTTTCAGCTGCTATAATTTTAGTGTCTGATTTGAGTGCTTTATCTTCTGAGCAGGATATTAAATCACTCATAGAAGGGGCTGATGATATAAGATGTGTGTTGTGTCCTCTGTAAGACATTGTAACACAGGATCAAAGCTTCCCAAAAACCTGAAGCTATATTCCAAACCCTTTAGTCACTTCTGACTCAGCTTCTTTTTGTTCCTGTTCCAATTTGTTTTTACTCAAAACCAAAGTGACTCACACTCACTGACAGCCAGAACATGTGAAAGTGTTTTGGAGCAGGAAGCATATCTGCAGAAGGGGCAAAAGGATGTGTTTGGACAAGGACCACTGGACGTTGTGAGTGGACGAAAGGAAATTATAAAGTTTTCAAGAATAATGCGAGAGAGTATTTATCAACAGTCTTTCATTTCGGCTGGAGTTGCTTGCTTACTTGGCTTATTTACATGTTTATTTATTTTTTAATTATTATTTTTTTTTAGTTCGTTAAGTGTGACGTCACGACTTCCGCTTCCGGGTACTAGCAGACCGGCAAAAATGCGAGAAAAAAACGTTTAAAAAAAACTCCATCAATATTTCTGAAACTCAATGGAGAGGTACTGAACCTACTTATTTCTCAGACTCATTATATTAGCCGAAAATGCCGCACCTACTGCTAAAAAAAAAGTAATATGTACTAAAGTCACTACTTCCGGGGTTAGCGTAGCTGCGCCGTTAGCATTTATGTACTGATTTAGGTAAATATATTACTTTTATAGCAGTACGTTTAGCATTTTTGACTAATGGGCCTGATAAATAAGTATGTTCAGCAATTCTCCGTTGAATTTCAGAAATATTGATTCTGGTATTAAATACTTTTTTGTAGTTTCTCGCACATCTCGGGACTCGGAAGTAGAGCTGTGACGTCACCACTCTCTTCAACGCTTGTTACGCGAGATATTTTGTTATAAAAGCTAAAAGCTGGACAAACTGCAGACTCTTTATGCCAACGAGGAATTCAACAGAATATTTTGTGTCACCTGCAATATTTTTGTACATTTAAATCTTTGAATTTCGTGACATGGCTCATGACTTCAGAAGACATCTGTGTATCCTCAACTGGACATGCAGAGTGGTGTTACGTGCATACAATACATCTCACTCACATCTTCATCTGTCCAGAAACATCCCTCTGTCCTGGTCCAGCTCAGAGGTAAAGTCCCAGATTCCTCCAGGATGAGTGCGGCGGTGTTGCAGTGGTTAGTCACAGGAAGAGCATGCTCCGACTGGTGAGGGGCTTGTGCACCCACACAAAACACACACACTTCCATACAGATGTGTCAGACCCAGGTTTGTTTCATTTTGTTTCATCAGGATGAAACAAAATACTGAATTGGGGTGTGAATTTTACATAAATGACATTTACATTTACTGTGCTTATTTTAGTTTCTGGTAATATATGACTAAAATACTGACAATGCAAACAGTGCTGTGTGGCAAACGCTGGGTTCAAATGTATCGCTGCATTCCTGAAATGAATGTATGAAATGTATAAAACATACACAGACTATGAATTTGTATTTGCATTTCATTAGCAATTGTTTTCTTTTCTTTTTTTTGCTCACAACAATACCTCGGCCTACACAGTTACAGCTACATTGTTAAAATCGTTGACAGCTTTTTAGCAGTTTACACAAAAGCCCTGAATAAATTATACAGCACTAACAATAAACTACAAAATGTCCACAGAGGACAACAGTTACGGAGCTTTTAGCAGCTGTTCACAGCAGATGCCCACACACTTATTCATACAGCTCCCTATTTTATGCAAATCGACTTTATTTATTTATTTATTTTTAAACCAAGAAAGTAGGTGGACTTTTAATTTAGCTTTGTCCTTAACCCTCGGAAATATGGGATTTATTAATTCTGGTTTTAAATGGAGGAGGAGAGAAGATTCACACGGATTTGATCAGTGATGTCCTTCTCTCCACATCGATAAACTTTTAAACATAGACTCATGAAAGAGAGAAGACAAATATGAAATGCATGTGGATTCTGCTGGAAGTGTTTAGAATAGAACATGAATGCACGCTCTGCTTTCTCTAAGTTAGTTTTTCCTCTTTAAGGCATAAAACACCTCACATTTAAATCTATGGCCCTCAATGAGATGATTTCAATTAACAGAAGGCACAAGGAAACCACTAGGGGGCAGTGTCTACAATGCAGACAAGGGGGACAGCTGGACAGTGCTGTGTCCACATGACATCAACCCATGAATGACCTTCTATCCTATTTACCCCACAATAGTGAAAACCCCATTTATGTGTCTTGCAAATCCCTCCTAAGCTTTGGTGATTAAATGTTTAACTACTTCCTGACGCGTTGCGCTTGAGTCACCGTGAGTTTTCCTATAATAACACGTCCGATTGAGGCATTTGCGGATTGAATTACGAATCTGAAGATGTGGTTGGATGGAAATAGCCACATGTACGCGGAGTGGTTTGCTTACTCATTCTGTCACGTTTGCCCCATAAAGGGACAAAAATGTCTCAGAGAAATCAAACTGGGGTAAAGGTCACGTCTCTGGAAATGCATAAGGTGAGTGGACTACAGAAATTGGACAGGCTGAATTAAAGTTATGAATGGAAAGTGTTAAATATTTACATGGAGATCATAAACGTGAAAAGGGGGGAAATCCAGCGCGTTGACAGATGGGTTTTGTTGACTGTTTCTTCGTCTGCTCATTTCACCTGTCCACTTCAGCAGGTGAGGACTCGGCTGGAACTGGGCCACCCTCCTCTTACTGCCTTTGATGCATCTGGATATTAACCTCACCATCTGGCAAAGACGGGTCAAAATGCCAAAAAATGAGGAGGGGTCCACAAATACAAAATTCAACTTTATGGAGCTCTACGAAAATGAGCAGGAGAGTGTAGGGCATGTCCTGTCTGTGTTGTGTAGTACCCGTCTCACCATGTATGAATGAATGTGAGGATTTGTGCTTGTCTACATATGCTAGTCTTTGCAGTCTGTGTGCATGCGCTCCTTCGTATAACTCGATTGTTGTAAGAACTGAACTCAAATGTTTGAGTTTACATGTTTCTCCAGATTAACAACTTTTGGGGTTTTACAGTGTTCCTATGTTCACGTGTTTGCAGAATGCCGCACATACACAAATATTCACCTAAAGCCCAGGATGTGCTGCCTCCTTCCACAAACATGCCATACTACTTGGTCATCCTTATTGGCTCCAACAGTCACTTTGATTATCCGGCTACACTGGGCAGCGTGGTACTTTCCACCCACTGTACTCTGCAAAAAAAAGAAAAAAGTTATCTCAAAAAAGTTTTGTAAATTTGACCCATAAAAATCTATCTCTTAAGAATTTTGTTCAAGTGCCTCTGAGAACAAACATTAGTCTGGCAGAAAACTTTCCTTTCTATGCCTTAACAAATTATATGAACAAATATGTTTGACTTCAGAGAGCACTCCAGAAAAATTTGGGAATAAAATGAGTTTTTTTTTACAATTAACAGTCGCAAAACTGTTAATAACCTTTTAGTGGCATCATCCACTTGTTTGTTTTAAGTGTTTTTGCCTGAGCGGGAGCTCCTCTGAAGTGTTGACCGTATGACAGCTGTTGTTTAGACGCTGGGCCGGCCTGCTGTTGTCCCGGTGCACGCTGACGCAGGTATTGCACAACATTTTCCTTGGATATGACAGTGTGACATCATGGACTCCTCCGAGCGGGGTGTTTTCTGTTCCCTCTGACGTGTGCTTTGTCTCTTTAACCGTGGCTCTGTTATGTGTAAATACAGTAAACAGCAATGCACCGATGTCTTTGTGTGGTGACGTCAGCTCAGATCAAATCATGTGTGAGGGGACCACGCTGCAGGCGCTGGGGCATGTTGTATGGTCAGCACAAAAGCTCATCTTAGACGACAGGTTCATTTTCCACTTTCCCTCAGCGACCACCTGCATTATTATAATATGTAAGAAAAAAATGTTTTACTCACGTGTATGTTCTTTTCATTTCATAATGCTTAAGTCTGAAGATCTAGACAGAATCCTTGAGTAGGTGGTCGGGACATTAATAGATATACATCCATCAATGTAAAGCAAATACTTAAAGTTCAGATGCTTTATTCGGGCTTTCAAAACATCTTTCAAGCATCGAGCCTTAATACTGTTCTAATAAACCTTCACCTGTTACTGTCCGTCCCCCCGATCAGGGGGGTTAGGGTTAGGGCTAGGGTCAGGGATTAGGGTTATGATTCGGGTTAGGAACGGCAAATGTGACTGGGTTTCACTCAGATCTCACATATTTTTTAGACTAGAAAGTCTTGGCTTTCAAACGAGGTATGACACTGGTATATAGTAAGTAAGTACTTACTTACTAAATACTTGGTGTACTTTACTTGTACAATGACAAATAAAGTAAATGCTTAATTTGTCATTGTACAACTATACAACAAAATAGTGTTCAGGTGTTAGTCCTGAGCTGCTGCGGCTGAGCTGCGCCACCACTGTGGGCCAACCTGACCAGCATGTTTTTGGAAGTAGACGAAACCGTAGCACCCAGAGGAGACCTGGCTGTTGCCTCCTGAGTTTGTCCCTCCTGGGTTTGTCCCTGTTTCAGAGCGTGGTGTCAGCTCCTCCACGTCCTCCTTCCTCTTTCTGCGCAGCTCCCTCCGCTCCACAACAGTCTTCTGGGAAGAGCTCCTTGTTTGTCCCTGTTTTGTTTCCTGTAGCTCCTCTTGTGACGCCTCCACTGTGCTGCAGGTGAGGGGGCTCTTGGTGCCTCTTCAGTGTTTCAGAAGAAGCAATTTGTAGGTCTCAAATGTTTTTAGCTGTGAGCTCTCCAGTCAATACATTTTGAGATTTGGATATGCATAATTGCTAACCCTAAGATGGCATGCAACAGGTTAAAAAATGTATGTCTAAAGAAAATATCTCAGATGTTTGAAGACATAGTTATACAAAACGCCAGCAGAGGGCACACAAGCCACTTGTACGGCTGCAGTGATTAGGGAAGTGGTTCAAGCTTATGATGTATAGTATACGCTTGTTTTTTAGACATTTATCGTTTCAGAAAGATGAATGACCTCCACACTTAGGGTTGCCAAATTTTCCATAAAAGGATTTTCCTACTTCCGCAGTCCCATCACCGGCCCCTGAGTCCGAATCAGTGCTAGTGCAGGCCTGCAGGGGCTAAAACTCAGTGATTGAATTCTGGAGATTCTTAGCTTTCAGCTGAGGAATAGCATGTTCACATTCAGTAATGAAACTTGTGTCCAAACACGCATCTTAACGTAACCCAGAGTCAGATATACAGTCATTGTCGTGCCTTTTACAAACCACTAACAGCGCTTTCAAAACGCTTTAATTATTTTATCCACTTCTCATCGGCGTTGACAAATTTAGATGCATTTTTGCCACATTGACCTTCTAGCCTTAACCTTTAGCTGCAGGTGACCGAAATAAGGCTCTTCGAAAAACAGCAGCTATAAATAAAAGCTAAATAACAATGAGAATTTGAACTCCAACACCTGCCAGGACGCCCTTAATGAGTGGCCTGCTGCTGGCCCAAGCCGTGTAACAGAGACCCATCTGTGCAGCGCCAATGAATGATATTAAGGCCTTCCTAAAAATAGCCCAGAACAAATTCAATTTAAATGACTCAGATAGTGGTCTACTGTGAGACGGTCGGCTGACTTGTCCACTGTATGTTGTTTTTAGTGACCATAAGCTAAGATATTCCACTGAACAGTCAGAGGAAGGGAGGTTTGGGTGGCCCGGTGCTGGCTGGCTGGTGGCGAAGGCGGGGTGGGGTGAGAGGAAGATGGGTGGGAGGATGGGAGGTTAAATCAGTTGGCGGTGCAGAGGAAGAGCGGTCATGTCCAGGAGGAAGTGTGACTCAGAGCGGCGTACATTCTTGGAGGCTGATTCAGCGCTGCACAGGAAGAAGGAAACGCTTACTGCAGCGGGCTTCGACACACCGGCGAATAGGACCGAAGTATCTACAGGAGAGCAACCGTGAAGAGCCCCCGCACCGCCACCACCCTCACCACCCTCCCAGTACAAACAGCACACAGGAACGCTTACATAAATTCATTGTAGATGTTCCTCGAAAGTGAGAAAATATACACTGGTCTAGAAAAAAACAAAACAAAAATACAAGCTACTCTGATCAAGAAAGTAGCGCATAGATGATGAGATTAAAAGCATATAGGCTGACAAATATAATAATGTAACACTGGCCCTACATGAGGTGATTAATTACAAGTTCCATTCCTATAATATGCGACTGAATGTTCACAGATTGAGAAATTATCAACATCAAGCACATGCAAATTCACAAAAAAACTCAAATTTAAAGGCACACTGCGGAACACTTTGGTCTATACTCTTGCCATCAATACAAAACAATGTTCCTATATTGACCAGCCCGACACCGAAAATGCTATTACAGCAGTGGGTAATCAAAGAATGGTTTTAGATGAGGACCCAACCTATTAAAATCCTAAATTCTCCATGGAGTCGAGCTGGAGACGCACCCACTCCCGGTAAAGTTACAGTCATGTCTTAGCAGAGCTGAGCCGCTCACAGCAAAGGCACATGTTTGTTTGTACATTTATGAGGTATTTTTCAATGACAAAAATACCTGTCATAAAATAAATGCTTGTATTTCAATTTTATTTTTTTGGATACAATCTTACGCGGCGTGGCTTTAAGTGTGCACAACATGAGCTGGTCCTGGACCTACTCACCTCAATGAAAACGCACTTTTTGACGTCTGTTTGTATTGAAATTTGACTTGGATCTATATGCTACAATTTCACATTCATATAAGACAAAGTATTATTTATATTCTCTATATTCAGGGGCGGACTGGGAATGAAAAACAGCCCTGGACTCTGACCAGCCTGGCCCAAATTAGTGTAAATGTGTACTTCCACAAATACTTAACATCTTACCACCCGCTTAACAAGAACAAGTGCTTTTTCCCCAGTTCAGCTTTTTATCATTATTTTTTTGATCGGTATCATCAGCAAAAAGAACGGGAAAGGTGGTCGTAGAAACAGAAGCAAAATCATTAATATAAATAATAAATAATAATGGTCCCAAAATTGAACCTTGTGGTACACCATACTCCACGGAATTCCTTTTAGATTCCTGTTTTTTTTATACTGGGCTTTACCCAAATCTAAAAGCTTCTCGACTGGAGAGCAACAATGTAACGCCTCATTTGAAAGCAAAGACCTACAAAAGTGATGGAAACTTTTCGTCACGTCGCCACATTTTTGTCATATTTTTGTTGTTTTATTAATGATTTTTTCTATCATTTCTATCATCATCTATCATTGTTTTTCTCATGTTTTTGTTGACTTTTCATCCTCTTTTTCTCGCTATTTTGATGCTTTTCTTTTTAGCTTTTAGATTTGGGTAAAGCTCGGTTGAGGCGCGACTGGTGGCCTAGAGCCAGTGGCCCTTCTGTGCTCTTCCAGCATGGACATATGGCCAGTCCACCCCTGTCTTTATCCATGCTTATATAGGCTACTCCACGCTGCTATGAAAGCTGTGAAGGGGCAATGATGGAAGGGCTGTCCACTTCAAACTTACAAAAACAAATCATAAATCTATTGATTGATTTCATAGAGCTGACATGCCTGATCAGAAAGCGAGAGACAGAGCTTATTGTTGTTTTATTCAATGCAGAAAGCGGCATAAAGAAGTAGACGGAGGAAGCTGGTGCCCGACACACACACACACACACACACACACACACACACACACGCACACACACACACACACACATACTGTCAGAAACTCAGAGGGCAAAGGCCTGCGCTCCGGAGGGTTCCTCTTTTCACTGGTATCTCCCGCCTCTGTCAGCCATCACATGTCACAAAGCTACAGCAACTCCACTCTTTTCAGTAAAACGTCCGGTTACTGCAACAACCACCACCAGTAAGTGTCAATAAATGAGGAAGTAACAACTCATTTATAGCCTACTCCATTCACAAAAAAAAAAAAAAAAAAAAAAACTAGGGTCTTATCACTGCGCTATTACATTTGATCACTTTAATATAAAACAAATATCTGTACCTTTAAAACACACTACACCATATCAAGCATAGCAGCTTTTTCCACGCTGTCATCTGACCCGAGACTCGGTGATGTCATGGGTGATTGTTAGAGAGAGTAGGAGGCGCCCTTTCTGAAGGATGCCGCGAGCCATTGAAACCGCGTACAGCCTGTCCCACCCGAATAGGCTCATGGCCAGTCCCTCCGTCCCTGTGATAAAACTCAGAGCTTATCACAACTTTCCATTCGAGCTCCTGTTTATGCTTATGCAACATCGCCGCGCAGAGGAAGTGTTGTCCCTATGAAGAAAAGCCGTCATGATAAAGTCTTCGTTGCGGAGGAGGATGCTGGTGTGAGACAGGTTTCCATTTGTGAAAGGTTAGAAACAGTGGAAAATCCATGCTCAGCTGTTTGCTGTTTGCTGATTGGTGAATTGGGTTAAGCATACAAATATCCAGGCGGGCGAGAGTCAGGGAGGTGTGAGGATTTGCAGGGAAAAAGTAATATATTCAGACTTTTACGACAGAGAATATAGCAAGATGTGGAGTTTTTGCATCTCCTTCCTGTGCTTGGGTTTGTTTCAGGTTCTGCACATCACCCCCCCCTCAAAAAAAACCAAAAAAAACCTGATAACTGGTAAGATCTTGCACTAACAATCACACAGCCAATGGGATAAAAGTAGGCTATACATTTTTTTTCTTAGCAAAAGGCATTTCTCAACCATCTCCTACCACATCACGAAATCTAAACAATTAATTGACCCACTTCCCCAATGACCCGTTGCACATCTTTCTTGAAAACGTTCATTGTTTTGCGTACGAGCACTTGGATGTTATTGAAAGCTTCATCCTTGACTTTCTTTCTTTCTTTCTTTCTTTCTTTCTTTCTTTCTTTCTTTCTTTCTTTCTTTCTTTCTTTCTTTCTTTCTTTCTTTCTTTCTTTCTTTCTTTCTTTCTTTCTTTCTTTCTTTCTTTCTTTCTTTCTTTCTTTCTTTCTTTCTTTCTTTCTTTCTTTCTTTCTTTCTTTCTTTCTTTCTTTCTTTCTTTCTTTCTTTCTTTCTTTCTTTCTTTCTTTCTTTCTTTCTTTCTTTCTTTCTTTCTTTCTTTCTTTCTTTCTTTCTTTCTTTCTTTCTTTCTTTTTTTTGTATGTGTGTAATTTCTGAAATGACAAAAAAGAAAGTTGTATTGTACAGGCTGTTACCATGGAGACAGTCTCCATCCAAAGACACAGAGACTCACTCTTCATCCGCGAGTGTTGAAGGTCTGTGTTTGAGAGAAGAGTGAAAGTGAAGGAGAGAGGACTGCGGCAGAGAGAGCTTGTGTCTGATAAAAAAAAAAAAGACCTGAAAAAAGATTTGTACCTCACAGTAGGTACAGACTCATCACCGTCGTCCTTCAGCGCAAATAGAAACTGTGAAGCATTATACACACTTTAAACCATACTTTTTGAATGGAGATATTTAAAAGTGTATTTGAAAGTAGCCTATTACTTGCCTCCGAAATGCAAAGTGATCATAAAAACACAGCAAACCACATTTACTCTATGATTATGGTCTAATAGTCTAAAGGGTTTTCTCACAATGCACATGGTCTGACTCCGTTTGGATGGTTCGAGTGCTGATACTTTGCAAAGAGTCTGCCCACTCTTCACACCATTGCAGGCAGTGCCAATATCATATAACCTATAGGGGCCATAATCTTTCATTCTATGTCTTATTCAGACCTTACATAATGCCAGCGTATACGTCGTTACCTGAGATGCTGTGGTGCAGTCTATCCTCCTCCAGCCCTCCACTTGTGTCCCTACAAAACACTTTAACCATGCCCTCTCCAGTCACTGTCATATGGTGGGATAAAAGTAAAATCACTACTCAACTGCCTTGTTTAAGGGATCTCAAAACAAAAAATAGAGCAGCTGAACAACAAAATATATATAAATGAAGCTCAAGCGCATATATCGCATGGAAGACCTACCTGCAGCATTCATTCACTGCCTCATCACTGGCAGCTCCTCACCAGTCAACCAATCACAGTCCCATCTGAAGCCACACCTTCGCGACAGCCAATCACTGCAGCTGCACATTCCTGTTACAGCCATTCATCGCCCAGGTTCCCCTTCTTAAGCGTCTGTCACTTGGCCGTTTCCCAGCTGTGCTGCAACCCACCTCCGCCCCTCCTCCGCCTGGCCTCTCCTCGGCTCTGCTCGTCGTTGCCAACTGGCCGCCCCGGATCTCCTCCTCCACCACCACCAGTGTCCAGACTCCGGGGGAAGATTCTGCCTAACATTCATCATCGCTGTGTGTTTCATACCGTTAGCGCAATATTCCACTGGGATCTGAGCCGCAATTACGATTCATATCCAATAGAACCTTCCTAACGCCACTCTGTTTCTGTGAGTCTTTTCGGGTTGAAATATTTTTGACACAATGAAAAAAAAAAGACATACTGACCAGAATTCCCTTTTTAGCACACATATTAAACAAACAAATGAATTAATTAATAATTATACCCTGTAAATGTGACAAGTTTGAAAGGCTCTTCTAGGGCAGGGCAATATGGCCTAAAATCTATATCACGATATAAAAAAGAAATATCACAATAACGATATATTTGACGATATAATTGGCAACAGACAAACTACTTCAAAATCCCAGCTTTACACCTATTTTCTACTCAAGCAGTTTACATCCTTCATTTCATTTTACTTTTCAAGCACCTGTCGCCGTGTTCTACAGTCAGTGTTTATGCTGCTCTGATGGAGCTGAGCTTAACATAAATTATATCGTGTTCACAACGATATAAAAAAATTACAACGATATCGAAAAATGATATCGCGATAACGATTTGCGATACGATATGGCCCACCCCCAGGCTCTACCACTCTTAAGTTGCAAGTTCGCATTCTACCTGTCCATCTAATAAAGCTTACAGACCAAAAATACAAAAACAATGAATGAATAGCCTACATTCTACCAGGGAAATGCTCCTGAGTTTGGTTTGCGATGGTCAGGGTGCTCCTAATGTCATTAAAGCAGTTATACCAGTAAACATGACTACACACATTCTTGTGCTCAGACAGACACTTCCAGCAGCAGCAGCCCTCCTGTCATGTGCTGCTCATTTCCATAGTGCCACCTCGGCTATTCTCAACTTACCCTCACACCGAACCTCTCACCCCACTCCATTCCCCATCCAGCACTATAGGCTATCCGTCCGTGTGTCCGATATTGAGGCGCACGCTTCTCAATAGCGCCCCCCTGGGGAGTGTTACGTGAGGTCACGGGCCTGTCTGTCTATCTGACCGCCGCGACCTGCCATCTTTCTGCTGTGTCAGGGTCAAAGCATTAGCGCAGAGTCCAAGCGAAATGTGGACTCAGCCGGTTCCCATAGAGCTATTTTTAAAAATTAGCTAATCTTAGCAGCTCATCTAAGGTAGCCTTCATGAAACGGTGTCCGAAATTGGGTGGTCACTGCCATTAACCCTTTGAACTGTCACAACCTGAAATTCTCGCAGACTTACGGGCATGAGGCTCTGGTGGAGAGTTAAGGTTAGTGGGGCACTTTGGGAATTCTGTTCAATGCTTTGATTTGATTTGATTTTTCTTTTCTTGTTGATTAAATCAGAACTGCAAGTAACTTCTAACTTGGTTGTGAAAGACATCCATGAAGTGATATGAGGCTATAATAGTCTCAGTTAGTCTCCAAGTGATTCAACAATGCTGTGAGGTCCTTTTGGAGATCCACAAAAACAGACACAATACAACAGATACAAAACAAGTTAGTAACCGAGATTTTCTGGGGGGCAAGGCTCTTAAAAAGATTTGATTTAACATTAGTCGAGGAGTGTTTAAACGTGTGTGGAGATGATTAGAGATAGAAAGAGAGATGTCCCAGCTCTGAGCGCATTTGGGCCCAATCCCAATTGTTTAGCATATCCTCAAAGTGCTACGAGCTAATGGGCTGAAAAGATAACCCTAAGAATTGGGACAGCCCTCGATTTGTCTGCATTTACAACAAGCAGAGATAGAGGAGATTATCTAGTTTTCATGATTTGGGGTCAAGTAGACCATATTTAAATGAGAGAAAATAAAGCCAGTAGGACCAGTTCACCAGTAACTTGTAAAAGACTGATTAATGTCTGATTAACTGTAATCAATCAGCATTTTTAACGCCGCTGGAACCAGAGAAATGCTTACATATTTCCATCGATCACTGCTTTATCCCTCACCCATTCTCCTTCCCCTGCTGCAGCCTATAGAGCACCCAGAGCAGCAAAAGAGACACCAAAGAGCCAGACCCGCTCATGGCACATTCAGAGCAGGGAGCAGACCCCAAATACAGTCCACAGAGAGCGGGGACAGACTGCCTCAGACTCAGTACAGCTGTTGGAGGCGACAGTGGGCAGACCTCGACCACAGAAGTGAGGCAGCAGTGAGGAAGCATGACAGTAGTGAGATCTCGTCTCTGTCCTGTGCTCTTCCCTTCACAATGATAAAGGGGCCTTTAATCAGACAATAAGTTCTAGTCATCCGGGGTCAGTATTTCTGTTTTGTGATCCATCTATGACACAACACAATACAGGAAATGCAGATCAGAGAGCTTAAAAAGTAGAAGAAATACTACTCCAGGTATGTCTCTTGATGAGTGAACATTTTGCATCTGTCTCCTCGATTTTGAAAAAAAACAACAACTTGATTTTGTCAGATTTTGTGATGACAGTTTTCCTTTCTCTCCTGTATCTTGTGTCTCCTGAACCTCTTTGTCACTGATTTCTTTCTGATGAAACAAACACTTTCCATTTCCTATCCCTTTTCTGTTATTTCATTTTTTGTTGAAGTAAAAGTGTTTTGCTGTAACCTTTGGCCCAGTACGGACAGGTCAAACTGTGGGTGACTCAGCAGGTGAGTCAGTGCTTTTGCTATGAGATAATGGAGGCTTAAAAAACATGCACTATTCTCCCTCAGTCTGAGCGTTTTGGTAAAGTGTGGTTTGAACCAAAGTAAAGACAGCTGTGGTATGTCAAATAGTCACTTCTGTGTAATTACTGGTGCCTCCGATCTCGGGGATTAGTCAGTGCGTCTATTCACTTTACATAACTCCGGTGATTCACAATGTATCATGGGATAATTCAGCAGGAGAGAGCGACTTTGTGTAAACAACCCAGTGCTGGATGTGGTCAGCCATGTTTATTTACATTTTCTCTGAATGGATAAAAGGCCGAAACATGCAGTGGTGAGCGATCACTTTTACGCAAATACTTCAGTAGTCAATTACTTACAATGTGTTTTAAATAGAAAAGTACAAAGAGTGCACATACATTTGGTGCTAAAGATGTTGCAATAATGTTACAATAAAGCATTTAAGTCTTGCACTATACGACCCACTACAATGATGAAGCAAGACATTTTCAGAAATGATGTGGGAATGTACAGTGTATTTGTATTGAACTTGATCTTCCACATAGAGTTTTTTCCCCTCATACCTTAGAAAGTAATCATTTAATCTAATAATTATGCTAATAATTATGCTGAACATTAGTTATAATATTTCAGAATCAACTAAGCATAATGTTTATTGCATATGAGCCATAACAGTTTATTTGGCTGTTTGTTTTCTTTTTATTTAGACTACTATGAGTGACACTTACATTTTTTTGGGATTATCAATTTGAGTTGAGCTTTTTCTTGCTCATCTGATCAAGATGCTCCTGAAGGTCCCGGGAGGCGAAGGCAAAACTTCCATTGCCCCAACTTCCCTTCTTGTTTGGAGTCTGGACAAAAAAGTTTATTGTATCTTTTTTATTTTGTATTTGTATTTGTATTTATTTATTCATTTTTGGCCTGTAAGTATTACTAGACAGTGAAGCACAGCACAGGTTGAAAGGGGTGAGGTGTCCACAACACTGGGCTCATTCCAATATAGTCAGGAAGGTTTAGAATTTCTAAGCCTTCTCGACTTCAAAACCACTCATAGTTATGACTGGGCACCGTTAAACGATACCAGTCTGGAATTGAAAAAAAAAAGTTTGGGTACTACCAGTATCGAAAGCAGGTACCGGGACAGGATTACAGTTCCCAAAGGATTAACTTTTTTTTTTGCCTAATGTTTACCCTTTTCTTTTTTCACCCATTTCTTTTTTCTTATTTTTGACCCATTTTTTTTTTTTGCTTTCCCAATTTTTTGCTAATTTTTTCAAACTAATATTTCCCCTATTTCCCCCCATTTTTCCCCCATTTTCACATCCCCCCCCCCCCCCCCGGTTTATTACCAATTCTGCTCCTATTTTTGACACATAAAAAAAAAGAAAAAAAGGACCCTTATTTTTACCACAATCTTCACCCATTTCCCCCCAAACGTTTTGCACATTTCTTGACATTGGAGATATTGTAAATGTGCATACCTTCCACACATTATTCAGTTTTCTGGTTCGAGATGACAAATATTTTAGTATAGGTATTGGTATCGAAAACCAAATATCGTTAAAGTACTGGTATAAAAAGAATAACGTAACGGTACCCAGCCCTATGCTCATCATTCTAAACAATTTATTTTACTGCGGGCTTATAATGATTCTCTAAAATAATAAAAGAAAAACATTACATTATGTTTTTTAAGGATTAAATTGAAGGATTTAAGGATTTTTCAGCCCGTAGACTAGAGGTAGGCAGGTTTGCGTCATAGAGGGCTGATTTTCATTATTGCCAAAACAAAAAGCACTGGCCCTCACCATTGTAGCCTAAAACCAGAGGTTCAGCGCTGGAGGGCCGGATTTGGTCCCCGGGCCTGATGTTGCAGCAAAGGGTCAAAGAGAGTAAAGAGCGGAGAAGGACACATTATCTGCGATGGAACTCAAACCCTTAACCACAAACCGCACAGCTTATATAATTCAAAGCTCGGTCTATTGTAAAGACTGGCACACAGATCTTTAATAATCTTTTAAATGTTATCTTTCTTCCTGTGACCTCAGAGTCTACCGTAACACTCCTACAAGTGCCCCCCCCCCTGCTCTTTTGTGCTTGTGTCAGTGAGTCCGTGATGGGGAAAGCCCTTTAGAGGTCAGTGCTTGACATTCACAGCACTTATCACAGCAATGACGCAGACCAGGAGCGCAGTGACATCACAGGACCACCTTCACCCTGTACCTGAACCCTCCTTGAAACCACAGTCAATGGGCCTGGGTTAATGCTGACGGCTGATTTTCTACAAGCAAAACAAGCACATTTTTGTATCGGTAATATGATTTTGTGGTTTGTGAATCCCTGGTTTTCATCGTTATATTTTTGCTGACAGAGAAGTAATATAAGTACATTTAAAAACCGAAAATGTGACAAAAGCTTTTCATATTTTTGTCAACTTATAAAAAACACATTTATATTAATACCAAATGAAAGCTAGTTCCTCCTGATGAAACAACATTAATTCAGTTTCTTTTCTTTTCAATAAATTCCCCTTTCTTTGTACATTTGCTAAAAAATGTCCCTGGATCTATATTATATTGAAACACTTTTTGCTTGACTTACGTTTCACTCACTGAAATGAAACAATTTGACGAAATCTCGACAAAGCAAAAAAGCAATACCCTCAAAGCACTCAAACTCAATTGAAATTAGTAAAAGTAAACCTGTCTCCGAGTTTTTTTTTTTTTTTGCTTTTCCTTTCTTTGCATGCATTAGGACCGCGCTTTTCCATCTCTGTGGCAGTATTCACGTCATCAGCAGCTTATCAAAGCAACAATAACCCGCCTACACTCCCCTCCCCATTACTGGGCCATTAGCAGCCTCTTGCATTGTTGGGATTCTCACACTTGGGCTTGATGGATGGGTTCATAAAATGGAGCGGTGAAAATAGTGCGAGTAATCACGGGCGATGTGGATGATTAGTAAGAACTGCGTATAAAGTAACAGAAAGATGCTGTGATCTGACATGGGACAGATGGGATATGATCAAGGTTTTTTCCCCCCTGCACGTACAGTATATGCAATCTCTAGAATATGAGCTACTCTCTTTTTACAGCTCAGTAGTAACAGGCTGGAAATGTCATGGTATCTAGGAATAATAAGAGATACTGCAATCTGTGGTCCTGTTTACATATTTCACCATCAAAATACCAGGTATATTTGTGATTTACTGACTTTGAGATTATTGTTTTACATCACCCTGGCATAAATTATGTCATTTAATTACCAAATATTTGAAAATGACACTACACTACCGTACCCTGAACGGCTTAATACTGTATTACGGGAGACACTTTTGTTTGCAATTTTCAGTTTTCACAGCCGAGTTGACGGATCTGACTGTGTTTTAAAACCCACCTAATTATTAGCTTTTACTGCCATTTACTTTTTCCAAAATGGAGCTTCAACTTGACATTTTAATTGCGTAAAAAATCTTGCACAGTGACTAAAACCCCACAGCTTTTTGCAACAGTGTTTGATTGAGAGTAAGGTGAGTCTAAAGCCGCAGACGGGGGTTTGCTGTGTGTCCTCTCTCTCAGCTCAGAGTGTGATTTCTCATTACGCCGGCTCTGTTGCTGGACTGTGACAGGACTTTATTTTCGGCAGGTTTTGGGATTTCGCTCCTCGCAAGCTTCTGCATCTCATTTGACCAAAGAATGTTTACAACGACTTTTTTTTTTTTATTGTAATGAAAATGACAAAGTAAAAGCTAGAATGACCCCTTGGTGTGACTTGTATCTGTGATGAGCACTGTATTAATAGGAATCCCTTACATAATTAAGATGTATGTAGTGGGACAGAATTTTGGATTCAAAGCAGTGATCTTCAAACTGTGATACACGTAGGATGTTACTTGGGCTTCTTCTAAAGGCACTCAGAGCCATCTTTGAGACTTGATTCATTTCTTATTAAGAGAAAATTAAATGTGAAAGTGTTTCTGGTTTAGACCTGGTTTACAGCCAGTTTAGGCTTTTTACATTTATCCTATTTCAATCTATTTCTGACCCTTTTTCGATTCAGTTTAGGTCTGATACCATCTTGATCTCGCCCTGGTGGTACGTGGAAAAAGCTTAAGAACCCCATAGTCATTGTTATAATATTGTATTGAATTTTAAGACATGGCCTCAATTTGAAATACTTGCTCACTGCCTCGGCCGTTTCCCAGTTGTGCTGCGACCCTGCTCCGACCTCCGCCCCTCCTCCACCTGGCTTCACCTCTACTCTGTTCATCCTTGACCACCACCAGTGTACGGACTCCGGGAGAAGACTACTCCTTCATTCATTCATCACGCCCATGTATTTCATACGGTTAATTCACAGTCTTCCGCCGGAGTCTGAGCACCAAACAGGATTCATGGCCAATAAAACTTCTTTTCTGTAAGTCTTTTCAGGTTGAACTCTCTTCTAGTTTATGTCATTGCTTTTGACTTTAGGCAACATCCCAGCATAATCAACACCAACCTCGAACAAACCCCCATACTTTCTATTTCCTGTATTCCCCCTGCCCATGCAGTGCAGGAGCATTTACAGAGGAAACAATGTGAGGACGCGACATCCTCTGTGTGTGCCGTATTCTCAGGTGTGAGCGGTGGCTGCAGGGAGAATCACACAGTGCCCCCCTAATAAGGAGCCTGACGTCCTCCTGACAGACAATACCACTTTGTGTGGAGATCCTGGAATATTCCAGACATCTCTGCCCATGGGGTTAACTCATGGGCCATGAAAACTACTCTGAATCGATTTCAGATTTGTAAAGATTTCTGGGGAAATTTCATACTGTTTTGCAACGATGCTGCTTGACAAATGACAATCACTCAGTCTGCTGCAATAATTTCAGTTTATTAACTATTCAAGAGCACCAATTTAAGTTGCACATCGTTTTTAATATGAATGCTTACCTTATGTTTTTCAAATATTCAAAAATAGCTGTTTGAGTAGCTCGCCTGAAACCCAGCAGACAATGTAGCTGTAGAATAAAGCCACACAGAAATCTACATTGTATGCCAGGTTCAGGCTAAAGCAACACTGCAAGGATTTTGATTAACATTTCCAACCCAAGGACATATAACCCAAGGGCGTTGTGCAGAAAAACGGCATTTCACATTGAATTGAAAGATTTCGGAAGAGGAAGGAGTGAAAAAACACACACAACACAAAGCCTTGACAAGGGCCCCTTGTGGAGATGTGACACAGAGAACATCCTGTCTGAGGGGTCACAGGATGGAGCTCCCCCCTTAACGACCCGTCAGCCAATCAGAGGACAGCAACGCCACAGCCGGGCCATGCGGCGAGACGGGAAGCGTTGAGCTCGGACCCGTGAACATGGCAGAGCTGTCAGAGACCCAGTAGCCAGATGTAGCTGCTGATTGGTACACAGGATCTACACTGCCTACTGAGCAACTGGCAACGTGCAAGAGACAAGCTGGTCTTTGAGAATGATAACGTCAAGGGGCATCATCTGCAACAAATAAAATCATCAATTAACTTAATCAATGAAACATGTCTATGGTATAAATTCTATAACATCAAATTTAGCATGGATAAACTGATCTTTCACAATTGGACATCAATGCTCTTTTACGGCTTTATTGGAGCACAGTCGAGTGAAATCATGAGGGATCAAACAAAAAAAAATCAGCATTTGTCAAGACAATTCAGAGTGTTTTATTTAGCAACAGCTGACCTGTCACTGGCTGCAACTATAATTAGCCAACATCATAGTGTAATATATGTCAATCCAGGGCCACAAGCAGCTTGTAAATGCTGTGTTAGAAATGCTGAATCAATACTGGACAGTCCACTGTATTGTGCTGGTGGGGGAGCTGAGGCAGAGGCGCAGGACCCTGAGGGAGGGGAAGGATATGGGAGATTATCTGCTGACGAACATCTCCAAGCGTGGCATTATCAGTTGCAAATTCCTGTCATTCTTTCCCATTAGCCCTGAGGCATGACAGGCCGCGGCCACCGCCATGCTGGCTCCAGTGCTCAGGCTGACACTGAATAGGAGCACTGACCCACGGGTAATAAAACATGACCTGCACAGGTGAGGCCGGACGGGACCGGAGCAGACCACATGGACCACATCTGGAAGGTCCGATTGTGAGCGCTCTCTTATAATCGAACATGCTGGACCAGCTGATACTCACTTGACTCCAATTTGATTTCATTAAGAAAAATGTGCTGCTTCCACTGGCTCCGCCCACCACATTCCTGCCCAGTGTCGCCATAATCACCCTGTCTGCCTGTGTTTCAGGGTGTTTTCTCTTTAGGTTCATGACAGAAGGAATAGTATATAACAGCTGTTATTATTATAGATAATTTGCTCCCCCTACTTTTCTCTTCTATGAGTATTTAGAAGTGACAGGAGTCAATCCAATGTTTTCTTTAACCAAATACCTATACCTTATACCTTTTGCCTGCTTCAAAATGAAGAAAAAAAAAAAAAAAATACATTTGATTTCACACTCAAACTGTTATACCTACTTGAGTAGTTATTTCGTTTTTCTGCTTTGACTGTAAGGCGACAATACAAACAATTGCAGTAGTAGTGGAAACTCTATCCATCTCTGAAAATGCATCAGAAAAACTGCTCTTAAACCTAATATCAGGAGCTTTTCATGGCACCTTAGAAGTGTGAGAAAGCAAATAGCCCTGGGCCCTGTTTTTTCTGACCATATATCTACACTTGTCTCACTGAGGAAAGGAGCAGAAGAAAGTTTGATGTCAGAAGCTGCAGAGAGATAAGAATAGAGCCCTCACCTGTGTCGAGCAGTGGAGATGGATTCTGCTGGAGCTTTTGGACAGCCCTGACATCCTGGACAACCTGAAAGAAAGCACAAATGTTATAAATTATATAGTGTTCAGAGTGCAGTGGACATAGTGACATGGACAGGTCCAGACCGGTAAGCCTGGGTACACTCACAAGGCTAGACACAGGGTGATAAGGTCTTTTAAGCCTTATCTTTATCTTTTTTCCAGGCTTTGGTGATGAGAGGTCAAATAAACAAAAAACAATTGGCTTTTTCCACCGAAAGTGAAGCTGGGTGACTGGAGCTAGAGTAGAGAGATGGCGTCAAACAGAAACTAGCCCTCCAACCAGATAACCGGCTTAGGACTGGACAAATAGGTATTCTATTTGACTTAGGACAGGGGTCACAAGCAACGGTCAAACCTTATAGTTTCAATGAATACATTTGTAGGTTCTAAATACTAGGCACAAGAGGTAATTTTATTCAACATGTTGTAATGCATTTAAATTTGGTGATTTTCCTGACTAGACACAGGTTTGACATTTTAGTCCATTTTAGATCTATTTTTAGACCCGCTTTAGTCTTGATATGATGCAGACCGTCCAAGTAGAGCCTCACATTTTATGAGGTAGAACTTGATTTGAGAACCACTGGCTTAGAGAAAGAGAAAATTGTGAAGCATCTGATAAGCCAAGTGCGTTATGTTAGAGATAGGTTTTAATGAATCATCTAGTCATTTTAGTACATGAACGTTTTGTTAATGTTGCCTTAATCAAGCCTTAAAAGATTACATTTGCATACATTTTTGTCAGGCAAATATTGAATACAAAAGCACAGAAACATTTCAATTGGTTAATAAACTGCTCATTTGTAGAACACTTTTAAAGAACTAATGAAAACTTCATCTATATATGTGGCAATGGGTGTCCCTGATGATGGGTGCATTGTTATTAGGGGCTGCGGGGCGGGGGGGTCGCAAGGCCTCATTCCTCTTCTGCCTGCTATAGCCTGTCTCTATTCCTGGAGCGTGGCTTATGGCAGTTGATGTGGGTTTCCTCTGAGCTGCCTGGGAGATGACTGGGCTCGACCACATCCACATTCGCGCACGCATCCGAACGGCGAGTGACAACTGTCCACGCACATGCACCGAACACACTCGGAAGACACTTCTTTTTACCGGCAGCACAAGGAAGAAGTACGCCCATGACCTGCGCCTAGCCTCGACGGGGGTTACTATTGAGTACAGTTATGCTTCTGCACATGTGTGATGGGCTGGATCAAGTATGTGGGGGCATGTGTGTCTGCCTGTGGGTGGGTCAGTGAGCTGGGCGTGGAGCATTCCCTCGCTCCTCATGTCTGTGGACAGCATGCGCCTCGAATTTAAATCCCGGGGTTGTATTTAGAGGGCTGGCTAAAGCGCAAAGCCTTACAACTGTATATTCTTGGTCAATGTGAACAAAAGATAATGAACTAAACTGCACAGTATATCCATATCACTGAGGTCTGAGATTTATACATGAAGCAAATGAGCATGGTGTCTCCAATTTACTTCCATCTAGCTTTGCTTTAGTCCTGATTGTTTTTGTCATATTGTTGTTATTGCAATATTCAAAACAGTTATTATACATTTTTTCTCATACGGTGCAGCCTTTGGTTTAAGACTATAGCCAAACTTTACCTCACTTTACTTGACTGCACCATTGGGCCATTTACCTTGACAACATGGGAGAAGTCACAAGGAATAAGGGAATCTATAGGCATACACCTATTACATTGCATTCGTTTTAGTTTTCAAGCAATGCCAGAATATTTAACCAGATTTTAACGGTCAATTTCGACGTGCAGCAAATGGCAAAGGAAAACGCTTCGTCTGCATTTAAAGTGCAATAGTTAGCAACAACTTTGCCATCAATTAAGCAGTCGCTCCAAACAACCAGCGTCCAATCAGATACCAGCAGCTCCATTAAGAGTCCTTGCCTTTGGTTCTGATTGGTTGAACTGGCCCTACCGAACTGCATTAGCCAATAACCCAGAAGAGCTTTGGAGGCTTTCTTCTGCCCCCTCTGTTCTTCATCCAAAGTGGTCCCAGAATATTCCCAGCGCCGTACACTAGACATGGGCTGCCAGACGCACAGCTGAAGTCACTTTCTTTCCCTTATTCCCCCCCCCCCCCCGTGTTAAAATAAAGCGATGAGACAGGCTTAAAGTGTAAGACAATCCTAAACGGTTCCTTTGGGTGCTCTTTTGGTGGCTGGGTCCATGGCTTGGGACACGGGAGCCCCATTATCGCAGCCTGTACCTCAGCAGCCCCCCATCCCACAGAGAGAGAGAGAGAGCGAGAGAGAGAGGGGGACTCCTGCAGCCTCTTCCAGGGGGCTGGACTGATGGGAAAGAGCTGGCAGCGTGTCCGAGGAAAGCTAACTCCCTCCTTAGGCTGCTTTATGAAGGCCTGGCAAACGCACACACGGCGGAGAACAGGGCAGCGGCGCGAGAAAGAGAACGGACACACACACACAAAAAAAGAAAGGCAAAGTCAATACAAGAACTTCTCAAAGCCAGCGTCAGGCGGCAAATTTACAAGCTGTTCACGTAACATGTGACCACGTTAATATTGCAAAGTCAATTCCACAGTTGTCGCCGTGTGTTCCCGACGTAGCAAAAGGTTTCAAAGAACATGGTTTGGAAAAAAAGGCTACTTTTGGTAGATTTTGTCAATACATGGCATGATTAATAAAATAAGTGACTGCAAATGATCATCAAAGCATCTACTGTACAATCATTCAAAACATGATCAAACTTATTATGGTTTTAAGAAGTAGTTTACTGAGCAGATCTTACGAGATTATGAAATTTTGCAAGTTTTTTTTTTTTTTTTTCAAGAATATTTAATGCAAAAGTTATTTTAGGTATATTCAGTGTGAAGGCTCATAAAAGATGTCAATCAATTTACAGATTCAGATTCAGTAATATCCCTCTCACTTACTGATCTCATCTCATTTCTACTCCAGTTCTGTGTAACAGGTGGACAGATCCCTCCAGTGCCCTTCACAGCACTCGCTGAGTCACTGTGTTAACTGATTACCTATGGAAAACAAAAGGAACACCTTAAAAACGCACCGCTACGGGCCGTGCCCATTGATCCTGCTTTTCCATGACGTGCATCCGTCTCTACCGCGTCTTCCTCTCTCTCTCTCTCCCTCCCTTCCCCCTCCCTCTCTCATACACTGCTACTTATTGGAATTCAGAGTGGGGCCCAGGTAGGGGAAGCTATGCCCATATATGTACAAAGGAGGAAACAGGCCAGGTGTGTGCGGTTAGTGCGCCGTTGGAACCGGCATTTTCCCAGTAACAAAAGAGCACGCACGATGCACAGAATTCACCCCGCTGTCACAGACCAGACTGCGTTCAGCGCTCGTGACGTCGGAGCTATGCCGCGTATGCAAGCCCTTAACTTCACAATCTGCCGGTGAATGACAGGCCTGTGAGAGTGACTTGTGTTGCTGTATAAACAAAGGCAGGTCATGCGAAAAAGGAAAGTAGGGAAAGAATGGAAAAGTGAGTCAAGCGATAGTTGAGATAGTTCTGGCGGAGCCGTAACCCACTTAAGTTACATAACGCCGGTGTCTGGGTGTTTGTCACGATGGCCAGTCGCGCGACAGAAAGCAAAAGTGTGCGTGTTTCGGGGTATTACGCATCATATAATGGTGACGGTCTAAGATTTCCACTCTTAAATGAATCATCACTATAAGACCCCTTTCTTTGAGGCCGGACTGTAGTGACTCAGTGGTAACAGTGACAGGACGGACCTTTAACACGGACTCCCGTCTGTAAGTCACACTTGGGCCTGAAGTGACAACAGTTCACACGTTAGGATAAAACAAGACAAATCAACAATATTTACCTAACCTTTTTCACTTTATATTTAGTTCACTCTTATCCAAGTTTTGTAATATTCATAAACATGTGAACAAGAATATCAAGTGTTGCTCATTGGTTTAGGCTATGGTGGAAGTACTAAAATTCAAAGTCATTATCCTACACTATGAATTAATGGCATCGAATTTAGATCTAAACTGTGAACTGAATCTGTATATCCCTACATTACTCGCATAAAACGGTTACAATAAATTAGACTTTAAAATGGTTTCACTCCATTTTAATCTCATGCACACTCAAATCTGGTCTCTCAGCTTTCAGCATTTGGCAGAGGTTTTCCACAAGATGCCCTTCCTGATGCAGCTTCTTCGCTAAGAATCAGAAACCTCTCTGATCTGCAGGGCCGTAATATTCCAGTATTGAGCCATTATGTTAAAACTGTACCCTTTACAGTGGCCACATACGACACTACATATTCCTGTATTGTCTGGGTATGTGAGGACAGCCTGCTCCCTGCCAAGTGGGACAGGGCAGGGTTCACTCTGTAGGCAGTGTGATAACGGAGGGGGCAGATTCCATGCTAATCTCGCCTGCGGAATGCAATCCTCTCATCTAGATACCTGCCACGCATCTCGCCGACAATCTCGACCCTATCTCGCGCTCCCGGCGGAAGTGTTGCACCGATAAGCGCCCTTGTGTCCCGGCGCACTAACATGACAGTTTATGGCTGCTTCCTTATCACACCTCCTCAGTCTGTACCGCACACCGCACGCATCTCGCGCTGCAATAAACTACTGAGCCCGAGGAGTCGTGAAGTGGCAAACATTGGGGCAGAGTTCTCGAGGTGGGAACGGAAGTGGAAAAAAACAAAAAACAAAACAACTTTGGTGGGTTTTAGGGGTGGTCAGTGTCAGACAGCATGAAAAACAATTAAACAAAGTCGAACTGGGTGAAGCACACTTGGAACACATTTGATGCTTTGAATTGCCAAGGATTCGAATAATGTGAATAATGATTTATTCTACTTTTTCAAATAAATAAGTAACAACACATCTTGGCCCATCTATTGATATGTGCAGATAGAAAATTAGACATACAGTCAGGTGTAGAAAAAGTAGCCCAATTGTATAAAAATACTGAAGTAGAAATACAGTCCCTTCAGAATTATATTACTTGAGTAGTTCAACACTTGTGAATGTGCAATATTAAACTGTAAGAGCCCATCTTAATTAATAACAAAATATTATAATTGGTATGAATGTGAGAACGGAATGAGAACTTAATTAGGACTCAATCAAATCTAAATTAAGATTGACTCTAGATTAGACCAGACTAAAGCGTGTCCTAACCTTGACTTTCCAAGATCACCTTTCTCCAAATAGCCAAAGAGCGACAAGAACAGGCTAAAGAGCAGCATGTGGCTAAAACCAAATGTCACTGATGCTTGTTCTACACTCAAACAACAACTGCGACTACTTTAATTTGTTATTATTGACTTCCATTTTACTTTGAGATAATTAAACTTTCTGCCAGCGCCTCTGATTGAGGTCGATGCTTGATTGCTTAAAGCATGCCTGATTAGGCCTTTTCCCCCCCAGATACATAAAGAATCTTGATTGTCCAACAAACTGTGAAAAGACAGTTATTATGTATTAGGTCTGGGGACATTACTGTGTGAGTAGGAGTAATGGGGCTTGAGAGAGCGCTGCCTTAGTCACAGACAGTGGGAGACCATATAAAGCACAACAGCTGGGCTCGCAGCCACCACAGTTTCAAAGCCAGAGTTTTTAAGACACACACCCCAGTCTTCATCTTGTGACTAAGGCCCTTTAGACAAACACATGTAACCCAGAACTCGCTCTGATTCACCCATTCAAGAAAGCGCAGAGCGCCGCTTTAAGAGACAGCAGCAGCAGCAGCGACACTGAGCCAGGCTGAGTCAATCTAAACATCAAGTTCCTCAGTCGTCACGTGGCCTCAGCCAATCAGAGGAGCCCATGCCCTGTCCATTCATAAAGAAGGCACACGGAGCTGTCCGGCCTGTATGATACACTATACCCCACACTTCATTCATGCCCGGCACAGCTCAGGGGGAGGAGTGGACAACTGTGTCAGAGGAATTGAAGCTCAGAGAGGAAGTGGTACGGCACGCTAAAAAAATCCATTACCACAGCTACTATGTTTATCTGGCTGTGCGTCACGTCACTGTCTTCATGTGTATAGTTAGACAATGAGGACAGTACATGCCACACATAGTACTTGTACTATAACCCTGGCTGCAGTTAAGCGAGATCAACAGCCAGACTGAGCCACGCTAGTATGTAACAATGAATCAGCTCTTTTGTAACATGATCGTACCGTGAGGTAACATTTGCACCATGCCGGAGTAAACGCTAAATCCGAGAGTAGTCCCAAAATGTGGGACATTTCACCTAAAAAACCTTTCACATGAACTTTTTCAAAAACTGTATGGAGTAAGTCACTCCATGCAGCCGGCTTTTCTGTCTCAGTATACTGCTAAGCCTATTAAGAATCTGGGAGCAGTTTCTCAACCTTAACTTGAAACATATGATATCCATCAACAGGAGTAGTCCTTTCTCATTCTTTTCTTTTTTTCCTGTGTTTTTTTCACTTACCCATCTGGGTGAGCGCAGCACTGTCTGAGGAGCTGGGGAAATCCCCCCAAAGTTGCCTTCATGGAGACTCCGTTGCCTTGGCTTGTTCCTTTTCCCGATTCTCTTTACAACTTTAGTTGTCCCAAACTTTTCTCCTTCTGTCTGTGGCTGTTGTGTCAGTCGTCTAGTTGTCATAGTCCGACTCCTAAAAGATTTCATCCTTACAAGTCGCCTCATCTCTTTGCCTGGTCTTTCCTCCTCCCGCATTCTTAGGGGTGTAATCAGTAACAGGCTTTAAAGTGACAGGGGCGCAGCATAGCCGGCTCGCTCTCTCTCTCCCTCACTCACTCACACACACACACACAAAAGCACACACACACACAAGCACAGTCTCCCTCTGGGCTAAAGGTGATTTCCCAGAGCTCCGGAGACACCACAGCCGTTAACTATCCAGATAAGCCCAAAGTTACGCTACGGCATGTTCACGAGCCTTGTCCTTTCACCTTAAAAAAAACAAAAAACACAACCCTGTGTATCTTAAAGCCCTGGAACGCACACACTGCCAGGCATAGTCTCTCACACATAAGTTAGAACAGCTCTCTCTTATAGTGTAGCTGTTAAAGAGGGGGCCGAGCCTATTGCAGCGGAGGCAGGCTCCTGTTACACAGCTCTCAATTGAGGTTAGAGAGAGGACATCCATTCAGAAAAAAGCAAGAGGGAAGGAGAAGCGAGGGGGGAGGAGAAACTGAAGGCCAGTCGCTATGGGTCTAGATGAGTGTGTGTGTGTGTGTGTGTGTGTGTGTGTGTGTGTGTGTGGGTGGGTAGGGGGTCTTCAAAAGCAGGAAACTCCCCAGGCCCAAAGCTCTGTGGAAAGGGCCCAACGCTAAAAAAAGGAGATTGGGACCCCCCTCGTATCTCCGTCCCATATACCTAACACTGTCCCGTGTGGAGCCTGATTGTACGCTATATAATGTCCGTTCCAGCACATAAAACAAATAAATAAACGCAAGTATAATCTATAAACAACCCGTAAAATCACCACAAAAAGTAAATGATATCATAATTTTTAGGAGTCCATAAACAGAGGTCCAAGGGCATGAGTTAAATTGGTCACAATAAGAAGCAGCGAGATCTCCAATACACCTGTTCACCATTATCACTCATTACACATTAGAGCACTCTGCAGTTTCATTTTTCAAAGAGCCTGGGTGGCCTGGGAGCTGCCACATCTACTATGGGCATGAGGCAGGAGAAATCCTCGGCCAATGAATGACAGAAAATCAATGATTTACTTTTCTTTTTTTTTAATATGGGTGACTTTGATCGACCAAAGAAACCGCTCTAGAGCACGCATCGAAGAGAACGTGCTGAAGTTTCACGAGGGCTGACTCAAAAGCTGACAAACTGCAATAAAAAATATTTCGAATTTGCCATAAAGGAGAGGAATCAACAACTATGCAAAGGTGTGTTTGTTATTTCCCTGCATGAAAACAAAAAGTACAAAACAACTGCACACTGATAGGCCATGACATGCCTACAAAAAGGCCAAATATAGCATTTTAAATAGGACAGAGGTCACACCACCTGTTGCCCCGAAGCTCAGGATGACGTGACCTCAAAACGCCCTCGGCTCCAGGTCACCACCCCATGTCTCCCTTTTGCCAGCGGGAACGTGCCAGTCGCTGCCAACCGCCACACCCCCACCCCCCCCAACACTCGGCTGCTGCTCCACCCCGTTCCTGCCCTTCCTCTACTGGGGCAGGATCTCAAGCAGGCAGGGGTCCAAATGGGAGACTTCATTCTCATAGTTGGTTAGTTACTCACTAATGTGACTCATCAAAGGCCACGCTGCACCCATGCTACGCTCCCGTTACAGAGCGCGGCGTGCAAACATGTCACACACTCGTGGAAACTTGAGAGACATCTTTGTCAGGGTCCATTCAGAAACTATTTAAGTAACTGGTGAGTCACTGGTGGAGTTAAACAGCGTTTGACCTACATACAACACACACACGACTGTAGAGGCGCTCCACACCGGAAACAGGATTCTCCCTGGCCTTCTAAGAAAGGGAATATTATCGTATTATCTAATTTTTCGTTTGAAAGCCTTTCGTTCTTTCTGCTCTGCAAATAAACTCCAAAAATGTTGATAATGCCGTGATTGAATATAAAAAAAGAAATGACTATAGGAAATAGACCCAGAAATTGCAGATGCTCAGCTCATTGATGTTAATTACATCAAGGGGAGTTTGTGGGTTAAAGTTATAGACTTTCGGTTTCAAATCACAAGATAATTCCACTTTAATACAAACTGCATTGGTGTCCTCTCGTGTTTCAAGTTTCGGCCAAACAGACTTGATAATCGACTGACTCACGTTTGTGGTTGAGGCCCTTTGCATGACCACGTGCCATCCCACAATGCTTTGGAGCCGATATTGCTGCACTGCACGCCGCCCCCCCTCCCCTCCCTCCATCTGAGCAGAGAGGGCATGTTTTGTGGACAGTAGAGGACAGAGCAGGGCAGGGGGGCGGCGGAGGGTGAGTCACAGCGGGCCGTGTGGCGTTTGGGATGCTGCGGTTTCTCTGCGGGTCAGACAGAGCTACCCTGGGGATGACTCAGGGATCAACATCAACACAAACACCAGATTTAACCTGCGTGTTATGCCTCTTGGGGCGAGATCGCTTTCTATCTGCTATCATTTTTATATTTGGATACTTATATTAACAGTCACAAACTCCCAAAAGCGTATTATATCCAGTGCATATCGGATTATTATTGTCTCGCTGCTGGTCAGTTGCAATAATAACCCACGATAAGCAACTGGCAAACTGTCCTATACCCGACCAAACTTTCACATTTCCTTCAAGAACCGTTTTAGCTTGTGACTAAGTCTATTGTGGGCACTGCTGCCTCCTCTCTCTGGGTGGAAACAAGGGCGGAGATGCTTTCACCACGCAAGGCACACAGTCAGGCAGGGGCCACACGCTCACACGCACACACGCACACACACACACACACACACACACACACACACGAACACACATCACAATGGAGGTCGCAGAGGAAAGGAAACTAGGGATTCCTAAGATTCCTGTGGACAAAAAGGTGTGAACTGAGGGAGCCGAGCAGCCTGGGAATGGGAGCGGATTGGCCACTGGAAGAAGTTTAAAGGCTGGCCAGAGGGCTAATGACACACACACACACACACACACACACACACACACACACACACACACACACACACACAGACACACACACATACATACAGATAAAGAGCTTGCGGAGATAAGTCAAAGAATGCAGGCGACTGAATTTAGGTGACAATAAAAGGCCCAGCAGAGAATGCGAAACGTTAATTATTCAGAAAACCGCTGCGAAACCATTAACTACCGCCCGAGTGTGTGAAAACAAACGGGCTGCGTCACGAGTCCGTCTGCGCAGGTAAAAGCAGTCAGACTGGAAGCAACAGAGGACAGGCGCAGTCAGAATCCGCAGAATGTTTCCGCGCTGTTGCCAAGTCACATTTTCGGAGTGTCGAGAGAGAGAGAGAGAGAGAGAGAGAGAGAGAGAGAGAGAGAGAGAGAGAGATGTAAATGTTGCATCACTGGTAGAACTCAAATGAACGAGCTGTCAGTCTGAACGTAAAAATATCATCATGGGGCGGTTGTCATGGGAACACGGGGAAATGTATGTTTTTATATTCACGTTGATTAAAGATTCACGGCGGAAGCGATCCAGGTAATGTGGCGTTTGGCGGACTCTAGGTGCGGAGCTCCTTTTGCACACACAAGCCCCCGCATTTCTCCCAAGCCGACGAGATATACTTCCATGGACTTAGTTCCTGAGGGGCTGCTTGTCCAGAGGAAGTGCGGGGTCCATGTCCATGACTATGAAGAACTTTATATGTTTCTCCGTACACTTCGATGCGTTCGTCTCTTCCCTCTCGTGTTCATCGGCAAAACACCATACATAATTATGTCACAGAGCGGGAAAATAATCGTCTATAGCACCCACAGATTCGATTTGTTAGAATAGCTGCAATACTGGTATGTTGTCAGTGATGTGTCAGGACGGAGACAATAACAATAAATACTGCCAGACTAAAATAAGTGCTTTTAGTTTGGATTTCCTTTATCAGTGTTATAATAAAATCCTTCACATACAGTTTTTGTTTCAGCTTACATGATCAGATTTGGATAACATGTACTGTATATTGGCCAATAAGAGTACTGACACTTCATATTGATTCGACTAGGACACACCAAAACATGTCCAATGTTTGCTGTAGATACGTTACAGTAGAAGAAGACATTTATATTACATAGCGCCTTTCACAGACATACATGAGACAGTTGTACATTCACCCCACACTGCACGCATCTGACCACCATGCATTCACACACATACATCATTCATCCTGGCCTATTGTACATGTTTTTTGTGGTAGGGGGAAACCGAGGGAGCCTGCAAAGACACGGGGAGAACATGCAAACTCTACAACAGAAAGGTGGAAATCGAACCCGGACCTTCTCGCTGTGAAGCATTAGCATGAACCGTGACGCCCACAAAATTCAATGATCGACACCCGGATTTTTTTTATTTTTATGTTAGATTCGTGACGATGATTGATGTTGTAATTTTGAGATGCTGAAAAATATGTCTGTGGTTTCATATTTGGTTATTTGTTCTAGCAATTACCATATGGCAATAAATAATAGCTCATCATTATCATCTAATCTATTCTATTCATTATGGTAATATTTTAAACACAGCTGTTGTTACAAAATGCACTGAATCGCTCGTATTGTCTTAG
The DNA here is from genome assembly GCF_951799975.1 of Gobius niger. NCBI lineage: Eukaryota > Metazoa > Chordata > Actinopteri > Gobiiformes > Gobiidae > Gobius > Gobius niger. The sequence continues at coordinate 22,539,686 of NC_136860.1, forward strand.
ATCAAGTGATTTCAGGGTTGCTTCAGTGTTGCTAAGGTTTCGCCTCTTATCTAAAAAGCTTCATCAGTGACAACCCTTCTAACTTTGTATTTAAGACGTCTATGAACATGTTCTGAAATGTAAGTGTGCCGCAATTACGCCCCCCCTCCCCATATATTTACAGCCCCACTTCCGTCAAGTAATGCTGAATGATTATTAATGACAAATGATTGCATCGTGCTGACTGTGTGTTGGTTCATCCTCGAGTGTTCAGCTTGTTTTGTAATGTCATGTGTACTGTAAATTGTTGGCATGAAGAAATGATAGCACTTGCGTCCACTTTGACACAGATCCACTTTACAACAGCCAGATCCTGAACCGGAGCCAGTGATGGACAAGAACAGACGTAACCACGACGTCACTCCATTCACTAAAAAGGACACACACTCACGCGGGATGCACACATTCCCCTTCCTCAAACGGGACGGGGGGGGTGCTGGTGGTGAAGGGGTCCTCTGGCCATGTTTCCATCTCCTGCCTTGGCTCATAGAGGTCTTTTTGTGCATGTTGCTGACTATATTAGGCCGTGGGGAGACAGTGTGAAGTCACGGTCACGCTGCAGAGGCATGACTCTTATCTCGGGTACTACGCAGTGATACGGTTGCCCCCGGTAACGCAAAACTACTGTAACCCAGGACGACAGGCGGCAGGTGATATTGGTGCTGTTGATGTCAGTCTAATCAGCTTTATGGCTGAGAGATAGAGTTAAATAGCATTAAAAGTTGGGCTGCACAATATTGTTCCAATTATCAGTTAATGTCGTTGCGGGTGATGCAATATTCACACGACAAGAAGACACAACATACCCTGAGGTCGTCCATCTGACTGAGACTGACACAGACTCGGAATGAAAGGTGATATAATGTACGCAGAAGTTCAGTTCAGGCATGATTTTCCCAATTAATGTCAAATATGCACAATAGGTTCCAGGAAATAATTTAAGGGGGACTTTCCTGGTAAAATAAAGATAAAAGATAAAAAATGAATTGTTTAAAAAAAAACAAAAAAAAAACGATAATACATTTTTGTTATAACAATAATGTATAACATAATGTAAATGTTGTTGAATATCTACATTTTCGCTTACGTCATGCAATTATTAGTGGATTCTTGGTGCCACCACACGCTATAGGCTCACTGGTCACTGTGGCAAGTTTTTTCTGCATAAGTTACTGGTCAAAGTCATCTGTGAAGTTTAAGTCCAGACTTGAAATACGTACTCTTCTGGTTAAAGGGTTGACTAGCTTTATGTTAGGGCGAGGTGGGTATATATGACAAGTTATGGTTTACACAAGCAGATGTTTTGGCAGGCTTAAGTTCGATATATGTTAAGGCCTATAGTGATTTTGAATAGCCAATCAGAACAGCAGAAATAAATGCCTTACTTGTAACTCCTTCTACAGCTTATACCTAAATCTCATTTTCTAATTTTCCCATCAGCCAAAATTGTAAATACCGCATTTGGAAAGTTGGCTACTGTAATGACAAAGACATACAACTTGCGAAAGAGTGATTAACGCTGCAATAATCATTCTTTTTGGCGTCATTTATGTCTACTTGGTTAATATTAGGGTAACAGAACTTGCACTTGAGAACCAATCTCACAATAAGTAAAATGTGGTGCTTAAAATAACGTAAGCATTATAATACAGCACACGTGTTACCTAAGGCGGATCTGCACAAGCCATTTCCTGGTCATTTGCTTTTGTTACTTCAGTTATTAGGCGCGCTAAAGATCACCTACTCCCTTCCCATCCTCTACTTACGTCAGAGTAGGGCTTATTAGGCAGCGACAATGCCTTTAGCTGACACTCAGTTAAGCAACTCCACCCAGTCGTAGAGGTCAGAGGTCACGAATAACCCTTAGTGGAGGATCCCCTGGCCTTAAAAGCAGCAGAGCATTCCTCTCTCCCTTTGGCATGCAAGGGACGGCTTCCTCTTCTCACTTCCCTGTCCTACCCTTACACCCCCCTTCTCTTTCCTGCGCTCCGTCCCACCTCCGCATGGACTCGCCTCACAGTGCCAGTGCTATCGACGGGACGTTTCCCACCGCCCCAGACTGGAGGACTCCCTGTGGGCTTCCTGCAGAACCGCCTTCTATTATCGAACAGAGAGACCAAACCCAAAAGCAGCGCTGAGCTCACAGCCGGGTGACTTCACAAATATGAACTTATATGAAAATGGTTTCAAAGTTTGCTTGAGGGCAGAGGGTCTAAGGACACATTGGAAGGAATTATTCAGCAAATTCCTCACATTCACAGGTCTAGTTCATGGGTAAATGCTCGAATCTCACTGTGATCAGGAATCTACCAAAACAAGTCATTCTAATCTTTTAGTGAGAGAAAGTACTGAGAGAAAGGGTCTTCAGAAAGCTGAATAAGGCCCATTCTTAAATGCTAAAATCGAAATGATTGATTGTTAAGTACACTCAGATGTTTTTTGTTGTCTGAATCTATCTCCATGTATAGCTATCAGACCAAGCTGCCATGCATTCCAAAATCATACAAAACAATGAATTTCTGACCATAACTTTTTCATGCTGGCGGGGAGTGGGAAAACACTGCAGAACATCCAAAAGGTTGATAAATGCGTGTGTATATGTATGCACATGTATGTGAGGAATGCGAGCGTGTCATTGACAAAGACTAAACGGCCAGGCATTTGAGCTCGGGACGCAGACGGAGCGAGAGTGTGGATCCAGCAGATGGGGCTGAGGCTGAGGCAGCCATCTGTCCCACAAACAGCACTGGGCTGGAATCACCACAGATACAACGTTTAGCATCCAATCCATATTCATAATGCAGTTTAATGTAAATTATTTAAATTCAAACCAAGACTCTGTTGGAAGAAGTTTTGTATTTCAGAGAGAATATATTTATGGAATGTGTTTATGGCTAATCAATCATTAGATAAAAACATGACACATTTAGAGAAGTTTAAGGTTGGAGCCAATATATGTGTTATTAACATCTATTTGAGTGTTGAGTTTTGCTGGTAACTTTTTGTATTACCTAATCAAACATGAAGTGCTTACTGTATATGCACTGATGGATTCAAAACTACATGCTTTTGAAAGTTAAAATACTTTCCATACTTTCATACCACATTTCATATGTTTTGAGGCAAATAAAACATGTTCACGGAAACTGAGTTATTCTAAGAATTTTCTGCCTTTCCCTCTCAGTGTGAGTGTCACCCTGGGGAGCATGTTTTTTTTTTACCCACAAACTTTTCTTTTACGGGTTCCTCTTAAGTGTCATTTCAGCACTTTTCAGCAGCTTCTCACCGTAGCAATAAAGTTTATTCGAATGCGAGAGGAATGGAGCGGCTCTTCCCTTTGGTGGTCTGTTGTCTGGGGGCGCAGCATTGACTCACAGCCTCTTTCTCGGCCCACTCTTCCTTCCCTACGCTCCCTCCCACTCTCCGCCCTGCTGCACCCCGGCGTGGGAGGCGGCGCGGCCCAGCAACAGAGCCTCGAGGCTGGGCACACACTGCGCACACAGGCAGCGTTGGAGCTCTGACTTCCACTCCCCTCACCCACTCACAAACACACCACCGACCCACACAATACTGCCGCTCTACCCAAGCCCAAACCGAGCACCTCTTTAATGATGTCATGTGCCTTACATCTGAAGGAGCGCAGGCAAAGGGGAAACACGTGGGAGTGTGTGTGGGCTGTCCCGTGCACGGATCTATGTGTGTGCACTGGCAGATTCTGATATTAAAATGTTTTATGTACATTTACGGTTTGCCTTATAACAGGGTTCAGCGCAGTAGGTTAAGTTATTTTTGGATACAGTGAATCTATAACATGCAGTGAACTGGCAACTGGAAGTCAGTGCTGGATTCGAGTTAAGAGAACATGATACGAGACAGGAGCAGCTTCCTTTACTTGGCAAAAACAACTCGATCTTTGACCAGAAAGCTTGATAATCACTCAAACCAGTTTCTTACCAGGAGGAGAGCCCTTGATTGACAGAGTCCTTGTTGAAGGCCTTGCAGATTCTCACCTATGAAAAGCAGGTAGCACAGGAGCACGTCACTCAAACCTGACAAACCATTTTCTGAACACCACTTAGAAGAAATGTGCACAGAGCTGATATTGATGTGCACAATGTCACACATTGTACCATGTCTGTGGTGAGAAAAAAAATCACAATATTCAGAAAGGCCAGATTGCTCATTAGAATATTTCACATTTGTGTGTGGGCGAGCGTTTAGCAGTCCCTCTCCCTGTCGTCCCAGTGCTGTTCCAGAAACACCCTGCTGAGTCCAATACCAGGCGGGATCCTAACCCCAGTCTGTCCATAAAATCCCAAATCCAAGATACAACTTCTGCTGCGAGAGAACGAGTCTGCGCCACACTACATGAAGGCAGCGCTCAAGTCATGTCCCTTGTCTGTACAGCACACAAAATGCAAGATCCAAACACCTCCAAGAATGTGATTTTCTATTCACAATGTTCAAACATAATTAAAGGCGCTCTTCTAAGAGCTTACAGCAGAGTCCAGCCATTATGGCAATTATGACGAGACAATGTCAGAGCGATGCCTACTGTATGTGGCCTATGGGCTTTCCTTGACTATTAATGCACAGCCTATGTGTTTTGTCAGTGGAAAACTAAAGACCAACTGGTCATTTTATATTCTGTTCCTGAGGCTGCACAGCCTATGGGCTTGTTTGCGGACGATAGACTATGTTTCAAAGATAAGGTTAAAAACACAGAAACCGCTAAAAAGTGGCATTTAAACTTTAAATCGACACGAGCCTCGTGTCTCCGTGTTCCAACGGATTTTAAAGTGGACTTTAAATGTTGAACACGTGCCGCAAGTGCCCCCTGTTGGAAGAATTAAAATTCTGAGAACAAACGATCATGAAAATAGAATAAACTGGTCATGGTTTGATCGTCACCATTGTCAGTGAGCTCAGATAAATGTTTTAATGTCTTGAGGTAATTAGGAAGCATTCAGTGGGTCACTACCTCTTGGAAACTGTGTGTGTCTCAGCCTAACCCTCTTGTCTGTCCCTCAGTCACGGGGTCTCCCCCGGGGTAAACGCATTCCAAAACACAAGAATTTCCTCCAGCTCCACTCACATACCACATCTCTGCCTCGCTCCTTCTCTCTGCTCACACACGCACGCGCGCAGTGCATATAATGGCCATGCCAAAGCCAGAGGAGACCACACACTGTTGCTATGGCACGATGAGCGCGCTCACTGCAGCAGGACGCGCTCATAAACAACGCTCAAGATGATTCGGAGCATCAAAGTTTATGGAGAAACGTGGACATGTCCTGTACGTGTAGGCCTAACTTTGAGGGAAATTAAATTAATAATAATCCGATGCTTTCTGAAAACAAAGCCAATACAAATCTATTCACTTAGCGAATAACGCGGTCAATTTGATTAATTTTGGGAAAAGTATATTTAAAATAAAATATCTTGAAAATATTGCCTTAATTCAAAGCAACAATGAAATAATCGATTGCCTTTACTTTTTCCAAAACTTAGCTTGCTCGTTTTAAAATCATACAGGCCGTTTAATTGCAGTCAAACTAACCCCTAATACAGTGTCAGTGTTGGACCAAAGCGTGACAAAGGGCTGCACAGAATCTCATGAGCTTCTTTCTTACCTGTTGCCGAGTCGGTCGAGCACAGATCGCTTTGCCGACAGTCCACGAGCGCAGCGCTGGTGCATCTGTCCAACACACACAAAAGAGACACGAGCTCAGACACGAAGCTCCCAGCGGTGCTACTGAAGTGTGCGCGTAACCGGCGAGAAGGAAGAGGCAAGAGAGAAACGTTCAGCAGCAGAGCTTTGTCAGGAGCGCTCATGCCACAACTCCGCACGCGCTGCCCTCACACCGACTGAGCGCGGCTACAAGTCATGCAGCAGCAAACAGAGGAAAGAGCCGCGCAGCCGTCATCTCGATACTACACGTGAAAAAAAAAAATAAAAAGCGAAATTCCCCCTTTGCCCCCTTCTCGCCAAGGGACCGTCCCCGTGATGCACTCTGGTCCAGTCACTACGAGGCGCTTCTGGTGACAAAAGAGGCGACACACATTGCGCTGAGGTAATGCAGAAGAGAGGAAATGAATGAGTGCAGAGACCTGCTTTGAACAGGTGAAAGGCAGGATGAATAGACCAATTATTGAAGTTGACCCCGAATGTTTTAAAAGTGTGACCTTCACAAAAACGTAAATTTTTTTACAGAATGTTTCATTTCCTCTGATATTTACTCAATATTTAAAGAAACCTGTACAATATAGCGATTAGCGACTTAAAGCTGCGCGCATTTGTCTGTCCTCGCGACGCGTGGTTGCGGTTCCATTTTTTTTTTGAGTGAGGTCAGGTAAGTGTCACATTTCGGATGAGAATCCCGTTAATTGGTCTGTAATTAACTGTGATTTAGCCCATCATTAAAGAAAAAAAAAAAAGCACTCTGTTTGACCGCCCAACGCATTGGCGCCTTCCGCTTTCCCACTTTTCTCCTCAGGTTTTTTAATTTTTTTCGTCCTCCCCTTCCAGAATAACTCTTAATGTAGCTTTTAATACCGCTGGAAATGTCACAAATTGCCATAATGGGAGACACCTCTCTGCTTAATAAATGCTCCAATAATGATTCACTGGCATTTCTGATAAGGGAAGCGTTAGAGCGAACCAAGTTACTCCACCCTCGACTGTTTAAAAACTGCTCAAAATGCCCAATCAAGTCAATCATGTCTCCCCTAAAGCAGCTTTTATGACTCGAGGGCTTGAACACACGCCATGCCGTAGTGGGACTGTACCTGTTCACAGCATGTCCATTTGTATAAATCCCCTTCAAACAGTTACATGTCATTGCTCACCTGCTAAACCGCCCCCCCTGACTTCTTCTTTCTCCCTTTTTTTTTTGCAGACTGCCTCGTCACTTTCACTTTGAGAGCAAGAGCAATCTGGGAAATCAACTTGCGTTTTCTCCGTTTTATTTTGGCATAGATCAGGTTTGTAAGTCTATCAAAGCCACACACACACACACACACACATACATATACACACACTAACAATATTACTGCATCGTGTCTACAGATTCATATTGTGAAATTCCCTGAATAAATTACAGAGCCCACTCTTTCTCTTATCTGGTTTTTCAAGTACAGTTATGATGAGCGGTGTTTCTGGTATCTGGGATGGGTATTTCTACAATGTTAACTTCCCATAAGCTCTAGGTAAAAAAATCTCACACTGCTTCTAGTCCCCGCACTCTGACTTCGGATATATTAAGTGACAATGCAATGCTAGATCAAATACAATCGGGACGAACCGCAGCTTAAACGCTCATCTTTTTTACTCCAAACAACCACACGTAAACGAGTGCTTTTGCTCACGTTATAAGTGGCATCACGCCTTACTTCCTCCGCGCCCGCAAACCAGTTTCTTTCAATTTTTTACGCCACCACCGCATTGATCCAACTAACAAGTAAACACCATCGATCGCCCCTTCCTAGTTTTCATGCCGCGTCGAAACTGTTGTGGCTGGACATCAGAGGGTTTGTGACCTGCTGTCCTCCCCAACCGTAAGCTTTTTGACCACAAGACAAACACCTGACGAAATAAGCGCAGTCTATCGGACGGCTCCCCCCCCCCCACGGCTTTGAAGTGAGCAGATAAAACTGTTTGCTGGGGGGCATGTTTTTAACGCAGAGTTAGATAATGCATTGTTTAGTGACGGCACGAAAAAAGCCAAGTGATGAAAGCTGCTTTTAAAGACCGTCCTTTGGTTGGGAGTCTCAACATCGTCTCCGTGGCTTTTTCAAATCGATATGCAATTTCAGTGAGGAATTTAAAAAGCGGCTTGATGTCTCACAAACAATGGCCGACTCATTTTAAACGCAAAAACCCACCTTGTCGTTCTTTTCAAACTTCGAAAGGAAAGCACTCTACACGTTATCCCCGAGTTACAGTACACATCCATAATCAGCAGTGTTTTTTCCCCCGTTTTTTTTTTACATGACCTGTCTCAGAAACAGAAAATCCCAAAGTTCATTGCGGAGACACATGTTTCTCCTGTCATCCTATGTGTATGTGGCTTCAGCGTTTTTTTGAGGTTGAAGTTTAGTCTTTTTTTTTTTTTCCGCTTTCCGTCTTATATGCAGTCTCTTCTTCTAATGAGGTTTCATGTATGACAATTAGCGCTCATTTGAAGTTCATATGGATACCACAATAATGCACATGTGTCCATTGTGAGCGTACAGGGCTGTCGAGGTGTATGTTGTATGTTTTCAGTGTCTCCTCCCTGGGAATTCCCCTCTGTTCCAGTCTCTAACAGCCTGTTGCAGCCGCAGCTGGAAGTGCGTGAGTGTATCCGCGTGTACATGCCGCGGATCTATGCACACTCCATGTACCGCGCTCCATGTGTGTGTGTGTGTGTGTGTGTGTGTGTGTGTGTGTGTGTTTATGCATGTGCCTTTTTTCCCCCTTCTCCTTCTCACTCTCTCTCTCCCTCTCATTCCCAGGGTCCTGCCAAGTTAAACCCTCTTAAATGTCCCCCTGGCTTTTGTCCTCACGTTTCAGATGAATTTCCCCCGCATTCATCCCACCATTCAGCCGCTGTGTGTCGGAGCGCTCAGGAATGCGCTGGGTTTGACAGGCGCCTCAACTGGGTGCATGTGTGTGTGTGTGTGTGTGTGTGTGTAAACGGGGAGAAAGCGGAGCGGTTCTCATCCTAAAGCATACCATGGCGATGATGTTTTGTGACTGGCCTGTCTTGTCCTCTCATGACATTAGATGTGGCACATGTTGATACAAGCATTTTAACATCTGTTGCATAGGCTTACGCGCTTTTTTTTTTGAACGTTCACCTTCTTCTTTATGGCGTCCCCAGAGCAAATCGAAGCATGTGTTGATTTACATGTGAATTCATTCCTGACAGAACACCGTGTTTAGGTTTGGGGCTGGCACAAAGAAGACACTTTACTTTTCTTTTCCCCCCCCCGGATAAAATCGCACACACTGTCATGAGTCGTATTGTTTGTGCCAGTCCTAAGCCTACAGAGAGATTGTTGCATCTGGAAAAAGGGCATTCAGTGTAAAACCAGTTCTATCAAGCAGATGATTTGCAGTGGTGACCCAGGAAGGGAAAAAGCCAACAGGGGGAATTGCAACCACTGAAACACCTGTCTTTTATCACAAAATACTGATAATTGTTTTTGCTCATGTCTGTAGGATGTTTCCATGGCATGAACTTAAACGCCAAGGCGATCTGCATTTTACCAGACAGAAGTTTGCCCCGACTCTGCCCACATGCCAGAATTGAACGGCACAAGGTGAGACCGCAGTTGTTGCTTTGAAAAAAAAAAAAGAATGGGAAAAGGGTGATTTCTTTTCTTGTCTTTCTTGCGATGCAGAGGTGCTCAATGGGGATCCAGCGGCAACAATAACCTTACCTTTGCGCACACATATTTTCACCTTCCCCATCCGCGTACACACACACACACACACACACACACACACACACACACACACACACACACACACACACACACACACACACACACACACACACACACACACACACACACACACACACACACACACACACACACACACACACACACGCACACACAACAGTGGCGCACAATCAGACGCCCACACGAATGCACTCGGAGTCACATGTGCTCTCACTCAAAGAGCTCTGCACCCACTCACCCTGACACCCACACAGCCACCCACACACTCACGTGCCTCTGCCAAATAGCTCTCCCTCTTCTCTACCCCACCACCCCCCCCACCCCCCTCCCACCTCCCTCCTCACTCCATCATGATCTGGTTTCCTTTTTGCTTTTGTGAGCGAACCCGCCGCGATAAAATAAACACAAATACGTGATAATCGCATTCCAGACATTTCTCTCCCGCCGGTGGGAAGTTTCAACGGGTTCCCGGTGAGAGTTGGTTTTGACACTGTGCTTAATTGCGTGTGAGAACGAACTGAAACAAAGAAAATGCATGAAATGAAGAGAAGGGACAAAAGAACCGCATTCCTGGAGTCCAAAGTATGTGGGGATAATGCACAGCATGACAGTACAGGCGTTCACAAACAGCCAAGCGCACATGCACAAGACGAAACTCCACTGAGCACCTCATGGTCACAGCAATGGGCAATGGACCAACAATTGCACACATTATTTTCTCAAATGATTCCATGCACCTGACAGTGACATCAAAGTGGCAAAAAAAAGTTGTACAAGCACACTTATTGCCTAGAAATAATCAGAAAAGCAAGAAAAGTTTGGTAGATGTTGAATCCAAAGCTGTTCAAGGGTCTTACCTGAGCACATGGCCCACATGGCATGCACACTTCCTCAGTCAACACGCTTTGTCTCTCCTCCTCTCTCCGTCCGCTGCCGCTTCCCCTCCATCTGTCTGTCTGTCCCCTCTCTCTTCTTGTCTTTCACCCTTCCTTTCCTTCCTCCCCCTCTCCCACTTTCTCTCTCTCTCTCTTCAAACTTAATTATTTCTCCCTCCTCCTCTGTGAAGCATTTCTTCGCACCTCTCCGGCGGCGTCTTGTGCTCCTGTTCTCTGTAAACTTGCTTGTGTCCTTATGATAGTGAGAGTGATCCATGAAGGCAGTCTTAACCAGTGTCCCTCCTCCTCCTCCACCTCCTCCTCCGCTGTGTGTGTTCATTCACTGCACACACACACAGACACACGCACAGACAAATGCCTCGCTGCATTTTTCTCATTTTCTCATATTTCTCTCTTTCGTTTCTCTTCAGTTTTCCCTAATTCATTTATGCAGTTTCACTGGATTACAAGACTATTTTTGTATGAACATGAATAGAATAAGGGACCCAAAACTTGCAAGGACAGTGATGTGCAATTGCTTGTTGGAACTTAAGAGAACCAAAATAATTGATTTATGTATTTGGAAGCCGGCAATGGAAGCACTTCCTATTTTCCTATATAACTCCTATATGCATGAATTTCCCTCAGGATCAATTAAGTATTTATCTATCTATCTATCAATGTTGCTTATATATAACATTGCAAATTGTACATATAGAGTTGCACTCTTTTATGATTTTTATTTTTAGTTAGTTTAGTTCAGTTAAAGCCGATACTTGGAGTCAGAGTAGCTGCCGATACCGATACCATGGGGTGTAAATAAAAACAGCAGCGCAGCCTGCTACAAGATGCTGAGTGTTTGCTCTCGCTGTGATCATTAGTTTTTACTTCTTGCAGAACCTCTTCAGTCAGTGCTTAAGCTGCATTAGCCACGATGAAGTCAACAGCGGTGTTACCAACAAAGGTTTCTTATGAAAACAAACGGCATATTAGTTCTGTGATAGGTTTAGGTTCTCACTGATGCCTGGGATATCGGGCCAACCCTATATCAAATGTTGATGTATTGATAAAGGACATTCTTCTGTTTTGAGATTTCTCGTCACTTGGACATAAAGATCAAGTATCCAAATGTTGTCAGTCAACAATCAGTTTGGTCCATGATTGCTGGGGTAAAACAGGGCCACTTTTAGCAACTACAGATTTATGAAGTTATAACAGCATTAGAACCTCATTATGTATGCTTTATGAACATCAAACATTTCACGGTTTGCTCAGTTGATAATAAAAGCATGATATCAATCAGTGATATTTTTCTTTCTGTTATTTTACTTGTCCTTTAGGTGACTTAAAGCCCAAATCGACTCAAGAAAGGCACACAGCTCCTGATGAAACTGTTGCAGTGCAGATACAGTCTATATACTTTACTTGAATGTGTTAGGAAAGTCGCACTGACTCTGAAGCTCCTCACTGGACGTGGGGAAACAGGGAAACACATAAGTGTGTTGACGCTGTAATCAAAAATTCCAAACGTGGTTTCGGGGGCAGCGGCCCAAACACCTCTCTGGGGCTGCACAGCGGAATGTATGCTCTCCATAACTTTACCGTTGTCTTTTCCATTTCCCTTCCAAATATTATCCCATGTTTCCAACAGCTCCAAAATATTATGGAAGGGAAGCAGACGCGTATCTCGACAGACTTTCTTTTGTCGACAGATGAGAATCATTCAGTTCATTTGCCTCAATTTGAACAAAGTGCTCTGACCAAAATCCCTTTAAATAAGCATTTGTTTTTTATTTGAACTGTAATTAAAATTAAAATACTAAAGAAAAAAAGTATATAGCAACCTCATAAGCAGTATATATGCAGTAATAATATGTGCATGACGTACAGGAAACTCCTGAAGAGAAATGCTGAGAAGAAAACAAACTGAGAATGATTTAATGCAGGCATTGACTGTAAAGAGTTAGGTGTAAAATCTTCAGGGCTGTGTTCAGGGCTCTAAATGACCCATCTACTATCCTTTAATACCTACGCCTCGATGCAGAGCTTTCAGAGCTGATCTTTCTCACCACTTATATAGTATTGAGAATTAGAGAATTTTCTTGAATTTAATATTAAAACATCTTAAGCAAGTGAAAACTTTCCTATGTTAATTTTACTGAACTACACTGATAATTTTAACACAAAATACTCTATACTCTATGCTACATGTGCTTCCATTTAAAGCACAGTTGCATATAGCCGATTGAACAATAGTCGTATAATCGCAGCATCAGAATAAAAATCAGGAGGGGAGGCTGGTAAGTGCCTCAGCGCGCGGGCAGGTTTGTAGTTTCCATTTACCTGTAAGGCTCACTGCCCACTGTTCAAGCCCACGTCCTGCCTGGACAATCAGGTCTGCACAAGTGATTTCATGTTGTTTTGCGCTTTGTAGGAGCGAGCTGACCACGGCGAATGCCCGCCACTCTGCGTCGGAGCCAGCGGTGTGTCTGCGTGGAGGTGGTGGGAGTGCGAAGGTGAAGGAGGAGCAGGTGCGTGGGCCCAAAGCACAGCTCAGGCGCTCTCTCCGCCGCCTGCTAATAGGGCTTTTTTCTGCCCCCAGCGGGACATGGAGAGCTGTCATTTACATGGAGGTAATGGAGTGATGGATAAGTGGATGAAACGTGTGTGGGCGATGTGATGGTCGCCTCACACCTCTCTGTCTTCCTCACTCATTTTTCTGCCTTTTCTTTGCAGCGCGCTCACTGTGCTACTTAGCGGGACATTAGTGCTGTAACACTCTGTATTTGTACCGAAAGGATTGAAATCAGCTCCTAATAGAGGCTGAATAAAAAGAACACAGTATTTACACCAATACAGTGCAAAACTTTATCTCAAAGTAACTTCCAAACAGGTGTGAAAGGTTTGAGACGCCAAACAGCAGCTGTCGAAGGAATGGAGACGGTCAGAGATCGTACAGATTTTTTACCTTAAAAGCATTCATTACAGAAAATACAAACATATACAGAATTTATCGATTCAATTGGAATTTTAAGACGCAGAAATCTACTTAGTGTGTGTACTAATGTGTACCCAGAGAGTGGTTATGATATACAGTATACTCAAGTCAGAGGAACGTTCCTTAAGTACACTTCTTTTAGATAATGTCACATTAGACAGTTTTATTTTAAGTGAAAAATAATGACCGTACTGAAGTTAAAGCAATACTAAGTAACTTGTTTCCCTTAATAAACCCATCTTAGTCCCTCTGGGGTAATACAAGTGTTGATGGGATGATACGGGGTCTTTCCTCTCCCCCTGGTGTCTCCGGCCAGAAAACCACACTTGCAGCTTTCCTGCACCGGGTCGGAGCCACCAATACACACTAATGTAATCACAAAGAAGAAGCTAACAGGCTAACGGGCAAAGCTAGCGCCTCTAGGGGCATGAGATACTAAAGTAAAAAGTTGGTAGAAATACTACTACAGTACTTATTTACCATTTGACAAAACATAATATAACATAAATATTCTGACATATATTGAGAATACAAGTAAAAAAAAGGTTGTGATATAAGTTTGTCAAGAAGTACAGCTACTTGCATAATCATCCATAGAAATCTCTAGAAACTCTCTGATTCAATTACGAATCAAACGAACCAGCCAATGCCAATCATTACTTATATAATACAATACAAACCATAGGTATTTATGATTGTGTTGTAATACATACAGTTCCCCATATGAAGTAATATAATGATTAGATTTATCACTTGTTCAGTGAGGGACGTTGACGAGAGTGCATTGTAAGTAAATGGTGCCTCGATACTCATGCTGATATAATCTTTGTTAACAATCCTTTAGCTGCGAGCTTGTTGTCTCCTCGGTGGTGGCAGTGTGTCAGTGTTGCGCTTGACTCCAGTCCAAACAAATGGGAGAATAGATTGACTCTGTGGGAGAGAGAAATAGCCTGTGTGGATGTGAAGGCAGCCGTCCAGACAAGCTGCTAACACAAATTTGGTTGTTTCATAAATGACAAAATTCTGTTAAATGCTTTAATTGTTTTGGTGCCAGCTGCATCAGTGGCCACATTGATATTCAGAAATTTGATGGAAGAATTTATGCCTGTTCATAAGACACACTTTATTTGAGAGCTACACTTGTGTTTTTAACAGGGTTTTCTGTTCTTAGTCACGAGAAAAGAGAGGCAAGTGTTTCTGAAACACATCAAAGCACAAATTATTGTCAAAAATCTGCATCTTCTGAGATGATTGTACATTTCTTTCCCCGTCTGATAAAGTGAAAAGAGCTTGTTATGAATGTTGCTCAAAACAGGTGAATCAAAGCAGAACAATATTTTATTCATTGAAATCAGATATACCGATGTAGATGCAGAAAGCAGAGGTGCTTTTGAGAGTCAGCGCTGAGGCGTCTGAACGAGGAGGGACTGTCCGTGGGAAAGTTTGGGATGTTTCTGGTAAATCATAAACAGTGTCAATCATTTAAAGGACCGGGTTTTAACATTCACTGTGATTCTCACATGGTGGTGTTTCTTGTGAATGACACGAATCGCAAATTGAAAGGGAAGCATTTTTCACCAAATATGTTAATAGTTGGGAAGAAATGCCCACTCATAAAGAATCCGTATTCTGAGCGATTGTTGTCGATACTTGGCTGCGGTTGAGAAAAAAACATGTTATGACATACCGAAAGTCAGCAACAACTAATCATGTAAATAATCTAAATGTGCTTAAAATATAAAAACAACTATATGCCGTAAGTTACATTTTCTATACAGTCGAGCCATTCATCAAAACTGAGACAAATCAGAAGAAGACAAATCTTTAATTGTGTGACCTTAAGAACAGTTAGGGCGATAGTGGATTTTACTCTTCACTCCTCCGTATTTGGTGCTTGTGATGGCAAAAACAAAGCCATTCTTACGACATATTAAATGATACAAATGTATATGCGAGGAGGGCGGTCCCTTAGACAGGAAGCCACAGTGGGTTTTTATCCCAGCTCTGAACACATGACAGCTCACCTCACATGCTCCGTGTCTTATAGTCTTTTTGTAATAACCGCTGTTGATTGTGGCACCGCTTTTTAGACACGGCGGCTGCAGCGGCGGCCGGGGGAAATACTCAGGCTAAAGTGAGAAAACAAAACAGTCACGTGCTTGTACGCAGTGTATGAATTTTTTTGTGTGTGCTTCCCCGTCATCCTGGGACTTCCCCTCTGCTGTCTCTCTGTAGAGGGGACTCGGCTGTCCCGGCATTGGGCACACCTCGCCCTGCTGCTGGAAAACATGGTGTTACTACGTATATGAATAGGTACTGTTATATTATGGCTGCGCAATTACAAAAAGTCATACAATTTGACTGGAACTGTCATCGAAACTACTCAATTATCAATGTCGTTTTTGTCCATCTACAAATGAACGGATTTGGATGATCAGATTTCCGGACTGCATGTAAACGCATTCAACCTAATTGGATTATCTGATTTCTGCAGTTATCTGATTTCTCTGGCCATGTAATTGTAGCCATCGTGCGTAGCATAGAAAGGTTTAGTCTGCAGCCTTGACCTCTCGACATAAGTGTGATCACTGCAAGATAAAGGCCGCTGACCTCACTGCTGGATTGCGCCATTCGACTGACTGAAGTTTGGATCGCTCTTCGCTGAATGCCAAAACATTGTTCTCAAATAGTGTTTGCAGCAGTTGCCTTTAAAAAAGTTGAATCCATAAATATGTAACTTTTTCCCGGTCTGCCGTTAGCATGCAGAGGTTGTTTGCTGTGTGCCTGCGCTGGAGTGTTCTTGTCCCACTGAATCGTTATTATGGTGCAGTGGTTGAACCTTTGCCGCTTTGATGAGAACAGCACTAGAGAAAAGTCAATGGGATGTTCTGCCTCTTTTTTTAGGAACCGACCAAGAGATGCTTAACAAACCCGTGTGACATTTGGGTTTGGTAAAGAGCGTCGAGTGGTTTCACAAAAGCCTTGAAAATAAAAAATGAGGAGACAATGGCGGCACATAAACAACAGCTTGTCGATCTTTGTGCAGTGTGTATTATAATATAGATAACGTAATTCTGGCTTTAGCACATATAATTGCAAGCGTGGATATTTTACATTGTATAAAATGAAAGGACGATGTGCAGGACAGTTACAAGCTCTGTCTGCTATGCAATAAAATGTTAAACCTACGTGATGAAGGGGTTAAATACTAATGTTTTTGATGAGGGACGGCGCTACAACATTGTTTAAAAACTGCTTGGTTCTGAGCATGGATTGAAACAGGTGAGCAGGTGTGGCTGTGACATTATAGTCGGAATTTCCCTTTCGGAGTCGTCTCAGCTGTCTACAAATTCACTTTTATGGCCTGAAGCTGTAACTGTGACACACTTTAATGGTTATGAAGCTTCACTTGATATTGCACATCACAATTGAAAATGCTTTTGCAAATATTGTATAAGTAGAAGAGCCAGAGCTAGAGCGTAATTTAATCTGGAGTAAACCTGGTCTAAAACAGGGCTGGAATTAGTCTAATCTAGGAGTTGTTAGAGGAAAAACAGTGGCGTCCGAGGGGATAGATGAAAAATAGGCAAAAAATAAGTCAAAACAGTTTCAGTTTGTTGGACCTTGGAGGAATGTTCTTGACTCCACGTCGTGCGTTAAAACTGTATAATGCACGGCTCCTCGTTGTGTAATACAAATTCACAGTCTCCTCGTCATACAGCGCATGCCTGTTGATCCATAGCAAACTTCTTGTCTTTGACCATATTTATTTTACTGCTGCTGGAAATGTTCTGTGAGTTTTTTTTATGTTTACTTCAGTTGAAATAGTCCTCAATGTCAGACATAAATTCACACTCTCTGTGCTGAAACCACCTGGCCTTCTGTTTATTTTCCTCCTCAATGCAAGAGCCATTAAACCTGACATTGTGCTTTAGAGTGTGCTGGATAGAAAAGCTCTCTATACAGAAATGAAGCACCCGTGTTATATTATACTTACTGTTATGTGCATTTGACCATGTTTAACCATGTAAAGAACGAGCGAAGAGTAGTTATTTCGTTTAATAGTTTCATGTATGAAAAAGTTCTGATAGCAGCTACTGTGTTTAGCCTTTTTACACTCCTCTGTGACACCCGTGAAAGAACCATTTTGTGCTTAAGTATTTTTTACTGGTGCTGGACAATATGACAAATAAAGCATCAAAATGGTATGATAATGATGATGATTAATTACGTTTTCCCCCCTCACTGATTAGTCTAAATGATTTCATTCATTTATTTTTCATAATAAGAAAATTGCTTTAATGATATGACTCTTGAATGTTGGCACGACAGGCCTGTTAAACCTCAGCTTAGACAGGAAATAAAAACAATCATGCTTTCCATTGAACACTCAGATGAGATATTTCTTTGCACTTTCCACTGATATATACATTTCAAGTTATGAAATTCAAAATGACTAAATCATTCTCAAAAACCTGAATAGTGCGTAATATAAGAGCTCTAAGTAAAAGCAGTTCGTCTGATGAGCTACTTATAGTTCACATTTGCACAAATGTCAGTGGCCCGGCTGCGCTCCTCTTGTCTCCGCAGAGTTCACCATGTGATTGTACAAGTTAATAGCTTACACCTGCTGTAGGCTATAAATTGGCAATTAGAGCCATGCCATTTACTGATTATGTAGTGCACCGACCTGAACATTTCAATTTGCCCCGGTGCTTCCAAGAGTCAACAGGGAAAACGTAGCGTCTTTTTAAATTATACACTAGATCCATCTCGTAAAAGCTGTTTTTGTTTTGCATATTATTTATTTGTATTACTTTGCCAGAAAGACTTTTGCCAATGTTTTGCCAGGTCTTAATGCTGTTCCCTCGTCATTGTGAGAGATGATCCCATCAGATCTAGGTAGGGAATACCAAGAAGCTGAGTGACTAGTTTAGTCTGTTGGCGCAGGGCAGCTGTGGCTACATAGCCTACTGTATGTGGTTTGCCACCACCAAATATGGGGCCAGATCTTGTGGCGGCGCACGGGGCGGCGCAGGCTCTTGGCGAATTATTTTCCAAGTGGCGGCGCTATATATGCCATTCGCCTCCGCCACCTGTGAGGAGGCGTCACAAGAGGAGGCACTGATGGAAACACGGCTGACATTCACTTCCTCGTTTACATTGCGCTGTCTTGCGTTCTTTCTTAAGCCTTAGGCTCTCACAGGTCAAACTAAAAACTTTATTTGAGCTAAATGATGTTCATGTCTCGAGAGAAAAAGAGCTACAGCGTCCGCTGTAGCTCTCAATCAAATATGATTCCCCTCCCTTCAAAAACATATACACACACTCACAATCTTGTACTGCTATCTTAGTAAGGACACTCAGAGACAGAATGTCTTACCCTAAGCCCCTAACCTTAACCTTAATCCTAACCCTAATCTTAACTCAATTCTAACCCGAACCCTAAAACCACATCTTGACCCTCAAAGAAGTGAGAACCACCCAAAATGTCCTCACTTTTCAAAAAAGTCCTCACTCTGTTGGTCTACAACTCGTTGATGTCCTCACTTTGTGAGTCTGTACAAGTACATACACACATACATACATATCAAGAGCTTTAGGGTTTTCAAGGTCTGAACATGTTCAAATTGCCTCCTCTTTAATCATTTCTTATAATCTACTTAGCTTTATTTGAACTGCTTCATTCCAGGTGTGTTGTATCAGAAAAAAACATCTTATTAAAGGTTTTGTGTTTTCCCAACATACTCTACATATTTTTGGTTGGAAAGCATGAAAAAAAAAAGAGAGAAAAGAATCCCGATCTGACTGGTGGATGCTGCTGATGGGCCCTTGAGCAAGACACTGCATCCACCTCGCCTTACAGCAGTATTCAAACATCTTTCATTGAGATGTTTACTGTATTGAAGAGTATCGAGCATGGAGGGCCGCAGATCAGTGGTCAGGGCAGTCAAACATTCAACTGGGGGCATTTAAAGGAACAGGCCACCGTTTTTCCATAGATATGTTCTTACCTGAGCTTAGATGAGTTGATGCGTAGCTGTCTGGTCCCTACGTGTGCCCTCAGTCATGCAAAAAGATCAACGATGTTGTTAGCATTTAGCCTCTCCTCTGTAGCACATGCGCGTATCGACTCTACCCCGCACACACTTCTGTTTCCACCACACATTTGTTGTGTGCTACGCCCCCACGAGGAACCCGCTGTACAGAGCGTCAATAAAAGTGTTTAAAGCCACGATGAGAACAAATGTGGACAAATGCTGCTTCTCGTGGGACTTATGGAATCATTCAGAGGAGCCAAGCTGTATTAAAACAGAAAAGAAACCGCTAAATACAACTATGAAGGTAAGCTACATGCAAATGTAATGCTGACATCAGCTAAAGCTGCGCAAACAGCGGCTAAATTCTAATATCGGCAAAATCCCTGTTTAGAACAGCGGTATGATTAAATATTAAATCCATATGACCTGCGTGTCAATAGTGAGGGCTGTCACTCTCTCGTTGCCAATCAGAGGCCAGCAGTCTGTTCACGTCACATCAGACACGGGTTGGCGCTTTGGCCACAGCCAGAGGTTGGTCCCAAAACCTACACCTGGTCAGACCAGTTTGGCCCTGGCCTTTGTTATGGAAAGCTCGACAGAGCGGGTGAAAGAACTATTCGGCCGACACAAGCCTGTATATGGAAAAGGAGCTTATGTTTAATTATTATTTATTATATGTAATAACACCTTAGGAGCAGCAGTATTTTCACTTTACTGTGGACATCGAAGTGCCCCTTTCACCTTTCAATATAGTACCCCTTTTTATCCACTTAGAAAATCGTCATGTTTAATTTTCTGTCACTACTCGGTTTTCTCACGTAACTGTATTTAAATAGGGGAAACGTGCAAGAGCTTGGTGGCTTCTAACTTCACCCCTGTTTGGCCCCATAGAGGAGAGGAGGAGATGCTAAATGCTAACAACATCTTTAATCTTTTTGCGTGACTGAGCGCATGTGTAATGACCGGTAGGTACGTATCAACTCATCTAAGCTCAGGCAAGAACATATCTCTGTATGGAAAAACAATGGCCTGTTCCTTTAAGAAAGGTTTCCATTTCCCTCACCTTTATTTATGCTTGGAACCTTAATACCAGCTCTGTCTCTGTATAAAGTATTTCTAAGGCTTTAATCTCATCAAATAATTAAACTTGCAGTAAAAAGTATCATCTCTGGCGATGTGTGCCAGTTCGTGTACTTTGGGCACCCCTGCCTTACAGTATTACCACCACACAGTATAGAAAGTGAATGAATAATGTAAAGTGCTTTGGTAATCTTCAAAGGTGCTGTAAGGAGTAAGGAATTGTTAATATAGTCAATGTAATCTTCAGTTGGCCTTTTACTATTGTTGGATTATTTTATTGTTCTATTGTGCTGTCACCATATATTTCCATCATGGATGACGGCTCAGTAAAGTCTGTCTAGTTCTCATATGATCTGAATAGAACCTGCAGACATTTAATAGCATGTTAGAGCAGGAAAGGGACAAACCGGGCCCATTGTAGGAGTGCCGGTTACTTCTTGTTCTGTATGTGAGCAGCAAAGCCCTAACAAAACAAGTACATTGCTTATTTTATTGGTGACAGCTGTATATCTTCCTACAGAAAGGTATGTCTGAGCCTAATGTATGCAATAGAGTGTTTGATGTAAGGCCCAAATTGGCGCGGCTCCAACGCAAACAGGTAAATTACAATGGTGTGTGAACAGAAGTGAAGTGGGGCATACATGACACCATCATGCTGAATGTGGAAAGATTTTGAGGACCAGGACTGACTGATCTCGTCTGCCAGTTATCGCTGTGTTCTGACTTGTTTTCTATGTAACTTTTCACTGTATGATTTCTACGAAGTCTGCATTAGAAAGTGCATATGGTGACATCAAAGGCGAGACTGCCGTTTTCAACTTTCCCTGAGTCATTAAAAAGAACTGGTTTATAATTAGGGGGTATCTATTGGCAGAGTTGATAACACCCTTATTACTGCATATTGGTAGCAGACAGAACCATCTTTTTTTCTTTTCTTCACAAGATCTTCAAGTAACTGGACATTCTTTGAAGCTGTATCGCTTAACATTTGACCCAATCGATAAAATAAAGCATTTATTTCATGCATGAATATATTGCATGTATTGTATTAGCCTCTTAACCCCCACCTGAACCAAGCACATTTTCTCTGGTTTTGCTTTACCCAAATCTAAACGCTTCTTGAAAAAAAAAAAGTCAAAATGGTGACGAAAACAAAGATGAAAATGCAACAAAAGAACAACAAAAACATGAGATTAAAAGCCAGTCATAACAAGGTCTTTAAAATCCTCGATAGAAATCCTCGGAGGCACCACTGCTGCAATATACTTGAAAAATACAGTATACAAAGCTTCGACAACTTGACCAGGTACTCCGATATCCGCTTAGTACGTAAAATCCTTAATGATGCTGCCCCACCCCCTTTAAAAACATATGTACAGCTGCGCTCTCAACTAACAGAGCTTCAAGGTCTGTATCCAGGGGTGACTGCAATGTTCCTAAAAGAAAGTCTGCCTTCTCTCAATCAGCCTTTCAAAGAATGGGATGGGCTCCCAGACAATCTAAAGAACAATGCAGATTTTCACAGCTTCTCACGGGCAAAGACTGGCTTCGATACCACCAGTCCTGCTCACACTAAAACTACCAGACGGGCCAGATGATACCCTCGCGGGTACCGTCTGATGGCTACCATCAACTTAAGTTTATGTGTCGTATTGACTTGACTGCACTTTAAGACTTGCCAATATTGCACCTTGTAACTTGCACTTTGTATCTGTATATTGCACTTGTAGTTGTAAATTGCCTTTTGTTAATGTCATTAAAATTTTGTAGTGTCACTTTAATTATGCAGATGGAAATTGGTGCAGCCGTCTTTTTAATGTAACTGCACACTGTCCTTTCAATAAACTAAACAAAACAGAAAAGCGACAAACATGCAACACAAGAGCAACGGAAAACAACAAAAAAGCAATGGAAAAGATCTGTTTTGATGATTTGTAGGTCTTTCAAATGAGGCGTTACTCTGGCCTATAGGCTGCAACCTTTTAGATTTGGGTAAAGCTGAACTGGAGCTGAACTTGCATGTGTCTCTACTCAGCTTTGCATTACCTACAGGTAGCCTAACATGGGATTTGCTTGCGTTTAGTCCATTTCTTCTTTGCAGAAACAGCATTATTGGGGACTAGCATGAGCATAAAAGCAGACGTGTTGTTTATTTATGTATCAGTAGTTTGAAACAATATTGTCAGAGTGGCCAGAATATATAATTTTGCAAAGGACAACCAATGTACAGACACATTCAGCCAATACCATGACTCTATGGTCGTACATCCATACATTTCTCCATCCCACTTCCTAGGGTTTGCCTCTCCTCCGCCCCATGTACTGGTACTTAACCCTGTATCTCACCTGTGTGTGTGCCGTATGAGTCAACAGAGACCGGCAGCCCGCTCCGTCCCGCCTGCGCTGTCCCGAAGCGGCCCGCTCGGTTTGTTAAACACACGTATACGGAGGAGGGAGGCAAAGAGCTCACAGAACCTTCTCTCAGGAAACCAGCGTCCACTTTGGTGTGTCAGCGCCGCTCGCTTTTCCCAGATGCTTTCACACCTACATCCCGGTACCTCTCGCCGCGCTGCTGCTCTGTTCCTCCTCTTCACTCTCCGCCCTCGAAATTTACTTCAAACAGAAATGCACAGATATATCGCTGTCTCTTTTAGATTGAGGCAAAAGTGACTGATAAGCACTGAATATAGTTCTGTATTCATGTTGTAAAAAGCATGATTATATCTTATGCGTGCCGTGTGGGTTCGGAATGAGCTTGCGTCAGCTGGTATAAATGGCTATAGCTATTATTTAAAACCATACTCGGATATCGAAGTGTATCTTTATATTACTTTTTGTATTATGACTCTGTACTCAGACAGTTTAATTCTTTATTAAAATCAAATTTGTGGGCTTTAATTTAGTAGTGAAAACTTTAATTGCTCAGCCTCTAACTGTCCTACATGATGCAAGAAAAAAAAGCTTGGACATCACTTATTTGTCTGAACACAAAGCAAAAGCAAACAATTTCCCGTGCCCATTAGAGTGAGAGGTCTTGATATTGGATCATGTTTATTTCCGATGCTTTTCAATCCCGCCTTACTGAGCGTTCGGTGATAGACGTTGCGATAATTTCTTTGCCGTGTCTCCGCACAATAGACAAATGTGGTATTGTCTTCTTCAAGGACGCTCAGGCAGAGTGAACGCCGGAGCTGGGGTCATGTTAACAATCCTGCCTGAAGAGATTTTGCTTTTATTGCCAGAAACGCTTTAGCTCCTTGGTAACAATGCGAGAAATATCCACATGGGAAGAATCGCAAATTATTCAATCTTGACATTGTGTCACTAATGCAGATCCGTCCATGTAAAAGACCTTGTATTTTCACACTAGCACTTGCCTATTTCATTTTTTTTGTTTCATTATTTTCACTTTTACATTGTCAGAGTTACCATGAGAACCAAAAAAAAAATACTTTTTACATCTACGTCTACACCTTGGAAGAAATATTGAACACTCATCTCAACGTGTGTCAGAATTAGATGTGATAATACCTATGGCTCTCAACAAAATCTGCAATTTGGTTCGTGGTTAAATGTCCTCAGAATGTGTTCTCAACAGAGGAAATCCGTGTGATTGAAACGCATGAATAGAACAACAACAAAACTTAAAGTAGTACATAATTTTTTCTCCCCGTCCAGCTGATTAGTTTGTATTTACTGCCCACTAAATCAATCCTTGGACATCAGCAGCTGCTATAATGCAATCAGATTGCAATTGTTACGCGGTTTACTTTTAAACTTCAAGAGCTTCGCAGTGTTTCAACAGCAAATCATAAAGAAAATTGTTGGTTTCCGTTACCGTTAAAAATAAAAAGGGAAAAAAAAAAGTGTGAGGAGCGAGCAGTTTGGTTCCTAAGCAACAGTTAGCGATGGTGCAGAGTGCTCGGGGCTGGGTCTTGAGTTCCCATGTTTCTGCCTTGGTCTCCACATTCTCTTCCTGAGGAATTTGACCCCCGCGACCCCCCTGAATACACTCGGATTTACCCGCTCCTCCAACACACAATCACTGCCGCTCACTGTAATCGAAAGGGCCTTTAATGAAAGCGGCGCGGCGCTTTCTTCCCTCCTCATCGCTGAGGTATAGCCTTGGACACATCGCCGCAGGTTCGATTCATATGACGCCTGTCAATACATTCCCTTGTGTGTTCATGTAAAGATCTGAATTATTTTGTTTAGAGGGAGAGAAAAAGAGTCAGGATGTGAGCTACAAAATGACTTCCTCCTCAAGGTCAGTTCCTGTGAAGAGAACGGCGAATCAAAAGGCAGCATTGGCAATAGAGACACGGCTTTTCAAAAGGCTTTCAGAGTCAGCGCAAATTGAAATCAGCAGTTTGACGTGAGAAATATCTACAGTTTAAATATAAAACATTTGAATAGATATCTGTGTGAAGAAACCAATAATACACGCTGAATGTGGTAGACCTATTGTGACCTCTATGTAGAGTCAAGTGCGAGGGTCATAGTACAGAACAGTTACGATGGCATCAAAATAAAAATACACATTATGTGGCGAAGATTACTGAGGCTAGGAAGTAACAGGTCGAGTATCTGGGAGTCAATTTTGATTTATTATTAACATGACATTGTATTATTTTACTTTTGTTATATTGTTTATTATTGACTATGTTGGCCATTATATGAACCTTTGTGTTTCCCTATTGCAGATGATGAATAATAATGAATTGTGCCTTCTGTGACACTTAAACTGAAATTTCCATGTGCTGTATATCGGAAAATATTGAGTATGGGACAAATACATGTATCACAGAACACAATATTGCAAGAACGATGCTAATACTACAACAAAACATGATATCGCTATAGTGATTCTGCAGTAAAATGTTTCTCTCTCCTCCGTTTTCTCCTTGTATATCTAATCTAATAAAATGACCAATCATTATTTCGTAATGATTAATGATGAAGAATGAGGTCTCTGTTTTAGGATTTTCTGTGGATGGGTTTCAGTCTCTTTTCCCGGGCGCCATTTTGAGTACTGATCCAATCACACATCATAACGCATTTGGCTTCTGTGTCCATGCTGTGACATTATCTGCGCGCCGATTATCGTCCGCATTTGCATTTATTTTGTTTTTCTTCATTTTTCCTGGTCATACCTCTCTCATCTGCCGTGTCAGTTACATTTCCAGACGCATTGTAAGGCCGATCCTCTCACATTTCGACAGTGATACATGGCTGTGTAGACGCAGAGGAAGAGGAAGTGGACGGGGTGAAGCAGGACGTAGAGAACAGCCAGAAGGCCCTCTGTGCCCGGTACGCGCTCCATCTGGACACCCGCTCGCTGTGAAAACCAGTGTGAAACATGGCGGGGAGGTGAGATTATCAACTCCAGTACTTAAAAAAACAACCTGTAATATTTGATCTTGAAGTTTCATTAATTGTGGGTGTCTTTGATTGAAAGTGTCAGATTAGTTCTTTGGAATACATGACCGAACGCCTCAAAAGAATTCCTGTTTATGTTTTATTTGGTTGGAAAACTATCCTATGGTATATGTTTTTAGTAGTACACCCAGCTGAAACCTGCAGACACGGGAAAGACAAGCAAACTCCACAGAGAAAGGCCTTACCGCTTTCATCTCCACTCTTTTACATTGCTTTTTGCTTATATTATTGCATGGATGGTGTCTGCTATGTTTCATATTGTGATTTCTAGACTTTCACATTCATCCACACTCCGACATTTAAGCATACACCGGAGGCACTGCAGGGTTAAGTGCCAGGCCCAAGGGCACCTAAACATTATGTAAATGTAGCACTGCATTTCTATAGTGGCAACCTTCTTGTTAAGACAACAAACAGCCAGTGAATACATTACAAGAACTGTATCTTTCACTCGAAATAATAGTGGGAGGATATATTGTTGCTTGCGTCCACATCTTGGCGCCTCGCAGTATTCATGAGGCCAAAACGGAGCGAGCCCATACAGTATCATCTGTTGATTAATATTCAGCAATAACAGTTGTACGGATAATTGAATGACTCGGACATACCACGCAATCAGGAGCCCACATCCTCCGCCGCGTTTTTCGTGCGTCCGCCCTGGCACTCTGGCGTTAAACGATGCACACATTACATTGCAGAGGTGTTGAGAGGGGTGCCCTCTGGCCTTATAATCACTGCTCAATCTGCTCCCCTCGGTTATATAAGGGAGCTAGTAGTCAGATCCTCCTACAGATGCCTGGGCAGTCACGACTTACGCGCCTCTTCTCCATCCACATCCACTCGGGCCCACACAACACGTGCAAGTCCTGGTTCAGTTAGCATGTTATTTAATTTTGCGTTTTGCATTGGGTACCCTTTAATTGTTACGGCAGATAATGAGCTGGTTGTGGCAGGCCTTTACACGGTTATATACAAATAATGTGACAGCTGAATTTGAGTTATTTCAGCGGCATTAAAATGTGATGCGACCTCTTGAAATCAGGTCAATATTTCAAAATGTACTAATATTTAAAATGAGCAAACTCCATTGCTATTCATACAATAGTAGTGCTTTTACGATGGAGAAATAAAGTTGCATTCTCGTGAAGTCACAGCACTGTAAAAGACATACTGGGAGACCGAAATGAAGGTAGGGCTGCACGATTTTCTGAAAAGTATTGCGAGTTTTAAACAGGTCTGGGAACATTAACATTTGAGCGAAGACTTAAACGTGAACTGCTTTATCACAGATGTATCAAAATAGGTTTGTACGGGTTTAAACTACAGTGATTGCAGCTTTTATACATGATAAATCCTCGAGGAAACAGATTTTTATTTTTATTTTTTCAAAGGACAATATAAAACCTAATAGACATAGTGAGAAAATTGCATTAACTATTAATGCGATTTTCTTATTATGTTAAATTGTAATTTGATTCAGTTGCAATTAATTGAGCACCCATACATGGAGGGCAGGTATTGGTCTAATGAGGTGCTAAAGATTCTCAATGTGAATTTGGGCATGGTTTTAATATTAAAGGGATATTTGAGTATTTTTGACATAGGGCCTCATTTCCTAGTTATCCAGAGTGTTGTTGATTTCTGGAGATTTTTTTTTTTTAAATTCATGCAGTCCTTATATTTGAAGAGTTTAGTGGTGCTAGGCTAGTGCTAGTCTAGTGCCAGGCTAGCACATGTCTATGGCAACACTGAACACTTGTGTATTCAGGTTAGGATATTAGAACAGTGAACAGAGCAAACGCTTTTCACAAAATACTTTTGGGAGGGAGGGAAACAGGGAGGGAGACAATTTATCTACAAAATATCTACAATTTTTATATTAATTATCATATTTTACTCCCTTTCCTGAGGTTTTATTATACATTGTACATAACATATCTCTATTTACCATTACTTATTTGCAAATTATATTATAATTGCACATAATTTTTCGGACGTGGTCCAATAGGTCCACCTTGTAGACGCTTTGCATACAGCACGAACGGTTTCATTTTGTTCTGTGTAAAAAAAGGGATAACTTTTTTTTTAATATCCTTGTATGTATTGTTACAATGGTGATAAAAATTCACTAGAATGGCATGTTCTAAATAACGTTTTAGCACTAGCATATCTAAATACTACTAAAATGCGGTCCAGATGGAGCTATTACAGTTTTCCTTTATGGCCTGATGTCGCTAATTCACGACGTATTGAAATCTTCAAATAACAAAGAAAAAAATCCATCACACGAACTACATTTCAATCATTAATCTTAAGATGGATATGAGGAGCAGCTACATAATTTTATTTTAGCACAACTCAACTTACATTTGAAGATTTCATCAAAGTTTCTGCTTCGATTAGCAGAAATGCTATTTCCGCTAAGTAGCTACCATGACCCGGTTGTGGTTCCTTCTCTGACCAGTCCTACGAGAAACTATTGCTTGCAAAACGTTCCTATGTACGACATGGATGTGCGCAAACGGCATCAAGGGAAAACATGCGTTATTTTAGCCACAGTCTTGCAAGAAGAGGTATGGTACTAATTAGTACCAATAGGCGTTCAGGGGTTAATGGCAAAAATACAGCTTATATCTGTGCATGTTTGACCTTGTAGTGACCCAGCGGCTGTATGAGTGGTCAGCATGGCGCCTTTACTTTCCATCACAGTGGTCTCTACAATGCTCGAGGATCACTTTTAGTTTTTCCTGTGTGAGGGTCCGTCAGCAGAGAAAACCTTCCGAACAATTGATTGAACAATTTTGTGCGTCCTAGAGACCACTGTGATGGAAAGTAAAGGCGCCATGCTGGCCACTCATACAGCCGCT
This sequence comes from Gobius niger, assembly GCF_951799975.1. NCBI lineage: Eukaryota > Metazoa > Chordata > Actinopteri > Gobiiformes > Gobiidae > Gobius > Gobius niger. The sequence goes on from NC_136860.1 coordinate 22,568,475, forward strand.
GGGTCACTACAAGGTTAAATATATGAACTTTTGTTTTTTTCACATAAAAATTTCATAATGCACCTTTAACATCTCCCAACACTTTAAACTAACTACACTATTAGGCATTTGTAAGTACTTCATTCGTCATTTATAAAACATTTACACATTTGACTTTGAAAGTTACCCATTATTGGAGTCCAGTTGTGGGCATTAAATTGCTTGCTAAGTGCTCTCAGTGAGAAATATTATTTTTTTTTTACTCCTCTTGGCACATTTATTGCAACACACTGAATGATAATGTAAATGAAGTCAGCGGGATTCAATTTGCAAGTCATGTCATTAGTAATGCAGTTTGCCGTTCTCATTATGTGAGCACAATGTGCGTCATTGACCATCATTACCAGAACCAGACAAGATGTCAGAGGCGCTTCTTTTTGTACACATTGATATACACGGGCCTTTATCACCTTTGGTTTTTTACACAACCCCCTTCTCAGAGCTATACCCGTCCTGTCTGAAGCCCATAGGTGTCTTGACCCCATACCCCACGCAGCACCTCTAGGACAGCGTTGCCTTTGGGCTACGTCTCAGAATAGCTGGCTTCATCAGATGTTCTCCGTGTGTCTGTGGGGATCGGGATGAACTCGGATGAATAAATATGAAGCTAACCTGCACCTCTTCTGCTCTTTTCCTCTTTCTCCCTGTTCCCATATGGTTCCGCTGAAGAGATTTTCAAAAGCAGCCCCTGGGCCATTGTGTGCTGGTCTATTGCGCTTGTGTGTTTGTTTTGTGTGTGTCGTGTGGGCGTCTTTGTGTAGGAGTGTGCAGTAGCTTTTTGACAGTGCCTCCAGTCGTGCGCATTTGTGAAAATCTTTTGTTTTATTCTGCTATCTTCTATTCAGCGCTGCGATAATCAAAAACCGAGCCGCTGCGCACCGCCCAGGAATATAAAAAAAAAAAGCCTGGAAAAAAAAGGCAGTCATTTTAACAAACGCATCGCTATGGGTCATGCTCCCTCAGTCGTTGCGTTGTGAATATGGACAAAACAGATGATCGTTTTGAATGCTTAAATGCACAATAAAGTTTTATCCTTTTGAATGGTTGCATTACTTGCTGAGTACAATCAGTCACGGTCATTTGAAGGGAAAAAAAACTGTTGCATTTGGTGACAGTAATGGAAATATAATTATCCATGAAAGCACCTCAGGAAGCGGATAAGTAGCAAAGCATTATGGAGCATAATATACTCAGTATATGTGGAATAAGAGCTCTGGTTAACAACCAGCGATTCCAATGCTCTAATTTATTCAGCTGATGGTTCCGCAACTGTACTGGTTGTTGTTGTTTTTTAATAATATATTCAACACAGCTTTCTTGGACTGTTAATTTTATCATTCTTAAACACAAACTGGAGGCGAGTCCAAGTTTTTGCACTTTGTCTGCGTTCTAGTCTGAACATAAAATAACAATTAATTACCGTACTGAAGATTTGCATTTACATATGCGTGCAGATGTGTGCTGATGCCTTTAATCATCATTTAACATCTTGGAGATAGATGTGAACTTTTGGATGGTGACATTTGTAGATTGCCATTTCATGACAGCATGGTGCATGCTATATGTCAAAGCAAACCAGCGGAGGAAAAGTTGGAAAATCAATTTAAAAAACAAACCTCTGCACTCATGTCTATTTGCAACAAGGCACTTTTCATTATGGAGCATTTAAAGATGCTCTTATATTATCTTAACTGAATAAACAATCTAAATTAAGCTAAATTGTTGATTTAATGATCAGCACTGTTGTTGTTTCTTTCTTCTTTAAACTGTCCAGGTAAGGTTTGTGGGCCTTGAGCAGCTTTAGTTGTGGACTTCTGCTTTACGTTAAGGCTCACGGGGTAAACTACACCATGACATTGTTGCTGAATTAATCATAAATACATGAGAATGTGCTCCAAAGAGGTGTAAAGCATCAAACCACGTGCTCTCTGGATTGTCGACTTGTGCAGGGCCTGAGGGATTCTGACACAGACATAGATAATTGTGTGTAATTAGCTGTAAATGCAAACCGAATATGAAGGGTAATTGCTGAACTTAGGAGAATGGTTTATAAAGTCATAAAACTTCACACACTTGAACAGGTTGAGGCTCTGGAACCCGCTGTAGTTTACACCGCATAACATAAACATCTACATCAGAGAGCCGCTGTGGAAGCCATAAGAGCCTTCAGCACCAATCATTTTGAAAGACCTGGGCGGTTTACCATTAGGGATGTAGGTGTGCGTTAAAGCCTGCTGAAACCTACTGTATTTACTTGTACGTTGTGATTACTGTGCCTTTGTCAGTGTAAGTGGATGTCGCGCTGTATACACCCCAACCCTCAATTAGCATACAAATGTGCCTATCCCACAGACACAGACACACACACACACACGCACACACACAATAACATTTGAGAGAGACAAGCATCGGGAGAAGTCAATGTTGTGTAATAACGACTGCAGGTTTTCGCCTCATTTGTGCTGCCAAAACTCCAGGAACTCAGCACTCAATCCATCAGATCTGTACCTTTCAGCTCTGCCAGCGACGACAGCCATCGCAGCCTGTGAGCGAGAGACCTAACCTGCTGTACACAGAGCTACAGGGCTTTAAACAAATGATTGAAGGTCAGACAAATATACTCGGAAATGTACAGAAAACAGCCGACTGGAGGCTGTAAAAGCTTGTTCATTTAGCGCTATGAGGGGAGCGTTGGTTTGCTGCGCTGAAGGACTCGGGTACTGAGTGGCCTTATGACTGCGTAGGTGGTTCAGCAGCAGCGTAAGTGGGCAGGGGAGAGAATATTAACAGCGGGAAAATCTGTACATTGCCGCTCCCAGGCAGAAGAAGGTGCTCCTAGATGGTCTTAACCTGCATCTGTCGCCAGGCGGCCACATGCCATAATTATCCTCTCCACGGGGAGCCACTACACGGCGAGTGGGCCAGCAAGATGTGAGCACCGTTGGAAGAGGTTCAGAGGAGGAGGAGAGTTGCATGGTCGGTGATTGCTAAACTGTAAAAATGCAAATCTATGAAATTGATTGATGGAATGAAAGGGCAGCAGTTGTCCAGATTGCCGCGATCATGATTCCAACTCCTGCCAATGCGTGCTGTCATTGTGTCCTTATTGCAGCGTGTGTTCAGTGTCTGCGTAGACTGATGTATGAGTGTCTTTGAATTGTTGATGGAAAAACACTTTGGAGGTGGAAAAGCGTTGTATAGATTGAGCGCCCTTTACCGTATGTTTTTTTTTTTTTTGCCTCAAGGTGTGCTCTTCTTTTAATATTCTTTAGACATGAGCTTTTTTCCTTTCAGCCCAGCTTTAAACCCTCTCAATTGATCTATGCTGGATCAATACCGACAGCTGTTTAATTCAGTTTAAATCTAGTCATATCAATAAACGTGTTCCGGTTGATAACATGTGTAGATTATTAGTTTGACAGGTGTTTTCCTTCATTGAAAAGTCTTGCTCAAGTCGTGCTGAGGTGCTTGTTTGTATTAAATACAGTACATGTTTTTATATGTAGATTAGTTTTCTTATTCAGCGGGGAGAGCGCCAGGGCAAAACTCTATTCATTGCTCTTGGTACCTTGTACTTGAAGCATATAATAAATAAACTTGAACTTGAACTTGAAAAGCACCTCCCTATCGTACCAGTGTAAATGAAACCTACCTCTAATTTTAGTGTGAAACAAAGTCTTTGTGGTTCATGTGAAATGTCCTCTAGAAGCCTTTTCTGCCATGAAGTTGATAAATACATTAGTTTGTCTTTGTGCAGTTTCTTCACAGTGGCTTTGTAGATATGACAGACAAAAAAAATCTATTTTCTGCTCAAAGAATTGTTGACAAAGACAAATAGGCTATTTGGCAGGGATGGTTTAACAGTAAATAGACCTCTTTTCTTTTCTTTTTTTTTTTGAGTTCTTAAATCTGACATTTTTTAATTATATTCAACATTATGGGCCAAATGCTTGTAAACACCTGTGTCTCCATCTCAGATTCACCCTGACCAGCTGCCGTAGAGTTTAGCAGCATTTTCCACTTTCATTTTTCTCCTCTGAGCCGAGCAAGAGAGCGGCACATTCAAAATGTCACTTCAGTTTAGAACAAAGTAGGAAAAGGTGACATATAAAGACAGGAAGCGGTGCTTTCAGGAATACACTCACCTTCACATTGTTTTAAGGGACTGCTTTTAGAGGCTCCAGTCAGCTTCAACTCGCTGCATCGTTTGTCTATTTGTCTATTTGTCTGAGGAAATTATACATTCTTTGAGCAAGACTGAGCTGTACCTGTTTAGTTAGTAAGGTAATGAACTTAGAGGTTGATCACTTTCATTGTAATGACCGAACTGAAACCACTACACGTATGTCATAGGAGGGGCATGGCCTCACGAGGAGGAAAATAGAATCTTTAGCAAAACACAATTTTTCACTCTTTTTAGCCATTTTCTTGCTAAATATAAACATATTTATCACATACAAATAAAGTCAATTAAATCGGGTCCATATGGATGTTTATTCACAGCAGATTGTTCATCAGAAGCGAAAAAACGGCAGTCGTAGCTAGCGTTAGCATTAGCACGATGCTAACATGGAGCATCACGTTAGCATTCTCCTTTATTTATGTATTTTTGGGCTGTTGAACCACTTTGCTCCTCTTCATGCCTTTGCATCTTTATTTAGTAGAAAATAATATATTCATAATTTATTTTTTGTTAAAGTAGTTTTTGAATAATTAGAGAAAGTTAAGATTTTTCTCTTAACTGTTTTCACAACATGACCATATATGGGCGATTCCAGAGATGCCTTCTGTATCTTATCTCTGCAAATACTTCCCAGATTTTGAAGATAAGAAATTATTTAGTGGTGGTTAAAATGAACAGCATTTACTGAAGAAAATTGTAAAAAAAAAAAAAAACGTTTATTCTTTCTAATAACTGAACTCAAACTCAACTTGGAATGTCACATCCAGGTGTGGGCTCTTTCCCCTCTTCATTGCAGCACACAGCGGAAGTACTTACCTTTTAAGATTTTTCATTATTTTTTTAAGCAAAGCAGTCAAGTCCTGACCTTCCCCTCATCTTCCCGAGATGATTTAGAGGTGCCACTTGAAAAGCGTTTAAAAATGATGGTGAAGTAGCTTAAATAAGTTTGGGCTTGAAGCTGTTGTTATTACGGATTGATGCTATCTCTGAATGGTGGTATGTGCCATATTTCCAGCGTGTGTCAGGGTAGGAAGTCTGCTTCAGGTATGTGCGAGTGTGTTTGGGCGCTTGCATACTGCGGATGCTTGGTGCATGTAGGAGCAGAGAGAGAGCACCTGGCTGAGAGGTGACTCACACACTCAGGTAATTGTTCTGACATTTAATTGTAATGAAGTGCCTGGAGATAATGGTAGCTATTGGCATTAGCTTGACATGCGCGATTGCACACACACACACACACACAATGAGACACAAAATGCAAAAAAAAATAAAAAAAAATACATTGGGAGACGCATTAAAAGAGAGCCTCGCCGTTGCTTAAGACCCTGACTCACGCGCATTAAAGCGGAGAGCGCGGAGGAGGGCCCCCAGACGAGATGACAGGCAAAAGGACACTCACGCAGACAGAGCGAACAGGAGGCAGGTCGCGATGGAGACGGGGGATGGAGAGGCTCCGCAAAGGTGACTAATGTACAAGGCGCTGATTAGCTACTTGAAAACACAAGTCGGAAAAGTTCGGGAAGGGGGGAACAAACGAAAAGTCAACACAGCGTAAGCATCGGAGGTCTAAAAAGGAAATGTGAAGGCGAGACAGACGCTTTCATTTACATTTTGGCGACCTTTAATTTCAGCGATATTTATGGTAAAATAAACTTCAAGCCACTACTTTATTGACTTTGAAATGATGGGACACAATCCTCTCTCTGCCTTCTTAAATATTACATAATACATTTCTTTGCATATCATTTCTCAAGTTGATCTGTTTTGTGTGTGTGTGTCTATTTTAGCTCCATCTGTAAGTGCAGACGCCGCCTGAGGTAAAAGGACAAAAACACCTTGGTAACTTTTCTCCATCTTACGTGCAGGCAGGCGCTGTTTATAAGTCTTTCTCCTGGTACACTATAACTGGAAACAGCTATACCAAAAACAGCATCAAAATGACTTACTTCTCTAAAGTCCAGTCTGGAACGGATGCGGCGTTTCCAGTTTCTTCAAGTGACAATTCAGAAGCAGTGGGGGGTTTCAGAGTCAGCGCTCACCTCTTTTGCATGTAATATTAATAAAAAAAACCTGTTTGCAGAAGGTCAGGTCTGATGTCACCGTGCTTTCCCTTTTGCGGGGCCCGCTCGAGCTTGCGGTTTAGGTCCCGCTGACTCTTTCTGTGGTTTCCCTGCATCTTTATCAAGAGAGCCATCCAGTGACTCAGATGTGTCAGGGAAATGACAGCATAAATGTTAAAAAATCATCGGCGCGCGGGCTTGATGTATCTTCAAATGTTCACGTTTCTTGCTGCCCACACGCACCAGGCACAAAAAAAAAACAAATTTACAACAGAACCCCCCTCCATTGATTCAACTCCTATTTTCTTTGTGTGATGAATTTGACATATTGTAAAACGCCTATTGGGAATTTTCGACTTTGTCTTCCCCTCCTCTTTCAATTGGGTGATTGTCAGCGCATAACAAAATGACAATGACTTCATAAGCAGCTGCTGTTGTGCATCAAAGAGGGGAAAGCAGAGACACGGCGCGCAAAAACAATCTCGTAATCAAAATAAAGTAAGCAACTTGTTCAGCGCTGCATTAGGAGAGCCCTCGAAAATTGGCCCGTGGCCCTGTTTACAGTAAATATTCGCGCAGGTGCGAGCGAAAACATGCACAAATGAGCGTAATGTTGACTGTTGTGTTGATTTTTTGGGAAACGCTTCATGAGCAGGGCATGGTTTGACTTCATTTAGGGCTTGAAAAGTAATTGTCGTGTGGATTAAAGGCTTTGGCTTTAAAAAGCGCTGCAAAATGAAATTATAATGTGGAAAATGTATTTGTTTTAGTTGGTGAAAACACTGTACATGCTGGGACCCCACAATATGAGCAAAATGAGCGGGACATTTAACCTCTTAACCCTCACCTTAACTGAGTGCATGTTCTCCTGTTTGGCTTCACCCAAATCTAAAAGCTTATGGAAGCTTCTGGAATTTGAAAGCTAAGACCTACAAAACTGATCTAAACGGATCTTTTCTCATTCATTTTTCATCCAATTTTTGCCACTTTTTTGTTGATTTTTTTTGTGGCTTATATATTTATTGTGTTTTCGTCACATTTTGTTACTTTTTTGCTGCACTTTTATTGCTTTTTTTTGGTCACTTATTTGTTGCACCTTCATCACTTTTTTTTAGCCCATTTTTTTGGCCATTTTTTGTGTTGTTGTTGATTGTTGTTCCTCTTTTGTTCTTTTTTTGGGTGGCTTTTTATAGTCACTTTTTCTCGCTTTTTATTGATCTTTTGTGGTGTTTTTTTGGGTCATTTTTTACGCTTTTTAGTTGCATTTTCCTCCTTTTTTTCTTCTCGCTTCTGTCGTATTCTTCACGAAGATTTTAGATTTGGTGGCTTTTTTTAGTCACTTTTTGTCGATTTTTATTGACCTTTTGTGGCATTTTTTAGGTCATTTTTTACGCTTTTTTGTTGCATTTTCCTCCTTGTTTTCCTCTTGTTTTTGTCGCTATTTTGTTGCTTTTTTTCAAGCAGATTTTAGATTTGGATAAAGGTTGATAAGTGTCTTCATTATTGCTGTTTCAACGCAGTAAGTGACAAAAATCATACAGGAAGCATCACATTGTTTCAAAACGGGGATTTAAAATATGTATAAATCAAGACCAAAAGCAAGGCTAAAATGGAACTATTGTGTTTTACATAATGGTGCCACCGTCTCTACAGTGTTGCTCCCTGTTCAGTAAAACATGAATAGTTGAATACGCAAGATTGTGAGAAGGTTCTGTTAAACTGTGTTGTGTAATATTTGATCAGGTGCATAATGTGGCTAATGCTTGTCGGACAGCACTTTGCGTGTGAGTCGCTGAACCCTAATCACATTCGTTCATTTCACGCCATTGTACGAACACATGTAATGCTTGCTCATACTTTTTTTTTTTTTTAAAACCATCCCGTGTCCTTTTTGCTGTCAACTCATATGGGGGCTTTCTCCTGCATTGTGCGTCCTTCTATTAACCACAATTCTTTTCACTCAGTCTCTATTCACCAGGTTGTCACGCCTTTGCTTTTGTGCCGTTATTTGTCAATTAAACCAGAGGAGGAAAAAAAAAAAAAAAAAACATGAAATATGCCCATCACCCGAGTTTCAAACAATGTTTCAATTTTACTTTCAAATGGTTTTTGTGCGAGCGGTGGAGGTGAAAGCCATTATAAGATGTGTCGGCGGACAGCGGGAGCGAGTGAGAGGAGGAGAGAGTGGCTCTGTGGTGTTCGATGAGTGGGCCGCCATGCATTCTTTTAGCCTTATTCACTGACAGTGTGGGCGGCTAATTCGTGTTTGTATTCAGCAGGTTTACCTAAGGGGAAATGTTTTATTATATGCTGTCTTTGAAATCAATGACTAATTGTGCTCTCCATCCACATGTCTATCCATCTACCAGCTCCATTTTCCTGTCACTCCTTCCCCCTGCAAACCTATGGGAAATAAAAGGATGCAGACTTTTTAGTATTTAATATATGCCTCAAAACTTAATGCCATATTATGAGGCCAGGGTGCCATTTGTTTCAAACTTTAAACCGGGCCCATTTTTTCCAGTTCAGTTTTTGCCCAAATCTTAAAGCTTCAAAAGAAAGAGCATCAAAACAGCGACGAAAACGAGGATGAAAATGCATGGCAAAATCCGTGACTAAAATGCAACCAAAAAAGCAAAGAAAAACGACTAAAACATGACAATAAAGCAACAGAGGTCTTAGCTACGAAATGAGGCATTACCAATGACCGCTGGTTGCGCTTCTTTAAAGGAAAAGGCCACCGTTTTTACATACTGAGATATGTTCTTACCTTAGCTTTGACGAGTTCTGTAAGTAGGTTCTGCTAACGCCGTCTGCGCTGTGTTTACGTGATTGAAGGCACGGGGGAAGACCAGACAGGTCCTTAAGAACTCATCAAAGCTAAGGTAAGAACATATCTCAGTATGTAAAAACGGTGGCCTATTCCTTTAAGGCCGCGATGCTTGGGGCCGCCATTGTCCGGCATTGCTGCATTGCCTCCATATGTGGGCGGCAAAACAAGCTAGTTTTCCTTTAGAAAGCTTTGCACTTTAGACACGTTCTAAACAACTTTAAAGCCTGGTGCCTAATTCTTAAAAACTTTCTACAGCTATATATTGCTCCTGTGATAACGGTTAGTTACAATTAAAGGGATGAGGGCAGGACTTTGATTGACAGGCCATGAGCATTAGAGTTATGACCGAACTACGTGCCCCGCGAGGGCCGAGTGTACAGTGAAGATCCCGCCCTTATGCCCTTTTTAGGAAGTGTGCCCTTTTTAGGAACATGCTCCGTCAGAGGTGGGTAGGAGGAGTCTGTAAATCCGCCATGATTTCCCTTTCGAACGTGGTCATTATGGTAATCGGGGAGGAGTGAACAGACGCTGTCTATGAATTTTACAGTCTATTGGCATTACACTGTTGCTCTCCTGTTAGGAAGCTTTTAGATTTGGGTAAAGCCGAACTGGAGAAAACGGTTCAGGCGGGGGTCAAGAGGTTAAAAAGAATTAGAGACACACAAACGCATTTTACCCTCGCCAGTGTTCCTTGGGACTGCAGAGGTGCTTGAGTCACCGGAGGCCAGTGGTTATTAGTGGGAAGGTGGCCGAGGGGTTAGTAGATGGTCCTAGGTTCGATTCCCAGAATAAAGTTTCCAGACCACATTTATCTACGGAGAACATGAAATATACCATACCTTATGAGCACGTGTACTTGGGAAAGATCCTTCGCACACACTGCTGTCACCTATATACAGTACGTGGCTTATTGCAATTGATTTTCAGATGTCGGTATAAGACGCTTTCAGACAAGTTATTATAAAGCGATGGTCAGTGTTGATTCAGTGTGTAGTTTCCTGTAGCCCAAGAGCAGCCTTGAAAAGTCTAAAGCAAGGGCTGTAAATCCTCACATGAATAGCGAAGGTGACGGAGGGGCAATATGGCGCAGAGAGAAAAGTTTGTGAAAGAGTAAGGAAGAATGAAGCGCATTCTGCCGACATGAGTCACTTGCGAGAGAAAGCTTTTGTAATTTAAACCGCACACAGTGAAGGGAGCGCAACATCGACGTGGAGATACGGGCGCTAAGTAGACAGATTTAGACATTATCCTTTGACGACTTAAATGTGGTCGGGTCAGCTGAGGCATTGGGTCGATGTGAATCTTAAGCATCAGCTGGCAAGAACTTTTCAACACCATTTTTTTTTTTGCTCACTTACAACAGCAACATGCTCGCCTTATGATGCTGCAGTAAATGACTTGGCATTGGGAGCAACACAAAGATCACACCCGTGGATCGAAGATAAAGATAATCATACAGTTAGAGCCTCGAGATGGGGAATATTGACAAAATTGAATGAAATATCTCACGGTGTCAAATTGCTGCTCTCTGAACCTCTGGGGGTCACAGCCTATTCTGTGGCCTGGTCCATAAATGACACTTTAAACACTTTCTGTCATTTAATATCTTCTTATTGTTATGTGCTCCGGGCACACATTTTAGTAGCCTTGCTCATCTTTTTGTCCATTTTGCCTATTGTTTTGCTTATACTTTTTCAGTTTTCACTCTATTTTGCACTTTGTTTTCTTCATCCATCTCCATTTTTGTAGCTAAGCAATAATGCTGCCCTGTTTTTGCTTTACTTTTGATGAGTTCTTTTTGCCTTTTTCCTTCGTTCGGCGTCAGCAGCGGCTTAACCACGAAAATTCTAATAACATTAATGTTGAGCTCTCATTTATCCGTGTCTTTCTGGAAATATGTTGGACATAAACCTCTTAAAAAACAGATGCCCAACATTGACCATATTTTTGGGGCATATCAGAACTATGGATGGTTAGGTTAAATTCATGGATTTATTTTTGAAATAATAGACTTATCGCTGAGAATATCTTGGATTGGAAAATTGGTACCGAACAAGTTTCTCCAGGTGCTAATTTAAATGATGTTGCTTTGAAGTTGCAAGTTACAATATAATGATGGAGAACCATTGAATCAGTGAAATAAAAGACACTGTGAAAGCTTATGTCAAGAGCGCAAACTGACCCCAGAACTAAAACTCGAGTTGTCCCTGCACTGCCCTCTTTTATACTTTCCTTACATTGGCTGTTAATAGTGTTAGTGAATGCAAATGACTGTCTTTATGCATATAATAGTAGCCCACATATGTTTTCCAGAAGCGGTGTCTTTGTTTTCAATACAATGGCACTCCGGGTTTGTGTATTTGAACTATTATTCTTTGAGTGACGTCTGAGAAGAAGATAGGGCCTTTATGAACTGCTAGTAGGAACCCCAGGCCATAGGTCAAGCTACTGATTTGCCGCATTGGGCTGCCCTCCACACACACACAGACCCCCCCGGTGGCCACGCTTCAGAGAGAGGCTGCTGAACATATCATGGCCCCTCTGCCCCTCTCTCCACTGCAGGGCTAAGTACATAGGCAGAGGAGGACCACCCCACCTCAAGTCCCCTCTGTGGTTTCTCCCTTTGTGAAGTGACCACTCTGAAGTGCACTATAGGACAGAGTTTTTGTTTCACCTTTTTTACCTCCTCCTCTCCTTGTTCTGCCTTTCTTCACTTTTGTTGATGCTAGACTGAACACTCTATGACAAAAATGCAGCATCAGATCGTTAGCAATTGCAAATGCATTTACATATTTTAAAACTCTAAAATGTCAATAAAAAGCTTGCTGCAACAGCAGCAGAGAGCAACAGAGTGTGCAGGTTTATAGAAAATAGATAATAGATAGTAATTGCTCCTGTTTCTTTTGCAATAGTGCATTTGTTTTTAAGATTAAGCATTTGTGCATATTTTTTTTGTTTGTTTGTTTGTTTGTTAACTTTATTGTCCCCGTAGGGAAATTTGTCCTCTGCATTTAACCCATCCTTCGATGCCGCTGGGGCAACCCGTAAGGAGCAGTGGTCGACGGCAGTGCCGCGCCCGGGGACCCATCTCCATGATGTGGAGCCAGGCTGATGGTCAGAATCACCTGGCTGGAGGATTCACCTATTGCACATGTTTTTAGTGGTAGGGGAAACCGGAGTACCCGGAGGAAACCTACGCAGACACGGGGAGAACATGCAAACTCCACACAGAAAGGCCCCGTCCTTGGTGGGAGTCGAACCCGGGACCTTCTAGCTGTGAAGCGGAGGCGCTAACCGCTGCGCTACCGTGCCGCCCATTTAAAGGTTTCACAAGACTCTCTTCACTTCTAAACCGTTTAATGGAGCCTTGGACCCAGTTGAGGAAGATTTTAAGATGAGAAATATATTCTCAGCACAATAACTCAGACCTGGGTGTAACCTCTGAGTCCCCGTTTGCCGACCCCCTCTCTGTCCTGAGCTGGTGCCGCCCTGGCCCCTTCTACCTAAGTGTCACTGAAGAATGTTCCATCATTTAAACGGGGGAGAATGCTCCGCTAATATATAACCAATTACACTGGTCACATTTCCTGTGTCTCCTTTGAGCTCTCTGCGGGCTCAAAGTGCCAATCAGGCCTGGAATGCCAGAACATGGCTCTTATTTGCCAGGGGTCAGCGCACTAGTAACCTCACATTCTAAAGGACCATTGTTCCCATGGCCAGAAAACTTGGAGAGGCTCACATACACATCCAGGGTAAAAGACACACACACAAACGCTGGCCCCTGGAGGCCCCACATCAAGGGCCCGCTCTGTTTAAACAGCATCCGCCTGTACAGCCACCCGCCATGAAGGGGATTAAACAAGGTGTGTGCGTGTGAGTGTGCTTATACGCGGAGGTATGCTCCTCAGAGGTCATCTGCATTCACTTAGATTATAGTATTATACCATTTCCCAACAGCGCTCCAATAAAATACCACGTATTGTGGTTGTCTTGGAATATTTGGAGATGTATCTTGTTACCTTCTTGTTCTGACTTTCTATTCTGCGCTCTCCAAAACAATCAAAACAACAATGCTGAGTTTTTGTTGTTTCAGTGCATTTACTGAACAAATAAATCAACGTGTGCTCCAACTTGCTGTCTCCTATGGTGGGCTCCCAAAATAAATGTCAATGATTATATTATATTACCCTCATAAAATCCTAAACCAATACATCTGTCACTTGCATTAGTAACTCGCGGAGTAATCCCTGAACAAGTATATTGATCACTTTGTCAATTGTCTCCTGTGATGTTTTTGCCAGGGATATTAGGAATGATTGGATTGCTTGCTCTTTTATGTCTCTCGATATAGGCCTGCTAATGCATGCACACACATGCATGCACGCTCAGCTCCAGAGACGCACTCTCGCACAGGTATGCAGTCATGTTAAGAGAAACCTGACCTACCTGACGGATCGAAACTACTCCTACGCCGCTCAGTTAACCCCTTAATGTTTGGCGTGGGAAACAATGGCTTGGCATTAGCCGCTAATTCCTTTTTAAATAGCTGCGATGGATGGATTGCTGGATGGAAAACGGATGGATAGGTCAAACTTATAATCGCTGGCATGGCCTGGGAGCAGAGGGAGCACAGGTAGACACTGGCTCTGTATACAAGAGTGGAGCTGAGGACAGAGGAAAAGGTTGTCAAAATGCTTTTTCTCATCTGTTCCCACTCTTTTGGTTGCCTCGCTTGGCTATTAGAGATATGTGAGGCCAAAGGGCAGGCAGTCCTTTCACAGTAGCATGATTGCAGCCTTGTTGCAAAAAAGGTTTTTCATTTAGAAATATGTGACTTTTCTGTTGGTAGAGAAGCTGAAGCACTCCCTCTCCCATCTCTGCTTTTTCCCAGTCCAACAAAAACCTCTGCAGAGACCTTGTGTCTCGGCAGAAAAATCTCTTTCAAGACACTTCTGTTTTCAAGGTCCTACCTTTATAGGCGACAGATTTACAGACACAAAACCGGCACCGGAGCAGAACTGGAACATATTTATAGTACGATTTAGCCCTAGTAACATTATAGACATGCAGCAAATTAAAACCTTTGCCCCTTCCAGCCTTCTCTTCAAAACTGCTGTGTCATTCTTTGGCCTTAACCAAACTGTGATCTGTTATTTTGCCCTCAAGAACTGGGAGGTTATGTAGCTTAGGTCAATACCATGTTGCGCATATGACCAATGTACCACAGAGTGATGTCACGCGGCTTGCGAAAGTGCTCCTTTTGATGTCAGCGATTACACAGTCCAGCCCGTAGCTCCCCTCAAATCACAAGTCTGCCGCGGTTGTCTAACCCGTTGCTTAGTTACCGCGTGGAAAACATTTAACGTCTCGATCATTATCAACGGCGGGGTGCCATACTGCAAATAAAATGGCCTTGGATTGCATCACAAAGAACTGCTTTTCACACCATGTTAAACTATTATAAAAGCGTCCACATCAGGCGCGAGATAAAAGATTCTTTCTTTAAATAATGGTGCCAATAGAGAGCTTGCTGTCTTATTAAGAACTCCATTTCCTCTTAACACCTATTCTATGGCCGTTTCACCCAGAAATACTGCAGTAAAAAAAAACATTTCTCAGAGTGGGTGCGGTGAGTTTTAAAGGGCCATGCGTGGGCTTGTCCGCACAGTACATGACCTGAGAGCTGCGTGATGTAGGCCAGGCTGATAAGAGAAAGACGAGAAGAATGGGAGGGAGGAGGAACAGCTTTATCACCTGTGTGTCCTCTGATATAGTTTCACTGCTGCACATCAAAGCCTCGAGCCGACCCAAGCGGCGGAACAACACAAAAGCTCATTGCTCATAGTGCTACTGTAGCGGGCTGGAGCTGGAGGTGGCAGTGGACTTCAGCCAAGCGCTAACACTCCTGAACTTGGATTGACTGCAGTCTCGTTGAGTAATGCTGACAGTGTAAAGTGGACCAAGGTAACAGGGCAAACTGCATAAAGTAGTTTATTCAACTTCCATCGCTGTCGCATTCCCATATTTGGGGCGTCCCTCGTCTGTTGCATGCACGCAAGCCGTGTCACGTGAACTCTGGACTGTGGTCAAGTTATTTGTGGTGGAGTATCGCCCGCAAATGTGGACTGTTAGTGGGTCACCAACGAGACAATCAAAATGTAAAAGCGATATTCAAATAATATATGAATTACTTGTGTTTCTTAATAGGGAACATGTTTCTGCTACCTGCCTCGAGACTATCCCTAACGCACAAGTGGATTTTTTTTTACATTTTGTAGATTTAAAGGCACACTGTGTAACATTTTGGACTATTCTGTTGTCATCAGTACAAAAAATGCTCCCAATGACCAGCGTGACACAGAAAGTGGGTCATCAATTAATGGATCTGTATGAGAACCTAAGCTATTTAAATCTCAAATTCTGCTGACTTTAGTCGACATCTCCATGGAGACGAGCTGGAGACGCACCCACTCCCTTTAAAGTTACAGTTATTGTCTTAGGAGAGCTGAGCCGCTCACAGCAAAACCACACATTTGTTTGTACATTTGCGAGGTATTTTTCATTTATTCATAAAATAAATGCTTGTATTTAAATTGTATTTATTGGGTAAAATTCTACGCGTGTTAAGTTTGTATACCTTTTACTTTTTACGTTTTATTTTGGAAAAAAGAAAGTTTAGTTAAGGCCTCGTAACATCTCTCCAAGTAAATACATTTATTCGTCTCGTCTCTGAGATTGAAATAGGTAATACGTCCTCATCCAAATCCATTCTTTGATCACCCAGTGCCAAACAAAATAAAAAGCTGTGTCTAGGTCATGAGGAACATGTTTTGTATTGCTGGCATAAAAATGATGATTTTTATTATCATCATAAAAAAAAAAAATCTGTTACTTCTCCCGTCCAGTCTAAAAACATGGTCAAAAAAAGTAATGATCATAGAGAGTATTATCACAATTTCATCTTCCAACCAGGTCAAGTAGAATCTCTGAGCCTTATACAGCGGAAAGATTTGCATATCAGAGTAGACTGTCCGTATAGGCCATTTTTGGATTAACAAGACTGAATCAGCGCTATTTAAGTTTGATTTACTTAGGCTGGATGTGCATATCATTAAGGAATATTCACATTATTTATAACCCGTCTGGTATCCTATTCTCACATTTGGGATTTCCCTAATTTGTATCTAAAGCAGGCAGGAAAGCCAATGCCACATGACCTCTTCCGGCGCAGACAGGATTTAGAAACAGAACCCTCCTCTATTATCAAGCTGCGTCTCATTTGTAAGTGTCGTATTGTTGATTTGAATGGGAAGTCCCTGAAAAACACTTTTCCAGGAAGTTACTGATAGATTTCATTTTTGTCTTTTTGGAGCTGCGCAGATGACTATAGCTTGAAGGCATGGGTTTCAATATCGCAGTAGAGGTTGTAGAAAGAAAAGAGCTTCACTTAGAAGATAATAAGTGTTTCCATTCTTTTGACAACCTCCATAATTCATCCTAAACTCCACCAGAGATGTCAATATACCTGACTTTAATAGGCTACGCAGCAATGCAAGGCAGTCTGTGCCGTGGTTGTTTTGCCAGCTCATACAGACATTAATGTTTTGCATTTGATTAATTTCAACAGTTTCGATTGCAGCGTTGTGGGTTCAACCCTCTTCCACTCTGAACGGTCTTTCAATAAAGCGAATGAGCTCAAATCTTTTAATAAATACATTTAAAAAAAACAATGAGGTGTTAATGACTAGATTTTTATTTTCATGACCCCGACACCTTCTCTGACCTGTGTGTTATTTATTTTCACTTTAGGGGTTATAAAAGATAAAATTATGTAGTAATAATAGGCTGAGTATAATATATTGTGCCATCCCTTCATTAAATGTAACTGGAACTGTATATTATTATTATTTATTTTTTTCAGGTCCCACCGCAATTAATTACATAGACACTCCATTATCTGCAACCTCACATTTCATTGTCGTGTGGAGTGGATTACCTCATACTTCACCTATTCCCTCATGCTGGAAATGTCTTAGATTTTTCACAAAAACAGTGAAGGTGCACAGGCAGTCCACCCATCCCTGTCCCTTCCAAAGACGACCTGAGTGTCTTTAGCGTAGCTCCCTCCGGTTACGCCCCCCCCTAATTCTTTTAAAAAATCTAACAAATTGATCTCTCCACAGACCACTGAATTAGGGCCGTGTTAGTGATGACACATTCAAATGACTCAGACCACGTGTCTCTGTTTTTGTCCCCACAGATGAAACAACATTCGCCAGCTGTCAAGTGGACATGGTGCGTTTGTGGACATTTGTAAATTTAGTGCCAAAAATCGGAAAAACAAAATAGTAGCCATTTGTTTGAGGTGAGATTGTGGAGGCTTCTCTTTAATACCACATGGCAGACCACATGGATTCAACATGCTTGATGTAGTGCAGTGCCAAAAAAAGTATATGTAAGTAAGTAATAGTTATAGACGTAAGTAGTACTAGTCAGAGTAAGAAGTAATAGTTTCAGTAGTATTGTCTATAATTACTGGTGGAATTTTTTTACTTCCCCCCATGAACTTATATTTGTTATCTTCTGTTTAGGTACTTTTTTGGTTTGAGCATTGGTTAATAATTTTCATTGGTGACTCATGTACAGAAATTAATAATTTTGTGTGTTGTGAGACAGCGTTGATGTAGAGTAGTATTTCTTTAGAAATGAAATGGAAACAATACCTTGTTAGTAATCATTTACAGACAATCTAATTTAGCCTGAAAGTCTGTTTATAGTGAGTCATTAGGGTAGAATAGAGTACAATTTATTGTCATTTGCACAGATACAAGTAGACTGTTGGAGGTGCCCATGGACTCGGCTCTAGTCAGATACAGAGCAATGCCAGAGTCTTGGATGAGCTTAACATAGGAGAAAACAAAGATTGTACTAAAGCCTTTAGAGAGACCCTTCAATACAAGATTATAAAGACTCATCACCAGTCCAAGATAATTTGGAGAAGTATGGTGCAGTGACAGTCTGAAAAAGTGGAGAATTATCTATAATTACAATATTCATCTACATTTAAAATCCATTGCCCATTACATTCTCACTTTGATATTTGTATTGCCAATATCATCATGCACTCTCTTCTCTTTGGGCACCGATGTCAGCTTCTGTCCCCTGCCAGTCGTACCATTCAATCCAATGGGAAGCAAATTAGACTCTTGTCAAAAGGACCACCCACTCCCACCGGCACAGAGACACTCTCCAGGTTACCCTAAGGTCAGAGTGAGGACACATGCAGGAACAGCCACACTGCGGATGAAAGGAAAAGACACATTTTCTGATTGGTAATTGAGTCGACACAAGGTTAAAACAGCACATTTTGTTCGAAAAGCCTGCGGTGCACATCACATCCGTCCAAAAGAGAGTGCCTAGATATCAGCCAAATCAACATAAAAGATCATTTATTCATGTGTCTTCTTTCAGATTTTAGGTTTTGCTGATGAAGATCTCCATAATATTGGAGTCGTTCATCTTAATTGGACATAGCCTTCTTACTCTGAGCATTTGTCTGCCCCAAAATTCAGGACCTGCTCGTTCCCCTCCAAAACAGCCCCTCTCAATGAAGGCCTCAGAATCTATTTCACTTCTATTATCCTGCTGAACTGAAAGTGCAAAGGACCTCTTTACAGATCCAGTGTTCTTAACTGTTAACATGAACTTGAAATTTTTCAGAAGGATGTTGGTTCTTCCTTTACCTGCACCAACAAGCTTATTTGCGCCGTTCCACCACATACTTCTGCCCCTACCATCAACACCTCTCCAACCGCGGCTTGCTTCTACGCTTTCTCTCTGTCCATATGTGCCCCATTGGCGTTCTCTCACACACACACACACATAATGCAGCCCCTTCTGCGTCTCTATACCGCCGTGTGGATATAGTGCGTGGACGTGCGGGGGGCGAGTTGGTTCAGATCCTACAGTTCGGAGGCCTGAGAACGGCACAACATTCCTGAGCATTCCACGCCGAGGTGAAGAGCGCAGAGGAAGAGAGAGAGAGAGAGAGAGAGAGGCATGTCTGTGGATGTCAGTGCCGGAGCTCTGCGGATCATCTGACTCTTTTCAAAGGGGCCGCCGCACTTACGGAGAAGCAAAACATTTTTACATCAGGTTGTTATGGTTTGGTCGGCGGTGGCGTGTTTTTGGTGTAGCTTTACGTTTCAGAGAAGGTCGGTTTGAGAAGAGGAGGAATATACATACAGAATATTCTTTTATCGTTTTCCCTTTTAAGAGTTTGGTTTTATGACCAGGTTTTTTTTTATTGTCCCAAACAGTAGGTGCCTATGCATGATGGTGCCTACTGCCATGAGACAGCCTATCGCATGGCACACTGGAATAGCCTACTGTTGAATTGAATAGCACAACCAGAATAATCATTTAAACTCTGTTATTTAACGCCATTTCATATATAGCATTTCAATGACTAACCGTATGTTTTTTACTGAACAGAACTGGCCCTTAACAGATGGAGAGATGGACTGTGGCCTCTCTACTTTCTTTCAGTACATCTTATTTTGTTTCTACTTCTGCAGGATATTGTATGGTAGTTTTATTGTTAATGAAATCCATGTTCCTGCTGTGTAAGGTGTGTAACATTGACAATACATAATATTTAGGGGCACATTAAAAGTGTTATCAAATATGTCAGGCAGACCAAATGACTTCTCCGACCACCCCCGTTGAAGACCCTCTGTTACCTTTTGAATAATAAACTGATTCATGCTCTCTCTTTGCTCTCAGGTTGCCCCTCCCCTCAACATTTGCATATCGACCCATCCGCAGAATTCCACTCTTAAGCTTGAGGAAATGCTTGTTGGTGATAGCCTGGCCTTGTGTGATCAATCAGATTGATTGAGTGACCCGAGAAGACTGGGTGTCTCCGGAGTGAGACACAGGCACAGGCGCTGGTGGTGAGAGGCGAAAAAAAAAAAAAGGGTGAATTTAAGCAAACCCTCACAAACACAGACACTAGGATTACACAGGCATTTAACAAGCCCTTTGTGCAGGTCAAAGTTGAGTGCAGGCCCCTCAGGAAAGAGGAGGGAGAGGGAGGCGCAGGGGGGGGGGAGAGAGAGAGCTGCTGGGGAATGCAGGGGTCCGAGGGGGAACACACAGACACCGACAAATAAATCTTGCACGGGACGACATGATGAATGGAGCTGAGCGGGTCCTCTCCACTCTGTCACTGTGGAGGTACTGCGCTGCCATTCACAGCCCCAAACAAGACAGAGGAGTTACATTTGTTACAAGGAGAGAAATAGAAAGTATGTCATAAATCATAAAACACTGTCAAAACAACCAAAATAGTGGATGCGGCTGGGTGAGGAAAGGGGGCTACTAAAATGTCAACAGGTAGCCTATAGAGAGAAAGACAATGAGCAGGGGATTCAACTTCAATTAAATGCACAATTATTTTTTCCCCCTTCTATAATATTAACAAGTTAGTCTGAGCACACTCCTTTAAAAGAATCATCAACTAAAAATTACAAATAGTAATTAAAAATGTAAATGTTTTAATCATTTCACTCTTAAATTAATGCTTGAATACAATCAGAAAATCGTAGCTTAAGTGATTAGCCGATATTAATCTAAAAAATGCTATTAAAACACATTTGACACAGTTTGATAAAGCCTGTCTATTGAATTATGCGCTTCTTCCTGTCAAAGCGCGGTTTGGAGAGGGGTCACTCAAGGTTACCAGCAAATAACTGGACCTGCAGCTCCCCCTTGTGTCGAAAAGGAGTCACAGCTGTCAAAATGTCCCGAGTCCTTCATGTTTCAGTGCGACCAAAGGGGAAGCAGGCTGTGTGGACAAAAACCCGGAACATTTTGGGGGTGTAGGGTGCATGGCGGGGGTACGGAAATGAAGGGGTTGTACTTCGGGTTTGAAGTCAACAGAGGGCGACATTGCTTGTTTATCGGCCTGTAATCGAGGCGTTGCGCACAGTGAGCCGCTTTGTTGTGAAACTCGAGGCACATTGAATCTACGTGTTTAGGTGACAGGACGTGGCGAAGAGCTTTACTTTTCTGTGGCCCCTCGCAGTTTTATCTTAAACTCGTGCTGACCTCTGTGTCTCTGTGGTGCATTCCTGTGGTGATTGTGTCTGTGAAAAGTAAACAACCTTCAGAGACCAGCGCCGCAGTTCCATTTTCAGCGGTTTCGGGGTTCAGTGCCGCGTCCAGACGATTTTCACTGGGTTGGCCTCGGGGTGGCACGTAGCCTGGCATCCAGACTAATCTCCGATGTTTATTAATTAATAAACAGGAGACTAGTCTGGCGACCCTGTCGTAGAAAAGCTACTGCTTGAGGCGGGACTAATGTGGGACAACCGAAGCGCAGAGCAGCCAATGAGAACATAGCGGATGTGACGACAGAAACAGAGACAAGAAATTTGTAGTCATTCGGACATTAATAATGGCGCTCCCTGCCACACAGAGTTCAGTAAATGACTTCTGTCAGCACACACTACACGACTTTTATGCCCGATTTCGCTCTTCTCGAGTCGCGTCTAGTCGAAGGCGGTCACACAGAGTCGGGTCGTGTAGTTTGGGCGACTGTTCAAATCGTGTAGTGTGGGCGGTAGAAAGACGTGACTAGACTTCAGTCGTAGGAAATCAAATATGTTTGATTTTTAAGCCCGATTATGGACGCACGGGAGAAACGTGGGTGATTTTACCCCGAATGTGAATGACAGAGTGATATAAAGACAGAAAAACACCGCCGCGCCTCCTTATTTCACTTCTCTGTTAAACCAGCGGCACAAACAACTCATTTCATGGCCACAGCCCCACACACGAAACAGCACAACTTTATATCACCAAAAGTTCACGACAGCCACCCTTTTCAGCTACATTTCAACCACGAACAGAGTTTAGCGGCACTTACTGTGTTTGGAGACGAACTGTTTAGCTTCACCTCCCCGCTTTCTCCTCCGTCTCCTCCGTTATCTCCTCCATCCTGAGATTGACGCCCGTCTCCTTTTCTTATTAAATCCACTGAAATACGTCCCGCTTCTTCCTCTCGCCAACTTTTATCTCCATTTGACAGGCCAAGTTGAAGGCTTCGTAGTAGCGTTAGCCTGGCGCTGCAGTGTTGTGACATTGTTGACACCGTTGACCAATCGGTACCCGCACACGTTATCCCACGCTCACAAACACAGACCTATCTTTGCGGATTTGGGGTCAGTTTTCGAAGCCGTAGAGAGGACAGACAGTGTTATAAAACATCAGCTGTTTGTCAGAATCGTGTAGTGTGTTCGCTCTTACGATTCTCAGTCGCTAAGTGTGAACCCCAGACGTTCGAAAATCGCACTGAATCCAGTCGTGTAGTGTGGACCCCCCATTCTATATAAAATCGTTTACGACTGGAAAAGTCGTGTAGTGTGTGCTGACCTTAATGTCAGAAAAACTTAAGAATACAAGCATACCGGAGCATAACGTGAAGTCGTTGTGTTGAAAAACTACAAAACAAAGGCGCAACAACGTGACGCCCGTTCAGGGAGCTGCTCTGATTGGTCGGTAGGCTCCATATCGCTGCGTCACTTCCTTTGAAAGCGCGCAATGGAGCGTTGCCAGACCCTCTTCTGTAAAGAAGCGGGGTCTGGTTGGCGAGACTAGGTGGCACGAGGACTGTAAAATATTAATTTGTACTATTCGCCATTATTTCAATCGTTTTAAAGCTCTTTACTTTTTTTTTTTTTTAAAGTGATAGGCTAATCCTACACGATGGTCTGAGGGATACCAAATTAACAATTAATTATTTATTTTTTTAGATCTAATTGAATACATTTTACCTTATGTGCTGAATAACAACATAAGCTGCCAAAGCACACAACAAAGTTTGGTATCACTATATTTTACACTACCTTGATACATTGTACCTAACTAAATTTAGAACAATGTAATGTGCCATGTAACAATCTGTAATAACTTGTACCTATGTAGTACGCACACAATGGAATAACTTGTATTACTACTTTGCAAGTACAATAACAAGGTTAGGGTAAGAGTCAGAATTATGTCTTATTACATTATGTACCTACAGACTACAAATACATATTATTTCAGTGTGTATCTAACCCATAGGTACAACTTATTACACATTGTTACAAAGCCCATTACATTGTACTAAATTTAGTTTAGCACAATGTATCAAGGGTAGTGTAAAATAAAGTGTTGGAACAAATTGCCTCTTAATATTTATGATGTAAAATCTACTGGACAAACAACAAGATCCAAGCAGGACAGTAACTAACTAATGCTGACTAATTGGCTACTTACAGTGTCATTCAGCATTCAAAAATGTTTTTGTATTCTGATTTACACTTAAAATGGGCTGGATGTGTTTCTAATGCAGCATCCAGCCTCATGCTGGATGCAACACGCACAAAACATGAACTGGACTTCCTAATAACCGTGGACTGGATTAGGCAAAATATGAAAGAAAAAATAACAATAATTGCTGAACAACATTGCATTATAACAGGCAATAATCTGAATGATGGTGGGTCGGGGCACTCTGCCAATTAAATGGTAGAGGAAACACTGCCTCTAACATTATTTCTAATGCAGCTCCCCTGAGTATGGCAGCAGCTGGGGCGGCCCAGAAGAATCTAGGCCACCCCTTCCTAAACGTGCCACCCCTCTTTCGAAAAAGGGCTGGGAGAAACTGCAAAGTTTTATATCATACTTTTGTTTCACACTTCACTCTGATTGGTTAACTTCGTCTGTCACTTACTCAGACCCTGAGTTGACCAATAGGAGTGGGAGGGACATTTAACAGAGCGGACCTGAATTATAGAACCACCTACAAACAGATCAATCAATCAATCAATCAATCAATCAATCAATCAATCAATCAATCAATCAATCAATCAATCAATCAATCAATCAATCAATCAATCAATCAATCAATCAATCAATCAATCAATCAATCAATCAATCAATCAATCAATCGTTTTGTATAGCCCAATATCACAACACGAGTTGCCTCACAGAGCTGCAAACAAACATACTTTTTTTTTTTTTCAATAAATATTTTCAGGCATATGTAGTGTCAAGGCAAACATAAAGTCCAACAGAGCTGATGTCCAAATAAGTATCAGCAGATGGAAACGAGCCCCAGGGCGTCCCCATCCTTAAACGTCCTACACGGCAAGGGAAAATTAAAGAAAAAGGGTGAAATGCTGTAAAAAGCTTTAAAAAATAAGGTGCTCTTCCAGGATGGGAACAAAGCATGGAGGTACATGAAACTTGCCTTGGTTGTGCAGTAAGTGTGGCAAGTAGATCTGAGGCACTCTAATGGAGATTAAACGTCCTTTAGGAGAAGGGATGCGCCAACACATTTCGACCAAAACAACTGGTCTTCAGAGAATTGTCAATGCTCAAGTTGTAAAGTTGCAATACCAGTTGTAAAGAAGAAGACCAGTTGTAAAGTAAAACTATTTGCGACATTTACTGCACTTACAAAGGCAAGTTTCATAGAACTCAACATCCTTCCTTCAAATGTACATTGCGTAGTTGACATGGGTTATCTGATGTGAACAATGAGTATGAGGTACAAGGACCCGGGATCTCTTTGAGACAACATACAAACAATTTACCACAAAATTTATGGTTTCACACGTTTATTTACATGTATTTCCAAGGATAGTTGAGAGATCTTCAGGTCTTGTCCTGTCCCACTGTCACGCCAATGATTTTGATAGTTTGTTTTATAGTTATGTCCATTTTGAAGTCTCCATGTGGTTGCAAGTGTCTTGGCACCAGGCTGACAGATGCGACAATGGCTTAGATGGTCGACCAGGTTGACTAATTTGCCCAATAACCGAGGGATGACTGTTGTGTCTCTGGGGAAGACACTTCAACCACCGCCTGTGAGTGTGCGGTTGGTAGTGGTTGGAGGGGCTGATGCCGCAGATTGGCAGACTCGTCTACCCCAGGTCAGCCGGGTAGAATAATGACTACAGTGGAGCACTTTGAGTAACTTGTGACACAGGCTTGACCCAGCGCAGTATTTTTTTGGCACATTTCCTGCTCTACAGCTCTATCCTAAATTTGATAGATCCTCTTTGCCAAATATAACTCCAATACAATTAAAAGTTGAAGTACCAAGCAAAACAGCGGAGGACTGTGGTGTACACGGATCCTTGGCAGGTATTCGTTACCTCGAAGTCACACCAGCAGCAACAAGCTCCCATTAATTTCCCCTGCAGGCCGGCGCTTTGAGGCAACAAGCAGAAGTCCTGAGGAGAGCGTCTCGATACAGGAGTTCGAAAGAGAAACTACATGTTGACCTGGGCCTAGACTGCTGAACTGAAGAAACAACCTAAATGCAGGTGGGAATGACTCCATTTTCCTTGAGGTATTCATTCTTGCACTTCTAATCTGTCTGCTCAAATGTAGATGACGTCAGTGGAAAATCCAGGAGCAGGAGGAAGTGACTGATCCGTACCTCAGTCTGTCTCACAGAACTGGGATTCTTGAGGTTGGGCCGTTCACCAAAATCTGCTAAAACAATAGAAAGAGAGCAACCAGATACTGACGTCATTGTAATACCACATACCTTCAGCGTGCGTCCCGAGTTAGCAGGGAATACGGACAATCGTGGGAGTTGGATTCAAGGGGCAACAGTGGCACAGTGGGTTAAATGTTCACCCGTCAATTACCAGTGATAACCCTATAACATTGAATCTGAATCTGCAGTTGTGCACACTGACATTAATATGTTTCCGATTGAGTTTAGTGGAATGAGAAATGCAGGCAGAACTGGCCCGTCCCCTGTGTGTGATTGTTCGGGTCAGGGGTGCTCCTTATGATACTAACAGAGAAGCTGAAATTCCACAGCGCGCTCCCAAAAGAGAGAAAATGTCTGACAGGACATGACTCACTTTCACTGGAGAAACAGCCTTTTACATTTTAAAGTACATACATGTGTTAGCTGGAGTTTACATTCGTACATTTTACAGTGAGACCACAGATGATTCAGCTGACATTTGAAAGGATTCATGTCAGACAGACCAAAGCACTGTATAAAGGCGAGGCAGGTATATAATGCTGTTTGTTATGTTCATCATGTTCATCTACAGCTCTAAAACCTTACTCCACCCAGACGTCCCAAGTTTATGATGTTCCTTTGCATTTTTTCTAAAAGGATGACCCCAAACAACCAGATTACTGTGTTTAAGTTACTGTTTTGTTTCAGTCAGTGTTAGAATATGTGCAATTGTGTGGATAATTTGTTGGGCCTTTACTGAGAGCTTTGATCTGGTGTATCTCTATAAAGCGGAGCCGCTGCTGTCCCTGTGAAATGTCAACACTGTCCACTCAGACTGTCTGCCTGTGCGCTCACAATGGGCCTGTTGTGTCAGGGGCCGAGAGTATCTTGTCCTGGAACGACTTCACTGCATTCTGCCGCACAATACAGTAAGAGTGACATAACATCCATGGACTGATTGGGTAACAAGTGCAGAATTTTTCCTTTTAGATGATAATGATAATTCATACCTAAAAGGGTAATGTGTATTGTGCTTTACAAGCCTGTGTTAACACGTTTTTCCAGTCGGGAACCACTCATCTAGATTGGTGGGATGGCAGGACAGACGCGTAAATGGCTGTGTATTACAACCAACGTGAAAGAGGGTTCGAAGCGGAAGGGAGACATTCAGTGAATTGTCGTGACTCAGTACAAAGAGCGTTACACCGTGTTAATGGTATTCTGCCCTCGAATTACACTCAAAATTTTAGATAAGTTTAACATAAGTAATTTTGAAAGTTTTATAAAAGCAAAGTGAGCCTCAAAACTCACTGTTGAGCAAGTGAGTCTTATATTATTTGATAAGGGCTCTATAACCATGTAACTAGTTATTTGCCACAAGTACTAATAAAAAAAAGGACTGAAGACATAACATGCAGCAACAGAGGTTCACATGTTATAATCAGAAGGTGGGAGGTTTTAATATAAGTTTGTACTGTTGTCCTTGGACAAGACACTTCACTCACCTTGCCTAGTTTGTGGGGTTTAGTGTGTTTTGTGGTGGCCAGAGTAAGGGTGTGAATGAATAATGAATTATGTAAACTTTTGAGTGTCCCAACCCCAACGCTTCTGTAGACGTAAAGTGTTTATCCCAAAAGCAGAGATTGATACATTGGCCATCAATTTATACTTAAAAGTCCTATACCTGATTATTTTGATTACAAACAATGAAAGGGAAAGCCACTAAATTGAAATGTGGTCCACATTCATTCCTTAATTCTGTAACATATATTTGTAGCATCCCAATCCTTCACAGGCCTGAGTTTAAGGGCACTTATCACAAGTTGCAGGGTCACTTTTCAAAGTCACTTTCACAGAAATGCTAGAAAACCAGCCTGCACATTCATACTTATGTTTGATACTTAGTGCACAGTGTTTTTCCACACATGTTGGAGTTTAAACTATACTAAAGGAGGACCCAATTTCGTTCCACTACTAGAAAAAAAAGAGTCAGGTATGCTTAAATTCTATAAAACAAATGCTCATGTTTTTCCTCAATAACAAAATGAGCTGCAATATTATCAACTTCAAAACCTTTTGTGTGTGCTGCCTCCAGTCAATGTTTGATGCACCTCATTATCCAGTGTATACAGTCACAGAACTGACGTGATGAATTATGCTCAGTGATAATAATCCCTGACATGTCTGTGTGTTTTATGCTCGCATATGGCAGCCGTATATGTGGTATGTTGTAGTTTATGGTGGGTCACATTCTGTTAAATGCATTACGTTTCATGGCAATGTCTTGTGCACCACTGGGAATACATTTAATGGGACTTTATAGCTTGACCCTCTAAAAGTTTAGTATTTAGTTTCATTTACTTATAAAGTCATCCGTTGTTGATACAGCAGCTTCCCCTGCTCAAGGTCCCACTGTGCTCTAACTATTAGCATACCCAACACAACTGTGTATGGAAATGATTTGTTGCATTGTTACTGTAGTGTTCAAGGATAGGGCAACATTCCTGACCCGTTGTTTGAAATGGATGCAAAGAGGAATGTGCTTTGTTTTGCTGGAATAAAGCTTCTCACAAGTGACCACATCTCCATGCAAAGGTTCTTCAACTTGTGTATGATGTGTAGCAGAAGTAGGACCTTATGTTTTGGATCAACCCTCATACTGAACAGCAGCAGGCACCATCTATAGTTTTATGCTGTTTAAAGACTGTTGAAAACGAGTTATACATGCCTTTCCGTCATGTGGCTTTTGTTGTTTTGGCAGCCATTTTGAATACTGAAGTAGAATGATGCAGTACTACAACATGTAGCAATATCTCTACTCAGGATATAAAACAAAGACAACTGTTTGACAGTGGCATTTTTTATGTAATTGTAATCATTGCTCAAGAAGATGGGCCCCAGAGAGCACACGGTTATGTGAAGAAACCAGGGAGTCAGTGTTTAAGCTAGCATGCTACTGGTTAGCATTTAGCTTCAACAGTTCAGCTCCAACCTCTCCAAAAGAAAGCACTGAACCACACTCAAAACCTTGGCGGAGGTTCATAGATTTGAGCCACATGTGTTTATCGTGTTGAAGCCATTGACAGTTTATTGATGACAGTTGCTAACCGGTAGCATGCTAACGTCTTGAGCAGCTTAAACACTGACTCAGAGTGAGACTCTGTTGACAAAAATCCCAGAGAAAGGTTTTCTGTTTCCTCTTTAATGTGTTTAGTCTGAAACGTGAAGCAGATCTTTAGCCAATCCTGCTGTAGCTCGACAGCAGAGCTGCTACGTCTGTGTCACATTTGCTGATTTTATCACATAAACGTGCGTCTCTGGGGCAGTGTTTTAAATGTTTTCTTCTTGAGCAAGGATTACGAGTACATAAAAAGGCGAATGTCAATCAGTTGTGTTTCATTTTCATCCTGAGTAGAGATATTGTTACATGTTGTAGTACTGCATAATGCTGCTTCGGTATACAAAATGGCCGCTGAACTATGCGTGATGCCATTGCAAGCGCGTTTAATTGATGGATAGATACATAGACAATACAGTAATTGATTAGAGAATGTGCAGGTGACCCCTTTGTTCAAACAAAATTCCTCCCAAGTGAGACAAATAAAGTTAAGTTGAATATAATCAAGCAGAAAAACAAGATTGATTCGTGTGGGGGATATTGTTTTAAGTGAACTCTGTAATGAATATGCCACATGTTGGGTTCATTTTCTGAGCTGTGGCGAGGGCCGCTCCATGTGGTCGTTGAGTCATCTTGTGTCTCTCTGTAATGGTTCACCCCTGAAGGAAAAAGTGCCCATTGACATCATAAATAGACTCGGCAGAACCCAGTCACGCTGAGGTGGTCATAGGTCCAGGCTCAGTTTACACACAAGTATAATGATTCAAATATCCTCCATATGCTCACTTAAAGAACGCTTAGCTGAGTAAACTTCATTAATGGACACAAGTGAATGGCTGTCTTGTGAGGCGGGATGGTGATTTCAACAAAAGGCTTTTTATATAATGCCAAAGTTATATACACTTGACTTTGAGGACAAACAGGAAATTGTCCAGTTAGAATACAGAGTTATTTATAAAGTTTTGGGCAACAGTGGCCCAGTGGTTTGAGCATTCCTCCGCTGACAAAAAGATTGCTAGGTTAAATCCCGGATGTGCTTGTTGTTGTTGTTGTTGTTGTTGTGTCTTTAGGCAAGACACTTCACCCTTCTTGCCAGTGCATGAATGTGGTGAGTGATTGGTGGGAATGCACAGACTGACAACCTTGCTTCTGTCAGTCTCCGTCAGGGCCGCTGTGGTCAAGTTCAAGTTCAAGTGTATTTATTATATGCGTCAAGTACAAGGTACCAAGAGCAATGTTTTGCCCTGGCGCTCTCTCTGCTGAACAAGAAAACTAATCTACATATAAAAACATGTACTGTATATAATACAAACAAACACCTGAGCACGACTTGAGCAAGACTTTCTTTGAAGGAAAACACCTGTACAACTAATAATCTACACATATTATCAACCAGAACAGGTTTATTGATTGACTGAATTAAACAGCTGTCGGTATTGATCCACCATAGATCAATTGAGAGGGTTTAAAGCTGAAAGGAAAAAAGCTCATGTCTAAAAAATATTAAAAGAAGAGCACACCGTGAGGCAAAAAAAAAGAAAAAAACACACACGGTAATGGGCGCTCAATCTATACAGCGCTTGTCCACCTAGTAGAAAGTTTTGTGAACCACCCATAAGAGATTCACCAATGATGACGTATGAAAATTAATGGGTGAGCTAGAGTATATTTAGAGACTGACAAATTATAATGGTCCCTTTCAAGTGGGAAGTGGGAGGGATGGCACTAAAGCATATAAAAAATAAAAAAAGTACATTTACATCTGGGAATCTATTCAAAACTCTACGGAGGTCAGCTCTTAAACCTGCAGTGAAACTCGATGTGTCTGCACAGTAAAAAAAAGAGTGGGAGTGTGACACGAGGTGCAGCTATACCTTTAGACTTGGTAGCGTTCTGATACCGACAAAAAGACAAGGTCAGAGGTCAGCGAGAGGGTCAAAAGTCACTCTGTTTAGGAATGGTAACCTCAGCTGGATTGTGCAGTGTCAACAGCTCTCCATTAGGGTCAGGATGTAGCTGTGAACTGTGAACGAAGGCACTTCACTAAACAAATGTGTTGTGTGTGGCTTTACTGTGCAGATTCACTGATACTAATGCCAATACTTCTAAGGCTATGACACATGAAACTACTTCTGACAGTTCTCTGATTTGTCTCCCCCAACCTTTTGGTTCTTAGACTATACTTTTCCTACATTGATGATTTGCATTCAGTTGTTTTTAGGGCTTAGATCCCTGGTTACTTGTCAAACTGATCTTGTGCTAGATTGATCCCTGCCTGTCTAAATGATCATCGTCATTATTTCATCACACCATGTCAGACTTCCTCACACCCCGGCTATTAAACGGCACATCAGAGGATTATCCAAACGCTTTCAGCTCTAAATCCCAGGTCCGATCAGCAGCGGTGCAGTTTGAGACATGTTGAAGGTCTTTGATGAGAACATATGAGACACAGATGGCGCTGCGTGTGATGTGGTACAGACTGGCTTTAACAGTAGAAGGGTGGTGCAGGAAAAAATGAACTTTTTACAGTTTCCTGGTGATACGGGCGGTTTCCTTCCCTAGTACAATTTAAACAATGTAAGCTATTTGTGTTGGGTTTTTCTTTAGAGAAATTGAGCTCTTTGTTTTGGTCAAAGGTAAAGAAAATAAAATACAGAGCTGTAGTGCAGTATCCAGGGCTGTGAGAGCTTCCACATTAAGTAACACATAAAACAGTACAATATGTGGCTCTGAACCTGAATTTACTGTCAAATGATTGTATTCTTAAATATTGATTCTTAGATACATACTTTTTTAGTTTCTGGCACTATGCTGCTATCGAGTGTATTTGTTATGTCCTTTCACAAGACTCTTGAACCACCTTCCTTGTCTATGTTTTAGTTTAGGTTTTCGCTTTGTGTCCTGTGGTTTCTCAGATTCTCCGAGGGAAAAAACTTTTCCTCTGATGTTTTGATTTTTTTTAAACTCATTTATTTGTTAAACCGTTGTTACACAAAGCCAATTACTGTTTCTCCTGTTGCATGTAGTGTGTGTTTTCCTCTGCTGTGGATGTGGCTGCAAACCACAAGTTCACTTTTCTTCAGTGCAAACCTAATTACAAGCTGAACTTGGAAAATGTAAGTGAAAACTTTGCATAAAAAAGATCACTCTGCATTTACTTTGATGGTTGTGTTTTCCCCCAAAGTGGAGCGTTTATTTTAGTACCAACCCTTTCCTGGAGCTATGATCCTACAGCAGCATGTGGTGAAGGATGGGGATGAACCCCGGGGGCGTTGCTGTGTTGAGGAGGAACCTGACACTGAGCCTGATGTGGTGATTGTTCCAGCGATGCGGCCAAAGGGGGGCAGATACTTTTACCCCTGCACCGTGTTTGAAACATCTTTCTTGTCCGCTGTACAAATGTGAATGATTAAGGACCGCAGCTGGAGGACCATGAAACTTTGCTGCAGAGTCATCTCTGGTGAAAGGGGGAGTTGCTCAGAGTGAACTGGCAGACCCACTCCCAGAGCACGGCCTGCCATTGCGTTGCCAGTCCGGACGCTGAGGTTATTTTTGGGAAAGCCTTCAGAGCGCTCTTCTGTTTATGTCTCTCTATTTCTTTTATTTTTTTATTTTTTTGTGTGACCTGGGGCAAGTCAAGAGGTAGCCTACCTTTTGCTGTGTGTCTCCTTCAGGGGAAACAGATGACAGGAGCCTGAGGACGTAAACTCATAAAGCCTATTCTGAAAGATTGTCATGTTCCAGTGCGCGCAGGAGAATCAATGAAGCTGACTCATGAAAAGTGATCGAGCTCAATTTGAGTTTGTAACAACCTTATTTTAAGAGAAAAACAGACGGCGGAAATTATTTTGAGTAAACTTCTGGGATTATACTTGAAAACTTTTCTGCTATGAAACCGTGGATCTTTACGCACTCTGAAACATATACCGAGATCAGCCTCATCTGGATTTAATTCCTTCCGATGCACTAAAAACGCGTCCGGATTTACGGGTCTGTCCCGGATCTTTTTACAGTAAGTGTTTGGACTTGTTACAGAATGCGTAGGTCTTTTTTATTGAGTTTTGTCCTTCTTTATGGTCTGAGTTGGACAGGACTCGCGGACAAACCAACGCACTTTCAGCGTGCTCAGCTTTATCGACGAGCGAGACAGGGGCGTTTGGTGAGCGCTACTGACAACAAGGAGCATCTTATTGGGCGAGCGCGCCCTAGGACCCTTGCTCAGAGTCCCACGGACGCGGCGCACGTTCAGGCTGATGAAGGTACCCCTGCGCTCAGGAGAACGGCGCCAAGGAGTGGTGTGCTCCGAGATGAGGCCAGGTCCAGAGTCACCCGTATGCCTAATGGGGCGGGCTCTCCAAACCTGTTGGCCAGTTTCGCTGGTAAGAACAGGGTCCTTGTCATCTCTGCGCCCCACGATTCGGACGGGTATTATCGCCTCATGATGTCACTCCTCAAACCGGACGTGTACTGCGAGCTGGCGGAACGGCACGTGCACCAGATCGTCATGTTTCATCAGGAAGGAGAGATGGGAGGCAAAGTGAGGAGGATCACAACGGAGGGCAAGGTCATGGAGGAGCCGCTGGACACAGCGCTCATCCCGAGACTCATGAGCTTTCTCAAAATGGAGAAAGGTAAAGGTTTCACTGAGCACCAGGCCTTTTTAAATGAATGTTTGCACGAACCCATTTGATTGGAACTTTTTATAGGCCTGTACAGCTACTGGCCTACTAACATGTAGCAAGGCTTATTGTGTACAACTCAACTAATGATTGTTCTATGTATAATTACCATCATCACTGCCTATGACTGCTCTTAAGTCGTGAATATTTATACACTAGATGGCCAGTGTCTGGTTTAAGCCTCATCCATTCAAAATGTAAACTTTACTATAGAAACAAACAAATGAGCTCAAGCCAAACTTTGAGTGTAATGTTTGATTCCAAATATAATGTCATGTGTGGTTTCTGTGCAGGTAAATTCGGGATGGTGCTGCTGAGGAAAACACTGCAGGTGGAGGAGAGGTACCCGTACCCCGTGAGGCTGGAGGCCGTGTATGAAGTGATCGACCAGTCTCCAGTGAGGAGAATGGAGAAGATTCGACAGAAAGGATTTGTCCAGAAATGCAAAGGGGCCGGAGTCGAAGGCCAAGTGGAGCAGGGCACATTCACAGGTTAAAACGCGGGGTGTTAAAGAATTATTATTATTATAGCAATAAAATGTAGAAGACTTTATAAAAACTCTGAGTTTGTTCAAAAGATCTCTTACGTAAGTTCCATATTGAGTCACTGAAGGTTAACACAAAAAAGCAGTAGGTCTTTTTACCTTATGTTAAATCACTGTCCCTTTTCACTGGCTATTAAATCTTGTAATGCTTTATCTGATAGTTAATCTAAAGGCATCTCTTCAATATAAAGGTTCCATAAAGTGACCTGTGCTGTACAAGTGCTGAAATGATTGCACTTGGACATGATTTTATGACTAGCTGTACAAACCTTGTTAAACGCCTTAACAGCTTTATTATGTATTATGTTTAGATGACTGCTTATTGCTAATTAAAGAATGTGGTTATGTGTAGCTGTTGATGCACCGGAGGAGAGGAGACCACCAAAGAGACGAAAGCCCACATCAACCACAACAACCACAACAAGACCGACCACAACGACTGTTTCCACGACAACCCCACGCCCCACCACCACAACAACCAAACCAACAACCACAACTACCAAAGCTACTACCACGACCACCAGACCAACAACTACAACAACTAAGGCTACTACTACTACTACTACTACTACTACCAGACGGACCACGACAACCACGAGACGCCCCACAACCACCACGACCACCCAGAAGACGACCAGAGCCCACACCACTGCCCTGTGGCTACCCGTGCCCCGCACCACCTCAGACCCCGACCACTACTATCACCGCAGAGACAGGGCCAGGACAACGCCAGCGGGGGACAACCGGACCGACAACAGAGATCCATACGGGCGCAAGCAAGTGCCCTCCACACACAAGCCGACAAAGGTCAAACCAACCAGGAAGAAAACGCCTACAGAAAAGGTAAAGGTCTGTGTGTGCCGCCTTTGCTCTGCCCGATCCCGTCGGATCTCGGAAGCTAAGCGGGGAAGGGCATGGCTGGTACTTAATGGTTGCCCCAGGCCAGCTGTGGTTACAATAATAGCTTACCACCACCGAGTATGGCGTGAATGGATAATGACGACAGTGCAGCGCTTTGAGAAACTTGGTAATTCAGGCTTGTAAAGGGCAATACAAGTGTAAGCCATTATTATAAGGTTAAACACATGTACAACCTTTTGAACCACCATAGTTGCCTATTTTTACTAGGAAGTCGATCCATAGTAAATAAACATTATTTACTAAA
The DNA here is from genome assembly GCF_951799975.1 of Gobius niger. Taxonomy (NCBI): domain Eukaryota; kingdom Metazoa; phylum Chordata; class Actinopteri; order Gobiiformes; family Gobiidae; genus Gobius; species Gobius niger. The sequence continues at coordinate 22,603,639 of NC_136860.1, forward strand.
TTGCAACAAATGTTTAAGAAAGCAAATATCAAAATGCTCAGGCAGTTGGTGAAGGTTTGCAGAATCTAAATTTATAAATTAAAATGAAATAAATGAAGGCACTTTCTCTCAAACCAAACTTTGAGTGTAAGGTATTATAGACTCCAAATATAATGTAATGTGTGGTTTCTATGCAGGTACATTTGGTTTGCTGCTGCAGGACAGAAATTTATGAAATAAAATTAATGAAGGCTGTGTTGGCAAGGGAAAGATTACAAACAAACAATCAAATGAGCTCAAACCAAAGATTTTTAAGCAACCTATCCCATTTATATGAAGGCTATTTAACAAAATTGTTTAAGTAATGACAAATATAGAATTTTGATGAATGGGATATGTGCCTTTTTTTCTTCAAACAAATATTGATTGTTCCACCATGTGAATTTACAGACAAACTGGATGAAATATGTGAATGGTTAAGTTACTGAAGAGTGTTTTTCAATGCCCCATTTGTGTCTCAGTAGATTACTTGCAGATAGACCACATGTCTGACTGGCAAGGTTCCTGTGGGGTTGGGGGAAAGTAAAAAGTTTGACAGTAAATCATTTCTACAGCAGTAAAATATACATTTATACATGAAACAGTGTAGCCTTTTCTTTTCCTCTCACTTTTTTCCTCTTCCTAGGTCTTGACCAATGAGTATGAAGACAAGTACGAACCCGGCCGTCCAACAGACACTGAGCTTGAGGAAACTCTGTCTGAAACCAGCCCCACCAAAAGAGTCAAAGTCAAGCAAGATAAAGCTGACAGGAAGAAGAAGAAGACCGATAAGGCTGCCAAGAAAGCTGAGAGAAGAGGAGGCAAGGAGGGCAAGAATGGGGGCAAGAAACAAGGAAAAAAGCTGTCAAAGTATCCTGAAATAGACGAGTATCCAAAGATCACAAGGAGACCTACGCCCCCGCCTAAGGGGTCCCTGGCCACGTTCCTGGACTACTTTGAGAACAAGAGGCGGCTGCTGGTAAGAGCACAACACCAGTGTGCTTTAACTGCAGGGGCTTTGGTTTATAACACTACAAATGTGGAAACATGTTTATCTGGGAAAATCGACTGCCTGCATATGCACGTGAGAAGCACGTAACCGTTTATCAGTGGCGTAAGAGGTGGAACGAGCATTCACTAAAGTAAAATTCATTCATGTCAGTATAATTGCACTTATTTGTCAGTTTATTTGCAAGGCTTTCTCTGTGTGTCTCAGTTTACCTTACCCCAAGATCAGGCATCTCACACCCATAACACAAAAGCTAACTTCCAGTCTTTTTCACTACTTTCCTAAGATTCACAATAAAATGTGGAGCTCAGGAAGCCAATTACCTTTATTTGCTTGGTGAAAATTCCCCTAAAAGGCAGGTCTGGAAACGTTGCCGTACAAAACATCTGGCCTTGTAATAAAACCATTTACGTTCTACATTTTCACTTTATTTGAAAACAGAAGGTCTGGTATTATGATCCCAAATCACTTTCTACTTTCAGTAAAATCTGTCACCAAGTGGGATGAAAAGGTAGAAACTATGCCAAGCAGCCTCAGTCCGGCCGTCAGAGCAGCGTGTTAACAGACTGCATGTCTCTGTTGCAGCTGCTGTAGATTCTTATCACAGTGGTGGTATGGGCAACTCTGCCCCATCCTTTGCTTGTAGCTTAACGAAAGGTTCTCTGTCTCTGCTCCTCCAGCTCATCACAACACCCAGTGAAGAGAACAGCATGTATGTCCAACAAAGGGACGAATACCTGGAGTCTGTGTGTGAAATGGCCATCAGGAAGGTCTCCATTATCACCATTTTTGGCACTTTCACCAACTCCACCATGAAGATTGACCACTACCAACTTGGTAAGTGCACGTAGTAAGCAATTTGTGTTTCTCTATTGGTGAAAGTTATACAGGCTGATATAACACCGGTTTCCCCTACCACTTAAAAGATATACAATAGGTCCCCTTAATCTCAGTGGTTCCATGTTAAATAAAGGTCAAATGAAAATGAGAATGCCCCAACTACTGGATTATCCTTTACCCATGTATATGTGGTCCCAACAAACTGTGGGACCACAGTTTGAGAAGCACTGATATATTTATATTGGATGTAAGTGCACCTTTGTGTATGGAAAATTATTGAAGACAAACGTCAGGTTGACCCAGCTGATCTAAACTCTTATTCGGCTTAAGTACGGTGCAATAATAAATCATATACAATGTGCTCAACTTCTTTTGTCCAACTGTCGTCTGCCACGTTTCTGTTCTATTCTTGTTTTATCTTCCTCTCACATCTCGTCAGATGCGTTTGTCTGTAAGTCTCCGCTCCAAGAGATTGTGCTAAATGTGCAGCTCAGGGTCACACAGCCAAAGCCACAGTCCTGTGGTTGCAGTTTACTGCAGGTAACACTAGACTTGCCTTTCTTGCTTAGTACAGAAGGCTGCAGATTTTTCATTATACACCATACTACTTCAATACCGTATTGATGCTATTCTAATCATGGATGAGGACAGCAAAATTGTCACTCAAGTAAAAGCAATCTCAACATAAATATTTGTACTCAAGTTAAGATGAAGTAGAACTATGATCGATAAAAGTTTGCTCTTTTTTTAAATAGAGCACAGCCAAAACTATTAGCCTATTTATTTATAGAACTATTTCTACTTCTAATATTTCTAGTCTTGCAACTACTGGGATTCGTTTTCATGTGGAGTCCAGCAGGGTCTGAATACAGTAGTGTTTACACAAACTCCCACATGTATCAGAGCAGGGGGAGGGAGAAATACCAGCACTCGTTCTTGCACAACAGGGAGACAGGGAGACCGTACAGTGAATTAAGGTTTATAATAATATGTTCTCAACCACTTCTGTATTCACTCATCTAGTTTAATGGGTGTGTTGTTAATACATAGCCTTGTGATGTAAGTGTTGATGCCTGGATGAAAGGGCACTTTATAAGTCTGAGTTTTTATTGAAATGGAAATATTGAAAAATGCTGTTTTAGTGAGATCATGTGTCCCACCCTCTCGTTCCAGCTCGAGGCCCTGTTAAAGAGAATGTTTCAAACAAGGAGTAATTCAAAAGACTCCCAAGGTTTCAAGCAATTTCAGAGCTTATTGAGATATTGCTTATATAACGCTTAAATACTACTAAACTCTATGCTTTCATTTTGTGGACTCTCTGAAAGAACATTGAACACTTCAAATAATTGTTTATTTATAAAGGGCAAAGAGTCTTCTGTTTTTTTAATGGATTTTTTGGTTTCTTTATTTTGTTTTTAAATCAGTAATATACTGATGATGTAATTTCCACAAATAGCCCAAGTACGAATTTTAGTGCTTATTACTGTCACATTCAAGGATTCAAGATGTTTTACACTTTATTGCTATTTATACTGTTACTACTACTATTACTGCTACAATATTATCAGGCTGCGCAATATATCGACAGATTCTTATCACAATATTAAAGGACGCAATATCTATATTGCAAGAATCCACAATATACTTTACCTCAAAATCACTGAGGTAGTCCAACTGACTGAGAATTACACTTGTTTTAACTTATTTTAATGCAGCACCAAACCAAAAACACATATGATAACTTACAACCTTGCAGCCGATAGTGGTGGTTAAGGCTGCTGTAAATATGTGGAACAATCGTGAAAGTTATTGGAATACTGCAATGAATCCGTGCGGTCATACCGTTTGGCGGTTGTGAGTGAGAACTGTATTTGCGAGATACCGTTGGACTGGTGCTGTTGCAGAGTGATTTTTAACTCAGTTGTGTAATCTTAGCTTCAGGTGTTATTCTAGTTTATTTTTTTGCAGACAACGACAAGCCGATGAAAGGTCTGCGTCAGGAGGACTTAGTGAACCAGGACTTGATCACGGAGCTGCGCAAAGAGTTCAGCATGATGTACGAGGACTTCTACATGATCCTCACGGACACAGACATGAGAGTCAAGGTAAATCAAGGACTCATGGCTCTAATGGGAGCAGAATATATGAGTGATCCATTCCCGCAAAGAGTCATTCAACAGATTTTTATATAGATTTCTTTAAAGGGACTATACAGAGTTTAAAAATGTTAAAATTAAGTATTTTCCTCCCCCTACATGTTCCAACAATGTCCCAAGGTGTAGAATGAACCCTTTTCACCACAACTGCCTCTAAAATCCAGAACTGTCACTCAAAAAGGTGTTAATTCGGGTCCGAAGTGCCGTCATGCACAAGCTTAATATGGAAGGTGCAGTTACACGTATGACCTGAGGTGGCAGTAGTGAGTATAAAATGGCTAACTTGCATCTAGCCCGTTTAAGAACCTACTCTGATAGCTCACAATACCAGAGAACTAAATGAGTGGCCCAAGTGATACAAAAATCTTGGGACGACAATGGCTCAGTTCATAGAGAAGGTTGTCGAATAACCAAGAGGTTGGCGGTTCGAAACATGGCTCTCGCTGGTGCATATTGTCTTTGTGTTCTTGGGCAAAGCACTTCACCCACCGCCTGTATGCAGTGTGTATCTAGTGTGTGTGTGTGTAGAATATGGAGTGAATGCATGTCGAGCTTTGGGAAACTTGTCACAAAGGCTTGTAAAGCACAATACCCGTGTAAACCATTATTATGATTATGAAATCTTTTCAAGCATAATGTAGGATTTGTTTGTGCCCTTTTAAAACGTACCGACACAGTTCAAGAAAACAAGCTTACAACTTGTTTGTGTTTTGTTAAAATAATATTTCTATTTGGGTTGCGGCTGTGTTTGAAACGACACCAGCTGAGAGCCACTGGTCTTGCGTAAAAAACTGTTGGTTTGGACACAGGGCAGACAGTTGATGAGACGCCACACTGTAAACATGGCACAATAACAGAGCCAAGAGAACTCTTCCTGTTTAATGTTTGACTTGTCTGGACAGCTATTTAAAGGCTGACCGACTACCTGCCACTTTTATCCCATCCTGGTGCCGAGATGAAAACAACGCTTCACTTCACCAACAGGACATGGGCCAAACAGCTGAGCGTGTGTGTGTTTCAGGGTAAACCAGAGAGCTGTTTTGGGACAGATTTGTTAAAGAGGCCACTGTTCATGTCTCTGCTGACGGCAGTAGATTTAGAGTACACGATCCAGCAGGACGTACGTTTTTTTTTAAGTTCTTCTTTTTAAAGTTTTATTACGTGACCTACACCAAAAGGTTGCGAAGTATGAAACAAAATAAAGATTTCTATACAAACTTTTAACTTAAATAAGGCTCATATTTGCAGCTCATCATAAGTGCCGATATTTAAACAACAAAATTGGATCGATAGTAGAAGTTGTTACAGAGAAAGTGATCACCTGGTAGTACTTTGAAATTGTTAGCATCATCAGAAATGAAGTGAAACAATGTTGTTCTTTGATCGTTTTGCCACTATCAGAAAAACAAATCTAGTTGGTCAAATTGTGCTAAAAACCAGATCTGTGTATGACAACACAGCTCAGCTATTTCTCTGCCTTTGAACATGGTCCAGATTTCTCCACATTGATGCACTTATTCTGTGGCCTCGCCGCGTTTCAAAATAAAAGATGACGTTCTTCTGTATAACTACATTAAGATGTTTTGTTTTTCAGCAAACCTATGAAGTGCCCATTGCCATGAAGGCTGTGTTTGACTACATTGACACCTTCTCCACTCGGATCAGAGAGATGGAGCAGCAGAAGAGGGACGGAGTGGCCTGTAAGAAAGAGGACAAGCCCCGCTCACTGGAGAACTTCCTCTCCAGGTATAGGCCTCAATCAGACTTCACGAATGTCACGGTTACGTACGCCTTTGAGCCAATTAATATGAAATGTTTTGTGAATGTTTGAAATGAACTGAGGAGAAATTATAACAGATTTGAAATGTTTTAATCATATTGCTATGTAAACAATATCAATAATTAAGCATAAAAAAATGCTACCTTCAGTGGAAGTAATTACATAAGACATACAGTACTTCTAACTGAACAAATAATGTGTTTTTGACTTATATAGTAAAAAGAATCGGCTGAGAAGTATCCGTTTTAACAGTTGTAGTATTGTAAAGTCACAAAGCACCAAAATTATATATATAAGCAAAAACTCAGCCTGTCGCGATAACATTATTGAAGTTGATGCTGTATATTGAGGCAGGGAAAAGGCTTTTAATGCCACAGAAACAAACTCTAAAGCCTAAATATGACAATAAGGCTTTCTTTGAAAATGACTTAAATACCATAGCCTGGCTAACGCCAAACTAAAATCACAAGTGATATTTAGTCTGGGGACCACCAATTCATTTTCTCGTAGAAGAGGTGTGGTTTACGATCGTCCATAGCCGTTTATTGGGCGCTACGAATGTCTATCATGCGTCTGCATGTAGCCACAGCCAATCGTATCATCGTATGAGATGACGTATGACGTACCCGCTGTAGAACAAGGTCTAAAGCTTGATCGAAAAATAGCGTCGCGTCTGCTGCTGTCATGTTGGATCTGTGAATAAACTTTTTCATTTTTATCCGTAAGATCCATGGCAAATAAACTACAAGCTTCCGTATATCGAATAGCTCGTCATCGTCTTGCCGTCCCTCCTCATTCTGTGATTGGTTCCCAAATCCATGCAAAAATTTCGGCCATGGTCCCCAGGCGGCTATGCAGTTCGAAATGATTCGAGCGCACACAGCAGCATGGCGTTATCCAGGTTATAAATACCACACAAAAAAACATAAAATACAGCCTACTTTGGGTTAAAAAAATCAATCAATAAATAAATAAAGGTATTGCATTAGAAAAATGGGGACGACACATGCAAATAAATGCACAGATGATAAATAAAAATAAATAAATATATATTTGTCCACTATTAAACTTTAGGTCGATATAGTAATTATTGTGACTATTAATAAGTAATTAGGAGCTATTAGGAGCAATAGTTGTTATAGTTGTTATTATAGTTCTTGCACATTATGTGTGGTAAAAGTAGTACCGTCGGTAAGTGTTGAAATCTTGCAACAAGACGTGCATCTGACAAATGACTGTGTTAATTGTGGAAACCTTTAAAATAGAGAAACAGGGTTAGTAAGTTAGTTCGAAGTGATCCACTGTTGTAATGATTCAGCCATTACCACTATCCTAAAGCAACATGTCCATCTATGATGTAATTAAAGCTCGGTTTGGAAACCGTTTCTAACCACTTTATGAAATATTTAGCATTTTGGGTGGTCCCATGAGGTTCATGTTTATATCAAACATCTGCTCCATGTCTCAGTGATCAACAAACCACAGATCAGAGTACTTTGGCAGTCTTGGGTCACTTCTGCCTATTCTGTCTGTGGAGGCCTTAGAGCTCCTCAAGGATGAATCACGGCAGCCGCACATTTTCCCTGAGATGCCCATTATCCTCTGTTACCATGGAGACCAGAATTCCGTTTGCAGCTCGCAGATGTAGCACGTTTGTGACCATAATTCTGGAGTTGTCACGTCTTGGCAGTAATAGCATGGGAACATGTTAGTGTGCAATCTCCAAAGTGGCGGTCTGAGCGCGAGGCGGCTTTCACTCACTGCTGCCTCTCAAAGTGCTGTTTAAAGAAAAGCATGAAACTTCTGATTGAAGGTTCCGTTGGAGACGTCGACTCTTCATCATATCGGCCCCCAACGATGAGGAGTGGTCCTACCAGCAGCAGCTCTACGCTCTGTCCAGCCAGGCCTGCAATCTCGGTGAGTCCACTCAATCTCGGCAATGATATCAGGTATTACACACTGGACATCCTCATTGGAAATAAATACATGGTCAAAGGTTGCAATTTTTCAATGACCATAACGACAGTGGTGTCAAAATGTCAGAATACAGTTTGAATAAAAACTTTTTGTCTGAGAACTTTGCATATTTGAAAATTGTATTGAATTTGATATGGTCTGTATATCAACTTTATTTTTAAATCATATCAATAAATCCAATTATTAACTTATTATTTTATAACAAAAACATTCATTAATAAACTCATCAAAGGCAATCATTTGTTGGTCTTATGCTTGTGAGTGGAGTCTGTTTCTCTTGGCTGCCCTACACCGCTGCTGCTGACTGAGCTATAGACGTGAGACGCTTGATCCCATTATTCAGCACTTGGATTTGAACAAGTACGGCCTGAGCTTTTAAGTGTTTAATGTGGACTTTCTCACTTCAGAAGAAACGGCTTGTTGGATGGATTTGTAGGACCACCAAGTTCTCAGTAAGCTTTACTTTGAAACCTGCACTATGGCGGTTTGAATAATAAACACTGGAATGAACTCGGGTGAAAATAGCAGCACAAGTGGATAGGCAACAGGGAGTCAGCACATTTCAGTCTTCCCAAGAAAGTCTTAGAAAGTCTTAAAAAGTCCTTTACTTACGGTGATTAGGAATGTCAAGTGAAATGTGTGACATTTTAAAGTTAATAACGCGATAGACAGCATTAATATAATGTAATAGTAGTATAAAAGAGACATTAGTGGTCAGTTTAAAAGTATGGTTCTCAACAGGTGAAGCCGCAGAACCCACAACCCAAATACAAAGTTAAAATATGTTATAGTCCACTATGTCAAAATGCTGCGTTTCCTCAGTGAGTTTTGCCTATTTAAGCACTGACCATAAAGGTAACTATTAAAAACGGTAAAAGATCAGTCATTTCTGGCAAAAGTGACCAATCAGGAACCACATACAAATGCCCCCACAACCATCCACGCTCACACAAACAAACCTGAATGTAATTGTGTTGTATTGTGTTTACAATATATCATTCATATCTCGATGATCGTACTGTGCTAATCCCAGGTTTGAGGCACATCGCCATCCTGAAGCTGACTGGCACAGAGGCTGCGGACATGGGTGGAGTTCTGGAGCTCTATCCTATCAATGGTAAGGAGAACTTCCTCGTATAGGTCTATGTATGTGAGTGCAGGTGAGGCATGTCTATGGTAAACACAGACCTGCTTAGTCAAACATAGCACCTTTATTTCTGCACACACTGACTTCTTTTACTCAGACTTTGCCTCCTAGCTCATGTGCAGAAGTTCAACTTTAAAACTGCTTAACATGTCCACAACTACAAGCATACAGAGGCATAATTAACACAACAACAAAGCCAGTTTTTGTCTTTGTAATATATGTTGCATAAAATACATAACAAACATACTTTATGTACTGTATTGAAATGTCTCTAAAGATTGTGCCTTTTGCCCAGAGAATAGGGTTGTAGCCTATATGGGCTTGGAAGATCCGATTTACAAGAAAAAAATGTTTTATCTAAAATACAGCTATATATATTAACATATATTCATATATGACTCTAGCTCAGGATTCATATGATGTAATGTAAATGTCATGTTTTTATATAGAGAAGCATTAACTGTATTTCTCCCTTTTATCAGGCACGGCCACAGTAGAACGAGAGAGCCTGTCTGGCACTCTGGTGAAAGACATGAGGAACTACTTCCAGATCAGCCCTGAGTACTTCTCTATGCTGCTGGTAGGCAAGGATGGCAATGTAAAGTCCTGGTACCCCTCGCCCATGTGGTCCATGGCCATCATCTATGACCTGGTGGACTCTATGCAGCTGCGGAGACAGGAGATGGCCATTCAACAGTCACTGGGTATGCGCTGCCCCGAGGACGAGTACGGAGGATATGGATATCATCAGCATGGATACGAACATGGATACCAGGACGGATACCACCAGGGCTATGGATACAAATAGACTTTCTCTTATGTACACAAGACAAGATGAAATGAACTTTATTGATCTTACAGTGAAAATTACTTTTGAAGCCTGCAGTCTTTTATTATATGTATTCAGTCTTTCTGGATGGTTCATGGTTTTGTAGCACTTATTGGAAGCCTAAAAATGTAGCTTTCACCCACAGTTATGATGCAGGTTTTATTTACTATCATTCTCTTTGTACTGAGTGTACCAAGTCGTACTTTCAGTGAAACATGATTGTAGATACGGAGCATGAGTATGTAGTAAAACGCAAAGATAGCTGATACGCTCAAAGTGCAGATGAGTCTGTATACTTCTATCTAAAGGCTTTTTACATTTGTTTCACTTTGGTAGATGTCTTTGCTTTGTAGTCTTCTATTTAAACATTGTACAATATGTGTCTATGTTATCAGTGTACGATAAACAGTGTTACTCTTATTCTTTGGTTTACAACTCCCCCTTGTGGCCGATAAAACATGGCATCTTTAAAATGGTCCAAAAACATTCAGAAAATGTCTTTAAAGTTCAAATAGCAGCAGTTTATTGTTTTGTTTATAGATGCATCCATAACATAAACTGTTTTTATGTAACATTACCACATTGAACCAATGGCACGAAACAAAGTATAAGACATACATCCCTGTATTTATTTTACATCGTTATACTTGCATCACATACTTCAGACCTCACGTGGCTATTGTGCTTTTGAAAGTTAAGAAATTCTTATCTGAATGTTTGCAAGCTGCTGTACACTCATTACATTCATTAATGGCATTGTACTGTAGCAAAGACAGGCACAATAAAAATAATAATAAACACAAACAGAAGTGCAAAAATGTCACTGATATTCACCCATGATTCCTAAATGGTCCCTGTAGTTCTTCTTGCCACCGCTTTGGAGAAATGAACGGAGCTACAAGGAGTCATCTTCTGTTTCACTGTCTGTATTGGGCTTAGCCAACAGCTCCAGCTCCTCACCATCCTGTGAAAATAATGGAAAGCAAACACACAAAGTCACCTTCTTTCAACATCTGACTGGCTTGATCTAATAACCTTGTTAGGTTTTGAAGTAGAAAATCAATGAGTGCTTTGCAAATAAAAGAAACTCAATTAGAAGAAAAGTGATAATAACATTTAGTGCACAAAGGACATGGTGTGTTGCAGTCAGCAGTGAAAGCTATGATTAAATGCCAAGATTGTGGCTCTCTACACAGCTATTTAACTTTAAGAATGTGTGTCTTGCTTGTTGGACCAGATGCAGCCCTCACTCCCCAGGAGCATATCACCACTTCAGAGTTGTAACCATTTGGCCATGGTACAAATCACACAAAATCTTAATCTGCTTGTCCATTGCTTTCGCTTCTACACATGAGGACGAATGCACACTTGTTGCCATATACTGCATACATTACAGAATCACAGTCAGTGTTTAAAACATCGAACTTAGTCTTTTTCCTTACCCCTCTAGACCTCTCGTACACCTCTCCATTGATGACCCGGAGCTTTTCCTGTTGCAGAGTGTAATCAAGGTCTTTGGGTCGGCTGGCATTGTAGATAAATATTGCCAGGAGAACCATAGGAGCCTGAAGGAAAAAGTCTACTGAAGGACGGAAATCAAACAGGAACAGGGAGAGTGCCGTAACCAGGACAGTAGTGATCTGTCCCGTCAGGACGTGGAACATGTTGTCCCTGAACTTCAGGATGAAGGCCACAGATAAACCAAGGGCAGCTAAAAATGGGAAAAATAGACACAGACAATAAGTAAAGTGTGCATTCTATACTGTATTTACTTTGTAATAAGTTTAGGCACCTATGACTTTTGGGTGCCCAAACTCTTCATGCCACTCTGACTTAGACTTTATCATTTAGCAAACATTTTGAAATAAAAACATGTATTGTTACTGACCAGTGACCAGCACCAGGCCCAAGGAGAAGGCGTTGTGTCCATAAAGGAGGCCGCAGTGTATGGTTATTCCTCGCACCTCGCTGCTAAGGCCAAGTGTTAAACCATTAAAAATCAGCCCAAATACATATCTACAATAGAGACAGATGACAGTAATGAGTGGAAGTGAATATTAAAAAAAATGTATTCAAAGTGCTATTATCCTACAGTTTACTGTTCTGTATAAAGATGCTCTCAGTGAGCTGGTCCCCTTCCTTCAGGATCTTTTCATTATAGATGTTGGCCATGGCAGAGATGAAGCATTGAAGAATAAGCAAGACATGACCCACTCCAAAAGTTCGAAGCTTCTCTACGATTTTGTTCCTCCACTCCTGAGCAGGCAGCACAGACGCCCACGATTCGCTGGCACTGATTGAGAAGATGGTGAAAATAATTGTGACACAATAGTGTGTCCCACAGTCTTTTTGGGTAGTAGCCACATTGCACCTTTAAAAGTCAGCGTATATTATTCCACTGCAATAATACAGATATGAACAACGTATTTCATATATTCAATGAAGGTTCTTGAGTCATCTTCTGTAGTTGCAGATTAGATGCTCACAACGATCAGGATGAATCTTGGACCATTCCTCTTTACAAAACTGCTGCAGTTCAGTGAGATTCATGGGTGTACTCACTTATTCCACGCTCTCCTGTGAATCTTTACATGTTATGGCCAATAAAAATATGATAAAATGTAAAAGTTTGGGTGGTATTAGTTAAAGCACACACTGTTTATTCATTCTCATGGTTTTAATAAAGATCAGACCACATTGTATGACCAATTTAGGCAGAAATGCAACAAATTCCAAACGGTGTACTGAGCTTAAACTTTAGTGTCGCTGATGAAGCCTTTAGGATGAGAGGTGAAACATTCTACACTTCAACTGCAGAGTACAGAAGATGACTAAAGAACCTTCATCGAAGATGGACAACTCCTGTACGACTGAGAGCCTACATTGACATATCATATCTAAAAAAATGTTTGTTTGTTTAGAAACCGTGTTTTACAAGAGTTAGTCGCTGCTCTGAAGTAGAAGCATATGACCTGGTATATTCTGCAACACATTTACCTGCTGTTCTTCATTTGCTCCAGAAGCTGCGTGTAGAGGACACAGGAGTTGGAAGGAGTGGAGAGGGGGTTTGCGTGGATCCCACCAGGCATTGACATGGGATGGTTACTCCCAGAGCCCATTGTCAGGGAAACGATGGCCAGAAACAAGATGACTAAAGATGCCCACTGGACCCAGGACAATCGTCGCCTTAAAGAATAAATAAATAAATACAATCTATTGTATACATAACACTAGTGTATATAACACTGCAGATAAATGTTAATATTTCCATGCCATGCTTTATAAAGGGAAGGGCTCCTCACTTCAAAACAATTCTAAACAGAACAGCTGTGGTCAGGATTACAAAGTTGGAGAACAACACTGCCATGGCCTAAAAAGAAAGACAAACCACCTTTACCATATTTCAACAATGAATGCAATGCAATGAAAAATCACATTATCAAAGCTTAACTCACAGGCTGAAGGAATGTCATCACATAAAAGATGATGATGTTGTCAAGAAAATACAGAAATGCAGGTATGGCCCACTTAAGGGAAACTAGAAGAGAAGAAGTTGAGGAAAAACCTAGGTCTCTGCATGATCGCCCCTCTGAAACAACAAAAGCATTTGTCAATAAATAAAACTACACATCAAATGGCTGTGCACTGAAGTGTACTGTACCCCGGACTATGACCCTAACAGACATGATGAGGCAGAAGACCAGCTTGAATGCTTCAGCGAGGAGATTAACCGAGGCAGGGTGGAAGTCATATTTGTTCTCTGTCATGAAGCAATACATTAGTATATCGAGACTGACAAGTGCATTTTTGGTTTTGTAAATTTCTCACCAGCATTAGCGGAGAACTTGAGCAGCAGAATGCGACTTGTACCTAGAGTCACAAATCCGAGGCCCAGAGCCAGAGTGTAGGCTGAGGAGCGTGAGCAAAGCTTCTTGCAACAGCCCATAGCTCACCCTGTACATACACAATGCAATAAGAAAATAAATTAATAAACACATATCATTTTAGATAAATGAATAACGATAATGAAGATGATAATGGTAATGATAATAATAATAATGATGACAATAATAATAATAATTAAGAAAAAGATAAAAACAGTAACAAAATACAGAAAGACATAGAGAGAAATTGAGAAGAAAACCCCTTATATCTTCTACTCTCTAGGACAGACAACAATGCAGTTAGGCAGTCAGTCAGTGATCACCATTGTTGATGTCCACATCCTTTAAAATCACACGCCCCGTAAATAGGACAACACTCAACTAGAAATAATTGTATTTGAATAATTCAGCAGGTGATAGGAAGGGCAGAAGGACCATAATGCAAAGTTAGCCCATTTATATCTCTATATACCATCTGGTTCAACACACAGCTGATGGTCTGTTTTCATAAAAAATAGTCGTAGCCGACGATCAAAATTGATACATTGTCCAGATAAAACGATCGGAACTCATACCTTTTACTCTGTCCGTCCCACAGACATAAGTGAAGTCAGAATAAAGTCTAAATTGGTGATTTTAGTGAGTGCTCAGCTGACATACAGGGAGCAACAACCCGCTGATGCACTTCCTGGTAACTCTGCGCATGCGCACGGAACAGACAACAACTGACTGAAGCGGTACATCTATTTGACGAATAATAAATAATTACATTTGTCTACAGCTAACTAGCTGAGTTTGTTTTTGATTTGTTAAACGAATCGCTAAAGTTGATATCACTGAGATTTGATTATTCCTGTTGCTTGCTTGGGGAAATCACTTGGAGCTTGACCGAAATTTACTCAGTGGTGGAAAGTAACAAAGTAAAAAGTATAGAAATAAGTAAAACTTACTTTTACTTCCCTAAATTTAGAGCCTGTATCTGTACTTTTATTTCTACTTCACTACATTTTTAAATTGGGTTAAAAATAAAAGTATTTTATTTTCAAAGTGACCTCTCTACGATGAACTGGTTTAATCCCAGTTTAGGCTTGGTTTAGTGGATCTGGTTTAGGTCTGGTTTAGTTCCTGTTTTTGACCTGGTTTAGTTCCTGTTTTTGACCTGGTTTAGTTCCTGTTTTTGACCTGAGTTAGGTGAGTTAGTGGTTTACTCATTTAGACCTGGTTTGATTAAAATTATTAAAAAAAATTCTGCACATAAAACTCTTAAATACTTTTACTTTTTACTTATAAAGTACATTTTACAATGCACACTTATACTGACTTAAGTGAGAACATTGAGTGCTTCTTCCACCACTGAATTGACCGATTCTTATAATAAACTTAAAGATTTTGAAGATATTGTTGTTGGTGTTTTTCTTTCTTTCTTTCTTTCTTTCTTTCTTTCTTTCTTTCCTGTCAAACTTAATTTCCCACTTACTCTACTACAGCCAACACTTCCCCCAAAACTGATTATGATAAGTGAGTGCAGTTTACATAGGCTATAATTTATACCTAGAGCAATTGTATTGAAAACAGGTACTGAAAATATACTTTCAAATTCAATTCAAATTCAAATTCAAATTATATATTCAAATATACTTTTCTTTTGATACCAAATTTTGAAGCCTTTGGGCTCAGAGACGGCTCTTACTCTTACTTAGTTGTTGTTTCCGCTCAAATAAATGATACAAATGTAAACAAAATAGTCTTTATGTGATAGATTAACATTATTGTTCTGTTTTATGGTTATAGATGACAAATATTTTGCATCGGTATCGTAAGCCAAATATCGTTAAAGTACTGGTATCAAAAGAATTGAACTGTACCAAGCCCTATTTCTATACCTAATGTGGTTTACTTTGCGTAACAGTTATTATTCACTATATAGAAAAACACATCACATGTTTTTTACCTTTAAAATGTCACCACATTCCCTTTACTCTTTTACTTTTTTCTTTTTATTGCATTCAAACGTCATCTTCTCCTTTCTCTGAGTTTTTCCATCTCATTCTCGTTGTAGTTTATACCTACATGATCCTAAAGGCAGTACAGCGCAGTAACACCCACACCTCTAGGTAGACTGTGACTCAGAGTGAAACACACACGCTTTCAATTAAAAGACCCTACAACCCATGGAGCAACCGGGGGAAAATAAACCGGGACACAGTTCATTGGCCCGGGACATAATGTTTACAATGCGCATGTGTCAGTGACAGATAAAGAGCACCCAGCAGACCTCAGTCACAGAACATATTTTTGGGAACTTCAAGAACTGAGGCTGGAGGACTGGTTTACAACATGAGGCTGTGTGGACATCGATGTATCCAACTGCTGGCCCTAACCACTATATTCTGTGTTGAAGCAGAGCAACATGGGCTCAAGGAGAGACGCTACTACATTGCTGCTGAAGAAGTCGATTGGAATTATTCCGGCACTAAAGGGTAGGTTTTCTTTTATATAAATCATTTTAATATCATGCTTTAGTTGCATTTTATTTTCCCTCTATACCCTGTTCACCCTATTGTGTATGTAACATTTTCTGATTCTTCTCTGACTCAAAAGATTTTATTAATTTCAGCTGGATGATGTGTCTCCATGATCATTCTGTTAATCATATTCTGTATTTTCCCACTTTCATTACTCAGGTTTGGTCAGACGTATAAAAAAGTGGTCTTTCGGGAATATGAGGAAGGCTTCAGACGGGCCAAGGCGCATCCCCCCTGGTTAGGTAATGCACATACTAGCTTTAATTAAAATTGCTTTAATTAAAATAAACATCCTCTCACGCTATTGAAATATAAAGACCAATGTTCTACGCTCTTTAATAAAGGCTTATTTGCTTGAAAGCACACATTGCATGATCTTAAATTGAAAGATTGAAACCAGGTTGTAGCTTGAAAACTTAGGATATCAAGAAATGTTGTTGGATGATTCACAGTTTATCAAATGTGTTTTGTTTCATGATGTGTATAGATGCAAAATAAGATTCACAATCCAGAAAGTCCTGTGCTGTTCCAAAGCTCTGATAATGGGACATAAACACTTGAATGCAGATTTAGGTAAGAAAAAAAAGCCAATAAATCAAGCAGAGGATTTTAGAGAAGAAACACAAAAACACCCTAGTTATGTAAATAAATGTTTTCTGTGTGTGTAATGTTTCTATAAATATGGTTGCTATTCAGACCATATTAACATTTCCTGCTGTACTACTGCACTCTAACTAAAACATCCTCTCGTTGAAGCACAAAAGCAAAAACATCACAAACCACAAAACTGAGTCAGAGTGAACTGACATCACTTTTCCCCGTGTATCATCTTTTGACGTCTGTAAACAAGTCTGTAATTGTCTGTGTCCAGGTTTAATGGGGCCCACCCTTAGGGCCGAGGAAGGGGAGACACTCGTCGTCACTTTCAAGAATATGGCAAAAGGAGAATACAGCCTCCACCCACACGGGATCGCTTACGGAAAGCAGTCAGAAGGTGGGTGTCCAGATGATGTACAACCGTGGATAGAATGAGTCCCAATCATGTTTCACTGTGGGTGAAGCAACTAAACAAATAAAGTTGTTTGTCTTTTTCTAAAATATTAACCAGAAAAGTCAGAGTGAAGTCCAACAAGAACTTTCGTGAATCACAGTGTGCTTCACAGTGTCAGTAATGTAGGAAATTAAGGACAGTAAAAGGAAATTGAAACTTATTAGAATGTAATTTAAAACCCACAGCGCAGGGTTAAAAAAACATTTACAGGAAAGACAAAGTGGATTAGAAATCTGCAAGTTTGTCTAACTGCAAAACTTCACAAATTACAAAATTCTTATCTGTAAAGTAGCCAATTTCAATTAACATTATTAACGTAAGGAGTGAACCAACGCAGCACTAAAGCAAGTCTAAATGAGGATAGACTCCAAAATAGGCCAAACCAGCTGAGGAAATGGTGTTAGGGAGGGTCTCTGCCGTAAAACTTGAGGGAAAATGAATACACTTTACTATTTTACAAGTTGACAACACTAACTCTTTGTTTGTTTGTTTGTTTCAGGAGCTTACTACTTTGACAACACTTCACAAAAAGAGAAACGGGATGATATAGTTAGGCCTAATGGAGAGCATGTGTACCACTGGGAGGTGACGTCAGAGGTCTCCCCGCAGAAGAACGACCCGTCTTGCCTCACATACTCCTACATCTCCCACAGGAATGTCGTGGAGGACTACAACTCTGGACTGATCGGGGCTCTGCTCGTCTGTAAACCTAGTAAGACTGTAAAGTGAAACACGATGAGGTAAGAGGGTGGCTTTGTTACTACATTTGTTGTTTCTGTAGGAACCCTGGATGCATCGGGGCAGCAAATCGCCATCCATCACGAGCTGGTTTTCTTGTTTGGAGTTTTCGATGAAAAAGAGAGCAAATATGTGCCCAAGGAGTACGCAGCTGACGACCACGTCAAACACACAATAAATGGATACTCACATGGAACATTGCCCAGTAAGTTGAGTTAATTTATCTTAATATTCCTGAAATATTGTAAAGGATTGTAAGGCACATGAGACACTTGCAGGCACCACTGTGCTCCTGACAGTCCATTTTACTACAAATGCACTTTTTTTTGGTTTGCTTTTCCAGATGTAAGCATTTGTGCCCACACCGCTGTCAGCCTCCATCTTCTGGGCATGAGCTCAGAGCCGGAGGTGTTTTCAGTGCACATGAATGGACAGGTGCTGCTGCAGGACGGTCACAAAGTCTCCTCAGTCGGTCTCATCAGTGGATCCTCTGCTACAGCCAGCATGGTCGCAGTCCACCCAGGACGCTGGCTCCTGTCCTCACACACCATCAAGCACATGGAAGGTACGTGTTTGCAAGGGGATGTGACAGTGATGTGACCTGCATGCCCAAATCAGATCTCTTGAATGTCTCATTAAGAGATCTCAATTGTGGAAAGAGCTGGATTGGATTTGTATGCCCTTTTACTCAGAGGTAACCGAATGAACACAAGAAACAGCACGACTTACTAAAAGTTATTTCGCATATAAGTTGCATTCACGTATCTTTATTATTGGCACAAAGTTATGTTTACATTCACACATTTCCAAAGAGTATTAAACTGAAAAATCAAAACTAAGGGCTTGATGCAGAACCACAAAACTCATCCTTTGAGCCACTATAAATCTGATCACCTCGTCTTCTCCAGTTGGTTTGCATGGGTTTGTCCATGTGAAGAAATGTGAAGGTTTTGATGCGCCTAAGAGGATGCTGACTCTTGCCCAAAAACGAGAGAGTCGAGAGTGGACTTATTACATTGCTGCTGAAGAAATCATTTGGGACTATGCGCCTAACATGCCCGAACACACAGATGAGTAGGTTTAACCCTGATAAGTAATTGTTGTCATTGTCATTACTATGAGCTGCTGTTGTGACAAATTGTGACGGCACATTTTGTTTCCCCAAAAGGGATTTCAAATCTCAGTATCTGA
The DNA here is from genome assembly GCF_951799975.1 of Gobius niger. Taxonomy (NCBI): domain Eukaryota; kingdom Metazoa; phylum Chordata; class Actinopteri; order Gobiiformes; family Gobiidae; genus Gobius; species Gobius niger. The sequence goes on from NC_136860.1 coordinate 22,622,784, forward strand.
AAAATTCAGCAGTGCGCATTGGTCAGAAGTACAAGAAGGCTGTATTCACCTTGTATAAAAATGAGTCCTTCACCGAGATGTCGGAAACAAAGCAACGGAGAAATGAACTTGGAATTTTGGGGCCGGTCATAAGAGCTCAAATCAGAGATGTCATCAAGGTAGGTGTTGCATATTCTATAGCATGCCTGCGTTATGCTTTGCCTGTAGCACATACTCACATTTCTTTGCTGAATCCATTGTTTTGTTTCAATTATTTTCATATTATTGTCTTTGTATGTTAGATTGTCTTTAAAAATATGGCGTCAAGACCTTACAGCATCTACCCACATGGCCTCACAATAGAAAAATCACAAGAAGGAGTCAACTATCCAGCTGGAGGTAAATCGCTATTTGAGAACTGCACGCGCCGCATTGTTATTTAGATGTTGACGAGTTGACCTTTGTGACAAGGTAACCAGTTCCATGGAGTGCAGCCAGGAGAGACGCACACGTATTTGTGGCATGTGGTTGAGCAGGACGAGCCTTTGGATGCAGACTCCCGATGTCTGACCCGGATGTACCACAGTGCAGTAGACACTCCTCGGGACATCGCATCAGGACTCATTGGGCCCATTCTCATCTGCAAAAGTCAGTCGCTCAATGTCAGGAATGTACAGGTAATACCTTATTATTATTCAAACCCACTGGTGGCTTTGAATAGCAGTTTGCTGAGTGGCTTCCCTCATTCTCGCGTTGGTCTCAAATGCATCACAGACAATAGGTGTTTTTGTGTTGTGATGAAATGTAGACAGCCTGCATCTGTTTTTAATTTGTTTTCTTGCACAATCATTGAGAAATGTTATGATTATTTGTCTTCCTAGCTCAAAGCAGACAAGGAGCAGCATGCTGTTTTTTCCGTGTTTGATGAGAACAAAAGCTGGTACCTGCAAGAGAACATCAACAAAAACTGTGACCGGTCCCAAGTCAATACAGCCGACCCTGAATTCTACAAGTCTAACGTCATGCACAGTGAGGGGCTTCAGAGACATTTGAATCTGATAATGTTTTCAACCCAACGCAAAGCTGACGAATTTTGCATTTTTTGTTGTTGCAGCCATCAATGGGTACACATTTGAGAGTGGGACAGAATTGGGTTTTTGCAATGGCGAAGTTGCTACATGGCACGTGTCGAGCATTGGATCTCAAGATTTCATTCAGACAGCTACATTTTATGGGCATCCTTTTGAGCTGAACGAGAGGACCGAGGACATGCTGAGTCTTTACCCCATGACTGGAGAAACCATCACTATGAAGATGGACAACATTGGTGAGATGCTTGTGTCCTAGTGAAACATCAAAGTGACCCACACTCAGCTGAACACCTCCATCTTAAAGCAGTACTAAGTAACTTGTTTACCTTAATAAATCCAGTCCCTCTGGGGGTAATACAAGTGTACACCGGGTAGGAGTCACTAATACACACTAATGGAGTCACGAAGAAGAAGCTAACAGGCTAACGGGCAAAGCTAACTGCGGGCTAGCGCCACTTAAAGCTAAGTTTGAGCGAATAAAATTATCTCCATTGTGTAATTGGATGTACAATATCCCTCTATCCCTTTGTCTTTTTCTGTCAGCATAGCATTTACTCTCACAGACAATTAATAAGTAAAAAATCGCAACTTGCTTCAACACCTGCAGTGGCGCTTATGGCCTCTAGGGGCACGTGTTACTTAGTACTGCTTTAAAGCCACTTGTCACACCTTTGATAACTATAAGGTCATAACGTAAAGTAAAATAGTTAATATTAATGGATATTTGACCTTGTAGTGACCCAGTGGCTGTGTGAGTGGTCAGCATAGCACCTTTACTTTCCATCACAGTGGTCTCTAAGACACTCCAGAATCAATTGTTTGGAAGGTTTTCACGGCTGAACGATCCTCTCACCAGAAAACCTACAAAACAAGTGATCCTGGAGCTTTGTAGAGACCACTGTGATCAAATGGAAATGCGCTATGCTGACCACTCACACAGCCACTGGGTCACTACAAGGTAAAAATACGCACAAATATCAACTTTTTTTCCTGCATAAAAAGTTAATAATGCACCTTAAAGCAAAGGAGAAGAGATGGTTTGAGAGAGTAAGAGAGTAAGAGAGACTTTTTAGAGACTCCTTAAAGCAAAGGAGAAGAGATGGTTTGAGAGAGTAAGAGAGTAAGAGAGACTTTATTCGCACAAAACAAGGAAAGAGGCCTTCCTTGAATGGATTTAATGGGTTGAACCCCCGTTAAGAACACTGAGCATTTTGATAAGTGATAGCAGGTCAGAAACAGCTGGGGTCATGCCTGAATTCGAATAAGCCTGACTTGTGAGTGGGAAAACGCCTCTGATGATAATGATAAAACATGCACAACTCAAACAACCAAATCCAGCTTTACCACAAACTTTGGTAAGTTTACATTAAAGTAAAATGGTCTCAAATAGTCGCAAGAAGGGTTTCTATCCTCTTGCTGTGGGACATTCTGTATCTCTTTAATTGTCCTCCACAAGTTCATTGGCTTCTCTTCTTTAACATACTGGACATACTTTCATCTGGTTTGGGACGGGCTTCAGACACCACAACCTCTAACTTAATTTTTCTTATTCCGCCCTCTAGGCGTATGGCTCCTTGCATCCCTTAGCACCCATGAAACTGCCAAAGGGGTGCGCGTCAAATTCAAGGATGTCGAGTGCTTTCGAGACCACCAATACGAGTACGACGACGAAGAGGAATTTACAAACGAGTGGAACGTGTGGAGACCTGCCAGTTTGGATGAGATTGAAAAGCAGGACGCTGCAAAAGAGAAGGAAAAAGAGGAGAAGGCAAAGGAAAAAGCGAAAAATACAGAGACAGATTATTTGACGGACTTGTTCGCAGAAGAGTGGGGTCTGTCTGTGAGGTCTCTGAAGAACCAGTCCTCTGATGTGGAACAACTGGATTTGTCTTTTCTGGACGATGACACTGTGGACGTGCCAAATACGAATACATCAAAGAAAATCGCCTTGAATACAACTGAGGCGGTGGAGGCTAATGTAACAATGACAAATGTAAATGGACATCTGAACAAATCACATAACAGCACCTTCGGTTACACGCCAAATGGGAACAACAGTCTGGATAGTCAATACCATGTAACGGAGAAAAATGAATCCACAATCTTTGAAAACGATACGAGAGAGTTGATCCCTGCAAATGGCAAAGACAACAGTGAGGTCTCTTTTGATGTGCTGAAATTGTACATTGTAAACTTGACTTCTACACGTGAATTTGTGACTGATAGTACTGAGGAAATTCTCACTCGAGGGGACGTGTTCTCCTACGATGTGCCGCAAAATGTACCTGATGACTTCCAGACTGACAATGCAAGTGACAATAATGTGAATGATGCATCTTATAAGCCTCAAAAGACAGAAAACAATACAACAACAGACAGCAGAAACTCTTTGAATGGGACAAGCAACACGTCAGGTTTTTTCAACTCCACTAGGGGGCATCAGTTAAATTTGACTAAAAATGGTACTGCTTCTGAATTGCTAGAAAATACACCGGATAGTACAACAAATCCAAATCCAACAGAGTCAGTGGAAAAATCTAACAATTTCAACAAAGTAGAAAATGTATTGGTTTTCAATTCATCTGCCAGTTTGAGGAATAACTCTCATAGAGCAGTGAAAAATGTAACAAAACTGGATTTCTCACTTGATGCCGACAGTTTATTGAATAGCTCTGCCTTATCGCAAATCGTAATGGAAGAACGTCTTAAATCTGTTCATCAAGAGACAACTTTAACCAATACTGACTTAAAACCAGGGCTAAATCCAACTATAGAGAATACTTCTACCTTTGAGGATTCATCAAATCAAAGTTTTTTGAATATCTTTTTGAACCTTATTACTGATTTTATGGAAACGTCAAAGGACAACGTAACTCTCTTGAATTCCTCTGAGGTTGGAACTGATTTAGCCACTGCATCAAACTCTGATTCAACAGACAATACACATTTCTCAAAAGTTCAAAGTGGGGATATTTCTAAATCAAATGCATCTGCAGAGGTAAATTTAAAAAATACTGAGACAAATGAAGATTTGAACCGTACAATCATACAAGAGGCAACGAAATCACCTTCTAGTGTTTCTTATATTGTAGGTAGCTCTGAGGAACTCGGTGCCTCTGTCAGCAGTGAAGAAGTAGTTATTTACCTCCAAGAAAACACAGCAGAAGCCATCAAAACCAAAACGATTAAAAACCCTGCTCAAAACTGGACTTACGATGCAACACATGAAACCGTGGCGATGCAAGTCCCTGATCACATTGTCAAATACATCAGCAAACCGGTGCCCACGAGAAAGCCACTTAAGAAGGTGACGCTGCGATATAGGCCGCCTAAAGGGCAAGGCTTGAAGACCAAAAAGAGGAAAGAATACCTGCCTCAAGCCAGAAGCGGGTTACCCTTCTCGCCCAGAGGATTCAAACCTGGGATGACCCCGCGGGGGTCCAGACCGATCACACCCACATTAGTGTCCGACGAAGAGGATCTGATCAATAACCCCATAGTGATAGGCGTCCCAAGACCAGACTTCAAAGACTACGAACTGTACATACCTGGGGACGAACCGGATCACTTGGATTTGGATGCACCACAGACAGTGAAATTAGAGGAGTATGAGTATGTGTCCTACAAAGATCCTTATAGCAGCAATGAAGATTTGAAACATTTTAGTCACAACGATGTCACAAAATATCAGTTAAAGTTTGGGGACAAAGACACTAAGATATACTTCATCGCAGCAGAAGAGGTGGACTGGGACTACGCTGGCTATGGGCGCCGGTAAGCACTACAGTTTACATATTTGATCTTTTATGTTAATGTTTTTTGTTAATAATAATGCATCGGTTTTATATAGAGCTTTTCTGGACACTCAAAGACGTTTTTCATTGCATTATTCATTCACTTCATACTTGGTGGTGGTAAGCTACTGTTGTAGCCACAGCTGCCCTGGAGTAGATTGACGGAAGCATGGCAACCACTCTGCGCCATCGGCCCCTCCAACCACCACCAACTACTCACTCACTCACTCCATTCACTAGGCTTTCTGGTGTTCCCAAACGGTCTCCCATCCAAGTACCGACCAGGCCCTTCCCTGCTTAGCTTCCAAGGTCTGACGGGATATATATATATATATACTTGTGTAGCTACTAATACAGAATATATGTATTACAGTTTTAAAGTAACTTCCCCAACACTGCTCGTAATGGTCTTCTAAACACAGCTTTTTGGTACTAAAGTGATAGATAAATGCACTAAAAAGGATTTGTCAGACAGGTGCCGCCTCTTTCTATTAGTTGTGGTACATGATTTTATTCACAAACACGTTTTTCAAAGCATAAATATCAGTCCAATTGTAATTTAAATGTAAAAAGTATGTAGTTTATTGATCAAGTCTTAGATATTGGATGGTGTTATTAAAATTTGACAATCTTTTGAACGGCTCTTTGAAATGAACAGATCCCAAAGACTCGGCTCCCAGTAAAGAGCCATGAATCCCATCACATTATTAAATTGTTACTTTATAGATTATTTAAGATATCCTGCGGCATCTATATATATATATATATATATATATATATATATATATATATACATATATATATATATATATATTTTTAATATAGACAGTTTATACTATGTTTATACCTATGTTTTCATCTCCAGTAAATGGTGCTTTTGCTTTCTGTCATTGCAGAAGAGAAGACGGGTCACAAACAAACAACCGTGAGACAAAGTTTAAAAAGGTTGTTTTCCGAGAATATATCGACAGTACCTTCACAACGCCTCACATCCGAGGAGAGATCTTTGAGCATTTGGGAATTCTTGGGCCTCTTATCAAGGCAGAGGTTGGACAGACAATTATGGTGAGCCTAAAATGTTTTTAATTCCCACTGTTGGGACAAAAATGTGTTCTCTGTTTTTTGTTTTGTGTTAAAATGTGTTTTTTTAGGTGGTGTTTAAAAACAACGCGAGCCGGCCTTACTCTTTACATCCCAATGGGGTCACTTACACTAAACTGACGGAGGGGTTAAACTATGAAGATGGCTCTAAATACTGGTACAAGTATGACAATGAGGTCCAACCCGGCAAAACATTCACTTATTTGTGGACAATCACATCCACGGTTGGACCACTAGAGGGCGAGGCAGACTGCCGGACCTGGGCTTACTATTCGGGCGTTAATCCTGTAAGCATTTATATCACAATCACTTGAAGCATAATCATGGTCTGCAAGTGTTAGTTTTATTTTTGTTGTATTTTAGGAAAAGGACATCCAGTCTGGCCTGATTGGTCCTCTGCTGGTGTGCCGCGAAGGAACCCTAAATAAATCAGTGACAGATACAAGGGAATTCATGCTGCTTTTCATGACTTTTGACGAGTCTCAGAGTTGGTATTTTGAGGAAAATCTAGAGAAAATACAAAGAAAAACCAGAAGGAGGAGTTTGACCGCGGCCATGAAGGAAAACCTCCAGTTTCACAGTGAGTAACTTTAAAACAAACAATTTAAGGTGAATATTAGATCAATAAATGTTTTCTCAACATTCTCTTATTTCTAGCCATCAATGGCATTATTTACAGCCTCAAGGGCCTAAGAATGTACAGCAGTCAGTTAGTCCGCTGGCACCTAATCAACTTGGGCTCTCCAAACGACTTTCAGAGCGTGCATTTCCATGGACAAACTTTTTTTCACAAAAAGATCAAAAGTTATAGACAAGCCGTTTACCCTCTATTGCCAGGTAAGTTTTACAAACGGATAATTAAGTGGATTGTGTGTTTTTTTTTATTTGCTATTGCTGACCATTTCAGTTTATTTTAGGGATGTTTGCGACATTAGAGATGATACCATCCAAGCCCGGGCTATGGCAACTAGAGACTGAGATCGGGAACATCCAAAAAAAGGGCATGCAGACTCTCTTCCTGGTTTTGGATCATGGTAAAAACAGCAAGATTTTTGGATGAAAAATGTTTTATATTTACTTTTTTTCCCCCCCTTCTTTTTTCAGTTTGCTACCATCCACTTGGACTAGAGTCAGGCAGTGTGACAGACATTCAGATGACAGCCAAAAACTCAAGAGGTACTTAGCCTTTTTGAACGCTCACAAATTGTTATTATTATTTTTATTTATTATCATTTTATATTTGGTCATGTAAAATTATGCCTGATTATGTTTTTCAAAGGATACTGGGAACCACATCTCGCCAGACTTAACAATGCAGGAAAATACAACGCATGGAGCACAGACGAAAACAACAGTTGGATTCAGGTGTGAATTTATGAAGAAGTACTTCCAATGTATTTGCAATTTTGACCTCTGTGTGTCTCTCACAGGTTGACTTCCAGCGTCCAGTGGTGATCAGTCAGATAGCCACACAAGGGGCCAAACAGATGTTTTATTCGCAGTATGTCACCAGTTATGCCATTTCATACAGCAATGATCGACGGAAGTGGACCTTCTTTAAGGGCGACAGTAAGAGTTTCAGAAAGGTAGGCCCGAACTAAAATTCAATACAAATTCACACATAAGTCCAAAGTTTAATAGTGAATTACTTTGAATAGATTTTTCCCGGGAACCAAGAAGCCTATGAGACTAAGATTAACACCTTCTTCCCGGCGATAGTTGGCCGTTTCTTTCGGCTGCACCCCCTTGAATATTACGGCAGAGCCACAGTGCGCATGGAGTACTACGGCTGCGAGCTTGATGGTAAAACTTAAATGTCACAATGAAATGACAAGAATACACATATACATGGATATTATTACAAGTACTTGTGTTACGAACCACTTGTAACACATTCATTACACTGTATCTGGTGCTGTGCCCAAGGTTGCTCTGTGCCTTTGGGGATGGAGAGTAGACTGATAAAGGACCATCAAATAACTGCCAGCTCCACAGCCAGCAGCTGGTATGGCGGACCGTGGAAACCTTCTTTCGCGCGCCTCAACAAACAAGGAACCATAAACGCGTGGCAGGCTCGGGTAAGTTGGCTCAATAAAATAAAATAAAATAATATTGAGACGCACAATAACTCCATGTTTGTTTTCAGTCAAATGACCAGAGACAGTGGCTTCAAGTGGAGCTGCTTCAGATTAAAAAGATCACAGGCATCGTAACGCAGGGAGCCAAGTCTCTGGGCAAAGAGCAGTATGTGATCTCCTTTTCTGTGCAGTACAGCAACGACGGACTACACTGGACTGACTACACAGACCACGAGTCCATCACATCCAAGGTAGGCCACTCTCCAATGCTGTGATATTAAACCATGTGTAAATGTTTTACAACGTTTGTGTGTGTGTGTGTGTGTGTCTTTCTACAGACCTTCATAGGAAACACAAATAACAATGACCATGTGAGGAACTACATAGATCCACCCATTTTCTCTCGCTTCTTCCGAATCCTTCCCCAAAGTTGGAAGAACTCCATCACAATGAGGATTGAGCTGCTGGGCTGTGACTTTGAGTGACTGATTGATAAAGGATTAAGTGACTAACAATTATGAAAACAAACTGGTAATCATTGTGCATGTGTAGCTTAATTAAGTGAGTGCATTGGCGCTAAAAAATATTTTAAGGACTAACTTGTCAGCCAGACATGCGATAGGTGTAATAAATCTTAATTGCGCAATATGACGTGCTGCGTTAACATAGCTGTAGTCATTTAAGCGGACATTACATGTATAGCACTTCTTGGCCACATGCAAAACTCATCATGATGTAAAATAAGCTGCTGCAGGAGAAACTTTATGGCAGCATAAAGTACCTGCCAAGTTTGTTTTTCAAAAAAAGGAATGTATCTCTATTCAAGTTTCACATATTTTTACAAAAACAAAAGGCTATGAGTGTTTTGTTTTTCAAAATGTCAAATATTTGTAAATATGAAAGTATTATGTAATATATTTTCTCAATAAATATAATTCTGTTTTAGTCCCTGGCTAAAATGTCAATGAATACACATAGAAAGTGAGTGAAGTACCGGTATGTGGAAACTGATAGCTTCTCATGGTGTCTTGAAGGCGTCACTTTTAGCACCTAGGCCGATGCCAGAGTCACCGTAAAGCTGCACCTAAGGGTCCCAGAGTCAACAGACACGTGCAGCTGCAAACACATGGCATGCTTATCCGTTTGTTGATCATGTTGAACTAGGCAGTGGAGGTGTGAAAATCTCTGCGTGACTGGACTGCGCTCCACTGATCCGTGGAGATAAATGGACTCTGGGTGAGTTTTATTGGACATCGAGCCGCCAAACAGCTTTGGGACGACTGCACAGTGGCAGCTGAGGGCACCAACCAATAAAAGGAATCCACCTCATAATAATGGGTATAATTAGATAGAGGTAGCGTTATGGACAGCAGGCCTGAGTGACTGATGAGCCCAGCTACTTGAGTTATCACGTTAGACCACAAGGGGTCGCTCTGAGATTAATCTATTTGTCAACTTTTATCTCAAAAACCTTGCCTTGACAAGACAAAAAAAAGCAACACATTGGTTCTTCATATCATATCTATTTAGTCCTTGGATTTATCTGCCCTTAAGAATAGTACTTTCAAGTGTCAGCGAGTTTTCTTTGCACAACTGTACTTTTGTAGCTACTTTGGACACAGGATCTTTTTTTTTTCATGTTATTGTCAATCTAATGTATGGTGAATTCGGGGATTGGACTATGTGGCTTCCAGATTATTCTATTGTCCTATTATAATTTATAATATAGGCACTGTCTAAGAGCTCAAAATGCAGGCCTAAACTTCCCCTGTGTGAAATGAGAAGTATTATGTCACAGGCTGTCACCATCGGTCTGTCAGTGAGTCTACGACCTGCTTCTGACTGTCACGATCTGCCCGGTGACAAAGTCGGAAAGGCTCTGGGTCATCTCATTATAAATATCAACGCATTACAACTTCTGCCTGGCAAGTGACACACAGGTTGTTTACAAACACGCTTTTAAAGAGAAGGCGACGTCAGCGATGTGTAATTTCATCCAAGGGGGGGGGGGAGATTTTTATTGGTCACTTCCCCCCCCCCCCCTGGTCCTGGCCCTCTCCCCTGCTCCCGTCACCGCCCCCGCTGAGCCTAGAGGTCGTTAAAAGCGCCAGTGGTTACGCAGGAGGGTTAGTTCAAGCCTTCAAAGAGTGTGACGCGCTGACAGAACGCGCTCGGAATATATAAGTAAAGGGAGGTTTTAAGTGGACAAAGTGCATCACTGGAAACATGAAGTCTCCAAAGCTCACAACCCAAGGTAAGTTTCCTCCAAAGACTCGTGTTTTAAATAGAAGTCATTTTGTCATGTAGAACTTTACGCACGGACTGGAGCCACGTTTTTTTTTGTTTTTTTTTTTACATTTTATTTTTCATTTTTGCAGCTAAATTCGTCAACGAGGAGGATCTTGACGACGTCCTCGGCGAGTTTGACGCGGTCATCGAAGATTTTACGTCGCCGGTTGAGAAGCGTCACTTCAGGTACGAGGAGCACCTGAAGACCATGAAGCGGAGGAGCAGCGCGAGCGTCAGTGACAGCGGCATCAGTGACTCTGAAAGTAAGCGCGTGCACACACACAAAAACAAAAACAAAAATGTTGAAACGGCTTGTGTTTTTATGTGTTAGACAATAAGGGCGGTAATGAGGGAAATACGCGCCACATAAAGGCGCGGGACTCCTGTGTGTGTGTGTGTGCCGCTTATTTGTAATATCTATGTTGCCTACATTACAGTTAACATTTCACAAATTTAGACAAGGCAACATAGTCCGTAGGTTATAAACAGATGATGGTAATTTTAGTGACTTCACTATAGGAAGCCACCTCAGTGTCATATTGCTGTTGTAAACTTTCACGGCCTCCAGAACGGGGATTAGGCGCAACACGTTTAAGTGTGGCTCCCAACATGCCGATACTATTCTTACCAGTGGGTGTCCTTTACTTGAGCGTCTGCCTCATTTGCATATTCCCTCATTAGAGATCAAGAGCTGTGCTGACATGCAAAGTGGTGCGTGGAGATCAGCTTGGCATATACAGAGATGTATTTCAAATAAGATGGACCTGTGCCCTGGCTAGTTTCGCCAACTGTAGCTTTTTTTTTCCTTCTGAATTAATTGGAAGGATCTAAGGATGAGCATTTTGCAAGAGGGAAAATATTTGACAATGGTATTTACAGGACCAGACGAGTCAGTGTGAGAGAGAGAGAGAAAAAAAAGGAGGGAAAAAATAAAGGAAAGTGCGCTCATGAGCTACATTTAGACATACCGCAATGGAATTCAGACGCATAATGAAAATGCCATACCGTTTCATTCTTTTTTCAGCCTGAGACACCACTTTGAAGTTACATAATAACTCAGGGAGAGACTCTGACAATGTTTACCAATGCAGTGCTAAGGCCCACAGCAGGTCGTGTGTCCTCTTAAAACCGTGAGGTATGAGGATTGGCATTATTGGAAGTGGATGATTTGCCCGTGGGATCAGATTCCTGTGCGGGCCGTGTCCTCTCCATGGCAGTCCACTGAACAGGGGCTTGCCCAATGCGGTGACACTATTGTGCTGGTCTGTGATGGATGGACAGGCTGTGGCAGCTTAGTTGAAAGGGTCACTGCAAAGAAGGGGATGTATAGGACTTTGGATGGATACTTGAAGGCACAGGAAAACGGTTTCTTGCAGTTTGCTTGATTCTGTGTGGCAAGAGTCAGGAGGGGACTGTCTAGGTGATTGACATTTGAGTTAACGCTTGATATAGTTGCTTGCAAACTGTGTACTGCATAGTCAAAACCGGTTAAGTTATAAGACAGGTAACTTAAGTAGGCCCCCTTTCTGAAACCAGTCTATTATATTTATGTCACTTGAGATGATTCATGAGGTTATTAACTGTGGACACAGCTCTGAATTCAAAGTGTAGCCACTTAAAAGAAGTGCTAAAGTCAGTTTTAGTCTCTACAGTTATGTATCTGTGTGGGCCCTTTACATTGTATTGTTTGTGTGATGCAATATCCATATTGTAAGAACATATGTCTCAAACTCACCTTAATGTAAACAAGTAAAAGTGAAGTTTTGTCATAATTTTGTTCATTTATTCATTTGAGCAGCATTGTAGTGCAAACTTATTTCACAAAGGATCAAAAACAAGACAATTGTACTTCAGAGAACTTCAGACAGATGAAGGCTGTCATTACGGGAGAATGCATGGAATGATTATTCAAAATCACTCATTGACACAGAGCAGACAATATATAGACATAAGTAGAAGTGTACGCTGAAAAGTGTAGGGTTTAATTTGTGTTTTGACTTTGTCAGGTGCCGAGTCACTCAACAGGAACAGCTTCAGCTTCAGCGATGAAAGACTCAACTCACCCGCAGGACTCCCCTCCAACTCCACCTCACCGACTCTCATGTCGCCAAAACGTAAGTTCCACAAAGTAAAACACTAACGTGCTGTTTTGGTTATGCAACGTTAACATGTCCTGCTTCTTCACTGTAGCCAAACTTGGAGACACTAAAGAACTGGAGGACTTCATTGCTGACCTTGACAGGACATTAGAAAGTAAGTGAAACTATTTAAACAGCAGTAGGTCTAGTTATTGCAGTCCATATATCCCCTCCATTCTCCACTGAAACCAGCCGTTACTGTGATTTGACCACTTAAAATTCTGTATCAAAGCGGTTCTTTCCCTATGTACATTGCTACAGGGATAGAGAGTAAATAATATTGTCCTGTATATGAGTTTTTCTTAGAGGTTAGATAGAATAAAATGACATGGTTGTGGATGTTAAGAAACTTGCCCCATGGACAGATTTCTTGAAATCTGAAATCCAGGACAAATCTGCATATTTCAGGAAAATGTAATTATTTGGCATATTCCAATATACATGGGCAATGAGTATTAGTCATTACTGCACCATTGATGAGGCAGAAAAGTGTGTTGGAGCATAAGGAATGTAGCAAACTGTAAATGTCAGAAATGAGAGTCAAATGTTTCCATGTTTTTCTGTTTTTCTTCTCTGCTCCCGGCCCTGTTATGTGTTTTCCTTCTCCGTCCACTCAATGATCGTCTTTCAATCGTGTCCTGTGTAAAAAAGCCAGACAGTGAATGGGCCAGTCAGGCAGGCAGTCGGCCAGGCCCCGTTAGTCCCCTAGAAAGACGCGTTTATTAGGGCCACCAGTGTTTACGATGTCCCCTTCTGCGGAGGCCCGTCTTTCTGAGAATAGAACCAGCAACTCAGGAGCCGAGGAGTCCCGCTCTAACCAGCTCTGTCTGTCCCTGTCCTTTTTTTAGGCATGTGACACCGAGGCAACAGTCAAAAGTGACCCATGAGGGAGGGAGGAAGTGGACGTCTGTACCCGGGCAAAAGCACACATCTGGAAACCACCCAACAGGAAGCAGCTGCCACCGGACTGTCTCGGTGGCGAGTTTAGTTGGTATTTTCCTGATCTTAGATCTCTGCACACACCAGACCACCTGAGGAGAGAGGACAAGAAGATGGATCAAAATCAGCATGGCAGAAACAACACGGACAATGGTGTGCCAGGGTTGGACTCCTTCGACTGGAAAAGACATGAACTTTTTAACAGAGTCACTGGATTATTATTGACAACATACACTCCCTCATCCAAAACTTGACCTGGAAAATTATTTAAAATGGCTTTTATATTAGAAATATATTTGTAATTTTATAGTGTTGCATATTGTAAATGTCTTTTTGTTAAATCTATTTTTGTATCTTGTGTAAATAATATTGTTCGAGATTATATTGACCCTGGCATTAACAGAAGTCCTTAAGACACAATGTCTAAATGACCTGAGAGCTTAAACTATTCTGGAAATAACTGGAATGCAAATGTATTTAATACAGATCATGTTTACCAGAGTCATTATTAAAGTTTAAAGGAACTTTTATTAAAACGTGTGTGGGCTTTTAATAACAAAGTCAAAAACCAGGACATGTCACAGATGCATTGTACACGCGGTTTTAAGTTCACCACAATGAAGCTCTCTACCTATTTTCAATTGTGATTGCTCAGTATTTCTATTACTCAAAACACATACTAATATAAATGTCCTTCCCCCACCGGCCACCCAGTATGTGGCTGATTGGATGAAATGGAACAATGTCTGGCAGAAAGAAAGAAAGAAAAGAAAAGTGGTTTTGCGGATGATTGAATGTGGTGAAAGGAACAGCCTATTTGGACTTCATAAAATACACTGCCTCTTCAGCCTGACCTTAGGGTCAAGGTCCCATTGAGGCCACACAGGTGGAAGCAGTGGAGCTCCTCGTTCAGGGGTAGGCAACGTCAGGCCCAGGAGCCAAATCCAGCCCTCCAGCATAGAAGCTCTGGCCCTCAAGATGATTTTGAGAAATATTATTACACAAATCAGGGACAACATTTTTTAAGTTCAAGTACTGAGAAATACTGTTAACTACTTAAAATTAAAATTTCTAAACAGCACCCAAATCATCAGTCATATGTTATGTACAACACAGGCATTTGTATAAAGTCGTGCTTTACAGGGCTAAAATTGGTAGGTTTGGCCCTTGCACTTTTTGCAATAAAGAAAATCAGCCTTCCACCAAGTAAACTTACCCCTGTCTAGGTTACAGACACTGAATTTCACAAAACACCAACCTCTCTCTGATTTTGACCAAATAACAAATAAATGTAACTAAACGCACTGACACTCAAATGCCCTGTACTTGAGACAGCAGACCCCACATATCCTGTACCTTTTTTCTAAGAACGTAAACTCATATAGACCCGTACAACAAACGGTTCTTCTGGCGTAAATAGATGTTATTCATCTCTACCTCCTGTGCCCATTAATCAAACCACTCAACAAAGCAGTCACTTACGTAACTCCTGCCGCGACCGAGTCTATTTGCAGGAGGCGGAGGGAGACACGGGTGCGACCCTGAGCAGCTCTGCGGCAGGTGTGGCTAGTCTAATGTCAGATGCACTTTGCAATCAGCTGACAGCTTCTACAGTCTGGGGGCTTCATAGGGAATGTTCACATGTGCATGAACCATAAAATGATGATATTCATAAAAGATGTTTATATGAGCTGATGAGTAAGTATGTGAAGATGAAGACTGATGGATCCAGAATGTTCAGATGTTAAAAATACCACTTACAAGATTAATTAGATTATGTGCAAAATAAATGTGCTGTACTGTTGTTCTGATTTTCATTCAGAATTAGTTGAATTATATGTGACACAATAGCTTGCTGTGAGCTGATCTGTTGGCAGCAAGTTGGAAAAAAGACACCAGCCATCATGTTTCATCAGTACAGTTGGCAGAACTCACTATCTACACACCAATGATGAGGCTGGTTTTAGACGTCCTGCTTGTGGCTGCAATTGGCACTGACCTGAACCCCATGTTGACACAGCACATGATCGCTGCCCTCTTGTTTAAAACAACCGCCCTACTTGGCAGCACTGGGCACCTTTGGCACTGTGGCTCTGTACAGTAGGAGGGGTGCCCTTGGCAGCCGCTGACAGTGTGCACACTCCAAAGTGTGGGAAAGTGTCGCCGGAACTGAGAAAAGTCAAGCATGTAATACAAGAATGGTTTAGGACAAATAGACAATAAACATTAGACTTTTCTAAATTCCTGCAGAGAAAATGCCGCCTTTTACAGCAAAATATACTGAACAGAAATCCCGATGTCTTCCCATTGGAGGTCCAACTGTGCTCCAGTCATCACTCTGATTGGGTAGAGACTCACAGATGTGTATCCACATCACAAAGGACTGAAATACTCACAGGCCCAGGTGTCCCTGTGCTACCCAATGACAAGGAGGAATATCAGGAAGATAGTAAGCATTATGTTCAAGTATATATTAAAAAAATGTTGTTCTACTATCCAGACACACGTGTTGCCCAGCTCTGGCAAGGCCGGTCTCTCTCTCTTTCAACAGACACAAACTAATTATACTTTATACTGTATGTAGACCAATTTTATGCAATATTTAGGCATAGAAACAATAACTATATTTTTTCATATCTGTTTGACCATCTCCTGATAAACAGTGGCCTGACAGTCTGTCTGATTTGTCAGGATAAGTTACACTGCAAGCAGATTGTCAAATACATGTATGCCTTGAGCACTGCTATCTGTACAAAGGGGATCCCTCCCTGTGTCTAATCCTTCTGACTAAGACTTGAATGCTACTTGTGTGATGGTATTTTTCCTCTGTGACTGTCAGGGGGATGAGGTCACTCTCCCACAGCAGACAGATGCTGAACACTCGCTCAGAGTCCGGCGCTCAGCCTCTGGGAAGTCTGAACAATGTGTGTGGGTGTGCTGGAGCTGACAGAGGACTCGATTTACTGCCCAGGAAAGATGTGAAGCAGGTGCTAGTTGTCTTTCTAAGAACTCTCTCTGTAAGAAAGACATGGCATGTCTTTGGTTTGCACTGACAGTGTGTGTAAAATAATATATAAGCTACATTACTGACTTGACAGTTATAATAGTATTTGTACTATCAATACTTGAATTACACACTCAAATAAAAACCACATTGAAGGATTCTCGCTCTTTGTCTAAAAATGAAAGAAGAACGAACAGAACAGTAACTTTATTTTTAGAACGTGTTATGTTGAAATATGGTGTAATTCCGTTGGGCAAAGCAGAAAAGGGAGAAAAAAAAGCTGAAAGTGGAGAAAACTGCTGTCTCCGTGGCAAAGAGACATTGTGACTCATCCTCATTTAGGATTAGATCAGTGTTGTATTTCCACACATTGAACAAAGGCTACAATATGCTATCCATGTAAATGTTATTGTAGTGGTTAATTACATTTTCACAATTCCATTGCGTAGTTTCATAAAATTGACTTCAGATGACAAGGGGCTGCCACTGCCCTCCTCACTATTGTCATGTCCTTGGTTTAGTCTGTCTCAACTCCTGACAAAACCGACTGTATGATTTACAATTCTATCGTTTTCAACTTGGAGCCTACTTAAGAAAATCCACTCACTTCATGTGTCAAGACATTGTTGTAATTTGCATATTTAGCATCATCAATCCTTCAGTGCATAAACAGCTAAGATAAAGATATTCAGTGAAGCATTTTGTTCTCTCCTATTTCCAATAGCTCCCAGTGCAGCGTCACAAAGGACTCTTTCTTCTCTCAATGAACTTCACTGTTGTTCACACTTATCTTTTGCCAAGTGCTTGATAACGCCGGCAGGACACTATAGAGGTGGGATGAATCCCATGCTTCAAAAGTACTTGACCTTATGCAGCTGAAAGTCTAGTGATTAAGGCTGCTGCAGGGCAGAACACTGCTACAACCCCAGTGTCACAAGGCAGCCTCCTGGCCAAGAAAAAAGTCAGGATTAGTAAATTGCCAATCTGAGTTTTTCATTGACAATTGACAATTGACAAAGAAAGGACACAGCAATGCACGTTCTAAGAATAATTTTTACTTTTCCAATGCCTTCAAAGTCAGTTTTCATAGACTTACTTTTCCTTACCTTGCTAGACAGCAGCTCGGGCATGTTTCAAAGTTTGGGTTTGCCTCTATGTCAGTCTCTCCTAAGCAGAGGTCATAGAGAAGAGTGTTCAGATTTAGCTTCAGGCAAACACACAGAAACCTGTCATTAAGGCTGTCTTTAAGCCTGAATGGATTTTACAAGGAAACCGTTCTTAATAGACATTTTTACGTAAATCTCATCGTACTCGGTCGGAGCAATAAGGTCTTTTTGTCAAACAGTCAGATTAAATGTTTTTATATTATTATTGGATCCGCATTAGCCCACAAACTCAAAGGTTGGTTCAGTCTCACCTGATCCATAATGCTATTGTGCCTTTGGGCAAGACGGTCGGTCAGATTGGTGACAATCGTTCTGTCAGTCTTTTACCCCTGAGCTTATTATGAGTCAGGAGTGATTGAATTCCACTAAATGCATAAATATTGCTGCTGCTACTTCTAAATATACAAGTTAAAAAGAACAGAAGTCAATTACTGGAATAGACCAAAATCTTGAGTAATTCTAACTATTGCACAGTGAAGACACTTTGTAAGACTTGTGATAATTGTAGGTTAAATATTGATAGCTAAAAGGATGAAGAAGCATATTGGGACTGGACACAGTGAGTCATGACTAGCAGCTAAAGAGAGTTGCGCTTTAGCTCAGAGCACTGATGTCAACGCTTAACATTCAGAGTGAGGGCCCTGACAGGCTCCTGAAGGCACTTGTGTTCTATCTCAGAGCAGAGTTTCATCTTTAGCCTTCAAGGCAAATCAGCTGTAATTACTGCTGTGCTCCACTGGGTCAGGCTTAAACCCGACACAGTCTTCTTTTAATCAGGGAACAAAGTCCTCTGTTCTTGCACTGACACTCAGGGTTTGTCACTGAGGTCAAAACCGTTTTCATACACTTTCAGTTTGCTGAACAGACGATAGTCACACTCAGCTAAAACTGCTTTAAAGGAACAGCGCCTTATTCTGAGGCATTTCCTGCTGGTGGAGGTAATTATCCCCATCAAGATCCAGACACAGAAATAATCAAACTAGTGGCACTAATTCTGATGTTACTGCTCTCCTTCTCATTCGTCAAACTGATAAACCCACTGTCCCATGGTGTTAAGGCATGATCCTTATGCTACAAAATCATATTATAAGGATTATAATGAATCATAGAAAGTCATTAGTTAGGAAGTACATTTAGTGATATGGGCTGATGACCTTTTGTGAACTTCCTGTTTGAAAAGATGAGGGAAGGTGTCTATTTGAGCTGCTATGTTGGAAAGTGAACCCAGAAAAGCTGAGGTAAAAATGAAAAAAAAAAAAAAAAAAAAACTTCTTTATCAGCAACTACAGAAACAAGCCATTCATCATCATTATGTCCATTACTGGCCTTCTCTCCTTCAGGCTGTTTTCAGGATAAGCCACTACCGAGACACTGTCTACCGGACTCTCCCAAACTGAGGTCAAAGCACCACCCATGTCTGAGCTTCGAAACGAGACTAAGGATTATAATGTTGTAATATCAAAAGAAAACTAATGAGAAAGGCATTGGAGGAGACGCCATTAAGATATCATGTGAAGTTTAGCATGTATTCTGCTACTACTACTTATCACTTACACATTTAGAGTAACGACATTCAGTAAATCCATTCAAACTCAATGCCAAGGACGAAAAAAAATAGCAGGGAAGAGTGTCTTGGTGTGTGTGTGTGTGTGTGTGTGTGAGCGAGAGGCAGGAAGGAAAGAGTGACGATCAAGAGAAATCTGCAAAACAAATCAGTCCAGCCCCGAGTGTGCACAAGACAAACAACCGCAGTCGCCAGGCAACAACAAGAGGAACAGCTCTCTGAAAGTAACAACATGGATCTGCTGGACATGTGCTATTACAAGTGCAGCGTCAGCAAAACTCCCATCCTCCTCATGGCCTCTCATGTGACTGTGAGCTGGCCACGGCAGCATCGCTCCCTGGATGAGTCTCCGGAGTGACTTCAGGCCAAAACCAACAACACACTTGGCTCAGTGTGCCATGCCAAAAAAATTCAGGGATATATAACACACAAATGTGGGGGGAAAATACAGCAGTGCAGTCAGTGTTCTGTTTGAGCCAGTTCAAAGCCTGGGTAAAATGAGAGGAGAGCAATACCTAAGACTGAAGACATGTTCAATATGAAAACAACTGCAGGGGAAAATACATGTAAGAGAGCCTCAGGGAAGTTTAAAGCAGACACACAGAAGCAATAAGCTGTAAGGAGGTGCATCATTGAGCTCATTTTATGCCATTGTAAATGTTATCTGGAAGTGCTTGAAAAACACAGGCATATTCATGAAAACAAAATTATAAACATACTTTAATCAAAAAAAAAAAAAAAAAAGTGTCAAAATGGCATTATGCGTTTGAACGGGTGCAGCATAAAGTTGTGAAATGTTCCTTCCAGGTGTATCCGCCAAATGCCGTTCAGCTCGACAAACACGACTGAGTTTTCTCTCTCTCTGCCCCATAAATCCCCACACGAGAGGCCATGCAGCACTTACCAAAACCACGTATGTGCTGGAAATAGGAGATACACTACAAAAAATTCTTTTCAACATGACATCCTACTACAGTTGTTTTTTTTTTCCAAAGTGATCGAAATACTAGGAAAACAGATACAGTCTGAAATTAATCTGACACCAGTATCTTATACAAGCAACAGTGTTTAGCTGTTGCCAAGGGCGACTGTGTTATCATATCTACAGAGCTGCAACCCACATTGACAAGACTCCTCATGACTGCTTCAACTTTTAAGATGAAGGAAAGGAAGGGTTAGAAATGGCAAGTTCACTGTCTGAAAGCAAGGAATAATACTTTTATTAATGAGTGGAAACTTTAAGCAATGTGTGGACAGGCTTTTTCATGAAGCATATAAAGCTATAAAAGTCTCCACAGTGAAACATACAATGAATACTGAAATATGAAAATGCTTGGTGAAAGAATATTTTAATCCTTTGTTTCTTCCTCAAAATATTGTTTTTGATCCACAGCCATGTTTGGACATGACAGTAGGGACAGTAGTCACCCTTTACTCTCCTCTTGAGAGACATTCAGCAAACTGTTGGAGCCAGAAGCAAATCACATGGCGCTGAGGCCGTCCTCGTGCCCAGCATATGTGCAGCAGCTACGAGCTATCTGTGCACCTCTATGCAGTTGGTAGAGCGGGTCGTCTCGTGATTAGAAAGTCACGGGTTTGAATCCCAACTCCCGCAAATGCACACTGTTGTTGTGTCCTTGAGCAGGACACTTCGTCCTACTTGCCTCAATTGCGTACATTGGTGTATGAATGAGAGAGTGAATGGGTGACTGGTTCCGTACTGTAAAGTGCTTTTGGCCTGATAAAGGTACAAAAGCGCTATGTAAGTTGAGTCCATTTTTGAAAGCTAAGACCTTCAAAACGGATTTAGGAGGATCTTTTGACCTTGCATTGTTGCCGCGTTGTCGTCGCTTGACATTTTGTTTCATTGCTTTTTGTTGCGCTTTTGTCACTTTTTTGTCACAATTTCATTACATTTTTGTTGCTTTTCTGTTGCTCTTTTGTGGCTTTTTTGTTGCATTTACAAAACTTTCTTGTCACTTTTTTGTTTGGTTTTTGTGACCTTTTCATCCTCATTTTCGTCTTTTTTTTCGTCGCCATTTTGATGCATTTTTCAAGGGACTTTTAGATTTGGTTAAAGTCGAAATGGAGAAAATGTGCTCGGTTCAGGCGGGGGTTAAGAGGCCAAAATAGCGGTCTTGTGCGCTGTAAAAAATAACTTTCATTGACAAACATACAAAGCAAATTAGACTTGTTTGCTCATATTCAAATCTTATCTGAGAACGGTTCCCTCTGACTCAAAATGTCATACGTACTGGGTAAACTCCTCTGACGTGCTGAAATACACTTGTGTAATTTTCTGTTTACAGTGGTTAGTTTTTCAACAGGACGTGAGGGATTGGAGGCGCTTCCCGTACATCTGTCCCGGGCCTTTTCGACTTGTCAGGTGCAGCAGCAGTAGATCTACAGTCTGTCAGCAGTGCACTTCATAAGGCCAGTTTCCATATTCAACACACAGCTCTATTAGGGTCTGACAGGGCAACACTGAGGGGCTGCACCAAGGAAGGAGACATGCTGCTGCTTGACTTGTACATAGTAAAGAACATTTTTGGTCTCTCCTCAAGCACAAGTGTAAAGGGTTATAATTCATTGTTAGGGTTATTCATGTGGCCCACTATTGGAGACCTGGTAGTTCTTTTTGAATGCACAACCCTCCGTAGTGTAAACATTGTCTTCATATTTGTGCTGTCCTTCAACATTACTGGAGGAATGTTTACTTATGTTGTTGGATTCTTATCATGTATGGGCCGGTCTGCTACATACTCAGCAAACTCTGCTCTCTGGCTCTCATAGCTTTATTTTCTCCCACTCGTAAACTCACACATGTTACACATATGCTTAAAGGGGGTTCTACATCTCCCGACCACATCTCCAAATAAACACTGTCAAAAAAGTCACATTCCAGTGAACTGTGAGCGCAAGACTTCTTCGGGCTGGGAGGATGTGTCAGGTCCAGATCAATCCAGGCCTTATTCACACTCGGACAATCTCTTCGGTGGCCCAGTTCTTCCTGTTGGCTTGACATTAGTGATCAATTACAGTGAGTAATGGGTCATTTCGGGTCAGAGTGTGAGAGTGACTGATTGCCGTGAGTGAACATGTGACTGTAAATCTATTGAGTGATCGGTTGTGTTCACAAGTGACAAACAACTGACCAGAAGGATTGACCCACTGACAATTGTAAAACATTTGTCTCCTCTGTCCGGAGAAAAGGGTGTGATGTGCAGGAAGAGACATTCAGCAAATGTTGAGGCCAGGACTTGAACCCAAAGCTGGGGAGACATTAACCTCTTAACCCCCACCTGAACTGAGCACGTTTCTCCAGTTTGGGTTTATTGGGGAAAAAAAGCTTCAAAATAGCGACAAACGGAGAAGAAAAGAGACAAAAATGTGATGAAAAAGAGACAAAAATGTGACGAAAAAGAGACAAAAATGTGATGGAAAAGAGACAAAAATGAGATGGAAAAGAGACAAAAATGAGATGAAAAAGAGACAAAAATGTGACGAAAAAGAGACAAAAATGTGATGGAAAAGAGACAAAAATGTGATGAAAAAGAGACAAACATGTGCCGAAAAAGAGACAAAAATGAGATGGAAAAGACACATATATGTGATGAAAAAGAGACAAAAATGTGACGAAAAAGAGACAAAAATGTGATGGAAAAGAGACAAAAATGTGACTAAAAAAAGACAAAAATGTGATGGAAAAGAGACAAAAATGTGATGAAAAAGAGACAAACATGTGCCGAAAAAGAGACAAAAATGAGATGGAAAAGAGACAAAAATGAGATGGAAAAGAGACAAAAATGAGATGAAAAAGAGACAAAAATGTGACGAAAAAGAGACAAAAATGTGACGAAAAAGAGACAAAAATGTGATGGAAAAGAGACAAAAATGTGATGAAAAAGAGACAAACATGTGCCGAAAAAGAGACAAAAATGAGATGGAAAAGAGACAAAAATGAGATGAAAAAGAGACAAAAATGAGATGGAAAAGAGACAAAAATGTGATGAAAAAGAGACAAAAATGTGACGAAAAAGAGACAAAAATGTGACGAAAAAGAGACAAAAATGTGATGGAAAAGAGACAAAAATGTGATGAAAAAGAGACAAACATGTGCCGAAAAAGAGACAAAAATGAGATGGAAAAGAGACAAAAATGAGATGAAAAAGAGACAAAAATGTGACGAAAAAGAGACAAAAATGAGATGAAAAAGAGACAAACATGTGCCGAAAAAGAGACAAACATGTGACGAAAAAGAGACAAAAATGAGATGGAAAAGAGACAAAAATGAGATGGAAAAGAGACAAAAATGAGATGGAAAAGAGACAAAAATGAGATGAAAAAGAGACAAAAATGTGATGAAAAAGAGACAAAAATGTGCAGAAAAAGAGACAAAAATGTGACGAAAAAGAGACAAAAATGAGATGAAAAAGAGACAAACATGTGCCGAAAAAGAGACAAAAATGAGATGGAAAAGAGACAAAAATGAGATGGAAAAGAGACAAAAATGAGATGAAAAAGAGACAAAAATGTGATGAAAAAGAGACAAAAATGTGATGAAAAAGAGACAAAAATGTGCAGAAAAAGAGACAAAAATGTGACGAAAAAGAGACAAAAATGAGATGAAAAAGAGACAAAAATGAGATGGAAAAGAGAAAAAAATGAGATGAAAAAGAGACAAAAATGAGATGGAAAAGAGACAAAAATGTGATGAAAAAGAGACAAAAATGTGACGAAAAAGAGACAAAAATGTGACGAAAAAGAGACAAAAATGTGATGGAAAAGAGACAAAAATGTGATGAAAAAGAGACAAACATGTGCCAAAAAAGAGACAAAAATGAGATGGAAAAGAGACAAAAATGAGATGAAAAAGAGACAAAAATGTGACGAAAAAGAGACAAAAATGAGATGAAAAAGAGACAAACATGTGCCGAAAAAGAGACAAACATGTGACGAAAAAGAGACAAAAATGAGATGGAAAAGAGACAAAAATGAGATGGAAAAGAGACAAAAATGAGATGGAAAAGAGACAAAAATGAGATGAAAAAGAGACAAAAATGTGATGAAAAAGAGACAAAAATGTGCAGAAAAAGAGACAAAAATGTGACGAAAAAGAGACAAAAATGAGATGAAAAAGAGACAAACATGTGCCGAAAAAGAGACAAAAATGAGATGGAAAAGAGACAAAAATGAGATGGAAAAGAGACAAAAATGAGATGAAAAAGAGACAAAAATGTGATGAAAAAGAGACAAAAATGTGATGAAAAAGAGACAAAAATGTGCAGAAAAAGAGACAAAAATGTGACGAAAAAGAGACAAAAATGAGATGAAAAAGAGACAAACATGTGCCGAAAAAGAGACAAAAATGAGATGGAAAAGAGACAAAATGTGATGGAAAAGAGACAAAAATGTGATGGAAAAGAGACAAAAATGTGACGAAAAAGAGACAAAAATGAGACGGAAAAGAGACAAAAATGTGATGAAAAAGAGACAAAAATGTGATGGAAAAAGACACAAGCAAGTGACAAAAATGCCACAGAATAACCACAAAAGCAAAAAAAAAAAAAAAAAAGACAAAAAAACAATGAAAAAGAGAACAAATGTGATGAAAGAGAAAGTCAAAAAAAGTTCTGACATCTTCTCAAATGTACAAATGCAAGAAGCAAGCTCCAGTCCATTTGATTTCTCTGGGATACATAATTGTGTCCACTCTTAACAGCAATAGATGCATCATGTCTCATTGGTGGGGGTCCTTGGGATTGGCCCAAAAAATATTACCACTTAAAACCTCTGTGGGTGAAAGTTATGTAAAACAACTATCAAATTGCTTTGTTTCTATGTTTAAATAACATTTTATTGCTTTTAGATGACATCAGCCCTTTCAAAATGCATGAATTTTCTGTTGCTACTTCCTAAACCACAATGACTAAACCACTGGAGGAGGGGGACCACACTCAGACTATGACTAATACTCGCACATACACTTTTGGTCTAGACGCCTTATCACAGTGTTGTAATTGTTCTGAATGGGAGACCAGGTGTAGGTTAACTGTGTGTGTTTAAGGTCACTTTATGAGCCATATCTTCTCTCTGAATCCACGCAGAGTCAATATTGTCAAGAGAAGATCCAAGAGGAAACAGAATAATAACCCCCATTTTCTTTCGCCAGACTGAGGATTGTGGGGGCAGATAAAACCCCATTCAAATACTTGATGTCACACGCAATACTAAGTGAGAATCCGCAACACATTCAAAGTGACCAGAGTAGACCAATTGAGGGCTGAGAGCTTTCCGATGGATTGAATTGTGGGGGGAAAAGTCAGTATTGGAGCGGTTAAGGGAAAAAAAGAATGTCTTTGGTAGAGAAAACCTAGGTCTGGTACGATTTATGGCTCAGCGATGGATTATTAGGAAGAATAGAAAAAGTGACCACACAGGAAGTAAGAGGAGAAACTGAGTGAACTCCTGAATATTCAGTCTCCAGATGAAACAAATGTATTTAAACGGTAGCACAGTGGTTAGCGCGCGTACTTCACATCTCAAAGGTCTCAGGTTCGATTCCCACCAGGAAAGGGGCCTTTCTGTGTGGAGTTTGCACGTTCTCCCCATGTCTGCGTATGGTTTCCCTGACTACTGAAAACATGTACAATAGGCCAGGATGTTTGAGAGTGTGCATGGGGGACGACGGATGTTCATTAACATACACTGTCCCGACCAAATCAACCAATAAGTAAATAAATGAAATATTAATTTGACTGATGATTGCAATATTTATGCACACCATAAAATAAAGATTTGATGGACGCTCTCCCCAGAAATCCTACCAAATAATTGATCCTGGAGCGTTGTAGAGACCACCGTGATTGAAAGTAAAGATGCCATGCTGACCACTCATACAGCCGCTGGTTCACTACAAGGTCAAATATGCCCAAATATCAACTTTTCTATTCGCATAAAAAGTTGCATAATGCACCTTTAATGTTTTGTTGTTTTTGATTGAGCCACGATCCAACAATCAGAAAGTTACCTGTTCCCAATGAAGCACAAACTAGAGTATGAGCAAAATCAAATTAGGCACACACACATACAGGACCCGTCAAAAGTTTGGAAACACTTTTTATGTATCAGCTTTTCTTTATTTGAACACTATTTACATTGTGTGATTCACATTGAAGACAATGAGCTTCATATGGTCGTAATATATTTCAAAGTTTGATTGATATTGTGTTGATATCCTCAAAATGCAGCTTAAGGCAACCCAGGCTCAGTTGTAGCGCTGTTTTTAAACAGTAAGAGCACATCCCACTCTATACATATCCTTCTTTTTACTACCAAACATTACAATACAATGTGATGTTTTTGGTATAAAATGCTGAGACGTGACCATTTTGACAGAGGGAGATTAAAAGACAAGGTCTATTACAAAAAGGGAAAATATTAAGATTTATTACAGTACTTTACAATATGTTCTAAATGCGTATTGGTTATTTTCATGTACACAAACATTTTAATTACAATACTTTATTACAATTACGCTAGGATGAATCTCATCAATTCACCTTCTGTTGATGTCCACAGAATCAGGACATGGAAACAAGGCAAGTGCACAGTACAAGCACAGACATTTTTGTGTATGAGATAAAAGTAATGCACAAGTAAGAAATTAAATTAAGTTAAAGATTTTAGGTCATAGCAGCAAAATTGGGGTCAATGGTTTACTGAATAATAAGATTACAGTTGGTTTTGTTACTCCAACTGCACCATAGTCAATACTAGCACTTGTAGAGATCCTCCTCAGTCTATATTTGTCCCATTTATGCCTGGTCATGCCAAAGGTGTTGCCACGTTTGCGAAAAGGCTGGGAAGTTCTTGTCCCGAAAGTTGATCTGAGATTCCTGGCGGCGATCGTGAGAGTGGCGTGGCGTCTCCAGGTCCCAGCGCCCAAGACGGATGTTGACAGTGATGCTGTGGCAGGATAAACTCAAGAGTCACATGCGCACATTAAAACCGGTGGGGGGTATGCTCTGGCGGGACACTTGAAAGCACAGTCGGGTGTTTGAGGAGCGGGACAGCATGCCAGAGGAGCAACCGTACACGTCCAAGTGCCGGGCCACCACAGTGTCCGAGTCACCTCTCACCTCTAGTCTGGACATTTTTGCCATTGCGGGTGATAAACGAGCAGGAAGCCCAAATATGTCCGGGAGTTTCAAGTTCACAGATTGTTCCCGATGGAGATAAAACAGGATGCACATGTCCTCAGCGTCAGAGTGCTAAAATACAATCAACAACGAGTATGTCTGAGTCCCACACGATTCCTGTGAAGTTACAGCGACTTCTAAGTCTATTTTGTACAATGTCATTCCCTAAAACAGTGGTTCTCAAGCTTTTCAAACAGCTCAGTTTAAAAGAAAAGTTACATCTTCGTGGGATATAATTAGTCAATAATCTTTGGTGAGAAAATCTCGTCAATTACCAGGTGTAAACTACAAAGAAAAATACATTGGAAAAACTAAATTGCAATAAAGCTTGAACTGGAATTAGAGAGGCCTAATGCCACACATACCTCACTTTTGAGAACCACTGCAATAAAGAGACACTTCCACACAGCAGATAACTTTACCCCAAACCATTAAAAACCACCGCTTCTGAATCTGCCCAGACCCAGATGGCGTTACATAATATGGCACAGAAACCAGTTAAGGGCACCTCGCAACAATACTCGAGTTGTTGAGAGTGTGGAGAGAGGGACAAGTGTCTCTTTGTCTCAGGCGCTGGACAGCATGGTGGAGGTGAAGATCTGCTGCAGGATTTGGGGGATCTGCTTTGTGTCCATGGCGACGAAGGATCTGCCCGCTGGAAGGGTCTTCTGCAGTCTGGAATTCAAAAGAGTACAAATGAATGAATTAGGGATGACAAGAGCAGTTTAGTTGCACATATTTACTTTTTTTCTTTACACCGTACCACCGATTGTATCTTAACATGAAAAATATGTCCTGTTTTGCACTACTGTAATCGAGCCTAGTTACAGAAGCTTGCTACTGTGCAATATGAATCTCATAATCCTGTAGTCCTACTGAATGAAATTGTTAATGTCTTCTTCTTTTTGTATCATAATCACTGTAATGAGTTATATCTGTCCTATGTTGCTGCAACAATATGTTCAGGGCAGATGACAGTCATTCTCAACACTCGTGTGCTCATGGCCACATTTAAACCATTAAGAGACTGACCAGTCTCATGCTGAGCCATGTCAGAGGAGAAGTTTATGGCATAACTCAGGGCCTAGAGCTGAACAACTAAATGAAGAGAAGAGGAGAGCATTTAAACTGTTCCTTCCATTGATCCAGACTCTGGGGAACAAGTCACAACCACAGTAGAAAGACACAAATATCTTTTAAGGTTTTGAATCAGATTACAATATGTAATTCCTATATATTTACTTAACACGGTCTCTCAAATATCTTTCACATCAACAGCTTCTCACCTTTCTGCCTGGTCGCCCAGGGAGCCAATAAAGATTGCGAAGGCGTTGACCTGAGGGTCTGAGGTCAGGACGTTAGCAAAGCGCTCAGGTCGGATCCCGTAACGTTCTAGGTTGGCATCACTCAGCACCACCACAAAGAGCTCGTCCGCCTCCTCTCGAGACAGCTCCTTAATGCTGGCTTCAGTCCCCTCCAGAGTGTAGTCCCCACTCATGCAAAACTGTGCATGAGCGTGCATAGTCTGCAGGAGTACAATATTACATATTAAAAGAAGTTAAAAGTATCTTCAAATTATTGAAAAAAAAAAGTATTTTTAAAATGTACCTTCATGACTTTAAGTCGTTCCTTGTTATTTTTGGGGATTTTATCAGCTCTAACCAGCTCGATGTCATAGCCATCACCCGAGTGACCCATGATGTCATACTGTAAAAAAGGAAGGGTAAAGGGTGTAACAAATGTAATTTTATAATACTCAGTAGTATCTACTGATACATCTGCTGTTAGGTTTTCCACATTATTACTTAATGCCAGTTCGTAGGGTTATGCAAGAGCATTTACATGATACACTGTTGAACCATGCTAAATCATTTACATACTTCCCTTTGTGATGTAACAATTACTTGAGTTATTTGCAATAGGCTTCAATAGACTGGCGTATGAATGACTGAACAGCGTCACATGCAGAGTGCGCCGTCCATACTGTCAATCTACGCGCTTACATAAGCTATCTCGGTCAGGCTGGCTCCGTGAGCTCAGCTATATCAGGACACACATATTATGTATAAGGGATATTTCTAATAGAGCCAGTTATGACTGCGGTTGTAAAGGGTATGCGACAGTGTGGCCCATCTATTCATATTACTGTTGCTGGGCAGAGGCGTTTCACGTGGAAGATAAATAACATTCCTGACTTTATTTAAATGTATTTTGTCATCTATTGAATAATCATTGAATTACCAAAAGGGCATTGAATAACATTACAGTTTGACTTTTAACCTTATTGCTTGACTGGTTAAACTGTGAATGTGAATGTTTAACCACCACACGCACACAGAAGTGAACGTCAGCTTCTTAGAGGTCAACTTGTGCAGAAAGTGTCATTCCATGCTGATGTGTGATACTGATACGTGATTGGCTTAAGTGTCAGGGGCCAAGAAGTCTGTCTCCTTCCAGTTTTTAAAGACACACTCACAGTCAGTGCTCAGCCGTCTCGTTCTATTTACTCACTTATCTTCTTCATCTTTAAAGTAATGTTGATTTTTCTCAGAACTAATGGCGCTGGACTGACCTAGTTTAGCCTTTATTTTGGTGAGGCTTTACACCTATGTTGTTTTTTTTTACCTTGAACTTATGCTCATAGCTCTCCAGAGCCTCCATGACCATACACACAGCCTCCATGGAGCGCTCTAACCGCCCATCAACTCCATTGAAGCGATACATACTGCCAGACACGTCCGCTAAGACACGTAACCGCTTGGGCTTTTGCTGGGGAGTCCCGGGCTGTGGGAGGCAAATAAGGACACAGAAATACAGTAGTTATCATCAAACAACACATAACAGTTGGCCATTAAGTAAAGTATTATTTTGGACAGTGTATTGTTGAGTGTAGCAGGCTGTCCTGAACTAAAAACATTGAGGGAGGGTGCAATTATTTCATAGTGCGCCTTCGGGCCAGAACAAAAATATGCAATGCTTGGAGCTAAAAAGGTATGGCTAAATATTATGCTCGGTGTGCATGATTAGTGTGAAGCCTGTATGACAGAAAAGGGCATGTGTGTGAGAAAAAGACAGAACATATAATGACAATCCTGGAGAACCACTGGAATGCACTGTCTGAGGTCCAAATTATGCGTTGGGTCTGGGAGTAGCGTGTTTGTGGGCGGGGCTTAAAGGGAGAACAAATACTTAAGGAGTTCAAGTTCACAGCCACAACCTCTGGGTCCATCTCTCCTCTGCGTTTATAAATAGCCTTCTCTCCAGTCAGGCCATCGATGATCTTAGCATCGTCCAGCTCGCCCAAAGCCTGGTTCTTCAGCCACTGCCGCTCTTTGCCTTTTGCCTAAAACCAAAACACCAATAGTTAATGTAGTGTCAACATTTCTGAGTTCATCATGAGGCAATCATTTGAATTGGAGAAGATGATTTCATGTTGGTGTGGTCAGAAAGTTACATAAGAGGAAAACTTAGATCATGAATTGGATCCACCATGAGACAAAGCACGTACAAAACTTTTTCGCCAATGCATTTTTTCCACTGCATTTGTATTTCTGTCCTTAAAAAGCCTTAGGTTCAGACAGGGCAAGATCACTTTCCCCATCTTCACTTTGGAAAGTAGAGGAAGCCTATCTCGTTACAGAAACTATGGTGTACAAAAGAAGGAACTCAATTACCCTCCACCACACCCACGTCTAGGTGCAGCAAATACTACAATTTCCACTTGTTACTGTAGTGGCGTATACATTCCCCTTGGGGATCCAATGACGCGTGCAGACTAAACATCATGCTAAAGATTAGGCGTGTGGCAGGGGAACTATCAATTTTAATACAGAAATGGCATTGATTACTGGAAGGGGTGTGACTCCTAATGACATGCTCACAAAATGACACAGGGCAGAGAAATACAACGCTGAACCACATAATGACTTCCTCCAAATGATTGTTTCCCCCAGTAAGGTCATACTTTGGATTCTTTCAGACTAAAAAGGAGGTGCATTTAAATAGTATTCCTAAATTAATTTCCACACATTTTGTTGTACTGTTTAAACAATTTAAAAGATCAAGATTTAATTTTGTTAAGCAATAAAAATAAATAAAACAGATATTCCTTTTGATAGCACACGGTAATACCCCAATTTGGTCACAATTTTAAGCTGTGAGTGTATTACAAAGAATTCAGGCCATTGTCTTTCCCTTCCTGTCTGTATGCCTTCCTCAGAGCATTTCTGGTCAATTCCCAACATGACACCTGATAAAAGCGAGCTCTACTGTTTATTTCAAGGAACAGCAGCAATTGTTGAAAGATAAATGGTAAGGGCTTTCCCTCAGGCTAGACCAAAGAGGATCGAAACAATACTCGTGACTTTGCTGAACGCCTGCCAGCTATGATTATAAGTATGTGCATGAGTGCATGCGTGTGTGGGAGGGGGTCTTCCTAAATCACTCCACAGGTATGATCAAAAATAACATGACTTCAGAGAGTATTGTCGACTGTATGAGCATGTCCCGGGGCCAGAGGGACGCATACAAACAATGTCAAATTTTCATGTGTTAAGTGGCAGTTGTGGACTGGGCGCAAACACCTGGATGAGAAAACAACACACCTTGGCGAATAAGGCTTCACACCTGGGGAGTCGGAATTAGAGCACGGCTTACAAACGCTGCTCTGTAATCATTCTTATGTGCATCATTTTTCTCTCACGAACACACAAACACAATACACTCGTGTCCCCTGAGACGCCCAAACAAAAGCAGGAAAAACATCACGAGAACTTAGACAATCTCTGAGAGTCACAGGAGTCATTCAAGGGACAATGGAATATGTGCATGTACAGTGGAAGAACAAAGGTGAAAGAACGCATACAATGAGCAGTGCTTTGTAACGCAACAATACACAATTCTTTCCAGACGACATAACATCGTCTTGTCTTTGATACGGATAGATACAGACGGCATCTCGTCATAGAAGGGGGCGTGGCTTCGCCGAGGGGGAAAATAGAATCTTCAGGGAAACACCAGTTTTCACTCTTTTTAGCCATTTTCTGGTGGAATATGAACTTATTTATGCCATACAAATAAAGTCATGTGTAAATCGGGTCCATATGGATATTTTCTCACAGCAGATTGTTCGGTAGAAGTGAAAAAACGGCAGTCATAGCAGGCTATAGCTTGCGTTAGCATTAGCACGATGCTAACATGTAGCATCATGTTAGCATTCTCTGTTTTTTTTAATGTATTTATGGGCTGTTGAACCACTTTGCCCCTCTCCATGTCTTTGTATCTTTATTTAGAAGAAAGCTATATTCATAATTCAGCATTTGTTAAAGTAGTTTTTGAATAATTAGAGAAAGTTTAGATTTTTCTCCAAATTGTTTTCCCCCTTAACTGTTTTCAAACATGACCATATATGGGCGATTCCAGAGATGCCGTCTGTATCTATAGAGTACTTCAGTGGCCTTTCTACTTTGATGTTGTCAGCATACTCATACTTATAGCCAAAGCAAATCCTGAATATTATTGTAGTGATATTACTAAAATAAATATTCAAAATGATCTAAATGGGAAATAAGTAAAACACCTGACTATGTGGAGTGGTGTGGATACCTGTAAAGTGTCCAGGATGATGCGCAGACTCTGGACCTGCCGTCGGACAGCGCTGGAGAAGCGTTCATAAGTTGCGGCGTCATACTCGCTCATGTTGATCTCTTTTAGCCTGATGAAGTACAAATAAATAGTAAATGTGACATTAGTTCATCATCTCATGAAGGCTTTATACCTTTGGAACAATAACAATTGATAACAGACAGTTAAAAGAGGGAACATAGTAACATTGTACAGGCACAATAACGCCGTTCAAATCCCATGCTGTCTGAAAGGTGTTCAACTCTACCACTTTCATTTTTGACACACATGCCCCAAACAAAGACTATAATAGTACAATGTTGATAGAAGCACATTTATGCTTCCACAATGGCCGTCTTGTAAATGGTCTGTCTATCAATCTGTCCTTTAATCTTGGAGTGGCTCACTGATAATCCGTCTCAGGTGTGGTTTAGGCTGGTCCCCTATCTCCTCTGTGTGGTGAGCCAATGGGTGGGCACTACAGTGACACGACACTTGAAGGGGTAAAAATCCATAGGAGACAACCAGACCACGACCACCGCACAGTGTTGGAACAAAGACTTCAAAAAGGCTTTGCTTAATGTGTCATGTCTGGTAACAAACCGGCTTCTCATGGGAGTGTTGGCAGGTGAGCCTTATGTTTAGGCTGCAGAGGTATCAGTGGTGCAATCACAAACTCTGCACTCTTTCACTCAAGAGACGAGTGTCAGTTTACCAACGCAGTGTTTGGAGGGTGTGACCGTTTCTACTGCACCAACATTTTAAATGACAAACAACAGAGCAAAATAAAAAGGGATTACCTGATTGTGTGAGCAGTTACGTTATATGTTTTACTATTTATATTCTATTGCCCCTTTATTTATTCAACTTTATTATTATATTATCCTGTTCTTCTGCACGACAAGTGAATTTCTCCATTGTGAGATCAATACAATTCTATCTAACCTTATCTCTTGTAAATTCTTAAGTAGAGGTTTGTTGAGCATAGCTACGCCCGTTTTGTTGCTCTTAGCTACTACACAGCTACTTGTGCATGGAATTGACTCTGTGCATAACTTCAAATCATAACCATGCCACCCAAGAAGTGACTTCCTGTTTCAATCACATAGCTCATCTCATTGATCAGTTCAGCAGGTACTTGCAGGTGCTTTTATTTTGGTGTGCTGGATCGAAACAGGAAGTCACTTCTTGCTACAGCTTGAATACCATTTTTAAACACAAAGCATTTGCATATGATTAAAGACTTGTGTCCATGTTGTGCCTTTATACATTTCTTTTCTGTCCTTCAGTGGATGCTATGCCGTGTACAGCACAGCTTCACCAGACGGCCCACACATTCCTGAGCATGCCCAGTGTGTTTGTGCATATGTGTGAGGATGTGCTAAAGAGCATGTGGGCAAGGGACGCACCGGCCAGCAACTCCAGCTATTTCCTTTGAATTCCTCAACTGTTACTTAAACGGGAAGAAAGGGGCACGAACGAAGGAAAAGACAACAAACACAGGGAGAGGGAGTGTGTGCTGCTATTTGGGACAGTGTAGACAGTACACCGAGATTTCACACAAAACAACCACAAAAACAAGAGCAGGGAGGATACCACTCCCTGCAGCTCATCACACTGTACAAACACTAGCTATTTACAGCAGAGACAGTGGATTAATCCAAGATTTTTGAAATAGTGCAACGGTTTCCCAAATTATGCTACAGGTGCCACTGGTGGGACAGGGGGTTTGGATCATCATTAAAAACACACCTAGAGTAGTATTTGGCTTCATTCATGCAGGTTCAAGTAATCCTGTAATCCTGCTGAAGCTCTCTGATCTGTTTTCCTTGGTTTTGTTATGTTTCATATGGATTTATTTACTATATTTTTGTAGTGTTGTTTTATCTTTTTAATTTTGTTTATTTACTGCTTTTTATACATATAGTGCACATACTGTGTTAAAAAAAAAAAACGTTAATGAACTTTTTTATGACATGGTATAACGTAAAGTTGTATAGTCCCAAGCAACTAGCAATTATTTACAATTAGTATTTAAGTATAAGGTGAGTGATCTTTGCATTGCTACACCTTGTCAATTGCAATCTCTATAGGCTATATTTTCAGTTTGAGGTACAGTAAGCCAGTGGCAGCTTGTCTTCACACATACTTCAGCCTGTTTTTGCATGCGCCTGTGCGTTCAAGGGCTTATGGAATAATCATACTTTGATTGATGCTTGACCTAAAGTCAACACTGCACATACTTCCGCCCATTTCCAAGGAAGAAAATGTCAACCTGTGGAATAAAAATAGTAAAACAAGCAGGGGTCTGTTTCTAAATAGGGACTCGGTGACACAGGGGTGGAAGTTCAGAGCTAGCGAGCACATGAGGGATTTTCAATGGGCTTGAGACTGAGAGATGACAGGTATACAGATGAACAAAGAAGAGATGATGTAACATTTCAGGCACAAAATAGGAAATAACAACCACGAGATACTGCGCACTTGTTGTGAAAGCTGCAGGGAATGCCATTGGTAGTCTAGGGAAAAGGGCAAGTGGAGAAAACAGGACAGTTTGAACATAAAACACACAGAGACGCCCTTCATGGCAGAGCGAGGGACAGTGGTGCCCTCTTCACCCTTCACTGTGACATTTGTGGGAGCATAGACACTTGCATTTAGCCTAGTGTGATGAATTGGAGGCTTTTTCCTGATTTACCAGAAAAGGGTTGTGGATATTTGAGGAGAAACTGCTCTGGACTCGGAAATAGTACACATGGACAGTATTAAAAAGGCCACACACAGCAACACCTGTTCAACATTATGCATACAACTCGCTTCTGGGTAGGTGGAAAATCATTGACAGTGAAAAACATCTGTGTGGTAGCTTTACCCGATGCCAACTAGGAGTTCCCACCTGTCTTTGAAGGCCTTTTCAGCCATTTCACGAGCAGCTTTCTGAACTTCCTCCGGCACCGCATCCTTTTCAGCCTGGGACACCTGGTACACTTTATGTCCTGCATCAAGACGATACGGGCCCCCTTTACCACCGAGGCCTGCTGTGTCTCTGCCGCCTGCGCAGAAAAAGAATGCATTAAACACTATCTCATGAAGATAGCGAAGCAAAGTGAGGTTTGTTGGTTGGTACCTGTGCCACCTGCCCACTGGTTTCCACCGACATGAGGAGCATTCGCTAGATCGATTTTGCCATGCTTTGGAGCGGAGACATCCAAGCCACTGTCTCTCTGAATTGTGATCTGAAAAAGAATTTACTACAATTACCAACTAACAAATTAGTTACATGTTTGTCATTTACATTTAGAGGATTATCTTTCAGCAATCGCACTCGAACACTTGGACTTATCTGTACAGTGCAGGAACCCATCAAAAACAGCCACTGCCGGACACTGTCCACACCTTTAACTGTCATGCGATGTGGCAGTGAGATGAGCAATGCCTCATCAGCAGAGCCACTGCAGCCATTCTTAGTGAGGATTAGTTTGAATAGTTTGATGTGCACCACTTTAGATAATAAACAAAGCATGAAGCTGGTTAATGCAAGTGCAATGAGGGGTGTTCTACAGAATGTGCTGTTCTTGCAGCTTTATAAGAAGAGAAAACATAATCAACAATATCAAAACTGTAAAGAGCTGTTGTATTTAAATCACACTATTTAGAAAGTTAATGTGCAAAGAAAGAAATGCTAATTCAAGTCTGCATGGAAAGGTTTTCTCCTTTACTTTCAGCAAATCCACGCTCTCCAGTCACTCATTGGCCCCAAACATACAGTGATTTCAAATTTAAATCTGGCCTTTTCAAGACAACAGTCTCTATTTACTCATGCATAAGAGTATACGATAAAGGACAACACTGGTTTGTGACCATTTGCTAAGAGAATGGAATGACTAAACATGGTTATATATGTAAAATCTCAATCCTGGATCAATATATAGAGCTCCGACAACATTGTGAAACTAGAAGTCAAATTCAGTTGGTAAATCGCCATCTTTACGTCCTACTTCAGGATCGCATCCTCTAAAGTCCAGCTGTGTTGGCTGTGGGCTCAGGCGGATATCTCTCTTGGCCGTCCCTTGCATGACAAAAAGTGATGTTAATGGAGGAGGGGTTGTTTAAGGATTCCTCCATGGCTAATTTAAAATGACAAACAGACAAAGTGTCCCAGTCACTAAAGCCAATAAGCACATATGCATTTGGTCTTTGCATGACTGTGACGTTACTAAGGCCCCTCAGGGGTCTGTCTGTCTGATTGTGTGTCCCAATACATGAGCCAACCTTAACCCCAGTAACCAGAGAGAGTCCGGTGCCATAGCTGTGGGCTGAGGTAAAAAAGGGTCAGAGGTTTTGAGCCCATCATTTACGTCACCTCCGGGAGCTGACTTCCACTGCTCTCTTATTACACACTAATACAAATGGTTGGGACATTTAGGGGGTTATGGGGGTGCCTCATGAAGGGAATGCAGCTTCAAAGACATAACAGTAGCGGGACACACTGTCCTTCTCCCTATGTTATTACGATTATGAATGCTAATGTGTAGACACTGGATAAACAAACGTTTTTTCACCTGACAACATCATCACCCATAGAGCAAAATCAATATAAAAACAATTCCATAAAACAGATGGATCACTATGGGTGTAAATGGGATATGGATAAAGCCAACATGTGTTTTATATTTAAAATCTCAATTGGTTTGGTTCCCATTTCACTAACTGAGAATGCAGTATGACAGTACAATCCCAATCTCTAAAACATCTCATGACTGAAGAAACAGCTTACGTATATTAAAAAAGCTAATGTTACATGGCCTTAATTTCTATGAAGTTAAACTTGTACAATTGAGTGATCATGACATATTTATTAAAAACATAGTTTACTCAGTAGTTTCCAAAATAATGCTGTCATCAGTTACGCTATCTTGTTTCTTTCTGTAAGCCCCTGTCATCATGCTAAAGCCGGTGACATACACAGAGAGCATCCTTTATTAATCACTCATAACCAGGAAGAGACTGAGTAATGCTCTAAGTTTAGGTTTTAGTGAAATGGGGAGTAGCATGTTACCTTCAGTGCATTATAGAGCTGGTGTAGGATTGTGCACTGATGGGAGAAGCATTAGTTAGCCCTGAGTGTCCTGTATCATATGTCTCTTGGAAGTGAGTCAGCCAGTACATGCTCACGTATAATAGTGGACACTTCTAGCTTAGTATTTCGAGTAAATATGCACGTATCACAACATACCATGAGTAAGGAGTGAGTCAAGCATTTAGGCTATACATTTAAACTTTTTTAAATGGACTAAAACAGTGACATAAATTGAAACGTTATGTTTGAATGAAAAATGCTACTGACTAGAGGCCTCATTGTTTTGTATTAACTCTGCAAAAAGAGAGGAAAAGACAAAAGGCAAATGACTCTGTGGGGAATTCTCTGTCTTCATGGCTGTGAGAATATATCTGTGTAAACCACTCAATTTGACCACCGAGTTCCCCCTCGATCTCATCTGCAGTCCACACCCCGTCTATCAGGATTAATAGGCTCATAAATTTTTGATTCTGGCTTTCAGACGACGGCAGGTGTGGAGTGATTTAGGATCCCTGTATGTGCGCCCCACTGTGACCTTCAGGGTGTGCGTCTATGAATCAATACAAGTCTGTGCAAGAGGGCTGCAGTATTTACATCTAAGGAGAAGAAGAAAAACACTATTGTATGTTCACAATCACATTTATGAGCAAACAAGCTGTGTAATAACTTTCGATTCAACTTCTCTCTACACAGTGCTATCTCATTATGTGGACAAACTTGACAGAACGAAACGTACATAAAAATCTAAGGAATAAGGAACAGTATCGTTGCTTGGCCTTTGCTTTGTTATGAAACTAAACAATTCATAACAAATTGATTAAACATGTAGTTTAGACCTTTAAAACTGAAATGCATGTGATTCTTGTATTTGTTTAGCAGTTCAGATAATAATACAAATAATCAGTATAAGTCATAGACTACAGTCTTATATAGCGTTTTCGAAGTTGCTTTACAATTTCGTGCATTATTCATTCATACCATACTTAATGGTGGTAAGCTAAGTATATGACCACAGCTGCCCACTGGTGGACTGACGGAAGCGAGACTGACGGAAGCAAGACTGCCAATCTGCGCGATCGGCCCCTCTGAACACGAACCAACCAACTCAACCCAAACATCAATCCCATATCTAATCACAACTATATTATACTATACATTAGTCGTCCTATATCATCACACCCAAATGTTTAATAACACTCTAGATAAGAAGTAGCAACCATTAATGAGGAAAATCTTGTGATTATCCAACGAGAAGATCGTTGGAGCCCCACAGGCACCTCTGAAAACAATATTCAAGGGCATGGCATTAAAAAAGTGCCGTCTGGCAGGAGGTTGTCTTCCCTGGTTCTGAAAACCAAACGGGCCATGTCTTCTTTTGTGCCTGTATCTATCAGACTCTTAAATGGACATTAGAGAACAGCATGACATGGGCTTCCAAGTGTTTTTAACTTGACTAACCAATGTATTCCTTAATTTGTATCATTATTTTATTCTACTTTTCTATCTTTTTGCTTGTATAGTTGGTATGCATGTGTGAGTGTACCAGACCACAAATGAAGTTCCCTCACGGGAAAAATAAAGTTCTTTGAATTGAATTGAATTGAATCCAGTTTTTAGTTCTAGTTTAAAAAAATGCTAAAGGCCTTTCTACG
The DNA here is from genome assembly GCF_951799975.1 of Gobius niger. Taxonomy (NCBI): domain Eukaryota; kingdom Metazoa; phylum Chordata; class Actinopteri; order Gobiiformes; family Gobiidae; genus Gobius; species Gobius niger. The sequence continues at coordinate 22,662,482 of NC_136860.1, forward strand.
TCAATGCACTGTTTGGACACATCCGTCAATAAATTATACAAAACATAACTTTATAAAAGTTAAATTAAAAAAATAATAAAAAATATCACAAAAAGGAGCAGTGACCTGCCAGTATGGGCTGGAGCTGGGGACCCATCTCCATGATGTGGAGCCAGGCTGGTGGTCACATACACCTGGCAGGAGGATTCACCTATTGCACATGTTTTTACCACTAACCTACGCTGACACGGCACAGAAATACAAATGAGCTCTTGAGAATGCAAAATCACAATATGGCCGCCAATGGATTACGAAGGCAAAGTACTATCAAGAGTTTATAATACATTTGTGGTACCACCGAACAGAGTAAGTAACATAAGTTATATAAACACAGCAGTGGTAGTAAAGTATGCTATATGAATACATTTCAATAACACCTGCAAATGAACCTGCCTTGGCTTTACATACATGTGTGTCTTGAGCTGAATGACAGTGTATTCAAACGATGACAAGGCTAAATTAAACTGGATACCGATGCTCTCATTAGTGAGGACAGATGCCTCCTGTTCACGTGTCTCTTTGTGAGTGGATCTCGATCATGTCAACAGCGCCGTAATGGAGCAATTTCGCACTGAGGCCAATGGCAGATGAGAGGCGCTTTGGAGTTCACTGGGGAACAGGCCGCAGCAAGTATCTGCCTGCACACTCGGTACACACAAAGATTGCTTCAAACGTGTGTAAATCCGTGCAAAGTGACAATGTTTGTGGCTCAGTTATACAAAGACATGATTTGTGAAGCCAGGTGGATTAAAGCAGTAACATGAAATGAATAGCTTGTAGGTTTATATCGCATTACATAATAAACTTGCATTACAATATGCAAGTTTATCATTAACAAATCAAAAGCACTTTTTTGTTTACTTTAGTTTCAAGTTTAGAAGACGGGCATTATGATTTAGTATTTTCTTTTCTTTTCTCTTTTGCATTGTCCAGGAAGGCCCTCATGTACAAACAACAAGTAAAGTAATAGTAAAGTTGTGCAAATGTTACATACAGTTACTAGTTCTTACATGGAGCACCTTATAGGAGGGTGCTATAGATTTTTTTAATACAGTGGAGTCAGTGTTATTTGCAGGGAGCTAACACAGAGCACAGGGACACTCTGTCTAAGTTTGACCTGCAGTGCACTCAAGGAGCCCCATCAAAGAAGGGCTGATGACTGAGGAATCTAGGTCAGAAAAAATGGCCTGCTGCATGTTTTGCAGGTGTGCGGCGGGGAAAATTAGCAAATATTGATTTAGCCATTGGCAGGCCAATTAACTATCCAAGAAATATGCACTTTTCTCTTGTATGAGCTGGTGAAGTCATTGTGCGAGTAATAAAATGGCATCTACTATGGTAGTTTGAAATTAAACTTGCCAATAAAATACCAAGTTAGTTCATTTGTTCAGTTGTGGTTCTGACAATGTTGTATGTTGAGTCTTTTGGTCTTTGATGGCCTGATAAGATGTCCTCTTTGGAAGGTTACATCTGAAGAATTTGGCAGATTGAGGCGCGTGTGGGCGCCTTCACAATGAAGTCTCAGTATCCACTTTGCAGGGCTAAATGTCCGCCCCATTGTACAAGCTAAACCTCTTACATCACCATCTCAATGCCTATCCTTTCATAGTCTCTGACCCTGGGTATCAGTGGGTTAAAATGTAGACTTGAAAATGTTAATTTCCTGCCTTTATCAACTGCTGCAAACCATGGTGAGGTAATGCTGCCACCTGGTGGCTTGTAAATGCATTGCAGTTTCCATCATCAAAAAGGTACAGGTGAAGTTTATAGTTGTGAATAAAAGGCTGAAAATTGTTACCATTGAAATCAATTCAAGTTTATGTCAGGGACCTATCGACTGTCAATGCTGGGAGCACAAATAACGCACCACAGCCCCCAGACGTGATGAAATGGCGCTCGTTCGTACAGGTCATGTTTATGAAATACTTAATATCTTACATAACCTGCCTTTAAGAAATACAGTAGAGATCATGGCTGTGTAACTCAGCTGCAATAACTACGACAACCACAGTGAGAGAAAAGTTACATCTAAATACTTTTTGTTGTTAATTTTCATTATTTATTGATCGATTCATCTGCATTGTATGTTGTTCACGTTGGATTTTCTCCAATTGAATTATAACAAAATTATCACTGAAAACAAATAACATCATGTTGTACCTGCAATGGCCTGCCGTCTTCTGACCCAATCATATTCCTCCATTCCATTAGTGATCGTTGCAGAGTGTCAAACTCTGTCTCCCAGAGCCGCACGTATCCTCCCATGTCCACAGTGAATACTCCTCCAGAGCTCAGAGGTCCCACCAGCACATCGGACTCTGACACTCTGGACACCCAGCTGGTATAAGGAGACACCGACATTGATCTAGAAATAAATCAATAAAAATACATTTGTCAAGATAGAGAGCACTCTTATATTTTAAACTTTAATTGCTTATAAGTAAAATAGTTCTTTTCCCTGGGAATGTTAGCTCTAAGCTGGGTTGTTGCACAGTATAATGGTCAAATTTATTATGTGAGTTTTGATCATAATCTTGACTGGGTATAGTTTTATTTTCTTCTTGTGTGTGTCTATGACTGAAAAAAACAAAACAAAACAAAATAACATATATAAATATAATGTTAATTCTGCTTCTGATTGTTAATAGTTTGGATTCCTGCAGAAAATCGTGTGCAAATATCTTTGTCTCCACTAGAGTGCGGTGCTGTACATCAAGTGCATAATCCATTTACCTCGGCACAGGGATGTATTTGACTTTTTTGGAGTTCAGATCCGTCACCTCCAAATAGGCTGCTGTCATGGGTGGAGTGACGTCTGAGCAATAATAATAATAATGAAAAAAAAAAAAAGACAAATAAGTCCGAGCTAATTTTACACGAAAGGTATAGAATGGATAAAATGGTAACCTTTTGGGTAGACCTCCTTCAGTGGGACCTTGGTGGGGGGCAGTGCACGGACCACTTGGTTGTGGGACAGCAGACTGATGCAGTTGGTCCTTTTGCAGGAGCTGGACCGAAGCCCTCCCCTCAAGAACATGTGAGCCCCACTGTCGCTGCTCTTCACGTTACTCAAGTCAACGGGCCTGTTAAAGCTGTACACCTCATTTGGGGACTAGAAAAGTATTACAAAGCCAACTGTTAATCTCAGAAACACTTACTTTTGTTAATCAGGCAGCACGATAAATGTAAATCTACCATTAAGTCAGGAAATCCCACTATGATGCGAGCGTACGAGCCTGTGTCAGTCAGTATACGATTAGGTGAAACAATCTTCTGGTCCAGTGCTGCGCTGAGATTTTCATTAGGTAGTTGTTCATTTGAAAGCATTTGCGGTGTAGAGCCTTCAGCTACACAAAAAAAAAACACACAAAAGCATGACTTAATCAGGGGTTTTAAATGCTATTATTATTATTTTTACTTCATGGTTTAGCCCTAAGGCATGACGATGTAAATCTAGTGCTCATTATAATAAGCTCTACATAGTGTTCACCTGAGCTGGCTCCATGGCCTGCGCTGACTGGATCCTCACTGATGCTGTGCAGCTGACACACTCCCGAGTCCTCAGCTCCCATCTGCATGGGCTTGGTCAGAAGAAACTTACTGTTTAGATGAAAAATATAGCAGTGAATAGATTATTTGGCCATCACTGTTAAAATGTGGAACTTGAATTAGTATTTTCCTCACTTGTTAGTGTTGCTTTCCAACAGTAGCCAGCGATCCTCCGCCACCAGAAAAACAGACTTGAGGTTAATGGGAAGAGAGATGGAGTGTACGCGGCCCTCCAATACATCTAGCACATCCAGCTGGTTACTTTAAGACAAAGAAAAAGGACAAAAAGGAAGACAAAACATAATAATTAGCAGCAGTTGAAAGGCTGATAACTTAATAGGTCTCATTTCCTACCCATCTTCCTTGTAAAACAGGAGCCAGTTTTTATGGGCAAATTCACAGCACATTTTATGCACTCCCTGCAAATTTCAAATAGAACGAAGCTCAACACACAGAAGAGATACGTTTACTGAGGATTTTAATGATAATGTAATAACAGCGCTAACCTGTTGCTCTTTACTGCCGCTCCACCAGTGAGAGGCTTTGGCAGTGGGCTGCTCACTGTCTGCAGACAAGAGGAACCTTCGCACTGCACCCGTTACCATGTCCAAATGAAGCACTGTGTTACTCTGGAGCAAACAAAAAAGTTAGCAAGCTTAATTCTCGTGGTATTTGTGAGTTTGCAAACACACGAGGATCCATCTTAAATTGCTCCCACCTTCACTGTTCGGCAAAAAATATACTATTTAACAACGCCGCAATCACAAAAAAACATGAGGTGCTGCAAAACATAACACAAATACATAACTTTTTTTCCAAACTAAACATTGAATGGATTTGCAGTGTTGAAATGCTGCTCCAAACGTGCGACCTCAACCCGAACGATTCCAGCCAGGGCCGTCCCAGATTGATGTCAGTGCAAATGTTATTGGTACTGTAATATCAATCTTGCTCTTGCCAGGTTAGTTCTTTGTGCACTGTTTAATTATCTATTTGAGTAAGGTACAGGTACAGTATATCAAGAGAGTTACGAAGAACTCTAGAGACCACAGACAGGGAGCCCATTAGGTATTAAAGAAGCGCTTTAGGTGACTTGTGTCATGTGAAAAGCACTACACAAATAAACTTCCATTCCATTCCAATTAGCGTAATTTTATTGGACTAAAAAGTGTTGTTTTAACAGACACACATAATGATAATTTGTTAAGTACGCAGCACCAAAAGAACCAAAGGCCATTATGACGCACTAAGCTTCATCCCTGAATGTATTTTATGAGAAAGAGCCACAGGGGAGCTAGCCTCAGCCCTGACTGCCCTCCTTTGCGCTAATGGTTTCCTTATGGCCTCTCATTCCTGACATGCACACACTACTGGCTGTATACCACTTAAACTATTCAGAGAAGGCAAACCCCATTTCCTGATGCTAAACATAAACTATCATCGGCGCGGGGCAGCACATGTGCCAGAGCACGTGTCTGCTGCATGGGGACTGTTGTGTTAACTTCAGCGTGCTGTTTGGAAAAGTTCATCCTATTTACTTTAGTGAACAACCCAATAGTGTAGATTTATGTCCACATTCCTTCATTGAGAAAACTAATTACAGCCGTCTATAAAAGCAGTGGCCTTGTATTCTGTGATTACCCTGGAAGGCCAATGAACTGTGCATGAACTTGTGTAGTCTGGACCTCTTCATTCTGAGGCCGACGTAACATGATCCATCACAAAGGTATTTTTAGAAAGCCCCCTCTTGCCTGATATGCACCAGCTGCACAACAGTATTGGTTGGACAAATAGTGAACATTCATTGTTCTTGTCTTACACTTCGCTGTCACAACCTCAAAGTCAAACGGGTTAAAAGGGATTACACTGGAGGCAAGCAACTGCTAACTACCAAAGACCTGTCAGTGTTACACAGTCGGAGGAAACATTCAATATTATCAATAAGAAACGGAAATAGACAGATGAAACGCTATTTACATAATAACATAACATCATGATAGATTATCAGTCATCCAGGAATATAATTCAATATGAAAACGAACGATTTAAAAGAATCTCCAATGCTTCACTCCTCCAAGGACTTTCCTCATTCCCCTAGATGAGGAGTGAAACGTAGAGGTTCATGTTTAAATGACACCTACTTGTTCTTCGTGCAGCACCACTTGTCCATCCAGCGGGCTGCCCAGAGGAGCCACAGTGACAAAGGGCTGCCAGACCCCACTGATGGTCTTGGGAAAGACATCATAGAGCTCCATGCAGTGGATTGTATCTCCTTGCTGTTTCATTGAGTACAGCGACACTGGGTTACAGGTGGCCACATACAGCACATCTGGAATGGAAAGTTAGACAGCCATGTTTGAACTCATTACACTGGTATTACAGTTCCCAACATTTCTGGGACCCCACTGTAAAAGATAATTAATAATATACACAATATCAAGCATTAAAAAAAAAATCTGGTTCAGTAATGCGTGTTTACTTTATTAAAGACCTCAATTGACAAATCTATGCTGTTATAAAAACACTCTCAGTATTTTTTCACCGTGGCGGTCCCGAACCCCACTTTGGGAACCACTGTATTATAACAATGAATGATGCTGTTGGAACAGTACATTACACAGCTTCGATATTGTGTGTTTACCATCTTTGGAAGTGACATCGCAAATAATGTTGACTTCATTCATGGGAAGTTGCCAATGGGCTTTTTCTTCTGTAAAACTCAAAGCGCGGCTCTCTTGCCTGTGGCACGGATAGCCTTGGACACGCAAAAACACAGGGCCCTGAAAACACACAGAATTGACATTGAGCTATGGCTGGTTCAGACTACAAACAGAATTCAGCAGCACTAACCTTTCCTTCACCGGTTTTATATTTCTCATGGTACTCTATCAAACACAATTACTCTAAACACTCTTCTGATATAGTTTTACTACAATACCTTGATGTCAATTGGACGAGTCTCAGTTGGACAGAGCATTTTGCGGCGAGTGTTGAGTCCCTGGCTGATAGTCCAGTATCCTGTCATCTTTACCTCAGGAAGAGGCAACCTACAAATAAGTAGTAAGGATTTTTAGAAATGGCTAATTTCAATCTTTATATACCTTTTGTCATGGTATCTGAGTAAACCCTTACTAATATTCTGAGCTGTTGTGCAAAGTCAACACAGCAGTTTGATTGAGACACAAATTTCAATTATAAGTAATAGTAACCCTTATGTGTACCATATTTTAGGATACAAATAATCCAGTTTGCATTTGGTCCATTTCAGTCTGTTGCGCCTCAAAGGTTAAGTGGATTTCCCATGAATCATTGCTGAATTGTAGCTACAGCATTATGGGCTACAGGTGTGGTAACTTGCAAATACACAAACCAAAGAAACGGGACATGAATAAGGAGTTTTCAGGGTGGTCAGGCGTGCAAGCATAAATATTTCTATGAAAGTATACACAAAAGACACTTAAGTAAAACAGTTTTTTTTCCTGTGTCTAAAAATGGACCTCGGTGAGCTGAAATTTTTGCTTTTATGTGCTAAAGATGTGGTGGCTAAATTATGTGGTTAAGCAAAGCCTTTTAAACAGTTCAAGATGAGACCCAGAAAACATGGATATTATGAAAGGAAAATACTTGTTTCTCACTCCCCGAGTTACTGTGGGAGGGAAATGGATGTATGAAACTGCTAAAAATAAAACCACAGGAGACAGAAGAAACAAATATTTTCCTTTATTAAAACAAATCTGTACAAAGTGCCATGATTTACTACATATTGTTTCAAAATAAAAAGGCTAAAGATGAGGTAATGTATGAGTCACCTTCATAATGTGATCAAACAGTGAGGTATTTCATGTGTTAATGTACTTGTTTAGCCACCACAGAATACAGACAATGCTATTAAATTATAAAAATGTGTTTTAAGGGAATATTTTCAATCAATTCTCTATTTATAATGTAATGATTATAGCTCTGAGCAAATTTAAATGAGCAAGTTATATAAGAGAGGCATGACTGGTAACTGAAAAATGGTTGATTCAGTCAAAATATGTATTCAGTGAAAGAGTCCTATGTCACCATGTCTTTGCATATGACGTTGTTACGTGACATAAGCGTGTGCTGTCATGCCGTGTGCCATTGTGTCCCTGTCTGATGCCTTACTCCTTGGCCAGTTGGACCGAGCTGGGCTTGGCTCCGATGGGAATCCCGTGTTTATGCAGCGCCTCAATCAGAACCTCCCTTGTGTCTTTGTTGTAGGAGTCAAAGTCAAAGACGTTTCGCACCACATTGGCCAAACCCTCCTCTGGAAATTTCTGATGAAAAACAAAGACGCAATTAAAAATAAATGGAAAATCTGAAGGAGACAAAGGAGAATGTCAGTATCGGGACAGCAAAATTGAGAATGTACTGTATAAAACAAGGAACATGCTTCTTTTCTTTTGATTAAACATATATTGAGTCCTAGTCCTAGTGATTGATTGAAACAAATTCATAATATAATTTCTCTTTCTTGTTTCATTTGTATCTTTGTGGGTTTGTAGGTTTATTTATGAACCAATCTTTGCTATTCTATAGACAACATTGTGCATAAGAATATGAGCTTATATCTTTATTCAAGTGTGGATACAGTTGGCATTTATCTTAATCTATCTATCTATCTGTAATTGCAGTTCAAGAGCTTTATTTTTCCAGTCTATTTACACTTTTAGGGTCCTATGAGGGGCCTGAAAAATCAATACAAAGTCATCCCAAAGCTTGGCTTCCACACATATGTGCAGCTTGCTGTATTGATCTGGGTCTCCACCCAAATAGCCGCAATCATGACCAAATGTGTAACAACAATTGGGATCTACATTAGCAATTTAGACCTGTGAAGACCAGGGCATCTTTCCCACTCTCCTGCGTGTCAATAGCAGCAGTGATTGAAGACAGAACAGTGCGGCCAATGGGGAAATCAGACCGAGTCCTTGTGCACTGAATTATTGATCAGCAGCGAAACAAGCCCAAACCTCTATTTTCCTCTTCCCTGTGGTCTGACGGTCTCGTTTTAGCAATTATTTACCCCAATCTGTCACAGGCACCACAACATTCATAACAGCACTCAGTTGTCAATTGCTTTCATAGAAGTTTAAGCCTCAAGAGTCAATTTAAAGTGTGAAGATGAAGCTTGTACAGAACAAAAAATAGTCTATACTGTGAGTGTTTGCCATTAGGGGTGTGATATGCCATCCACAACATTCTACATGCCATGTCAAAGCCACAGTAATGCTACCCCTAAATGTAAATTGCTATTGTTAGGCAATGGAGAGTCACTGTCAGCTCAAATTAGGATATCAACAATTTAAACGCTGAAAAAAGCTGCAGTAATAACTTGTCGTCAGTCATTTTAAAGGATTCAAGTAGCTTTTTTTTTAAAAACATCTGTTATTCAGTTGATCCTTTAGAGCAAACGCTGAGGCCTCTTCAACATTATTTTCCATGAATTGAAGAAATAGTAATAAATAGTCTTACCTGCAGATGCTTCACAATGTTCACAACTTCACGAGTGGAGTAGGGGTATGAGATGGTGCCCTGGTCAGCCATAGACCGCAGCTCTCCAAAGGCTGCCACCAACCTCTGCAGAGTGGAGTCAGGCACGTCCGGACCGTATTGCTTCAGCATCGCCAGCTCTGCCTGCGGCTTTGGATTGTCCACCGCATGGCAGCTGAAGATATCACCTGTTCGGAAAATGAAACGGGGCAATTTCACTACAAATCTTGAGTTCCAGTAAAATGGCATTGGTGATCCAGATACAAGAAAAGTTGAGGCAGAATTGATTTATAAAAGAAGTAGAGAAGTAAAGAATAAAGGTAAGTCTTGTTTTGGGACAATTTGATGAAAGTGAAAAAAGTCTCTTATTAGCAACACAATAAAGGAACACTTTTGAAACTGTTCTTTTATATGAAGTTTAAAGCAGAACTAAGTAACTTATGCCCCTAGAGGCCATAAGTGCCACTGCAGGTGTTGTCGCATGTTGCGTTTGTTTTTACTCAATTGTCTGTGAGAGTAAATACTACACTGACAGAAAAGGCAAAGGGAGAGAGGAATATTGTACAATGTGCCAAAACCCAATTACACAGTTAGCTTTGCCCGTTAGCCTGTTAGTTTCTTCTTTGGGATTGTATTAGTGCGTATTGCGCCTCAGACCCGGTGCAGGGAAAGTTGCAAGGGTGGTTTTCGGGCCAGAGACACCAGGGGGAGATGAAACCACACTTGTAGCTTTCTCTGCTCCGACCCGGAGCAAAAATACACACTAATGGAATCACGAAGAAGAAGCGAACAGGCTAACGGGAAAAGCTAACGCCACTTAAATAGCATTAACACCCAAGTATGAGTGAAAAAAAAATATCTCCAATATATCTCCATTGAGTAATTGGATGTACAATATCCCTCTCTCTCTGTCTTTTCTGTCAGAGTAGTATTTACTCTCACTGACAATTAATGAGTAAAAATTGCAACCTGCTACGACACCTGCAGTGGTGCTTATGGCCTCTAGGGGCATGAGTTACTTAGTTCTGCTTAAAGCTGTTTTGAATGAAATACTTTGAATCAATTGTGTAAAATATTTGTCAAATATAGTTCTTGTCTAAATAATATTACACATAAAATCAGAGTAAAGAATACTAAGTTAAAGACTTAATGCATGGTACCTAGCGCTCCAAAGAAGTCATTGCCCAGGAAGGGGAAGCCAGGTCTGTTGGCAAGGACAACCATCCTGAAGTCCGGGTGCATAAATATGGTGTTTGGTCTGTTCGTTGATTCTCGTGGATCTAAAAATCAGAAAGAAAACTGAATTTATTAACAGACAGAATTCATACCTAGGGTGTGTGTGCCCCTGGAAGGGTTAGAAACTGTCATTACCAGAAACTATTCTTCGTCCATCCGCGAGAATCATCTCTCCGCTCTCCACTAGCGTCTTCAGGATACAGGTGACATTCGTGGGCGCTTTGTCTGCCTCATCGATAACCAGTATGTGCCCCATCTTTACTGCTTTTACCTGTGTCAATGAAAAGCATCACAGTCTTGTATGCTTCTTATGCAAATAATGTTGCAATAAAATACTTTTGTAACTGACCAGAGGTGAATCTTCATAGATAATAATGCCATCTCGGACAGAAGGCTGGAGCGTCAGAGTTTGGACAGTTGTATCCCTTAAACCATCACAAAATATAAACAAGATTCAAACCCAAAATCAATCCCAAATAATTGTACATAGTTCCAAATATATTTTTTGCACAAATTCTTGGATCCACTAGAGCTTGACCCAGGGGCTGTCCTAGTTTCCTTTCTGGTTAGCTGCCTGCGTCGAGTGCATTTCTGAGCCAAATCTCTGTAGATTTTCAGTCATAAGCTCCCAAAAGCCGCATGCACAGATCTTCTCGTCTCTGCCCTGTACTAATATTAGCTACTGGTGTATTAGCGATCTAGGCCAAATCCACTTTTAGCTCATGTGACTTTCACAGGACTTTGACAAACTACAACACAGACCAAAGGCACATGTAATTTAAGGTGTATTTTACTGTTCTTCTCTGAAACCCACATGTACCGATAACGCATGATGATTCATAAAGATGGGCCATAATAATACTGCTCGTCAGTGTATATCACACTTGTTGAGAGTAGGCCGAATATCTGAGGCAACAAGTAAGAATTATGAAAACCGTGGGGAGCTCATAATACAGTGTTATAGCACCATCAGGTCAAAGGAGGTTCACAGGCACCATATTGTTATACCTAATCAATGAATTTCCCAAGCTTATCAATGCAGCTTGGTACAAGCTAAGGGATAAAAAATAAATCAATTGTATTTGTTGCAGACCCACAAAGTGTTTACTTCTTGTTAGAGCTCAAATAAACATAAGGCCAATCACTACCATTCACTGATTAAAACAACACCACACATTGTTTTAAGGGTAAAACATGATTCTGTGTATAAAAGACACAATATAATAGTCAGAAAATGGCACTTTACCTGTGAAGCTGTAGGTATTCTCTAGGCCTATTCAATAGATGCAAAAAGCGGTCTACTATTTTATTCTTGCCAACACCCTGTCGAGAGAAATAGAGATGCATCTTAGCAGGATAAATGTACCAAAAAAAGTGCTACAGATTGTGAAACAGATGCAATAGTGTTGAGTCCATATGGGGGAAGGGAGCAGTGCGAGTGGCTTGGTTTTGACGGTGCCATGTTGTGACAAGGGCTGTTCTCTCGGACTCCTACGGACATCGCCTCAGTGTCTCTCGCCCAGTCTGTGAGATTGGCTACGACAACTCTGTCAACCATGCACAATCATACTTTTGCAAATTGATTTTTTTTTACTCTTTACCACAGATAAAACAATGAGAGTCTACGAAAAAAGAAAAGACCATATGATTGCTTTAGCCAAATCACATTCCTATCCTTTTGGTACATGGCTGTTTTGAATAAGGACATGGGATATCCCCAAGGAAGTGCTCCAAGCTTCTTGAAGCATGTATCACATTTTGAGTAAGGAAGGTCAAAGGAGGTGCATCAGAATAATGCATTGAATGAAGGAATAAAGCATACTTCACCTAAACAAGGAGGTCTATATTTAATGGATGTTACGCTTGAGAGGTAATATTCAGCAGGTTTTCTTTTAGTTTCTACATATCTGACTGTAAACATGACTCACCTGGTTGCCCACTAAGAGAAGGTGCTCCCCTAAAAGAAAGTCTTTCAGCATGTCCTCCATCACCTTCATATGCTGTAAAAACACATACAAAACAGAAGAACATGAGGATTGCATGCACAGGGTTTGGTACATGTTGCTCATCATTTCAAAAGCACATTTGTGAAGCAGAACTATAGTGTTTTTAATCTTCATTTCAATGTGCCAAGCCTTCAGCCTGTGCATTAACCATGAAGACAAAAAACAGGTCAGACCTAAAGTAGGCCACTCTTATTTCAGCTGTAGAGGCGGACAGTGAGAAAAGGGCAGAATGAGGACAGGTCTTCAAATCTAGGTTGCATGGCATCACAGAGCCAAAGAAATCTGGCCTAAGGTGAATCTTGATCATTTCATTACTTTATCTTAGACTTAAACTTTGTTGTCACGCATGCATTGTATTTTTGTAATGCAGTTCAAATCAGCATGCACACAATAGAATCAAATGCATTATACAATAGAAAGTATTATCATTTACTTTAAGTACAGAGCTATATAATAATGGCTTGAGAAAAGAGACAGGAGGTCATCTTCATGTAAAATAATCAATGAGTAGCAAGCCTTTTCCAAATTTGGTCAAACACGGTATAGCTCCAGTAGGATTCTGTCAGACAAATGCCAAATAACACATTACCTGCGGATTATCATAGAAAAGCACATCTGGAACTTTCAACTTCATGTCAGGGCAGTAAACTGGAGCGGACACACCACCAATTGTCAAAACACCATCTTTGACCATACCTAAAACACACAGGAGTGTGAAAGCATCATATACATAAACATAGTTCATGATTTACAAGATGGGAGTAAACTTACAGCGGTAATTGTTAGAGTCTTCATTGGGGTCTGATTTATTTTCAATAGAGGAGTTGTCAAGACTTTTTTGCAAGGAGGCACGTGCAAGACTGGGTAAAAACCTTGAGTACATGTAAAAATGTTACTATGAGTAGAAGACAAAAATAAGCCTACATTTAAATATAAAAAGAGTAAAAGTAACTAAACCAAATAGAAACTTAATGTGACCTAAAAACCTATGACTAATACAAACAATTCTGCAGAAGGAATTCAAGACCCCTCGTGTACCTGGAGAGGCAGGCCTTGTTGACTGCATGAGCAATCCTCTCCTCGGGATATTGAGAGAGACGACGGCAGATCCTCAGCAGCTGTCGAGTAGAGAGAGAAGAGGCCAGAGACTGCGCCTGTGGACAAATACCAGGCATAAATTAATTAGACAGACTCAACATGCAGAAACAAATTGCTCAGCGCTGACATATTCACGCACTCACCGTTGGGTCACGTGTGCTGCGGAGGCTGTGAGTGAGATGTAGGAGCTGCTCCACGGCCTCCTTTGATACATTGGGTGCCTGGAAAAAGGAGTAAGAAAAAGCATAGATTAACATTTGTCTATCTTACACTCTTCTGCACCACCAGAGGAGAACATGCAAACTCCACACAGAAAGCCCCATCCGGGTATTGAACCCAGGACCTTCTTCTTGCCGTGAAGCACGAGCGCTAACCCCTGCACCACTGTGCCGGTGCTGTCAGTATTTTTATGCGTCTGTATCAACCCCTTTGGTTTTTCAACAGATAACATTTAAATGCCAAGATTGATCAACATTTAAATGCCAAGATTGATCAACTTAATTGAATTTAGCGGTGTGTTATCAACCAAGGAAAAATAATATATTGAAATGCAGTTTGGCCCAGTGTGTACTCTGTGTATTATGTTCTTACCAGCCCCTCTACGAGCTCCATCTCTTCTGCCTTGCTCATCGGGGTGACAGTGTGGTAGAGGAACATTGTAAGCAGTTCTGGACCCAACCACTGCTGACCTTTGCTGTTGCTACCACTGGTGCCAACCACCGGGGGCTCTGCTAGGGCCAGCACTCGGAAAGACGGATGTATGGAGAAGATCGACCTGGGAATAAAATGTGTATGCACACAGGAGTTGATCCGAGAGGGAGATTTAGACACCAAATCTGGTACATGTAAATCAGTGTGAAGTGCAGGTGCCTGTGGTGTCTGTGGTGCGTGTGTCCTAACGAATACATGTCAGGCATTCGAGCGTGTCTTCTGACAGCTGGCTGTGTAATCTTGTGATTCGAAAGGACAGAGAAGTCCGTTTCTATCACTCCACAGAGACATCCACATGCGCCAGGATATATTTACTCTAATGTGGGCAGCACAAGCTAATTTTACAGCAAGTGTCCCATAATTTGTAGTTTCACGAAACATCACTGATCAGGCCAAGGTCTGCACTATAAACCGCATTATCAAATTATTATTGCAATATACAGTATGTGTGATCAACATCGCAACATGCCACAATATATCACAGAATCACTGAAGTCTTCTGTCTGACTTAGATTTACACATAGCTTGCTAACAAAGCCTAAAAGAAAAAGACTCCACCAAAAACACACCCACCTGAGCCACAGACTAACGGAAGAGGAAGTAGGTTTATTTCAGCCCAGACACCCCCACCACAAACATCCTTCCTGCCGACTAAGGTGGTTTTCACACACACATGTGCTTGTAAACATACAAACACACACTCTACTATCTACACACTGGACAACAAGGCATTTTAGGGCATCCATAACCAGAATGAAAGACACATTATTTCATATAAATTAATTATTTGACCATTGTCCATGGGGGCATTAAATCCCTATGGAGTTGTGAAATATGAAACAATTGCACCCTCATAAATATGATAGAAATCTTTTTTTGCCACTAAATTTTATTTTGCCAAGCTGCCAAATTCTTGTTGAACTGTATGCCTCTAGTCAACAAATTGTGTCTAAATGTGTGTTTGTGTATACCTTTCTTGCAGTTGTTGGTCAGTAAGCTGCAGTTCTTCTTTTAACACTGCATATCTATCCCATCTAAGCAGCCTGGTTCCATCATACAGGTCCAACTCCCGGTCATGTAGTAACCTTGAAGAAAGCACAGTGAGAATTAAAAGACCGCTGCATAAGTAACTCAGTAAACAGAATGTACAGTCAGGTACACAAGTAGGCTATATGAACAAAATTGATATACCTTGATAAAACAGCCAGAGTTCCTAAATTAACCCGGTGGATCCCATCGAGCAGCAGTAGCTTGCCCTCCATGGCAGCAGTGACAAGAGGAGACGGCCTCCATGCTGTGTCTCCATTGGGAAGAGTGAACCTCTGCTGGAGTAGGTCCCTTGCAGTCATATCCTAGCGAGAGGTGAGGAAAGATTAAGTTTACAGACACAATGAACAATACAACTTCACAAAATTATAGCTCTGGTCTTTAGAAAAGCAAAGCAAAAACAGGAAGACTAGAGGCAAGAGACATCCACGTCAAACCCAAAACTGGGTTTTTGAGAGTTGACAAAGTGAGCTACTGTGGATTCTACATTCCCTGCAGTGCAAGTCGCCCCCTAACCTCGGCGGTCTAAAAATAACTTGAGAATGATGCATAAATACATATGGCTTATGCACACTAGCTTCCTCTGCGATCACAAATGACTGCATTCCTCACAATCGCACACAACACTACAATCACATTGGAGCTTTCCTTTTTTCATGTTCATCGTGTCAATGTGACTGTGTAATTGTTCTTTTTTGTATTTTTGTTGGTGGTGTTATATTGTGTCCCTCTGTCTCTATGGACCTCTATGGAATTGAATGCAGTTTGGGCAAAGGAAAAAGGGAGTGGCCAGTTCGTAAATATTTTCTCTACAAAAACATGCATTGTACAGAACAAATGTTTCTTAAAATCTAAAACAACCAAAACATAACAAAAAAAATAGAAATACTAAAAAAAGAAGACCCTTAATTTACATGTGGCATAAAATACACTTCATAAAACTGTTACAGCAGCTTGGTAATAGGATGTTACTTAAAAGTAATAACAAGGCGTTTATGGTAATTACATATTTCAATTATACACCTAACCCTGATCATAATCCAGTATAAAGATTCTAAATCACCAGGATATGTATTTTCTGGGTCATAATATGGAATATTGGCTGAAGAACACATTGTCCCTTGTTATGGTTTGTTACCCTTTGTTTCCCTGCTATTTAAACTATGTTTTCACCACATTCTAAACAAAAGTGTGACCAAAAGAATACAAATCTGCAAAATAATCTGACAAGAAAGCAGCTTTTATAAAAAATAGATGCTGGCACTGGCTATTCACAAAGTTGGCCCAAACATGAGCAGATGGTCAGAGGCATCACATCATGAATATTAAATGTGCCTGTGGCCTCCGGTAAAACAAACTGCTTTTTTTTTTCCCGTGGATGCACCACTTTTCACGTTTATTATCAATTTTAGATTAAAAAAAAAAGAAAGTAAGAAAAAAACAGTTAACCGTTTTTTTTTTTAATTACCTGGTAAAGCATGACTGGCTCAATACTGTATCCCAGTATTTCTGCGAACTCTCTGGCGATTGCCGACTTGCCACAACCCTGAAAGAATCAGCGATCGTGACACACTGTACAAAATGACAGGCCAAAAACTGGATGTGATTGGGCAAGAACCTTAGCTCCGATGAGACAAATATCCTTGACCATGTGCGACTGCATCATCTCTGCGATCAGCTGGGACTGGCTGGGTGTGCTGATGAAGAATGGACTGCTGTTGAGCAGACGCGGTTCATTGGTGCCTGAATGTACCTGCAAAGTCAAAGAAGACATGCACAAGTCTAGATACACATTATAAAGACCAATGTACTTGTTCTTAAGAGAAAGGCATTACAAACCATGTTCTCTGGAATTGTGAGTCGCAATAGGTTGATGGTTAAATGTGTGGGAAAAAGAATTAGATAAAACACACTAGTCTAATTCTTTTTGCCTATTTTTATAAACTGACCAAGTCTAAGATCAAAGCTAAAACAATAGAGGTATATCACTAATTGAGTCACTTTCCTCGTTTGGTTAGGTGTGGATCTCTAGTATTAGAACAACGGCTTATCTTTCAAACCCACACCATGACTCATTCACACAAAGAAACACAAGAGCAAGCTGTGAAAGGCATTCAGTGCGGAGACATTTGCCAGCATCCCACAGTGATAAGCTAATAATATAATGTTCTGTTTGTTGGTGTGTGGCCTACCATGAGAGTACAGGGAACCACTCTGACTAATGCATTATTCAGGCGAAAGACAACAAAGGTTTTCTGTACCTGGAATGCAACTTCTTTTCCAGCAACATCCAAAGTTACGTTTGCATGGCCCTTAGTATCTTTGACAGCTGATACATTCAAAACAGAGGAAGGCACTTGCTGTCGACGACTATCCAGAAGCTCAAATCTCTAAGAAAGAAAAGCATCCAATTTGGTATCAACAAAAAAACATAGTTATATCTTGAAAAAATTGTCTTTTTTTGGTCTTACACTAAGGACATTCTCCACAGCGGTGCATCCTTCCTTGCCCAAGATGCTTTTGTAAGGATAAAGTCTTTGCACGAGCTGCTGTGATGACAACGTTGGAAACACGTTCTAAGAAAAAGACACCTGTTAAACAGGAAGCTACAACATGGTAGAAGTAAACATATTTTGTAGCTTTGGGCTTCATACAAGCACTTGAAGGGCTGAAGGCAGGTTATCCACTGGAAAGTCGGGGAGACCCAGGCCTGCGGATTCCTGGGAGCAAAGTGTAGTGGCTAATGAGAGCAACTGGGACACTCTGAAAAAACAAGAAAAAGGTTGAAAAAAAGGTTGAAACAGGCGAGAAGAATAAAGAAGTCTGTCAATCGTCAACTCAGAAATTACCTTTCTGCACCAATGTTTGGCCCAGCTGTGTACAACAACTCCAACTGATCCTAAACATTTAAGAAAACAATATTATACTCAGTTTATTACGAAAATTAATGTGAAAAAACAAAATCTAGAAAGGCAATGTTTCAACTGTATGTAGTAACACAACAATTTATGCATCTATTTTTTTACTACTCTTCTGTGGTCTAACCTTAAACGGTAGGTAATAAATGTCTCGGGCCTGAAAGCGAGAGCGGAGGGGCGGGTCCAGAGGATTGCCCTTGTACTTGGGAACAGGAATACCCAGAGCAATGACCCGGAAGTCCTCGCTCACACGGACAATTTTCCAGCTGTCCAGCTCCTCTTTGGTGTGCTCCTGAATGACAACAAAGAGATTTTACACTCACTCTATTTCTACTGTTACGGCAACCACTGCTAATATCACTGTAAGTCAGTGGCAAAAAAAATATGATAGTTGGGTATTTTTTCCAATATCTACAGGAAATGAACTGTAGGACTGTTGAGCAGTTACCAGAAGACAAAACAACTGACATAAATCATAGCTTAATCTTGAGTTGATGAGGAAACACAAAGTTGTTTTTCAGATTGAGTCCAGCAGAGTTGCGTGCAAATTACTGAAATCAACAGGTGATGGCACAGCCCTCAGTGTATGTCGGCTATACTAACTTGTAGCAGTTTGTCGTAGCGTTCTGCTGACATGAGGAAGCGTCCGTCTTCCAGCTGCATCTCCCTGTTCTCCAGCAGGTTGTTGAGCACGGGCAGTACGTTCCTCTCCGCCTTTTCCAGCCCCTCCAGCACCAGCACACGGCCCTGGGTCGCAGCCCGAACAGCACACTAGAGACAGAGATAGGGAATCAAAATCAATACAACTAAAATGTACGGCATTTATATACATACATAATAGTAAAGGCTTATTGATTGGGTAACTGTTACAGCTGCACAATTTCCAGGAAATTATTGATATTGCAATAATAGGTGCCGTGATGTCCAAATCGCAACATACTATATATAAAAAAAAATACTGAGATCTTCCATCTGACTGAGATTTATATACACTGCCTGACCAAAATAAGAGTCACCACCTGGATTTAGCTAACTGTTTTGATCTGGGGTTGCTGCAGTCGGTCAGGTCTAGGTTCAGCACACAGAGATGAAAACCTGAACATCCTGAATGACCAGGTTATTCCATCAATGGATTCTCTCTTCCCTGATGGCATGGGCATATTCCACAATGACAACGTCAGGATTCATGGGGCTCACACTATGAAAAAGTGGAGCATGAGACATAATTTTCACACATGGATCACAGTCCAGTTGTTAACCCTATTGGGAATCTTTGGGATGTGCTGGAGAAGGCTTTCCACAGAGGTCACACTCTCCCATCATCAATACAAGATCTTGGGGGGAAAACATGTGTGCAGTACTTGATCCTTTGATATTGCAGAAGCTTATTGAAATAATGCCACAGTGAATGTGTGCTGTAATTAATTAATTGTGTTTTTATTTTTTTTGTGTCTGTTCTGTGCAGTGTTTAGTATGACCATTGGAAGTCAAAAACAGTGATTTTGATCCAAACTAGCCTGAGTTTAGCTTTGGATTTCACAGGAACAGAGGCACGTAGAATTAGACTGTTTTCACCTACGAGAGCTTAGAGTCTCAACTTTCAAACGAGCCATAGCGTGTGTCCATAGCTATAACACAGAATATGCTGTGGTGCTACAAATATCACAAAAAATGGTCTGGATTGTTGGCACTCAATAGCTAAATCCCCAAAACAGCACGGCACTCAATGTGTTAATAGTTGTACATTTCTATGTCACACAAATTTGTATAAATAAAAAAATAAATAAACATGGTTTTTGCATTGATAGTTGCCATATTATAGTACATTATTATTATTAAGATCGTAACTCTAGAATGTTACCATCCCAGTATCTAAATCAAAGTGAAGTTCTTTCATTTCTGCCTTTACAAAGTGGCAGTACTAAGTGGCAGCCTGCGTAACTCTTTTCCTGAGGATGTCCTTAGAATATTGTGTTCAGCATCCTCCTTATTCCTCGTAACTACCTAAGGCAAGCCTTCATTCTTTCCCATTGAAACATAGACTGAAACAGTTATTTAGCTCTGTTTTTGACACAGTCTTCAGCAGAAAAGGAACATGTGACGTCAAGAGGCAGGAAACTTTAGCTGTCTGGGTGGACCACAGAGCGAGTGACCATGTAATTAGGTTAACATGTAAATATGTGCCAGGTTGTGTGGGAAGCACAGCCATAAAACTTTAGTGAGAAACAGATGTTCTATTTTTAACCCCTGATCCGTTTTCAGCTACAACGCTGTAATCAAATAATTGTTCAAAGAATCTGAGTGACGCAGGGCGCTGAGTGAATGGGGGACTGCACCAAGTGAGACTGTCCCAAGTGGATCTGCAGACGACCTATTTGTATAACAGCAGACCACGATTTAAAACTAACTCGATTTACTTCTCAAAATAACTAAAGGATAAGGCATAACTCTGTAGTTTAAACCGCTACAAACACATTTTGAATAATTAGCAGTTACTCTTTCAGTATTGTCTGAAGAAGTCTTTATTTTAATCAACGGCAATTGCAATGTGTTGATTTTCCCCCCAAACAACACTTGCTTACAAAACTTTTTTTTAACCTAAGTTTATTTTGCTTTTTGTAATTTTAAACAATTTATTGGACACAATGTAATTTTTCATTTTGTAGTGAAAAAGTATTCTGCCATCCCATTTGCGACATTGTATTCATTTTCAAGTAATCAGGATGCATAGAGTAATTGGTTTTAAAGAAGTTAAAAAGTAGTTGTTGCAGATAGAGACAGTGGTTTGTATTTAGCTGGATTTTAGCTTACTGTGACCCATCTAAAGCTAAGTCGGTTGTACATTTTCATTTTTATGAGAAAAATATTTTGTTAACTGATAAACCTAAACTTACTTGACACTCTCATTTAAAAAACCTTGAACTTTGGCTCTATGGCTAATGACAAATTGTAGGTAAAGATGATGATTAAAACACAAAATGGACAAAAAAAAGACTACATTTTCAGTTTATTTTCTACACTGGTGGAGGCAGCAAGCTCTTTTATTATTCCTTCTGCCATGGAGTCTCCAGGTTACTGGTTACATAAGAGCTAAGTGGGGGAGAGGCATAATTGCCGATGTCAAAAAGATAACAGTGATTATATCTATGTTGGGGGGCAGAGGCAAGGCAAGAACAAAAAGCCAAACAGGCACAAATTAGAAGCTATTATAAGTATCGCAAAGGGATAAGAAGACGGGACAAGAGCCACCTTTTGAATATAGGACTGCAAATCAGCACAGAGCCCGAAGGAATAGAGTGTTCTACATAAAGCGCAAGTGGATTCCTCATGATGACAGCACTCTTCTATTGTGAAGATCATACAGATCATAGGTACATTTTGAGCATTCTTCAAAAGCTCCAAAGCAAACACACCGTACCTCATGGTAAAAAAGAACAAGAAAAAAACACTTCATCAGCACGTTCACGAAATCTCGAACTTAACTTACTGTATAAAGGTTATGCAAGTGATGTCACAGCATCACAACAGAAGCCAAATGAGCATCAACTACATTGTTATCATTTGTCTTGACACTCAGTCCGACCCATTGAGCGTTTTGTTTAGAATTAAAATGATCAAAGTGCACACCCTCGATTCTCACCTATCAGTTCAATCAATAAAGCGATATCCATGAACTGTTACCATAGAAACAACATCCTTCTGGAGAAGGTGGGAGGAAGATGAGCCTCAGGGTGTTGAAGAGATTTCTTAGCTGTTCTTTTCAAAGTACTTTTCAAAGTAATATATTTACATCTATTATCAAACACATAAAGGATGTGGGCAATGCTGTTGCTGTTAACCACAGAAAATAAAACAGCAATGATGGTATGAGCCAATCATTGCTTCGCTACGATAGTTTAACGTTACAAGTTCAAAACATCATGTTTGTTAATGACAGAAAAAGTGTCAAGGACAACACAGATAACCAAAGCTGCAACGAGTCACTACTGCTACGTGTTGGTCCTAATTAAATGTTCCCTTATTGATTGTTTAACTGCTTCTATGTGACACAGGACAATAATTATCTTTTGTGATGTAGAAAGGAGCTGTGACTGCAACCTATTAAAGCATTTTCAGTACATGAACACTGAGCAGGTACTGCATCATCTCTGAACTAAGTACAGAGTTTTAATATTTTTACGTTTCATTTATTCTTCTGATAAAATGAAAGTGAAATGTTGAAAACTGTTGTTTAAATAATCAAAATCCAGATTTCTACAATGTAAAAAACTATCACTGACAATGTTCAAAGATCATTGCCTTCTGTTTCTTCTCAAAGATTAGCAGAGAACCTAAAGTTTTCCTCAGAGTACAGACCAGATAATGAGGGACTGGTTGCCATGGTTACCTTATATAAGTCAACAGACTGTGGGGGTGGAGCAAGACTTGATAGATCAGATGGAAGCTTGTGAGCTGAATGGAACATTGAGACTGTTCTGATTTGTTTGGAGCTTTGTGTGTGAAATTATCTACCAACATAACTATTGTCCAATCTGGGAAGGCAGCAATTTAAACTTCTCAATACCATGGCATGAATCACTGCTCCCTCAAATCTGCGCATGGCTCCTGTGTCGTCTGCGCCCAGAAGAACCTAGATGCTGTGACTGGAGGAGTCACGTAATGTCTCACGGTCAGTTCAGCGTCTCTCCATAGACACATCCCCATTCCCCAGGTAGGGTTAGGGTTAGATAATAATTAGGGGTGTAACGATATGTTTTTTGACCGATACGATACGTATCGATTTGAGGCCAAACGATTCGATATTAAACAATATATTTATTTATTTTTGGACCGATACGATTCGAGTGATACAGTGGATTTTCGATACGATATTCAATACTTAAAACATTGGATTTTCAGTAAATTAAGCAATAATTATTACAAGTAACTGAACATAAATACAACAGAAGGCATTTGCACTGGATTTTATTTAAAAATAATTCACTTCAGATTTGCTGATTACTATTATGATTATTATTAATAATAATCATAATAATAATCATAATAATAATAAGTGCTTTTCTGGACACTCAAAATGCTTTACATTGCATTATTCATTCATTCCATACTTGGTGGTGGCTACTATTTTAGCGACAGCTGCCCTGGGGTAGACTGACAGAAGCGAGGCTGCCAATCTGCGCCATCGGCCCCACTCACTCACTCACTCACTCACTCACTCACTCACTCACTCACTCACTCACTCACTCACTCACTCACTCACTCACTCACTCACTCACTCACTCACTCACTCACTCACTCACTCAGGCTTCCTGTTCCCACCTGGTCGATGTAGAAGGCCGTCCCTGAACGAATCTCTCTTCTTTGTTTCAGATCAGTCTCTGTTGTGTCCCTGGACAGCGCCACATATTCCACTTCACGCTTAGTCAGCTCCTAGTCAGAAAGATAATGGTCATTTCTCTATTTTTCTCATAGTTTCTATGAATCAAGTAAAGACTAAAGGGAGTATTTTCAAAACTATCTTTATGCACCACCCACCAAGTATTGCATGGCTATAGAGCGTCTTAGGGGCCCAGGAGGGCCGATCAGAAACATATCTTGACCCAGTAGGTCTTTCTGCATTATCCAACGCAAATGCTGGGCAACAGTCTGTGGAAGGGAGTCTGAAACTGACGCACACACATAACATTACCATTCTTAATCTGATACACATGATGAATTAATGCACAAATAAAACTGTCATACAAACACTTACTGTGTTTAAGAGGTACAAGCTCTGGGTTCTGTGGTGTTTTCAATTTGTACGAGATGTCTCCTATTGTCACAGTATCGCCTGGGGAAAAAAATAAATATATATTTATGGACTAATCCAATGCATTTTATTATTATTTTTTTTTGATTATGTTATAATTTTTCCAACACCAGTGAAAAAATGGAAAGCAACTGAAAATATCAGCAGATTTCTGAAGCATTTTCATTTATCTAAGCTTGCAGTGTTAACGAGTTACACAACTGTATTACTTTTTTCAGTAACTAAAGAATATAACAAATTACTAACACAAAATACGGGAATAAATTAGTCATTACAAATCAAGTAGCTCGAGTTACAAGTGCATTTAAATGTATGAATGAAAAAATGCCTCCCAACTCCCCCCAAATAAAATGCAGCATGCCAGATCAAGTTGGACACTGGTGTATTTATTTGTTTGTATACTTTATTGTCCAGTAGGGAACTTTGTTTTATAAGATCTGCAGTTGCATGTAGCTAAAGTAGTCAAAGCAAAACACAAGAGAATGGGGGAAAGCAAACGAAAAGGAACTGACTGCACTTTTGCTCAGTGGCTTTATTACTATATTCAGTTTTAATTTGACCAAAACTCAAAATAGTGTAACTCAGCTACATCATTGAAACAGTAATATGCAATATAAACATATTACATTTTAAAAGCTGTAATCACAAATATACAATATATTACAAAAGTAACTTGCCCAACACTGTAGGCTTGAGACAAAAACATTTTCTGTGTTTGTCTCAAGTCTGGAATGATGGACATTAAATTCCTGATAATCTACATTGTAATGGCGACTCTCAGTTTTGTGAACTATTGGGCAGATTCAGCACACGGACAGTGATTTCTGTCAATAACGCTACTAACAATTACGTACAAGTGATTTAAGAACGTATTTTGTGGTTTCATTTGGATTTGCCGCACCAGAAACAGAAGATACAATTCTTCTATAATCCTAAATTACCTTTCAAACTATCACTGCAGCAACAGCATCTCTATGATCATTTGCCACACCAGGCCACAGTGGATTAATACATAGTTATAAGGTGGAGCTAATACCTGAGGATGTGTTGATAAGTTTGACCTCTCGGGTTCTCCACATCCAGCTGCCCGCGACAGACCCCAAAATATTCCTCATTCTTCTCGCTGCCACAGCCGCAGCTGTGCCCCGGGACAGTATGTGAGGCTGCATGCTGTGGTCAATCCAGAGCCATTGGTCAAGCGTGTTAAATCTAGCTATTATTTGTGTTTTAGCTGACGTTTGGCCAGTCTTATGTCATCCACGGTCAGCTCATGCTGTCATCGTCGGAACAGTATAGTCGAGGGACTCTTGGTGCGTTACATATGTCTTTCCGTGCGGTAACTTTTTTTTAAATCACAAAGGTTCCGGCCTCAAGGGGAATAAGAGCATATACAGTAATATAGAATACAGAATATAATGTAGCCTACTGTACTGTTGCATTTGATATACCGTATATGCTAAATAAAGTTAAATCGTTCCAAATTAAGAAAACCGCAAATCTCATATTTGGGCAATGTTGTCTTGAAACGTTCATGCTAGAATCATATAATGCCAGGACATTTCAGTCATCTTTAAAACAGTAGCCTAAGGGGGGAAAAAACATTCTCACACCAAGGAACAATGTCCCCCATTATTTATATATTTGTGGGGGCGGAGTGAATTATGCTTCATAGTGCGCTTTGCTGCCATGGGAAAAGCCATTTAACGAATTTGACGTCTGTCACGTGGAGAATGATACGGCAGCAGAGCGGAGGGCGGCAGGCGCGAAGGAGAGAGCGGAGTGGAGTAGTGGTGGAGAGGACAGCGCAGGGAGTAGCCTCCACAGAGCGCATATGACCGGGGGAACCAGCGTGCTCTGGCTGCTCGCACATTCCTACACCAAGCAGCACCAGCTCAGAAGCATCTACAGATTCTTTTGTTTCCTCTCTGGAGCGGACACTGAGGGCTGGGACTATGGAGGATGTGTATCACTACACTCGGAGCCCTGCCTGGGAGGAACTGGTCAGTACGATCCACATATATCGTCTTTTATATACAATGTTTGATTAACCATTAAATCAAATTGTCTTTTGTAGTTTTGTAATAAAGTTCTTTGTCTTAACTATTGCGCCCTTTCCTGTCATTCAGTTTGTAGAGATTTGTAAGCTACACAGATCCAAGCCGTTGTGCCCATTCAACTTCTAAAGTTATAGACCTGGCTAAATAGAATTTGAAAACATTTGGAAGAGACAAACACATTTGCAATAGTTAGCCACTTACTGGAGCAGATGTTGTTTGGTTTGACTAAAGTTTATTTTCAACTTTTGTGTGTGTAGTTTAATTTTTACAATGCGCAAATATTGTATGGATACCAGATAATTTGGTGCGTTATCCTGCTTTTAATACTAGTGAAACATTGTGCTTCCAATGTCAACCACCTTATCCCTATGGCATGCGCTATTGCGCGCCTTTTACGCACATATTACCGCACTTTGAAGTGGTGTAGCCTCTAAGTCAATGTCTATTTGTTTTGTACTAAAGTAGCGCGTGGTGTGTGCGTAAAGCAGCCACTAGGGTCTGCCATGCTACGGACATGTCCTCGGGAGAGCGGAGTAGATGAGGCGGTCTCTAGTCAGAGTGGACTGGCTGTGCAGGACAGGAGCCATATCTCCACCGGACAAAAGGAACCTGTTGGTTTTCTTTCGACCGCCGAGTCCAGCTCTGTTCAGTGTCGATGAGCGATATGTTCCATCCTCTATGCAGCCCACACACACTCCAGAAAACACGGTCGTCTTTATCACAGCAGTGAGAGGAGATGACAGCGAGGACAGTCGACTCGCAGCCGCTCTGTAGCTCTCGGAGGGGAGTCGATGTGGATAAAGACAGGACTAATTCCGAATGTTTTTGTCCCTCAATGCGACAGGAGCCCGAAAAAGGATCTGCGTCCTCCGTGGGCATCCATGCCCATGTGGTGGGGACCGCCGCCGGCTCCGGAGCTGCGGACGAGTCGTCAGACAGCGACGCGGAGCAGGAAGGCCCCCAGAAACTCATCCGAAAAGTGTCCACCTCAGGACAAATCAGGAGCAAGGCAAGTCTTATCTCTTATAATTGTTGTCAATGTGCGAGCGTTCGTGTTATTTGTCATTACAACCAATAATCACTTCAATTAAAATGTTTGGAGGCTGTTTAATCTTGCCGGTAATATAAAATATGATTTATGACAAATAAGTCCCTGTTTGAAAAGGAAAACAGCCTGCAAAGAGTGTACAAGAGTACTGTTGTTGTGGCAACTGTTGAATGCTCCAGAGGTGTGCAAGAGAATAAAACTATCCCAGTATTGTCCAAACATGCAGTCAATATACACGTGATCATATATGTACATATATATATATATATATATATATATATATATATATATATATATATATATATATATATATATATATATATATATATATATATATATATATATATATATATATATAGCACACACTTTATTTTTTACAGCAGAGCGATCACATTCATTTTGTGATCTCCCTGGAGCATCCCAATGTAGACTTTATTTGTGATATCATGTATGTTTTCTTTCCTCACTTATCTGTTGCACTGTAAATGAGTTCTGTCTCCTCACACCAATGGATCCACTTAATTATTGACCGCTCCACTCCACCCTTACCTACATTATTCACAATGGGATATATTTAGAGACTCCGGACCGGGTGATACCCTCGTTATGCTAATCAACCAGGGCAGGATACTCACCTCTCACAGTAGATGACAGGACATGCAGCTTTTACTCCATGCTTTGTGCTTAGTATATTATCTTGAATAATAATGTATCCAAGAAAAGTTAATAATAATAATCATTTTAGAGTTATTTTTGCATATTTGATTTGATGTTTTTGGGCATATATGCAAATACTGGACACATCACAATTTTGAGTATTTGAAAAGTGACTAAATAAATAAAAACAAACATCAGCAACAACATACATTTATAAACTTGCTAAAATATATGTTAATTATCAAATCCGGAAGGAGCATTTATCTGATATTTTCAGCTATTTCTATAAAGGCCAACATGTCAAAGTGAGTCATGGGTGACATAGAGCAACGGTAATCATCATGCTTGTGTGTTGACACTAGCCCAGGTCCGAAGGACGCCGTGTGGGTCAGCGAGGGTGATGATGTTCCTAATGGATCATGCAAGTCGGGCTCAGAGTGTTGTTCCACTGACTTGTTTGCGCAGCTCTTTGTATGCAGTGTATGCATGTTACTCATCACACTGTCTGTGTCCACTCCTCGCTTCTTCATACTGTATTTCTGTACTGCTGCTACAGAACTATTTGTGGTACATGGAAATAATTACTTTTTGATGTTGTCATTTATAAGTGCTTCACTCTTCACTTTATATTGACATGTAGGGTGGAGTTATTTGCCGAGTTAATTTGTTATTTTGCCCTTTGAATCCTGACATGGGACACTTTGTCATTTTATCCTCGATTGCCATAAAACTGACCTCTTGTGTCTTATTACTTTATTTTTCTAATGTCCTTTTTAATCCATAGTTATTGTTTGTTGTTAAATTTAAAATGTTTACCTCAAATTACCAACTATTGCACTCAATACTCAACAATAACTTCTCACAGCTCACTATATACTTCCTATTGCGCTATCAAAATAGAGAACAGCAAAAATGCTCACTTGTCTCGTGTTTCTTGTAGTTAATTGGGCATTCATATTTTGCTGATGCGCACCATAGCTAAGAAGCCACTTAAAAACCCCTCAAGGCAGATCAATATATCGACAGCTATGAATGCTTTTTAAATGGTTTGCCGCTGCACTCATGTGTTGCCGAGGATCATTTTTCCTGCAGCCTTTGTTCCAGGATTTCACTAGGCTGGTCGGGCTGTAATAGAATTTGACAAAACATTATTGGAACTTAATACTCCATCACAGAGCCATTAAACACTGTCAGTTATCCATCATGGATTGTAGTGTAGCTGCAGGGAAATTAAAGACGCGATAGAGACCATCACCTGAAATGAGAGACTTGAAACTTGAAAGGGGACCAGACGTGGGTAAAACATTGCTTTAAAATATATAATTCACTCAAGTAGAATTTAAAGTTAGTGAGCAAAGTATTTTCTCAAGTAATGGTAAAACTTGAGAGCTGAGTAACTTTTTGAGCTTAAAAGTCTGATTTATTGCTTTTACACATAGTGGAACAGAGAAAACATGAAATTCAACACATGCTGATATTTCCAAACAATACAAATAATAATAATAATAATAATAATAATAATAATAATAATAATATCATACAACTGCCACAACATACATTGGCAAGTCCCATAAAATAAAGGACTTTTAGTTAAGCACTCAAATCCCCTCCTTTTCTTCTTAAGTTTATGGATTCACCCACTCGATCCTGAAGAGCACCCGTTTTTGATTTGAACTTTGTTACACACTGATGCACTCACATTAATAATAATAATAATGAGATACAAATGTAAAGTAATAAAAAAAACTGTCCAAAACAATAGGTATTTAAGATACTTGTTTTTATCTAATATCTCTGTATGTTCTGTATTGTTGAAAGTATTGCCTGAAAATATACTATGTTTGCGCTATTGAAAGTTTATCTATTTAATATACTATGTTTGTTTGAAAACAGGAAACAGAAATATATAATATAATACAGAGGAGAAAACATGTTTAAAAAACAATTGGTCAGAACAAACTTTAAAACCATTTCAGTTAAAGGGGTCGTTTTGTGGAATGGTTTCGGAACATGTGGAATATGTATTTATTTTTTAGTTTTGTTTCAGTTTTGATGGGTAGAAGTTGTTTTGTAACTAGGGTAAGTGTAATAAGCCACGGCTTCAGCCTACACCTTTTCGGTTTCCCTTCTTGTTTGCAATGAATTTGCTGTACATACTTGTACATTTGTTCTATGTTTTGTAACCGAATAAACCTTCATTCATTCATAAACAGAAAGTAATAGTAATATGACACTTGTACATAATAGTACAAGCATGATAAAAGTACTTCAGGAAGTACAATCACATTTTTTTTTTTAAGGTACTCGAATACATGTAATTGAGTAAATGTAAGTAAGTACTCGTCTGATGGGGAGGCGGTCTAAAAAATTGTTGCTAATTCTGTTGCTGGGTGATTGAAAGCAGAGCGCAGGAGCCGCTACTGCTGCTTAGGGAGTTTGAAATGGTCTCTAGGGCTCCACTAACAGTATGGGAACTGGTGATAAACCTTTATCAGTGATTTTTCTCAAATCCCCATATACTGTGTAAAAGCTAACAGTTTCAATCACCCAAAAAATCCTAAACAATGTATCATTTTCAGAATACTCTTTTTAATAAAGTAGTGTTTTTTGTATTTTATAATTCTTCCTGAGCAGTGCATTTGTAATTTTCAATAACAGTAAAGAACATAAGTAAAAAAGCACAAAACTAGAGACACATTGCTTTATGTAAAGTTGTTGTAAGTTGCATCGATTGCAAGCAGTAGCTGTGAGGATGACAGAGCTGAGGCATTTTGGAGACATAAAGAAGAAACAGAATAGGTAGTAGACAGGAGGCTATAGGTAAGACACAGGTTAAGATCAAGGATGTAATAAAACAAATATGCGAGAAATGTGAACTCAGAGGACAGAGAAAGATGTGCAGAATTGTACGGATAAACAAAAGTGCTTATCTCCTCCTGAACACTAATTCCATCGGATGTCTCACCCTCCCACCGACAGCTCCCTAAATATCCCCTGTACCACCTAGATACATATTAATAACACTTGTTACTTGGCGCTGTAGCAAAGCACAGACAGATCGCGACAAGGGAATCGCCCCTTTCCCACCTCTTGCTTTGTAATTTTCCCAACACGGTGGTGAAATTTTAGCATGTGGTGGGAGGATGTAGAAATGTTGCAAATTGTGATTAAATTCAACGGCGAAAATGAATACGGCGCTGATTTTTCAGAGAGGCTTGAGGAGGAGGAGGGTGGTGTGGGAAGAAAGTATTTTACATTTCAGCACTTGTCTGTCAAAGAATTGATTGTTGTGCCCCAGAGGCACTTCTGACTCGAGCACAAATGACAAATGAGTCAGGGATAGAGGTTTAAATGAACATAACAGTGTGGCATGACAGTGGGGGTTTGAGAGGGAAGACATGATGCAAAACTGTTTATTTGTGCAGCCCTTGTTGTTTTTCTTGTCGAAATCGTTGAAAGTTACCGTACTATGGATTGGGCCTTTGTGTCAGCCCTTACTCCCCCTAACTGGTCCTGTGGTCAAAGTATATAGAAACTCACTCTACTCCTATAGATATCTGATTATTATTTGTATAAAAACTCTTAAGTGTCACTTTTAAGAGACCATGGTGATTGTGTGAATGTGGACATCTGGAAGTTCATACATGGGCAAGTTCTGAAAGTAGCCACTGTCTGTTAAACATCAACAAGACACGGCTCTTCTTCTACAGTTGTTCACTTCACTGGTCTGCGGTAGTTCGCCTATTGTATAAGAGCAAGTTCGTGTGTCCCCCCCCCCCCCCCCCCCGTCACTGTCCGCGCAGACTGGTGTGGGTGTATGAGGTACGCGGAGCTCAGGTTACTCATTTCTCTTTGGCACAGGACTAGCTTTCTGTCTCACTATTTAGCAGCAGAGGCAAACTATTTATAGCTCACTTCTGGCCTACTTGGCAACAGGAAGGAGATGAAGAGAAGGAAAGGAACTATGGAGGCCAAGGAGGGACAAAATATAGAAAGTGGAACATTCAAATAGAGCAAAGCCTGTTCTGATCGTGTGCTGCTCGGGCTGAAAAAACATATTTTGAGGTAAACAGCCCCTTTTATTTTAGACAAATTGTGCACTGTCTTAGATCTGCTTGTGCACGGTGTGGACATTTGTAAAATCAAAGTGCAAGGTATTAAAGGAACAGGCCACTGTTTTTGCACACTGAGATGCAGTATGTTCTTACCTGAGCTTAGACGAGTCTTTACGCGTGCGCTCAGTCACACAAAAACACCAAAGATGTTGTTAGCATTTAGCCTCTCCTCCTCTCCTCTATATCCTCCTCTACTTCGATGTCCACGCAGTAAAGTGAAGATATTACTGCACGGATGTCGCAGGTGTCCTCCTAAGGTGTTAATTACGCCTTTCAATATAGTTCCCCTTTTTATTCTCTCAGAAAATCAATGTTTAATTTTGTGTAACTATACTTGGATTGTGTAACCGCTGACGAAACCGTATTTAAATAGGAAAAACATGGAAGAGTTTGGTCGCTTCTCGCTTCACCCCCGTTTGGCCCCATAGAGGAGAGGAGGAGAGGCTAAATGCTAACAACATCTTTGGTCTTTTTGCGTGACTGAGCGCACGCGTAAAGACCAGACAGTTACGCATCAACTCGTCTAAGCTCAGGTAAGAACATATCTCGGTATGAAAAAACAGTGGCCTGTTCCTTAAGCCATGGGGGAATTTGACTAACTATAGGGATTAACAGCGGTTTTATTTTTGGCAATTATAAGCTTTAGTAAAACGGTACACATCAGTGATGCGCGGGTTGATCCGAAATGAGGGGGTGCCTGCGGTTACCCGCGGTTACGACTCATCCAAAAATATTTTTAATGATATTCGGGCCGCGGTCGGTCGGGTCGTTTGAAATAAAGATGCCAATTAAACCTTTATAATTTATGTAGTACTAGTCTGACAAAGCTACTCTATGTGTCCGAAATGTGTCTACAATATATTTGTGTGAGAAATCAGACGGGAGGGACTGTGAGAGTCAGAAATGAGTTACCTAACAGTTTCATCACCGTAACCTCCTTTCACAATTTGTAAAGGAAAGAATTAGTTTCCTCAGCTTTAAAAAGATAACGTATTTGCAATAGCTGTGTACAACTACATGTAATACTACAACACTCAAAAACTGAAATGTTAACATTAAAGAAATGCATTTTGTCATGTTTTTTTTATCTTTAGTATTATGTTAGTTGTAAGTGACCAATTTTAATTAGATTGAGTCAAATTAAATTGCATTTAAGATTTTTTTTGAGTAGGTTAGATGCTACTTCCTACAGAACTCAAAGTCAAGGCATGTAGCTATTTTTGGACCTTTGATCGTCCATTTTCATCAGGGTAACGCTCAAGAAAGAATTTTTATTACAGATGTTTATTGTAAATCATTATGTATTATACAGCTTTTACTCATTTTTCAGTAGTTAAGCTCCAAATGAGGAGATGATTTTATCTGCCATGTCTGTTTTTCAGCCTTAGTGTGATTGTGCTTGGCAGCAGCAGCAAAGGCCTTATAGGGAAGTGAGTGTTGAGGTATTTCACCTTAATCCACTGCAGGAATTCAGTCTTTAAGCTCTACCTTCCACAAGAGAAGAGAGAAATCTATAGTGGAGGGCTGGATTTGTTTTGTCTTTCTATTGAAGAAACATTGGAAAATGAATGTGAAAAATGAATGTTAAATTGCAATAATAATTTTTTAAAAAGAACATCCTAGTCTCCCCTAAAAAAAACCTAAGACAAACATAACATACACAAACATATTGTGAAGGATGATGCTTTAAATATCATTTTTAATATCAGTTTTATGTCCCTTGTTGCCACCAGACGTGGTGTGTCCATAGCGTGCCTCTTGGTGCTTGTATGTTATGCTCTTTAGGTTGACACAGCTGGTGGGCAGGATGTCAGCCCGTGTCACTGTTAGTAATTCTCCCCTTAGCATGAAGCCCCCGCACTGCTATAAAAAGCCTGGGTGAATGCGTGTTGGTAACTGGTGTTCATCCAAAAGTGTATGAATTTTACTTTTGTAAATAAATCAAACTCAAAGTGATTATTTGCTGCTGCCTTTATATTTGTTTTGGATGAATTATGTTGTTTCTGCGCTGATTGTGTTTTGTTTTGTTCTGTCTCTGTCTCTTTTTAGACAAGTATAAAAGAGGGATTGTTGCTCAAACAAACCAGCTCCTTTCAGAGGTGGAAAAAGCGTTACTTCAAACTGAGAGGCCGTACTCTCTACTATGCCAAAGACGCTAAGGTAAGCATCCGTATTGTCGCACTTTCTTCATTTCAGGAAGAAACACTCGAGCTGCCATTTGTGGTTTAATTATCTTAAACATACTTCTTATTTAATTAGCATGTTGAGTTTTCTTCTAAACTAATCCTTGGTTTGCTCTGTGCATGTGTGTGCACGTGCACCAGTCCGGCAGTGCTGTGGCACATTGGCAGGAGCGGGCACTTCACAGAGTTTCCCAAAGCCGTGTGTGCTGGCGAGTACTGTCTGTGTGCTGGACAGGGGCGCGTGGCTCGCCCCCACCCTTGGGTGCCAGTGGATCTGAGGAAGGCCTTGTGGGAGTCCGGGTCAGCAAAGCTCAGTCAGGGTTAAGGGTCAAGGGCAAGACCCCACCAGATGTCTTTATTATCTTATAAGAGCAGCATTCATGCCACATGAAAGAGGAACATGCAATATAAACAAGATGCATTTTTCTTAAATGTTTCCAACTTCTGAGTCTGTCAATTAATTTGTCTAATTTTCCTGGGTGTGGGACCAGCACAGGCCTCTGCCTTAACATAAATTACAGACTGTTCTGGAATCATTTAAACTTTTCACAACCTCAAAATATTTACCCGATTATCATATGGCAAGAATGTCTGGATAAGGAATCATAGTGTGGTAAAGCAGTGCTAAGCAGAGATGTAGTGCCTAAGTCGCAGACTCAGATTTGTGAGTCGTTCTCCAAATCAATTCCGGGACTTAGGATTCGACCTAGACTTCTGAGTTTCTGAGCGTAGTGACTTGACTTGAGGTTTAGGTTAGAGGACTCGGACTCGGACTCATCCTGGACTGATTTGACTTTATAATTTAATCCTCCGCCATATAACCTCTCAATATATACACTTTTAAAAACAAGCTTTAAAATGATGTGTTTTAGTTCAAAGGTAAAAATACTATGATGGGTCCATCACAAGGTTTAAAGTGAAAGCAACTTGACTTGGACTCAGACGCTAACTTTTACATTTAGAACTTGTAGTGATTCAAACTCAGACAATGAGGACTTGAGGGTGATTTGGACTCCGATTTGTTGTGACTGCTACATCTCTGGTGCTAAGCTTGAGCTTAGGTTGAGATAAAACACACACTGTGTTTTGCTGGTCCTTCACTTAAAGCCATCCATTTAGAAATCATATTCATTTTGATATCATCACATGGTAGTTTTTAAGCATTCTCATTTTGTTGCATCTTTAGAAAGGCCCGGCTGGCTCTGCTGTCCTTTGCATAAGAAGCTCCTCAATGATCTAACATCACTTTAGATTAGATCTCTGGACCAGTAGCTAAAACCCTACTGTCAGCTTGCATTACAGACATAGCCCAGACCAGCAGACTTGTAGTCCGACGAGTGGGCATTCATGTGTGTGTAAAAATGAAAACATATTTCCAAGACACATGGGACACTACAGTAAAGCCGCCAAGAGAGCAGTAACTTCTGGTGAGTGTTGCTGTTGGCATGCTCCTCACTCTAAGCTCACACATTGATACACTTGTAGGCATTCACACTCATACTAGCAGCGTGCCTGAGCCATGCACACACAGTATTGGCTGAGGTCCCTCTTTGGCCGGGCCGGGGACAGCGTCATTATCTGGGCTTTCCTCTGACAGCTGCAGATCCCCTCTACACATACACTCAGGCGCAGGGCATTCCTGTGAGTGACGGCACTGCTGGCCTGCTGCCCTTTAGGAGCTCAAGTCTGGATAACAGAGATGAAAGATATCAGCTTCCTGTTCGCAAATGAGTCTGTATGCGTTTCCCATCAGATGTAAGCCGCTTCCCAAAATGAATGCCTATTTTCAGTGTTACAAGATGGAAAGGGGAAGTCACACATAAGCATCTATAACTGTATTATTCTATTATGTAATGGCTTGCTTTGGCAACATTACACTCAAACATCAAAAAATTTGAGTACAAGCTAAAATCAGTTTGTATTCGAAGTTTGGTTACAGCAATAAAAGAAATGCATAGAAAAGTGAAATATTTTGAATCTGGTGTAGTGGTGATTTTTGAGAAGCATTGATAAATTAATTTGACCACAATCATTTTTTCGTTTTGTATTTATTTTATGCACATATGCACACATGCACTAAAAATTTCTATTATATTCAAATTTATTGATGTTACAGTTGTTTTTTTTGCTTTGGATTTGACACTCACTGATTCCATCTCTAATGCAAGTTACATTTAAAAGCTGTCGCACACGTTTTCATGCATTCTTCTCCTCGTGTTTTCTGCCCAGTCCCTTATTTTTGATGAAGTGGACCTGTCGGACGCCAGTGTTGCAGAGTCCAGCACCAAGAATGTCAACAACAGCTTCACAGTGAGTGCCTTTTACGTTTCGCATCCTTCCACACATTTACTGTTGCCAGAATGAATCCATGTGGGTCAAAAGTCAAAATTTCATCATATGAGATACATAGAATAAAAATGATGTTCTCTTTCAAACCTTTGGCGATAAATCAAGCAAACATGAAGTTCACATTTGGAGGGGAGGGCAGAGCTCAATGAAAGTTCAGCCCTGCGTTGTATTTTAGCACTATACCAATAGTTTTTCATCATTATTTTGTCCTTTATGTGATATACAGCTCTCACTATTTTGTCACTACATCGTCATATTGTGTGTCTTATTCACATTGAACTTAGCGTGCCAACGTAAAATTAGTGTTTCGAACCCTACTATGGATATATATATTGTACCCTTGGGCCAGACATGTCTCTGACCATTTCTGTGTGTGTGATTGAGTGACTGATGATGCAGAGGGGCTTTAAGGGCAGAAATGCAAAAATGCTTCCTTTTCTGACTGAGGAGAGAGGAAATAGTTGTACACCAAACTCATTACATGACTCATAAGCTGATTTATTATTTTTGAACCCTCAAAATAAATACTGTGTTTATCATCACCACTTGCTGTTAGTCAGATGACTCTGGCAGCTCTATTTGTAGATAGTGTAATAAGCAGTGTAAGTAGACGGCAGCGTGGTGTGGGAGGTGAAGGCTATTGAGCTTGAATGATCCAAACTGAAATCACCAGAGTGTCTTGTCCTTTCTATAAATGTCTCGACTCTCCCGCGCTGTTGCTATATTAAGAAAGGTGTAGGAGGAGAGCAGGCAGGAGAACAGTGCCTTGAACTGAGCTATTTTTAGCATCACAACCAAATGCTCCGCTGACTGCTCAAGATGGCTTATGGCCGCCATATTCATAAATAAGATTATATGAGCTGGTAGTACATATGTGCGGCACGTGTGTGACTGTGTGCTGAGGGAGATGAGGACTGGACACTTCATCATTTACAAAATGATGAACAGGGAAGGATGATGGTTTAACTGATCGTCAAATTAATAAATAATGGTATTATTGTGTCCTTTCCCTTTGAAGTTGTCACAGAAAACCATCCACCTCATTTAACCTCCTGTCATTTATGCATTGATTTTGCATTTTCACACAGGAAACTTCTTTCTGATATTCTCAAATCAAATTGATCAAGTGAGCAAGTCAATTCAACATAATCTCATGGCTTTTACTCTCGGGAGCTACAGTATCTCCTTTTATCTGAGTAGATTCCCAGCTTTCTACATTTATTCCCTTGAGTCACAATTTAGATACGTTTTCTTTAAGCATGCTGAACATAATCTGATAACAATTAGGTAAATATTGCCATATGAAGTGGAACCTCAAGTCATTTTTTTTTATTGTGTTAAAATAGACTGTCATTTTGGCTAAAGAGAGTAAACTCCTCCTAAGTAGTTGCACAAACTTGTATCTTTGAAGCATTAGTAGATCTTTTCCATTCCAAGAATCTTATGGATAAGGCTGGTGACCTCTGGTGTTAATTGGCACCACATGAACTTCTGTTTATCGGGGCTTGGAGCTGGCAAATGGACAACAGTGCTGCCATTGAAGCCTATGTAATATATTTAATGCCCTTCACTTTTGTACTAATCTGTCCTTCAAAACAGTTTTGCAATATTGTGCTTAAAAAGCTTTTTAATCTACTGATTTGATCAAGGTAAGACTTTTGTACCCACTAGACATGCACAATTTATCATCACACTTAACTGTCTACACCGAGATTAAAGGAGGGCACGGGCATGAAGTAGTTTCACAGTGAGCTTTGAGTTGACTGCAGTCAAGGGAAAAACACAGCAGCAAGGTAGAGCAGTTGAGGAAATCCTAGAGTGATGTCACTGCCATAGCCGAGTGCATTAGCACACACACACCATCCCGGGGGGAGAGAAAGAAGCGGGTAGAGCGAGACAGGAGCCAGAGCTAGAAGGAGCATGGTTATAGACAACATGAAGACCGGACAAGACTCACTGGAGTGGAGGAGCGTTTAATATCCACAAGGTAATTTGTTTGCGGTTTGCCTGAACATGTGTGGTTTTGTGGTCTATTCAGCGCTTTGACAGGGGGAGTCTCTGGGCTGGTTTACGTGATCACGACAGAACAGACAGTGGATGGGAAGGGGGACACTGCGGTGGAGACAGTGTGGGTGTAACTGCTCATCATGTAGTATCCTGTCCTACCCTATTACTGCTGTCATGTGCACAGTATGTTAGGAATATTACAATCGGGGCATCTGGCTGATGTTTGCGTCTTTCAAGAAACCTTCAGATGTAACAAAAACAGTGTTGTTATGTAACCACCAAAGTGTGCTTTTTAGAATGTGCCTAAGGAATGAATTGTGTATTTCCGGCATTTCTCACTTGGAGATTTTGCTGATATTGACAGATGCATTTTTAGCCAAAACCCAAGACTTTTTCATAAGGTGGAATTAAAGTTAGCTCTTGTCAGTTAACATCATTTGGAGGACCATGCAAAAGGTACTGGTAATGTATATGGTACATAACCAGTGGTACATAGTGATCAAGTTGTTGTTATTGTTGATTTAACCAGATAACTAGCTCTCGCTGATCTATATTCTCTTCTGAACTCCTCTTATGCCAATTTTTTCTTCTATAAAATTCTTCACAATACACAGGATATTTCATTCTACGTTTACTGATGTTTGGCTTAGAATTTATCTTATTGCTGAATACAGTAAAAGGTTAGAAGCGACGTGATTCATTTCTCTTGTAATTCAGCGGAGACAAAGCAGGACTCGGGGTGTGAAGAATGCAGGCGGTAATTCTTTTCGATGTTACACCCTCCTGCTTGTTGCACCGTGCATAACTCCCTCATTTGCATAGTGACTGTAGGTGTGAGCAGTGTGCCCACCAGGTGCAAATGTAGATGTCAAAAACGTCTTTGGAGATTGCACGCTGCGTTGCTGATTAAAGGACGCTGTGTGTGTGGCGTGAACAGAGCGATCGACTTGGATTTTGCACCTTCCATTCCACGTGCTTTGGAGCTCAGCCCAACCCAAACCCTGAAATTGTCTCATTGCCACCACCTCCCTCCCTGCTTATTGCATCCGTCTCATTACGACTGGCCAGTTCTTCGAGTCACTGGAAAACAAACATGAGGCGATCAGAGATGAGTTTTACATAGAGGGAGCTGGAAAATGATTGTAGAGTTAATTAGAAAGTCAAATGCGATGATGTGGTGTTGTGTGTGCGTGGGGCCTTGAGCGTTCGTCAAAGCAGGTCCCTTTAGACACAGGATCAGCGCCGTCAGTCCTGCGGGTGTTTGCATTAAGATGGATGATGGATGGATGCTCATTATCAGTTGATTCGAATGTGATTTTAGGAAAAAAATGCCTCATAGTGCAATTAAGGTTTTGAGGAAAAAAAAAAAAAAACACTTCTTAGCTCAGAGGGTGCTCAGGTTCATCTGCAGTTTATAGAGTTTAATCATTTTAAAGGGGCACTATGCAACTTTTTAATAAAAAAAAAAAAAAAAACTATTTTTGACCTTGTAGTGACTTTATAGGTGAAGCATGACACCTTTGCTTTCCCTCACAGTGGCGTCTATGATGTTCCAGAATCAATTGTTTTGGGGTTTCTGGACAGTTTTTGGTACGAACCCATAAAAACCACTGATCCTGGAGCATCATACAGGCCACTGTGAGGGAAAGCAAAGGTGCCACGCTTCACTCATAAAGCCACTGAGTCACTAAAGGTCAAATATATACAAATATTAAGATTTTTTGTTTTTTCACTTCAAAAGTTGCATAGTGCACCTTTAATAGAAGATGATTTGATGTATGCTTTTGTAATGCATTGAGGTTAGGTGTTTTTCTGGTTGAGGCATAGTTTAGGTTGAATGGTATGTTTGAGAACCACTGACTCTGGCAATTATGCTTTGATGCTGAGTGAATAGTATGTTTTATTAACACACAATGAGCATGTACAAGGGTCTGAGTGTAGTAAAAATGTCCTTATATGGAAGAGATTACTCTTC
The DNA here is from genome assembly GCF_951799975.1 of Gobius niger. Classification (NCBI taxonomy): domain Eukaryota; kingdom Metazoa; phylum Chordata; class Actinopteri; order Gobiiformes; family Gobiidae; genus Gobius; species Gobius niger. Next base: position 22,702,803 of record NC_136860.1, read on the forward strand.
TAGAAACAAACTCTGTTAGGTGGTTTAATAAAAGACACCTTGAAATTATGAAAAACTGATCACTTTCACTGGTGGCGGTGATATTGAAGTGATTAGTGGTGATACTGGTGTGAAACAATTGTTTTGCATATTCATTATGCATTCTTACCGAATACCGCCTGTTACCTGGTGCTCATCGTGAGCGAGAATGACGCGCATAATGCCGTGTCACACTTGATCAGAAACAGACAGCTGATGAATGTACATTGAAGGTCAACAATCTGGGGAGGTTTTCCACTCTTGAGGGATGCCGAGAGCCATTTTTGGAAACGTTGTTCGTTCCTGTTTCCCCTGGCAACCAATCTGGCACAAAGACTGGATGATCTATGTCTGAAGGGATTTGGCCCCTGTGCACGTGAACACACACACACACACACACACACACACACACACACACACACACACACACACGCACACACACACACACACACACACACACGTGAGTGAGTGAGTGAGTGAGTGAGTGAGTGAGTGAGTGGGCTGACATGCGCGCGCTGCCAGGCAAACTCACTAATCCTAGTATTGTTGTTGGGAAGACCGGAGATGGATAGCACAGGGAAGAAAATATACATCAGCATATTTGGAGAACGGCTGTGCGGCCTACAGGGTCAAATAACAAGGTTTGGGATATTTAAAAAAAGGACTTTCTGTCGGATTGAATGAACAGAGCTGTATAGAGGTATCGTGCATCAAACCGGTAATACTTAATAATTACTTAATTAAATTACTTTGGCTTTGGCTGAGAAAGGTCAAAAGGAGAGATGTCAGTTAATATAGATACTGTACGTCTTTTGAGTTTGACGTTGTTGTTGTGTCTCTGCATAAACATTATCCTTAATTTCCTGAGAGGTTTTAGAATCCAGCTTGTATATGGTTTGCCTCATAGCAAAGCATTTCAGAGAATTTTGGACATTTGAACAAAAAACTTACTTTACATTTAAGAAAATGAATTAACAGCGCATTGAAAAAATAATCTCTATCACAATACTTAAACTTTCCTCTTAGATCCTGTCCCATTTAAAGATGAACATGAATAAGTCAGTGTTCCTCTATATCAAAGGAGTGCTCTTTTTACTGCTGTATTTCTCCATGTTCTCATTAGCACCTGCCATCTGTATTAGAATACAGTTCTGCTGATGCTTGCAATTTTAGTCACACACCCACTTCAAACGCACTCTGCCGATATAACCTTAAAGGGTTGGCAAAGATTGAAATAGATTGCTTTTCACAGTGACTTGCAACAACGATGTACCTGTTTATTAACATGAGTGCATTGACACAATGTTATGATGGCGTTATGCATGTTTTAGTGGGTCTATCCATCAAGACGTGTCCAGTGTACAGTAGAAACAAGGACATGGTGAGTTAGAAAGAGGAGATGAGAGGGGATGAATAAATGATGCCCTGTTGAAAGGCTCGCTGTATGTCTGTAGGGTTATCCACCGAGAGTCCCTAGTTTTAAACACACCAGCACACACACCAACGTGAGGATGGAGAAGGGGCGGGGGCGACACAGGCTCTTAGCCTTTTCCGAGGCACTTCTCCTGTCAGCACCGATCTTTCTCAATGCTCCTTGGTCTGTGCTAGGAGTAAGGGGGAAAAACGGAAGGGGTGAAAGCAGAGTCTAAGTAGAGGAAGGTGCGAAGGGACAAGCAAGCCTAGACATAATGAGAGAGAGAGAATAGCAAAAAATCAGAAAGGAGGGGGGTTTCTCATCCCATCTCGCTCTTAAAGACAGAGCGGATGAGAGTGGTGCTCTCATAGTGGCACCGCGGGCTCTGCTGCACATATCTGAAATTCTCGGACTCTTCTTTCAAAAAAAGTCAGTGCTTTCCTGGGGCAACTAACCAGGGAATCCTGCCATCTGTTGTGTCCAGGTGATCACTCCGTTTCGTAGGCTCATCCTCTGCGCCGAAAACAGGAAAGAGATGGAGGATTGGATCAGTTCGCTCAAGTCTGTCCAGTCCAGAGAGCACTATGAGGTATGTCCCTTTACTGATGTTTATGTTCACGCTGTGAGCTTGAGTACATGTGCATGTGTGTGTGTGCAAGAAAGAGAGAGCCAGGAAGTGTTAGAAGAACAACTGATTTATGTGAAAGCATTTTTTTCTACAACTTTCTCCTTGAGTGAATATTGGACAAGCTGAATATACAAGTTGTAAATGAAATGACAAAGATGTAATGCTGTGTGTCTTATAAGTGCTTTGGCTTTTATAAAGGGGCCATTTACATTTGAGCTATAATTTATGGGGCTACACACAGTGACGGGTGCTTCACTTATTGTGATTTCAAAAACGTAGAATAAATAACACTTAACACAATATATGTCTGTAAGCTGTAATGCAACCTGTGATACAGTTGAAAACTTTCTTTTTGTAAAACTCAAAGTCGTATTTATTGATGCAAATGGACAGGAAGTCATATAAGCCTGTTATCTCACCACATACAATGATTACACTCGTCATGGAGTGATTTCCAAAGTAAAAAGGCCATAATAATAGTGAGGAGACTTAATGGGCTGTATTCTGAGAAAGGCACCATTAAAACTCTCATACATCGCTGTCAGCACAAGATGTGCTAAATCTTGGCAATGTGTTGACAGCGAGGGTTTGTAGCAAGTGCAGCGAAAACTGCGTCATGCTCGTTAATGTGTTTTATTTGGGAGGGATTCTTATATAAGACCTTATCCCACACCCCTTTACTGCACTGCAATGCAGCAGCACCCCCAGAGCTGTCACTCCAGGGCCCCACAAATACACACATATGTTGCACAATGATGCATGTAGCACCCCTGCTGAGGTGGTCTGTGTGCTCCAACAGTCTGTCAGACCCAGTTCTGAGGCACCTGTTACCAGTGGACTTATAAAAGGAGCTGTATATAGGGGCTGCAGCAGCCACTGCAGACGCAACACCCACACTGTACTTTTCACCTCAGGTTCGCTGTTGCATCTCAGAGGAACGGCCCAATTATGTGAGAAGATTGAATTAACAACTTTTACACTTTTGCTGTCAACAAGTTCAGAATCACATCTTTATCACAAAACAGTCCTCAAGACACAAGTTGTTTTTACTGTGATTCTTCAAATCGGCACAAAAAGCAATTATCTTTTACTACTGAGACGCTTAAATAGAAAGAACAGCATTACAATAATTGTTTACTGAAGGAACACACTGATGTAGCTAGTACTTCTTATGAGAGCGTAAATCAACACGTCACTGAGCGAGGATCCGATTATGAAACAAAAAATATAAGCCAGCATATTAGTCAGAATGAATAACTCATTTTGATATTTTTTGGCAGACTGCACAGTTCAATGTGGAGCATTTCTCAGGGATGCATAACTGGTATGCCTGCTCTCATGCACGGCCAACGTTCTGCAACGTTTGTAAAGACAGTTTGTCAGGGGTGACTTCTCATGGCCTCTCCTGTGAAGGTAAGTCAAGATGATTGTTTTCATATATTTTCTTAACCTAAATCGATTTTCTAACTGGTTCTACTGGGTTGCTAATGCCGTGCAAAATCCTCGTTCATCCAAATGGGCCTATCGCTGAATCTGTATAAGAAAGAGACGTGAGCTGTAATTCTTTGGAGACCCACCAGTGTGTGTCATATGGTGTGTTGCATAAGTCCCCCAGATAGCAGCTGTTTACATTTTAATTTTGCATTTGCATCTTTCCAGTTTGCCAGTGCAACTGAAAAAAAAAAACATTTAAAAAAACATGACTCGAAAATGACGCTACATCTTCTCACCTCTGTGATAGAACAACAGGACTGATGGGCTGGTGTTAAGAGCGAGTGCAGGCAGCAGATCGAAATAATCTGCAGTAGCTCCCTGTCCGAAATTAGCCAGTGTTCCCTCGAGTGCGTGTGTGTGTGTGTTAGGTGTGTGGATGAAAGCCATGGCTCTCTCCACTCAAAGCTCATTATCCACTACAATTAGTGCCTCTTGTGCTGTGAGTGGGAGGCCAAAGAAAGCGGCACAGACAAGAGAAAGGACCAACTCGTTACAGGGCCACCTGAATACTATTATCTGCAATGATCTGCTCACGACAGAGAAACACTTAAACTCACAATAGCCTAGAACTCTCATAGGTTTCAGTTCTTCTCACCATTGTGTGGATTAATACAATAGAATAGCGTTTCTCAAACTGTGGTGCCTCAAGCGAATCACTAATCAGGCTCTTTGCCCCGTCTAGCCTCTGTTTGACGTTTATGTTAAGAATTATTTTAGAGCCTTAGTTGAGCCCTAGTTTAGCTTGTGACGTTCTCCCAATTTGGTCAGCCTCGTCATGCTCTGAGTGAGCGACGGAATAAAATCAATTGCAGTGAAGCGTGAACTGGCTCTAGCTTCTTCTTAAGAGCTGTTATGTGTAGCAATCGTGATCTTGGCTCTAAGAAAATAGGATTATTTTTTTGGCATACCTTAGTTTAGACTTTGTTTGGATCCAAAATCGACCTGTAAATTAACTCATTCCTAACTTTGCTAGCAAATTTGTTTATTTGTTGTAATTTTGATGTTTATGGCTTGCAGTCCATTTTTAAAATATTAACATTTTCTGAAATTTTTAATTTGAGGTTTTTCAAGCTGAAAAAATATAAGAAGTAAAAGCTACATATCTCACTTTGCACGTAATGAGTCTATCATATATTAGTTTACACCACTCATCCAGGCTACCTGCTATGCCCCTCATGATCTCCAATCCAGGTAATAACCAGGCCCCACCCTGCTTAGTTACTGAAATCTGACAGGATCGGCGCTCACAAGATGATGAGACCATATACCACCGTGCACAATGGCGTTAACATCAACACCTGATTGATACACATTTACATTTACAGATCTTTATACAACCTTTTAGTAACGTCATTTTCAGTCGCACACTCACTATCACGGCTTTGTTTAGCTGTAGCACCATCAGGTCGAACGTATGAGTCAGAGACAGATGCATGGAAGAGAAAGGAGAGGGATTATCAATGACAATTCGATTAGCTAAAGATGCTCAAATAGAAGGAGGAGTACATGCAGCAGTGGCAGAAAGAACAACAACGTCTCTATTAAACCACCGGCAAAACTGTTTCACAGCAATCAGCGTGGCTTAAATTTCCCCTTCGATTTCCTGCTGAGGATGCTCTGCTGTGATTGATTTATGTTATACCCCGCTCCCTAAACACCAAAACACAGCCTGAGTCTCGCTACCACAAATGTTCCCAGTCTAGCCATTAAGAGCCAGAGTTATCATGCCTTCCCCATTTTCCTAATGCTCTGCTAATGCACCATTATAGCGTTTTCCCTGAAACAAAGCAATGGCGTTGTATTTCTGGCTGTGTTGTCGTTAGGAGATTTTTTGGCGTGAGAGTGAATGTTGTTTGGTTTAATATGTGAAGTCTAAGCAGCATTATTCATGATTTCGTTGCTGTGACACAAGAACCCTTTCACGCTTTCCGCTTTGCATGTGGGATCGCCCTGATTCTTTCATTCTGCTGGTTGAGAAGGTTTATTTTGAGAATGTTCATGCAATATCTGCTTTGATTGCGTAATATTTGATATCACGCTAAATCATTTTCACAATTTATGTTCCTTTTTAGTTTAAACAAATATCTGAAGCAAATAGTTTCCTCATCAACCTGTGACAAAATCGAGACCTACGACTTAATCAGGACTAAATCAAATGTTTTGTGTAAATATGCTTGTTACTTACTTACTAAAATAAAACTGTCTAATCGTTATTGTCGCCTACTCTAAGTCCTTTCTATAATTAGATTCAGTACATCCACTGTGTCAATAATACATGTGCTACAGCTGCTATAGACTCAACATGTGACTGGATTAAGCAGTTGTCTTGAAGTTGTGCTTTAAGAGGCAGGAGCAGCAAGTACTTACACTGAAATGCAATTGGGGACATCTATTAACTATGTATTATTATTATTAACCACTGTGTTCAACTGAGCAACTGTCAAGATCATCAGCTGTTATGTTTCTTTGTTCTTAGAAATGATATGCCACACTTTGGCAGGGGGAGAAGGGTCTAAACGCAGTCGACGGAGGGACACGAGATCAGCTCCACTTTTCCACAGGAAATGATGTCACCTTTGCAGGACAAAACTAGCTTTAACTAATCCAGACTAACCCCAAACCTAACCCTAATCCTAACCTTAAAGAGACTAGATGCAAATTGGTCATTATATGCGCGCTACTGCCACCTCAGGTCTTATGCGTAACTGCAGTTTCTATATTAAGCTCGAGCATGATGGCACTTTCGAGTGACAGTGCAGGATTATAGAGGCAGTTGTGGTGAATAGATCTAAGCCCATTCTACATATTAGGACATGGCTGGAACATGTAGGGGGATGAAATACTTAGTTTTAGCATGTTAAAACTCTGTATAGTCCCTTTAAGGATAGTGGAGGTGACGTCATTTCCTGTGGAGGTCCGGAGCTCCACTCACTGACTCCATCGGCTGCGTTTAGACCCTCTTGTTGTTTTTTGATTGTTTTATTTACTGACCTGTAGTCTTCCTGTGGTCCTCATGATGAATTTACTTTTACATTAATTACATTATAAAAATAACCAACCAACCAATAAATCAGCGGTTCCATAACTTTTTACTCCAGGGGTTCTCAGCTGGTACCCAAAAGTGGCTCCGTTGACTATTTTCAATGGGTCACGAGCATCTGAAAAAGCTTCTGTTTTACATTCATACAGTGCTTTACAGTTTTGTCATAGCCTGTTTCGTTTTCGCAGTGTGCAAATTCAAAGCCCACAAGCGCTGCGCCGTCCGAGCCACCAACAACTGTAAATGGACAACACTGGCCTCCATAGGGAAAGACATTATCGAGGATGAAGACGGGGTACGTTTGGATTAGGTTTACAAATGCCACCGGTGTAGATTTCTAGCATGTAATTTTTGGTGTCTTTAGATTGCGATGCCTCATCAGTGGTTGGAGGGGAACCTGCCTGTGAGTGCCAAGTGTGCCGTGTGCGACAAAACGTGTGGCAGCGTGTTGAGGCTGCAGGACTGGCGGTGCCTCTGGTGCAAAGCTATGGTAGGACATCTGTTATCAGCGCATAAATCTAAAAAACACTTTCATCTTGTTAAATTATCTTCCAAATTATTTCCACTGACTAATCATGGTAATTATATAGTACATGTCCCAATGTGTTCATTCATTCAGTCAAATCATTTTATTTTGAGGATTTTTTCTTGGTCTTAGGACTTTTATGTTAAGCATTGTTGGGCAAGCAAGACATTCACAAAACAAAGTGCTGCATTTAAAATTTAAATCAATATGCAAAGCACAGAAATGAATGAAAGGAACACAGTCAGGAATTGTCAAGTGTGTATAGTGTGCTCAATTCTGAGAGATTTTTACATAATGGTAGCACAAAGACTTTAGGGGGGTCACTCTTCGCCCTCAATGAGGAATTCCCCGCCCGACACTTGTTCATCAATTTATAATCAGCTCTGGAAACGATCTCTCTCTGCAAGGGATTAAATGTCCTCTTTTCTCTCGGATTTGAGGTTTTCTTACCTAACCTTCACCTGAAATCAATCAAAAGTCTAGACAAAGGCTCATCTTTTTATTACACTGATGTCCACCTGTTAAAAACAATCTTACAAAACCAACATTTGAGAGAAAATTAACACATATACTGTTTTTTTTCTTTTCTTTTTCAATGCAGATACAGTATATAGATGATAAGCATATACATTTGCATATTTATAATGGATTTTTGACATTGTTTTAGGTGCACACGGCTTGTATGGAACAATATCCGCGCAAATGCCCGCTGGGTCAGTGTAAAGTCTCCATCATTCCCCCGACAGCGCTCAACAGCATCGACTCAGACGGTAAGCAGCAGTGACACCTGTGTAACCACCCCAGGGCCCAAAACCAATCTCTGTATGAGCAGTAATAAATGTCCCCTGAAAATGGGTTTCCAGACCATTTAGTCTGAGAGCAATTCTTGTCCGAACTTTCACCTCCATGTTGAAATTAAAGGCGACCATAAAGGAGCTTACTCGTCACTTTGCAGTAATTTGTTCAAGCTCTATGAGGATCATCCTAAAAATATGGCTTTTCATTTTTCTCAAAATGGATGTCCCAAAATGAAAAAGTGCCAAAGCATAATGCGCACACCCGTCTTATGATCAACAATTTCTTGAAAGACATTCATGATATATTTTTTTAAGAAATGTGTTTTTGTCCTCTCGATTTTATTTTATAACCCTGCATGTACTCATTACTATTATTCATTTTATTAATTCATTTATAAATCAGACATGATATGTGGCTGAAAAAGCATGTGAAAAAGGAAATCTTACCTGGCATGTTGTCTTACCTTTGCCAGGAGTTAAAAATAGCCCTGTGTGTCATGTGAGGAGGTGTGTGGACATGTGACCAGGAGGTAGAGGCTTCTTCTCCACCTGCACCGACACACAATCCGTGTGGCTTTCAATAAAAGTTTAAATACTGCACAACCACTCACAGTAATATGCAACAGATATGATTATAATGAAACTGTATGCACATTAACATGCATATTATTTATTATTATCTTCAAGGTATATGAATGTGTGTTATTTAAACAAAATATTACAAACTGTGATTTTCTTAAAACAGGCATATACGCATTTTTTCTCACCCCTTGAGTAATCCGTAGTATCAGCGCAAGGGAGAAATTGTTCTTGCAATTAGATCGTTCTCCGTCTAATTGGTGGATAGATTTAGCTTGACATGTAGGAAACAGCAGACGAGATGCTTCCCTTATCTCTCTCATTTATATTCACCGTCTCCACACGCATGAGTCCACTGCCCAACTGCAGGCTGAGGGAGTGGGGAGATGAGGGGTGGGACGGAAAGGAGGGTGGGGGGTTGCGGGAGAGAGTGGGATTGTAATTGGCTGAGCGGGGCATCAGACTGAAACACGTGCCTCAAGAGTCGTGACTTTCCCATCATTTTTTTCTCCTCTCCTCTCCTCAGCCTCAATCCCTCCTTTCTCTGACAGCAGCATCACACACACAAAAAAAAGAGAAAAAAAGTGGGCATCAGACATAGAGCTTAAGAAGGATATGAAGAAGAAAACAGAAACCCCCCCACTCTAGTACACTCACATACGGTGGAGCGTGCACAAAGCTGTCGGCGCTGTGGGGATGTGTACTGCGTAGATTACGCCGTGTGCATCAAACCCCTCTTGTTGTGTTACCTCAGTCAGATTAGCCTGTACGTTTGCGGGTGGTAGTGTGAACTGAACACGTGCTTTGGACATGTGCTGTTACCCCATGCATTATGTAGCCTGGATACTGAGGTTTATTTTGACGTCAGATACACGGATGGGTGTTGATTGTTGTTAATATGTAGTGTGTAAAGTGGCAGTTCTGCTGATTTGATGGCAACAGGTTTAGAGCCATCATTATCACATTGCATTAGCAGTTGTCGTGCTTACAACAGGCATTGATGTCTTACGTTTTTCCAAAGGCTTCTGGAAAGCTTCATGTCCCCCATCATGTGCCAGTCCTCTCCTGGTGTTTGTAAACTCTAAAAGTGGAGACAATCAGGGAGTAAAGTTCTTGCGACGTTTCAAGCAGCTCCTCAACCCAGCCCAAGTGTTTGACCTCGTGAACGGCGGGCCGCACCTTGGGTAAGGACTAATGCCAACTAAGCTACAGCTTTGCAAACTGTAAAGGAAAATCACAAAACACTGTGTGTGTGTTCATGTATTTCAGTCTTCGCCTCTTTCAAAAGTTTGACAACTTCCGGATCCTGGTGTGTGGAGGTGACGGCAGTGTAGGCTGGGTCCTGTCTGAGATTGATAAACTCAACCTCCACAAGCAGGTATTTCAATAAAATGCCACAAAAAAAACATATCATAGCAAAATACGGGCCCAGAACAACAATTTTCGTTACCATTGTTTTTGAAAACAAATGATCTGTATACAGGCGTATGAATAATCCTTGGGTGAATTTGAATTGATTAGAAGACATTATTTACTGAATAATAGACTGTATTTAAAAACACATACCCACACACGTACTTAAAACAAGTATAAATGTTAATACAAAAAAAATCTCCATCTCCAATCTCCACTACATAAGTGTTTTCGAACCAAAGCAGTTTATTTTTGGCATTGCAGCGTTCTGTCGATGTGTTACAGTGCCAGCTGGGAGTGTTGCCTCTGGGAACAGGCAATGATCTGGCACGAGTGCTGGGCTGGGGCCCATCTTGTGATGATGACACTCAGTTGCCCCAAATCCTGGAGAAGTTAGAGCGCGCCAGTACCAAAATGCTGGACCGCTGGAGCATCATGACGTATGAGATCAAGATTCCTCCAAAATACAGCTGCCCCACGACACCTGAGGGGGGCGACTGCCAGGTACGAACAAGAGCCAACGGTCTCAACTAGGCTTTTGTAGGATTTGTCTTCTACTAGTATTTTTTTTATGTTAGTAATAATTTTTTGTGGCACACATCAAGCAAAAATAATGCAAGGCCTTAAAGCACACTTCAAATAATGTATATCAAGCGTTTCAGAACACGCTTTACGTAAGACATGCCACAAAACTACTATAATTTACACTATTGTTTTGTGCTTCCTCTCCAGTTCCATATTTCAGCTTATGAAAACTCAGTTGCAGCACATCTTACTAAGATCCTGAACTCTGATCAGCACTCTGTGGTCATCTCCTCTGCCAAGTACGTACCTGGCACTTGCCATGCAGGCGGATCAAACCAACACATGCCATTTTAAAGGAATTGTGGTTTATTTTTTTTAATAGTATTTTTTCTTTTCTTTATTTAGGATCCTATGTGAAACAGTGAAGGATTTTGTCACCAAAGTGGGGAAGGCCTATGAGAAGAGCAGTGAAAATGCAGATGAGTGTGACAGCATGTCTCTCAAAGTACGTCGCAATAAGCATCTTTTATTGTTCATTTCTGCTTTTCCTCACTTCTTTGTATATTTTCATCAGTGTGCCATCCTAAATGAGAAGCTGGACTCCCTGCTCCAGACACTTCAGACTGAGTGCCACCCTTTGCCTCCGCTGCCCCACTCCACACCCCCCATCGTGGAGGAGGAGCCAGAGGAGGAGGAAGAGGAGGAAGAGGAGCCTAGTGAAGAAAGCCTGACCGAACTGAAGGAGAAGCTGGAACAGGAGGAGTCTGAGAAGGGAGCTACCACTTCACCTCATCAGATGTTCAAGAGCAGGGAGCAGCTCATGCTGCGGGCCAACAGTCTGAAGAAAGCAGTGCGGCAGATCATCGAACAAGCTGAGAGAGGTCAATACACGTATGCTTGGTCAATGGTTGGATTAGGGTGCATATATATATAAGGACTAGGTACAAACAAAAGCATTCAGGGGACATTATCAGGTTAGTGCAATACATTATTTTAAACAGATGGAAATTAGCCCATGGCTACAATCCGGTGTGGCGTGTTTACATGCATGAGTCTCATTTGTGTTCATTAACATGCACTATCCTGACCAAATAAAGAAACAAATAAAATAAATCAAGGCCAAATTTACTTATTTCTAGATTACGTTTTGCAGTGTTAAGCAGTGAAATGGCCCCAGTCTGATTCTAGTCTCTGGCTCAGGCTCCATATATATAACGAATATAAATATATAAAGAATCATACATCATATCTTACATACCTCCTCTTTTACAGTGGTGGACGAGCAGAACTCCCACACCGAGGAGACAGAGCTGCCGTCTCCACTGGAGTTCAGAAAAGACAGTGAGGAGGAGAACCGTGACAGCGAGAAAGATGAAGACACTAAGGACCTGGATGTGTTGCCATGTAAGTCTCTAATCTGTTATGTGACTTGTTTGCAATCCCTTTTATCAACTTGGCTCAAATGCATACTATTTCCATCCTGGGTTTGGTCCAAAGCATTTAACCTTTCCAACCTCATCTGCCTGATCTCCTCACATTGCCAGCTGGCATTGTTTTCAAGCACTTTGAACATAATTAATAAGGTGTGCGTTTGCCAGCTAACCTTTTATAGTAGATGCTCTAACACACATGCCTTCACAGAAAAACAATTCAGTCGATGGTGTTAAGCAAATGCAAAAACAAAGATACCAAGAGAAAACACATAAAGGACATTAATGCCGCCCCCTTGTGGACAATACCGTTATTGCAACACACTAAAAATGAACAGTGAATGGAAAAAGTGCTGCTGACGCAAATCATGTTTCCTGTCATAAATAAACTCAAGGATTAGTAGCTAAAGTACAAGCAGGAACTCTGCTACACCTCGTCTATATATATATAACTGTACTCTGTCTTAATAGTTTTGAATATGAAGTGTGTCAGAATTGCATCCATGATATTGTGGGCGCGTATGATTGTGCTTAAGCCACAGGATGTTTTATTGTCTTAGAAGCAGAAGTTCTTCCTGTTTATCATGGGGGCAGCTTCCTTCCATGCATTTTCCAGGCCATTGGGAAAGACTGGGGTATCACTTCTGTCGAGCGTCCTCAGGTTTCCTTGCTCTTTCCTGACCCACTCATGAATTCCATCTGCTTCGTGTCATAAAACCAACTACTAAATGGGGTCCCCTTCAATGTTCATAGATTTACTCTCTTACAAATGAATAAACAATAATTATGAACAAAATAATACAATTTACATATAAAGCTATATTTTTGTATGCAGCTGCCAAGAGTCCATGTTCCCCTACGGAGCGTAAAGTAAGCCGTAGCACCCAGTCGTACGGCTCTTTCACCATCACCCCCTTCACCACCAGCAAGGAGAACCTGCCAGTGCTCAACACCCGCATCATCTGTCCAGGTAACTAGACACAAACCAATAAGCAAAAAGCCTATTACATACTTTGAAGTGTAAGTATTTTTGGCAGCACGTTGTCCTTTTTGTTTGTTCCAAATACTCAGCATTTACTGCCCTCAAAACAAGCTCACAATGACAAGATTACCCACGGCTCAGCTCACCCTTGCGTGACATGTGTGTGTTTGTGTAGGCCTGCGGGCTGGTCTGGCTGCCTCCATCGCCGGTAGTTCCATCATTAGTAAGATGCTACTGGCTAACATCGACCCGTTCGGTGCCACACCCTTCATTGACCCTGACCTTGACTCACTGTAAGACTTTTATCTCTCCTAAACTTTTGTCCCAGCTTGTGTATAACCCCCGTTAAAATCTACACTTTTGTGACACTTTCTTATTCAGAGAGGGGTACATGGAAAAATGTGTGATGAACAACTACTTTGGCATTGGTTTGGATGCAAAGATTTCCTTAGAGTTCAACAATAAGCGGGAAGAGCACCCTGAGAAATGCCGGTGAGATAATAGCACATAAAGTTGACTGCTTTTGTTGTCATTTTGTTTCTGTTACTTTTTTTCAAACAGCAATTTTAAACAAGAATGATATATTTTCTGTATGTTAATATGTTTTTTTTATATCACATATTGCAGGAGTCGTACAAAAAACATGATGTGGTATGGTGTTTTGGGCACAAAAGAACTTCTCCAGAGAACCTACAAAAATCTAGAACAGAAGGTCCAATTGGAGGTGAGACCATAAAATGTGTTTTGTGATTTTATTTTTGAAATAAATTTATATTTTTTTGCTGAACTACTTTTACTTTTCTAGTGTGATGGTCAGTATATCCCTCTGCCAAGCCTACAGGGAATCGCAGTGTTAAACATTCCTAGCTATGCTGGAGGGACCAACTTCTGGGGAGGAACGAAAGAGGATGATGTGAGTGATGTGATGAGGCAAAATAATTAAATGTATTTATTTGTTTGTTTAACTCAAAACATGGTTTATTTTTAGGCTTTTATGTTTTAAGAATTAGCTTAAAAAACATTAAACAAATATTTTCTGTTGTGGTGCACAGAGTTCCAGTACCACTTTCCCCTTTGGTTAGCCCTGTTAGAACAGCCATGATCCCGGCTTAGCCTGACCCCGATGGCCTTGGGGTGCAGGGGGAGGCTCGGATAGAGAGATATGTGTGCTTGTTTGTTTAAGACTCAGAGGACACGGGCTGCTGAGGGACTAGAGTGTCAGTTTGCGCAGACACACACCCACACACAGCACACACAGTGATCCCTGGCAGAGGTTACCCTTGGACAAACAAATACTGTATGTGCATTCTTTGTTATGTAACTGCTATGCTCAAGAGGGAAAGATAAATTAGGGAGAGGACATTTTGTGAAATGCACTCATATTGGGTGATATGGCAAATAAAAATATAAATAAACACCAAAAAAATTACTTTTTTCAATTATCACATTTTATTTTTATTATGTTCAATCAAATATACCTTTTACAATTATGACTCGTAAACATAAACTTCAGCTAAAACAAAAACATTAATGCTATCCATTTAAGCAAAACCAGCTCAAAACCTGTCATTCTTTCATATAATTCTGACCTGTCCTTCACTTGAATATTAAACTATGTCTCTTATATGTTATGATGTCACGTGAACGCAGCTCATTAAAGTTTATGTCATTCATTTGAGGGCCAACTATTAGTAATGATCAAACCAAATATGTATTGCTGCCAGTTTGCCAAAGGTTTTTACATTGAAACTGACTTCATAAGTTTTGGAAATGTTGTTTTTCTAATGTTTGCTGCTCATCAACAGAAAATCCCACAAGAGTCAGACCTGCACTAAATGAAAGCTTGAACCCTTGACTTGAAGTAGACCTCGCTCTCTTTGTCGCTCTCTACATGATTTTACAAAATCGACTGTGACAATGTGCCCCATATGCGGGGCAAGTTGTCACAATGCGTGGGGTTGATTGTCATTATTGTTTTTAATGGAGTTTTTTATGTTAACTTGAAATTTGATAAACCAAATTTTAGAAATAAGAGGACGAAATTTGTTTCGAGTTCATGACACTCATTAGAAATAACTGTTGATTATTTTTCAAAATGCTCTATGAGGTGTGAAAGTTACAAGTTCACTAAAATGACTCAAACAAATGGCCTCCATATAAGCTAATGTTAAAATCATATTAGACACAAAAGAAAAAAATGTCCCACCATTTATTGCCCATGTGACAAATGACCCCTCAGTGTTTGTGACAAATGACCAACAATGTAAGCTAGCTAACAACTGGATTTAGCATGTTACCTTTAAAATGGCTAAAATTTAAGCTAACAGCTCTGTCTTTCAGATCAATGTCTTTTGCTTATGGCACTAACTAAAGGAAAGCTCTTACTACAGAAATAAACCAAACATTAAAGTTTGGAAGAAGGCATAAAAACAATTCAAGTGCGTCCTGTCCTCATGACTTTAGTCCAAGTGAGAAAATTATTATTGGAAGAGAAGAGGAATACCAATACATATATTACACATCAGTACCAGCGTACAGCGCCCTCTAGTGTGGCTATAAAAAGCAATGTGACAAATTACCCCACTGACAAATAGCCCTGGTCTCCCCTACTAGCCTTAAAATGTATTTTGTAACTCATTCCGTTACTTTGTCCAATCAGAGTACTGTATTCTGAATACTTTTGAATACTTTCACGTTGATTTACATGATTTAACATAGCACCAAACTGTTTCCCAGGTGTTATTGGTCTTTTCTTTCTTATTGTTATGAATATAAAACAGAAATTTTATGATTTTATGATGAAGTACTTCAATGTATTCCTTTGATTTTCAGAAAGTAATTATATTCTAAATACCCTCAAATGAAAGTAACTTAACCAGAATACCGTCAATATAAATGAGTATGTTAAATATGTATTCTAAACATATGTATTCCGTTACTACCCAACACTGGTTGGATGTAACATGTTACAGTGGAAAGAAGTTTCCCTCTAGTGGCTAAAACCCCACACAGCACAATTACAGTCAGAGTGGATCTCACACTCACTACAAACATGCTACAGGTCAATATCTACACATTTCTATCATATTCCCTATTATTCGAGCTGGCTAAAATAATGCTTTTAGATTGGAAACGATAAACGTTATGGTTAAAATATAGCTTTTAGATGTGTATGTGACACGACTGTAAACATGTACAGGATCTGATGGATTTTGTATGTTTGTTTTTTCCTTTAGATCTTTTGTGCTCCATCTTTTGATGATAAAATTCTTGAAGTTGTGGCTGTGTTTGGAAGCATGCAGATGGCTGTATCCAGAGTGATCAAACTACAGCATCATCGCATTGCACAGGTTTGGCCACATTTTGATAATACTGGTTCACTTAACTTCACTACATCTGCAGCTTCATGTCAAGATCATTTAAATGTTCCAGCCATGTCCTAATGTGTAGAATGAGCTCAGACCTGTTCACCACAACTGCCTCTAAAATCCTGCACTGTCACTCAAAGAGGTGTTACTTCGGGTCCGAAGTGCCGTCATGCGCGAGCTTAATATAGAAGCTGCAGTTACACATATGACCTGAGGTCGTAGTAGTGAGTATAAAATGACCAACTTTCCTTTAAATGTGCTTTGTAAATAAAATTGACATTGACATCGACATTGAGGCTACTGCATATATGCAACAAATCTAGGCCTGTATTTATTTTTTAATATGCTAGATTTCAACCTGATTTATTTCCAATTTGCGCCTACACTTAATATATGGGAAGTGGAATACAAATAGACGTTGATGATGTTTATTTTATTATCTGATTTTAAAAGGTTGCATTCACGTGACATCCCAACAATGTAAAGAGCCAAGACTTTAAAACTGAACTGTAGGACAGGTAGGAATTTCATGGCGGTAACTACGGCAAATGTCAAAAGGCAAAATTTCTAGTCTTAGTTTATTGCAAATTCCTGGGCCAATTCACATGAAACAAAAGCTGTCACAAAGTTCAAAGTCAGCTCTTCCATCACATATGAAGTATGGTCAAATATTGCCTCATAAAGGCGTCCAAAAGTGGTGACCACATTCAAAAACATACAGTGTGATGCCATAGAAATAATGTGGCAGTTTAGTGAATCCAATCAATAATGATCAGGGAAAACATTTGGAGATTTTCTTTTTGGAGATTTCTTTCCAAATCTTTTTCTCTCCCATAGAGTTGTATTGGCACCTGGCCTCCAAAACTGAAATAGAAACCCATAACATGAACACGGCCTATGTTTGAAGCAGCCGGAGGGGGAAAACAAATCCTTAAAGTGCATATGACCCTTTTTTTTTGTTTTTTTTGCTAAAACATATTAACACAATTATATTTAAGATTTTGCTATCATGTTTTACCCAGATTTCTTTACTTTGACCATTGTTGTGATTTGTATAGTTTCACTTCCTTATAGATACAGACGGCATCTCTGGAATCGCCCATATGGTCATGTTTGAAAACAGTTAAGGGGGAAAACTATTTGGAGAAAATCTAAACTTTCTCTAATTATTCAAAAACTGCTTTAGCAAATGCTGAATTATGAATGTGGTTTTCTACTAAATAAAGATAAAGAGACATGGGGAGGAGCAAAGTGGTTCAACAGCTCATAAATACACAACAAAAACTGAGAATGCTAACATAATGCTACATGTTAGCAAAATGCTAAGGCTAACACCAGCTAGCGCTTGCTATGACTGCTTCTACTGAACAATGTGCTGTGAATAAACATCCATATGGACCTGATTTAGACTTGGCTTTTTTGTATATAATAAATAAGTTCATATTTTGCCAGAAAATGGCTAAAAAGAGTGAAAAACTGTGTTTCCCAAAAGATTCTATTTTCCCCCTTGGCGAGGCCACGCCCCCTTCTGTGACGAGATGCCGTCTGTATCTATCCTGAACTTTCCATGACGGTCTAGAGGAAACCTTTTAATTAGTACATCAGTGATTAAGTAGTACACAGAGGGACCAGGAAGTGTTAATACCCTGAATCTCTTCAAATTGTGGGTTTGTTTATTAAGGTATTATTGTAGGTTAATTTGTGTAGTTATTAGGTTAAATTAGTAAAAATAAATTAGTAATATGATGTTGTTTTTTTGTAATAGAAAAGCAGTTTATACAATGTCAGTGTAAGACATGACCTCCGTAGTTAGTTTTTGATTTATGACAAAATATTTGTATATTGCTGAATATGTATCTGTATATATGTTATGTGTGATTGTTCTAGTGTCGAACGGTGAAGATCACAATCCTGGGAGACGAGGGAGTTCCCATTCAGGTGGATGGCGAGGCTTGGATCCAACCTCCAGGCGTTATCAAAATCCAGCACAAGAACCGCGCTCAGATGCTCACCAGAGATCGGGTAAGCGCTTCAGACACAGGCAGAGCCCCAAACAGATAAGATGCTTTGAAAAGGGCAGAGCTAAGTATATATTCTGCTCGGTGCATAACATTTGTGTCCCATTTGTGTCCTTGAATGCAGGCGTTTGAAAACACGCTGAAGTCTTGGGAAGATAAGCTGAAGTACGATAAGCCACCGCTGCGACCTCACCTTTATCCACAACAGTCAGTGGATTTGGCGACAGAAGAGGAGGCGACACTGGTGCAGATGTGTGCCCGGTCTACAGAGGAGCTCATCACAAGGCAAAAATAATACTGAATACATTATTGAAGCCGTTTTATATTGAAATAAAATAAATAAATAATATGACATGATTTTTCTCTTTTTAAAGGATTTGTGAAGCTGCCAAAACCAATGGGCTTTTGGAGCAAGAGCTGGCTCATGCTGTTAATGCGGCATCTCACGCCATTAACAAAACACATCCAAAGTTTCCAGAGGTTTGATACCAAGCATGCTTATCAAGTGTTTTTATTTCAATATTATTACTTACACATGTTTATTTATGTACTCCATATAGAACCTTACCAGGAATACAGCTATAGAGGTTGCCAGCACTGTCAAAGCCCTCTACAATGAGACTGAATCGCTTCTTGTGGGACGAGTGTCACTGGTAAGTTTTTACAGAACAACCGTATTATTTCTACTAAGTGTTACCATTAACATGTGTTGCCTACAGCAACTAGATCCTCCAGAGGAGGAGGAGCTGTCCAGTGCACTCCAGAGCGTGGAGTTAGAGATGGGGAAACTAGGAGAGATTACTTGGCTTTACCACATCCTGCAACCAAATGATGAAGAGGTAAATAGCTGAACAAACATGCAAATAGTCCAGCCTTTAATGCACATACTATAAACTTATGTTTATTTCTTAAGCTTAACCCCCTTCACGGCAGAGCTGAGTAGCTAAATGAAAGGCTATAGGTTGACTGTGCTTATGTACCAGGACCACTCTCTGGGTTACGGCAAGAGGAACAGTCGCTCCAGCATGTTTCGTATAGTGCCCAAGTTCAAGAAGGAGAAAGCTGCCAAAAAGACCAGTCCTCAGTCAGGTACAGCCCTGTTCACTTTGACCAACACAGTGAAAGCCATTTTTAACTTTTTTCATACTTTTTATACTCCTCTTGTTGTTAAAATAAAGTCATAATACATAACGGGGCGAATGAAATTTGTAATGATAATGAATTTCAAATTGCTTCAACATATATAGAAGAAACTAGGATTATTTGACATGCAGCCAAGTTACGGTTTATTCCCTACCAGAAAAAGGTTTTATCTGTTTGGGCATTTTGTCCTGCAGTGGTGAAAACATAGGCGTGGCCTCTCCTCCTTCTGTTTGTCCAGATATGTGTTAACAGTATGCATGCCATGAACCATCCTGGAATGATCTTTGGCCTCTGTCAAATTCCTCCCGCTGCCAGCGCTGCTTCCCTCTTTTCCCTCTAGTTCCCTTCTGAAGCTTTTCATTGTTGATTTATCACAGTTGGATGTGAGGATATATTGTCAGTATGTTCAGTGTGTGTGCGTACCTACCTGGGAGGCGGTCTGAGCCTCTCTCTGCTCTACCCTCGTGTGTGTGTGTGTGCGTGTGTGTGTGCTGATGCGTGCACAGTGGAGCGATGGGGCACAGAGGAGGTGGGCGTCTGGCTGGAGCAGCTGAGCCTCGGAGAGTACAGAGAAACCTTCATTCGCCACGACATCCGCGGTTCAGAGCTGCTGCACCTGGAAAGGAGGGACCTAAAGGTACGGACATTACAGTTGTGTTAGTGTGAACCTAGCCCTCTGACCTATGATCACTTTTCTCTCTGTCTGAGTATCTCTGTCACCCTAAAGACCGCTTTGATACTTCTTGTGCTGCATTGCTCTGCTTGGCTTTTCTATCGCTTGATCAAATGAACTGTAACTAACACTGTTAAAATGGGACAATTCAAAGTCAGGGTAGTGACAGAGATCAAAACACACCCAAAGGTAGGTGGTGAGGCAGGGGTTGTATATTTATATGCCAAATATAAAACTGCAAAACCTCACTGAAATGTACTCATAGACAGTTTTGTTTTGTGAGAAAAATCTGGTTTCTGTTTTATGGAATTGAAACACATGTTTAGCAAAGTTACCGTATGCAACAAGACTTTGAAATTAAGTTTTTACATCATGTGTACAATCTTCAGTGAAGATTCTTTGGTCGTTTTCTGTAGTTTCAACTGGACAGTTCCTGTACGACTGAGAGCATACACAGACAGTGTAAACAATGTCTAACAGAAGTGAAAAGTAGAGTTTTGATGTGTCCTTGAAGTGATGTGTTTGCTCCCTTTAGGATCTGGGGATTTCGAAAGTGGGTCATATGAAGAGAATTCTCCAGGGAACTAAGGACCTGGCCAAAGCCTCGATGATAGACCTCTAAACCTGAGCAGAAGCTCCAGCAGAGGGAGCCCAAGAGTTCCCCAACATCAGTGGACGGTTTGCAAACTAACGTGGGTGAAGATTGAAGATACTGGAGGATTTTTTCGCCTTGTGGTGACAACTGTTGTGAAGCAGTGAACAAAAATATAGTAGTAGTTTTGCTTTGGTGCCAAAATAACAGACAGAAATGGTGTAGGAAAAGAAAGTTACTTCAAAATAAATAAGCCATTCATGGTCAACTCATAGAATATAATCAGTTATGCAACAAACCATACAGTGGCAGACAGTGTGTTTTCTAACAACACTGTAGTAGCATAAGCAAGACTTCCATGACTTCTGTCCGGGAGGTGAAGTTTCCATTCAGTCCAGTTGAAAGATGTGATCTCTGCCTCAAATATATTCAGTTCAGTGTGAGTGGATTTGCTGCCTCATGATATTGCAGGTGATTTTCTGCATATTTGATGACACTGTCGTTGAGTGCTGTCTAACACAGTGGGTTATGGCTGCATGCTGTAATTGCTTAATATGTTTAAGTGCATGATTTGTGACTTGATTTTTTTTTTTTTGTGCAGAGTACACTTGAATATCTTTTATTTTAGGACTTAAGTATTACAATGCCATAAGTTATTTCTGACAGCATCATCTGTTCTAAAGCAGACGTTTAGATATTATTTATTTTATTTGCATGACAAAACTGTGTCAAAGCTCTAGGCTATGTCAAGTGCCACATATCGGGTCATTCAGTATATTGTAAAATGTGCTTTACACCTAGTTAAACTTATTCAAGTTTTAGCATTTTGCTGAGATATAAATATATGGAGTTAACTGTTTGACACGTCTCTGTGGATGTGAGTATTCGTACCAAAGTGAATGTCAGTTGGATCACAGTGCGACTCTTTGCTCAATCGGCCAGTAGATCCTAGGTGTTATTCCATCAGGGTTGTGTGGAGTTGGAAATAGAAGAACTAATGGAAGTAGTGATACAGTTGGTCTCAAGCCAACTTTTTATATTATAGGAATGTTTTTTAAGAAATACTTATGGCACTTTTTACTTCTTGCATTATGCAAGTACAAATCTTCATATTATCGCACACAATTGACAGTTCAAACTTTTGGCAACAGTATTTAACACTAACGTTGATGGAAATAAAAATTAGATAACAGTTTTATCTGATACAGCGGTTGACCTGCATCTTACAAAGTTTTATCCAAGTGCAGCTTTATTTCTTGCAAACTAAAAACACAGAATAGGCTGAACAATAGTTTCTTTAAGAATGGTGGCATTACAGGGTATATATTTCTAAATGTCACGCTTTATATAAGTATATTTGCACTGTATATAAACAGTACTCCCAGGCCCAGTGTATGCAAATACAATGTTTGTAAGTGTAGTAGTTCTTGCATTTGTACTAGTTTGCAGACATAGCATGCATTGTCGACAGCCTACACATTTGATTGTGTATATTGCACCATAACAATTGTGTGTTGTTCATTTGGTTCTAATCTTGTAAATGATGATGCTGTGTTTTAATAATGGTGCAATATTTGATCTATTGTTTTGATACGTCTTTACAGTTTTCTGAAATTTCTCAATGGAGGAAAGGTTTTGTACTCATGCTTCTCAAAAACAGAGGGTTCAGAAGCAAGCTACTAAATAGACTGCTTTTTCTTATCGACTCCAGATCTCTTCCAGAAATTCCCTAATATGTAGTTTCACTACTCTGTGCTTCCAATATAATACACTAAAAGTTTAGTTTGTGAGCTGTGAGGGCAGATTTGACTGTTGTCTTAAAATGTATCTTTATGTTACTATGCCTACTTTATGCGTAGGTGAGTGTGCAGCAGTGGCATAATTTAGCAGCAGTTAACAATTATATTTGTAGAGTTTATCTTCATACTTTTGTTGGTCCTGCTTTTAATTCCATCTTGCTAAAGTTTTTATCAGTGTAGCTCTGCTTTTGGCCTTTTACTATGTAATTTAACCACTTTGTAGCATATTCTAATTTCTAACAACTACTACTAACCTATCCCCCCTTTTATAAGAATGTGAAGGTCTGAGTAGTTTTGTCATTTCAAAAACACATCATTATAGCGTCACTTTGTAAAGTTTTGCATTAATATTCATAAACGGAGCCTGTATTGGACCTTAGAAAGCTGACTGAAGACAGTTAAGTATAATAAAATGTTTTACCAACTCATGATAATCATTACAGTAGATGCCTTTTTCTAGCCAATAATGAATACTGACATTTTCCAGAGAGGAGCCTTTATAAATATGTGCTTTATGTGAAGCAGTCGTGGAAACTGCTTTGTGCTGCCTTGTTTTGCGATTTTCATCAATTTTAATGTCCACATGCCAAACTTAAATCCAGATAGATTATTTCAAATTGTCTGATTCTGTTTTGGACATGTTGTCCAACGTCTGCCAGAGTTTTGGGATCATTTTGGAGGTTATTTTGTAGGTAGTGAGGTAGCCACCACGCACCCTTGCTGTTCTTTCTAGTGGTCTTTAATGCTGCAAACTGCCTGGTTTTCGAGAAACCAATAAACTCATGCAAGATTCTCAACAACAGGATAATTACTCATAGTGTTTGATACGATTCCTAAAGTGATGGGAGAAAAGTGAGTTTCATTTGTTTACATTATGTTTACAATGGCACAGTTTAATTTGTAAGAATATATGTGTAAGTAAACAATATTTACATATTTATTGCGTAAGGTTTAATGATTTGACGTGTGTTGTGTTTTTCACGTTTGGAATATATTGTTACACTTGTCACCTGTAATACTATCTGGATGATTTTTTGGAAAAGTAGTTGATCATTTATGACTACTATAAGTGACTGTTTTCTGTGCCTTTTTATTGTTAGAATGCATGGTTATAACTATTTATTACAATTTGGAGTCACCAAGATGTGTATTTTTGTATTCTGGATAATAAATAAATGGTTCAGCTTTTGTTGTACATTTGAAGGTGCCTCAGAGACAGGCGACCAATTCATATCTTCTTCAATAAAACAAAATATCAATGCAGCATCTTTTTTAGTGACATATTGAAACCACATTTGTGATAATATATTTTTGCACAGCATGCATGTGCTTTGAACTTTTATCACATTGAACTTATCCTCTACCCAATGCTAGTTAAAAGCAAGAGGCTAATGATCTCGAGCAGATGTTTTCTAGCTTTGGTCTTTATGACAAAGCTCAAACAAGATTGACAACACTATTCAGCCTATATTCAGTGTTTGGTTAAAAAATAATAATCATATTTATAGCACATTCCTACCTCCACTGGGCACAAACCGCTTTGCATCAAGGATTCACCATTCACTGTGGCCCAACAATCTTTTTCTTTAAAGGCACACTGTGTAACATTTTGGATGTACTGTTGGCAGCTATGCAAAATGCTCCAAATGATCTGCAGCTTGGATATGGAGGATGAAACTTGAATCATATATTTGGCTGCTTTTAGTCAGTCAACATCTCCATTAGATGAGCTGGAAATGTTCCCGCCCACAGCAAATGCACATTCGTTTTATAGGTATTTTGCAACAATAAAAATAAAATAAACGCTGTTTTCTTCTGAGCATCTAAACAAAATTAGAAATAAACATAGGCTTGCCAGTCTGATTTGTAAAGCCAGAGGTCAGGGAGCAGCACAGTTTCTTGAGTCAGTGGCTGGTCATGCAAAGAAATGGAAAAGTCAGACATCAAAATGAACCTATTCACTGCTCACTATTGCATTCCTTGTACCAGATGGGGCAGCACTGCAGGGATTCAGACAAGTAGAGTGCCACACAGTAATGTTCATTATAAGTAAATACAAAGTTGTTGTTTTTTTTCCATTGCAATATCTTAATCAAAAAGGCAAAACAAATGACAACTAAAAAGGTAAAGCAACACACAACATACAGTAAACTTTGTAGTGCAATAACAATAATGAGGTAATCAGTTATTCAGATACTTTGTCACATAGGTACTCAGTGATTTTAAGAGACTTACAAGGACATCGATTCAGGAGCAATATGATTTGAGATGATTTAATCCGGCCCATGCCCTGTAGAGCATAAATTCCAGAGTATGTCAAAAAAAAAAGTAAGTCTCTAGCCCATTCCTGTGCGGAGTTGTGAATTTTTAAAGAATAACCAGAATGCTCATTCTAGCCACTAGGGGGCATTAAATTAAAAAAAAGGAAAGAGTTCCACACGTGTCCAGCAGAGGGCACTGGCATAATAAGAGCTCAGGATATGAACAACACATTATATAGCCATGTGGTAAATGGACAGTCTGCCCCAGGGCGGCTGTGGCTTCAATAAAAGTTTACCACCACCAAGTGAATGAATAATGACTACTGCACTTTCAGGAACTTGTGACACAGGCTTGTAAAGTGCAATACAAGTGTAAGCCGTTGTCATTGATGAAGCTACAGTCAAGTTGGGGCTTTGATCAAATCACAGCTTATTATTATTCATTTATTGGAAACATTTTCTCTATTATATGTGGCCCGCGACCCGCCATGGGGGCTGAATTTCGGCCCGCGACCCAAAATGAGTTTGACACCCCTGATATAATATATTCCTAAAGCGCAAAGCGATTATCCATGATGATACAGTCATGGATGTAGCCTATTAGCCTATAATTAGGGCCGGGACGTTTTTCGATTAATTACGATTAATTAATTACATAAGGTTTAGTGCGATTAAAAATATTAATCAAAATTAATCGCACTTAACTTTCGACACCTGCAGACTTGGCTTAGGCACTAAACAACACGTAAAGCCAAAAACAATTTCACTGTCAAACTTGTTCACACAGTTAAGCGCCGACATAAACCTATTTAAAAAGATCATTCACCAAAAAGTGTTTGAAATGTTCACACAGGCCTTACATCAGTCTATGCTCACATCTCCACTTCAAATCAGTTCAAATGTAGGAAAAAAAAAAAAAATACAACCCCTAAATAAATTATGCTTAAATGCGATTAATTAATTACAAAGGCCAATTAACTCGATTGAAAGATTTTAATCGAATCCCATCACTATGATATTATTATAATATGTTTTACATGGTTAAGATCGATTGGTCTGCCATCCACATCCCGCAGCCGCGTTTTCTGTGTGCGACTAGTGATGCCTAAGTAACACGGTCTTGTTTTCATGGGAAAAGCGCAGGCTTGGCTCTGGCAAATGGTGTGAATTCTTATGTCGAAGCTGTGACATCGAAGACGGCCGGGTAAAGTATGCAACTACATAATTTAACCCCACGATTTCATTGGATTATAGACAATTGGGTTGGATTACAAATAAATAATACGGTAAACTGACAGCAGCCATCGTGCTCGCTCGTTTGCTGCAGCCTCCAACTTGTAATAATAAAGCAGTCCCTTGCCATTTTCTGGCAGTCTGCTGCAGCATCCTACAGCTGCACTTCATTTACACCCAGAACCAGGGGTTTTGTAGAGAATTACTAACAACGAAAAGCGGCAAACATTGCATCCGTATAAAAGTGGCCTTTTTTCGGTCTATGATCTGTACACTGGACAAAATGCATTGATCTACTGCGCGTATCCTGTTTTGACACTGAGCTTACTTTAATACTCTCGTGAAAGC
Organism: Gobius niger; assembly: GCF_951799975.1. Classification (NCBI taxonomy): domain Eukaryota; kingdom Metazoa; phylum Chordata; class Actinopteri; order Gobiiformes; family Gobiidae; genus Gobius; species Gobius niger. Next base: position 22,729,084 of record NC_136860.1, read on the forward strand.
CGGATTAGTAACTATTATTATTACATCGTTACTAATTTGTGTCTGTTTTACGCCGAGTGTTGGATGTTGTTCCTTGGTGGCTAAGTTAGCTTTTAGCAGGGTGTATACGTAAGGTGACATCACTGGAGCTGGGAGGCCTTTCTGATACAGCGCGTGATGCAGAAAGATTGCAATACAGTAATGCTTTATTTTTTTTATTTTTTTGCAAAAATGTATGGGATTGTGCATTGTTGAAATATTATTGCGGCCTAATAGCTGATTACAAACATTGTTCTGTCAGTGTTGGGAAGCGAAGAATGATCAAAATCACCATCCAAGGGCTCATGTAAGGCCTGCCTGTTGAAGCAGTGATTTAGGAGCTTACAGTAAATAATTATTAGCTACTTTCCTTTCTAGATTTGTTTGGTTATCATTGCTATTCATTAACTGTCTGTGAAATTTACACAACAAAAAATAATATGCAATTGCCCCTCCCACACTTCTATGTGCAATAATAAGCCAGCAAATGTGGTGGGACATTTGTGGACATTGATAGTCAAGTTTGTTGTGAGGCCAGTGAAAAGTCCTAACAGAATGTGTTTTGTTTGTAATACAGGCCATCTATATCCCTCCAGCAGTGTTGAAAGTAATAGTGCTGGTTTTGCTGATCTGGGGTAGCTGAAGATTCAATATCCTTGTTGGATTGATGTAGCAGTGTAAATGTTTTTCAGATCTCACAAAAATCAAACGGAATCATTAAACTGACTTGGAAAGTATCTAATCGGACACCTTTTTATAAGTGGTTTGCACTTTCAATTTTAATTTGATCTGTTTTTTGATTGCTCAGTACATATACATCTTAAAGTAAATTGATGGTGATGAATCTGCATGAGTTATTGTGCTAAAGGGAAAATGTGCCCTATGCATTCGAGCACATTTTTAATGCCACCAGGTAGGGGTGTTCGATCAATCGCCATCATCGGCTTATATAATTAACCTTTAATGAAGTACTAATAAAGTAAGAAGCGACCAATTCATTAATTTAAGGAATATAACAGAATGTGCCTTGTGTCTGTGGTCTGTGTGTGATCCGTCCATAACCCTAGCTAGCATGACCATAGTGTTGTTTATAGGGCAAACCAGACCTCCTGAGGAAATCTATTCAGGCGATGTAACATGTGAACTCACAAACAATTGTGACCACCTTGTGTGAGGAGAGTGCTAACCACTCAACTTTTGTGCAGCCACATACTGTGCGATAAATAGAGTTCTTAATAACATTGAATTTTCCCCTTAGAATTTTCCATTTAGAAAGAGGGAAAGTGGGAATGAGTTGCTATCACTCATCGACACGTTTGCCTGTTACTTGTTGTCCACCCGTGTTCTCAGAGAGCTGTAGTCATAACGGACGTCATTGTGCTTGCTTTTCTTGTGAGTGAATTGGGATGGACAACATATTTGAGGTTAGAGGCCACTGTTGTTTTGGTAAAGCCCACCAAGGCACCCGTGAGAAACCAGGAGGTCCAGGGTCAGCAGAGGAAGCCTGTGGACTCTACCCTTCTGTTTCACAAAATACCAAATGGGCTGATCAATGCGCTTGTCTGCTTGTGTCTAGACTCAAACGTTGGATCTTACCTCAAAAGCGAGGTTTGGATTTCCTGGGAAACTTTTCCTTCTTGTACATTGTAAATATTTTTGCTTCATTTTCCCCACACTCTCATGCTTACCAACTGTGTTTTCCCAGCTTTAAAAGCAGCGCGCTGATCTTGCCCTACATTTTGATCTCTGGTGCAGGGCAGACCTTACAACAATTATTTGTTTTGATGTGTATTTGGTGTTTGTAAAAGGGGAAAATTTAATTCATTTGAATTAGCAGTCATTATGTAGTCATTAGGCTTGATTTATTTTGTATTATAAAATGTTTTCAGCAGGACTGTGGGACAGAAATTGTGAAGACACTGCCTGACCAAAAAAAAAAGTCGCCACCTGGTTCTACCTGTTATGATCTGGGGTAGCTGCAAAGAATGAGATCCGCCGAACATCCTGAATGAACAGGTTATTCTACGCTGATTGCACAAGCATATTCCAAATGACAATGCCAGAATCCATGGAGCTCACATTGTGACAGAGTGGTTCAAAACATAATTTTCACCCTTGGACAGAGCCCAGATCTTAACCCCTTTGAGATTTTTTTGGAGATGCTGGAGAAGGCTTTGCAAAGTGGTCAGTCACACTTTGCAATCATCAATGCAAGACTTTGGTCAAATTAATTAGCTGCATTAATTAATGCAACACTGGATCTTTTAACATTGCAGAAGCTTATTGAAGCAATGCCTCATCAAATGCATGCTGTTGTCAAAGCTAAAGGCGGTCCAACAAAATAATATACAGCATAATAGCTTTTTTGTGGTGGATTTTTCTTTTTGGCCAGGTAGTGTATTTTCATTCATACTAATTTTGCACGTTTACTGAATTGCATCCATGACCTTGCCTTATGACTATGGTCCTACTGAAGCACCACTCAAATTCTCCCTGAGATAGCTTGCATAAACGGTGTTAGTTACAGGTTAATTCTACCTTGGTTTGGAGTGAGAATTGTCCTCGTCATAGTGGTTTTTCTCTTAACTAATGGTGTAATGTTAATGAATAGAGATAGTAAATTGACTGTATACCTAATCCATGTTGACTTTATTGCCTTTCCATTTTCAGGTTAGGAAACGGTAGAAGTGTAGTTTACAGTCATGGATGCTTGTGCTCGTGTAAGAGGAGTCCCAGTAAGGTCTCGAGCCACAGTTAGGAAAGAGGTACGTAAATCATCTACTTGCATAATCACCACAGATTTTGACAAATTGATGCTGTATTATATTATAATGTTGTTTTTCGTTTCCCAAACCTCTAAATTATGCATCACTTAGGCAGTTATGTCATGGACTAAATATGTTATAATAGTACAATGTATTACTTCTACAATCCACTGCTTTTGAAATGTTAACTTACTTATGGGTCCTATATTACAATGACACAAAGTAATGATGATTCGATCATGCTCTACTTGCTCTATTCCCAATATACAGTACTGTAGGGATAAAGCATAATGTTGAATGTTCCCACAAGGTTTGCTCAAAGCTATAAAAGACTGCAGCACAATATGAGTTCTATTTATTTTATCTGGCTGGATTTAAACCTCACATGCGTTTGTATTTTCAGATTGTGCGTGAGAGTGGAGTGCACAGTGTTAAGAGTCTTTTAAGAAACAAAAAGGAGCTATGCAGCATTTGCCTGGAACTGCCCACCAGAGACACCACAAGACTGACAGAGGTTTGGTTCACTAAAATGGCACCACAGGCAATGTAAACTTCAAACTATCTGTGTTATAAATGCTATTTATTTTATGTTCAGATTAATTTTGTCTGCCTGCCAAGTCATTGTGAAGGAGACGAGGCCAGTCAACAGGTGGAGGACAACAGAACCAAATATCTAAAACGTCAACCAAACTCCTTCCTTAACCTTTGTGTTGTCTTCTTCAGACTCGGTCTTTACCAGTGGGCCTGTGTGAGCTCCTTAGGCCACATCACATTCAAAACCTAAAGCAGGATGAGGTTCTGCTGCTCAAAGACTATCGCCAAATAGCAGACCACAAGGATGCACCATCTCAGGTTATTCTTGAAAAAATTATTCTTATGATGCATTTTTGTGAAATTAAGGCATCAAATATTCCGTACACATGAGGTACAAAACTTCAAATCAGATCTTGAGGCAGGCATACATAGACAAGATAATTTTACCATGGAGCCTTGTGCTTCTTGGCCATAATGTGTGCTGTGTTGTGATTCACACAAACCCTAAAGCTAAATATGTGGTTTGTTTGTCCATTTTAGACATTGAAAGAAATTCCATGTGAAATGTATCTTTATGTCCTCTCATCACAGGCTTGTTATGGCATTTGTTATTCATCATAACTGACCTACTTTTTGATGCCCCCCTCAGGTTTTGTGTAGAGCAGTTTGTGTCATGAGGCACAGTTCCACTCCTAGCCTGTCGCCTCAGTCCAGTGTGGCTCATTTCCTGGGCCTGCTGGGCTGTTATGTGTCTGGTATCAGCTATGCTATCGAACAGCATGTTCAAAGAGGGAGCAGTCACCAGGAGGAAGACGACACCAATCAATCTGTGTCATCAATTGAAGATGACTTTGTAACTGCTTTGGAGCATCTGGAAGAGGATGACACTGGAGACAATCCTGGTATATTTATGAAATATTTACCTCAGCAGTTAGTTATATTATCATGCATCTTGTTAAAATTCCACTTCCGCGTTTGTTAAATAGCAAATGGACTCATGCATACTGTGTCTTCAATATTTTTTCTTTTGTTTTGTCTTAACAGGTGCTGCGTCCTTTCGGTATTTTAAGAAGCGTGATGTGGCATCACAGACAATTCCATCTCATAAGAGAAAAAAGGAGTTGTTGGGTTCTCGAGTTATAATAAGTACTGTTTCAAAGACGTCGTTTAAACAAAAGTCTGGTCCAGACGTGTCTGTCACTGTGCAGAGGTCAGAGGGCGTGGAGTCCCAGTGGACCATCTGCAGTCCCAGACCACAGCTACCCTCCCCATCTGATCACATCAGTGACTCAGAGGAGTCTAACTGCTCCAGTCCTAGTCCCATAATTTTCCTGGATGAAATAGGTTACCAAAAAAGTCTTTTGGCTAAACTGGACATTCCTCAAGTGCCAGGTGGTCCCAAAGACAGAGTTGAAGACTCTGACTCTGAAGTGAGTGAGTTTTTTGACAGCTTTGATCAGTTTGACGACCTGGACGAGCAGAGTACTGAGGGCTGCACTCTGTCACTGGAACCTATATCTGCACCAGCTACTCAACATAGGCCGGCTGATGCCAGCACTGGACGAACGGCAACTAAGTATGTGTCAAGGGGATGTTCAACTAAAGGAATGAACCTTCAGCGCTTTGATGCTCCCACCCTTCCTGCTGATGTGAAAAAACCGACTCCTCTTAAACCTGGCTCTCCATATTCACACCACTCAGAGTTACCAGACTCTCCCAGGCCAGTGCACACGCCGTCTGATGAGAATGGAGGTCCTCTTTTCAGCCCTGTCAGCTCCTCAGCCTTCAGTCCTCTCACAGATGGAAGTGGTAATCTGGAATACTTTTGGAAGACCGATAATGATGGCAAGGAAAACTCTGAGCTGCGCAAACCCCACAATGTTTGCTCCTTATATAAAACCTACTCAGACTTTGCTAACAGCATGTCCAAAGATATAATGGAGTCTGTCTGTGGCTTTCAGTCAGCAGTCGACATTAGTGACAATAAAAATCTCAGTTGTGTTTGTCACAAGGAGTTCCAGAACCCATTAGGTTTTGTGATGAAACTTTCAGAAATCCAAGAGACTGTGACAGTTGCCAAATTGCAGAAAACATCTCACTCATTGAAGGATGGCATCCAGAGGTTTGCCACTGATTTGGTGGAAATGAGCCTGGGCAGCGCTTTCAGAGATCTGCAAAACAGTGTCTCCTCTTGCACTACAACTTTGTGTCATCTCGCAGCCAGATTAACATCATCAGTTTTTCAAATGGCATTTCATGAGATAGGGATGCGACAGGCCTTTGTGTTGAAAGAACGAGCTATCAATGGATTAGCTGGTTTCCTGGTGGGAGAGGCTCTGTCGGGAGCATTTTCAGAGTTTCTCACAGTGAAAAAGCAAATATTTCACAACACAGTCACCCGTTTTGCTGCCGATTTGGCAGAAGAGCTTGTGTTTGAAGGCATAATGGAAGTGTGTCAATTCTCCCACCCATCAACGCCCCGCACACCCAGTGATTGGACCTTTGGTCTGGAACAAGAAATAGAGGAAGAGGAGGAGGTAGTTTCCTCTTATGCTTCAGATCTGTCTGAGTCAGTTCTGCAGGAAGCCTTTATTCAACTTTCCCAGACTGACGTGACTTTTACCAGTGAGGCAGCTATCAGTGTATCTATGGATAATTTGTGCTATGTGAGTGCAGAAAACACCCACACAAGTAGTACATTTACTAACCAGCAGGTGGTTACCAGCTCCATACAGGGCTCTTCAAATGAGGATCCCACTTGTACAGTAAAAAAAGCCCTATTCACTGTGTCTGGTATGGCTAGCTGTATCCCTGTACCCAAGGCAGGCCATGCTCTTTCTAACATCCAAAATCCAGGAGCAAGTTCATCAGAAGACTCCCAGATTAGCTCTAAAAGTGCATCTCATTGTATCTCAGACACTACCTCATCCACACAAACCCCTCCACTTATGCATGAAGAAGACCAAGCTAAATCCTCTTTTCAAAACTTCTCTGGCAACATGGTTGACATGATTGTCACAGAGGCATGTGAATTGATTACTGCCTCAAAAGTGAAGAAGAGTTTTGGTGATTGTGCAGATTTTTTTACGAAGACAATTGCAACTCCAAAGAGTCCAAAGCAAGGAAATACAGACTCTTCATTTCAGCTGGGGGTGAATAGAGACACTTATAACAATGACTGCAAAGACAACAGCCTTGTACAACATGTCCCAGGGCCCTCTCCTAATTCTTCTCTGTGCCAAGGGAATTCAAGAAGTCATATAGACCCGAGGAACAGAAGTGTGATTGAAACGTATCCCATGTTAGTTGATACCCTGAATGTTCCCAGTACAAGTGCTCAAAGAAGGCTATCGGTCCCTGCCGATGAGTCAGTTGCAAACCCAGGCCAAAAGTCTGGTGGTACCCCTGGCACTCCTCCATCCACACCTCAACAGCCCAGCGAGGTTTCTAGAGCGAAACAGATAAAGCAGTTTTCAAAAAAACTGAAAACCAAGCTAGCCAAGGAGTTTTCCCCGGCCACTCCCCCTCCCACACCACACTATCAACCCGAGCCTGACCCAGAGCTGAAAGATCCTTCTCCAGAGGCAGAAAAGGCTGAATTTATGTTGAAACTCATGAGATCCCTCTCTGAGGAGGCAGAGGGTAATGATAATGAAAATGATGAAGATGTACCCGACGAGTCAATGATTTGTGTCAAAAACAGAAGTGTGGAGACTGGAAACAAGTCATCTTTCCGTCGAATGTCTAACAAAGAAGCTCTTCATTATGCCGAGCGTTTGGCCTGCCATATTGTCTCCATGGCAACAGAGATGGACACTCTGGGACTGTCAGACGATGAAGGAGAGGTGAGTGGAGAGAGACGAAGGGACAGTGTAGCTCAGTTTTCAGCGCAGACCCTAAACACACTATGGGTGTATGCCGGGGAAGTGGCAGGGGAGGTCATCAATGATGTCAAACGAATGGTGAGCACGGGACAGCAATGTCCTTGTCACACAGCTATCAGGAGGAGGAGCTATGACAGGTCAAGCTCTCAGAGCTCCCTACAAACAGGCCAGAGCAGGGCCGACAGACTGGCTGAACAGTGGTCTAATGATTTAATAGCCTCTGTGCTCCGCTCTCCTTCCTCCTCTTCTACCATGGCTTCCAGCTCGAGCTCAGGGCTGTCGTCTGAATATCCAAGCTGTGAGAGTGTGACAGATGAATATGCTGGTTATCTCATAAGAGTTCTGAAGAAGGAAGGAGGCAGTAGGGAGCTTGTACTAGATCAGTATGCTAGCCGCTTGGCATACCGTTCCATAAAGCTTGGCCTTGCACATGCTAGCAGAAAAATTAAGCAACGAACCTCCAGCACACGTCTAAGTTTTTCAAAATCTCTGACAGATGAGTCAAAAACTTCAGGGACTGGAACTTTCTCAACCAAACAAAATGCAGAGTCAACAGTTAGCCCTTCTTCAGAGTATTCTCAGTGCAGTTGTAAGTCCGAAGGGGAAAACCAGAAAGAATATGTAGACTTGGTCAATTTTGCAGAATCTTTAGCCTACAATATCACCTGTGATGTCACACAAAAGCTACAGCGCACGACTGTGCGACTGCCTAAGTCTATGACTGACTCTTGTCTTTATAAAAAGTCTAAACTTGACAACATGGCTGAAAACCTGATACGAAACTCCTTTTCCTGCCCACTTTTGTCCAGAGAGAGTCAGAGAAGACACCATTACAGTACAGGAAGCCTATATGACAGCAGCTACAGCAGTAAGATGATGCAGGTGATTGAACATTATGCCCGGAAAATAGTAGATGATACGTTAAAGATGAGCCTGGCTTCCATTGGTTCATCCCCAGAGCATCAGAAGATAATAGAGCACACCAGACACACTCACGCACAGAGACTGTCTGAGGCAGCAGTGCTCGGTCACAATGTGAGGGAGAGAGCGTGCCATTACTGTCAACTTCAGGAGCGTTCCTATTGCTCCAAGCTCAGCAGCCACCAACACTACCAGCCTGTGTTCCCGACAAGAAGGGGTCAGGAAAGTGAAGGAATCTCTAGCATGGACATCCCAAAGATTCACATTGATTTGGACCGTAAAGCCGCATTTGCAGACGGGATTGTGTCAATGGCAATAGAAGTGGCCAAACGTGAGCTTAGTAACACCAGTCTAAATGCCGACAGTGGTATAGGGTATGATGGCGCAAGCTATGCTGAAAGCCTGACTGCAGAGATCATGACCTCTGCTTTCTCCAACGTCCGCCAGGCTGCCAGCAGCAGGTACATCATGTAATAATGGGTTTATTCAGCTCACATAGACCTGTTTATGTAATTATTTGCCTTATTTCTTGTGATACAGCACTCAGGGTGGGCCAGTCACAGAGTCAACAGTGTCACAGCAGCTGAGTGTGGGAGACGACAGTCTGGGCAGCTGGTCAAACCTGAGCTTTGAGGATGAACATGGCGATGACAACAGCAGCTTCTTGCACCTCAGTGACAGGTACAGTGGCCAATATATGCCTCATCCCATCATAGCCATCTGTCCAGCAGAGGGCACTGACATAATAAGAGATCAGCATACAAACAACCTATTATAGGCACATGATAAACGTACAGCCTGTCCCAGGGCAGTTGTGGCGACAGTAATAACTTACCGAGTGTGGAGTGAATAAATAATGACTTCAGTATTGCAGATACTTGTGATACAGGCTTGTAAAGTGCAATGCAAGTGTAAGCCGTTAATATGATGCTACAGGCTGTCAGGCTCATTATTATTAATTTATTTAAAACTGTTTCCTCAGTAGTATTTCCCCAATTAAAGCATAGTTATATTTACATTTGCCAGTAGCGGGAGCCCGGGGAGGGAGCAGACGATTGGGGCATCTTGGAGTGTCTAGATGAGTTTGTTAAAAGATGCAGCTGTCTTTTGCACCAACTCAATTGTGAGGACTGAGTGATGCTAAAATAGAGTACATGACAGTAGTCGATCCGTGAACTGATAAAAGCATGTATGCGCGAGGGGCCAGGGGGGGAGGGTTGATTAAAAGGGTTTAACCTTAGCTAAAAGATGCAGGTGAAAAAAAGCAAGATTTAAACACAGCTTTGATGTGCGTGTCAAATTTCAGCTCCCTATCAAGCATGACACCTAGGTCTTTGACGGATTTGACTGATCAGGCTGCTCAAAGAATTAGTAAGCAGGACATTGTACAAAACAGAACCTTAAATAATAGAGTGGCTTTCGTTCAAATGCAGAAAGTTGAGGGACAGCCATTGTTTCAAGTTAGACAAGCAGTTATGGAGAGAATTAAAGGCAGAACCAGCTTTTGGGAGCATAGGCCAGAGCAGCTGAAGATCACACAGGTGGAAAGATAAGTTGTGCTTCGTAATGATGGACCCAATCGGCAGCACCACTTGTTGTGCACCTAAAGAAGAAGAGCTTTATTTGTATAGCGCCTTTCACAGACATGGTCACAAAGAGCTTTACATGTGACAATTTTACATTCGCTCCATACTATGTAGTTCCCCTGGGAAGAAGTGCTGTCATGACTGCACACATCTGTGCCAACAGTCTCTCTGACCACCATCATTCATTCACACTCGCCCATTCATCATTCATCCTGGCCTACTGTACATGTTTTTAGTGGTAGGGGAAACCGGAGTACCCGGAGGAAACCTACGCAGACACGGGGAGAACATGCAAACTCCACACAGAAAGGCCCCTCTTACTATATGTAATGATCATGTGTGATCCTTTAGACTAACTTCAATAGCTAATTTGTTTTCACAAAGCGAAAGCTGTATTTGAAGTAATGCAGATTTGTTTTTGTTTATTTTGCATGATTATTTTTAAAGATAATATGCACAGAACGATGCTACAAGCCGTAGTAGTCTTGAAGTCTATTTAATTACATATCCTTTTTTTTTCTAATTTGCTTTTGTGGGTAAATGGCTTTCAAAGAGCAAAAATATACTGATCTCATTATGTGCTGCAGTCAGCCGTCTCAATTAAACTAGAGAAGGAACAAATGTCTCAATTACTTGGTTTGGGCAATGTGCTTTCATCCATGAACACTTGAGTGGCATTGTTTTTTTTTCCTCTGCAGCAATGGGAACAGCAGTAGCTGGAGCAGTTTGGGCTTGGAGGGAGAGGCATGTGAGGAGCGCCTGTCTTCCCCCTCAGACAGGTCAGGTCAAACACAGTTTGCTGTTTTTGTAATGAAGTTAATGCTGAGTTATCTCCCCTGGCATTTAACGAGACAAATGTATAGGAATAGTTCTATTGTATATTGTCTCATGCAAGGAGTTACCAATGCAATGTGTGACAGACATAATCCCTACAGCATTAAATAAAAGCATGACGTGGTATGTTCTGTAAATACTTGTGCCTGTATTCAGATTTGTGCTTACAGGTAATCTTTGTTTGTCATTTTCTTGTGTTACGTTGTGTTGCATTCATGGCTCAGAACCAGTGTGTGTGTGTGTGTGTGTGTGTATACAAACACCTCTATTAAGTTGCTTACTTTGCTGTTACGTGTACTACTTCTGCCCCTAGTGTACTGCGCCAGTGTTCATTTCGTCGACTAAAATATTTAGTCTTAATTTTAGCCAAAGTGATGTTTTTGACGACTAAAACTAAATTCAAACTATTTCATGAGACTAAAACTAGAAAAGGAGAGATTAAAATCATCCAGCACTTCTAATGAAAGAGCCTCATCATGTAAATTCTCTGCCAAAGGAACAGCTCTGATCTTTGTTCCTGTGGGAGCAGCTCCATGAAGCAGAGGACCTTGATTAAATATGATTATAATGAATATTATAAATGCAAAGTCGACAAAATTTGGTCGACTACATTTACTTGCATTTTAGTCGACAAAAACTAGACTAAAATTGAAAATATTTTTTAAAACTAAATTAAAATATGTTGTCAAAATTAACACTGTACTGCGCAAATCAAAATATTGCACATACTCCGCATCAAATATTATGCTGCAGAGAGTTTTCACATTAATGCCAAATCGATGTACTTTGCCTCGTAAATAGCTGTGTTGCACGGCTATGTTTGTGTTACGTAAGTGTTTTGTTGACCTCGGGTGATTTTTTTCCCACAAGTTTATATTCCTGTAATAAATATCCCTGTATCAAAGTCGTCAGAGTCTCAGTGTCTGTAGCCAGGGGCTGTGTCAACAAGACTGTCATTATCAGTCTTATAAAGTGGGGAATAATGTTTAACTTTGGCACGTCACATCGCAAATATTTGCACAAGTGACAAAAATGTGTTCTAGGTTGGCTAGACTTGTACTCTGATTTAATTTAAAGTCATGATTCATTGAGTATAATGTCTTTACTTACACAAGGTATTATTTGGAAGTACCTTTACCAGAACACACTAAAACACTATTCAAACGTTGGTTAATGATTGAGCCTTACAGCGCTTATGGTAAACTATAAACCCTTTCATTGTTTAATGCGTATAATACCCTGTGCTTTATACCAGCAGTGACCACTTAGAGGACAAGGAGACGGAGATGAAAGAAGAATCTAGCGGTAAGAGCTTTTTACTGCTACATTTTAACCGTTAATGTGAGATATTGGTAATTACTAAGTCAAATTGGTGAAATAAAAAGTAACTAAAATCTTAAGTTCTTCAATATTAAAACAGACTGAGCAATGGTTTCTGCTGGCTGCATCAGCTGTGTGCCTGTCCGTCTGTTATGTGTTGTTCTTGGGGGATTTCTACACCCCCAAATCCAGCCGCAATGTTGCTCATTCATGCCTCCACTCCCTCCTCAGTCACTCCACTCTGCATTATCTGTGGGTGTATAAACCATTACAAGGGGGGCTGCATTGTGGGTATGCTCCAGGAGTGTGGGAAACTAACTCAAAGTAAAACATGATTTAGGCTGTTATCATGTTGATGGTCTGTAAAAATGGCAATAACATTATATCTATATATATATGTTCTCACAGCGACCGTCAGTATAGACAGGACAGAGGTGCAGGCTCCCAGGAATGTGCTGGTTATCCTGAACTCGGAGGTACCGGAGCGTGGGCGTGGCCATTTCAACATCACCCTTGACCCTCAGCTCAGGAGCATGCTGCAGTGGGCTGCGGCCTCCATGGCAGACGCAACCCAGATCCAGCTCAGTCCTGACAGAGAGCTGCATCAGGTAATGAAAGACTAATAATCTTTCTTTGGGTGAGAAAGATTGGTGTGGCACAGTAAAACTATAAACCATTTACACATTGATGTGTAAATGGTTTATATTCACACTGTTTCCATTCTTCTGTGGTTTTATTAGACACTGTATTTTTTTTAATTTTTTTTTTTTTACAGTTTTTAAAGTGTATCTACTGTATCTTTCCTAATCCTTTTTCTCATATCTAGGCATAAATTGGATCCATTTGGACCTACTGTATATCAGCTATCATGTTACTCTTGGTTATTTGCTTTGATTATCTAAATGAGTGATGCCCTTTCAGCTGCCAGCAGTGGTCCAGAAGCTGCGTGAGAAGAGGTGGCGGGTGGGAGAGCTGCTACACACACTGCTGCGCTACTGTGAGGAGAGCCAGGCCCAGAGCCAGCCCCAGCCCAGAGAGGAGAGTTTCCAGGCGGGTAGAGAATCCACCCGCACCCCCCTGTTCCAGTGGCTCCTGGAGCATGCCTAGGGTCCATTCTTTTCTCAGCTTTCCTCCTACTTTTCATATAGGGCTTTGCAAATTCCATTACTGGCTCTAGAGGGCAGCATACAAATCAGTGTGGTAGTATTTTACGTCGCATGTTGTGCCACAGATTTCTATATTCCTACTTTCTGGGGTATTTTTTAATTATTATTATTTATTAAGCTGTTGCCTGTTTTGGTTTGATGAACTGACCCAACATCTCATCCATTTGTATTGAACCCTCACTTCTAAGGCAACAGAAAGAGTCGGAGAAAAACAGGGACCCAGCCCATGAGTCTCAAACTGAGATGCAGGGACTAAAGAAGTGTGTTTTTGTTAGGGAATCCCCATTGCTGTGAGGCCGATGATGTCATCCACCACAGCTCACCTTTGTGGTGGTGTTTCCACATGTTATGAGGCCTACAGTGCAATCACTTACACACCACACCCTTTCATTATCACCGATAAAACAAGCCCCACACGTCTGACAATAATATCCAACGGTTTACCCCCATCGTTTGCCATCGATGTAGTATTCTTTTTACTTTCCCAGCAAATCATTATTTGCCTCTTAGTTTTCTGTAATTTGCATATTGTTGTGAAATGCTGAATGCTCTGACACTAAATATATTCTGAGACTGGCACAAGAAGTACAGTGGCCTTGTGATCCTTGTAAACAATTGTAGTATGTTCACTGTAATCTACTTAACATTTGTGATTGTTCTGTGACCAGTCATGAGTTATTTTGTCACTTTAAAACGTATAAGTCGATTTGTTGCTTTTTGTAATTGTATTGATTATCACATAATTCATCCATCAAATGAATGAAGAAAATTCATTATGAAGTTGCCTATCGTTAATGTGCTAATCTCTACTGTGCAATTGCTTGTCTAGCAACAATCTTGTTTTTGAAACTTAGTAAAAAACCTGGAGCAAGTGGTGTTTAGTAGTGCTATCTAAAAAAGAAAATAATATATTTTTTGAAGGTATATAGAAACAAACTTAAATGCTGCTGAGTTGAGAAAGAAGCCATGATATAGGCTTAGATTTGCCAAATGTTACTTCTGACGTGACACTTCTCCTTTCCGGTGACTACAGTGTGTAAAGTATGAGTGTATGTATGTGTCAGTGGACTGTATTGGGATGATCCAGTGACGCAGGACAGTGTGTTTTATTTAATTAAAGACAGTGATCTGCTGCTCTGAAACCACACTTTAACGAACATGTGCATAGCTCTAAGCTGGGCTCACAGGTCACCCACGCTTCACTGTGTAATGAAGGAATGCACAAACCCCACAACAACTGTTACTCACTCACCCCTACGCACTCCTAACTATGGAGAAGCACTTTTCTCTTTATTTCAAGCAGTGCCCAGCTGTCCTTAGACATCCCTTGATAATCCTTTGTGACTAAATGCCATCCAGGGGCTCCCAAACCTTTCAGTTCATGACCCCCAAAATTAATCTCAAACAACCCGGGAACCCCCACAGTCAAAGCAAAATAATAATATAGACAAAATCAAGCAAAAAAAAAAGAAATGAATGCGTTTACATCGTTTACTTTTTTTATCTTCAAATAATCTTTGGACCATCAGCTCTGTTCTCGTGAACCCTGCTTTGGGAACCACTGCCCTAGAGACCCAATCTTTATTGTTTATGTATGGTTATATTTTGGGACCTTGCTCTATCATTGATGGAAGGAAGTAGCTTTACAGTTTTTTGAAAACTGTAGTACAGTATACCACGGCCTCATGTGTTATTATGAATTGTTGTTGGCAGTGTTGACTTGCATGGCCGTATCATCAGTGAATATTTCAAATCAAATTATTATTATTATTTTTATTATTGTATTGGGCAACACCGTAACTGAGCTACAGAGAATATAATTCAGAATCGTGCTGAATCTGATCAGAAAGCCGATCAAATGAAGAGAGAAAACATGTTAGAGTTCACCAAGATTTTTCTCTTCCTTGGACCAAGAATTTCCTGTCATATCTCTGATCGTATTAGTAATATAATTTGTTAATTTTAATCCTCGAGTTACCGGGGCTTGCTCTTAACTTTACTTGCTCATTGGTCATTGTGGCTAGTTGTTTTGCATTAGCTATACAGAATACAGAAGTTCATTTCTTTTAAAGTTATTGTAAAGTAGTATATCAAGTCTTGCAAGAAATAGGTCCACTATTTTGTTCTTTCTGTCTTTCTTCCTTTTTTTTTTTTTTTTTTTGGCTAAATTTGGTCTGGAATTCAGGCTCATCTCCAAAGCGTGTCATTGGCCAGAATGAAAATCTATCTGCATTGGCTTGTCGGCTGTAGAGTTGACGTTTAGCTAGCTAGATGTCAAAATTAGGCTTTTACACTGCTGCTCATTTCCCATCTCTTTCCCAGACATGAGCACTGGTGGAAGCTTGTCTGTCACCCGGCATATTAACAGACCTTTCACAATTTTACCGCATCAACATTAATCTTTTATCAAGTTTTGTTTTCTTAAGAGTAGGACAGACTCCAGTTGGAAGATAAGTCAAATTTCATGTTGAGTATATTTGATAAACTTCTGCTTCCAGTGAAAAAGGTATTCCGAATGACATGCCAAAGTAAATGAGTTTTGTTTTCCTTTCTTGTTAGATATACAGCCATGTATATTTAACAAAATAAAAGTCTACTCAATCCAAAATCTTTACTCTTATCAAAATATGAGTCAGTCAAGTAATTTCACTTTATTCCCTCAAAGACAAACAATTTACAGACTGCTGTAAATTGCTTTAATAGTAATTTAAACACACACATGCATCGTGTGAAGATACAGTTGCATGCATATGGCTGGGCACATAATCTTCAATACATCTTGAGGTTTTTTTTTTTTTTTCATGTGGTCCGCGGCACAAGTGTGGACATCATATTGTTTGGGCTCTTACAGTATGCTCCAGTCTAGACCACTTTTTGTTCATGCTTAAAATTGCAGGGCTGCCAAAAGCTCAAAAGTGTTTGTCCTGTATTATTTGTTTACACCTTCAAATGTGTATATCACACAAAATATTCTATATAGTAAAAAATAACATATTGATGAAGTATTTAACTATTTCTCGGTTTACAATGAAGAATGTATTTGCAAATTGTGGACGCTATTAAACCCCTGAGCGCGTTGTGGCAGGACTACAGCTATTACTCCAATGGCCTCCCTTGTGTTTCCTTTCTATTTGACATTCCTGTGAACCAGATCTCCAGTGCTACATTGGTGTATTGTGAATGCTGAATGTGCAAAGGCTTCATGTGAAGGCAAATATTGTTTATCTGTTTTGCGACTGTTGTAAAAGTTTTGGTTTGCCTATTTATGACCACTTGGAGTACAACAAAATAAATGTACCTCAGTCACTCGTACACACTATTTTTTTCCTGCTATTAACAAATCCTGCCAAATGAAGATATATTTAATATATTGTGTAAGTTGTATACTATTCTCTATTTGTCCCTGAAGTGACATTGCTTGTAATTTACACATTCAAGCCTGAAGTCAAACCTGTTTATGTTGAAGCTTGGTGTGAGAATAAAGCTTTTTCATGTGCTCTTATTCCAGTTGTTCCTGTCTCTCTTTTTTCTACAGTGATGATACGTGTACCTATAGGCCCACATAGTTTGGTTCAATGACCTGAAATGACATGTATCCTACAAGCAGACAAGTGGTATAGAATAGATGCATACAGTATTTAGGTCAGTTTAGTATTACTGTATACTCCAAGACCTACCATATGCAATCCTGTCTTTGAACTGAGAGTTTCAGTAGTAGTAGGATAGTAGGGAAGTTATGGCTACTGCAGCAGCAGAGGTACTTCATGAACTAATATAATAGTAGCAGTGGAAGATATTAATTAATAGTAAGAATATCAACCAGCTGCCTTGGTCTCTAGTGTTACAACTTCAAGGAGGTGTGACTGAAATCTGAGAAGATTGAACAGCTGAGATACAGTATCTGAGCCAAACCATCAGCTAATCTACTCGCTTGTTGTCTGTCAATATCAAGCTGGACTGCGCATGTCTTTGGGCTGTGTGAGACTGTTAAGTTTTGGCTCAACTATGATCTGGACAGGGCCCCTCTTCAGCCTACTACAGGAGAACACTGCAAAGTCTCAATACGTGACAGGTTCAACTCCTTCAGTCAGTTGAACCTGTCACGGCTTTCTCCACCAAAATATTTGGAATCTGAACTCTCCCCCTCTAAGTGGTGGAAAGTAATGAAGTAAAGAGTATAAGTACAAGTAAACAGTTTTTGTTGCTTTTGAAACATTAGAAAGTACTTTTACTTTAGTAAAAATATTGAGTACCATTGCCATTCCACCATTGCCTCTCCCCAATATTTGATTTGCTTTAACCAATGGATTTTTGTACTAAGGGTTTTAGGGGAACATAATTACATTATCCATCCATTGTCTTCCGCTTTATCTGGGGCCGGGTCGCGGAGGCAGCAGTCTCAGCAGAGATGCCCAGACTTCCCGATCCACGCACACCTCCTCCAGCTGTTCTGGGGGGACCCCGAGGCGACACCAGGCCAGCTCAGAGACATAGTCCCTTCAGTGTGTCACCCAACTCCCAAGGGAGGTGAAACAAAATGCCAGGCATCTGGAACACCTCAGCTGCTCCTTTCGACGTGAAGGGGCAGCTCCTCCCGGGTAACTGAGCTCCTCACCCAATCTCGGAGGGTGCACCCAGCCACCCTGCGAAGGAAACTCATTTCTGTGCCCGCGATCTCATGACCTCAGGTGAGGGTAGGAATGTAAATCGATACTCTGACACAGCTCCCTCTTCACCACAACAGTCCGATACAGCGACCGCATCACTGACAACCCCATACCAATACATCTATCAATCTCACGCTCCGTCCCTCACTCGTGAACACATAATGAAATCATGTTCCTCTAAAACCCTTGGTGCTTATTTTGTTTCTCTGTATTCTTTACGTGAGGTATCATTGACCATTAAGCTAAATGAAATATTAAAATAGTATAGTGTCAACATAGACTGTGGGTAGAAATGAGCATTTAGCCTGGCACGTGACATGACTTGTTTTCTTTTTCATTTTGTGCATTGTCCCTGATCAAATAGATACAATCAAAGCTGGTTTGTAGTTGTTATAAAACCAGTGTAGCTAGTAATATTTAGAGAGTAGGCTATTGTGTATTATAATATCTATTTAATGATGCTCAGGTTCCTCTGAACCAATCACTCACTCACATATACACAACAGCAATATGCTGGTCAGAATTGGGGTTGAACTGAGTCACTGCCACCCCTGATAGTGACATCATTTTACAGTGATGAAGTATGTCTATTGTGACGTTGTGTTGTGGAGGAATTTTCAATTTAAATTTTCTTGTGAAGTGCCGCAGTGATAGAATCATTTATGTGTATTTTTAGATGTGGTCTCAACAGTTGCCGTCGTTCTTTCTCGTAGTCTGCAAAACAAGCATAGTTGCCATGTGATTAGGCCTCACAAAAGAGTACTTAGGTAATGTTTTGTTTCAGTAGTTAGTCTGTTGGCATGCGGTGCATGAATGGCACTCTCTGTCTAAGTGTTGGGGAAAGGAAAGATGAAAGCGAGAGGGTGGGGGGCAGGTGGGAAAAGCTAATTGTAGCCTCCTCAGTGATACAGCAGGTAAGGAATGTGTTTGACGAGCTTATTGCTATAACTTTAAAGCAGCAGACAGGTTTCCAGACAAGCCATGGAAGGATCTGTGGTTTTAACAATGTTCAACTCGAGAGACTGAAGTCATTTCACAAAGGCTCAAAAGATGTATGGATATAATCTCGGTAAATCGCTCTGAGAATGAACAAGGCCAGAAAGACATTTATTACTTCCTGTCTGTAATCCACATGACAAATGGGTTTCAAGCCGTTTCCCCGCTTGCATTGTATTTTAGGGCAACTAACTTAAAGCCATACAGTAAAACTAGGGCCAGGACTGTTTTACATTAATTACAATTAATTCATTGCATAGTTTAGTGCGATTTAAATAAATCACTCTTTACTTTCGACACTTTGGTTTCCTTTTTCATGCAGACATTGCTTAGGGCACAAGCAGCACGTAAAGCCAAAAACAATTTGACTGTCAGACTTGTTTATTCGCACAGTTAAGTGCCGACATAAACCTATTTAAAAAGATCATTCTTTGAAGTGTTAGAAATGATCACACATGCCTCACTCTAAAATGTACCTCTAAAAATAAATACAACCCTTAAATAAATGATGCTTAAATGCGATGAATTAATTACAAAGGCCATAATTCGAGTCCCACCACTAAGTGAAGCATTTCATTCAATAAATGACTTGTCACTTTGCTGGGAGTGGAATCACCAGCTTGTCTCGATGTTCCTGCTTTACTATAACAACAGTCAAATGTTAGGTTTAATACAGTACAGAATGTCATCTTTAAAAGGTTTATTTTGATAACCAACTACAAACATAGCATTGTTCATGTTTAACTGGTTATGCAGTAGCAACATCTACATGTTACTACATCGAGGTGTTGATCTGTAGCAACATCTAACCTGAAATGTCCTGCGGTGTGATTTTAAACAAAAATGAGGATGGCACTATTGACACTAGTCATCCTCAAACCATCGCACATTCACCTTTTAATATTGTTTCTCTTGTTCTCACAGGAGCTTTTAGATTAAACCTCTTAATCAGAAAATGAATCTGCATCATTTATACAGCACACAAAATACAGGACATACAAACTAACATGAAATTTGACAGACTACATTGTTTACATACTGTACTTCATGAAACTAGGTAGGCTTGTATTTTACTAAACAGTGGCTATTTCCATGTTGATTACCACCAAAACCTTTATGAAAGACTGGGACATATTGACAGAGGTATACAAGCCACAGGAATGTCACTTAAAACAGGGTTGATGTGCAGGGAAATGCTCTCCTTTTATTAACGTAAAGTCTCATCCCCACAAACACAGCACTGCATTGTATAATGCAAGTAATTATTATGGAGGGGACCACCAGTCAGCAAGTTGCGCAGACAGTCCCCCACCTCCAGTCTGGCACTCATGTCTCAACCATTCACAGCTCTCATCATATTATCTGACTATAGGCCCACTCGACGCATCCTTAGCTGACATCACCTCCTTTGCAACAAATGTCAAGGCTGTTGGAAGTCCAGTGAGAGGCGAGTGAAAAGATAGAAGGGGGGGTGGTCTGAGTCAATTTACTAGGAATCTGTCAAATACTGAACGGGGCTTTGTGTTCAAGAGGGGAAAACCAGCTACATCACCGCGGCTAATCTTTTGTTTTGTCCAGCGTGAAGAGACCTCTCTTTGTTTTTCTCCACAGATATCGAGCCCCTTTCATCGCCAAACTTTTAATAGGTGTGAGTGGTTAGCAGGCTGAGAAACGGAATCATCGGTCACTCCCGATGACACAGTCTGCTGAAGTGGACTCAAGGATGTCTACATTCACCTTGCGCTCAGTTTGCTGGAAGCCACTGTCGATGATGAATGGTGTGAAGGTGGAGCTGCAAGAGTCTAAATATCCAAATGTTATGAAGGGGAAAATTGAATTGTCGAAATGGAAGTTGAAGGATTTCCTTTCTTTGTGTCCAATTTCCCATTAGTTTAATAAAAAGGGCAGAGCTTTACGAGTTTTGAGTTTCACATACACATTTTGACCATCTGCTCAGTTGCAAAGACATGACTCTGCACTCAGCATCCTGTTATGGCTAACACATGTGGGTCAGTCTAGTGTCCTGGCATTGTTAGGACCAGTATTTCCTTAAACGTTTGGACAGCTGTTTTAAAATGTTTGGCAATTAGATTGAAACACAAAGAGAAGCCGTGGTTGCAATAGCTCAGGACATAATTGGAGTTGAGTTTTTTATTCATAATGCTTTACTTTGTGTGTGATAATATATAAATGAGAATCCTTGCCATATAGCAATTACTAAACATCCTAAACATGATACCATATATAAAACATATGAACGCATAACATTGGGAACCCCAGAAAGACAGCAGACATGCTCTGTGCTGTTTTTGCAGAAGTCATGGCAACAGGAGCCCTGAAGGACCTCCATAATCCTGTTGACTTTATGAGCAAAGGCAGGCCAAATCACTGATCCCAGAGAGCTACAGTCACTGAACTACAAACACTCATCGGTCAAAACGTGAGGGAAACATTACAGCTCCTGCTATTGTTTGGGCTGTTCCAGCCAAACGACAGAGCTCCAAAACAAGTAAAAGCCGGCGCGGCGTGGGCGGGGGATGATGGAGAGTATGAGAGCAGAGATAAGAGATTATGTCAGAGGGCGAAGCTGAATCATGTTTTATAAAATTATTACAATGCTTACTGCCTCTGGTGTATTTTGACTATGAGGTTATTGAGAACAGCAAAACCTGGTTGCCAAAACATGTGTTAGACTCTGACAAAGAAGTGAAATGAAAACAAAGCAGTCACATATACACCTGTAAAGACCTCTGCAATGGCACAAAGGCATTCCCATATGACAGTAGTAATTATTCCATTTAAAAGATGCACCTTTTTAGTTGTTTCTGAATAAAAGACTCAAAGTCAGCATCCCCCAAAGCCCCTGTCTGGTTCTTAGAAGATCTTCCCTGTGTTTGGTCATAAATTATTTTATATGCTAGACATCAATGAAAAACAAACGATTTCATTTATTACAAATTAATACAGAGTTCCATGGTATCAATATAAGATATTTTGTTTAGTTTCTCGAGAGCTGTTGACCTTGAGAGTGCCTGTCATGAAAAAGTAAAAAATCTAATGTAATTGGTGGCCATTTCCCAACAACCATTAACCTAATATTGCCAAAAAAAACAAAACAATAAAACATTTCAGTCCAAATACTATTCTAGTAATGAGGTACTATGTTTTGAATCAAATGACAGTAATACAAGGACAACACCGGCATGGACTCCCAGTGGGACCGTTTGTTAAAACTACACATTACGTATCTCTGGTTGCAGTGTCCATAACATCATAATGGGAACAGCTCTAATAATGTAATAATGTGATTCAAACACAGCAGGTCTCTCTTTCGTAATCCGGAAACCATGATTAATCCCACCCTTAGAGTAAAAACATTAGATTAAGGCTTTCACTGTTTCATCCGGTTGCCTCACATTGGTGTTGTGTCTTCTGATCTCCTGTCTGGGACACCCACCTATCCAGTGACTCAGGTGGGTCTGAGCTACTGACATAGCTTCCTTCTATAGGAAAAAAAAATAGTATGATGTCATTGGACGTCTTTCGCCCCTGCACTGAGAACTGAAGGGGCTTTGTCATATTGACCAAGCCTATTAGAATCAACCACATGTTATAGGTTAATCACAGGAAGTATGAACATGGGCTTATGAAGCCATGACAGTTGATACTGCAAGGTCTGGTTTTCCTTTGTTGCACAAATGCAATTCAAGTTTCGACGGATTTATGGATGAATCCATTGTGGTAAAAAACTCTGTAAAATTCCATGTTAAATATACAATATTCACATAAAATCACGTCCAAATTCTTTGAAATGGCTAAATGTTTCTCAAAATGAACTGTGGAAATATTCTGTCTTCAATTTATCTATTAGCTGCACAATGTTTAGAAATGAAGTATTTGATAAAGGAATTAACATTGGTCATATTGGTTTTGATTTATGCAAAAGAGACACAGAGTTGCTAAATATAGCAAAAATGCCTGTGTTGATTGAAATCCAAATTTGTTGTTGTGGTTTCATGGAAAGATCTTGAAACCACGATGCCAGATAGATGGTCTGGCAGAAGTTTGAGCAAGTGGACAAGGGCAAGAAGGGGGCACCTGGGACTCAAAAAGAGTGCAAATAACACTAAAAACACAACACGAAAAGCATAGTCTACATTAAATTAACGCTTAAACCCTTGGCTTGAAGTAGGTCCTGCTTCCTTTGTTACATCTTATGGAATTAAATCGTTATTAACCGTCAAAGACAGGAAAATTGATTGTGACAATGTGCCTCACGTGCGGTGCAGTGAGATGGGCTGCTTTTCCCTATTGATATTAATGGTGTTTTTGGTGTTAACATGAATTTGGAAAAAAAAAGCTGCAACATTTTGTTGAGCAGAAAAATGCAGGAAATCTCCCAATGCAGTGAATTATGGTATATGGTCTCAACTTATGTTGCACTTTTCTTCCTTCATTAGGCCCTAAGTGCTTTACAGCAAGGAACCTGTCACCCATTTCATACACCAATGTACATGATGACACTGGAGGCAAGGTGGGTGAAGCATCTTGCCCAAGGACACAACAACAGTGTGCATCTTCAGGGGATTCGAACCCCTGATCTTCCAGTCATGAGACGATCCACGCTACCAACTGTGCCACTGTCGCAGTTGTGCTCAACAAACGCTAATTATTAGATTAATATGATCAGAAAAGCAAAAAGAATCACACAAACTCCATGTGACAATCGACCCTGACCCACCTGAAACAAAGGTTTGACCGAGCTCTCACGTGAATTTAGCTTTAAAGCGCAATGATTGTTCAGTTCAAAGCTAATGATCTATAGCTTTTTGCTAGATCAGATTTTTCAGAATCTAATCACCGACAGGGTTTGAACACAAAAACATCATGTTGGGAAATTGGCCAAATAAAAAAAAAGATGTTAAACATGTTCAATAACAATATCAAGTAACAGCGCCCCCTAGTGTGGCTATAAAAAGCAATGTGACAACCAACCCGTGTGACGAACAGCCCTGGTTTACCCTACAAAGGTGATACAGACCCCTTGTGACAGAAGCAAGTAAAAAAAAAAAAGATGAAGAAAATGTACATGTAGTAGGCCTATTATTTCAATTTTTTAACACAGTTTGTTAACTAGAAATATCAGAGGAAAAAAAAAAACAATATTAAAAATGTATTAAAGTGATAGTGTCTGGAAGTCTAAATATTATACACATTTTATAAAATGTGCAAAATTGACCACCTGGTCTGCATTTTGATGTAAAGTAATATTATAGATTGTACATTATTTTTTGTATAGTCTCTCCTTCCCGGGCCTCAGCAACTAATCAGAGTCTAGTATCCTCCTGCGTTGACCAATGAGACGAGCTTTTCCAGTGAAACCGGCCTGTCAGGTCCAATCAGGAGGAAGGGGGAGGAGCTTGATTGTACATATTTTTGGAAATTCTGTTCCTGCTCTCCTCATTTTGCAAACTAAAAAGGGCTTTCTGGTTTAAGATGGGAGGAATTTACTTTCAAATTTCCCTCTATTACAGCAAAAGCAAAGAGTGTCAAATGCATGGTTAAAAATAACTGTTTTCAGCCTGGATTTTAACATTGTCTCACATATTCATGAACACTGTTCCAGATCTTAACTGCATGAAATTGAAAGGCAGCCTCACCGTATTTGTATATTAATGACTGTGGGAACCACCAGGAGACCCGTCCCTGAAGTTCTCAGGGCCCAAGATGGTTCATCTGGCTCTAACTTGTAGTTTGGTACTAAACCATGAAGAGACTTCTACACAAGCTGAACTGTTCCTATTCTCTCAGCGACAATTTAAATGAAAAAAAGTAATTTTGATACCACATCCATGTGTGAAGTGAAGAGAGATCCAGGGTACGGGAAGTGCAGGGTAAACATTAGGGTTGCCATGGCGGCTGCAGTGTAATAGTTGAAATAAAGGGGCAGGAGCTTTTGTGTGTTTGTGGAAAGAAGACTTGAAGTGACCCTGTTACCACAGAGGATGTGGGAGTGAGAGGGGGAAAAAAGACAATTTGACGCTCCTCAGGCCACGAGGCTTAGAGCCCTTCAATCAGTCAAACAGGCACATGATAAACAACGGAAAATCCGGGTGTGCTCTGCTACTTGTTGCATGTTCTTAGGAATTCAGAAAAGGCATGTTTTTGTTTCACTCATTACAGCTCAATGCATCTGAGCAATTCAATCAAATATTTATCCCAGTGCATAGTTCGAGTGTTTCCTCATTGTTGGCGTGGCTTCAGTCAGTCCTCTTTTTAAAAATGGTAAATCAAACCACTCTGGCTTTGAAGTTAAGCAATCAATGGAGTACAATGAGGTTGATTTAGAGCGAACATGCCAAACCACATAGAATCTGGTCCTATTATGGGAAATGTAATGTTACATGTGTATTTCAGAATGAGAATCAAATGCAACTGTAGCCATGCAGCCTTTGTGCTCCATAGATATGGTTCACACAGTACAGGCATCTGGTATCATAAAAACTATGGAAAACCTATTTGCAAATTGTGTCACTCTACAAGGAGGTAGATTATTTGCTGTGTAGTCCTTGAGCATGTCCCAAGCTCAGTCAAAAGTGGAGCGTGACGTATACAAAAACACATTACACTACTATATATACTTATACAGGGAGAAAGTACAAGCAAAGTTAAAGTGTATCCTAACTTTGACCACACTGATACCATATCACAAGTTCAGAAAGGTTGCTGTTGAAGCTGAGGCACTCTGAGGACAACTTAGCCAAGGACTCGACATCTTACATCGTACTTTATGTTTGCGATGCATGCACTACCATGGACATGTGTATGCTGTGTTTTCTTCTTTACCTCCCCTCACCCCTGCTCTCTCATTCATGCCTTCTCTTGGGTTTCCCTCCTCCTCGGCTGCAGGGCTTTTTGGCCGTATGTTATTCTGAAACTGAGCATCAAGTTGCGTTGTCTGGCAGGATGTAGACTGGGAAGCACAAGGGCATGGAGTGGACCCAAAAACGCTCAACCGCACTCGTGTATTAAGAAATCCACATGCAGAAAGGAGGAATACTATTCGATACAAACCAAAGGCAACAGTTTATCCTGCACGTCAGCCAAAGCAGAGTTCTGCCCTGAGTACCAACTCAAATGTAGTTAAAGGCAGTAATACTTCAATAAAGAAATTACATGTTTGAGGAAGAGGTACTTCAGGCTGATACTCAAGGAAAGTATGTACAACTACATTTTTAGAATAATTAGATTAGCATTGATCTTTATTAACCATTTAAATTATTATAAATGTCTATTTGCAGCCAAAGATATGGTACTGAAGAAAAAGGCTGTCGGGATCATCAAAACCAACCGGTAAAATAGGGTTCACTGAGAGAAAAAGGTTTTTAGGTATGTACCACAGCAGTCGCATAAGAAAGGACAAGGGCCATATGATGCCAGGACATGTTTTGAGGTTCCCAGGGGCCGAACAAAGCCAGTGCAAGAACTCTGTCAAAAGAAATCCCTGGCAGAATGAGCTGAAGTTCCCCTGCTCCATTTTGAAAGAAAAACACGCACAGGGTTGTCCTACAAAAGCATGGTACAGAAGTGAGCGCTGCGGTCTCACTACAACATAACCAGAATCATGTGTGTGGTTTTATGAAGTTTGAAAACCTATAATGATGGTGTATTAAATGATTGTAGCGCCGTACGGCTTGACGGCTGGAAGGAAGGAGTGGGAGGAGCGTATGAAAAGCCAGATTTCTCCCATGAACTCCTCTGGCACCTCCAAAATCACAAAGATTAAGCAAACTCCCTCAACCTGGAACCCCCTCTGCTTTCATTGTTGCTGAGTTTGAAAGTTTGTGTTTTGTTTAATGTAGTGACTTTTTTTGGTTTTACCTCATTTGAGAGGGTGGGAACAGAGCCAGCATTTGATTAGATGCAGCAGTGGCTATTTATGGTAATAACAGCAGTGAGACACATAATCTTACATCAGGGAGATTGGGGGTTCAGTCCCATCTCTGGCCAGACTGCCATTGTGTCCTTGGGCAAGACACTTCCCTCACCAATGTATGTGTGTGTGTGTGTGTGAGTGTGTGAGTGTGTGGTGTGTGTGTGTGTGTGTGAGTGTGTGTTTGTATGTGTATGCGTGTATGTGTTCATGAACAAAGGTTTACGCAAGTCAACCTTTAAAAAATGGCTTTCTATATGTTTTTTACCAAGCACAATATAAATTAATTCCCAAACTATATCAATAGGCCTATGTCATTTTGAAGTGAAGAATACAAGTAGACTATAGATACTTATACATTCATATATTTGCATTTATTTGTAATTTCGCAATTTAAAATAATTACAGTCATGACACTGTGGCGCAGCGGTTGGCGCTCGTGCCCTACAGCGAGAAGATCACGGGTTCGATCCCCGGCTGGACGGGGACTATGTGGAGTTTGTGCTCCCCGTGTCTGTTGCTCCGGTTTCCGAAAGTTTCCTGAGCCAAGACTCCAATGAGTTTCCTGGTCTCAGTGGGACTTTCCTGGTTTGAATAAAGGTCAAATAAATAAATACAGAAAAATGATTGACATGCAGTAATGAGAGCTGAGATTTTGAATGTATTATTGCTCTCTTGTGTTTGGCACAATCAGCCCCTGTAGTTTATGGCACAGGAGGTGCGGACGCGCAAGGGGTGGACCACGTGACAAACTCCGCTGCGCTCTCTTGGCGGGCCAAAAAGGTCTCACTGCTTTTCAGAGATATCTGTGGCACTGCCTCGCTCGGTCCCCCAGTCTCACTCTGTCCGCCTGTGCCTCGTTTCTGCGCTCCAATTGGCTACGGGACCAAAGACGCGCCGTCCCAGCCCACCCACAGTCCGTTTTAGAGCTCCGTCGGTGGCCATCGGAGTTCACAGTGACTTCCTTGCGTTGGGACAGGGCTGAGCACACTCAGACACGGCTACAGCATGGCAGCTAGTCACGATTACAGAGGCTACTTACGGGACAGCGTCGACTTGGAGGCGACCCAGCACCACCGCTTCCAGCCGGTCCAGAGCTCGGAAACCACTTACCGTCCGTTCCTAATCGGGACCCTTGCGATTATGGGATTGCTTCAGGTGGCTTCTAGCGTGGCCATCTTATTGCACCTGACAGGTTATCTTCAAGAGGTAGGCTATAGTCAGCGTTGATATTCACATTGTTCTGAAACTATTTTAAAGTAAATATTCTTGCACTAATAATGGTTACTGCTGTGCTTTAGCAAGTCTATAACACAGTTACTGCACCAACATTAATCTCGATTATTTCTGCAAAATGGTCGTGTAGTGAGTGGTCAGTCAACTTGGTTCGTGCTTTCACTTTGTTGGAGGTGTTGAAAGATATCACACTAACAATATCTCATCTGGCTAAGCAGTTCTCTGCAACCCCTTGAACGTGCCCTGGACTGATCATATCTCAGATTCACTACAGATACAAATGTCAGCATGACTACGTCTTGTTTTGCAGAATACAGATGTTTTCACTTGAGTCTGCAGGGCTGCAGTTTCACTTCATGTTTACATGCCATCTGGAGGTTAGCGATCTGTCTTTTATATGTGCCATAATTTATCAAACTTGAGCGGATCTGGATTTATGGAGAATAAGAAGCGCTCAGAAGTTTGGCATGAGTCTGTGGAAGCTTAATGTCTTAATTTAAAGATGATGACATATCACAATTCAGTGCTTCTTGCTTGGACTATGGAATTTTATCCCCAAACCCTCCAAGTTGTTTTACATTATGGAAGGATTACGTTCTTGTGAAGATCGTCTCTTTGCCCTTTTCCATGTTATATTTCTTTGGCTTGTCCTTGGCATAAACACACTGCTGTGGAGTAGCAGCTTGTTATGCATTGGACCTTTGCCAGATGGGAAAAGCACATGAAAAATGAGTGGGGAAAGGGTTGAAAAAAGTAAACACTAAAAGTTTGGGTGCTTTGCAACCACTGTGGTCGTGTTTAAGTAATAACAATCCCTGAGATAGAAATGCGACGAGTGGCTGGTAGGTCTTGTTTCTATGGTTCATGTTTTCAGCTGATCAGGATTAACTGCAAGTGTGCTGACAGCTGTTGCATGTATGGGAGCACTTTCACTGTTAGTCAGTAAAAGTTGGAGCATAATGCTGTAGAGTTTGGCAGTGGACCATCACCTCTTTTCAGCACTCGTAAGATTTCCTGATGATGCAAAGTGGACACAGCTCTCTGTCAAGGAACATATATATATCCATGGCATGCTTTGTTATAAAGCTGATTGAAGGCCTCAGTCATTTTGGCAAATCAATTGTTTTGTGAAGACCTGTAAAGCTGGCTGCCACAGTGGAATGCAGGTTGACATGCGGAATGTAATTTAACCCCCACCTCTTTAGGAAGCACGTAAACATTGAAGTTCTGCCTGTCTTCCTGTGCACTTTGTAGCATATTCCTCCCACACAAAATTCAAGGAAACAATGTAAAACTGTTGCAAGTTTCACCTAAAACAGACCTATTCTTTATCTCCTAATCTGCAAAACTTTCAATTAAGTTTATCATTCTGTGTTTGCAGGTAGATTTGTCCACAGCACCACATCAGCCCATAGAGGTGAGTGAATTTTAAAATGAATTTACTGTCATAGGAACAGATCTCAGATTGTGTCACACCCAAACCTGGAACAATTATGTAATAATATACATTGTACATTGTCAAAACATAAGCTTAAGCAAAAATGTTTGAACTAGAGCAGTTTTCAATACTAGGAAGATTTTCTGCATAGAGTGAGTCATTCATTGGCGTCAGTGGTCTCTGCCATCACTGAGATACGAGATGGGAAATCCTTTTTAGTATTTTTGCTCTTTCTCAAAGTCACCACCCTTTTTTGGCACAGAGTCGGTCCAGTGAAATCAAATATCACTTATAACAGGGATCTCGTCTATAATGGTTTTCCTTATACTTTGAGTTCCTTTCAAATCAGGCTATTCTTTATGTATCCCAAGTGAACACAAACCACCCAGCATGTCCTGGGCTAAAGCTCTGGCTGTGTTGGCCGTTTTCCATGAAGTGAAAGGTTGATCCATTGTGGGTGTTTTATGAAGTGTCAGGGTGATAGGTTTTTGGCCTTTCTTCTCTTATAAGTCTCCCCTGACTGTCCGAGTGAGTGCTAAGGAGAGTCGCGCATGCATTTGTCAGCCCCCCTAAAGCTGGGCAGTGGCTGTGGTCAGCGACATCTCTAAAGTGATGAGAATACAGTGCTACAGGAACACACAAAGCCACTCAAATGACTGTTTATAGTCTTCGTAGATCTTGTTCAACAAAAGCAAGCATCTGCCAGGGTGGCCTTGGTTTAAGTGTGTCGTAAACCACTCCTTAACATAATGTGCTTTGAATGACACATGCGGTGCAGTGTTTAATTACTTAACTACGCGGTGGTGAAGGATGATCACATACAATACAACTCCTGCAATATTGACTCTTCCTTTTCATGTGATATCTGCAGCACAATACGCAGGTTGTTCTTTCTAAATGTTGCCCAACATTCCTTTTCATAAGCATGAGTATTATGGACCAGCCAGATGTGATGCTTTAATTCATTGTTTGAATCAAAGCGACGCTTAGCTCTCTCGTTTTACAGCAGAATGTCCTCCATTCAATCCTGGGCTGGTGAGGCCTTTCTGTGTGGAGCGTGCATGTTCTCCCAGTGTCTGCGTAGGTTTTCCTTCAGGTGCTCCGGTTTCTCCTACCACTAAAACATGCACAATAGGTTAATCCTCCCGCCAGGTGATTCTGACCATTAGCCTGGCTCTATATCTGAAGACGGGTCCTTAAGCAGCACTGCCCCTTAAGGGTTGCCCCAGTGGCATCGAAAGATGGGTTAAATATGCGACAATTCTCAATTTATATTAAATTGTTCAATATGTCCTCATAAATTCGATACGCAAATATGTTCAGTATGAATTGATGAAAGATCGAGGATGTGCCGCTAATAGTATAAAAAAAAAATAGAATCCGTATTTCTTGTTCAGCACATTAAAAGTATTGTATCAAATAGAAATAGTGACCTTCAAATTTCTGTACGGTCCGGGGACAAAAAAATATACTTCGGTTAAAGTTTAATTTATCTAAAATGAGGAGCATGGTCATAATCAATAGTCAATTAATAATGTCAGCTGACTGACTGACTGAGAAAAAAAACTATTTGAATGAACTAATTGTTTAATATTGTAATACAATAATCAATATCAGCTCAATTAAAATTGGCCTAAATGAAAAAAAAAACATTTTTCATTGATGATGATGATGATGATGATGATGGCTGTTGGTGTTTTTTTAGGCAATACACTTTCAATAAAGATAAGTTATTTCAACTAGTTTGTTGCCTTGCAGCAACAAGACATTTGCGATGTGTTGTGCTTATCTTGAATTACATAGACGACAGCAGCTATGCAGTTTTAATGTTCTGAGATCTGGTTCATACATTGCCTCTGGTTGCAGTGCAATGATGGTACAGATTGTGCTGCTAAACTACATCTTAGGTAAAAGGTTACATTATATTTTAATTCTCATTTCTGCTAAACTGAAACCATGCTGGAAGTTTAGAGCCAGAGTGCCATTCCAATTTGAAAGTATATTGAGAACTTGGCTGCAAATAAGGACTATAGGGGAGTAATACAGTACTGGCACAGTGTCAGTGGCACAGCTCTGTTGCAGAATTCAGTGTGTTGAAGTTGCTATGTTTTTCAGGCATTTCAAAACTTTCATTTGGCCTGTGTTTCTGTTTTTTTTCACTGGGTGTTACATGACATTGGAAGCATTCCCGACGATTTAGATCAGAAGAACAAGTCAAAACACCTTCAGGATGCAATGAAATACCATTAATGGAATCTGCATAATTTTTTCCAGGCACTTGACTGACATCCATAATTGCATTGATTTTGAATGGACTCATAAATAATGGCATGGATTATCAAAGCCATATGTCAAACTTGATGAATCTGCACCGTTTGATCTGTGTCTATAAGAGTGATGTCCCATCATATAAAGCGTAAAGCTGAGCTCGTGTTTACTTGCATGGAAACAGTGTTTGTCTCTGTTGGCTCCATCTTGGCTAAGGTGAAGAGCTTTGCCTTTGAGCGTTGACACTTGTGCTTTCAACATTTTTAAATAGAATACTGTAGAATCAAGCACTCTTTCAAGTATCTGGAGCCAAAGCCACGAGAAGTCTGAAAATAGACCTCACAAGGTGGTATGGGACTCTTGAGGGCCGTTTATCACTGCATGTGCAACCTTATTATTATCAATACGATCATTCATTTAATGACTAAAAATCAATTGAGTTTCCTGCTTTTTTACATGATCTGTTACTGTGAATCCACTGAACAGTGACAATAACAAGCTTTTGCTGTGTGTTCTAAAATATATCTAAAAAATGTTGTTTTTGTGTTGCAGGAAATGCAGACAGAACCAATAATGAATGCCTTGCAAGCCACACCAAGGAAAAAAGGATGCAACAGGAACCGATGTAAACCTCCAAAGGACAGTGTGCCATCAGCTCATCTACCGATCAGAGCAAAGCATGAATACCAGAGTGAGTTCTTTTACGAATGTCACATCACTGTATTGTAGACAAAAATAGGGAGCAGATGTACTTATGTCTCTGCCTACTAATACTACTGAAGCTGCTGAATTAAAGAACACTCTCACAGGGTGTCACAAACCTGTTTTGGTAAAAGTTCACACTGTTTTCCGAATTTGCACAGAACTGTTTCAGAAATGTCTTTGAGAGTTGTGTGATTCACTAGTTTTGGCTACTTTGTGCAAATAGAAACTTTGTGGTAAGTAACAAATCTGATGCAAATCCACCACACATTGCTTGCCTTCCTCTATGTCATAAGTTTAGGTCCCATGTAGAACAATTTGCTGAATGCTATATTGGCCTGTAAAAAAAGAAAGATGTCACTTGATATACAGGGAGAAGATTTATTAGAGTTGCCCTAGATGAAGAAGATTTGTAAATAACTGAAAAATGGACAAATAAATAATGCTGTCTGTCTGTCTGCAGAAGGCAGGCCTCAAGCGGTGACTATCGAATGGGACGATAATCAGGGAGACCTCCACTGTATGAAGTACGACAAAGGAAAGCTGCGCATTCAAGAGCCTGGTTACTACTATGTCTATGCCAAGACCTGCTTTAGATACTACAATGTGGCCGAGGATCAGGAAATCTCCAATGTGGATTTTAGCAACATTCAGCTCATCCAGTACATATGTCATGACATCCAGCAGCAGAACACCCGGGTGAGGCTGATGAAGACCGGAAGCACCCTCCGATGGAACAACGCCAGCTACAACATGTACTGTGCACAGCAGGGCAGAGGCGTGCGGCTAGAGCCAGGGGACGCACTGTTTGTTAATGTGTCCAACGCCTGGCTGCTGGACCAGGAGACAGAAGGGACGTACTTTGGGGTCATAAAGTTAGCCAACTGACATGCAAATGAGTGGAGTGGACATGCTACTGAACTTTTAATACGCCAAAGACCACTGTTATTGTTATTTTCTTGTCATTATTGTCATTTTATGTTGAATTGTCAATAGAATTTTCTGTATTTATTTCATACCTTTCACCACAAAGGCTTGTTAAAACAGGATGAAAAGCGTTAAATTGTCAAATGTACGCTTCTCTTGGCTCACAGAGCTTGTCCAAAGTTATACCCGATATCTAATTAAAACAAACCTCTAAATTTAGTGCTGTAGGAATGTCAGAGTTTATCATTAAAATGATCATTGGAGTTCCTCTGACATCTGCTTATACTTAGTGCATGAGCCAGATAAAACTAACAAGCTTCTGGGCCTGTGTCTCTGACCCACAGCAGACACATATGGAGGTTTTCTTAAAGTCTGCTTGATGAGCGGTGTCCCTGCACTATGTAACTGAGGTATGCTATGGAGGATAATAGACAGTTGGATTTGTTTCTTCTGAAACTGCCAAGACATTGTTTAACTGACTTCTGAATGATTAATCATCGCCCTGACTAGGGCTGGGTATCGTTAATTATTTCCCAATACTGGTACTTTAACAATACTTGGTTTATGATACAGATACCTGAACAATAATTTTTCCGATAAATATTTGTCATCTAGAACCAGAAAACAGAACAATGATGAACATTTATTCCATAACTTGGTATATAATATTTTTGCTTTGGATACTTATTTTTTCAATACCAGTAGTACCTAAACCTATATTTTGATTACTATACTGGTATCGTTTAACGGTACCCAGCTCTTGCCCTGACATTTGTTGATTCAAACTTGTATTGCTGTAAATCGAAAAGCAATGACATGACCACAGAAATATCATTTACAACTTGAGATTTGGCAAATTTGACGATCAACATGCAAAGCAGATAGCTGGACTGTCTTGCCAATAATGACATGAAATGTCTTCTTAAACTTGAACCAAATTGATTTTGGTTCATCATTAACTTAATACTTTTTCATTTGGCTCTTCAGTGAGGTAAATGGGAATATGCACTAAATATTTATTTATTAGTTCTAGAGTTACAGAGATGGGCCACTGTTACAGTGAGTTCTCAGCTGTAGAAAATCATAATATTTCATGTCTGTATGACGTCCATTACACAGCACTTAGAGGATATAGTAGACACGCTTTTTGTTATAAAACACAGGGGCTTTCTTTTTTAATTGAATATTTATGTGTCTTATTGTTGACAATTGTGTGTGCACTTGCCTTGCCATGAGCAGTATGGATGTAATGTTTCAGATTGTACAATACAATTGTTTATGCAATTTTTTGTTGATAGTATTTATGTTTGTGTTGTTAATAAAAAGTACTTTTGTAACAAGTTGAGTAAATAATATCATAGAAATAACTTGCTTTTAAGTCTGTGATATGACAGCTAAGTCTGTGATATGACAGCTATGACACATAGTTTCATTATGACACATAATTTCATTATGTGTCATAAGAATTACATTCTTAAAAAGGGCAGCACAATTATGAGCTGTCCTCCTCCTGATCCTGTGACTGTGAAAACAAAACAAAACAAACAGTTCAGCAGCTGCTGTATTTGATTCACAGAATACATTTGTACCAATCTGATGAAGCAAATACAAACCATAGAAAAGAATCGTGTAAGGTTGAATGACTGGTGAGTCTCCCATAACAAGAGTAAAAATAAGAATTAAATGTGATTGAAGGGGGAAAAAGCAAGGCTTGTTCCTTCACAACAACTTTGCTCTGACATAAACAAATGTACTCAAAGAATAGAAGTGTAACATGTTAAATCTAAAATGACTTGTACAACTTTCACAGCTACTTCTAAAGGTTGTGATGAGTACAGTATCAGATTATCATGTGTGCCCCAGGTTCACTTTGTGTACGCGGGGACCTCACAGGGATTCAATAAGAAAAAAAAAAGTCAGAAAAAAAGAAAAGTAGCGAGAGCTCATATACAAAGCTGTTACAATTTTGGCATGGTCTATGAGATTTTTACAACATAAATATCTCAGAGGCAATCATCCATGTCAGGAGTGATAAAACACCAATAAGCAATATAAAATATACATCCCCTATAGCATTATAAAGTTACTTAACACCAGATATTCCACAATATTCTTCTGCGGTGTGTATTGGGCCTCTCAGTTTCAGATCGAAATAGTCAAAGCCATAACAGTATAAACAGTGCACTTCCGTAGAGTGCCATTTTGAAGTGACTCGGTTTCTCAATTCTTGGCCCGAGCAGAGAAACCATTAAAATGTGTTGTGTCAGTAAACAGAACGGACAGCTTGGCGTCCACTGTAAGCCCCTTCTGAACCTGACACGGTTAACATCAGTCAAAGGCAGTACAAAGCATTTCACTTGCACTCGCCGCTTCATGGAAAGGGCCCGTTTTTTGGCAGAGGAGGGCATTCTGTACCAACGTATGTTATTGGCCATGTGTGAAAACACAAAGGCGACGGTAGTGAAAGGAAATGGAGCCAATCCATCTCAAAGTTGACTCTTAACATCACATGGATTTAATGCAGAAGTGGTTGGATTTAACTCCAGAGCCGGTTCAAGGACTGCACTTTAAAATTAAAAAGTATTACAGGACCCATTGTCTGAAACTTAAATGTGCGGACTGCATGATTACTAATACTATGGTTTATCATACTTCAACTACTACGATTAATATTACTATGACTATCAATCTTTATTGCACTTTTCTAAACTCTGGTCTAGTACAAAGCTTTAGAAGAATGTGAACATAGTGTTACAGTATGCTGAAGGCTCAAGCTGACAAATAAAGATGATGATTGAGCCTGGAAGGGCATCCGGCATTCACCAACAGACTGATATGCAAATCAGTGCACACTAGAAGTTATATATAATTTATGCCTTAACCTAACAGCATTTCCTCCAGTTCAGTTTTACCCAAATCTAAAAGCTTTGCAACTGGAGTTTAAAGACTTATGAAACTGATCTAAATGTATCTTTTTCCTTGTTGTTGCCATCACTTTTTAAGCGCTTTATATTAAGGTCTGCTCAATAAGTATTAATAAGGTATTAATAAGCATTAATAATGTGCTTGTAAAGTTTTAACACACTGCTTATTATACTTGTATCCCTTAACACACAAATAGGCCATTAATAATAGGCTTATTCATAGCCAACCCTTAACCTAACCCTAACCTTAGCCCTTACCCTCACCCTAAAATGATTATTAATGCTTATTAATACTTAATGAGCACACCTTAATCTAAAGCGATACCAAAGGTTTTTTTTTCATCACATTTTTGCCACATTTTTGTTGCATTTTCATCATTTAAGTCTTGTTTTTTGTCGCTATCTCGATGCTTGTTTTTCCAAAACTTTTAGATTTGAGTAAAGTCAAAATGGAGAAAATGTGCTCTGTTCAGGTGGAGGAGTTAAGAATTATATTTTTTTTCAACATATTTGTAGCATCACAATTATTAACAGGGCCACGTGTATAAGTGCATTTAATTTGCATGCTAGCTTTTCCGGGTCAAATCAAATCATGCCTTTAATTAATTAATTAATTATTATTCTAACTCTGTAGGGAATGTTTTCTATTTGCATCAGTGTAAGACAAGATTTTTCCCAATGACTGAATTAGATCTGGAGATGTTTTGGAAAATATATTGTATTTTTGTGTTTTTCCCCTCAATAAGCTCCACCGGCGGCATCAATACGTGTAAAAAGTCAGCTATTAGCAAAATGGGTGTTAAACTTTATGGGACTGTGGTTTGGAGGAAACAGAATTTGAGAAGCAGCTGGAGGTCGTTGTATAATTTCCAGTCAGGTTAGTCGGCATTTCACACGGCATTTAAATATCCACACACTCACTATCGATGTATGTATCTACACCCACAAACAATAACAAACAGTTACGGGCAAGCTGCATGCACACCCCCCTTTCCTTAGTCAGCACACACAACTATTTTCACAAGCCTTTGTTGTTACCCAAAAACATGCAGCAATGCAAGAAAGCATTGTAAGCATTGTAGTTTGACTGATGTCTTTTCCTAATAATACTATTATTAAAACAAAGGAATGTGAAAGGCATGGCGAGGAGACAGCAGTGGGGCTGTTACGGTAACTGGCCTGTGTCATCTGTGTGAGCTGTCAACATGATTTGAGCGTGCCAGACAAAGCATGAAGGCAGATTGAATAGTCAGCAAAATAATTCAAGACGAACACTTTAAGAATTTCTAGACCAGTTTAGGCTTTATTAGTCAGGACAGTAAAACTTAAAGGAGGGGAAGAGACATTCGACAAACTGTTGGCGCCTGGACTCGATTTCATGATGCTGAAGACTATAGTGTCTGAGATACATGTGCTGCAGGCTTTGTTATTGTATGCACTGTTTTATTTTTTTATTTGTTAATTAATGGGGCGCAGTTGGTAGGGCAAGTCGTCTTATGATCGGAAGGTCGTAGGTTCGAATCCCAGCTCCCACAAATGTACATTGACGTTGTGTCCTTGGGCAAGACACTTCACCCTCCTTGCCTCCAGTGTCTGCCTACATTGCCTATTGTAAAGCGCTTTGGGCCTGATAAAGGTAGAAAAGGGCAATATAAGTTGAGTCCATTTACGATTTACCATTTTATTTGGTCCCGACAGTGAATGTTAAATAACATACATGGGACTCATGCAAGTAAACTCGCTACTCCGGATTGTAGCCATGGGTTCATTTCCATCCATCATCCCCCACTCACGCTCACAAAGACACTTTCACTCAACCGGGCCTATTTTAGTGGTAGGGGAAACCGGAGCCCTTGTCAATGTCAGTGTCAATGTCAACTTTATTTCTATAGCACATTTAAAACATGGAGGAAGCCTACACAGGCACGGGGAGAACAGGCAAACTCTACACAGAAAGGCGCCGTCCGGCCGGGGATCAAACTAGGGACCTTCTATGATATCTTCTTATGATATTTCTTCATTATTGACCATAGCCTGACAAGCCAGCCATTCCTACTTTCTTTACAAACTGACCAGGCAGGGGAAGTGATGGCTCTGATTGGTTGGGGACGTGATGACAACACAGCCTCTGATTGACTGACTAGTCAAGCTAAGATGATCCAAAGTTGCCCTAAACCTAACCTTCACCCTAACCTTAAGGATAAACTAGCCCTAAACCAAACCCTAACCTTAGGGATAAACTAGCCCTAAACCAAACCCTAACCTTAAGGATAAACTACCCCTAAACCAAACCCTAACCTTAAGGATAAACTAGCCCTAAACCAAACCCTAACCTTAAGGATAAACTAGCCCTAAACCAAACCCTAACCTTAAGGATAGTGGTGTCTACCAAAGACGTATTATTGTGGTTCATTGAACTGAGCCAATCAGAGACGGCTGTCGGCTGTTCCTAGCCAATCAGAGGCATCACTTCCCCTGCTGTTCTGCATACAATTTAAAAAAAAAAACTCTTTAAGCGAGCGAAGCCCATATCAGCACCATAGACAGTTGTATGGGGAGCAGCAGGTCTACTCTGAGCTCCCTCTGAGTGAAGATTCACCACTTCTGCTCTTTATGTGGTTTCGATAATGGGACCAGAAATAAATCTAATTAATAAATCTAATAAATCTAAGTTTTCATCCAGACATCTGCTCAACAAAGATAGTGAGCGATGTAAACTTCAGATTGTAATCCAGTCAACTTCAAACTAGAACCCTGTGCTTTAACCTTAAATGGTTAAGGTGACAGAAACAATCTCAGACCGTGATGAACCTCACTTATCACTAGATAATATTATCTCACTGTTATATAGGTTAATGCTATAGGTCAATCAAAAATGATATAAAAAGTCCAATCTAAAAAGCATGTCATGTGTTCTCCCGAGTGTTACAGTAACAAATTTGATACAACAGTATTAAACATATTACATAAAAGTATGGAACTTGTAAAAAATGAATCTGGGAAAATCTCCAGACTTATACGTTTTTATTGGCAATAAACTTTATGGTGTCTGTGATCTAAAGTCGACTTAATCCTGCAGAACAATGCGGGCAAAAATCTATTACTTGAGACCCGTATGGTGGTTTTTGTTCAAAGGGTTCAATAATTCTCATTGGGATCAATGTATTTTATATATTTTATAGGCCTTTAAATTCTTGCCTAAAACCTAGGGCTCGGTGTTCTCTGTGACTGGAGATTAATGAGGCATTGCATGTATGTATACACCCAGAGGTAGAAGTACATGGACTGGAAGAAACCAATGTAAATGACCCATGCAGTCTCTCAGAAGAATGTGAGGAATACTGTACGTCATGCGGGGAATCCCCTTTAAGTAATACACAGTCAAACATAGATAATCTTAAATGTAGTCCCTGGATCAAGTGTCTCAGAGGGATCAAGTGTGCTCTTTCAGATGTGGGGACACCTGCAGTGAGTTGCAGGTAACAGATCTACTCAGATGAATGTCCTAATCTCTGTGTGGACACCTGCAGCTGGTCTGGTCTTGGTCTTTAGCATCATTAATGGATTAATGAAGTAGGCCACCAGATGTCTTCATGATGACTGAATTAGTGCTCTCAAGTCAGTGAGTTAAATAAGATTAATGCAATAAACTGAAATCATAGTGGTATGGTATGTATGTACCCACGGGCATCGTACATACCGATCGGAACACTGTAAAGTCAGGCCATAGAGCAAGGTGTCACTAAAGCAGTGGTTCTCATCCTTTTTCCCCGAAGTCCCCTCATGTGTGTAGGCTCCACACAAATGCCTGAATATATGAAAATAATGGTCAATAAGCTCTGGCCGTTTCTCAGTCATTTGAAATTAAATTTACCATTTGCTCATATAGTATCTCCTATGACCTGACCCTGTGACAAGACAAGGCTCCAGGGAGGTCCCCCCCAGGTTGGCAACCACTGCACTTCTGGGTCGTAGTTCGAACACTTGTCTCTCAGTTTCTGCAATTGCAGATCTTCATTTTGCCATGACTTTTTTTCCTATGGACCGGATTTATGAATAAAAACAGGTCATTTGATGTAACACAGCCTTTGAGTATCCATACTAGAAATACTTACTTTTAAGCTTAGCCATTGACGAACTCTTGGTAAATCTTTTGTGACGCACTTATGTGAATATCGGTATTTATGTTGAAATTTGATTGAGGTCATGTGTGAACAACCCTGTCCTTTTCTTTTTTCTAGAAGTCAAATAAGAAAACTTCCCCCTCAGACTCATATGGAGATTAATGTATCTCTGTTGGCGATCTCTCTGAGTGTCAAACTAGGCCAATGTAAGCCACAATGTATTGCATCAGATCTTTATCTGAGCTACAACAGGAGATTCTGTCTAGAGCAGCAGATTTTCCTCCATGGCCTTGATACGACCACAATAGGTGAACAGGAGACTCTGAACCTGCACTCCACTGCAACACAATGTTCAGGCAACATAACTTTTTTTTTGCAGGCAATTTACTTTGTAAATATATTCACTGTAATTGGCCAAGACTATAGTTTGCACATGAGTGCATTTTATACTGCATGTGACACGATATTTGCATGGGCAGACAATTAATGCATTGTGCGCTGCTGTTGATTTCACCAACAGATACCTAGACACATGTTATTTCTGGCTTCTGTAAAAATACCTCATTAGTCCAATAGTCATTCAACGGACGCTGTAAACTACGGATGCTGCAGGAAACTTGTAAAACTCCCACTGTGTTATGGAAATTGAATTGAGCATCTCTGCCAAAGCTAATTTACCAGAATACACTCAGCTTTGGGAAGCTGCTCAATTCTTTTGGTTGTTAAACTTGTGGCACTGCGTGAGGATGCACTACCTGAGAATATTTTTGGTTTGTTAATCCCTTCACTGATTGAAAACAAAGCAGCCATGCAGGCCCTTTCCCTGCAGCCTTGGACAGTTCGTCTGTTCCTAACCACTGCAGCGGTGGGAGATTAGAGAGAGGAATCCACGAATCAACAAGTGTCTGTCTGACTGGTGCGTTTGAGGTCAGTCTAATGTATCACAAACCCAAACAGTTTAATATGCACAGGAAAAAATACTAACATGCACTAACAAGCAGCTGGTTGTAATCACAGAGTCTCAGGGAGATGAACTCACTGACAGTGCAGCAAATGCAACATTGAAGGACAGAGAATACATGAGAAAATAAATCATGTTTTATATGTTGGGACGACTGTGATGGCTGATGCCCATTTATCTCTCGGCACATTGAGTTGCCTTCTGTATGAAATGCGCGGTATAAATGAAGTTGCCTTGCCTTGACGTGCCTCTCCTTCGATGCTGCTGGGGTGAATGCACATCTGCCTAATGGAGCAGATGTGAGAAGTATTGTTAAAGGCAAGAGCCATTTTCAATGGAATTTTTCATTTACCACTAAAATCATCCAGCGTCCTACAGTTTCAGAGCTGCAGCCTTTGCATGCTACTCCTCAGCTTTTCTGACATCAGTGATCATCGTTTGAGGATTTGACGCTGGGGAATCTTTCAGATGCTTTTAATGATAAAAACATTGACAATTCAACAGTCATTCGAGACTAGTGAAAATGTTTTTACATTTTGGATGAAGTTACACTGAATAAATGAAAGCAGCAAGCCTTAAAGCTATGTCTTATGCAAGGGGATTTCTGTTGCCTGCTTTGTTTGGAGTATTTACGGTAGTATGAGAACTTGGCTGCAGACTGTATCTAGGAACCATCTTCACTCTAAACACAGCTCCTAGTTATTTATAGGGTTTATAAAGTGTTTCACCGCTGCTGTTTATGTGATAATATTCCATGACTTTAGACTCAAGTTGTTTTTCTTTTCTTTTTTTGAGTCCTACTCAATAAGAACACGTTGTGGTTAAGTTACATATTAGAATACATGTTTGTGTAGACTCTGAGGCGTGTAGGAGGTATAGAGGTTTTTCAAGTCATCACCTGTTGTTTGACTTTGGACAACCGAGCACTGTACCAACAGTTTCTGTCATAGTAAAACAACAACCAGTGACGAATTGAATACCATTTACACAATACAATAACAATATCAGTATACAATAAATGCTTATGCTGGGTTCTGGTGTTGTTTATCTTTATGAGTCCATAAAGAAAATGCAAATTGCTCTTTCTGTTAATATAGACCAGCCATTCCCAAAGGAGGGTCCAGGGCCCCTAGGGGTCCTCAGAGGCACTGCGGGGGTACTTCAAGAGTACGTTGTATTTGTTAAAATTTATTAGTATGTACCCTATTAGTCTTTGCTATTTGTTATTTTATGTACAATAAACAGTAGTACACTAAAATTACTATACCTTTAAACAATTTGGGAAAGCCCAAATGACGATGTCATGACCTTGGAAGCACAAGTCTGGTTCATCCTTGGGTGCAATTTCAAGACACTTTAAGGTGCCAGGTTCAATGGTTAAGCAATGATGGAAATCATACAGACATACAGAACTGAACGAAGCCGGTTCTGTGTCCCAGAGATGAATGTGCTGTGTCTGAAATGTGAATATCAACCCAAGAACAAATGCAAAAGACCTGGTGAGAGTTTGTCATTATCCAGAGAGAAACAAGTATTTAACCAACATGGACTGAGAGGGAACTCTGCCAGGAAGAAGCTCTTACTAAAAGAAACATCAAAAAGCCAGTTTGGAGTTTGCAAATAATGAAAGGATAAAGACATACATTTTTTGAGACATATCCTGTGGTCTGACGACATTATTTTTTTTTTATTGTTTGGCCATAATGACCATCACCATGTTTGGAGGAAAAAGAGGGAATCTTGCAAACCTGAGAACACCATCCCAACTTTGGAATACAGGGGTGGCAGCATCATGCCGTGGGGTTGTTTTCAATAAAGTGGAAAATGTATGGGCAGAACTGAAAAGGCATGTGCACGCAAGGTGGCCTACAAATGTGTCTCAGTTACACCAGTTCTGTTTGGAGGAATGGACCAAAATTCCTGCCAAGAGCAGTTTAAAGGCAATGCTACCAAATATTAATGAAATGTATATAAACTTCTGACTTTGTAAAAAGTTCAGAAAGATTTCTCAAAAATTCTATTGTTTATTCTTCCTGGCATTTAGCAAATAGAAATAATTGTAATAATTTGTTTAATACTAATTGACCTAAAGTTACTTCTGGTATCATGTCAGACAGTGAGAAAGAAATGCAAATGTGTCTTTTTATAAACTCTATGTAAACATCTGATTCCCGTTGTACATAGCTGGACACCTCCAACTATGAACAGTGAATTCACAAAATGGTGACGTGCTTTGTAATGTCATGTCTGCAAAAAGCACTAAACATACAAGTTCCTTTTTCTTGGTTTTGAGAAATGGATTGGTTGAGACAGTGCTCTAGGGCTTTTAGGTGTGGATATGATTGTTTTTTTTGTACCGACAAATTTAATAGACGAGGCAAGCTGACCCTTGGTTTGAAACTTTATGACATGTCTGCACTGACAGCCAAACCAAACTGTTCAGTGATCCTTCACCATCTCTGGACGTGAGTCCAGCCAATTCAACCACATTTTCCAATCTCTGCCTCTCAGCTGACTTCAGTTTTTCATTTTAGACAAAGACAATCAGTCTAGTGAACACACCCCTTAATAGGATATAGATGCAATCACCCAACACAAGCTTCATCTTTAAAAATGAAGATTAAGTTTGGCTTCAATGCATCTTGGATTTTTTGTTAGAATTTACTACAAAGACATCAGAGCCTCAGACATGTTGGGTGAAACTTAATGTAATGCAAACATCTATTTTTCTTCTTTTTTCTACCTGAATTGTCTTCAATCTCACACTTGGACTCTTGGCTCATGTTTAGCTCTGATCCAGTAAGTGTTTGTTCTGCAGCCAGTCAGAAGTAGCCAGTCGTTTTACTGTAAACACAATTATGTTAACTGTGGCAAGATCCAGTGACCACATGAAGGCAGATCCTCTCTCACGCACACTCCTCTTACTCACTCACTCGCTCATAAAGCAGAAGCCGCTCCGCTCTGCACCTGTGATCCCACGAAGCCACCAGCGGCGCTCTTGGACGCACACCTACACACCATAAACAACTTCCTCTGTGGCCACATGATTAGAAAGCACAGACTGCAGTGAGGAGGTGGTTGTACTCCACACATACGTGCATTTAGGCAACACAGACAAATCCTATCCAACTACTTATTGGAATAGGCAAAATATAACAATGTCCATAATGCAAGTTGATCACTCTCCTAGAGCACTTTTATGATGAGAACTTTCAACAGCATCACAGCTTCTGGACAGTGATTTTTAGAGAGACCGTGTATAGAAGACTGGGTGACAGAAGACTGGGTGACTTCTGTGGTCCAGTTGGTGTTTTAGGTGGCACTGTCTATGCCCAGTTATTTTGACAGCTGTGTCACAATTTCCTCCTTAATGTACTTCTATCACAAATCGTGTATTGAGAGCAATGTAATTCATAATACTGACTGTTTA
Source organism: Gobius niger (assembly GCF_951799975.1). Taxonomy (NCBI): domain Eukaryota; kingdom Metazoa; phylum Chordata; class Actinopteri; order Gobiiformes; family Gobiidae; genus Gobius; species Gobius niger. Next base: position 22,773,718 of record NC_136860.1, read on the forward strand.
ATTATTTGCCTTTTCATGTGATGTGGTGGCCCTTGATGTGGCAGGTAACTGCTGGTGCCACTCCCTATGTGGTTCCCCTGGGGGCCCTCAGAAGCACTACAGGTGCTTGTCATATAATTAGAATATCATGAAAAAGTGCATTTACTTCTGTTATTCAACTTAAAATGTGAAACTAGTATATGATATAGACGCATTACATGCACAGTGATTATGTCAAGCCGTTGTTTGTTATATTATGGCTTACAGTCCATTTTTAAAATATTCTATTTTTGTTTAGATTTTACAAGCTGAAAGCCATAATAATCAAAATGATATCAAAAAAAGGCTACATATCTCACTTTTCATGTAATCAATCTATCATAGTTTCACAGTTTAAGTTGAATAACAGAAGTAAATGCACTTTTTCATGATATTCTAATTGTATGACGAGCACCTGCACTGGGGGCCCCAATACTTGTCTACAAAACAAAGGGGAAATACATTTATTTGGACAAATGCAGCAGGTTAAACCTGTATTTAGCCTGCTGCCGTATATTCATAATGCATCGAAAAGGGGGCCGCGATGTCCCAGACTTTTTTTTTTCTTTTTTAGAAAGTAGCCATGTACTAGTAAAGACAAGAGTGCCTTGGATTTTGTTGGGTCAGATTTTTCCGTCTTGGCTGGCCACCTTCTGTTTTAACTACTGTACACTTCCAATGAGTACCTGACAGGTTGTACTTTTCAACCTGCGGATCCATGAGGTGCTTCTTCCATAATTAAATGCACTAAAGATAGGTTCTAATATTTGCCAAGACTTGTCAGTAAATCCCAAATGATTCCGTTGCTGTGTCTGTCTTCCACACTGCTGACACACACAAAGGCCAGTGCCTCACCTAAGGGGGAGCATCTGTTTGGTCAATAGTGTCATTTACAGTATAACACTTCATTCTTTCCAGTGTGGGAGTGGGCAGGGCTTTCTTTGGTTTCAGAGTCACTGTATTCCCTCTGGCCGATGCACGCACAATCATATTCAATAGTATACAGTCCACACCCAATTGTTAGAACTTAAGGGAATCCTCAGTCTCAGACACGTTAACACTCCTACTTTGCTGTTACCGCAGGCTGCAAAAAGACAGATTTATCTTCTTTCCTATTGCTTTTAACAACATGCTGAATTAATACTTATGGAAGGGCCAAGGGAAGTTCACATTGCGTGGCGCGTCTATGCAGTGTGTGTCTGTGCCAGTGCTAAGCCTCCCTGTTTGGCCTGTTGACACTGACCAGACCGCCATTCAGCTTGTCTGCTTGTTTATTGAATGTTGGTCGTGGGTTTGACATTTCCCACAAAGCAGGGCGCATTAGTTTTATTATTCAAACCACAGAGTCAAGTGAAGAGGCTGCGTTCAATCAAACAAATGTCGGAGGATACTTGTAAGTGCTAAAGCTGGAATGTACCAAATGCATGAAACAGTCGTCCATGTCAAAAAAAAGAGAGAAAAAGGTGAGCACAAGTGGTACATTTTCCGCGATAAAATCTGCCTGAAAGTGAAACTTGCACTACTTTTCTTTTGGAAAGGTCATGAAACTCACAAACCACCCACAGGCAACCAAGCTGTGTCCTATCACTTCCTGTTCGAGATTGAAAGAAGCTTTTGCTCTTCAGGATGTTATTTGAACTGTAACTGTTCAATTATGCAAAATAAATACAGCATTTCACAAAAAACGTCTGTAATAGGGTAACGACAAGGTTTGACTTAGATTAACATTTTGGACTATACTGTTGCCATCAGTACAAAACATGCTCCTCGTGACCAGCTCGACACAGAAAATGCTATTACTGCAGTGGGTGATCAAAGAATGGATTTGGATGAGGACCTATCTGACTTAAGTCACATCTCAATGGAGACGAGCTGGAGACGTACCCACTCCTGGTGAAGTTACAGTCTTCTTTTAGGAGAACTGAGCTGCCCACAGAAAAAGCACATTTGTGTTTGGTTTGTTTGTACATTTTTGAGGTATTTTTCAATGATGAAAATATCTGTCATAAAATAAATGCTTGTATTTCAATTTTATTTATTGGGTAAAATTCTACGCGGTGTGGCTTTAAGTTGTGTATGAATGATGTATAATTTGCTGGGTCAATGGAGACAGTGGAATTTGTGAAAAGCAATGATGCAGATATAGCATCAAGAAGATAAGAAAAGAAGAAAGATAAGATGATGAAGTAACATTTTCTGCAATGTTAAAATATCAAACCATTGTAATATCTGATTAAATGTTTCAATCCACTTTATTTGCATACCACATTTAAACAAAAAACATTTCCTAAGTTCTGCTCGTGTGATCAGAAAAACAATAAACAAATGCAATACAAATTAGCTCCACCACTAAATGAGCACATCAAACCATATGTATGAATGTAAACAGATGAACAACAATTAATAGAAATAAAACAACACAGGGCCCAGGGGACGACACAACAAAAACACTCTACAGCAGGGGTAAGCAACGTCAGGCCCAGGGGCCAAATTCGGCCCTCCAGCGTAAAACCTTTGGCCCCCAAGAGAATTTTGAAGAAACATTTATTCATAAACACATGACTAGACTAGACTAGACTAAACACATGAAAAGGACTCTAAAATGTGGAAAATACTGGCAATATTTTCACATTTCCCCAGCAGAACACTACATTAGGTCATAAATTTTGTGCAAAGCTTTTATTTGTAGAAAAAAGGTGCTTTACTTTGGGCTACAATTGTGAGTTTCGGCCCTCGGTGTTTTGGCAATGAAGAAAATCGGCCCTCCATGACACTTGAATGACCAACGAAACTTGCCTACCCCTGCTCTACAGTTTCCAGCCTCTTCAAACTAGACAAATGAGGAACCTAATCTTGAGTCCAGTTTCTGTGGTAATTACAGGAATGCGTCTGACCCCTAAACCTACAAATATCTAAGTCCAAGATCATTTCTCAACAAAACCACTGACAATCTTCATTCGAGCCACTGACATCGCTACGGGTCAGGATTTTTGTGAGGGACTAAATCATTAGTTAAAGTATGCAGAGTTTGGGCAAACTTCCCCTTGGCTGACAGTGAGCACTTCTCATCTCTCATGAGTATACACTCCAGTCACAATTCAGGGTGTATTGAAAAGCAAATCTACAAGACCTTTGGACATGGTGACATGGTTCAGTAGAACGTTTCATGCATCATTCTTAGTGGTTAAACACTAGGCTTTAAGGTTAAGGCTCCTACACTGTCTGAAGCACTGTTTACTCAAAGTTAAACTAACATTTACATTTTCTACTTCTAATTCTAAAAAATCAGCACCTCCATACACGAGGCCAAGGTTTTCCACCTGAAGACGGTGGAGTGCTCCTTTGAGGTTGGTGGAGAGTTCTTGCCTCAAGTGGAGGAGTTGAAGTATCTCGGGGGGTTTGTTCACAAGTGAGGGACAGATGGAGCGTGAGATCGACAGACGGACCAGTGTCAGTGGTTGCTGTATCGGACTGTTGTGGGAGTTTAGTCGGGAGCAAAGCTCTCGATTTACCGATCGATCTACGTTCCAATCCTCACCTGATCATGAGATCTGGATAATGACCGAAAGGACAAGATCGCAAATACAGGCGGCTGAAATTAATTTCCCACACAGGATGGCTGGGTACACCCTTAGAAATATGCTGAGGCGCTCAGTCACCCGTGAGGAGCCCGGAGTAGAGCCACTGCTCCTTCATATCTGCTTTGTTTCGGATGCCTCCTGGTCGGAGGTGTTCTAAGCATGTCCCATTGGGAGGAGTCCCCCAGGAAGACCCAGGACACACTGGAGGAACCATGTCTCGGAGGCCTGGTGTCGCCATGATCCGCCGAGAATAGCTGGAGAGGGAGTGCATGGATAGGGAAGCGTGGGCCTTTACTGACTTTCCCCTGATGTCAATGGCATAACATCTGCCAAATGAAAATACTTTTGTGTCGGTTAGACTATCAAACAATTTTGAGGGCCTGAATGTGTTGCAAATACAAGCCTTTTGATGATTCTTTGTCAAACAGATGGGGTACTTATTTAAGAGCCAAAGTAACATGGTGTTGCTCTCAGCCTGTCCACCCATTTCTGGTCATGGCTCAGGGATCAGACATAGATCGTGGGAGGATGAGACGCTGGCTGCTGGGGAGGGAGGTCTTACGTACGTCTACAGCCTCAGACGAGTGCTGGATTTCTGGTAATTCTCCATTGGACCAGAACAGGATGACTGGAAACTTGGACAATTTGTTGTTGTGTGTATAAGGATTTATCTGTGAATAGCTGTGGTATAGATATTTTTATGAACGCCCCGCTACACTCATCTCTTTTTGTGTCTTGTTTTCGTAGATTATTGTGTGGCTTACGAGCAACTATACATTTAAATAAAAGATTTAATCATCGCCATATTCTTAGCTCTACTTTTCCAAGGTGTGGTTGTGCACACTGAGTCTCTGATTCACAAACCACATAGACATTAAATCAGATTACCACAGAAATAAAATGTAGGCTATATGGTAATACACATGGCCTGTGCTCGAGGTTTCATGAAGCCAAAGCAGTCGTCACATGTCGTCTGAGGTCATGAGGAACATATTATTTATATTGTTCATTTCAGTCTGGGATCAAGGATTGCTTTTCTTATATTCAATACCAAGAATCCTGGCATGCCAACTCCCATTGATGTTTGACTCAAATGACAATGACAATAAGAAGCATGGAGGTTGATTACTGTGTCTGTTTTGAATATATATATGTGGTATTCAATCAGATTGTTAAGTTTTGTAGATCCAGGCCAGATCATTTGGATCATCATTGGTGCTGACAGCACAGAAAAGCATAAAAATCGTTTTCATGTCATATTTCATATGCTACTGGACTCTGTCTTTGGGGCACTTTGGGACATTGCATGAATGTAATTACTCATCATAACATTCAAAACCTCCAGATAAACAATACATAGAGACGCAGCAGACTGTTCTTTTCAAGGTAAAGTACTGTTTATAAGGGATATGGAAAATGGAAAATGATGTATACCCAATCTGTGCAAGTGCCCCTTTCTCTGGTATCATTACTTCCCACCCTCAACCTTCAAATATGTAATTTAGAGTCCTAATTACATAAACATAAACACAATAGAAGAACGAAGAAGCTTAAGATTGAATTCAATACTGATCACCACCGGCATTCCTCAGAAAATATTAACAAAATGTCCAAAATTGACAGTGTGCCCACAAGAAAATATACATCACAATTACTCTGTGACACACTGATTTATTACCAAGAAACAGAGCTCTTTGTGCACAGTATCTTGGATTGACACAAGCCCCGGAGACCTGTTTTTGGGAGGAAGACCATAATTGCGTTGAATTGGTCATTGTGCAAACATGGCCCACTGCAGTGTGCTGAGAGAGCAATATGTGCAGTGCATTCAAATGTGTTCTGCAATCCCTCGGACCTGATGAGATGGGCCCATGCAGCCAAAACACAGAGGAGAATTTAGAGTGACCAGAGAGGATCCTAGTGAGACAGAGGCAGCCACAGATCTGGTCAGGACATGGTCACCGGCGGGTCAGCCCAGGGTCTTTAGGGAATGGCTATATTAAGTCACTGAGTTTGTTTCGGGGAATGTTTTGGAGGAGGTGACCCGTGTTCTTGGGTTCAGCGTACTGTAAGCTGTTTGTGTTATTCTTTTCCATTACTACTGAATGTAGCTGATCCAAACACACAAATCACTTTTGATTTAGCAATTGTTGGAGATGTTTTTGAGCCTGTCTCAAATGCATTTGGCCGGTCTTGAATATTTCTTGCATTCAGCTTAAAAACCACAGTTAACGTTGCAAGGAAATATGTAACTGCATGTGTTTTTAATAACAAGTGAAAGGGTTTACAGTATGATATACACATTGTTATGGTATTTGTTCATTTAAAGGAGACACATGATGCAAAATTAAACCATGTTTGAGTAATTAATTATGCTCATTTTGGTAATTTCTTCTGCAACTAAGTGCTATTCTGGATTTTGTTGCTTCACAGAAGGAACACAAAACTGTCCACATTTGTCATCCTCATGATCAACATTGGGCCTCAAAGGGTCTTTATCACATGCTGTTAGTAAAAGTGAAAGCTTGTTTTTATGACTTTATCACCGTTGCCATTCCCACTACTGCTTGCAGACAGTGCTCCAGGCCAGGCCTATTTGAAAGCATGACCAGCCAATTCTCTCACACTTTACTGGTATTATTTGATGTGTCCATTCACTTGAGGTTCTATTTTAATTTATATTTAAATATAGGCACAGCTCCAAACAGCTGATTGCCAACTAAGAGTCACATGAGAATGGTCTGTACATTTGTTTAGAGCTCAGTCACCCAGGAGGAGCTTGGAGTAGAGCCACTGCTCCCACACGTCGAAAGGAGCTAGATGAGGTGTGTCGGGCATCTGTTTGGTCACCTCGCTCGAGAGGTGTTTCGGGCATGTCCCATTGGAAGGAGGCCTCGTGGAAGACCCAGGATACGCGAGAGGGGCTTTGTCTCTGAGCTGGTGTCGCCTCGGGATCATCCCAGAACAGCTGGAGGAAGTGTCTGTGGCTAGAGAAGTCTAGGCTGCTGGCACCATAAAGCGGAAGAAAATGGATGGATATTTTTAAGCTTCAACGAAATATACTGTATGCCCACTTTAATGCATATTTCAAAAGTAAAAAAAACTCTCCATTGAAATTTGAGTCATAAACTTAAATGGGGCCCTTTGAGGCAACATACTCAAAAAGCATTCACAGCTTTCTGCTACTTACCACAATAACTCAAGTTAGATGTTGTTACATTTTGACTTTATCACTATTTTGCTGTCACTGATTATCTCCCAATTAAAAGTATTACTGTGTGCGAGCCAGAGCCAGATCAAGTTGTTAAGTATGATCTGGTAAAATATTTGACCACCAAGCAATAAAGTCTAAATCCCAAAATACCTAACTTCAATGCGCTACTAAATTAAATTATCCCTATTTAAAATGAATAAAGTCTGAAATTGCAAATGACCCTGAGTGCCACCTGAAAAACCCCCAACAACCACCAGTGGCACACGTACCACCGTTTGAGAACCTCTTCATTCATGACGTGGACCTCCATCGCTGTCCTAATGTCGCATTACACACCATCAATCCGTCGCCGTCACTGCACTCCGTATTCAGGAGTCAAGCCTCTCATTTTCCTCCGAGCGACTCCCACTGGACCACATAACGGCATGCTCTCTGGCCACGCTGCAGTGTAGGTCCGTGTGCACGAAATCCCCAAAGTCGACATGTTTAAAGAGCCTATAGCAACCACCACAAACAGATTAACACCATGAGCAGAGGCTTGACAGGTCTGGTAGGACAAAGTAATGACCAGCAAACAATAGATCCCCCCCCCCCGCACTGGCTCTGTGTTGGGTGGGAATGGACAATGGCGCTGAAATGATTGGTGGTTTCAGTCATTTTCGTCCCACTGCATGCGAGTTTGTTTGCGCCCATATAAGCAAGAAACTAGACAAGGGGCACCAGGATAACCATCTTGTGGGTGGAAGAAAACTTAAAACACAAACTGATGATGACATTTACTCTGCCCCTAAGAGAACTTTGGGGCTTTTTGCGTAGGGTGACTTGTTCAGAGCACGTGTAGCAGCAAAGTGCATTGTTGCAGCGTGTTTTCTAGTAAAGTTATTCAGGACATTCTGGTTTCCTGAACTCAGCAGCCTTTCACCTCAGCTTCACCCTGGATCTGCTGCAGCGACACTCGATTTACAGAGCTCTGCAGAAACTATGAGTCACAGGCTGATAATTGTATGAATCAACTATTGTATGTCGTTCATATTTTGAGCACATCTTCATTTGTTTACGCAAGTTTGTTACAGTGGGAGTATTTGTGTGAGCTATGTGCGCTATTGAACGAGCTGAGAGCAGCGTTTTTAGGATAATGATGGGTGTCACCAATAACAGGGTAAACCCCTCCATACTGGATTGGTTTATTTCCAGCCGGCTGCTAATTTTTGTTAGTCACTGACAAAGCCTCTTGTGGTGAGAGTCAAAGTAACCCAGTACAGATGATTGCCCACAATCATGGGTAGTATCAGTATCATTTTCAGTGGCAGAAAGAAGAAGAAAAATGTTTGCTTGTAGTTATGATTTTTGTTATGTGGCTTTCGAGATGGATTTATTATTATTTTTTAATAGAAAACATATAAATAATAATAATAATACTAAAACTTTTTGCATGGGCATTTTCCAAATAAACCAAGCTCCAATTCTTTGACTTTATGAGCTACAAATCTTTGTGGCTTGATCTGGAGCCTGCACTTGTGGCCACTTTGGTCACTGTAAACGACATGCAATTACATTCATATTAAAAGACAAATGATTGTTTTATTTCCGTCTGGTCGCTCTTTAGATTTCCTATGGATTTGCAGCTTGACAAAATGGTGCCATGAATAAAGTATAGAAGCCACATCCAAAAGCCTGGTTTGGAACAGATGCATTTATAATGTAAGACAGTAACATACTTACTGCAGGATGTCTCTGAGTGATAAATTAGCCAATAAATCTTGATTATTAGGGTAATATGTGTGTTGTGACCTCAGCGTGTCTGAAAGAACAGAGGAGGCCTTTGTAATTCTAAGAGCGAACTGAAGCCCACACAGGAAAGAAGGGAAGAGGAACTACACACCAACAGTCCATATCTTTGCCTGTTTGGCGTCTGTCCCATCCTGAGTCTCCCGATTAGACCTCTCCTTCCATCTTACAGCTGTAAATTTAGCTACGCACATACCAGCTGCTGAATATGGGAATGTCAGTAACATGTGTGGAAAGCACTGTCAGCGCCATCCACCAAACGCAAGTGGGATGCCAATTTTCCCTCAGGAAGCCCAGTGACTCAGTTGTGGTTTCACATTGTTTGCGAGTGCATATAAAAACTGTGTCCATTTGTGTCTGTATTTTCAGGCAATTACAAAATACTGAATACAAACCTTAAGGAGATATTTTACGATGCTTTGGACAGGCATCACAAACCCACGCCCAAAATGTAAAGTCTAAGGGGATCGCGTGAGGGTGCAGTGAAAATAGCAAATCACCCAAACATGATAAAGTTTGTAGGATTTATTCCCTGGACATTGGACTCTAAGACCAAAGTAAGCACTGTCAAAGTATTTTTGTCCAGGACAGTAGTGAAGCTGGGAATAGAAGCAGAGGCAACGCTCCTTGCATGTCACCTAACCTAACCTCTAAGCCATGCACAGCAAAAGATTTTGTGTGTGAGATTGCTATTTTGCTGCAGCAGAATAATGACAAAAACACAAAATGTCTTAGGAAGAGCACAGTATATGTTGCATATAATTTTATCCAAATCAATTGGATTTTTTTTTTTTTTTGGACAATATTCCTTTTCTAGCGCACACTAGCGTGCTTCTTCTATCAGTTTTCCCCTCCAGATCTGAGTATAATTGTCGGGGCGTATCCGGGTGAAAACTGAAATAGTTTATCATATTTTTCAGTTTTGCTGTTATTTGTGTGTAATGCAGATCTGAGCCGTGTATGAGTGATCTCATTCTGTGATTGTGAGAACCGCCCTTTGGGATTCCCCCAAATCCACTGTGTTTGTAGGGCCCTGCATCCACACATGTGTTTGTTGCTGTGCCACAGTCTGAGGTAATGGCCATCCTGCATGGGGACAGCTCATCCACGAGTGCAGGGTGGTCCTGGGGCTTTGGGCAGTGACAATAGGAGAGAAATGGATGAACAGCCAGCAGACATAATGTTTAGTGATGCTACACTGAGAATTCAGTGCGCTGCTGACGTTAGCTCGCGAGTGCTCATTGAGGAGCTCAGTTTTTACAGCTGTGAGACCTGGCAAGGTGATCCTCTTTACTGTTTATTCAAATACATTTTAATCTCATTTGATCTCACGGGAGTCCATTTATCACATACAAAGTGAAGTTTGAAGTAGAAAGCGGATGTGCAGAGGGTAAGGTATTGGCCCGAGTGGTCTGAGTGACTCATCTGGGTTCAAAATCAACAGTTTAGCGATGCTGGTGAGCAGACAGGAAAGGATCGGTATCCCTGGGCCCGCTGGGAGCTATGTGGGTGTCATGTGTGCCAAACATGTGTTTGTGTTATGCACTTTGGGTGTAGTGTGGATAAACGGTTTCCCACTTTGAAGCTCTGGGAACCAAAAGCCCGCTCTCCTGCACCTGCCCCCTTCTTCCCCTGCCGGACCCAACCTGCCCGTATTCTCCGATTGTCTGTCACACCAGTACAACTGTTGTGCATTATGTAGGCACCAAAATCATGCAGTCTCATATCAGGGCATCTGGAAGAGACCTATTTATGACATGAAATGACCTGAAACCTTTTGTCAATTAAAAAAAAAACTTACAAGCTGATACTAATTAATAAAAGGCATATATGTATCATTAATGAAGTGCTATGTTAAATGTAATTAAGATATGAAAGCTTTAATATACACCCATACCTTATTTATTTACATAATACAGAGAATAATCACTGAAGATGAACATAAAACACCACAGGCAAACAAAATTATACATTTAGACTAAGACATAACTCCTGTCACGTTACCACATGTTTTGGTACCAGATATTGCTTCCATCTGTCTCAGAATCACAACATTATGATGATAATTATAATTTGTGCTGTAACCCACACCCTCTGTGATTAGACATTGAGAGAAAAAAAAAGAGCAAAAATCCCCTTTCCATAGGATAAGACTGGGAGTAGACACATGGATGTGCTGACATACGCCTTTATCAGCACATTCAGTAAAGTATGAGGACTCTGCAGCAAGTCTGGAGTTTTATTTAGATTACTTTCAGATAACTTTCACCTCACTCCGTCTTCCTGACTTCCCTTTCATGAACTGAATGAACTGCTATAGCCTGATCCAGGTACTACTAGTGATGTGACCATAACCTACTGGCTCTTTTGAACGGCTCAAACCAGATCTCAATTTGCGAGTCGTTTTCTTTTCTTTTTTTCCAGGCAATTTTACCTAGAACTCTCCCGAACAAACAAAAGAATCAGTCCAACAATGGAGCAGGCAACACAAGTGAAAGCTTTTTGCACTAAAGTCAAAGCTAAATGCACTAAAAAGATGATTAAAATAAAAAAAGTGTGCCTTGTATCGATCGTGTCTTAGATATTGTGAGTTCACTGGCTGGCATTGTTAGAATTTTATATTAAAAAGCTCCAGTCTTTTGAAATGAATGGATCCCACAGACTCGGACGTATCACCATCAAGTACTAGTGGTGGAGCCTGGTTTAGTCCAGATTAATGTCCTAATTGGACCAGGATTTGTCCTGCCTTAAAAAAGAACTAAGTAACCTAATACATCCTGTATGTAGTCCCTCTGGGGTTAATACAAATGTTAATAGGATGATTGGGGGGTCTTTCATATCCCCCTGATGTCTCTGGCCAGAAAACCACGATTGCAACTTTCCTGCCTCCGGGTCGGAGTCACCAATACACACTAATGTAATTACGAAGAAGAAGCTAGTGGACTCTCCCTTTGTCTTTTCCGTCAGCGTAGTGTTTACTCTCACGGACAATTAATGAGTAAAAAAAACACAACATGCTACGATCCCTGTAGTGGCGCTTGTGGCCTCTAGGTGCATGAGTTACTTAGTTCTGCTTTAACACTGATCATACTTATTTATGTTTTAGTCCGGTTGTAGAGTCTGATGATTTCAGTCTATGTTTAGTTTAGTTTAGTCTGAATTAGTAACAACCTATGTACAATTAGATATTAGGTCTAGAGAGAGAGAAAAAACATCCCTATGTGGGGCAGCAGGAGAAGCCCTTAAGAAGTCTAATAAAAAATGTGCAGAGAGGGCGAGCCCTGATGAAGACCATGACAGGTCGAAATGCTTAGCACTTTCAATAACCTTCAGAGTCTCTCAGTTCTTCTCTTGCCCTCTTGGTACATTTATTATTCACCTTCTTAAGGGCTTTTCCTGCTGCCCCTCTAAAGATTTATCATATTTTGGGACTGAGGGAATTGGGGAATTAACCTTAAAAAGCATAATCAAAGAAATAAAAAAAAATGTAAATATGCAGGCAGTTAATATGTACATGCTAAATTTGCTAAAAGAGATGTAATAAGGAATGACTATCGCGTTACCTGAACTCCATTTACTGCCATACAATCCCAATAAAAAAATCTTATCAATGCATTCTCTATCATAAGTGAAACTCTTAGTCTATATCTGAGCATGGGATTCAGATTGTTCCACCCAGACTTATCTCCGGGGAGGTAAACCATCAAAACGAAAAGGTAATTTGTCAGTTTTCAAAATATTGTCTTACACAGTCTTACATTGAGTTGTGGTACTCTCACTGTTTCCTTTAATCTACAAATAGAGGTTTTGCCAGATGACATCAGCAGGGCCCCTGACATGACTTCATATCAGTGGAAGGGGATTTCAGCTCCCCCACAATAGGAACACCACCCTCTGTGCTCTGCTCTCTGTGTGTTAGGTGAAAAAAAAAATCCAACTCTGCAGCGAAGTAAAACAATTTATAGAGGTATTGCTTTAAAATTCTGTCCGCGCCGAAGTCCACTCTTGAGTAATATCACTTGTTGTCCGCATTTTCAAACACAGTGTTTACTAAAGCGATGGTGTAACACATGCAAAATAGTTTATGAGCCTGTTTCTCCCAGGACAAATTATGCATTTGCAGATAGTGTCTTTGTGCATTGTGCAACATCAGGGTTTCTACAGGTGGCAGCACGTTAACTGGTATACTTTTTAATGCCATTTTTTAAGGCCTAAATACCATTTTTAAGGCTACAAATGCAAAAAAACATGGCACATTTCATTTAGTGAGATTCATTCAATCAAAGAGGGGACATGTTGATATTCAAAAATAAATTGGACACAACTTTTGAGCAAAAAATGTGCCAGAACTACAGCTGAATTTGAAATGTATGCTTCATGCCAGTCTGAATCCAATTTAAAGGGGCTAGATGCAAGTTGGCCATTTTATACTCACTACCGTCACCTCAGGTCATATGTGTAGCTGCACCTTCTATATTAAGCTCGTGCATGACGGCACTTCAGACCCGAAATAACAATTTTTGAGTGACAGAGCAGGATTTTAGGCAGTTGTGGTGAATAGGTCTGGGCCTTCATTTTGGCATAATACATTGATGACATTTAATGCTCTGTACTGCCCCGCGGAAACCCTGAACATAGTGTGTGAACATGGACTTTTCAGGTGAATTAATACTCTGCAGTGGTTAGAGTTATCAAAATAAATATCGATATACTGAGTTACTAATTGATACTAAAACTAACTCATTTGAGGAAGCACCAGTATGTGGTATATTCATGAAAATTGCAGCTTGTTATAGTTGAAAAGCAGGTAAAAGCCAAAATCACATAGAACTCATTTAGAACTTTGATAGATAGCTTATTCTTTTCTTACTCTTTGTTAATTAAAAACATTTTTTTTTCCCGTTTCCATTCGTCAATTGTATCAAAATTGAGTTAAGATTTATTCCCCCGAAACCACTAGTTGTTGCTGTTGATCCTTCCCTTAAACTAAAAGAACCTGTCCCTTTGGGGAACACCTATGACAGAGAAAGAAGTCCATGAGCCTGTTGATAGTCACCACTGCATTGACCGAGGATATCTCGAAGAAAATCCATGTCAAAGTGAGGGAAGTTAGACATCAGCCGCATCAAGGCCCAGTCAAAGTCTTCTTCTGAGGCTGGAAGAAAAAGGGAAGAATAAGAGTGCTTTATTTTATCTATCACCCCTACATTTCAACAGGACATTAAAGGAATAGGCCACCGTTTTAAAACACTGAGATATGTTCTTACCTTAGCTTAGACGAGTTGATGCGTAGCTGTCTGGTCTTTACGCATGCCCTCAGTCACGTAAACAGAGCACAGACGGCGTTGGCATTTAGCCTCTCCTCCTCTCCTCTATGGATAGTATAGTTACACGAAATTAAAACATGTCAATTTTCTAAGCGGATAAAAACGTGTACTATATTGCCAGGCGTAATAACACCAGGAGCACTTCGATGTCTGCGCAGTAAAGTCGAAGTGCTCCTAAGATGTTATTACGCCTTACAATATAGTTCCCCTTAGAAAATCAACATGTTGTGTAACTATACTTGGATCATGTAAAGGCTCATGTAACTGTATTTAAATAGGGAAAACGTGGAAGAGCTTGGTCGCTGCTAACTTCACTCCCGTTTGGGTCCATAGAGAAGAGGAGGAGAGGCTATATGCTAACGCCGTCTGTGCTCTGTTTACGTGACTGAGGGCACACGTAAAGACCAGACAGCTACGCATCAACTCGTCTAAGCTAAGGTAAGAACATATCTCAGTATTTAAAAATGGTAACCTATTCCTTTAATACCCTCTCACTAGCATCATGAAGCAGCAACAAACATTCAATCACACTAAAGTTACACAACGCTCTGAGTCTGTTCATTGCAGATTGAAAATTAACCTTGACTGGCAAATCCGTAAACAATTATACATTTTAATTATTAAGCAGTAGAGTCAAGACTTCCTTATTGGTGGCACAGTTTTAGAAAAAAATCTGACTGCGAAAAGCTTTTTTGAAACAATGCCACAGTGAATGCTATAATCAAATATTAGAAGAGCCTGTGACCTTTTTTTTGAAGCAACTTTTTTTTTTTTTCATAAGATACTAAGTTGGCTTAATTATTTGCATAAAACAACCAGGAAATTGTTGGCATATTACACTTTGATTGTCATTAAGCTATTTGTAGAGCATCACATAAGGTAAATGCCTGCACTACTTGAATTCAGAAGTGTTTTAAGCTGACCGCTAAAGCATCATCGCCTAATTTTAGCCTCTCTTTCTTGCATTGTGTGTTTAAAGCAGATAGTTTGCGTTCCCAACAAGCTTCGTTGCCCGGAGCTACCGCTTGTAGATGTTACGCATAATGTCCTCGTCTTTGTTCTTACTGCATAAAGCCTTTAATTCATCACAGACTAAACAGCCCGTCACAGCGCGAATGAGCTGGGCCACCGGTGTCACTGATCTGACTTGGGCTCGGTTAACCAGCTGCGGGCCACAGTATGAGTGAGAAGGCGTGAGAAAAAGTCAATTGTAGCGCTAATTATGTACTGTACCTGTGTTTGGCTCATCCTCTCCGGCTGCGTGTCCAGCGCTGCGAGGGCCTGGACTCACCCGAGGGCGAGAGGAAGACTCCTGGTCAAGTGACTCAGAGGGAGAAGATGACGATGCACCGCTCATGTTTGAAGCTCTCATCTGACGCTCTATGTTGTCCAGGAATTCTGCGTTTTTTCTGTAACGCAATCACGACACAACAATTATTTTGTGTTAGAAATTCACTTATTCACATGCCTTTATGTTGAGGTTATGTGCATGCTTTATACAGAGCCCAAATGCAGATGCTTATATCATCAGTGACATAAGCTGGAGGCAGGAAGTGATCAAGAGAAATAAGATTAAACTAAAACTAGCAATAGAGTTTCGGGAAATTCCACAGTTACCATGGAGATCCGCCATCTTTGCAGCTGTTAGCATACATTTCCATAGACTAACATTAGCTAAAAACAGTATAAAAAGTGGAGAAAATAGCTGTGGAACAACTCAGTTAGCTGCTGAGTTACTGCTCGTAACTCCATTTGTTTACAATTGCTGCTAATCCCATAATGCTTAGCGATTATTGTAAGTGAAAACTAGAACTAAAAAAAAAGTCCTGTTGTGCAAGAACAAGAGGAATGACATTTGAGACGATAAAATAAGGTTTATCTGATGTTTCCAACAAAATGTTTGTTAAATGTGACGTCACGACTTCCGCTTCCGAGTAGACATTTGTTCATCGTTACTATAACAACAGCTGCAATGGAAATAGATAGGACTCTAGCTCCCCGCCTCCAGCTAAGCCCGAAATGTTTACAAACAATTAGAGGGTCTATTGTAATTCGGATAATATTTGCGATTTACTAAATGTTTTGAAGTCAGTTCACAGAGCACGTTTCAACCAAAGGAGCAGTTGAGAGAAGACTAAAATGTGAGGTATAAAACTAATTCAACAGTCAAGTTCAAGAGGTTCAAAATACAGAGTTAGTGGATTTTTACACATGATAAAACGTAGCTTTAGAAAATGATGAGCACTTGCTTTAAAACATTAAAAATTAACGTTTGTGACGGCTCCAAGTCATCCAGGAATTTTCCATTGCAGTAGAATTTCAAATATCAGTGACTGGACCGGGTTGATTGAGCTTCTATCTTCAGAAGTTTCTCCACGTGCTTGTCTTCAGAGGCAAAACCAGGCAACAATATTTGAAAATCTCTACTGAAATAATAGGCAATTTCATCCTATTACCTTTACATGCTAAAACTAAAAGTGCTGTCCACAATTTCAATGATACTTGATGTAATTTACAAGTTAAAATAAAGGCCACACAAAAAAAAAAAAAAAAAATCCACAACTGGCAGCTAAATTATTTCAATTCCTTTCTTTGCCAACTCATTATGCAATAACTGCTTCCAACGAATCCACACCTATAATACCTTTCACTTTTTAAATGAACTCCAGACAATAGATTTGATTGTCAACATGTCTAGATTCATATTTTCGATGACAGAAGTGTTGACATTTGCTTGAGCTGAGAACTTGTTATGAGCTTCTCGGAAATTACCTCTTCTGATCCTGTTGTATCGCTTCCAAATTCTTTGTAAGCGCAGTTGGCACGTCTCGCTGAGAAAAACAAACACACACACACAAAAAAGTTACTATGCAATGATATTGTGATCGTGCAAGTTTATAAATAACAATCCGCATTCAACGTTTGCTTCAATCAACGCCTGTGGGAAATGTGTAACTGAGCTAAATATGAGGCGCGGTGGCGAAGCGGTTACGTGTCGTCGGCGTAGGCTTCCACCAGGTGCTCCTCTACAAAAATATGTACAAAACTATCCTCTATGGGGCCAGGACTCTACTGAACAAGAGATTCTGAACTCTATGAAGTCTATTAATAATATTAAAGTTGCATTAAGGAACTTTCTAAGCGGAAAAAAAAAAGAAGAAAAAAAAACTTTTAGTGATTCAGCGGCTGTGTGAGTGGTTAGCATGGGGCCTTGATGATCCAGGACCAATTGTTTTTTTTAGAGTTTCTGGTAGGTTTTCTGGATGGAACGTATGCATAACCATGAAGATGGTGCCATCAGCAAAGGAAACCTACCAGAAACAGAGGCCACTGTGATGAAAAGTAAAGGTGCCATGCAAACCACCCACACACTCGCTAAAGGGTTAAATACACAGTCATATCAAGGGGTTTTTCTTATAAAAAGTTCCATAATGGACCTTTAATGCACACTGTACACTTCAGCGGCTGCTCAAGATCAGTCAAAAAAAGAAGAATAACATGGTGTAAATGGATTATGAGTTTGGTGGTGAATGAAGACTAAAAACAAGATGGAAAAAATAACAAATTTCAGTATTTCAAAATGTTTGTAGAGGACTCAACTAAAGAGCTGTGTAACAAGACCCAATGGGGGGAAGATATTTTGTGTTTACAAAGGACATACAATTTTACGATTTGGAAACGATTTCCAAACAATAGATTTCCACTTGGCTTGCAGTTATTTGTGCAGCCGCACTGTCCACAAATCATTAAAGTCAAACCATACGTCTAAACAGAGTGTACTACACGAGGCGGTAATGTATGTAGCATGTACGAGGTAGTTATTGTACATGCTATGAAAGTGTATCAAACATAAGACAATTACATTATGTCACAACACAAACAAAAGGCACAGTTCTTCAGTTACAACATTTGGCATACATATCTCAAAAAAAGGTTTCATTTTCCACTCGATTACGTCTTAAGGTCAGCAGGTTGCTTTTTTAGCAGCACCGAGGGAAGAAGAAACAGGAAAGCACCGCCCACCTGCGGCAGCTTAACAGAAAATCTCCCATTTACACAATAGACACTGAACACACAGAGAGATCCATGAGTCTTATGAAGCATTACTGAAAGAACAACACATCCCAGAGTCCTGCTCCCAACCACATCAAGAGGCCTGACTTCTGCTGCCCCTCGCCCCAAACATGCTTTTATCTCTTCCTCATCTGGGACGTCCTACTGAGACCAGGCCCTGCCCCGACAAAGGAGAGAGAAGATGAAGAGAGGAAAAAGGAGGAATTCAGGAGAAGAAAGACCCAAAAAGTAACCATGGTAACTGGATATTGCAAGTTCTTTACGTTATAGCCATGGGTCTATTTAACGTCTTTTGAATGGTTACAAGCTCTCAAAATTGCATCCATACCAGGAATAATTAATGTGACAGAAACTCTACTCTCTGACTAGGGTTTATACAAAGTATCACACGATAAAAAAACAATAAAAAAACAACAATTAAACAACAAGAAAAGCAAACGCTTCCCCTGTCCACTGAGGAAGCTGGCCTCACTTTCACACCAGATGAAATAACACTAGTCTGAATAAAGTGTCAATGTGCTGTTTCCTGTAACAGCTCGTCATTCGCAGTAGGACAGGTGACATCAGCAGCAGACGCCGTGCTTCCAACAGCTTCACTAATACAGGTTATACCGCTCCACTAAATCTAAGCACATTGATGTTATGTCTCTTCGCTTGTAATGTGAACTCTGGGAAGTCCCTTGCACTGTTGGCCTTCCCCGTGTTCCCTCTGTGAAGAAGCAGACAGACTGACCGAGAGAGAAAGGCTTAGTGTAGTGAGTTATCAACTTTTCACACATAGTTCCCACCCGAGAAAATGGATGGCTTTTAAAAGTACAGTTTACTGTCAAAGGGCTTTAGCACAATTAATCTGTGATCAGAGGTTTGTTGGCTAGCCGAAATATTTATTCAGGTAAGAGTAATGTAGCTTTACAAGGTATTAAGTAGTCATCTCTATAAATAATGAAGCAAGTACTGAGACTAAAACCAGGACAATACCATCTAAAGCACAAATTGTGGGAAAAGCTGCTGCGAACAACCTGAAGAAGTCTGCGCTCTACTGGTGAGACACAAACCACATTATGAGTGAGCAGTAAAAGCAATGTATACAGTAACAGTACAGTCTGAAGTTGCACACAGAGAGGATTATGGGTCTCTTAACATACTTTTACTCAGCTGTGAACAGTGGGCCCCAGCCCTGACCAGAACAAATAATAAGCAAACCTATTGAGCTTAACACCAGCCTAATACAAGAGCACATTTGGGGGATAAAACTCGGAGATATTTACTTAGAAAACAGCTCTCAAATTCAGGCATATCACATTGAATTACAGCTACGCCTCTGTTTCCGACCCAGCCACAAAAGCTATGGGGCTTGACACTGAACTCTAAGACCAGTCAAACAAGTACCGAGACATTTCCTCTGAAGCAGACACAACTACTACTGTAGATAATTACAGATTTGCAGACATAACTTTATAATGGCCTACATACAGTGTTAGGGATGGGTGCTGGGGCACTTCTGGATGAGGAGGCCTTTGTCTCAAACTTCTGCAGGAATTTGTCAGTTGCCCTGCAACAAAAACATATATTAATAACAAAAAAAAAGTATAGATAAAAGTGGTTATGTTGAAATTAGATGCAATAATAATCAATTGATCAATTGAATTGAATGCTTGTTCTGTATGTGGGGTTCAGTGGCACTGTCTGTTTGAAGGTAGTCAGTTGGATACGTTCCAAACCACGTGGGCCTTCTGTGTGGAGTTTGCATGTTCTCAGAGTTTCCTCCAGATACTCCGGCTTTCCCCATCAATCCAAAGCATAAACAACAGGCCACAAGACAGTCCTGACCAAAGCAAGCACACGATTTGGAAATGGGTCTCCGGGCACTGCACTATGGTCTCCCCCTGTTTCCCCAGTGACGGCACTGAAGGGTGGGTCAAGAGAGGGTCAGAGGAAAGATTTCCTTATAGATGCTTGATGCTGTATTCATGGATAAAAGACACCTAACCCCCATTGCCCATTCCAATAATGTACAAGGACGAGCATCAAACATGTAAATCTACCAACTCACTGTGCAACTGCTTTACTGTGCAACAAAAAAACAAAAACAAAACACTCTATAGATAAAGATTTATTGAAAGAACTTTGTGCATAACTATTCTACCCCTTTTCTCAAAGCATTCATTGTTTCTCCTTCGTCTAGCCTCATGTTGGCTTACTGTCTCCTGCTTTTGTTTTCCTTGTACAAAATCCAAAGATGTTCCTTGACCTTAACAACTCATTTCCCTCAGAATCTACCACATGCTGTAATCTAATAACATATGACAGAATGACAAGCTGGCCTGGCCAATAGGAAATGTGTCTTATGCCGATACAAACTTGTTTTAAGGATATTCATTCACCTCAAAGTCTATGTGTTGAAGGCAAGCACAATGTATCAGTATTTCTCTGTTACGGATGTATCCTGGTTTGGGACTGCCACAAATAAAACTACAGTGGCTTGTGCCCCCTCATGGCTACATTACAGCAGTGCAAAGAAGTGGATTCATGTATACGGTTTTTGCATTTTTAGCAGCATTATGTTGCAAAAACAATTGAAATGACTATTCCAAGAACTCCTTTTACTGAGAAGTAAATGTAGTATGTCCATGTACCCAATGCTCCCTAGTTACCGCTGTCACCATTGATATTTGTGGATGGCATATTGTGCAATCACACAATGGCTCCACAAATAATTACAGGTCATCAAATACTGGACGTGATATGATGCAACTTGCACTGTGAACCTCAGCTCCAGAGGAGAAAGAATGCCTCAGACAGGGATGTAATGAGGAATAAAAGGTTTTTAGTGCCACCTTGCGTGATCCCATTGAAACTGCTCCCTCCTCGCTTTTTCTTGCTGTTGCCTTTTCTGCTCCAGTCGCTCAGCCTAGGAACATACAGAGAGAAAGGCTGATGATTTGCATATTGACTTGGTTGGTTTTCTCATAGATGGCCTTATAATAATCATTTGGTATTTACAAGTTAGACTAGACAAACTAATAATGTGTGGATTGTTTGATTGCCGGCTTACAAAATAGGAGCAGCCTGTCAATCATTTTAATGTGAAATACAACATGCTCCAGAGTCATCAGTGAGAAGGCTATTCAGAGACTCTGCTGCCATCTTGCGGCCAACGGTGGCACTACAATGTTTAGCAAAACAAAAACTGAAACTTATCTCCAGAGGTGGGAGTATCTTAATCAACCATTGACCCAAATAGGTACTCAAGTAAAAATAAAAAAGTACTTTGTGAAAATGTACCAGAGTAGTGAGTAACTGTTTGACATGGTTTATGAAGGTTTATATGTTGACGTAACAGGACAGACAACTCGGCTAAATAATGCTCCATAAAAATTACATACAGTATGTTTTGCTAATTATAGATTTACTCACAGAAAGAGGAGCCAAATGTTTTATTCAAGTGAGTCTACTGTTACCTCAAAAGGCCACTCACACAGAATTAAAAAGCAATGTGTGATAAAAGTATACACCAAGAGGTACAGTTACCTCAGAAAGTGAATGTAACTGACCACTACCCGCCCCTGTTTATGTGTGAAATAATACATACAATATACACACTGGTGTTTGTACTAAACATGTTTCTTGGTGCATGCAACCCTTACCTTTTCTCTTTGTATGTCTTTCATTTTCTGTATTTCCATCTCCTCCTCTGCTTTCAATCTCTTCATTTCCTCTTCTCTCTTAAGCTGCACACAAAATGCAAAATATCAATTATCGAACACAGCATTGATAGTTTGTGACTTGTGAATATTATGAATGTCTTTTATAATTAAATTTGATGTACGTTGTTACCACATTGTTACCTTCTTTTGAAGTTTGGAGCAGCCTTGGTCTCTAAATTGCCTCTCACGAGCTTCTGTACGAGTTACACTCCCTCCTAAAACACATGGGTTATGTCTAAGTGTAATGAATATCAAAGCTTTGTTCTGTGTCATAAGAGTAATTTACCAAGTTTCTCTGGATTGATGTGCACAGGGACGGGTTTTTGTGCTTCTTTCAATCTCTGTAAATCATCTTCCTCTTTCTTGGCCACTACAGACAAATATGTCATTTTATTTTAATTTACTTACGGAGTAAATAGGGGTAAACATTACACGTTTAACTTACTTTCTCTTAACTTGTTTCTCTTAGACGCATCGGGTGTGATCATAGTGTATCCACTGAGACTAAAACAGACAGAGCATTGACATAGAACAGTGCACAAATATAATTTGTAATAGAATGCAGTCAATCTGTATAAAATATTGCTTCAATGCGTATAGTAACACATAGGCATTCAAAACTCGAGAGAGAGAACCTGGGTTTAGATTAGAAAGTTTCACTTCATTTTCATTTCCCCATTTGTCCTAACATCAGTTTCTGATCCAGAAACGAAAGTGAAACTCCAACTTTCCCTCTATCCAAAACACAACTCATATCACTGTGACTGAACTAGTATACTGGCCTAAATTGTACTTGATAAATAGGCAAGTAAACGTACATTGGCTTCTTTAATCTATAATATAGATAGGCAAATATGACTTACTATTGTGGTTGTTGAGGTCGGTCAGGAGCGGTCTGGTTAGGGGTGTCAGATGGGGAGTTTGTCGGAGATTGGTTAAGTTGATCTCCTTGTTGCTTGTATGGATCCATCGCAAAAAAATTCTCAAATCAATCTTCAGTATCTGTCAAAGTGTCGGTGCGGGTGTTATCCACGTGCGGTCTCTCTGTCAGCCAAGTGCGTCTGATGGCAGAGCTCGGGTCTGGTCACCAGTTAGTTTGCGCCACCTACTGGATAGCTTTATTATACATATATTACATATTTACATATACATACGATTACAATATTTATTCGAGTTAATTATGGCCTTAATTAATTAATCGCAATAAAGCATTTATTTTAGCGTTATATTTATTTTTCAGAGGTAGGATATTTTTTGATGCTTCACTGTATTTTCCTACATTTTAACTTATTTTAATTTTTAACAACAACGTATCCGTTTTATATAGCGCTTTTTCTGGACTCTCAAAGACGCTTTACATTGCGTTATTCATTCACCCCATACTTAGTGGTGGCAAGCTACTATTGTAGCCACAGCTGCCCTGGGGTAGATTGACGGGAGTGAGGCAACCAGTCTGCGCCATCGGCCCCTCCGACCACCACCAACCACTCACTCACTCACTACATTATTCAGGCTTCCTCCAAGTACCGACCAGGCCCTTCCGTGCTTAGCTTCCAAGGTCTGACAGGATCGGGCAGAGCAAAGGCGGTATGGCACATTAAATCTTATACAATTAATTAATCAATAGTAATTAATAGGAAAAAAGTCCATCCATCCATCCATTTTCTTACACTTTTTCTGGGGCCGGGTCGCGGAGGCAGCAGTCTCAGCAAAGATACCCAGACTTAGTTGGGCAATAGTTGGGTAAACTAATACAAAATGAATGTATTCTCCAGTTCAATGTTTTCTCTGTGTATTTCAGATCAGAGCATTAGATCAAGGGCCTATTGCAAAGACAAACATGAGATCATTTCGAAATACCAATACTAATATTGTTTAATCTGAAATCACAATTATAGCTTCGTTAAACAGACTCAGAGTTGTACAGGAGGACACTTATCAGGCAAGTCATGAGTTGACAACATACTGCACGAACACATAAAGATCAAGGACAAATAAAAATTCCTTTCATAAATGTTAAAAGTATGTTATACAATCCGTGTTGTTAATGCATTGTTAATACAGACACATTGTTAAAAACACCAAAACAGTGTTGACAGTTTGCATGTTTATGGCAATGAACTGCAATGTTGCACAAAAAAGCAATGTTAAAAACAAATATAGTCGCGAGTTGTGGTAAATTGCACTGGTGATCAGTCATATTGTCCCCTTGGAACCAGAAAGAAGACAATAATAATAAAAAAAAAATGCAGGTATTAAAAATCTTCCTTATTATCAAAGGTAGCAGGTGTAAGAGGAAGCTTGGTTTAAAATAATCATAAACCTCTTCCCCTTCTTCTTCTTCTGGACAAGGCACTGTGTTTGTGGAATGTGTTTCTTGTCCTTGGTTGATTAGAAAGCACCAGAGTTGGCTTCAATCTCACCACGGACCTATAGTAGCTCCAGCTGCGATGATTATCAGGATTTTGATGCGTGTCCCGGTGTGCACTGTCCTCTGGGGAGATCACAGCTTGGGATTATTGGCCATCTTTGTCTTTAGATTCTCAGCCAGTTTGTCCAGGAATTCAAAGGTGTTTAAGTAGTCGGCGCGGGTCACACTGGGAATGCAAGAGAGCGCACAAAATAAGCCACTTAATGTTATTACAGCAAATTAGATATTATATAATCGCGTCTTATCTGCATTCGTGTCATTTAAATCTTTAATAAAAGTAGCTGCAACACAACTTAATCATGTTTAAGAGGAACTTAATCATACAGAGCGAAAAGGTGACAGTTTGGTGCCATGGCTCGTCAAATTAAGAAAGCAGCGACTTTTGATACGTCGTCAAAGCCACTTCACTCCATCGGCACACTCCATGTTAATAAACTAATGAAGATTTATTGTTCACATAAAGGGCATTGCAGTTGTCCTGTTAAAGAATTAACAATGGTGTTCCAGAGGATAGATGAAAAATAAGCAGCAGTCTGGATGTCTTATACAGGAGAAGTTTATTTACCATCAGTGCGGGACCCGTAGACATGAACTCGAGACATTGCGCTAGTCCTACCAGGGGTGGACTGGGACTAAAAACAGCCCTGGACTCTGACCAGCCAGGCCCAAGTTTGCATAAATACGTACTTCTAAAAACACATATTTTAACCTCTTACCCCCCCACCTTAACAAAGTGCATTTTCTCCAGTTCGGCACCCAAATCCAAAAGCCTCTAGACTGGAGAGCCTCATTTGAAAGCTAAGACTTCTCGTTTTTGTCACTTTTTTGTGGTGTTTTTGTTTTTCAATGCTTTGTTGTTGGGTTTTCATCACTTTTTTGTGGTGTTTTTGTTTTTCAATGCTTTGTTGTTGGGTTTTCATCACTTTTTTGTCATTTATTTGTTGCTTTTCCGGCACATTTTTGTTCCGTTTTCATCCTTGTTTCGTCGCTATTATGATGCTTTTCTTTTAAGCTCTTAGATTTGGATAAAGCTTGGTTAAATCGGGGGGTAAGGAGCAAATTGAGAGGCCAGACCAGCGGCCCGAGAGCCAGTGGCCCTTCTGTGCTCTTCCAGAATGGACATATGGCCAGTCCGCCCCTGAGTCCTACCATTCAAGGTCCTACCATTCAAGTCTGTCTATGCTTCCACAGAAAAGGGATAAACACCCTCTCAGAGCGTCATACTGATACGCAAGCAAACATTCAGTAGCCCCACAGTCAAGGCTATGACAGAGATAGTACGACCCAGTATGATAAATAGCGATTTAATGTTATCCTAACAGTCCTATGGCTCTTTTCTTTTCTTTTTTCATTACATTGCTTTCACTAACATAAGTCTATAAACTGGCTCCATCTAAAAATGTGGATTTCTATGGGAACTTGAGATTCTAACATTCGATCCCAACTCTTTTTGTGGTTGCTAGACCAGGATTTCCAACCTTTTTCCCTCCTCAAAAGCAACTTGAATGCGATAATAACAGCCGGGAGCTACTTAGTATCGCCACTTGTGCGTTGAGGATGCTTGAGCCAATATGGAGGAGTACAGTACATCCTGGAGAGTCACAATAATAATTCAACACAAAGATACATGTTGGAGAACCCATGGCTGGACTAATAACTCGCAAAACAACTACACCTTAACAATGTGGTGTAATATACTGTACTTAAATGTCCCGATGTAATAAGTTATAAGAATAAAAACTTACTTGGGTAGTCCTTTAATGCAAATGGCCAAGTCCTTGGTCATGAACCCAGCTTCAATAGTTTCGACACAAACAGCTTCAAGGGATTCTGCGAAATATTTCAGCTCCTCGTTGCTATCCAGCTTGGCTCTGTGGAGCAACCCTCGTGTCCAGGCGAAGATGGAGGCTGGAAAAACATATCCACAAACACAGTGGGTTTAGGAAGTATTCAAAACCTTCATACACCCAGGTTTATACAGAGGCTGCACCTTTGTGTCATCTGTGGGAAATCAATGTCAATGGCAATGACAATATAGTTTCCACTTATCTTGCACAGCTATTTGCATTGATTATTGTAGAGTTGGTGCTTTACATTACAAAACACATTTACATGATTTTAATAGCCTACTGCTATGTAATAAAACAGTAATAATTAAACACGTAAATCCACTGTACTTGTTATATTGAAATTTGTTAAGTGAATACCAAATACACTGAATGAAGCTCATTAATAATGTTACCTATGGGATTAGTGGAGGTTTCTTTGCCCTGTTGGTGCTGTCTGTAGTGACGGGTCACTGTGCCATGAGCAGCCTCAGACTCTACTGTGCGACCGTCAGGACAGATCAGCACGCTGGTCATCATACCCAGAGAACCGTAGCCTAAAACGGAGAAAAAAACCACACATGATATTACAATATTCAAATTGTCTTTTTGTAAATACTCTCATTTTCATCCAACCTTGCGCCACTGAATCGGACTGCACATCCCCATCGTAGTTCTTACAGGCCCAAATAAAACCACCATCAGACTTCATGGCTTGGGCGACCATATCATCGATCAAGCGGTGCTCATACCAGATCCCTTTAGCCTCAAACTGGGCCCGATATTCCCTAAGACACAAAGGTACTTTCTGAGTAAAAAATGTAAGAGCAGTGTATTTTCTAAGGCCAATGCAGTCTTTACTTCTCATAGATCTCCTGGAAGATGTCTTTAAAGCGCCCGTCATACTTCTTGAGGATGGTGTTCTTGGTGCTGAGGTAGAGAGGCCAGCTTTTGGTAATTGCCATCTGGAAGGAGCTGTGTGCGAAATCCCTGATGGAGTTATCAGTGTTGTACATACCCAAGGCAACACCACCTGTACCTATAGACAGAGGAAAAACTCACAATAATTTGCAGTTTGGTGAATTTAAATGTTTTGAAAACAGTAGCTTGAAATAAATCTGATCCTCTGCTATATATGATCTCTGTAACACTTTTTTTCTTACCTTGAAAATCATGAATTAAAAACTTGGTTGGCTCTCCTCCAGTGGGCGTGTATGTCATTTCAACCTTCCCTGGCCCAGGCACCACAAAGTCCGTGGCTTTGTACTGATTAGAACAAAACAAACATTTACAAAAAAATACATTTATAAAAAAATATCGTTGCAATTTGTGCCCAAATTTTCTGTGATAAAAGTTTTGTGTGAAACATAAAGCTGAATGTAATTTTGCATATGCAAGTCATATATTATCGCAAAGACACATGGAATACTGTTTTACGTAACCAGCCATTCCTATTTCCCCATAAAAAGCTGTTGACTTTGGCACAAAGCCATAAATTCCCTGCGTTTGTCCCAGAGGCCAAAGGACATCAATGAACAGATGATAATTATTGACTAAGCTACTCCTGACGACACTGACATGTTTGATGTTTACTCTGAAATCTAGCTATAAACTGGAGGGACGATACGGAGTTTAAAAATGTTAAAACTACGTATTTTCCTCCCCCTACATGTTCCAGCCATGTCCTAATGTGTAGAATGAGCGCAGACCCATTCACTACATGCTCTAAAATCCTGCACTGTCACTCAAAGAGGTGTTGCTGTCATGCACGAGCTTAATATTGAAGGTGCAGTTACACGTATGACCTGAGGTGGCAGTAGTGAGCATAAAATGGCCAACTTGCATCTAGTCTAAATAAAATTGCTTTTCAGGACTAACAGGTCTTTGAGATCTCAAACGGTTGTCAGAAGAGATATGTTACTTCAAAAAACGGCACATACCTGATCTCCATGGGCGTGTCTACCAATGATGATGGGCTTGAGCCAGCCGGGAACCAGACGGGGGATGTTTTTACAAATAATGGCCTCCCTGAACACTGTCCCGCCCAGTATGTTCCTGATGGTACCGTTGGGTGAGCGCCACATCTGCTTCAGTTTGAACTCCTCCACTCTATTCTCGTCTGGAGTGATGGTGGCACACTTGATCCCCACGTTGTAACGACGGACTGCCTCCGCTGCTTGGACTGTCACTTGATCATCAGTGGCATCTCGATTTTCCATGCCCAAGTCAAAACTGTTGGAGAAAAAGAAAACATGTCAAACTACAGTATATATATTTTTTCTCTGTAATTATCACGCTTAATTACTGTTCATTACTGTTCATTTGCAAAAAAAAACATATGACACATTCTAATGGACACAATTTGGAAACACACAAAGTAGATGAAAAGCTCACAGCACAAGCTACAGGCAACAGGCCATCTTCTGTTATGTGAGTAAATGGTAAAGCTTTGTTGGCAGCAAAAGGAAAAACAGGGAACTATTTGTGCAACTCATGGGTAGATATTTGAAAACCATCCTGTCAAACTTGAATCATTTGCAATGTTCAAGCAAATATGTCACCGCATTAATTTAGCCTGAACTTCATTGCCTTTGTTTGAAATCTGCTGTGACCTTTCCCCCAGATTTCACTGAAAGCTACTCCAAGTGTGGCTAAACAAACCATAACTAGAAACAGTGTATTAGCAATTATGCTTCTGTTACACAACATGTTCATGCTGTATTTAGAGAGAGAAAAACACACATCATTATTTCCTATACAGATATGAACCACTATTGTAGAGTAAGTATGTTCAGATGGGTGGGGGTGCTTTGGGTTGCTCTTTGAGTGATTATTTGTTCTGATAAATAGGTTTCTTACAACATCTACAATGCAACTAACATTGCATCATCGATCAATGTTAGTTCAATAAGTACATTGAAAACTATACTTATTTTTCAATAGAAAAGTAAAGTGGTAAGTAGTAAAAACTTTGCGAAAATGTACACAATTTTATTATGACTGCTTTCTATAAAAGACTGTTGTCGAAATAACAATTTTGTCATAAATGTTTGCTATGTTACACCTCTAACTACAATTTGTCTTCCTTGTCAGATGGGGGAAAAAAGATTTGCCTTGAACATAAAGAGAAACATCTTGAAACCCCAGTCCAACAGGAAAGATCAGTAACATCAAACTGTTACCAAACAGAGAAAACAATGCATTCACATTCACCAGAGAAGACAGCCCCCGTCTGGACAGGTAGTAGTAATGACGCAGGTGTACGGTACCTGTGCATGTCCAGCTCCAGGTAAGGGCAGATGAGCTTGTCTTTGATGAGCTCCCAGATGACCCGAGTCATCTCATCTCCCTGCATCTCCACCACTGAACCAGCCTTGATCTTCTGAGACATCTTTGAAGGTCTTGCTGCACAAAATCAAACGTGAATAGGCATTTTATACATGTGTCATCATAAAATCTTAATCTTTCATATTCTTAATCTGTCTGGACTGATCACTGCAATCACAGACATTTTGTGGTTCGCGGGTAATAATCGATTTTATTTCAACAAGATGCAGAGCAATGACTCAGCATTATATTACTAGAAAGTCATCTCGTGATCCTCTTAGTAAAAATAGTCACACGGGGGTGGTCAAATATTCTTGGGTTCTGGTGAACATTGAAAGGTTGTAAGGCAACATTGACGATGACATGTGTAATACAGATACCAAATGTTGCACAAGTCCAGTGCATAGTAGAGTGGCCTGTCAGTGGCATGACGGGGAGGAGACTAGGAAGAACCAACAGGAAAAAAGCATTCTGTCAAGTTCGCTAAGGCTAGTAGCGATCTACGATGCTATTGTAACAAGCTCAGTGGCTATTAAGTATCAAATTACAGAATGGATGGCAAATGTCTCCTATGCGGTGGTGCCGGGACAATCCTGGCTGATTTGTGGATTACGCAATAATTAGGCTATAACAAATGCTGCTCTGTAAGAAGCTAACGACAAAAAGATGTGACAGCCAGATAAGTCGTATGCAGCACTATGCGGCTTACTCACCATTTAATCTAACTGCATCGGCTACAAACCTACCGTGTTTAATTTGCAGATCCAAATGTCAACGAGAGCGGAGGCAGAAGAGTCTCTATGCGTCACTGCGGGTTGAATGAACTGCGAGCTGCTCAAGCTGCGGCTAAAGGGAGCGCCAGGTACCGCCGGCTTCCTCCTCCAAAGGTTACGGATGTAATCGGAGCCAATCAGAGGAGAGGAATAAGCCCTTTGGCCAATCAGACTGCAGCTCGCGACATGGGGAGCGTCTGGTCTGAGTTTAACGTGTATCCCATTATGCTGGATAACATTGACAAAAAAGAAAAAGAGAAAAAGGAATACTTTGTGGCCGGGCTGTATATGCCTAAATGCATCCACATAGGCCACATATTGCTTAGTTTTTTTTTCATATTTTTTTTCAATGGTTTACAACAAAACGTGGCATAGAAATGTAGGATTTTCCTGGCTACTGGTGAGAGTGCAGTGTCAGCTTCTAGCAGTCTATTACTAACACATTTACAAACTATAGCAACAGGCATACGTTATAAAGCGTGGTTCTGTGTGAGGTCACGCACGGCATAAAAAAACACAAGAGGGGGATGCGAGTAGCCTTCTGCGTTTAAACTTGCAGTGGCACAATGTCAACCGGTAGAGGGCAGAAACTCACTTCTGCACGTGGACCACTCTTCCTTTTAAAGTCTGCGCGGTGCCATGTGGTCCTGAGGAGAGCAGAGAACAAAGCAGACTCACTTGTCGCGCGCTCGGTAAGTAGCCTACAGAAATGTTGTGGACGTGTTAACGAAGTTTTCGTCTTTCATAATTCACGAGATGATGTTTTGTTTTTTCACGTGTACTGGAGAATCACATGTCTCGGTTATTTCTGTGTTGGCTAATTTATTCCTACCACAAAGGCTATTATACAGTAGTCAGTTTTTATGAGCGCTTCTGTTAATAATTGAACGCAGGGGTTTAGTTCAGGGCACGGCCTCTTGTTCCCTAAAAGCATCCTTTGTTGTCCCCACTTTGAACAGGGCCACAGCATGAAGACCTGAAAGGGAGTCATGTGACTGCGCATCTGCTAATCAGTTGTGGTAAGATCCATGCAACCAGGGAGTGTGTGCATGCATGTGCTGGAGGAGAGAGAGCGACGAGGAGGAGCTTTAGCGCTCACTGACTCAACGCACCATCAGCACCAAAACTTGCAGCCTGCCAATCCTTCCACCACCATTTAAGAGAGCAGAGCGCACGAACACTGCAATTTGACTAAATTTCCGTTCTTCTCCCCGTCGAGTGGTGCTCAGGTGCATCCCGCGGTTGTTACTAGCTCTCTGCTGAGTTGATTATGGTCACAACCCCCGCGGTGCCAAGGTGGAGTCACCGCGCGTATCTCGGATCGGTGCGCTTCTCCAGGGGCTGGGATGCGCACCGGGCACCTCTCGGTTCCTGCCGGGTTTCGGGTCTGAGCAGGAGTCCAGCGCTGCCCCTGGGCGCCGGAACAGGAGGACCCAGTCCACCCGGAGCAGGATGCCGGTGATGCGGGGGCTCCTGGCCCCGCAGAACACCTTCTTGGATACCATCGCCACGCGCTTTGATGGCACTCGTGAGTAACATCAGTTTTCTGATGCTGTTGTTTACGTAAAGACGCAACAGTTGCGCACACAAACAGGCCAAATTAAAGTGTTGGACCTTGATATAGGCTTGATAATACAAATAACAACTGAAGCTCTCTGCCATGGGTGCAGATTTCGCATGTGAAAAAGTGACTCTTCACAGAATTTTACACTTGCTTTCACCGTCTGTCGCCTCCATCATTCTGTGTGAACAAAACATTTGTGGCAGAATGTTCAAGTGCAGCAAGTGTTCACTCACAATTATTCTAGTTATATGTTGAGGTTACATTTTTGCTATTATTTGAAGGCCTGGGTGTGTGCATCTGCAGTGAATGTTTTGTAATAGGGTAAGTACGTTTTTTTTAATACATAGCCTACACTTAAAAGGGGAGATGTTGTTGTCGATCACTGTAGAGATTGTGTCCCTTGATGTTTGTTGCCATGGGCAAGTTCATCAGCTGCAGTTATAGGCATTCCAGTGTGCATTCTTGACCTCCATGACCACAACATATTTGTTGCATCGTTCTGTTCCTCATATGTAAGATGTGCAAAATCAAGTTTACTTTAAAACTGGCGCTGGTGTACAACAAAAGCAGTCCCATGCTGGAGAGGAGGAGGAGGATGCAAAATGTTAAGGTAGTCGGACCATTGCTGTACGGTCTTGTTGATAGATTTTGTGTGGTTCAGTATGATAGTGTGTAACTCTTTGTCCAAAAACATCAAGACGTCCCTAAGTATGTTGTAATATTCTCTTATCACAAGTGCATATAAGTTATACTGCTATACAATTCCAATAAAAAAATAAATAATAATAAATAATAATCAATAAAAAAAAAAAGGGGGCAATTTGAAAACAGCACAATTTTACATTTTAAGATCACCGGTGCACTCTCCACTCTACATCAAAATCGTACTGTGTAAATGATACAATAGCTTCTCTATAATGCTGCCATCATAATCCTATAGCCAAGCCATCAGCTATTTTCTTCTTCTACCACGGAGCGGGGCTACCATTGGCACTGATAATTATACATCTCAAGCAGTGCATGTGCAGTCATTGTAATTAACTAGCATGGGTGTCAAGAATCCACCCTTCTCTTTCTGGTTGTCAGTAGAGAGGGGGGGGGGGGGGGGGGGCAAAAAGAGGCACTGAGCAGATTGAAGACTTGTTCACCGAGAGAGGAGGGATGGAGAGAAGTAAATAAAAACAAATGTAGCTTTTAGCATAAATGAGGTGACATTGATTTGGCATTAAAGCCATCCTCTGTTGAAATCATTATCCTTTGCAATATTGATTGCTTGGGGAACTATTCTGGTGTATTTAGAATGGGCTTTTTAAGTGCAAAGTCAATATGTTCATTACACTGTGGAGGGACTTAATCGTTGACTTACCTTCAAACATGAATGCTGATTGGTCGTTGCAAAATGAATAATCTCTCATTGTTTGAGTTAATTTGCAGACAGACAATATATTCACTCTCATCTGACTTGCACAACTGGGTAAAATGGCAGTGAAAATTAACTTGTATTTTGTTGTTTTTATTTTACTCCATAAACAATAAGGTTTTGTTGATGGCTTTTGGTATAAAAGTCCATTAGAGTTCACCATCTGTTCTTGTCAGCGTTTTACAAATATACAAGTTTTGTTTTTTTGTTTTTGTTATCAAGCAAACATTTGATTATATTTTATTTAGTTCAACTGAAGAGTTATCAGAATATTTAAGCCCCACGGTGTAACATTCCAGGTTATTTACATTACAAGAGCAACTGGACTGTCAAAAAAAATAAACAATAAAACCAAGCAAGCATATCCATATTACTCCCGATGGTCTCTTAGCCACTGACAATACTATTTTGCTTTGGATGATCAGAATAAAGCCTTTGAAGGACCTGAGTATTAGTATCTCCATGGAAACGAGCTGTGATGTCCCAGCAAAGTTATGAATCAGGTCCGAAGAGAGGCGAGCCCGCTCTCAGTAGAGACACATGGCTTTGTTTTTTAAACCCACAGAGAAATGAATGTGTGTGTGTTATTCTAATGAGTTAGATGTTACACAGTGTGGCTTTAATAACACTCGTAGGAACAATCTTTTTTTCCCCCCTAAACCCTAAAAAAGTCCATACTTTTAGCATTACAACTGTCAGGTAAAGTGAATAACAGAAATTTGATGATGTTCAAATAATCTAGTTCAAGAGTTACATTTGATGGATAAATAAACTGCAGCTCTATGAGGTGTTCTCAGCAGACAGTCGTGAACAAGCAACATGGGATTTATATTGGGAGCAAAGGTCGGCCAGTGTTTTTAGATTTGTTTTGCAAGCTT
Organism: Gobius niger; assembly: GCF_951799975.1. Lineage (NCBI taxonomy): Eukaryota > Metazoa > Chordata > Actinopteri > Gobiiformes > Gobiidae > Gobius > Gobius niger. The sequence continues at coordinate 22,807,646 of NC_136860.1, forward strand.
AATCACAATCAAAGGAAAATTACAATTTGAACAATTATGATCAGCAAATCTCAAAGGCTGCCATTTTAATGTAACAAACTGACTAAAGAGAATAACTGACTATCTTTTTTTGTATAAAATTGGCTACCATCATTTCTGCTAAAAACTTGATGTGAAATGCATGTACGTCCTGCTCTAATGTGAATGATCCTGGACATTTAGAATATGCATTGATCTGAAACTTACAAATAAATCTTGCATATTCAAGCTCTATACTCACATTAGTAACAGTTCATAGTAATTGTCAAGTTTCCCATCATTCTGTTTCAAAAGATTGAAAAGATAATGTTCGTTCGTATTTCAGTGTTATAATGGCAGGTCGTCTAACGTCACATAACAACACTATTAATAGTCACAGGCAGGTAATGAAGTTACAGTATCACCATTGCGTCGACATGATCAAAGCAATTTTGTGCCAGATAACATGTTCATACAACAGATTTTAAAATCATGCACATTTTTAGCCTTCCAAGTCCCCTGCTATTATTACACTGTCAGTCTCCCTCTAAGGTTTTTGATTCCTCTCTCATCATGGCAGGTTTAGACCCCATCAATAGCACTAATGGCCTTTCTCTCACTCCCCTCTTGCTTCTTGGGGCTATTCATAAAGGCCACACAAGATATAAGAGTGTACATTTAGCTGGACCTTAAATAGGAAAGCACATTGTTGCATCAGAGCACAGTTTGACATCACAGCCGCTGAATCATAAACTTGTTAAAAGGATATTATTTATAGAACCTTCTCATGACAAGCACAGACACCTTCTTAGCTAAGAAACTGTTCACACAGTCTGGTGATTTGAAGAATTGTTCATATCTAAACACACACTGTTGTCATCAAGAAGATGCAACCTCTTCATTACAGCTATTATTCGCTGTGACTGAAGTGCAGGGTATGGTGGAGCATATGGAGTATATCTTGCGCATGGTTGATCAGTGCTGTACTCTTATAGAAGACATCAGCTGTGTGGGAGTGCAAGTCAATTGGCCCATTCATTAAGTGGGATCTTGGATATGACCTAATCAGATCTCTCCTCACTTAAGTCAAATTCACCTTTGAATGATGTCACTGATGTTTCATGATGTTCAACAGCAGGAAAAATATTTAATAAATGTAGTCTCTGGACGTCAGAAAAGGTTTTGTGCTAGTCCTAAGACTAATTAAACAGAAAGTGTTCATGCATGTAGGAGACATGTGATTTGTTGTGATGGCCTTTGGCAAATATCTGTGTTCAATCGAATATATTGAAAACTGTATGGTTTGCCCCATCTTACTGTAAATCTCAAATACATTTTGTTTACAAATTGGTTCGAACTGCAAATTCAACCATTCGTTGAATAAACAATTTCAGAGGCACATATACAGTACTAACCAATAACAAATACACAAACAAGCAGTCTTGAGCAAACTATATGTGTCCATATTGTAATTTTTTATATATACTGTATCTTAACCACGAACCACTGTACTTTCCAAAACTGATGGAAATGTCAAGTAGAGTATATCAAAGTCACCTACACTGTACAGTCTTTTAAGCCCTTTGGTAAAATACTACACTGACTGAAAATGTACCTATTGTTTCACTTCTTTAAAACCAAACTGCATACAAACTTCATAATTCTCACAGCGTCCGTCTCACACACAACACACTCTTTGTCTGTCATTCTAGTTAACTTCACTTTTAAAACCCTCTCTCTTCAACAGCTTTTATAAGTGTCAAATTATCTCCCATCTCTTGCTGCTCTATCACAGTTGTCGGGCGGCCTCCCACCCTCCTCCCGGTGCATCTACCTACATTTTTGACAGAAAAATCCCATTTGTGGCTTCGAGCTGCGAGAGGAAGACAGTATTGTACGGTGTATGTGTAGTAGTAGAGATTATGACTGCGCCATTGTTATGTCTCATTGTGTGCCTCCCCAGTGGCATAACGCCTACCCTGGAGGCATCAGGCAGGTGTAATGATAGATGGTTAGGCCCTTTGTGCTGCAAGCAATCCACACCTCTTAGTGTTAGCCACAGACTGCATAACTTATAAAGCAGATGTGAGGGGATGGGGGATCTGGAGGGGAAAAAAATATATGATTTTTTAATCGTTAAATGCCCTTCCTCTAAGTGAATGGATATGGATTTGTATATGAATGACCGCTCAATGTCGAGTTCCATTTCTTGACTGCCGGTCTCAACACCGTTATACACGGATGAGCAAATCAATTTGTTGTGACAGTGTTGCCACAGATTGCTTGAAAAAGTTCCTAATTTTCAGTAACTTAGTTACTTTACTAATAACTTGCTTTTAAAAGTAACTAAGTTAGATAATTTACTTTATTAGTTACTTTAATCAGCTGCCGACATCACCTCCCCTGACTCAAAATGCAAATGACAACCGGTTTTGCCTATACTTGCGTTAGTGGATTTTAACAATGGTGCCATAGATTCAGAATAGAGAAATATTTCCATCTCTCTCCTCCTCTATTGTTGTCTACGTTTACAGTATGTCGTTGTCGCATATGTTACGTCATTCCACGAGACACAAGAAAAAAGAAGTATATATTTTTATTTTTCCTAAGGAAAATCACTGAATAGTAAGTCACATTGACTTGGAAAAGTTACTTTAATCTGATTACTGGTCTAGAAAAAGTAATGCGTTAGATTACTTGTTGATGAAAAAAGTAGTCAGATTCGAGTCACTCGTTACTGGCATCACTGGTTGTGACAAAATTCTAAAAGCGAGAAATCATTTTGAAACTTGAACCCTCTTTAGGGCACATTTTCATTGTGGCAATTCTGAGATATAACAACAGAAGCACCTTAAGAACACCTAGTTTAGTGAAATTGGACTCTCTGAGTTTTAATGTGAATCTGGCTAAACTACCACCAGAGAGGCCATGTGTCTCATCACTGAGCACCAGATCTATGTAATAACAACTGTCATCTTAAGCCCACCGGTCTGGGTAAATTACAGAACGCAGGTCAATTTTTATTCAGTAAGTGATGAATAAAACAGAAAAAAACAAAAGGAGAGGAGAAAAAGGGAATGAAATTAGCTGGAGGGAGTGGGAAGTAATGAAAGATGATACAGGTCCACACAAATCATTAACTATATAATATGCCATTGTAACCTATTCTAATAATATGCCACTCTTTTTATTCCAATAACCATTGAACAAATGAAAATTTAGACACATTTTAAATGTCTACATTTCTGGCTGTAAAACCCCAGTCACTTGCAACTGTTGAAAAAGTAATTAATTTCCTTAGAACTAGCCTTGATTTGAATGGGTAAAACATCTGAACTGCTTGAGTTTCTGTAATAGGATCTTGGCTTTCGGTGGAGAATTAATCAAGCCATCAATTAGGCAATTCGCTCGGCACCTTCTTTATCAAGTAACGCTCTCCAAATGTGCTTCTTGTTATTCACAAATCACTTGATTACTCCTAAATTTAAGAGGACCATTTTACTCTTAGCACTTAAATGCTTCTCTCCAACTTTAATTATGAATCTGATAATCTTTATTGAGAGAAGTACTCATTATACAGATGGGTTATTTACACAACCTACAGCACGTACACTGTCACTTCCCCTCAAACCGACACACCGGGTGCTCTTGGCTGCTCCGGGTTTGATTTCTGGAGGAAGTGGGAGTGCTGTAATCAATAGCGATCCAAACACTCGAGTATTGTTTACAGACTGACTGTTTAAGATGATCAATGGGAAAGTCTCAGCTGCCTGTTAGTGACCACAGCAGCAGCTCGCATCGGTCAGACTGAGAGGCTGCTTTTGTACCATTTTACACCAAAAGAGAGATTTGTTTTTATTTAATAAGAGGATATCCCCGTTTTTTAGATTATGCAGAAAGAAAATGAGAGTTTATTGAGAAGTCAGATGAGAGAAGACTGAAGTACTGTATGAGCCCCTCAACTACAAGAATAACATGCATTGATTGTAAAGTGGACAGATTTTTGTGTAGACGTTACATGTGTGATATATTTACAGTAAATATCCTTTTTACAGGGCCTCTTTATAGGGCACTCATTGAATTACTTTGAAATAAATAATTCCAATTTAAAGGTACACTGCGTAACATTTTGGACTATACTGTTGCCATCAGTACAAAACATGCTCCTAATGAGCAGCTCGACACAGGAAATGCTAGTGAGAAATCAATGAATGGATTTGGATGGGAACCTGTTTAAATCTCAAATTCTGCTGCCTTTAGTCGACATCTCCATGGAAACGAGCTGGAGACGTACCCACTCCCGGTAAAGTTATGTCATGTCTTAGGAGATCTGAGCTGCCCACAGCAAAATCACATATTTGTTTTAGGTATGTTTCAATGCTGAAAATAAGTCATAAAATAAAAGCTTGTATTTCAATTTTATATTTTGGGTAAAATTCTGTGTGGGTTTAAGAGTATTATTGAGGGACATAACACAAGTTTTTTTTTTTTCTGTTAAAAAAAAGCAAACATTTTAATGCAGAAAATCAATGTGAGTGAAGTTAACATATTTATTTCACTGCCCTTGGAAGACAAAATTGTGGTAAAAAAAAAATACAAAAGGTTTATATGAAATATACAAATAAAATTAGAACTTTACAACAACAAAAATTAGAACTTTGCAAATTTTGTGATACTATGTCTCCGAGCTGGCCTGGTGTCGCCTCGGGGTCCCCCCAGAACAGCTGGAGGAGGTGTGTGTGGATCGGGAAGTCTGGGCATCTCTGCTGAGACTGCTGCCCCCGCGACCCGGCCCCGGATAAAGCGGAAGAAAATGGATGGATGGATGGATGGATGGAAATTTTGTGATATTGATGTTTGAATGATCACAACTGTTATAGACAAGAGTTTTTGTATTGTGTTTGGGCTTTACGTGCAGTGGGAGGGCTCAGTCACCTCTAATATTATTTGACTAAAAATGTTTTAAAAATAACCTTTGGCAACATGAAAACATAGTCCTAAAGTTTATTGGTTCTTTTGTCAAGAAAATACTGTAAGTATGAATAAAAGGTGCAACTGGCGTATGATCAAATATGGTGCCTGCCTTTTTCATGCTGCAATTTCACATATTTCACTACGTCCTCCAAAACCAACACATAATATATCATCACTTAGCACAATTATTCACCAATAAAATGTGTGAGTTTAATCAACTTACCATGGTTAGTTTTCAAGTTCTGTAAAGAAATGTGCCATGAATTTACTTGGGTGACTTGGGTCTTTTGAGAGAAGTTGAGAGCACAAGAGGTCTCTGCTGATTGGTCAAATCCACAGTAGTGGGATCTGTGATGTAGGATGATCTCTTCTGATTGGCTTAGTGAGGACTACATGCTTCTTTACCTTATGCTGATGTGCAACAGAGAGGCCATATGTAAAGTGTGCAGAACTTAACAAAAGTAGTCACCTGCCCTATAAAGGGTTAAAGCCCATGGCACCTGTCTCCTGTAGTAGTAGTAGTAGTTTTTATTCGGTCTGTTCATTCCTTTAAACATAAATACATTTCCAATTCTTTGTGGACAACACGACCGAAAGGGTTTAGGCTGAAGTGAAAACTTATAACGCCTAACCCAGTTTACAGACTTCCACGAGAGAAAACAAAAACAAAACACAAACATTAATGATGAACAATATCAAGTGTTAAACAGAAGAGAAAAAAGCATGTATCTAAAGTTAGTAACATAAATTTCAATATTCCAACAAATATGTATACGTATCTATACGTATATATATATGTATCAGTTTGTTAGCAACGTTTGGTTATACTGTCCATTGTAATAAGCAAACCAACTAATAAATAAAATGCATTCAGAACATGTTTGTAGAAATATAAATTGCTGAGTTTGAAACATATTAAGGGAGACAGAATAAGTTCAGCTTTCATTGTTTGTCTTGTGAATTACATGCAGTTTCTTCATACAATATTTAGTCTTGTTTAGTCTTGTCTGTATAACATATCAACAAATTGTCGTTATCACAATATTAGGTGAGGTAATATCCATATCAAGAAGCCACAATTAGATCTTTCATTTGACTGAGATTTAAATTTTTCCATATTTTGATACAATCCAATGAAAAAAACAAATTTATAGATATGGTACATTTTCTTCCTCACATCTCACAGCCCTACAGGCCTAATAGGCAACAGATTGGTGAAGATGCGCTGAGAGATGTTTCAAAAATAGACGGGAAACCAGGTGGGCAGTAGGATGTGCGTAAGAAAAAGCCTAGACGCTGGCTCAGGGCTGTAATGGGGTAAATGAAAGTGATTGCACTAGAGCGACATGGCGTACACTAGGCTGCCTCGAGATAATGTGTCCAAATGGGAAGCAAATGAATGTGATGTGCTTTATCAGAGACAGGACTTGCCACAGAGTAACAGCGTCGCACACAGGACAAATCCCTGTTGAAATTGCCTCAGTTTCCAGGTAGAATGCAGTTCCTATATACAGGCTGATGCCAAAACAATCTAGTTCAGAAACCACTCAGGGCCAGAGAGGTACAACCTCACAAATGAAAGAGAAGCACTGTAGAAAGTACCAGATGCTATCTCCAATTGTGGTGGAAGGGCAGACATGGCTAGTGCTGTGTCAGAGCTGCAATACTTAATGACAATAAATACAAATCGCATTTTGAATGGACAAAATCAGCAGTTTACAGCATTTGCTCTTATTTCAGTGCAGTTTATCAATTTAAAGGAACATACATGTTTACATACTGAGATATGTTCTTACCTGAGCTTAGATGAGTTGATTAGTTGATGCTCAGTCGCAAAAAGACCAAAGATGTTTTTAGCATTTACCCTCTCCTCCTCTCCTCTATGGGGCCAAACGAGGGGGGGGAGTTAGAAGCAACGTGAGTAGTTCAACAATCCAAGTATACTCACACAACATTTGGATTTTCTAAGCGGATAAACGGGGTACTATATTGTAAGGTATAATAACACCTTAATAGCACTTCGATGTCCGCGCAGTTAAGTGAAGACTGCGCGGACGTCAAAGTGCTCCTATGGTGTTATTACGCCTTACAATATAGTACCCCTGTTCATCCACTTATCGACAAGCTTAATTTTGTGTATACTATACTTGGATCATGTAACTACTCAAGTAACTCAAGTGGTCATACCGCCTTTGCTCTGCCCAATCCCGTCCGACCTTGGAAGCTAAGCAGGGAAGGGCCTGGTCGGTACTTGGATGGGAGACCGTTTGGGAACACCAGGAAGCCTAGCGAATGTAGTGAGTGAGTGAGTGAGTGGTTGGTGGTGGTCGGAGGGGCCGATGGCGCAGACTGGTTGCCTCGCTTCCGTCAGTCTACCCCAGGGCAGCTGTGGCTACAATAGTAGCTTACCACCACCGAGTATGGAGTGAACGAATAGTGCAATGTAAAGCGTCTTTGAGTGTCCAGAAAAGCGCTATATAAAACCGATGCATTATTATTATTATTATTATTAACCGCGTTTAAACAGAGAAAACGTAGAAGAGCTTGGTCGCTTCTAACTTCACCCCATTTGGGTCCATAGGAATATGCTGAGAGGCTAAACGCTAACATCTTTGGTCTTTGGTCTTTGCCTGACTGAGTGCACATGTAAAGACCAGTCAGTTACGCATGAACTCGTCTACGCTCAGGTAAGAACATATCTCAGTATGGAAAAACGGTGGCCTGTTCCTTTAAGAAATCAAGTTTTCCTCATATCCAAATTGGGTTTGAACTTCTAGCACCGTGACTGAATCTGTTTAAAAAAGCAACATTCCTCCCCTTTTTGTGCCTTTGCGACATAAAGCAAAAATAATAAAAAATAAAAGACTATTATTTTTCTCTGAAATGGTTTGCTGTAGGTCTTAGCATTTTCCAGCGCAAAATTGTGTAAAACCACCTCACAGCCCTATCATATGCAAAGCAATTGAATATTACAATCCGCTTTTGTATTTTATTGCCACAAACATAAACAGCTCTGCCTGTTAGTAAAATTGAAACTACTCCATAAGTCTCTGCCACATCAATATAAACATAGACATGTTGGTGATGTAGAGTGCAGAGCTCACATCAGCAGATGGAGTGGTGTCCCTCAAGGCTCGCTCCTGTCTGGGATTAAGAAGAGAACATCCGAAGATGCTGACATCGTCCACATATGGATACACAAACCTCCCTAGGCTACACAAAATCATTCTGCTGATATATATCCATAAAGAGGGACAAGGAGAGGACTCATGTTGTTTGGTAACATCTGGGCTCTCCGCATGTGCACAGAATTTATTGGTGCAGTTTTACATGCCAAACACTCTCTAAGACAATTTTAAAATAGATACAGATGTGAGAAATGCATCTACCAGGCAACAAGCAGTAGCACAACATAGCAAAACTGTATCTCTTCAGTAATCTTTTAGCAAGTGTCTTTCAAGTTGAAGGCAGAAAGTGAATGGGCAAAGACTTAGTTGACAGTGATGGCTGAATGAATGGAGCATCTCTAAATCTGCAGCTCTTGAAGGCTCTTCTCCGTTTGCAGGGTCAATGTTGGCTTGTGTGTAACATTTTTTTATTACAACAATGCCTCGTTAAGTTTCTTGAAGAATTTAATTACATGGGGATTATAACTAAAAGGAAACTCTGAGACTGAATGGTGGCATATGGCCTCAGAGAAGTGAAAGGTGGAGAGTGGCAGCTGGAGAGAGTGCAGTCAGTTTCTCAGTCAGTCTGACAGACACTGTGTCTGAGGCTGATCACTCTGACAGGACGTGACAGGGGCTGTGTAGGGACTGTCCTGCCGTCTGACCACCACTCTGTCCCCCTTCTGTCCCAACCCCGTTCCATCTCGAACCCTGCTTTGTCTCGTCTTTGTCTTGTCTTAAGAGCCATTAAAAAAAATATATATATATATACAGTGTATATGCATATAAAAAGGTCTGGTTAATTTTTCTATTGATTTGTTAAAGGGGCTAGATGCAAGTTAGCCATTTTATACTCACTACTGCCATCTCAGGTCATAGGTGTAACTGCACCTTCTATAATAAGCATGTGCATGACGGCACTTCGGACCCAAATTAACACCTTTTAGAGTGCATGATTTTAGAGGCAGTTGTGGTGAACAGGTCTGGGCTCAGTCTACGCATTAGGACATGGCTGGAACATGTAGGGGGAGGAAAATACAATATTTTAACATTTTTAAACTCTGTATAGTCCCTTTAAGAGCTGCTCTCAATCATATTACCAGCGAGCTAATCACGGTGAGACAAGCTGTTTTAAAAACAAAATACTTACTATACTTTTGTTGCCAAACATTTTTCTGAGCAAAGTAAATCTGTTGCTGACGCAACTGAGCGCTCAATTTTGGAAAAATAAGTATATGTGATTTTTTGACACATGTTTCAAGATTTAAAAAATCAAGAGTAATTTCGGCATTCAGATTTGAAAGAGATTTGAGAGAAGACAATATAGCGAAACATATACTAAGGATTCTGATATTGTTTTCTAAACTACAGTGATAACAGATATCAATTTTTAAAAAAATTCAGTTATTCAGTGATTTACTCATTTCATCCACTCAATTTGCAAGTTTAATTATATTGCAATTAATTGCATCACCTTATCCAAGGCTCCACAGCGCTCGAGTGCACGTCCGTGTTTTTATGTGTCAATAAGCTCATACACGTTTCATTTAACCTCACATTTAGTTGTTTGTTCTGCGATTGATGACTGTTCTGATGCTTGCTTTTGCTTAATTGTTGCAAATATTGACTTTGTTGAAGGGGACTGACTCGTGTGTCTTTTGTCTCATCAAAGGCCGGCGGTGACTAAGCTGTGTGCTCCAATAAAGAGTAATAGAATCGTTGTTTTGCGCACCGGGACTCGGGGAGTGGCAGCTGGTAACATAGAGTTTGTTCCAAAAAGGCACTGTGCACCTGTTACTGGACAAGGCACATTAATCGCTTTACAAGCCAATTGGATTTTCCACTTTTAAACCACGTCTACGCAGAAAGAAGAGTGAGAAAGAACATTACATTTTGGCCGAAAAGCTTTCAGGCGCTTCCTCCCGTGGGCTTCATGTATTAAACCACGTTGTTTTGGATACTACTTTTTCTCTTTGCTCTTTTGCGATGGAAAATATACGTATGTGTTTCTTAGAGCGTTCATCTACAGATCCAAAGGTTGGTTTTTCAGTCCCAGCTCCGACCAATACTGTTGGTGTGCAGTGTAATGTAATTGTAGTTACAAAAATATATTACTTTTTCAGTAGCTATGGAATATAATATATTACTTACACAAAATACAGGAATATATTAGTTATTGCAATTCAAGTAACTCAAGCTACAAGTGCATTTAAATGTATGAATAAAAAAATGCCAAAGTCCCCCCAAATAAAATGTAGCACCAAATCAAGTTGGAGGTTGGTATATAAGATCTGCAGTTGTTTGAAGGAAATGTCGTCAAAACAAAACTCAAGAGAATGGAGATGGTGAAGGAAAAGTAAAGCTTTGACTGCACATTTGCTTGGTGACATTATTATCATTTTCAGTTTATATTTCACCAAAAGTAACTCTCTCTCTTTCCATTGTGAGTAAATCTTAAAATGTTAAAATTAAGTATTTTCCTCCTCCTACATGTTCCAGCCATGTCCTAGTGTGTTGAATGAGCCCCGACCTGTTCACCACAACTGCCATCCTGCACTGTCACTTCAAAAGATGTTATTTCGGGTCCGAAGTGCCGTCATGCACAAGCTTAATATAGAACCTGCTGTGGCAGTAGTGAGTATAAAAATGACCAACTTGTATCTTGTCTTTAAGTAGCATTTTTCTGTATCATATCATGACAATTATTTTTTTCATCTGTTTTTATGGTGCATCTTTTGGAAGCATGATAATTTTCCCCATTGTTTAATTCTTATTTGCTGAGCGTTACATCAGCATTAAAGGAACAGGCCAACGTTTTTCCATACTGAGATATGTTCTAATCTGAGCATAGATGAGTTGATACGTATGTGTCTGGTGTTTGTGCGTGCCCGTGAAAGAGCGTGGTAGCTTCCAACTTCACCCCGTTTGGAGCTATAGGAATATGTTGGGAGAGGCCAAATGCTAACAACATCTTTGGTCGTTGTGCGTGACTGAGGGCACACACAAAGACCAGACAGGTACGTATCAATTCATCTAAGCTCAGGTAAGAACATATCTCAGTATGTAAAAACGGTGGCATGTTCCTTTAAACAGAATTAAATGTTTTTGGTCAAACTGTACTTTCACCCAACACTTTTTTTCCTCCTACGTCAGTGATTATTTGGCTCATAACTTTTTGCTGCTACTTTGTGCAAGTTTATTTTAATGTAGCAAATATATCCTGTGGAAATGAAAGCAAAGAGTTTCAAAATATCCATTTGAAACTTCCACTCACAGTTGCACCCCCGGGCTTAACGGCTCATATATTGCTGTACTGAGGATAAAATGTTCTTGTTGCATATGAGAGGAATAAATTGAAGACAGAAGTGTGATCAAACTCTATTTTGGGCTCTGTCTGAACAACCCATTCACAGCAGACCTTGAGTACAGTCGATTTGTCAGTCACTTGATAAAATAGCATGTCTGGCTCTTTCAGGTCACAAACAAATATGTGAATGCCGTTGGTAAAAGCGCTCCTGAGTCGTGCACCATTCGGATGTGGTCTGAGGCCGTCAGCTGCAGAAAGGCCGCGTTGACTGTAAATCTTCTCACTGTCAAACTAATTGGCCGATGGGGCAGATGCGGCAGTGTGGGCACAAGCTGTGTGTATGCAAATGTCACGCATCACTTTGGAGACTTTGAGCCGAAGTATCATGGCTTTCTCAAAATAGCCTGCCCCGGCGATGAGGATACGCACCTGCACAGCTCGCCACAATGGTTTTCTTAACGTGCATTTCATTGGCGAGGGGATGATGATGGTGATGTGTGATATTTAAAAAGGCTACAGTGATCAATTGATGCTTTATAAAATGGAAGACAGACGAGAAGAACAAAACATGCTCAATCTTTATTATGCTGATGTTGAATAGATACTCATGCTCAAAACAAGTCAATTTCTTCCACTCCACATTGTATTAAGTCAATTATTTGATTAAATGCAAATGAAGGTGATGTTTTTCCAGTACACATAAAAAACATGAATACATGCTGATTACAGGGAAATGCTGTTACACGCTACTCGTAAGCAAATTTTCCACTTCACTAGGCTCCTTGTGCTATTCACCATAAACCATTTCACGGACTATGGCCTTGGAGCTGGCCATGACTGAGTCCTACAGCTGTGTGCTTGTCCTTGGTTTTCTGAATCGTAAGAAGAGTTTCTATCATTCCATTCTCATAAACCTTCACCAAGAAGGTTTCGGGCGGTGCGGTAGCGCAGCGGTTAGTGCTCGTGCTTCACAGCTAGACGGTCCTGGGTTTGATTCCCACCGGGACGGGGCCTTTCTGTGTGGAGTTTGCATGTTCCCCCCGTGTCTGCGTAGGTTTCCTCCGGGTACTCCGGTTTCCATCCATCCATCCATTTTCTTCCGCTTTATCTGGGGCCGGGTCGCGGGGGCAGCAGTCTCAGCAGAGACTCCGGTTTCCCTTACCACTAAAACATGTACAATAGGTTCCCCTCTGGGGCCAGGACTCCCATGAAAAAGAGATTCTTAATCTCAGTGGGCCTGACCAGAGATTTAAATAAAGGTCAATACAAAAAAAGTCAGTACATTTAAATACTATTAGTTCGGGGAGCGACCCGATCGGGAAGAGGACTGCAGGACTCGACCCAAAGCCTTTTAAAGTGACCACACCTCCCTAAAACAGTGGCACAGATGGTAGAGCAGGTCGTCTCATGACTAGAAGGTTGGGAGTTCGAACCCCGCCTCCTGAAGGTGCACACTGTTCTTGTCCTTCACCCACCTTGCCTCCAGTGTCTGCATACATTTGTGAATGAATGAGAGTGTAAATGGGTGAGTGGATCCTTGCTGTAAAGCGCTGTTGTACTGTAGAAGTTACTACAGCCAGAGCACCCATTAGTCTTCATCCGCAAACTCAAGGTAACACCCTGCATGGTTCATTTGGTGGTGGGTTTTGTTTTCTGCAGATACTACTACTACTTCTTCTACTACTACTACTACTACTACGACTGCTGCTACCACGAATGCTGCCATTACCAGTATCAGAGCTTTCAATTGCTCCTAGGGGTGTTTTCTAAAAAGTAACAAATAATTTTAAAGCAATATTTCAGGATTTTTGACATAATTTCCTAGCGTGTTGTTGATTTCTGGAGAGTTTAGTGGTACTAGGCTAGTGCTAGGCTAGTGCATGCCTATGGTAACTAGTAGCCTGCATTAAAAACCTCTTCAAAATCATGGGTTAGTCCTCCAAACGTTGCCATATCTGACTTGTAGAAAGCTCCTTTGTGAATTTGACGTGTAGTAATGCCAGCCGCAGGTAAACAAACTACTGTAGATCTGGCAACCTAGGAGATCACTCCGCTGCTGCATATATTTCAAAAATTATTCAGTCAACAAAGACATTTATATCGGTAGTCTGGTATTATAAGTGAGTCAGACTGTTTTTAATGCAGGCTACTAGTTACCATTGACATGCGCTAGCCTAGCACTAGCCTAGCACTAGCCTAGCACTAGCCTAGCACTAGCCTAGCACTAGCCTAGCACCACTAAACTCTTCAAATATAAGGACTGCATGAATAAAAAAAAATTAAAAAAAAATCTCCAGAAATCAACACTGAATCCTGAAATATCCCTTCAACATCACAACAATGTGAACACAAAAATAGCCCCTATATAGTAAAAGAAAATGACAGTACTTGAAGCTCTTGAACAAAATACTGCTTACTGAATGGCTTGTGTTCTCAGAAAGCGTAAAGGTGGTTGGCCAGACTTCCAGAGACGAAGAGATGAATTAAAGCAAACCTGAATGCGCTGCTGACTGATAGGGTCCTGATAGGAACGTGAAATATTTAGCAGCGTTAAATGAATGAGGAGGCAGTAGGTAGTACTCTGTCAGCCTGTTTGTGTCTGAATACATGAATATAAACATGATCGCTGGCCTCATCTGTTAAAGAAAGCATTTATCTTTTCACGGCAGCTTGTCCACCTTTTTCTGCCTTTTGAAATACACCACTGTTTCCTGTCCGCAGTGTGTTTCATATTTCACTCTTTGTTGTGTTTAATCACAGCATGTTCAAAGATAGCCGCCTATTTAATTGTGAGAGTGGAGATCTGCTATTTTTTATTGCTATAATGCAAAATCTTGTTGTATATAGTGTGTTCAAGTTTAAAATCACTGAAACATTGTGAATTTTACTTTTGGACATTTCTAGTAAAAATATGTAACAAATCCATTCTTAAATGGTGTTTAAACCCATGAATGAGATTTAACTGGCCTTTGACCCTCATCTGAAAAGAATGTTGTCATCACATTTATAACACAATCCCGTTGTTGTTCAGATTAAAGCTTTTGGGCTCAGTTGTCTTACTTTTCTTGACTTTTTTGTATTTTTTTTTTTGTGGCTTCTCTTAGTCTATAGGCAATATTTGCTAATATCATCTTGAAAGGCATCTGTGGTAAACTGATTTCTACAGTAATGTTTACTTTTAGAATTTGATTGCAAACTCTATAACTCTATAATTTATTGTCTCTTAAACCATGGGACGATAGATTTGATTAAGTTGGATCTTTTAATTACCTCCAGTCCTTTGTGAAACCATATTAATTAAGCCATGGACTGATGGTTCTCATTCAGTGCAGTGCGTCAGTTCCTCCTGTTTCCTATAAGCCTAAATGTAATCATACTTATCAGGCTGCATGTATGTGTACAGGTCTTTTCCAAAGCTTTATGAGCGTTTGTCTGTTCATGTGCCTATTCGAAGCATGTCCTGTTGATCCACCTGTCTCTACATCTGTCTGACGGTAATTATGATATGTGCTGTCACCTACAATGGGCCAGCTTTGATCAGCAGCTGTTCTACAGCTGGGGTCAGTATGTGAGTAAGTAAAGCTAACTAAACCATAATATTTGTTTTTTCATCAGTTGTGTCATAACAAGATAAAAGGTTTTAATATTGAACTAGAACTTTTTATATGTTTATTAATGAATATTTAATAATTCCACAACGCGTATATCATTCCTAAATGCACTGGATTTACTCCCAGTGTCTTTTTTCCTTTTGATGACAATATAAATCTCTAATTTGAACTGTCACTGTTGATTCTCTATCTCTGTCAATATATCTAGAGAACTGTCAGCTCACTGCGACTCTAACCAAACAGAACAAAGTCAATGTTTGACTATAGAAGCATAAGACACATTTCAAAGTAAATCACAAGTGACGTGAGTCATTTAGAGAATCAATTCTTTACATTTTGTGCGTCTATTACCCAAAATTAAACTTATGTGTGTATGTTGAGTTAGACTAGTTATAGTATAGTAATTGTAGCAGCAGAAATGGTTGTTGTAGTTTGCCATCAACTTGATGGTTCTTGAAAGCTCTATAAGAAGTCATACCAGGTGATAAAACTTGTACGGTAGTAATGTATGTAGTACGTAAGTAGATTTACTTTCTTACAATTACAAATGAACTTGGGTTTGCCAGCTGCATATAAGGACACAAGCACATGCCACTCCTCAATTGAAAAACCTCCAGAGTTCAGTCACGGAGCGACTGCACTGTACTAATTAGGACTTGATTGGGACAGTTTTCCGAGCTGGATCATCATTTGGTAACCCTAAGTGTGGAGCTCATTCTTCTCTCTGATTGGATAATTATCTTCAGAACCAAAACACAAATGTCAACATAAACAACTTTTACATCATGTGAACATATTTTTGTTATTGTGAATAAATCAACATAACCAATATTTGATTTGAACATGTTCACCTTGTATCTCACAGCAGTACCCATACTTGCCTGTCAAGTACTTCTATCTGTCTGTACTTCTATCTTCTGCTTTTGGCTCACAGCCCATGCCTTCAGGACTTACTGTACAGTTCAGTAAGTCACAGACAACACAAACAATGCTCAGACGCTGGTGTAGTGGCAGCACAAGTGAGTGTTGTGTGTTTGATCTCAAGTGCAGTCTGTTGTTTAGTGTGAAAAGCCAGATCTCAATAAACCACACTTAGTCATAGTCTTAGTCTTAGACGCACACAGTCGCCCCAGCTGGAGTGCAAGTACAAATACTGTACGGTGCAGAGTAGCTACTGCATTGTTTTGTCCTCTCAGGCTCTCACGTTGTGCCGTTTGTAGTTTTGGAGATGATGCGGCGCGCTAACAGATACAGACAAGGCCTTTTTGATTCTGCCAAACAAACGCCTATGACCTGTCCCGTGCATGATAGTGGACAGAAACAAGGTGGATGAAGTGTCTCGCTCAATGACACAATGTGACTGTATACATTGGCTGGAGCTGGGATTGAACCACTAACCTGTGGATTGCCGCTTCGTTTCTGCCACTTTAAGCCATTGCAACTCCCAAGCTTACAGCACCTGGTATTCCCACAATGATTTGGTTTTGGAAACGAGAAAGAAAGACTTATATCATTTTGTTTTGTGAAAAACAATCTATGCAGTATAAGAGCTATGGGCTCCTAAACTTTTCAGACACAAAATGACCATGCAAACAAACTGGGACCCACTGTTTCAAAAATAATCAGTAATATTCTGGTAAAACATTTGAGGCAAGACAGGTGTGTGTGTTTTTTTTTTTTTCAACTAATAATAAATATATTAAATACAATGTCACTATTTATCAGTTTCATATTACAATGGACCCCCAGTTCAGTGCCTTATAGCTCACCTTCAACCCTTTATATTTGGTCGGTCTTTTCAAATTCAGCTCAATGGAAGAGAAACGTGGTTTTAATTTTCTTTTACCGCAACAAAAACAAGTGCTTCAATAGAAATGCATCATAAGAATAATTCTAAACATAATCCTGAGTGTGGCCACATCAGCCAACCAGCAGCGTGTAATTACCACTAACACCAGTTGATATGTCGGACATGCAGTGAGAGGGAAAAGTATGTGAACCTTTTGGAATTTCTTACATATTTGTTGTATTTTTATTGGCCATAACATGTAAACATTCACAGGAGAAATTCCAAAGGGTTCACATACTTTTTCCTCCCACTGCAAGGCGAAGGGCGTGTTCCTAACCCCTCTGCTGCTTCCGACACACATGCGTACACACATATTCATGACTAGACAAGAGCCCAGAAGTAGTTCTTGGCTTTCCCTCCCTCACTCCTCCCGTGTAAGCATTGGAAACAGCACATGCTCAGAGGGAATTTTCTAAATCAATGATCGCAGTAATGAACAAGCCTCTCGAACATCCAATGATTGGTTGGATCAATGCAGCAATATGCACTTCAGGTTGATGGCAGTCGGGCCGATACATACCGGCTGTATATATTAATTTGAATGAACTAAAAAGGGAACGCCAAATGACATACAATTTGTTGGTTTCATACGCGCGAGGTGCTCCATCAATCAAAAAACACAGGCGCAGTTGTGTATCATTAGGAACACGGCGATTGATTTGTCTGCAGTTACTAAGGAACCATTTT
Organism: Gobius niger; assembly: GCF_951799975.1. Lineage (NCBI taxonomy): Eukaryota > Metazoa > Chordata > Actinopteri > Gobiiformes > Gobiidae > Gobius > Gobius niger. Next base: position 22,825,238 of record NC_136860.1, read on the forward strand.
CCCTGATCAATTCTGATTCGTTCACATTCTGTGTTCTTCAGGGATCGTGGATGATAAGAGAATACACCAGCCATTAGGTTAGCACACAAAGTAAAACATTCCGAACTGTTTTCATAAATCTTTGTGTCTATTCACAAAGCAGACATCGATTCAAGTCATTGTTCCCAATTGTTTCTACAACATAAGGAGGTTGGCCGTAGAGACATCTCATTTCTTCCTCAAACCCCTCAGCACATGCCGATTCTCCACATGCACGTGTTTGTGTATGCACTCTTACAACTTTCAGATGGACACGTGGAGTTTACCGTGGCAAAAATATTTCCCAGTTCGGGGTTCGCTGTCACTTCAAATGTCCGATGCACAGAGAACATTTAGTGGTATCCTAAAGACACTAAACCTAAAGAATTTCACTCTGCTATGACAATCATTTCAGAAGCTTTACAGCATTACATTTGACCCACAAAGTAAAAAAAATAGCTATAAGCAGAGTAGTTTTTGGTAAAATTGCCTGGAGGTGGCGACTTTGCAGGTCGTCATAATGTAGCTGATGCAAAAACAGAAACACCAGCATACCATATAGTATATATTATTATTATTATTATATAATTACTACATCGACTTATCGTTCAATAAACAACAGATAAACAATACATTTTTGGGCTCGATATTTATTGTGTGTACATTTATTAGCATTTCCCCAAAGTTTTCTTTGTAAAGCTTTGAAATCTAACTCAAGCACATTGAGTTACATTATATTTCATGTTTATTGCAGCTTGTGTGGTATTTTAGGATAATATTATGACTATATACTTTTAGAACTGTCATTTTTATGCCTGATAGTTGACAGTATCGTTCGAGTCAATACTATCATTTATCGCGATACTTTCCTGCCTCAATATATCGAACTTCAAATTTGTTATCGTGACAGGCTTACCGGTAATTTAACCATTAGTCATTATTTTGTTACTTGGCAGTGCCACCTGCTCCGCTTTGTTCCACGCTGGTGTATGAGAGGGATGGAGCGGGCTGGTCTTTTGTGGGATAATATATAAATGAGTACCTGTTGTGGCAGCGTGACAAACTCTCGATGTTGACTCTATTTGGTGAAAATCCCAAATGAGCCGTTCAGATCCATTATCAGAGCCAATAACTGCCAAATGACACCTTGGGCCCACCGCTGGCTCTGCAGATGGGATAACAGACGAAATGCACGAGGTGTGGAGGAGAAAAATATTGGGAGAATAGGGAGTAGAATTGAATGAAAGTTTAATGAAGCGCTGAGAGCTGTTGAGATGAAGTGCATGTGCCGCTCTGAGCTGGTTTTGTGATTTCAGTGTAATTAGCTCAAAGTCGTGAACAATGGGAAGTTACATAAGCGATTAGAATCTGCCTATATGTCTTATTGTGGGAGGTCAGACTATTGTGTGCTGAACAGATTGTTTCTTTACTGCAAATGCACCACTAAAGAACGTGCTGCAACCCAACAGTTACTACATTTAATTGCAAGTGAGCTTTTCCAGTAATGTACAAAAAAAAAAGTGTTTAAATGGTCTCAGTTTATATAGCACTTTTCCACCTACAATAAGCACTCAATGCGCTCTACAGCAATCTACAGCCCATTCACTCACTAATGTACGCAAGAAGGGTGAAGGGTTACTTTGAATATAGATCATGAAACATAGGGGCTGATTTCTCAACAATTTCAATATATACAATATGATAGAATTAAGATACAATATATTAAAACAAATATTAGTTGAGATTAATATAAATCCATTAATGGTGGAGGGGCAAGACCTTGAAAAAAATATTTGCATATTCAAAAACAGTGATTTGCTGTGAATAAACGGATAAAGAAATTCCAACCTTCAAAGTTATAAACCACATTTTAATCTGACATTTGGTGAAATATACTTGATATGGCCTACAACTCTGCACTCTCCTGTGCTCACAGAGTCCTTAAACTTTTTTCCTTTGCATCCACTTTGCTCTGGGCATTTGTTGCATATAGAGCAAACAGTATATTACTTTATGCATTCATGAAGCCTGTCCTCGGGGCTAAAAAGACATTGGTTAATTTAACCCTTTGAAGAAAAAACATTTTGCTGAAGGACGTTCCTCACGTGACCCTGTGTACTTCTCTCATGGCTCACTGATCCTCTGAGGAGCTCTTTATGTGAGAGGTCAAAGCAGTCACCACAGAGCACCTCCTGCGGCTAAAGGATGAAGGCTAAAGAAACAACTGTCAAGTTAAGTCCTTGTAGGGCCATGCCAGAGGCCACTAGTGTTAATTAAAGGGATAGTGTCAATACTGAGTGCTGTTGTCAATGAGACACACAAACCTGGGATCTATACTCAGACCTGAGGCAAGAGCAGAACATTCTGTATTGCAATGTCTCTTGTCAGGTCCGCCATGCCATGCCATGCCATGGGGGTATCACTATTCCCTTTCATGCACACTTATTCACATGTTTTTTGTATGTGTTGTAATGTTGTCTTCATCGTCCCAATTTCATTTTGTGTATATTGTGCAGATGTAGCTTTCATTTCTTAGTGACTTTTTGATCATTTCTATACAATAATGCTCTTTCCAATTTGTTTTATTGAAGGACTTAAAAATGAAATATATAAATGAAGTAATTTGTGAATAAAGGAACACATTGTACCATAATCCACAGTAGCTATAAGTAAAAATAAGTAAACACATTTTTACAGTTTTTACTTCCCATGTTTGAAATGCCCATAGTTTTTTTAGTCATTCCAGAAACCTTCAACCCCTACATGAATTAGCTGAAAAACTGAGGAAATTATTCATTGTATATTTATTGGATCTCTTATAAGAATAATGACATTGTGGTTCTAATCATACATATTTGATAGTCAATTTAGTAGTATTCCATAATTCATTTTGGACCTCATTTAAATGAGAATAAAGCACCCACTCGCAATTTATCCCTTTACACTGACACTTCAATCATTTTCCATATTGTGCTCAAATTAGATGCTGCGGCATTAATTTCAATCCCTGGTCGATGCGGCGTGACATGCAAAGATAAACGCGCGGGGCTCCAAACAGCATGGCGATGGAGGGATGATGTAAGGTTAAGAGGAACGGGCTGAAGTGTTAAATATGATGCGTGCGTACTGCGTACCTTGGAGGGTTGAGCGTGCCTGTGCATTGGGCTATCTGGGGGTGGAGGGCTTTGAAGATGATCCGAGGCGAACAGTGTTGTTGAACAGAGGTGACAACCCCACCACGCGGCAGCAATGAGCCCCGCGTGAATCTGCGCAAGGCTTCACCACGGAGATCTGCACCTTTTAGGTCTCATTCAGATCAGCCTCCTCCTCGTGCAATGTGTTTCAGTGTGTCTAACAAACGCAGCAGGGCAATAGAGAAGCCTCTCGACTCGCTTTAGCTTGCAATCAGGGTTTCTTTTATGTGTTTAACTTCCTCAAGACAAGGCATCTGCAGGTGCATTTAATTTGGCTTTGTGGTTGTGCTGTGGTGGTGTGAGCAACAGGTCAATTGTCTAACCACAAACATTGGGCCTGTGATGTTTAACAATTAGGGAGCTGACTACAGTGCTTTTTAATCATAGTGCTCATACTGGATATATGTTTTTATGTACCTCCCCTACAACAATAACGCTCTTACCTTGCGTGGAGATAGTATACTGATCGGTGCTCCGGATGGCCCGGTGGCCCAGTGGTTGGATGAGAATGTTTGCATGGGAGTGTGCACAAGACAACGGATGGAAATTAGCCCATGGTTACAATCCAGTGCGGTGTGTTTACATGTGCGAGTCTCGTGTTCATTAGCATGGATTCTCCTGACAAAACAAACAAACGAACAAAATACACCCGCTGTAAATCGGTTTCACCAGATGCACATCTTACCATAAAGTTTTTCTCATCTCTTCAGGTTCAGGAGTTTTGTGCCAGTTGACAAGAAGATTATTGCTTTGTTATGGGCATATCAAAGGGATGTTTCAGGATTTTTGATATAGGGCCTCATTTCGTAGTTATCTCGTGTTGCTGATTTCTGGAGATTTTTGTTTTATTTTATTCATGCAGTCCTTATATTTGAAGAGTTTAGTGGTGCTAGGCTAGTTCTAGGCTAGCGGATGTCTATAGTACTTTGTAGCCTGAATTATAAACAGTCTGACCCAAGCACAGTGCATCTGAGCCAAATCACTTATCACCAGACTACCAATATAAATGTCTGTGTTGACTGATTTTTTTTAATTTTTTTTTTAAATATAACCATTTTGCATTTGAAATAACTTATTTGAGTAGCATCAGCTTCCTGGTTGTAAGCTACGCAGTGGCGGAACGATCTGCTAGTTTACCGGATCTACAGCAGTTTGTTAACCTGCGGCCGGCATTACTACACGTGGAATTCACAAAGGAGCTTTCTACAAATCAGATATGGCAACGTTTGGAGGACTACCCGATGATTTTGAAGAGGTTTTTAATGTAGGCTACTAGTTACCATAGACATGCGCTAGCCTGGCACTAGCCTAGCACCACTAAACTCTTCAAATACAAGGACTGCATGAATAAAATAATCAAAAAATCTCCAGAAATTAACAACTCTGGATATAACTAGGAAATGAGGCCCTATGTCAAAAATTCTGAAATGTCCCTTTAATGAGTCTTCCCATGAAACGCTCAACATCTTTACAATGCAGTTATTCAAATGTACAATCCTTTAATATAAAATACTTTAAAATATTCAACAGGCTGGCATATTTATTAAGTTTGACAAGTTCAAGCACTAAATCTTCCATACCCTCTTTATTAATGTTCGATAAGTCAGAAGACCCATTTACAGTATCTGGACAGATAAATTGTCCAAAATTACTATATGTCAGTTGCAATATGGTCCCATAGCTGTAGCCCATTAATCTTAACATTCATAGTGATGATCCTTCTAACATAGTCATGGGTTACTCAAGCAAAACTACAAATGAGTATTACCAGTTAAATCATATGGCAACAAAATAAAAAACACAACATGCAACTAACGATCAGCCAGTGGTATTGGCAGTACCTCGGTCAACATGTAAATTAATAAGGAAACACGAGTATTCCCCAAAGGCCCTCGGCAAATCTAATGAGCTAATGAAGTGAAAAGGTGTTGGCAAGGACGAATGCTAATGTTAAAAGTGTCTGCCAATAAGGCCGCAGACACTCTCAGACCTATACTGCTCCAATTAGTTTTCACAGAGAATAAATTTATGACTATTAACTGTTTGCCAGATAATGCACGACTGCACGAGGAATAATGGAGTATCTGGTCGCTCTATACCTTTTTTTCTCTCCCGCTTGGACACTCAAGGAACCCATTTACATTTACTAGTATTCATCAAATCCATCCGTCTGTTATTATGTAAACAAAGGAAGCTGGGATATAGAAGTGTCTCTACCAAGGACTGAGTAGTAATTGCATTAAAAGGACAACCGCTCCATGTTCATCAAAAGCGATAATAATTGTTGCAGTATGTAAATTCTAAGAAAAAGTCTTACAACATAAAGGGGCATGGGGCAAAGTTACAATTTCGGGAGTTCATGCCTACCGCCTTTCCTGAGAAGCGCACAGAGGCTGTAACCAAATATCTGTCTGACTAATTTGCATCAGCTTTTCAAGTTTGTAAATTGGACGATATTTGTTTATTTCCGCTTTTGCGTAACTTTAGTGTGCCATCTTTACTTTTTGTCATTGTCAGAGTGGAAAGTCTAGACTCAGTCACAAACAAAACGTCCCGTGGAGCTAAAGGGGCTTGATGACGGTAGTTTTGTAGCAACCGCGAGAGCCGCATTGATCAGCCTCATGCGGGCTGAAAGTTTTCGGCATCTGGACACTGCGCTGTTTTTCTCATTCTCTTTATGGTGTAATCTTTATTTTTTTTTCCGACAAATGATATTGAGCAGTATAGCAACCCCCGAGCAATCAAACAGAATGGACAATGCTGTGTTTCATATTTGATAAGATAGTTGCTCAAGGTCATTTTGTTTTGGTAAAACTTTGTCCCAGAAAGTTTGTTACATTTTGAGGCTTTGATAAACTACAACGTTCTTGCCATAGTATTTCCACAAGGAGCAACCAAGTCTGATCAGTCGTATGTATCATTTTTCCCCCCTAGTCTCCCAATTTAGTTTTTACTTCCGTTGGGCCAAACAAAAGGATAAGGCAAATAAATAGACCTTCACAATTCAGAGGGCAACAGTAACTGCTAATTCCCAAGGTAATATAAACAAGCAGGATATTAAAGGTGCACTATGCAACAAAGTTGATATTTGTGTATATTTGGCTTTGTAGTGACCCAGCGACTGTTTGAGTGGTATAGTGTGGTCCAATGCTACACAAAAGCATCATTGCTCAGAACAGAGCAGCTAGAGTTGTGCTCCTTTGTCCTTTTAAAACAAATGCCCGTGAGATGCACAAGAGACTGTCTTGGTTAACGGTTGAGGCCAAACTACAGGCAAGTCTCCTCCTTATTCAGTGGGTTTTCACAGATATGTGACTCGCCAAGTGACGACAAACTCTTTGGTTGTTCCCAGACCCAAAAGTAACTCAATGAAAAGAACTGTTCTGTACAGAGGAGCAAACGCCTGGAACTCGACTTACTAAAAGTAAACCACACTTCAAGCTGAAAGTAAAAATTCAATTAGCTCAGTACATGTGAGCAATAGTCACCATGTCCCATATGTGTCCTATGGTTGTATGATTATATGAAATGTGTAACATTCATGTATTCCATTTTAACTGTTTTGTAATTTTATATTGTGTCAGGACCCCAAGAAGACTAGCGACCACTTGTGGGAGCTAATGGGGATCCCATTAAAGAATAAGGAATAAAGAATAAAGAGTGGTCAGAATGGCGCCTTCATTTTTCATCACTGTGGTTTCTACAACTCTCCAGGATCAATTGTTTTGTAGGTTTTCTGCTGAGTGGGTCTGTCTGCAGAGAAAACCTTTCAAACAATTGATCCTGGTGCATAGAGACCACCGTGATGGAAAGTAAAGGTATAAAGACCACTCATTCAGCTGCTGGGTCACTACAAGGTTAAATACACACAAATGTATGTATTTATTTTTTACACAAAGCATTGTGCACCTTTAACAAGACATACTCATACATCACCTCAGCTCTGATTTTCTCCTATAGGGAGGGAGGGTTTAGACCTGCCAAAAGCACCCCCATTTGTACAGTGTATGGTGCGTCTGAGGATCTTTCCGGTACATTAGATTAGCAGATGAGATCAAGTTTTTCTTACAACAGAAGACTCGTGGACAACTGAGAGCTTGCACAAACAACAATAGCTGAGATAAAAGCAGGTATTAAAAGTAAAGGCTTCCAGCTGTCATCAAATGAGGTAAGAGTGAGAAGAAGCTTCTGCAATGGGATGTGAAACCTCCACAACTAAGCAACCAGGTCCAGTACATGTGAAAACCTCTACTGATGAAAATTACCTGGACAACTGAGCGCTATCTCAAACAATAGAGCCAGAGCACCTGGGGCACTGTACTACTCGCTTCACTTGGTTACAATATTTTTCATTGCTACAATTATGACGCATTCCCACATACAATACTTCCAGGCCGTTAGACACGCGTGTACACACTTGTTCTTCCTCCTGATCTGCAGTTGGTGGGTCGTTCTAGTGCGAAGACATATGGCGCTCCTCAGGCTGACTTCACCTGATTCTTCAACTCCTTACGCGTTGCCAGCGTTCCCGCGCGTTTTCTCTGTTCGGCTACAGATTGTTGTGGGTGGATGGTGTTGCATGGTGCGAGAGCAAAGCATTATCAATGTTGCGCCTTTGTCTCTCTTCGCGTGTGTGCTGCATCATTGTATTTTTCCATTGATGTACTATAAAGCCTTCCGTAGAGACAGAATGCATACATTTTACACCTTATAGCCGACGGGGATTGTCACTGTGTGGTTTGATGGCAGAGGTGCACAGGTAAAAATAAACAGCTGGGCCAGGTGTGAGATAGCAGTGGCACGTCTGCCTTGACATGCCCTGTTTGATGCTTTGGCATGAGATAAGGTGCTATACAGTTCTGTATGTACTTTGAATATCAATGACTACTTGTGAATTACTGATAAGATAGCGCCATCTAAACAACTCGAGCTATGGATGAAGTTCGGGATACATTTTATAGATATTCAATCTATCTCACAAATGTCAAGGATTTGTACCTGGGGCAGGTATGTACTATATCATCATGCAACTACATCACGTGCTCTGAGACTAGAATAAATGATTTACATGTACATATGCATACATATGTGTAGAACCACAAAGGCATCACATCAAGGGCGCAGGTTTGGTGTCACTATTGCTTTAAGTTTAGAAGTCAATGTTTTATTTAGTTACTCAAACACTCTATCTAAACTAAAAAATGCCACAAAGTGTCTGTCATTGGGTAATGTCCTGTTTTGTTGCTGTCTTACATTAGTAACAATATATTGTGAATAGATGCATAGTGCATTTATTATTTTATTTCCCAAGTGATTGAAATGAATTGCCAAAAAACAACAACGCGACCTCAGTTGCTTAAAGAGACTAGATGCAAATTGGTCATTTTAATGTTGATGAATTGTTTTCATTGTATTGAGAGATAATGCACTGATCAGTGTTTGCAGCAACAGTGAGGAAATACTGTATGTTTTTATTGCCTTCTATATTACTGTCTAAGTTGAATAACCCATTTTCACCCTGTTATGATTTGGCTTGTCATAATAGGTTAAACGTGGGCTCTGAAGCTGCACCAATAGAGGACCAGACGTGCATTTACAAGACACACAGCAAGAAATTTAAGATCCAAAATGAATCTTTAACATCTGAGAACTGCCTGAAGCATCTGTGTGATTCGCTGCCAGCTGCGAAAGCCCCTTAGCATATTTATATAAGGTTTTAGTAAAGCTCTCTTAAATATTTATTTTTATGCCTCCCATTGTGGATTTGTCGCCGCTGGCTGCATTAGATTTTCTATTCCAGACAAATTTCCGTTTTAATATTAAATCCATTTTTGTTACCCTTAATTGTTTTGTGGCGCCTTGGGGACAGTGGCCTGAGAAAGTGGTCTACCATGAAAACAGCTTAACTACAGCAGTAGAGACATCAGTCAGAGATCTTTAAAGCTGTTCCTTCACTCTGTACGTCCTCACTTCTCAGTCAAGTCTTCCCAGTCCCTCAGCACGCAAAAGACTGTTGAAAGTGTTCAGTGTCTGTGCATAAAATAAGTGTCACTGACTGTCAACATTTTCAGAGCTTAGAAACACTTGGTGACACTTATGTTTATGGTAATTAGTGTTGGTCAAATTAAACATAATGATTGTATTCTGTGGAAATGCCTTAATAGACAATTATGTGTATGGTTTCATGAGAATTTCAATGTTTTTCTTGAAGAATTCTGTATCACGAGGTATCGGAAACAATCCGAATATTAGTAAAAGACCACAATCTACTTTTAAGATAAGACAACATAGGACGTTATTGATCTCACAATGGAGAAATTAATTTGTTACATCAGCTCTCAACAACACTCATGTAGCCAATGAAAGGATTAAGTGACTTGTATTACATGGTTTATTCCACTTTTTCCTTTCGCTTTAAACAATATAGATTTACCACCTCTCCTGAGTTCCTCCTGAGAGGAAGACACTCTAAAATCACCTCTGAGCAATCATTATTAGTGCTTTTTCCGGACGTTCAAAGTTGCTTTACAGTTTTATGCATTACTCACTCTCGATGATAGGTTGTGGTAAGCCTCTGCTGTAGACAGAAGGAAGAGTAGCTGCCACTCTGCCGTCTCTTCAACCACATTCATTATTATTCCAGGCATGCAGGTGATGTCACAGCTTGGCCACAGCATGACAACAGAAACCAAGTGAGTGTCCACGCTAACTACTCTAAAAGGAGGCTAATTACGTTCGCAATTGCCACAGACTTTGGGAGCAATCACATGGAACTGAGTAACTTGGCAATTCACATGGCCTTCTTTACGATTACTCATAAATAGAAGGAGCTCCAGTTTAAGAACTCATTGTTAGTTTTGTGTATTGTTTTTCTTTTTATACATTAGGGGTTGTGTTGAGAAAAAAAAAAGTCATCCAAATTCAAACAGTGACCTTTGGATCTGTATGCATAAATGCCCTGACCACATGTTGCAGTTACATATATGCCCTTTCAAAACGCTGACCTGCTGCCTCTACGTCATACATGACTTGACATACACTGTGTGTTTGTGCAGTATCATCTCAAAAGGCTAACAGTTTCTGACATTAGCCTTTTAGCCCGTTTGCTTCAACCGTCCAGGGTCCAACTCCATCCCTGCCTGCGAAAGTGAAATATCATAAATATATCAACCAATCAGCTTAAAGCAGAACTAAGTAACTCATGCCCCTAGAGGCCATAAGCACCACTGCAGGTGTCGTAGGACGTCGCGTTCTTTTTTTTACTCATTAATTGTCCATGAGAGTAAATACTATGCTGACAGAAAAGACAAAGGAAGAGAGGGATATTGTGCATTGTGCCACAAACACAATGGAGATACATTTTTTCGCTCAAACTTGGCTGTAAATACTTCTAAAAGTTAGCTAAAAAAAAAGTTAGCTTTGCCAGAGACACCAGGGGGAGATGAAAGACCCCCCAATCATCCCATCAACACTTGTTTTACCCCCAGAGGGACTACGAAAAAATGTATTATGGTAAACAAGTTACATAGTTCTTCTTTAAACCTGACCCTGCCCTAGCCACTAATCTTAAGGATAGGGGGTGGGATTGGATGATGAATGACCATTGTTTACCAACTTACATAGAAAAAAATGCACAATGCTCTTGGGCCCTTCAGTCTTCAGCAGCATTAAGGGCCAAACCAGGAAAAATGGTTGTGTTAGAAGGAATGACTATTGATCTGCCATTGTGCACTGCAATGGGACTCCCGGCGATGCACTAATGGCCCATACCAGCTAGCATAACCTGCCGTACGTTGTAGCCTGTACGCATGGAAGTGTCTGGTGAGGCTCTTATTGATTTGAATGCTTCTGTGGTTGCAGCCAGAGCGGCGAGGTGATGAAAAGCCAGCGAAAAAGTGCTGCTGCAAAACACTTGGTTATCTCACCTACTCTGTGCCTCTCTGCTGTCTAACCTGTCGGAGCCATGAGGTGTGAAACCTGAGCAAATAATAAGTCTCTATAGGGTAACTGTTTGTGAATCATTTTAAATTTATCTGCAAGATTGACTGGTTGAAAAAATAAATTGGATTAAACAGTGTTGCCTAAGCTGTCCACTCCAACATACTTTATTTTGAAGAGTTAGTTGCAAAACATTACAGCATTCTCAGCCTTGGACTTTGCATATATATACGGGTAATTGTACTTTTTTAAGCTTCACTGCATACTTTTGTACCTGTTGTATCATGATCCGAGTAGAAAACTGAACACACGGTCAATATGTGGCAAAAATATGCCGTTTTCTACTGTTTTTTTTTCTACTGTTTTTTTTTGTGTGCCTTTTGAGCCCCAGAAGAGTAGCATACATGGTTCTAGCTCACTGAGTAATTGCCTAATAGCCTGATCTTAATGTGAATTAACTTGATGTTTCTATGTCACATGTCACTTCTTGCATTTGCCACCCACACTTCACAGATTCTGCCTTGTATTCATCCTCAGATGCCTCAATGTGACACTCGCTACACGAAGGCTTTTCACACACAATTCATCTGGGGAACTGTCCATATCTCTCCTGTCTATTTGGGTATTTCACTATATATAAAAATGTATCGAATTATTTATTTATCTAGTTATTTTAATGTTTAACCACATGGAGCAGTGTTGTGTCTGTAATGTTAAGTCATTTAGTTCTTTCTTGAGAATGTCTTAAACTTTTGTATTGGTTTATACACAGACCCTTCATTTCACCAGATTTCCTTTACAAAGCCTTCTGTCTGTCATTCATCTTGTAAAAGCCTGTAAGATTCTCTTTTTTCATAGGAGTATTGCCTTCGAGGGACACACCTGTTTTCCACAGAAATGTTCCCTATCAGAATCGTTTATATTTTACCACTTACCACTATTAACATTAATAGCAAATACAAATACTTCTGTTGTATCAGCGCATTGGTTTGCAAAGAGTTGAGTCCCCCTGTATAGACTGGAAGGAAAGTGTGCAATCAAGCTCAAGATAAGGATGCAATCATTTTTAAAAAGAATAAAAATAGACACAAAGAAGTATATGGATAAGTAAGCATTATATTGCTTGCTTCAGACGTATAATTGATGAATATGCTATGTGTTTTGAGCCAATACATGTAAATCTTCGCAGTTTGACAACACCTCACTGTGCAAGATTTGTGTTACTGATTTGTGTAATTACACTAATACATGGGTGACGCTTCTGCAGGTTTAAGGGATAGTGTGTCACTTTATGTAGATGGCAATTATTTTTGTCAGTCCTTGCAATTAAAAACAAACAAATGCCTTGAGGATTACAGCTGCAGGCATCAGGAATCCATAGCAGCTAAATTCATTGCATATTGATTACTCTAACTACAGTAGTTTTTAAATATCAGCTGGTCTCATCTCTGCTTCTTGCACTTTCTGACCTGTCACTTTAACATGAAGAGAATTGGGGTAGATCAGATCGTCCAGATTTTGTACTATTGTGCATTTTGCGCTGTACCTTTTACCTTGTCTTCTTGGCTGCTGTCACTTGTGCGTCACCTTGTTCCCTCACTCAGGCCTCTTCCTTTGTCACTGTCTCGATCTCCCACTGTGTTAGCTTCCACCTTACTTCTTTTATAGTCTTTTAACATTCCATCAAAAGCAGGCAGCTGCTGTATTGTGCTAAATTTCTTTGAGCCTTCTGTGGTAACATGCATCTCATTAAGAGCAGCTTATACGTATTCCACGGCATTTACCACACCACGTCCTTATCTCTGCTGCCAATTCACTACTTACACAGGTACTATAGAAATTGTACCATAGAATTTTATTGTAAGAGTCTGTGTGTGTGTTTTTCCAAATATGAATTCATTCCAAGACACTATTCTGTTATGTAAATGTGTGGTAAAACAGCATTATACAATTCTAACAAATGAAGTCTGAAATGGCAGAACATATTCTTACGCTTAATCATTCAAGTCATACAATGTCCTTGTCCTTCTAGAGCAGGGGTGGGAAAAGTGCGGCCTGCCTAGCCCTTCAATCTGGCCCACAAAAGATGATAAAGCCCATTGCCTAAAATGGGGGAAATACCTATGTTTTCATTGACATGAACACACATAACGTATAACTGTAGTTATTTCCAATTCTAGCCCTGGTCTGGCCCACTTGGCCAAATCAAAAACCAAATGTGGCCTGTGCATCAAAGGGTTTGCCCATATCTGTTCTAGAGTGAAACAAAACATCATTTCTGGTGTATGAACCGTCACTGAATAATAATAAATGTATCAATCAATCAAAATATACAAAAAGGTCTACAGTATAAAATTATAATAAAAACAACACACTTTATGAGGGCAGCTCGGATTTTGGCCATGATATTCCCCAGACAGTGTTAAAAGCATTTGAGTACAAAGTTGTTTTAAGCAAGGTTTTAAATTGTCCAAGTGTCTGTGCAGCCCTTTTTTTTTCTTTCTCTTTATCTCTCTCAACAATGTGGGCCTTTGTTTGAAGAAAAGTCCAAAAGAACAAAATTCAGTATCACAGGCTCAACAGGTACCTATATTGCTTGGTAATCTGCTTTGTCATTTTTTGTCATATTGGCAGCAATAAATCAGTTGTTGACATCTTGCAATCTCACATTTCACAGCAGCTGTGTGTTTGATTGGCCTGCAGGTTATGGGGTCACAGTCCTGTTACTGAGCCGTGTCAGTCCATTCAAAAGTCATTTGTTACACATGAGAGACGCTGAGCTCTGCAGTTATGAGCTTCACATACAGCACTTTTGTGCATGTCACTGCCTTTACTCACCAACATTGCTTTTGGGAAAATATTGCATATGTCACATGTCAACTTCTTTTTAAAAAGGCGCTTGCTGTGCCTTTAATTATTGCAAGAAAAGTTACAGCAACAATGGAAGGTGTACAGGTGGAAACAGTTGGGCTTTCTTTCAATACATTTACTTATTATCAAGTAAGTTTCTTTATTGTAAGATCATTTTGAAGTAACTTACTGTATTTTATGTGTTGTGAATTCTAGGTAATTTCAGTTCAGGTTTCATTTTGAACATGTGTATTTTTTAAAAACACATAGAATTGAAAAGTGTGGAGGTCTTTTTGTACAATGACTTAATAATGTACACAAAGGAGGACCATTCATAATTTCATGGACATGGCTTCGCTGCACCAATTGAACAACTTCTAAACAATGATGAATAGGAAATGCTGCAGATTGGATTTAAAGCGGTGCAAGGCAGGCTCAGAGAAAGAATAATCATAATTCATTGAGCTGCCTCCACAATGATGTCTGTGTGAATGAATGGAGAATGGGCACGGAGCACTTTGTCACCTGGACGCAGGACAAATGGAGTGTTATTCCACGCACGTGATGAGATGGCTCATGGCTCAGTGGTTAATCACGACATGGTGGCACTGAACTGAATGGGCTGCATCTGGAGCTATAAATACTGTATGTATATTATAGTGAATGCTTTTATTAAGCTGTCTTCCTTCTTGACTTATTGATAGTGAAAAGCAAGGCCTTTGTGGCTTGATACACATTTTTTTCCCACTATAGATTTCCAGACCGCTGCATATATTGTTTTGAGTTTTACTTCTTATTTTTCAGACTTCTTTTTCCTTTCTCACATCTTTGTGAAAATGCACCTGGCCATGTGTTTTAGTTGCTTCAAAATGCTCCACTCAGAACACAACAGAAGCAGTCGTTCCAAGTGAGTTTGTTCCCCAGAGAGCTGCATGCCAAAGTGCACAGCACGAGGGCAAATTACCACTGGCACTGGCACAGACTGGGCCCGGCTGGCTGACAGAGAGAGAGTGATGGGGACGCAGATACAGAGAGTAATGGAGAGAGGAGACAAAAGTGATAGACAGGAGGAGCACAGAGACAAGAACAAAAGGAGGATAAAGGGCAAGTTTCTGGCAGGGCTAAGTGCTTGCCCCGCTGAGTTCAGAAGGAGCCACACATTTCATAGGTGTCTGTTTTCCAGATATCCCATGGTGACTTGGATTTAAGGAGTTAGAGGAAGACTTTCCTCCAAAGCCCTGTGGCTTTGTAGACTTAAAATTGCCCTTGATGGAAAGACATTTCAGTTACATAAAACTTACAGGGACAATGAATTGAGAAATAACTAAGATAATCTGAACACCAAAACACTTAAACTGCTGGTTAGCTTTTATGGGTTAGATTCCTGGACCACATATTTTCATTATACTTCAGTTCAAAATGCCATTCAACATTAGGTGTGTTAGGCAAGATTTTTAGATTCTGTACGTTTTTGTGATCTTTCCTGATTGAGTCATCTTGCAAAGCAGTTTGTTTATTTGAACGAGGTGCATTGGTGTGAAAATGATATCCACACATGGCTAGTTTATTCACCATTCTAATAGCAAGCTTCGTTTTAATGGTGTCCTTCTGTGCCATCACTGCCTTTCCCCTCTTAAAAACCCTCCTGATCTTATAATTGAATTAGCCCTCTTGCATGGACCGTGCACATCCAGCAGTGCATGTGAAACCCTAAACCCGCTCTCTCTCCTCCGCTGCTCCCCATCTGCCTCGGGAGTCTGGCACCTAACTGCAGTTTTCTTGGCATCGCTTTCTAACATTTGGCTCCGAGTTCAGTTAACAACGTTGGAATGAGGAAAAACACCTACAGTCGTCAAGTGTTATTAGCGTGTGTTATTAGCCGTGATTTCATAGGGCTTCATAAAACTTCTTCCTTTGAGTTTTGGCTGCCTGATAAAATAAAATGTGATACTTGCTGAACTGTCTTTAACATTGCGATAACAATATTATTATCATTCATAACTTAGCCACCCACATTTCAGTACATTTTATAATATTTGTTGGTTGTCGCCTTTCAGATGGAATACAGTGATGATACTGAGATACACAGTGGCTTCTTGTGATATGGATATACCATCATCTAATATAATAATGAAAATAATTTGGCAATATATTGTAAAACCCATGGTATGAGGTTGCAGTAGTACAGTCAAAACTCTGTATTTGTTGTCATCATTTTGACAAAGTACCTGCTATACCAAGCGTCCCTTAACTTTGTATTGCATTGATTCCCATGACTGCGTAGATGACCCAATGTTCCCTCAGCTCTGTAAAAGCCTCCACTGTGGCGGCTGCAGCGACACAGAAGGTGAGGTTAAGTAGGGTTCAGCTTCTCTGTGAAATATGCTGCGCGTTCAGAAAAAGCTGACGGGTCAAGAATTAAACTCACCTCTCTGAGCTCTGTGCATTGACTTTACTTCCAGCTTTCCTCTGCTTCTTTTATGAACTCACTGCACAGCTGCTCTTTTACCAACTGTATCTGGAGTATAATCGCCTCTTATCAAAGTTTATTTTTCTGTTAGGCTTTATTCGCTCCAGTGGCAAGTCATCAAGCAGCTCAGGAAAAAATTTACAGTTATGTATTGCAGCGTGTGTGGCAGGTCTGGTCGACTTGTCAGCTGTTTTCCGCCAGGCCGTGACTCTGAAATTGCTCCCTCTGTGCAGGTCAATGATGAGCACGGCCCCATTTTATGTAGTGAGTGTGGTCAAGCGCTGACCGGGCGACAGGGGGCACTTTGTACTGGTGCCACACAAGGAGCACATTTAAAAACAGGCAATCCTCTTTATAAATAAACAATATTAAAAAACAGTCAGGGAAGAGGAGAGTCTGCTCATGCTTGGTTATACGGATTGAGACTGCAGTCTTGTCCCAAGATAACCCTGTCCGCTTGATCACAGGAAAGCTGGTTGAACATGGCTGGTTGTCCGGATCATTTCTTCATTAAAATAAATAAATAAATGTCATACACAGATCACTGGAAATGTCGTGAAGTCCAGCTTAGGGCTGTGCAATTAATCGAAATTTGATTACAATTTTGATTATTGTAATCAAAAAAAAAAAAAAAAATCTATTTTTTTTTCTATTTTTAGTTAATTTTTGTTTTGTTTTGTTTTTTGCAAAGCAGACTTGCATTATTTCATGGCGCTGGGATTATTTTCCCCTTGCATTTCATGTGCCATGGCTCATGCTTTTGCCTGACATAAAAAACAAACAGCTCCATGTGATGATGTCATCAGGCCGCGCTGCACAGTTTGCTTGTGCAGGTGTGAGGGCTGGCCAGCAGGGGGCAGGTGTGAAACAGAAACCTCTCCTTAATCGAGGCAAACTAGAAATCATTTGTACTTTTATGACTGTTCAGAAAACAGAAAACATTCAGCATAGTTTTTTTTAATTAATAAATATATAAATAAAATAAAGACTTTTTTTTTAAAGGCAATAAATTATCGTTTGAATAATCGTTATTTCAATTATGACTAAAATAATCGTGATTATTATTTTTTCGATAATCGAGCAGCCCTAGTCCAGCTTGATGTGCTTTGGACATTGTTGCATTGTGTCACAATTTTTTTTTTTTTATGTATTTGTCTCAAACAGTAATCCACATAAATTTGGTAATAGTTTTTTTATTTCCCCCCCCCCACAGAAGTAAGTCAGCAGGCAGTGTCAGAATAGATATACAGATTTACAAATCCTTTCAAGCGGTATCGGAGATAAGAAGACAGACATGAACTAATAAATCTAATAGCTGATCTGAGCCCTACAGCTTCACCATTGAACAGCTGAGTTGATCACAGCCAACATCTCTGTTGTACGGCTTCTTAACAATAGTGCTCCTGAAATGAGACAATTGTCCTCAGTGTTGTGGATCTCACGACTTTTTAAAGGCAACTGTAATTCATTTTTCTGTTCTGTGTGTGTCTAATCATTGACACACACGTATAAAGGTCAGATGTTTTTTTTAGTTATTTCATTTGGACTTTCCCTATAGTATGACCTTTCTTTGAACATCCCCCAACACCCAACAGCTCTAAGGTCATCAATGAGTGCAGGTACAGACCATTTTGCAGTTATATGGGTGCTCAGATTAGAGATAGAAACTGCTTGCTTCCTTTCTGTTAATTGTGTAATAGTAGTAGTTAAGGTTTATTTGTAGCTCTAACTTACAATTCAATAAAACCAGCTTTATTGTCAATTCTACTACACCTAAAGCACATGCAGAGAAATTTAGTTTATCTCAATCCATTGATGCAAAAAGCAAATAGTTAACAGAGCAATAAGAAATACATGTGTACCTAATCGGGGCCAGCAGGAGGGAGGAAAGGGGAGAGTTCGGCCCCCTAACAGCCTGATGGATAAAGTAGTCCTTCAGTCAGTTGGACCTGTCACTGATGGAGACTCTGCCGTCTTCTCTTAATTGTACCTAACCCAGCGTTATCACAGGAGCAATATCTAGCTGTAGAAAGTAACAAAAAAAAAGGGGCAGGACTAATGAGGCTGTGAAATGAGTGTGGTATCTCTCTTTGAGATAACCCCTCTGTCTGCTCTGCCGTATAAAAGCTCGTCAAATGGGCCCCGTCCAGATCATTCTTGAACCACTGTCGATGAATGATATTCAGAGAGGGGTCCGAAAAACCCAGTTGCTTCGATTGATTGGGATTCATACTGGCTTGTCCTTGAACTGTGCTGCTTATTATCTATGACTAAATGTGGCAAGCCTTATGCTCGATGATGCACTTTATATAAATTGTAGTTTGTCATTGAAATCCTCCACCATTTTCCACTCAGTGTTCAATGGTGCTTCAAGTAAATCAAGTAAACTCTTTCAAAACAGATAAGTACATGCTCTTTTATTTTCGCATCAAGCAGTGAAATGCCGGCTTGTAATTATAACGCTGCAGTTTCAGAGTGCGTCACATTGCTCTATTCATTGAGTATGCTGCACAAGCGGCGAACAGGCTCAGGACTGTCGATATGCGGTTAATGACACGAAAGTGCTCAGATGAATCCTTTGAACTTTAAAATGCCAAATAAAATAAAGGCTAAGGGTTGGACAACAGAAAAGTGAACAAGCCTCTCAAAACTCAAGGATAATTGTGCCATATATGGACGGTAGAACATAGCATGGGTTAACAAGCCAATGATTTGACCACTGTATCAAAAAGTCAAGTCTTCACATGTCCACAGAGCTTGTCCCATGTGAGCTTTGGTCGGGCCGTTTTTGTCACAATCTCCTGTGGTTCTGCTGTGCAATGGTTTCCTGCTGCCTCGGGACAAAGCTATCCACTGTATCTTCAATCATATCCGTTTGGTGTTTATTGCCTTTGCCCAATTTCTCTGCTCCTCCTTATAAGCCATTTCCCTAATTGAGTTTTTCTGCAGTGAATTACAACAGGTAACCTCATTGCACGCTCAATTTGTCACAGCTGAGTGTCTGAGATGCCAGGCTTTGCTTTTATGGCTTGTGTCTACCTTAAAAAGGCGGGTAAGGCTAAGGTGGGTAAAAGTCTAATTGGATTCTCTTGATTGGCCTTTCACTCAATGTTTCAGGCTGCAGAAATTACAGCGTATAAGAGCACATTATCTTCTTACCTTTTCTGAATTGATTTTCCCGTCTGGGCGCAACTCACGGTGAACAAAATGAGCCGAATGTTTATTTTATGGAGCTACTGTTTCTTTTATTCTTTGTCTGTTTCATTTGTGTAACCTCGCAATGGACCTGAGAATGTTGCTTTTACTGCTTGTGTTTATTAGATTTGCAGAAATTTGCCCTGATTTCTCTCAGAAGATGCTCCTTTGTTCTTCCTTGAGTCTCATTCATTTAAATTACTTTTGACTCTTGACAAAAGGAGACAATTTACATTTAGATATTGAAGCTTTTGTAACTTTTCTTCAAAATTGACTTGTTTTTCTTATAAACAAGTCAACAAGAACAACAAAAAAAGCTCAAATGTTATCATCACAGTTTTATTATCATTGTGAGAAAGACATAAAGGATCACAAATACTAATCAATGCCAGGAGTCCAAAACAAAGATTTTACAAATGTTTGGTAGGGCTTTGAATGTGTGAAATGAGTGACATCAGGTTTGTGACCACTGGTATTGCAAGGCAGTGACAAAAGTAGGCCTAAGAGAATTATTATTATTTTTGTGTGTTTGTTCCATTAGATTTGAGCCATGAAGAGAGATCAGAATCTCACTGCTCCGAATTCTTGTTTAGATTCGAATATGAATTACGCAAGCATTAACATGAAAGTTTCTGACACATTATAGCGATCTTGCCAAATTACTCTTAGCAAAAATTAGCCACAATATTCCGCTAAGACCTCCATCTGACTGAGATTTAGTTTAGAGATTTCCACAGCCTAGTTTTAGTCATGCTTTTCCTAATTAAGTTTGGATTTTCCCTTGTTTTGGCCCTGACCTGATTTAGTGTCTTTTCAAGTCTTGTTTTGACACAATTTGATTTTTTAAAAAGATTTCTTTCAGCTTTGGTTTACTGGGACATAATTAATGTGTTTAAAATGTGTATTAAAATAGCTGATTCACAATGATGAAGCCTAGGCGTAAATTCAGCCTGGAAGACTCATTTCAGCATCACCTACCTCCAGCTAATGATCGCCCCTGGGAGGGTCACACCTCAGCCTCAGCCTATCAGTGCAGAGCCACACCTTCGTCGCAGCCAATCATCAGTCCTGCATTTAAGCTCCGGCGTTCATGGCTCATCAGCTTTCCAGCTGTGCTGCAACCCACCTCCACCCCTTCACCGCCTCTTCTGTCCGTGGCTTCACCCTGCTATATGGTAAATGGTCTCAACTTATATAGCGCTTTTCCACCTACATTAGGCATTCAAAGCGCTTTACAGCAAGGATCCACTCACCCATTCATACTCTCATTCATACACCAATGTACGCAGACACTGGGGGCAATGTGGGTGAAGTGTCTTGCCCAAGGACACAACGACAATGTGCACTTTCAGGAGGTGGGATTCGAACCCCCGACCTTCCGATCATGAGACGACCCTCTCTACCATCTGTGCCACTGTCGCCCTATATCCTTCACCGGTGTCACGAGTTAAAGTAAAAATGCAGAAAGAAATGGCCCAAAATGCAGACTGCAACGAAACTGTTTTAATATGTGCAAAAATCCAAACAAAACACTGACAAAACTCCAAAATAAAACAGGAACGACTGAAAAACAAACTCACAGACTCGGACATGAAGACAATGAACTGACAAAGAACAAGGGAAACACAGGGGTAGAAATGCATGAGGAAATGGGGCACAGGTGAGACACATTAGGGCGGGGCAGGCAATAACAAGAGGGAAGTCAAACAGAAAATCACAACAGACCAAAAAATATGTCAAAATAAAACACAGAGGACATAAACGCAAGAAAACGAACCAAAACCGGGCAACCGAAAGCAGACCATAACAACCAGCCTTCCATACCACCACCAAATATTAATACCAATAAATCTTTCTGATGTCTGCTTTTGTCTCGGAGTCTATCCAGGTTGAATTATTGTTATCGCAATGTTCTAGACAGGTGTTGAATATTGCATTTTTCCTTATACTGTGCTGTGTTAGATGTATTAACCAGTAGTGACCCAGCAAGTGTGTCCTTTGACTCTTTTGTTCACTTTTTTATACTGTTTTGGCAAATATATCAGAACCTTGTTGGCTGCCAATGGGATGCTGGCCTGGGTAATTGGGAGAGTCGGGACACTTTTAGGCCGCCAGAAAAAACATTAATAATGAACTCTCACAATGCTATTGCAGGCCTCAAGGCTGGGCTGCAGCAAGAGCCTGGGCTGTTGTTTTAAAGTTATATAATGTAAATGTTTTTTGTCATGTAAATCTATCCAATAATGACAGATATTGAGATCTGAAAGAACTTTTGCATTGTGCTGTTGCCGAAAACAGGGAGATGACATTGAACTAACTCTGAGGGGTGTTCAAGGGTGTTCAAGGGTGTCCTCTCTGAGTTAGTTCAAGTTGGTGCAGTCCCATCCAGCGGCGATAACAGAGAAGCGGTATCTTGTGAGTGTGTGGACAGAAATGGACAGAAAAGACAGATGCAGCAGAAAACAGTCACATTTATATGGCGCCTTTCTACCAGCTTTAGGCACTCCTAGCGCTCTATTATCTGCGTCACCCCAAGAAAATAAACACTTTAGCTACAAATGTACAAAAAGTGGATGATATATTTTTCATCTTCATAGCTCAGTGTTGACTGTGGAGCTGTATCAGGCCCAGATTATGTGTGTAGCAGTCCATGTGAAAAGAGAAAGTGTCATCAGCCGAAACCGATCCTGCTATCTTTGACTTACAAAGCTCACGCCGAGGTGAGCTTAAGTCCAGGAGTGAGTGGGTCCAAATCATAAAATCCCCAGGCCAAAATGAGGTCCCAGCACGCCACTGTTGGCTCCTGTCAACAAACATGGTGGATTTTGTCCATAGCATTCATTTTGAAGTTCAATCTCTCTCTCTGAGCTGTAGACAGTCCAGTTGGTTTCTTTCTTTCGTTTTTTTTTAAACATATGTTTATTATTTTTGAATTAACAAACCTAACATAACATAAACAGGTGGTAGTTATGTTGCAAATTCACGAGGACAAAGAAAATCAAATAAAGATACTAATAATGAAAAAGAGAACAGAGTCCCAATCACTTAGTCCAGTTGGTTTCTATCAGCAGCAGGTAAAGAGTTGCGGCTACAGATGTGCGACAGATGAACCGTTGAAGGTGCAGTATTTACAACCAAAATTGCTTATTGGAAGGTCTGTTCATCATTGCTAGCATGGCGTTTGCATTTGACAGACCCAATCTTGACCTTTGCTACTGCTGTGCCCTGTTACTATGGCGATGGCTACACTCCATATTGGGTCGGGAGGAATGGGGGTGTTAATCATCAACTTCCTTTTACAGCTCAACTACTTCCTAATGAGCCCTTTAATGCTTTGATTGGGTCGGGGCCAAGATATGCAAAAAGGGCACTAGCTCCAAACAGTGTTTGCCACCAGTGACTCATGTTCTATTTATTTCTTATTCCCATGGCAGTTTGAGCGGCCATATTTAAACACTGGCCCGTGAACGACCACATACACACTATACGCAGAGGGGCAGCCAAACACTAAATGCATAATGGAGTGAGTTGAAATGCTTGGCCACAATTATTATTAGCTTTTTTCCAAGATGCATGATTAAAATGAGCAGAAGTTTGGCAGCACCTGATTAGTGTGTGCAAATAGCAGAGTATATGTCTAGAAGATACTTTGATCCTTTGGGAAAATGTCTCTGTTTTTTGAGGTGTTTAAAAAACAAAAACAAAACACTCTCTATTGTCATGGCAGCCACAAAGAAACATAATGTCTCTACTTAACGAAACTTCAGGAGAGGCTCGGGGAGCTGAAATCTTGGATGTGACGTGTTGGCAGTCCACACTGTGTTGGAATAAACACAGCCTTTGATTTGTTGTTTACACCACAGATTAGCCATGACAGAGGGTGCAGTCCAGAACACACAGATGTCTCCAAGCAGTTAAGGTGAACGTGATCTCACGACGCTGATGCCAAGGCTATCCTGTTTGGTCTGGGTTATTTAGTTGAAAATGCTGAGTCTAGTCTTAGATGATTTTTAAAACCTTTGTTACTATGGAACACGTCTGGATGATTGAGAGCCTACACAAGTAATTGTTTTTTTTGTTTTTGTTTGCGTTTGTTTTTGTATGGAAATGTTCCTAGGACTAGAGCTGGGTGTTTTTTGGTTGGTGTTTGATTGGCCATATGCTGTCCCTCATGTCATTTTGGCTGCAGTTCTCGGACATTAGTCAACAGCATTAGACCAAGTCATCAGCTGTTCTCATCTCTGTGCTTTGCTCATAAAAAATATTATAGACGTGATGCCGGTCTATTTTTATGTTCACACAATAGTAATATATGCCGGGATTCAAGTGAAGTTCACACTCATAGATTTCAAGGATTGAAAGTCCATTGATTTATTCCAGGCCACAATATATATTAATAATCAATGATCAATAATCAGTGATCAATAATAGTGTGGCAGCAATGGGCTATTCACTTCACGAAGGGTGTGTAGCCTGATAAAGCAGGAATATGAAAATAAGAAAATGCCCAAGAAACAATCCTTGTGTATAGTTCAAGTTCTTATTTTTCAGGAATACTTCATTTATTTATTTGTAGAGAATACCTTTCAACAGATATTGATTATTATTATTATCACCAGTAGCATTACCCAAGAGCCAGGTTACCTATTTATTCACTCCATACTCTGTGTTAGTAAGCTGCACAGCCATAGTTGCCGTGGCGCAGACCAATGGAAGCGAGGCTGCCAGTCTGGCTTCTTGTATTCCCACAAAGTCTCCCTCCCGGGTACCAGGCTTAACCCTGCATGGTAACTGGCACATTTCTGAACTCTTGGAAAAATTCCTTGGAATGCTGCTCGAGGTGGTAAAACGAACTTGCAAATTCGGTGATGCAGAGTTTATTCTGCTGGAATGGTCTAAGGTTGTAAATCGCCATTTTTAAAGAGGAACAATCCTAGTTACCAGTTGCCAGGATTGTCGCATAAATCCATTAAAACCTTTCAAAGAACGCTGACAGCTGATTGGCATAGCTCCTGGCACTTACCAACAACAATGTAAGAAATGACTTCACAGATACACAAAGAAACGATAGAAATAAAAATGCAGTGAGCTGGAGAAAGCTGAAAATTCAAAAAACGCTGCAACTGAGAATAAACTGCACCCAAGAAGAGCAGAAGACTGAGGATTGCTTTTACATACAATATATAATGTACTGGTCAAATTAACTATGGTACAAATTACTGGATAAAGTTGAGAAAGTCTATATGGTGTGTATACCTGTACAGTTACCATCTTTGTCCACTGCAGATACAGATTTTCCACATTAATTTATACTTGTGCATTTTGCTGCGTATAGTGGGGAGAAAAAAAGTATTTGGTCAGTTCCCCGTAGACTTTTTATTGGATTTTGGCCAAATACTCCCCCCCCCCCACTGTACATCCCTGAGCATTTAGTAACGCAGCCATGTCTTCATGTCTGTCAACAGCGGGTCACTGTACGCCGCTCCTTATGCAAGAAGGCAGCAAAGATGAGCCAGTCGTTTAGCTCAGCCTCTGCTCCTTCTTTTTTTTTTTTCTTCTTTTTTTTTTTCTAAGTTGTGTGTGCAGTGGATGTGAGACAGCCTGTGTTCTTCTCATCAAAGTCCCGCCCTCTACACGGTCTCCACGGAAACCGAACACAATTGGTACCCGTCTCCTGGCAACGTGGCGCGGTATCTTTGGGACAGAGCCGTGGCAGAGAATAGCGGCTGTCACAGAGGTGGTTTGTGTGCGCTATAACCTCCAATTTATTTTTAATCTTCAGCTGAAATTTTACTTTTCTGCAACACGCCATATAAGTCCCATCATTTATTTTAATTTAGATTTAGTGAAAAATCAAGAACGTTAATTCAACTTATTATGAGGTCCTTTTACAATTTATTTTGAACGTATCTGTGCTTTAAATTTCATATGGCCTGTCACAAACTTTCAGGATATTTAGTTTGAGCTGCATAATTGTGTTGTCACCCCGGTCGGTCCCCAATGAAGCTTTCAAAGCACACATCAAAGTCAGCGAGGATTTCCCTAAACTGATTGCATTTTCAAAGTCACCATTCAACTATTTCACGTAGCTGTCACTTTTTACAATTCTTTGACGGTGCCTCTCAGTAAACTGCAGGAACCTAAAACACCACTTACCAATTAGCTTCATGTTGCAGTCATTTCCACATCTGTTTAATCCTGACACATGAACGCTTGAAATTGGTGATGCACACAGCCTCTAGAGTGGAATTCTTTTAGTCTTTTAATGCCCACTTTTAATCTCTGGCTTCTGATATGGCAAACGTTTTGTTATTGTTTTTCCCTTTGCCTGTAAGCATCCATTTTAGATGTTCAGCTTTTTCCATTGTGTGATTATTTTTGATAGTTGAGTTAACCTTCTTCTTACGTGCAGCACTTGTTTATAAAATGTGTGATGATGTAAAGTGGTTAGTGGATTAAAGGTTTTCTATTTCATGGCGTTTGAATGTGAATTAGAGGGCTGGAAACAGCTAAAAAGAGCTGATTGACATTGAATGAATTGACCGTAAGAAGGTCGTCTGATTGATGAATAAATTGAAACACTGTGGCGTGATCCAAATCCACATTAAACCCCATGAGCTGATGATACCACATGCTCCAGACCAGAGACCAGAGAGTTCAGGTCCTGGTCAGAGAGTTCAGATGGATGTCAGCCCGCTCGTCTGCCCCCTTTAGACCTGGCACCATTAACTTTACACTCGCCCTTATATCACACGCCCCCCTGTCCCCTCCCACTATACTCTCTCACACGGACACACAGCAGATGCACAGCCCTGATAGGGGCCTATCACACGGATGGGTGCCCTCACCACCGCACAGACGCCGAATTGATTTGCAGCTCCTTCAATCGTTCACACCTTATCTTCTTATATGTCCTTATGATCCAGCGCTAGATAACAGAATTTAATTAACTCTAATAAATGTGTTTCCCTGTTTTAAGGAAACTGTCCCTTGTTGGTGTGGAGTGGATATTGCAATGGGAGCAATTAACAGTCATTAACAGATCATAACTTTGGGATTGAAATTCAGGTGTTTTCCCTAACCTGAAGTAAAATAGACAAGTTTAAGGATTTAAATGTCTAGACTGTCCAGCCTGACAACAGGGTTGGAGTTTCTTTGTGCAGCTCATGTTGGTGTGCTCCTGGTTTGCAAAGATCTGTAAGTCAGGTCAAGTCTGTTAATAATGTTAATAAAGTGCTTTACACAGGCACACAAGTGAAACAAACTCAAAACTTAAAACAACAAGGTCAGATTGTGTCGAACACACATGCTAAAGACTTTTCAATGAATACTTGAAAGTGTCCAGAGAAAGGAATTATTTGACCTATGTTGTAATAGGTTGCAATTTCAGATTTTACATATTTGTATTTTATGTTATCTTGTTTCTTTTTTTTAAAACTAAAAATGGGTGGAACCAATAAAAATGTTTAAGGTACACCCCTCCTTATATATTCATTGTAGATATATAAATCTCTATATGGTTGTTAGTTGCTGACGACGCATCTTGTGGTGAGAGGTGAAACGTCCTCAGTACTACAACAACCCAGTAATGATGACGGCTTGAGAACCTTTATCTACAACTCCTGTACAACTGAGAGCTTACACAAACATGCTGTCAGCTATACTTCGCTGTTCCAACAATGCAAATTTCACGTTGCAGGACAGAAAAAGCTTTTGTTATCTCATCTCTTCCTAAACCCTTTCAGAGCAGCCACATCTCGAACTCCCCTCTCTGTCTGTGCTTTGAAACCTGTTGGGTCCTGCCTGCCATGTGCCCATTAGTGAACTTGTCTCCAGTGCAGAGCGAGACTTTCTCTTATATAAACTTGCGTCTGTGGAGCTCAAGCCGTTGTCACCCTCCACACAGCAGCCAGATTGTGAGGTCCCCGAGAGCTGATGAGATACTGCGGCTCTGTGGAGAGAGGAACATACAAATCAGGGGAGCTCTGAAGTGATTGGTGTCTCTGACGACAATCAGTGGAGGCCAGAAAGAATTTGTTTACTGTCAATTTCTCTCGGTTGGTCTATAAAAGATTAAAGTTTATCTTTGTCAGTTCATCCACATGTTATGTTACTGTCAAATTATATTGAAATAGATCTCAGATGTTTTACACAATACATGCACAATTTTGGAGAGGAGCTGAGGTACAAGTTTGTGAATCCTGAAGGACGTAGAGCGAGGGAGGGCAGGGAAATGAGAGAGTTCAGCTCCCTGACAGCCTGGCCCTTTTAAAGTAGAGTAGAGTCAGGATTAGTGAGGTTTAGTGTATTGAATCTCTGATACAGCCAAATTGACGGTTTAAAGGCTAAATAAATATAGATCATTTTACAGTTTTTAATACACTCTGGGGTTAATTTACCAAGTGTTTGCTCATGTGCAAAATACTACTTATTTTCACGCGCTTAAGTAGATCAGTGATTTGCTCATTTTTGGCTCACACAGCATTCTCTTATTTACATACCGGTTTTGATTCTGTTGCACTGCTTCAGAAGGTGCGCAGAAGTCAGGTGATGGAAATACAGCATGACCTGTTTGCATCTTCGTCGCAGCATGAGATATTTCCATATTCCTCTGAAGACCCATTTTATTTTACTCTGCTCTGGCCCCACTCCTCTGCTCTGTTCCCTTAGATGCCGACATGAGTCACGGATGCATTTTTTCTACCTGTTTCCAGCCTCCTGTGATCTGTTTAAACTGAATGCAACACACATGAGCCTTGGTAATAATTTGCTGTCTTATACGCACGTCGACATCAAGCGGTTCTGAACGGGGTCGCTGACTGGAGGGCAAATGGAAAGCGCAGGCCTTCGTACTCTGTGGTATTTTCGCTGAAAACTTTTGAGAAAAGATTGTGCTAAATATGGCTAAATATAATACAATCAATGTAGTGAACACACACGTCACTGTAGGCTACACAAACATATGAAGGAAGGAGAGAAGGTTTCAGATAAAACATGAAGAAAGCAACAGCTCACAGCGATTAAAATGAGACTGAATCACCGTCCGTCTCATGAGTGAATTTGCTCACTTCACGTTATTAGAGGTAAGAAAATAAGTGCACATTTGTAGTACAGGCTCTCGAGCAGTTTGTGTCCTACCTTCAAAACAAGACATACTGTGTGGATCGGATGGCATTGACCTGTGGGGTTCCCCAGGGGTCAATTCTGGGGCCCCTTTTGTTCAATCTGTACATCCTTCCATTAGGTCAATTAATATCCAGTAACAATATGTCCGATCACAATTACGCAGACGATACTCAGATCTATGTTTCTCTGTCAGGGTTAGGAATGGGCCTGTAGATACACTGTGTCATTGTATCAAACACATTGGTGGGTCGATGCAAGACAACTTTCTGCAGTTAGATACAGATAAAACTGAGATAATTTTCTTTGGCCCACAAAAGGGGATGTCATTGCTCATCTTGAAGCTCTTTCACTAAAATCAAGTTCGAGGGGTAATCGAACTTGGACTCAGACTTGAATTTTAACAGTCCATTACATCAGCAGCCTGCTACCATCTAAAAAACATTGCTAAAATAAAAAATCTAGGGGGTCATTTACCAAGCGTTTGCTCATGTGCAAAGTGAGTAGCACGTGCCAAAGTGGATCAGCAGCAGTGTAAGATATGCATTTTCTACTCACGCAGCATTGTCTTATTTACATATCAGATTTTGGGTCCTGATACTGTAATAGAGGCAATATCAAAGTGCAACATGCCAAGAAAATAGCATATTTTATTTTTCATCTGACACCCGCTATTAAGCACCTGCCAAGTGTCCCCAGTGTCTAAACCAAACTAGGAGAGATTCATTCATGCGTTTGTCGGTTAGACCAACGGCCTGCTCTCTGGCGAGCAGTTAAACAGCTGCAGTTTATCCAAAATGCTGCTGCTCAAGTCCAGAACAAGGAAACACGACCACATTAGGCCAGTGCTCCGGTCTCTGCACAGGCTTCCAGTCGTTCAAAGAATAGACTTTAAAATAGCTCTGTTTGTTTACAAGTCTCTACATGGTCAGGCACCAAAGCTGACATTTTAAAGCCATATGGCCCACCTCGAGCCTTGAGGACCTCAGGAAGGGGTCTTCTGGTGGTTCCTAGAGTCACGACTAAACACAGTGCGGCTCTGTTTCAGTTTCACACAGCAAAGGTCTGGAACAGCCTCTGTGAGGAGATGAGACAGGCCTCAACTCTGACTATGTCCAGGCTTAAAGGGACTATATGGAGTTTAAAAAATGTTAAAAGTATGTATTTTCCTCCCCCTACATGTTCCAACAATGTCCTAAGCTCAGACCTGTTCACCACAACTGCCTCTAAAATCCTGCACTGCCACTCAAAAACATGCTACTTTGGGTCTGAAGTACCGTCATGCATGAGCTTAGTATAGAAGGTGCAGTTACACGTATGACCGTATGGTGGCAGTCGTGAGTAAAAAATGGCGAACTTGCATCACGCGCCTTTAATATATAATTTTAATATATACATGATTGTATTTTTATATATTTTTATGAGTTGTATCGATTGATTTGTTTTATTGTGTTTTTTATTGTGTTTTCAGTGTTGCTGTGAGGCACATTGAGTTGCCTTGTGCCTGAAATGTGCCGTATAAAGAAATTTGCCTTGCCTTGCCTTACAGCACAACGCAGAGATGCAAAGTTACCACCGGTTGCATTTAGCTTCACCGTCGCTTCAAACGGTCTTTGAAGGCTCCCTGATCACTGACATAGTGCAACAACATTGTGTATTGCTTCAGTAAGGTCAAAATATCAATAAATATATGAATAATATATAAATACTATATAACGCAAGACACAAGAGCAACAGGTCTGACCTTTGTGAATAATACATGGCCCTGCGAATGTTTAGCCCATATCTTTTTGGTAATTGGTTGCAATAGTTACCACATTTTCTTCTAGTGATATCTTGCAAAATTCTAGTTCATTTTGCAATGCGTTTCCGAGACAATGCCGCTTTTCATTTGATGTTGTTTGTTGTCTTTCTTATCCTTTTTGGTGGATGCAGTTGTTTTCCCTCCTTTTAGAACTAGGTGTTGCCTGCCTCCTAATTGTGTAGTGCAGTAGCCTGACAAGCCATGCTTTTCCTCATCTTTACAAAGACATGTAGTCAGGGACCTTGTGTTATCCCTGCGAGTCAAACCAACACAGAATGGCCCTGCAACCCATGGTTTTAATCATTTGATTTGGATAGGGTTTTCATGATGGATCCCAAACTTGCGCATTTATCCTGGCTTGTTGCTTCCACAAAGTGTACAATGGCTTCAGACTCCTTGTAGTTAAAGTTAAAGAGTGGGCAATGTCCACTTTTTTCTGTACTGCAAACAGAACAAGAACTCTGTTGTTGTGATAATCTGAAGAAAAACTGTTTCTCAGACTGTCTGATATAAAGCATTAATTATTAATAGTATCGACTTTTTGACTACAACACATTTTTGATTCAGGCTTGTTTTGGATTTTGTCTGTGTACTCCATCTTCTGATTCACCGCTCATCCTTTCTCGAAAGCATTATAAATCTGTTCAAGTATTGTGTTAGATACTCTGAAGCCACACTTGAATCTAAATCAATTATTTTTGGGCGACAGCGTTGGAGGGGGGATAAACAACAACAGTATTATTCAAATTGAGATTTGATGGCATGTCCTAGTGGGACAAGGCCTCGTGGAAGGCCCAGGACACGGTGGTGGGACTATGTCTCCGAGCTGGCCTGGTGTCGCCTCGGGGTCCCCCCAGAACAGCTGGAGGAGGTGTGTGTGGATCGGGAAGTTTGGGCATCTCTGCTGAGACTGCTGCCCCCGCGACCCGACCCCGGATAAAGCGGAAGAAAATGGATGGATGGATGGAGATTTGATGGATTTATGTTTTCAAATTTAAATTCAGATCTTTTGAGAGAAAACTTGACATGAACTGCTAATCTACCTGCTTTACATGAACGTCAGAACAGATGTGTGAACTTCAGGATATCCAAACAGGTTGTTTTGTTCTTTCTGAGCACTATATTTTATCTAAAAATATGAAGCTTTTGTGATTTGCTAATTGTGATTACAACCCCATGAACTGCTACCTTAACGTGGTGGGGTTGTTTGAGTGCCCGAATGATCCGAGGAGCTATGTTGTCTGGGGCTTTATGCCCCTGGTAGGGTCTCCCATGGCAAACAGGTCCGAGGTGACGGGTCAGACGAAGAGCAGTTCAGAAGACGCCCATGGACGTACACTATACAAGGACCGTGACGTCGCCCGGCATGGCGCAGCCGGGGCCCCACCCTGGAGCCAGACCTGGGGTTGGGGCCCGAACGCGAGCGTCTGGTGGCCGGGTCTCTGCCCACGGGGCCCGGCCGGGCCCAGCCCGAAGGGACGACGTGGGCCCGCCCTCCTGTGGACCCACCACCCGCAGAGGGATCCGTAGGGGTCGGGTGCGGAGAGGACTGGGTGGCAGTCAGAGGCAGGTGCCTCGACGACCTGGTCCACATGCACAGCTTCTGGCGTTCGGGACATGGAACGTCACCTCGCTGGGGGGGAAGGAGCCAGAGCTTGTGCGGGAGGTGGAGAGATACCGACTAGATATAGTCGGGCTCACCTCCACGCACAGCTTGGGTTCCGGATCCCAACTCCTGGAGAGAGGCTGGACTCTCCATTTTTCTGGAGTTGCCCGCGGGGAGAGGCGGCGGGCTGGGGTGGGTTTGCTCATATCCCCCCAGCTCAGCCGCCACGTGTTGGAGTTCACCCCGGTGGACGAGAGGGTCGCGTCCCTACGCCTTCGGGTCGGGGACAGGTCTCTCACCGTTGTCTCGGCCTACGGGCCCAACATCGGTGCAGAGTACCCGGCCTTCTTGGAGTCCCTGGGAGGGGTACTAGATAGTGCTCCGACTGGGGACTCCATTGTTCTGCTGGGGGACTTCAACGCCCATGTGGGTAACGACAGTGAGACCTGGGAGGGGGTGATTGGGAAGAACGGCCTCCCCGATCTGAACCCGAGTGGTGTTCTGTTATTGGACTTCTGTGCTAGTCACGGTTTGTCCATAACGAACACCATGTTCGAGCACAAGGGTGTCCATAAGTGCACGTGGCACCAGGACACCCTAGGCAGGAGGTCGATGATCGACTTTGTAGTTGTGTCGTCTGACCTCCGGCCGCGTGTCTCGGACACTCGGGTGAAGAGAGGGGCTGAGCTGTCAACCGATCACCACCTGGTGGTGAGCTGGATCCGCTGGCAGGGGAGGAAGCCGGTCAGACCTGGCAGGCCCAAGCGTGTGGTGAGGGTCTGCTGGGAACGTCTGGCGGATCCCTCTGTCAGTGGGGTCTTCAACTCCCACCTCCGGAAGAGCTTCACCCAGATTCCGGGGGAGGCGGGGGACATGGAGTCAGAGTGGACTCTGTTCTCCTCCTCCATTGTCGATGCGGCTGCTCGTAGTTGTGGCCGTAAGGTCTCTGGTGCCTGTCGCGGCGGCAATCCCAGAACCCGGTGGTGGCGCCCGGAAGTAAGGGATGCCGTCAAGCTGAAGAAGGAGTCCTACCTGGCCTTGTTGGCATGTGGGACTCCTGAGGCAGCTGAGAGGTACCGGCAGGCCAAGCGTGCTGCGGCTCGTGCGGTCGCAGAGGCTAAAACTCGGGTCTGGGAGGAGTTCGGGGAGGCCATGGAGGAAGACTATCGGTCGGCCTCGAAGAGATTCTGGCAAACCATCCGGCGCCTCAGGAGGGGGAAGCAGTGCTTCACCAACACTGTTTACAGTGCGGGTGGGGGGCTGCTGACCTCGACTGGGGATGTCGTCGGGCGGTGGAAGGAGTACTTCGAGGACCTCCTCAATCCCGTCGTCACGTCTTCCAATGAGGAAGCAGAGGCTGGGGACTCGGAGGTGGGCTCGCCCATCACCGGGGCTGAAGTCACCGAGGTGGTGAGAAAGCTCCTTGGTGGCAAGGCTCCGGGGGTGGATGAGATTCGCCCTGAGTACCTTAAGTCTCTGGATGTTGTAGGACTGTCTTGGCTGACACGTCTCTGCAACATCGCGTGGCGGTCGGGGACAGTGCCCCTGGATTGGCAGACCGGGGTGGTGGTCCCTCTCTTTAAAAAGGGGGATCGGAGGGTGTGTTCCAATTACAGAGGAATCACCCTCCTTAGCCTCCCCGGTAAGGTCTATTCCGGGGTGCTGGAGAGGAGGATCCGGCCGATAGTTGAACCTCGGATCCAGGAGGAACAATGCGGTTTTCGTCCTGGTCGTGGCACACTGGACCAACTCTATACCCTTCATCGGGTACTCGAGGGTTCGTGGGAGTTCGCCCAACCAGTCCACATGTGTTTTGTGGATCTGGAGAAAGCGTTCGACCGCGTCCCTCGTGGTGCCCTGTGGGGGGTGCTCCGGGAGTATGGGGTCCGGGGCCCTCTGCTAAGGGCTGTCCGTTCCCTGTATGACCGCAGCAGGAGCTTGGTTCGCATTGCCGGCAGTAAGTCAGACCTGTTCCCGGTGCGTGTTGGTCTCCGCCAGGGCTGCCCTTTGTCACCGGTTCTGTTCATTACTTTTATGGACAGAATTTCTAGGCGCAGCCAGGGGCCGGAGGGAGTCCGGTTTGGGAGCCTCGGAGTCTCATCTCTGCTGTTTGCGGACGATGTTGTTCTGATGGCTTCAACGAACCAGGACCTCCAGCACGCACTGGGGCGGTTTGCAGCCGAGTGTGTAGCGGCCGGGATGAGGATCAGCACCTCCAAATCCGAGGCCATGGTTCTCCACCGGAAAAAGGTGGCTTCCCCTCTTCGGGTCGGTGGGGAGTCCTTGCCTCAAGTGGAGGAGTTCAAGTATCTCGGGATCTTGTTCACGAGTGAGGGACGGAAGGAGCGTGAGATCGATAGACGGATCGGTGCGGCGTCAGCAGTGATGCGGTCGCTGTATCGGTCTGTCGTGGTGAAGAGGGAGCTGAGTCGGAGGGCAAAGCTCTCGATTTACCGATCGATCTACGTTCCCACCCTCACCTATGGTCATGAGATTTGGGTAATGACCGAAAGGACAAGATCGCGAATACAAGCGGCCGAAATGAGTTTCCTTCGCAGGGTGGCTGGGCGCACCCTCCGAGATTGGGTGAGGAGCTCAGTTACCCGGGAGGAGCTCGGAGTAGAGTCGCTGCTCCTTCACGTCGAAAGGAGCCAGCTGAGGTGGCTCGGGCATCTGTTTCGGATGCCTCCTGGTCGCCTCCCGCGGGAGGTGTTCCAGGCATGTCCTAGTGGGACAAGGCCTCGTGGAAGACCCAGGACACGGTGGTGGGACTATGTCTCCGAGCTGGCCTGGTGTCGCCTCGGGGTCCCCCCAGAACAGCTGGAGGAGGTGTGTGTGGATCGGGAAGTTTGGGCATCTCTGCTGAGACTGCTGCCCCCGCGACCCGGCCCCGGATAAAGCGGAAGAAAATGGATGGATGGATGGATGGATAATTGTGATTAATAGTGCAGCCCTACTCAAAGCTTAGATGTTTAGTACGCCTACAGCAATATGTATTGTTTTTTTTTTGGTGAGAACAGTGCATGTTAACAAAAACACATAAGACTCACATGTAAACAAGCCAGATTGTAGCTATAGAGACTAATTACTGTCCCACAGAATGCAGGCACCCGGAACTTATTCCTATGAGGCACTAACCACTATGCCACGTCCTGTTGCTGTAGAGTCCATGGGCCTAAACGCATGATGAGAGTTATTGTTTACTGTCGGTGAACCCGCACATGCGCAGTACGCTGCAGGGCAAAAGGCTCGCTTCCACAATCAACACAACCCACTTCAAACCATCGGATCACAAAGAAATGTTACTTTGACACCGGATTTTCTTGAATAATACTTTTAATCATCCAATTCTTTTTTCCACCATCCCCACAATTTGGACATTTATAAAAAAAAAACACCTGATATGTGGCTGGCCTGTCCACAATATTTCCTACTTGTTCATCATGAGAACATCTACTACTCGACACTTAGCGGACATGAAGTAGGCACTTAGTGGTGTTAACTTTTTTGTGTCTGCGCATGTGGAGCATATATATATATTTTTTTTATCTCCAATGACGTGAAGTGAACAATAGGGGTGGGCCATGTCGTATCGCACATCGTTATCGCGATATGTTTTTTATATCGTTGTGGACACAATATAATTCATGTTGTGCTCAGCTCCTTCAGAGCAGCATAAACACTGACTGTAGAACACGGGGCAGGTGCCTAAAAAGTCAAATGAAATGAAAGATGTAAACTGCTCGAGTAGATTAAATTTGTGAGGAAAATAGTATGCTGTTAAAAAAACCAAATAAAATATCACTGAATTAATCTTCCCAATAGGCATAAGGCTGAGATTTTTAAGTCATTTGTCCCTTGTCAATTATATCATCAAACATATCGTCATGATATTTCTTTTTTACATTGTGATATAGATGTTGGCCATATCGCCCTGCTCTAGTGAACAAATTGTTGCTTTCTTCGTGTTTAATCTTAATCAAAGAAACTTTATGCTGCTCTCCCTTCTTTGTTTGTTTTTGTTCATGTGGCATGGATTTTATTATATTCAGCACGATCTTTGGTAAAAAAAAAGCAGCTGATTTACAATTAAGTGCAAAGGGCTATGCTTTCCTTTTGCCCTTCGGGTTTATTGGCACGTGTGTATCAACGTGTGCATATAATGTGTGCTCTTGAAAAACAAGGCTGA
This sequence comes from Gobius niger, assembly GCF_951799975.1. Lineage (NCBI taxonomy): Eukaryota > Metazoa > Chordata > Actinopteri > Gobiiformes > Gobiidae > Gobius > Gobius niger. The sequence goes on from NC_136860.1 coordinate 22,861,625, forward strand.
AATTTTATAAAGGGCAGGAATGACATGAGCAGAGGGGAAAATAGATGCACTGAAAGAAAAATAAAGTGTACTTTGTGCAAACGGCAGAGCCAGTAGATGGACGGCTAATATGTACTTCCCATTTCTCTGTTTGCACCGTTCTCATCCATTTGCAGTGAACTTTAGGCAGTGGAATATTTTATGAAACAAAAGCTCAAAAACACCACCAAAACAGGGGATTTTTGTTTTAATGCAGTTCACTCTCCACCGACATTTTGTATTCATCATATTGTGATGTCATAAAATGATGATGAAAATTGGTGTCAAACATTAATGGGATAAACAGCTGCATCATCTGGTCCACAAATCTAAATGATCAGGCAGCCTACTTATTAACAAAGGACGCTCAGAAAATGTCCAGCCTTAAAATATATATATATATAGCCCGGTCATTCATGTTTTACTGTATTCTAATTTTCCGACATCTATTGGAAATGGAAATGTAAAAACGCAACAATGTCCACATCGGTGTAATCTATCGCCTGCTGTGCTCTGTGTCCATTATGTGCTTCAGTCTCACAAAAACACAGCGAGAGTGCGTCTGCAGCTGTGAAGTTGAGGAAATTATAACCGAGGAAGTGGTGGCTTAATTGCGGATCAAATGGCTCGAAGAAAATCATATTATTTCTTGAAGCAATTTTTCTCATTCCAATAAATGTTATTAGAGCAGTGAGTGAAGAATCGCCTGTGCATTGTTGTATTGCTTTGTTTTATTTTTCATATTGGGTTTGTAGCCATTACCTGCCTTGTTTGGTACTGGAGGAGCAGACACAATCTTCCATGCTGCTTGGTTTACACTGTCTGTACCACGGGCTTCTTTGGAAATGTGTTCGATGAAAGATTGAACAGATTTACCATCACACAGGCACTGGGATTTTATTGACTGAAACACTCCCTACGGCAATGTTACCCACCATGGTCAGTGCAGTCGGTGCTTACAAGTTGTAATGATAAAAATGTGGATCAAAAGACGAGTCAAAATAATATCATGCATTTTAACCATCTACATAAGTTATTAACACACCTCATCACCTTTTTACTGTTTAACTGTGTATTTTAAGATGAAAACAAGAGAAGATTAAACTCCATTGCCCCCTGAGGGAAACTTGTCTTGTACTCAGCCATTTCCAACATCCAGACAACAGCAAAAATACATGAAAAATACAACAGAGGACAGAAGGTACAACTATGGAGGTGCTTGTAGTGCCAGCCTAAAATGATTTGGAAGTCATTCATTTAACTTGTGCCAGAACAAAAGGCCTGTTTAAAGCGGATGGTTTTGCAGTTTGGGCCACGGAGCTTTCTCCCAACATGTCGTACTCTGAGGACAGTGGATGCTGAGGGTCAGCCTGCCCTTCCTTATCACAACCCTCTTGTGTCTATAATGGTTCGTGCCTACTTCTGTTTTGTTTTTATACTTTTAGCATATTGTCCACTGCCCTTTGTTACATTTCTCACTACTTTCTGGGTCTTATTAACAGCTTTAACAGATACAAAAACATCTCTCTGCCCACGTCTCCATGTTCCTACCTGTAAACAGAGTCTGACAGGCTCACAGGCCAGACCCAGAATGATCCTGAGCTGATGCCAGACCGATGCTGTGGATTATTCATCACAACTGTACATCTGCTCCAGGCGGGGTTTGAGACAGCCCCTCTCCCCCTCTCCCCCTCTCCACATCAGCTACTGCCCATCACAGGGCACCCAAAAGCACAGGCATCTGGTGGAAATAAAAATCTTCTCTGGTATATACTGGTAACAAAATACTGGTAACCAGAGAGAAAACTCACAGATTAGATGCTGCTGAATTTAGTTTTGTTTGCAATACATAATGCATTGGTTTGATATAGCACTTTTCTGGACACTCAAAGACACTTTACATTGGCTTATTCATTCACTCCTTACTTGGTGGTAGGAAGCAGCTTTTGTAGCCACAGCTGCCCTGGGGTAGACTTGAAAGAAGCGAGGCTACCAGTCTGCGCCATCGGCCCCTCTGACCACCACCAACCACTCACTGACATATTACATTTACCCAGGCTTCTGGTTGTTCCAAAACGGTCTCCCATCCAAGTACCGACCAGGCCCTCCCCTGCTTAGCTCCCAAGGTGTGACGGGATCGTGCAGAGCAAAGGCGGTATGGCCACTTATTGAGTTCATAAGCAGACTTGATAAACAGAGTGCAGAATTTGATGACAAGTGAAGCCACGTTGTTAGGTAAGCTACCCAAAATTGATTTCCACCCAGACTAAAATTAATGTAGCTTGTTCTTATTGGCAGTGGCGCTTCTGGCTCGTCTGGCGCCCTGGGCAACATTTTCCGGGTCACCTCACTCAAAATTCAAAAGTACGACAATTTTGATGGCAGTTATTTTGACGCCTCTTTTTTAATCGTTGTATTTGTTTCCTTGTCTGCACGTACTTAAAGGAATAGGCCACCGTTTTTACATACTAAGATATGTTCTTACCTCACTTTAGACGTGTTAATATATCCCCGTCTGGTCTTTGTCCGTGCGCTCTGCCAGGCAAACGGAGCACATACGCAGCCTCTCCCACATGTCACATAGCTCCGAAAAAGCTCACGATAGAAGCTACCAAGCTCTTCCACGTGTTCCCTATTTAAATAAAGTTACGTGAAGTGTTTTCATGCGAAGTATATTTACACAGAAATGTAACGATGATACGAGGAGCAAAACGTCCGCGCAGTAACTCCTAAAGGTTATTGACGGAAGTGAGCGGGGGGAAGTCTTTAGGAGTTACTGCGCGGACGCTGTGCTCCTCGTATCATTACGCCTCACAATATAGTCCCCCTTTTTATTTGCTTATAAAATCGACATGCTACATTTCTGTGTAAATATACTTCGCATGAAAACACTTCACGTAACTTTATTTAAATAGGGAACACGTGGAAGAGCTTGGTAGCTTCTATCGTGAGCTTTTTCGGAGCTATGTGACATGTGGGAGAGGCTGCGTATGTGCTCCGTTTGCGTGACAGAGCGCGCGGACAAAGACCAGACGGGGATATATTAACACGTCTAAAGTGAGGTAAGAACATATCTTAGTATGTAAAAACGGTGGCCTATTCCTTTAACAGGTCCAATCTCTGTGATCACTGGCATCATAGTAAATTCATGCATGTACTTTTACATTAAAATATATTTTTGCATTTCCATCCATCCATCCATCCATCCATCCATGCTGTTGGAGCTGCCCAAATCACATTGCACCAGCCCCTTATGGCTCCTCCTGCAGGTGGTGGGTCCACGGGAGGACGGCCTCACGATTAAACGGGCCTGTTGGTCTCTCATAAGAGGCTTCTGAACCGTTCCTTGTCTGACCCGTCACCTAGGACCTGTTTGCCCTGGGAGACCCGACAACAGAGCTTCTAGGATCATTCAGGTGCTCAAACCCCTCCACCACGTTAAGGTGGCGGTTCCAGCAGGGGATTTTTGCACTTCAACAGTGTAAACTACATTCTCACCCAACTTAATTTTTTAAAAGGCTGTTGCAAAAATGATGTTTGACTCAACAAGATTTTATGCTTAAGTGTTAATTATAGAAGAGCAGGAGACATAGATTTCCTTGAATAAAGCGCTCATGAGGCTGGATCTTGTGCAGCAGCTGGCAGTGCTCATAGTGCTGTTCTCAAAGTCTGTTGCCAGACAAAAGGCACAGAGGGACAGCATTGAACAGGTAAATATGGGATTTTAATTAAATATATAACAAAAAGATTAATACAAACAAGCTTTCATTAAATTCAAAAGACAACCTGCTTAGCGTCCGAGAACTGATCAGGCAATATTGCAATAAGTGTAATATGAAATATACAATAAAAATAAAATTAAAAACTTGCAGCAAAAACAACTTGACGAAAGATGTTGATTTGCTCCTGGCCTGACCTTGGATAAATGCAGCTTGAGGCAAACTCATTGTATTCACCTTGTGTGGCTTTATAAATGGAGCATAAAATATAAGAAAATGTGAGAAAAGTTTGTTTGCTTTGGGCAGTTGTTGCTTTGTTTTGAAGCTTACCTTCATTTGAGGCAGTCGCTCCAATTATGCACCGCAGTTCAGATCCAGTTTCAATCCTGCATAAAACATTTGGTTTAGTTCATAACAGGCAAACAATGTGGAGTGTGTATAGGGCCCACTAAGTGTAAGTGCTTTTATTGAGTTTTTAACACCAAATCATTCACCAAATTTAGTATGTGTGTGTTGCTTAGGACCTTCTGTTTAAAATCTGCCTCATTATTTCAATGCCTTGTCAAAAGCATAGATTGATTAATTTTTATGTTTTTCTTCTGACTCTTCTTCTTCTTCTTCTGCTTCTTCTTTTAGGATTTTTCATAGGGCATTACAGTGTAACGAGAATTCATGGTCCATTTGCATTTATGCACGTAAAATTTTCCCAGGAGTATAATGTTGTTGATTAGTAAATGCAGTTTGTGTTTAGTGGAAATACAAGCGGAGATAATGTCTATTGCTTCCATTGGTTTAAGTCCTTCAGTTTTGTATGCAGCCAGCTGTGAATATTGTTCCATAGAGCAGTAACAGGTACACAATGAAAAAACAAGTGCTCAGTAGATCCGTTTCTTCGCAGAAAGAACAAGAACCAGTGACAAGTTTTAAATCTGTGCTGAACCAATTCATTGGATGGATAAATTCCAGTATTTGTCTTTTGCTTTCGGGTTGGCGGAAGTGGAAATTTCAGATAATGTTGTTCGAAGTTCTGTTGGGAAGTGATTTAAAATTGCTTTGCGAAATGAAAAAGTTGGGTTAATTATGTTTTCGATCTTATGTCTAATACATTTCTTGTTAAGGTTAGTTCTGAAAAAAGGTCGACCTCCAATCATGGTCTGAGATAATTGTGGACTTCCAAGGGCTTGATAAGGTCAGCTGTTTTGAATTACGGACACAATTTGGATAGGAATGGCTGAAAGTATAAAAAAAAAAAAAAAAAAAAATCTTCTCTCCCCGTTCTTCTTTTTCTTCTTCTCTTTTCCATCTTCTTCTCTTCTCCCTATTCTTCTTCTTCTCTTCTCACAGTTCTTCTGCTTTTTTTCTTTTCCTCCCCCTTCTTCTTTTTCTTCTTTATCTTTTTCTTATTCTTATTCTTCTTTTCTCCTCCTTTTTTTTCTTCTCCATCTTCTTCTTCTAAGTCTTCTTCTTTTTCCTCTTCTCTTCTCCATCTTCTTTTCTTCTCCCTGTTTTTCTTCTCCCTCTTCTTCTTCTTCTTCTTCTTCTTCTTCTTCTCCCTCTTCTTCTTTTCTTCTTCTCTTTTCCATCTTCTTCTCTTCTCCTCAGTCTTCTTCTACTCTTCTCCCAGTTCTTCTTCTTCCTCTACTGCTTTCTTTCTCTTATCCTCCTCCTCCTCCTCCTTCTTCTTCTTCTTCTTCTTCTTCTTCTTCTTCTTCTTCTTCTTCTTCTTCTTCTTCTCTTCTCCCTCTTCTTCTTTTTTCTCTTCTCCATCTTCTTTTCTTCTCCCCGTTTTTCTTCTTCTCCTTCTTCTTCACCCCAGGGCATTAGTGATTGTGCCCTCAAAGAAGTCTTGTTGTTTTTCAATGTGCTTTATTATGGCGCTGTTGGGACACATAGCCCAAGGTGATCCGGTTTAGAGTGAACAAAATGGTGTGTGTAGTCGGTGGGCGGGAGCACGGAAAATCCATTTGGTGATGCTGCTGGACAAATTGGCCATGTGGTGAGACCAGGAAGGCCAATCATTTATCATTTTGAAGATGTATCAAGAGGGACAGAACTTACAACGTGGAATTAGATAAAGAATAAAATGAAGTACAACCATGAACTTGTTATTATGTGTTTGTAGGGTTCGTTCTTTGGTTTCATCTGTTTCCCCCACCTGAAACAAGCACATTTTGTTCAGTTTGGTTTTACCCAAATCTGAAAGCTTCTTGGGAAAAAACGAGGATGAAAACGCAACAAAAAAGCCACAAAAGATCAACAAAAAGGTGACAAAAATGAGATGGAAAAAGTGATGAAAATATGTTAATACGGTGAAAATGCAACAAAAAAAACCCCCAAAATATGACACAAAAACTATGAAAATACGGCAAAAAAAAGAGAAAAACACAACAACGCTTAAAAAATGTGACAAAAACGTGGTGAGAAAAAAGTTATGGTCAGTTTTCTAGGTCTTGAATCGTTACCCTGGCCAGTCAAGAAGCTTCTAGATTTGGGTGAGGCGGCAGGTAAGAGGTTAAGCTGATCTGGAGGGCAATTATTAAATAGGCAATGTTTTTGGAATATGAGCAAAAAGTCTGTGGACTTTTCCCCCATTCAATTCCACAAAAAAATCTAAACAGTATTGGATGAATCTGACCCAATCCTGCTGTGCATAGGTCACTTGTATAAGGTGGGTGGGTGGCGGCGTGTCACATGTGGCCTGCAGACACTGGATCTCTCTGACAGCTTGATGAGATTGAGACAGTAATGTCAACAGCTCTGGCTCAGGGTCCACATCACAATCTGTCTGGGTTAGGCCTCGCCCCAGGCGCAAGTGTCCATAAGTTGGCTTGTCTGTCTGTATTGTGTGTACTGCACGTGCATGTATATAATTCTTTATGGGGACTGCTGTAAGCAAATAACGTAATTGTGTGGTGGTGGTGGAAGTTGTAAATGTGAAGGGAAACATTGATGTGTGTTTAGGTTCAATGAGATACTGAACTCAGCACTTTCATTATCTGTAAGCTATTAGCATCATTAATTAGCCACATGAATTATTTTATGCAAATGTACAAACGCATTGCATTCTGACAACTATATATGTGGTAAATTCATCGGATATCTAGTAACCGTTGTGTATGAAGTGTAACCAGTGCCTCCTGGACTGCTTTGGTCTCTGTCCTGGCAGCATATCCAAGCACCGTGCACCCAGTGACGTCCCCACAGTCCCCACAGTCCCCACAGTCCCCACAGGACAAACAGAGAATGAGGGATGGGCTTCCCGCTATGGGGAAAGAGGGTCATGTTACTTCACTGTGAATTCATAACGTTTTAGGCGGATGTTTTTGTCTTTTTTCCTGTCCCTGAAGGCCACACATTGAGAAGTGAAAGAGGAGAGTGGGGGATTTGTTCAGACATGGGAGCAATTAGCTTCCAAAATGCATGTTGCTCTCAGTTCCTAGTAGAGCATCGTAAGTTTTCAGGAATGATGTGCTTTGTGAGGCCATAGCAGTCACAAACATATCCCATTGCTTTGAAGTAAACGCTGTTCATATTGTTTTTATTAATTTGAGACAACGTAAGATGCAATTATAGCATACTCAGATTGTGAGATGATCTGCCTCTTAGAGCCAACCATTGTTTCTTTATCATTCATAATTTATTTTTAATATATTGCATTAATATCAAGCCTCATTACTTTACAAATCTAATCAAAACCTTTCTTGGAAAACAAATGTAACCACATAATATTTAGTAAATTATCAAACCTGCATATTGTCCCTCTTTCTCCTCTCTCAGACATTTCCTCTTATGTTTTGGCGGTTTCTAAAACGAGCTCAGAGCCAAACAGGCAGCATTAAATATTTAGGATAGAGGTCTGGAGGGCCTTCAGAATTGATGGATCAATGAAAAAGCCTGGGCATAAAGTGATAAATTCTTTATTCAAGTTGTTCACACATTTATTTGCCCGAGGCCATTAGCTCTGCGCGGGCACTGAAGAAATTTTCCACGTACTACTTATGCACACACACGCATCTGTAGTGTTAATCATCAGTCAGTGGTCTGAGAGGAGGGAAGTGGATAAACTGCCTAAAGCGCTCTCCTTCACCGATCAGCCTTGAATTCTGATACAGCTCCACCATAACCTGCAATATCTCCTATGTCGGTGTGAAACATGTATTTATTTGTTTATTTATTCATTTGTTAGAGACAGATGCAACAAAGAGAGCTCCCTGAGGTAATCCCGTGCTGATTACTGTACAATGCGTTCAGTGTTATAGCACACAGGAAAAGTCTATAGAAATGCTAAATAAAATATTACATTGATTATAAAAGCTACGGCAAGTACAACAAAAGACCAAACATCACTGAAACATCTCTTGAATCCTTGTACTTGCTTATCTTGCCTGCTTCTAACACGACAACATTTCCTGGTATTCATCTCAAAACGGTCAATAAGCGCTGTATGATGAAGAGATGATCTGTGTAAATCGCTTCACAGCTGTTTGTGGTCATAATGTTATGGCTGGTAAAGATAATATATAGATAACAAATAATGATAATATTATACTGAGGATGGTAATGACTACTGGGAGTATTATATGTATATTAATGTGCCTTTTTAACATAAAATGTGTGACTTTCGGTAATGTTAACAATGTTTGGCATTGATAACATGCTGAAAGCAATATATTAATGATCGCCTTTAGTCACTTGCTTTGTACCAGACATCGTACATCAAACAAGGCCGTTGTTGTGCTTTATTTCTGTTAATTATATGAACATTTCTGGCAGTGCTTTGTAAGTTTGGTCTGTGTCTTTTGAAGTGTAACAGGTTAAAATGTAAATGTGATGCTGCTAATTGCATGATTGATATTGTCATTACATGTGGACATTTTCTACCATGACCAGATACGGCAAGTGTATATAAACCATTTCTTTTGTTGTTTTGTTCCCTTTGCACTATGTTCCTTGTCATTTTCATTGTATTGATTTCGGGGGTAGGCGCTCATAAGCTTTTTGCTTCAACCCACTCCTTTTGAGCAGATTGTTGAAGGGCCTATACAGAGTTTAAAAATGTTAAAATTTAGTATTTTTTCCCCCTACATTTTCCAGCAATGTCCTAATGTGTAGAATGAGCCCAGACCTATTCACCACAACTGCCTCTAAAATCATGAACCGTCACTCAAAAAGGTGTCAATTCGGGTCCCAAGTGCCGTCATGCACAAGCTTAATATAGAAGCTGCAGTTACGCTTAAGACCTGAGGTGGCAGTAGTGAGCATAAAAAATGACCAGCAAATAAACTAAACTAATAATGTTTGTGGGAAACAAGGCACTACATGTACAACAGAACCTATATGCAGCACATGAGGGCATATGATTCCCAGTGAACCTGCCATTCCTTATTTGAATGCTTAGAACCTCCAAAGTTCACTGGGGGCCTGCACTGGCACTAATTAGGATTTCATTGGGGACGAGCTTGAGAATATCAAAAGTAGAGTCCCTTTATGTCAATTTTCAAATTGGTTGTATCCAGTGCATCTGCTCACTGTTTTTTATGATTAGTCAACCTACCGAATACTGAATCTCATAAACGACAATAGTTGAATGATGTGTCTCAAATTGTTATGAGAGTCGAGGCCTAGATGTTGCTCCTGAAAAGAATCCGATGTTTAATTTATGCATTGTGGGAGAAAAGGCTTTTCTTTCTGCACATCAACATAAAACGAAGCATTTATTGAGTTGACATCAAAAAGAATAATGGGGATAAAGGCCATCGCTGATTAAGTGCTTCAGTTTCTTATTGCTAACAGAAAGAAATGAGAGCACAGATTTTTATGCTGAAATACTGAGGAATATCCTGCACCTACAGTAGCTGATAGGTTTCCAGAGACACTATATTGTATTTTCCATACTTTTGTTGTCTGTTTTATCATATGAATGTCCTTTCTTGTCTCTTCACAGACAGTAACTTTGTCCTGGGAAACGCGCAGGTGCAGTCGCTGTACCCCATCGTCTACTGCTCAGACGGTTTCTGTGAGCTGACGGGATACGCCCGGGCCGAGCTCATGCAGAAGAGCTGTGCGTGTCACTTCCTGTACGGCCCCGAGACCAGCGACAAGTTCACGGCTCAGATCCAGGGGGCGCTAGACGAGCGGCGCGAGTTCAAGATGGAGCTGGTGTTTTACAAGAAAGAAGGTAAAGAATTGCCTGTACAGTGCTCATGTCCCTTGGTGAGGTTTGTACAACATAATGCTCATTGGTGTCACATGCTGTATGGGTTATATTAGGTACCATCACCAGTCCAGCTAGTTTAATGCCTCCAAAAACTCTCTCTAGGTGTCCCACTGTTCCTGTGACCCTCCCCACAAAGCAAAGAGGAGCTAAAGGAGCTGACTCTAACCTCTTATGCCCCTCCTAATGACCTAGCCTGTCCCGAATGCAGTTTCTTAGAGTCCATCCAATCAGACAGAGCTTACATGAGCGGCCAGGTGTGAATGAGACACGTTAGCAGCGTGAGAAGAACACTGTGTGCCAGCGCTGCCATAGAAAACCTCTGCTTAAATGACAAAAACACTCCAAGCCCTTATCAAGTAAATTACTGTTCTCTGGATATGCAAATAATTTGTGTTGCTTATTTTCTTGGACGTCAGAGATGCTGTATCCAGCCTAAAGTCCCTGGACCTTGAAGTGTATATCAAGTGCAACATTTAAAAAGGCGCATTCAAATGTCTGGAAATGTGTCCTCTGCACAGTCAACAGTCCTCCTATACGCTCAGAACGCGCTGTGCATCCGGCATCAAGAGCCACATTAAGGGCCACTGGATCGAATGGGATTGTACAGTATTTGCACTGCTCTTTTATTAATGCCGCTGACAAAGAAAACGTCCCGCATTCAATGAGAACAATGACAAAGAAGAGTTATAAGCGCCACATAGGAATCCCTGCGCCGCACAAGGAGACTTCACGCGCGGCCCGCTGACAAAACCTTTGCGTCATGTAGTGTTCTCTGGTGCCTGTTCTCGCATCGGTACGTGACAAAGGAAAGAGGGGACGGTGCAGAGATGGAAGACACGTCTGAGCTGAAGTATTGCAGAGCTGGAGTATTCATCCTCAGACACGGAGAGAACATGCAGACTCCACACAGAAAGGCCCCGAGATTGAACCAGGCGATTGTATTGCTTAAAGTGAAATTATTTGATCAGTTCAATTCAAAAGAGAAATTCATATTGTATGTTATATATTTTTTGCACCGTGAATTGGCATGTATATGTTGAATTAGATAAGAAACGCATTGATCGTGTCACCGCATTGCACCTGTATGTACACATGTAGTTTCAATATTTAAAATCTGCTTGGCCTTGTGCCTGTGCAAACACGGCTGAAACCGTGTGCAATGAAATACAGATAAGGACTGTATATCGTTGCTTGTCCCATAGCCTTATGTTCCTTATGGACTGAAATCTGAACAGAGGACGTGTTGTACTTGCTGTTGTTTACGTTCTTTCACTTTAACAGAGACCAGATTCAATATGGCTGCTCTTTGTGCAGGGCTCCCATCGACTCATCTAAATGTATTACCGTATTTACACACTGCACAGTGGAAAAGTGTACGAGGTATGTCATTGTAACAATCCAGGAATAAAGCTACGAGTGCGTGATATATGTTTGAGAGACCATCAGTGTAACCAGTAAATTACAATATTAGGTCAAGACAAAGAAAGTCCACAAAGTCTATAAAGCAGTAAACAATCACAGAGCCAGTACAAGTGGCTTGCTGGTATTAGAAACATGTCATTATCAGAGTTTCTTATTTACATTTTAACCTCTTTACCCCGTATCCAAATCTAAAAGCTTCTGGAATGGAGTCTTAAGGCCAGTGTAACGCCTCATTTGAAAGCTAAGACCTGCAAAACTGATCTAAATGAGTCTTTTTACACGCGTTGTTGTCGTGTGGTTGTTTTTCACACATTTTCCTTTTCTTGCATTTTTGTCATTTTTTTGCTGCACTTTCAATGTTTTTTTGTCACTTTATTGTATATTTTTTGTAGCTTTTCTTATTGTGTTTTTGTCACTTTTTAGCTGCATCTTCATTGCTTTTTTTGTCACATTCTTGTCAAATTTTTGCCACTTTTTTGTTGAGTTTTTGCCACTTTCGTGCTGCACTTTCATCAACATTTGTGTCGCATTTTTGTCCCTTTTTATGTTTTTTTGGTCAATTTCTGATGCATTTTCAGCCTTGTTTTCCTCTCGATTTTGACACTTTTTTTCAAGAAACTTTTAGATTTGGGTAAAGCCAAACTGGAGATAATTTACTCGGTTCAGGTGGGGGTTAAGAGGTTAAACAAATAAAGAATCATACATTTACTGCATCAATGTTTTCTTTTTCAGTTGTTTAAATAACAATAACAATATGGCTGCAAGTTAAAAATACCTGATAGAGAGATAAATAATTAATTCAGCCTTCACATATACCTCACAAATATTGACTTTATCAGGGTCAGGTCAGTAAATATTTGTGATGGCCAAATTAATTAATCTCTATCAATACCCTCTTGTGTCATCAGTATATTGTTTATATTTACTATTGAGATAGTAAATATCTCAATAGTATATTGAGATACTATATACTATTGTAGTCGGTGAAGCATTTGAATTCAATAAAAAAAACTCAGGTACAAGTTCATATTGGCCCTTGTCGTTGAGTGTAATTTATTTACATTTCCCTTCAAAGACAGAGAGGAAAAGCCGGGCCTATTTCCCTGGAGTGATTCCTTCCGAGGGTATGGGAGCTCATCTGAAGCTCATCTCTGAGGTTGAGGCAGGAGACTAAGTTTTCATATCACACAGATTCATACATGAGGCTCGGTACATTCTGTGTTTCTCCACGATGTCGCTCAAAACCCTGCCACAGCATTCTCACGGGACAGTGTCTGCAGATGGTCCCTAGGTTCAGTGAGGGCACCAATGCTGGTATGTTGAGTGTGTGTGTATCAGACTGGCATAGATACAGCTTAAGAAAGGTAACTAGACATGTCTTGGTCTGAAATTTTATAGTCAGTAAGTTCAAGTAAAACAGCAGTATATGAAGATCAGAAGTGATGAAAGCAGTTTGCAGGATCAGTGGAAGTGATTAACAGTGCGATAGTAGCAGTTTAATGACAATGGGAGTGGAAGCTGAAGTAATAGCAGTAGCTCACCTGCATATTACATGTGCTTTCTCCATTCCCCAGATAAAGCGTACACAAACCCCATTGTTAGGTGCCTAATGCTATGAATATTTAGCAAATCTCAACTCACATCAGTCTGCTTATGCGTTTCTACATAATGTCTGTTATTGTCGTTTAGGTACCCAGTTCTGGTGTCTGTTGGACATTGTGCCTATTAAAAATGAGAAGGGAGAGGTGGTTCTGTTCCTCGTGTCCCATAAAGACATCACAGACAAGAAGAAGGACCAGAATACAGAACAAGGACCAGAGACAGGTAGGAGCAATACACAAATCTATATATTGTCATGGTGTAATCTTAAGGTGTGTAAATTACATTGTTTATTTATCGTTTTATGCTTAAATATATAATACAGTATATAAAAAATCATGACTGCTCGAAAGCCATTTGATTTACACTACAGAACAATTTTGTCAAAATGCATGAATCACTTTCAACCTGCTTTTTGTTTTCTTGCTGACAAACCTTCTAACATATTTGTACAACTACAGAAGCCAAATAAACTGGGAGGATGTGAAGTATCATTTATTGACCACTTTTGGATGGGTTTTGGTCAAATCAATTCCTGTTCTGGGCGCATTTGAAGGATTTTTTTTTACCATTCAGACGATGTAACATTTTGTTTCAAAATTGCTACGGCAACCAGCTGTCCTCATATTTTTTCACTTTAGATTTCAAATCATCTGTTTTAAATTGAACTTTATAGGCAAAATCCTCTATACGGAACAATGACAATAACCAATATGATATTAAAAAGTAGGAATAGCTTGTTGAATTGCTTTTAATTATTATTAGAAATCTCTATGGTCCACCATGCCAGTCTCCAAAGGTTTGAGTTCTATACAGCAGTTATTATGGCCGCATACACCACTAGTTTGGATGTTAACCCAAATAAGTGGCTTAGAAAACTTCGTTCAAAGTGTAGTGCTTCGTCTTGTTTCATTAAGAGTCTGTTTTATTTCCTGCTTTCGTACAACCACCTGCTTATGTTGCTGTCACTAATGCAGGAACTGTTGTTAGCCCCACATACACACCTCTGTGATTGACAGTGACTGTGGCTCTGTTTTTGTCACAGCCAAATCTGGATGCACTTCACATGCACACAGCAGGGGTCTCAGACACTTACGAAAGAGAAACTAAAGAATTTATGCCCAGGTTGTTTTTAGGTCCGTGTCGTTACCAACAATCAACGCAAGTGTTCAGGAAAGATGTGGCTAAAGTTTAGTTTTTCCTTAATTTTAGACATGAAAGTCGGAGGAGAAGGAAACCTTTTTCTACTGAAGACAATAGGATCTCTCGAAGTCTACTTATCGAGAGCTTTGTCCACTGAAAGTTGTGCTTTGACATAAAATTCGTAGCTGTGAAGTCAACTCTAAATCCAGCCATGAATCATACTGTCCTGAATGGTGTAATGGTGAACCAATGGACATTTGATATTCTTGTCCCTTACATTATGTTAACCAGCTGTGTCCGAGGATGTTTATGATCATTTCTTTATTCGTTTTTAGCATGACACTTTATTTTGTATCTTATCATATGACCCTATACCCTGGAGGGATAGAGGGACAGAGGGGGTAGAGAACAGAAGTGAGGGGAAGAAAGAAACAAGGAAAAAGGACACAGAAAAGAAAACATACTGATGATAATAAAAGTTACAGAAAATGTGTCATAAAGAATTAGAAAGATGTCTCAACATTATAGTTTTTGTGTTCAATTTTCCCATAGTTCATTATGCACCATCATCTGTGACCCAGAACTTACTGTTTACTTTTCTCATATTGTTTTGGCAAATGTAACTCTGAGGAGGTTATTGCCTGCAGTCAGCAAGCAAGGCAGATTTTAGTTCTGTTCACTTCACTTTATTGTGAGTAAAGCGCATGAAGAAAATCAAAACTGCACTACTCTCAAACTCCTGGTGCAAAAAGACAATAGTTGAATACAGATACCAACATGTACAGAATAGCAAATTGAAGGAAAGGAGGAGAGTTCACCTTCCTGACAGCCTGGAGATGTTGTCAGTTGGACGAGGACTGATGAGGCTGTGAGATGGGAGCGTGGTATGTCCCTCTGAGATAACCCTGTCCGATTTGCCACAGGAAAGTCAGACAAACTGCTCCTGTCCATGATCATTAAAGAGCCAAAACACAGCCGTCTTCCAGGTTCGCTTGTGTTATGAATGTGGCCGCTTAATCATCAGTCCACGTATGTCCCTCCGTCACAGCGAGCCTGAGTCATTTCCATAGCATGACCCTTTTCTGGGAAGCCCACCTTGTCGAGTTCAACCCGAGTTTCCTGTCGCCGTTGGTAACCATTTCCCATCAGTCTCCGTGGCCTTTCGCACCGTGGCTTTAATCTTTCAGAGTGTGCCTTAAATCTTTGCTCACTTTTATCTCCTCGGGGTCATTATGTTTGGTTATTTAAACCTTTCAACTTCCCATGACGGTGCACCTGTCCTTTCACACCTCGTATTTAACCTGAAGAAAAAAAATACAATGGGTACATAGTCATCGCAGTAGTTTATAGACCACAATAAACCCAGATTTGCCCTGCCCGAGTTTTGTCTTCTGCTGCATCAAAGCCATTTCAAATATCCTGTTTGGATACAAAGAGCAAATTGGATTTAGTGACCCAAATGAAAATGATTGGGTTACAATGAGGGAGGGTATTTACCAAACATGACATCATAATAAGTGTGGCGCAGATAATTGATGGAATGGAAAAAGGACGCTACACCACCCATTTACATATGAATAAATGATCAAATAGACACAGGCCACTGTACAGAAATTGTATTAAACAAAGTGTGAGCATTGTGTGTTTGTGTGAAAGAGAGAGAATGAGCTAACTTCAGAGATCGGATGGCGCATCCCCAAAAGGGACTTCAGCCTGGTTTGTTTTCTTTATGTCATTCATTTCTTCCCCTCAGCTACTTCCTCTCTGTCAAAGATTTTTTTGTTTGTTTTGTTTTTGTTCTGGTAAGTGATGAATAGCTTCAGCACTGTATATGTCTGTGTATTTAATTTTTTTTCTTCCTGTTGCCCAGATGAGGAGACGGGTCTGGAGGTGCACCAGGTCACTCGCCCTCCAGGGTTTAACACGAACCGGCGCCGCAGCAGAGCCGTTCTCTACCACCTGTCGGGACACCTCCAGAAACAGGACAAGAGCAAGCTCAAGATCAACAATGTTAGTCCTTCTCAAATACTGTCGCGTCGCCTTTTTGTTTGACTTCATAATTCGAAATTACTGGTGAATGTTTGTATTGTGTAACTATAATAGTCTAAGAAGAAGTTGTGGTATTACAGTTTGTCTTTTGCCAAAGAATTGTAAGAAAGGGAGCTGGGATGAGGCAGAAACAAGGGTGAAGAACCAAGGTTGAGCGGGGGCGGAGCTGTGATTGACAGCCTGGTGCAGTCTAATGGACAGCTTACATAAAACAAGATGTAGAACCTGCAAAATGTAGATGTTTTGTAGTAAAGCGTTGAGACAGGAACTTTAAAAAGTGCAGTTACTTAGTGGGTCAAAAACCAAACATTTGTATTTAATACAGGTGCCAGTATAAGAAGTATTCTTTATTTTTCTTTAAAATCACTTTTTATCAGATCTTCGCCAGTCCCTATTCCTTTGGATTAGAAATATGCATTTATATATTTGCAGCAGGTATAACAGATGGCGTGAAGGTCATCTGCTTTACTCCCACTGCTTTCTGACTTAAGGTCATGTGCTCTGGATTTTGCTGATCTCAGTGTGTGAAAATGCGGACACAGCTTTTCTGAAAATGATTAATATTAAAAGTCTATCGTGATCAATTATACCACAGTGAATGAAAGCTGATTTTAAAGGAACCTAATGAATTTTTCATTCACATATCAGCCAAAATATTAACAGAAAAGTTAATCTCAGCTCCACAACAACGACGTGAGAATGAACTATTTCGATTCATTGTAAATTGACAAAATGAAATCTTTTAATCTTTAAAATTGCAAGATGAACGTGCCATTTGCAGAACAATGGCCTGATGAACTTTTTAAAGGGACTATACGGAGTTTAAAAATGTTCAATTATTTATTTTCCTCCCCCTACATGTTCCAGCAATATCCTAATGTGTAGAATGAGCCCAGACCTGCCTCTAAAATCCTGCACTGTCAAAAAGGTGTCAATTCGGGTCCGAAGTGCCGTCATTCACAAGTTTAATATAGAACCTGCAGTTACGCGTACAACCTGAGGTGGCAGTAGTGAGTATAAAATGACCAACTTGAATCTAGTCCCTTTAAGAAAAGTGTTGGAAAGTATTTAAAAGGTGAGTTTTAATATGTTGTATCGTTCATCAAAGCTGTCCATGGTGCTGAAAGTGCTAATGTCACATTTGGTTCAGTCTGGGTTTGAACTGGTCCTATCTGGGTTGGGACTAGGCCAGTCTGGATTGGTTCAAAATTGTTTTGGACTGGCTTAGACTGGTCTGGACTTTATGTCAGTCGTGAAATGAAAGGTGATGCCTGATTTATGTTTGTTTTTTTGTATTTGTCCAGAACATGTTTGGAGAGAAGCCTCCCATTCCAGAGTACAAGGTGGCAGCCATTCAGAAATCACGCTTTATCCTCCTTCACTACGGGATGTTTAAGGCGGGCTGGGATTGGCTGATTCTCCTGGCCACCTTCTATGTGGCCGTCACTGTGCCCTATAATGTGTGTTTCACTGTGGGAGGGGGGCGAGACGAGGGTAACACCAACGTCCCCCGCAGCCCCCCCAGCGTCAGCGACATCCTGGTGGAGATCCTTTTTATTCTAGGTCAGTGCATAAAAAACACAATCATTACAAGATTACATACTGCACATACATATTTAAACATGCTTTTCATATTTAATTTACAGAAATGCACCACACATAGTCTTAATGTCATATCCTAATTGAAAACAAAACATGGAGTTAGTGGAAACAGTCATCATCAAAGTTTTTTTTATTATTATTCCCACACAGCAGTAAAAGGATATGAGCCATCACAGCAGACAATTATGTTTGATTACAAACTCATTTCCTCTTTATTTCCTCTCTGTCCACCTCATTGTACACAAAACTTATAAGTGCACTTTAAAGAATCATTTGGCTTAATGGATGAGTGGACACAAACAGCAACAATAAAACTATACAGTCACCATCTGTAAAGTGGAGAGCTCTGTTAGTCCATTTCTTTTTGGAAACAATTTTAGCCTGGCAGAAATAGTTACACAGTAGTTATATGGGCATCGGGGGTACAGAACTCCAATGTAAATAATTGTTACATTAAGAAAAGTAATTGATTATTATGCTCTACTAAACCTCAAACAATTTAGTTTCTAAATAATAAAGCCCTACAAAAACAAAAAACATCTATATTTCTATACATAGACTCAGACTGAACAGAGTTTGTCTCTTTCACTTTTGCCTCATGATGTATTTGTGTCATTAACTGCAGACATTGTGCTGAACTTCCGCACCACTTTCGTGAGCACGTCTGGTCAGGTGGTGTACGATGCCCGCTCCATATGCGTCCACTACGTCACCACTTGGCTCTTTGTGGACCTCATCGCTGCTCTTCCTTTCGACCTGCTCTACGCTTTCAACGTCAGCGTGGTGAGTCTTGCCTCTGCGCACCTCTAGGGGGGGGGGTCATATTTGTCTATATTCTTCAAGAAGCCTACCTGACATCTGTGACACTCCACAGGGGAGTGACAAATCAGATCCTCCTCAACTTGCATCTACCGCTGAAAGGATAATCTCATGAATTTCAATAGTTTCCACACTGACTGGGGCGACCTGCCAAGTTTTGCTACGAAACACAATAGAGCATAATGTCACAGTCTCCCCAGAGACTCCTGAATCCACTCCACAGACAAATGCCTCCATAGCCACAACTGGCTCGCAGCCAAGCAAAGATGGTGCTGACATTGATTTCCCCTGCGCTTAAACTTTGACAAGCTTTGAGCGGAATTACATTTGAGATAAAAATCACACACGGACTAAACACATTTTTAGTTGGAGTCACATGCAAAGCAAAAAACTGGGAACAGATCAATGGTTCAAAAATATCAACAAATCCTTGATCTACCTTCTCCCTAACAATTCATCTCATTCATGATCCAATCGTCTTCTACTGCACCGCGATCGCCTACTGCGCCTGACAGTAGCGAAGGATGGGTCAAACCACAAATTTACCGACACATTTTTCCTCTTTATCCCCTAGTGCACATTGGAAGTAATCAGTCTTGTGTCTCTTGCAGTACTTTGGAGTGAACTTACTGAAGACCGTCCGGCTCTTGCGGTTGTTGCGGCTGCTGCAGAAGCTGGAGCGTTACTCTCAGTACAGCGCGGTGGTGCTGACGCTGCTCATGTCCATGTTCGGGCTGCTGGCTCACTGGATGGCCTGTGTGTGGTACTTCATCGGACGCAGGGAGATCGGGAGCCCTGGGTCCTGGGATATTGGTGTGTACTTTTTGTACTTTGCCATAGTAACAGTATAAGCGCCGGGTCAAGAATAAAACAAGGAATATCTTCATTACTGTTGCAGGTGAAGGGAGTAGTTGATATATCATTTAGACTCTCCATCCATGGTGCTTCCCTTCTAACTATGACTTGTTACAAGGGAAAAGTAACTAATTTAAATAAGGATTTTTCACATTGGTGTTTCTACTCTCGACTGTAGACAGCACTATTGCCTGGGATATGTGTGTCATGCCTGTGAGTTTTTATTTTTATTTATTTATTTAGTTTATTTTTGATCGGTTGGCTTATTTTAGCAATGAATCAATGCCCAATAATGAATAATTTAGCAGATTAGAACGCAAAAGAACATTACACAAACTATTGGCAGCTTTAAGCAAGAAAATCCTGGCAAAGTGCTTAATATCTTGAAGTTTATTTTGCTTTCTTTCAGAACAGAAACAGAAGGCTGTGATGATTTATTTGATCACCTTTAAACCTTTTTGATACAGCGGACAAAAAGTCCAGAAGGCGTCATAACATATATATACATATTTACACACAAAATTCCTTCCTATAATTTCCTAAAAATAAATGTAGATGTAAATCACATTTACAGCTAATCAATAATGTTTGTTGTTCCTCAGAACATTACAGTTTATTTAAGGATCTAACGTGACTTCTATCTGCTGCATATTTACTGATGTCTAAATGTTGCCTGTGTAGATGGGCAGTATTACTCCAAAGAGAATTGTGGCACATATTCTCTCTGTGCAGAGGCCTTTTAGTGTGCATTTGTTTGCCGCCACCACATTTTACTGCTACTTACATGTGCTCTGAATATTCAGCTCACCGCCTATTAGATAATAAGAAGATGAAACCTTAGAGAGGGGAACGTTGTACTTTGGCTTTCCTAATTGTATTGTTCCAGGATTAAATGTTCTATTTGCAGATCTGCTGACTTGCCTTCATCTAGCAAACTCAATTAGGCAGGATCATACTTTACTGAGGCTCTAATACCGAAAATGAGTTTGAGAAAGAATGGGAATAAAGATATCATTTTCTGCTTACTTGTTATGCGTGGTTGGTCAATTGGCGTAGTTCATACACATACTGCTGCTGCTGCTGCGGTCAGTGTATCTTTACCTCATCAATATTGCATTCAGAAAGAAGGCTCTGGTGGACATATAAGACCACGCTGACCTATTAGTGACACAGGCTCTCTTTCACAACACTGTCCATATATTGGCATGTCCATACAGTTAGCGCCTCGTTCTCTGCCAGGCACTTGGACACTTGGACACAGTGCGTCTGCGGGACATCAATATTTAAAATGGAGCCGAGCTGGAGCCGTTCATGCAGCTGCTGCTGTGAGTGTCAGGCTTCATAGAGCATGGAAAAAGAGAACGTGAAGAGTGACAAGCGTTGCACCGTATCATAGCACAAGGCACAAGTTAGTGCCCATTATAGTGGTGTCCATTACACAAAGATGTCAGCCATATTAATAAATGTGGAGTTCATGTGAAAAGTTCAAGAATTGTCTTGTCCACATTTTTGGGGCGTCGGCATCATGTGTACACAATATGATGGTTTTTAGTGCTTTAGTTATGCTTTTGTAGTTGTATATCAATTTGTCTTGATATCTGAAACTTTAATTGGATTTTTTATTTTATTTGATCAGGGACAATGCACAAAAGACTATGATAGAAGAGATGTCATGTGTAATTTCCACCAGCAGTCCCGGGACAGGTTGATTTTATACTTACAAAAGCTCTTAAAATGTATACAGAATAATAATACATTGAAGCATTACTTCACTCACATCATAAAACCACTTTCCGCTTCAGGAAACCCACTCCATTTACACCGTTCATATCACAGTCATTCAGTGCGTACAGGTTTGCATTTTGTCTAGACTTTTGATAATAGCCTTAAGTTAAATGATAGGATGCAGTTATAGTTAAAGCCAGCCTCCTTTTGCACATCGGTGGCCAGGGCAACAGGAAGACCTGCAAGCATTCAGCTATTTATTTGGAGAAAATACAATAAAATGACACACAGTTTTGCAGTATATATTTCCTTATTTGCTCCTGTGATGTCGATTTTTTTTAAATTTTGTTTTATTGCTCTTAAGATCCCAAGTGTGGAAATGTTTATAGCCAAGATTGAATTTTCGAAGCTTTAGAAATAAATGTCTTCAAATGACAGACTTTGGAATTACACTGTGCAAACAAGCAAATCGTTAATTCCCACTTAAAACCTCTTCAATTTTCTTCATTCTTTCATATACCATCGCCTGTATTACACGGAAGTACACCTCAGGTTGGACAAATGTCACACATGTAAGGAGTGGCGCTGTGGGGTGACTCAGAGACTAGCACCACGGACAGCTCCTGATTGTGAATTCAGCACCACGGACAGCACCAGAGACCAACTTCTCTGTGAACATCAGTGAGGCGTCACATGTTGGACCTATCTCAGACCCAGCTCTCCATTATTGCTGTAGACAGGGCTGTTTCATGCCCCGAGCATGAAATAGTTATGATTCCTTCATAGTACATACCATTATGTGGAGGCCGTTTTGACACATTCAGGTTGGTTGCCATGTAGAGTCTCCAGACAGTGAGGCAGTTTCATTGTTGTATTTTTCATTTTCATCAAACACTTTTTCACGATATATTCTAATAGATAATGTGACTTGGAATGAAATAACAGCTGTAGTTTTGCGAGATATGGCTGCTTTCTGTTTACTGGTTAGTTGAGATTCCTGAGGTGGCTTTTTAAATTTATCTGGGGTAGGTACTGTACTAGATGTTTGTGACTTATTGTAAATATTGATGTTGCAGTATTCTATTATCGATATTATTTATGGTCTTGAGTTTGTAAGATAAATATTCCATGTCACGCTGCAGATTGAATGGAGTAGTTTATCTCTGTATGTAACCCCATTATCATATGACAGCCACATAAGTAATGTACATGAAGCCCTCTGCGGTTTCCCCTACAACTGATGGGATAAAAGGTCCTTGTAGTGTATGTGTTATCAGTACACACGCAGGTTCAGCCTTCGACTTGTCCATGGCTCAGCAGTGCAGCGCAGGTTAAGAGCTGCTAATGACAAAGTAATTAGAAAACTACTCAAGTGTTAAATCCTCTAATGCTGTTTGTTTGGCTGAGACTCCACTCCCAGCTCAGTTGTCAGAGAGTGCAGGCAGTGACACAGAACAGCATCACGCATCGTCTGTGTTTAAGTTTGTGAGAAAAGCTATGCATCCTCCGCTCAATTTTCTGTTTTTCTGATGCTGTTTTCCTCTGGTCTGACTCACACCTTATCCTCCAATGTCTTTCAATTTTTCAATAGATTTTTTTGTTCCATTTCCTTTGGTCCTTGTCTGTCCATGCCTTTTCTATTTTCTTTTGTAAAGCGTGTATATTTTTCCAATTTTTTTGGCAACAAAAACAATTTTATTTGGTTTACAAGAAGCAATATCATTATGATTGTAATAGCAAAAACAGAGCTGCAATACACTATATGCCTACAGTGTGCACAAAGCTTTGAACAAACACTTTACTTTTGTCTTGCTAATGAACAAAAATATCCCTGGACGAATCAATGTTGGGAAAATGGCATTTTCTGAACTGTCAACTTCACAACTCGGGACCCTTGTAAATGTATGTGTCACTTAATTTCAGGGGTAAAAAAAAAACAGCTTGACTAGTATTTTTAGTTGTATATTCTGTAGTTTAGAGATGCCAGAGATAACGCAATATTTTCAACTCTCTTTTAGGTTGGCTGCATGAACTGGCCAAGCGTCTGGGCACTCCCTACGTCCTGTCCCCCTCCTCCACTCTGGTCCCGGTGACGGTGGGCGGCCTGCAGTCCAACAGCAGCCAGTGGAACATGACGGGGGCGGAGGTAGCGGGGCAGGCCTCTTGGAACTCCTCCCAGTACTTGGGAAACCTCTCAGGGGCAGACGGCGTGTCCGGGACAGGAGCTGGAAGCGGGGGCATGGGGTTGCTGGCAGGGGGTCCCTCCATGCGCAGCAGTTATGTGACCTCCCTGTACTTCGCCCTAAGCAGTCTGACTAGTGTTGGGTTTGGAAATGTCTCGGCAAACACAGACTCTGAAAAGATCTTCTCCATCTGCACGATGCTCATTGGAGGTCAGTGTGCACGTCTCCCTCACACAGTCCAGCAGACTCACAGAAAAACAGAGAAATATAATATAACAATTGCCAAGCATTTAATGAAGAGCACATAACGCACATCATGGGGAACAGTTCATAAGTGCTGTATAATATGTAAACTTGGGTATGAATCAAGCTTACACGGACTCAGCACTTGGGGCTTAACTCAAACTTACTGCACTGAATATAGGTTGGGATATGTGAACAGTTCTTTTTCATCCATGACTTTTTCCTAAATTGAAGCATAACATTGTCTACTGAGAGTAGGAGATCACGATATAGCACAGTTTGTTCTGTCCCAGCTCTTTTAAAAGCTTCTTTTGTTGTCCACACAAAAGGAGTCTTTAAAAAATAGTTTCTGGTCTTATTCAAAATGTATTCGTCCCTATTTCATTTCATATGGATCGACCAATCAATTTCCACATCATCATTTTAGAAATTGAACTGACAAAGAAACAAAAACATATAAAGCACATTCATTCTTGATAATCACGACTATTAACGACAGTGTGAATTACACAATAGAGTTCCAAGTTTATTATGAAGTTTGTCATTTTAGTGCTGTTCCTGT
Organism: Gobius niger; assembly: GCF_951799975.1. Lineage (NCBI taxonomy): Eukaryota > Metazoa > Chordata > Actinopteri > Gobiiformes > Gobiidae > Gobius > Gobius niger. Next base: position 22,885,781 of record NC_136860.1, read on the forward strand.
CTTGGGCTCTGTGCATACTTGACAGCTGTGGAATATTTTGCAGAGTTTGGATAACTGCTCTGTTGGCCACTGTGCCGGAGGGAACAGCCATTCAGATGTAAAGACATTAGTCAGGGATTCACTGGGCTGTGTAGGTGGCCCGTGTCAGGCTGCCTTCTCAGCAGGTTTACATTTAACGGCACATTGTCACTTTGCAGGTGATTTGAGGTTGTTCTGGGTAGCTACCTAAAAAGCACCATTATATTAATGTATTATTATAGAGTTGAAAGAATGTACGACTCTTCTACAGCTACTTCTACATTTCTATTCTGGTTCTAATACTTTTAAACGTCAGACTCCTGGTGGAAGGGTTTAAGAACATTATAACACTTTCTTTTTGTATGAAGTATGAATTTCTTTATGCCTCTGGTTTAACCATCTTTCTGCAGAAGTATTTGATAAATAATGGGTGAACATTCTACATTTCACTGCTTAACTCTCAAGCAGTTTGTTCAAGCAGCGTGTTCCTTATAAATATAATATCATTTCAACATTTTTTAATAATGTACCGCTGTTGTGTTGTTATACTGTAATTCTGGAATCCAATCGAGAGCGATTTGCGCGGGATTTTACTGAACTATAATCACTGCTTTGCTCTCTCATCCTCCTCCCCAATGTATTAAGGACTTTTAACGCTTTTCAAACTTTCTAGTTTTGCCTAAATTGTTCCTCTTTCTGTGTGTTTTTACAGCCTTGATGCATGCGGTGGTGTTTGGTAACGTGACTGCCATCATACAGAGGATGTACTCACGCCGCTCACTCTACCACACTCGAACCAAGGACCTGAAGGACTTCATCAGAGTGCACCGCCTGCCCAAAGCCCTGGAGCAACGCATGCTCGAATGTTTCCAGACAATGTGGTCGGTCAATAATGGAATAGATGTCAGCGAGGTGAGAGTGCAGCTCTGCAGCTCTGACTGTGAACTACATGTAAATGGGGGGGGGTTTCTGAGCTTCTAAAACATGTCTGCTTTACAAATGATCAGAGATGTTTGCACAGTTCTAGAAATGGATGTTTAAAAAGGTGACAAGTTAAAGGAGGTACAATGTTAATTTGGTCATTATATCTAGGTTAGTATCAATATTATTTCTTACAGCATTTGATCACTCGTAGCTAATTGGTTAAAACCCAACATGTGACATTTCAGGCAGTTCAAATTGCCACATTTTTCAATTACATGCGCTAGATGCATTTTCCCCATCCGAGACTTTCAGAGGCTTTATTTAAGCACTGTAGCTGCAACTCTGAGATGGGCACAATTCAGACTGGACAATGACGAGACCAACTGCAGAGAAGCTGAACTACTATAATGAAAATGTTCGAAGTGTGTTTCTTTTTCAATTGGCTTTTCTTTTCTTTTCTTTTCTTTTTTTCCAGTTAGTTTAAAAGTGTTGTGGAACGTCTTGGGAATCAGAAGTCAAAAAGAAATGGATAATTTGCCATATTAATACAGTTTCTCTTCCTTCAGCTTAGTCAAATTAGTAAACTCAGTTGTCACTACTACTGCTGATTAATGCTTTTGTTTATTACCAGTCCCAAATCTGGATGAATGAAGAGGGTTACATCAGACATCCAAAATACTGTGTGGCTTTCTTGTTATTTAACTCCATGCCTCTCCCCTCCAGCTCCTGAAGGACTTCCCAGACGAGCTACGAGCTGATATCGCCATGCACCTGAACAAGGAGCTCCTGCAGCTGCCCCTGTTTGAGTCGGCCAGTAGGGGGTGTCTGCGTTCTCTGTCCCTCATCATCAAGACTTCATTCTGCGCCCCGGGGGAGTTCCTCATCCGCCAGGGGGACGCTCTACAGGCAATTTACTTTGTCTGCTCTGGGTCTATGGAGGTCCTCAAAGACAACACTGTGCTGGCTATTCTGGGTATGTGTAGCTTTTAAATGTCCACACAGTAAATACATGTCAGAGGAAATGATTGCATATTAGAGCTTTTCCCCCCACACTCATTCAGTCGCCTGCTTGTTGTCTTGTGACAGTATCTGTGCACAGATTGGTGGTTAGATTAGATGTCAGTGATTGAATCAACTCCAGCCACAGCAATTTAAATGACCAAACTTAATAAGGGGAATAAATAGATGTGTTCACACAGGGAGGTAGGAATCTTTCAGGACGTTACATTTCAGATTTTAAAACTTGGTTGCCTTTCCTCAACAAGTTGTTCTGATTTTACAAGATTAACTAAAACGCTATTATTCAACCTTTGGTGAAAATATGAAGCTTCTACCAAAGGTTATGTTTGATTTCACTTATTATCACAAAATTACTTGCTTCTAGCTAATTATCCCGAGTGGCTACAGGGGGTGCCAATTATTTCAAAGAAATTATTCAAAATAGTGTTGATAGAAAATTGGATGTAAGTGCCACCTTCACTCCAACAGACAATTAACTGTCAAGCCGGAGCTTAATGAGACGAAGTGGCATCATTATGACGTTGAGATGTTGAGCCGCATAGGTAATGAGGGTGACGAATGACATGTGTCTGTTTCACTGCAAATATCATTAATCATTTATGGAATAGCACTGACAGGAAGCATAACAGACTTGTGACGATAATGACAGACCATTGCGACACAGACCAGTGTGTTAACGTATTATGTTTCTGGACCAAGTATTTTTGTTTTGGGATTATTGCATTTCATTCAGTCTGTGTAAGCTTAAGTGTAATGGAATGTGATGCCAGGTTTAAATGATTCAAGCACTCAAAATGTGTTGAGTGCAGGGATTTTTACGCACTGGTGAGCTTGCCCAGAGGCATGGCATGATTGATTGGTTAAACATTAAAAAAATGAACTAAATGTGGCAGGTTAAGTGTGCTTTTTTTCGTCAAGAGGATTTCAAGATCAAACATTCGACGTATTTCAGGACAGGTCAGTTCATTTGGAAAGTAAGATCATGTAATTACAATTATCAATGGCAATATGAGAAGCCATTTTTACACGTCTATTTATAACAAATAACAATCATAGTTTCTTCAGCAGACTTTCTCACAGATTAATTGTATCCTCCTGGCTAGAAGTAATAAGTGCAGGTGCTGTTCACTTCAGTTTTATCCAATCCGACCTGTGGAAACACTTGATGTGGATTTGAGCTGAAGAAAATAGGATCTCAGTGCATGTGAGGAAAGATAGGTGGGATATCTGTGTCAAACAATGGGGTAGACAGAAAGGGTTGGGGGGGCATGCTCGACAGGTACACGGGCATGGCGTCCTGTAAAGTAATGCCTTGTCCAGCTTGAGCAGTGCTGTAGGAAGCCCACTATGAGCCGTCACAAATGATAGAGCGTGCACGAGGGAGCAGAGGGAGTGATGGAAAGAGGAGGCTTCGAAATGTAGCCACAGCAGGGTTGGGGGCCAGACATCACAAGCTCAGTCGGCAATCACTACTTTAAAGGCTTCATGTGATCGATAGATACTATTCTGGACCTTATGATAGGAAAGATTCTACTGAGACCGGATGTCTTATGTGCCATAGGGGAAGGTCAACAGAAAATGGAAACACAACTTGCATATAAAAGCCCTGTTTGATGGTACCCATAGCAACCTTATTTAAGAAGCACTTTAAAAGCTGTACAGTTGGCCAATGTGCTGTACACAAAACACATACAATTTACAGTAAATGTGTATGAAACAAGCAACACAGCAGTGTAAAATGCTTATCATTTTGTGTTCAACACCTGCGAAAAGAGGTGTGTTTTTATGAGAGACTTAAAAGCAGATAGAGACTGAGCCTGTCTAATCTCTGATGGCAGCTGGTAATATACAAGATTATGAATGCTATTTAAAATTGCATATTAAACAGGATTATACTGTATTATCCCTTGCTTAAGTGCATTATATATTTAATATAACTACTGTATAGATTATGATTATTTTGTGTTGTTATTTTGGGTCACACCTCATTTTGATACATTGTACCTAACTAAATTTAGTACAATGTAATCTGCTTTGTAGCAATGTAATAACTTGTACCGGTGTAGTACATTAGTACAAACACAAGGGAATAATGTGTATTAGTACTTTGGAGGTGCATAATAAGACCCTTAAAGTTAGGATTAGAGTTAGGGTTTTATGTCTTATTCCATTATGTACCTCCAAACTAAACATATCATGCCATTGTATATGTAAATCAGGCACGAGTTATTAAAGAGCCCATTACATTAAATTTGACATTTATAATGTAATAAGGGCAGTTTAAAATAAAGTGTTTCCGCCATATTTGCACTATAGGGCTCACAGAACTTGAGCCATATGAGTGAAGGCAAAGGAATCATATTTTTATAGAAGGTTCACAGACACAAGTCACCCATAGAGCTCTACGAGGGGGAAGTTTTTCAATCACTCTTTACTCAGTGGGATAGACTGAAGTGCGGCTGCACCAATCTGTGCCAACAGACACCCCTGACCATCAACGACCACTCACTCACGCGGGCTACCTGGAAACATGTCCTCCCACCCTGGCTCCACCTGCTTATTTTCTGAGATAACAAATTATACAATGTGGCTTGTCCATGCCATTATGAGGTGAATCTATCTTTATCAATGCATTACAGAGGCTGTACATAAAGCCACTCTCTGTTGTATTTTATCCAACGAATAGAATAAAATACAAGCATTATTTGCCTTGCCTCTCCAAGGACATATCAAAAGATACTGTTTACTTTTGCTTTATTGTCTGTATTAAACTTTTAGATTCTTAATTTGTGGGAAGTGACCTTAGTTTCAGCACTGGGGAACAGTGACAACAGCTAGTAATAGGTGTATTTTTGTCATGTTTTCTCAATATTTGCATGAGCTCACAGTGAGTGGCTTTGTATTTGCTCGTGGACTCTAAAGATAGTTATTAAACCACCTCTGAATGAGACTGTTGGACTATAGCCATGTAGCACAAAGGCACACCTGTACAAACAGTTTAGTATAATTGCTTTAGCGGGCTGTCTTGCACGTTCAAATCTAATTTCCTCCCAAGCAAATGCAAGACTAGTCCAGCAAACAAGACTTCCTGATGCGTGTGCGATGGATAGACAGTGGATGAATTCTGCTTTTACGCAGCTGACGATGACAAACACATATGCCTGCCAAGAGACTTTCTCTAAAGGTCAAGATGGACCGCACTGATGGTTAGTAGCTCGCAATTTGTGTGTGAAAGGGAGAGGGAGAGATGAAGGGGGTTTATGTGGAAATGCCAAGCCCCCAGCCCCATGTATGAAGTCGACCGTAACACACACACGTCAATAGGCTGAACGCAGTGCTCCTGGTATTAATAATAAATATGGATATTGCATTATTTAGACACCTTGATTATTAATGCTGAAATGTGGATGGAGCCAAAGCCCCCCAGAGCACCTCAGTGGGGTTCACATGGGGAGTCTAATTACTGGTTTACCCTACACATGACACTCTGATATAAAATGCACCAGCATGTAGCACTTTGTCAGCGTCCGTCATGCCTGAGTTTTAACATGTTGTCAGTGACTGTCCATCAGTAACTTGCTGTGAAACATGTATTTATTATTTGTGCGAGATACAAGTAATAAATCCTTCACTGGTAAATAATGGGCGAAGGAGACCAGCGGCTGTTTGAAACTGCAGTAGGAAGTCACGTGTCGCTTCTGTACATAATATAGCCCATTATATATCGTTTATAGTGTTCTTTAGGTCTTGCTACAACTACATTTAGCTCCCTTCCCTAATGTCAAATACATTGCTGTCCTCTCTACAACTTCTCTCCTTCTTCACTTTTGTTGCCCTGTCTTCCATCCGTATTGCTTCTCATCTGTGGTTTTAAATATTTAGGCATTCAATATCTAGGTCCTTGTTTGTTGCAGTTTTGTTGTTATGCCATTGGTTTCTGTTTGCAGCCTACTTCTGCTTTTCACTTTCTTCTTTCCATCTCCTTCCTTCCTTCCTTCGTTTTCTCCTCCTCATGTTGTACACAAATAAATGCTCTTACTGGTACTTAACCTTGCTCTGCGATCCATTACGGCCATCTTCCAATTGCCTCTTTACCTCAGTTGCTTTTTGCTGTCCGCTGTTCTGAACGTCACTGTCCACAAATAAACATATCCTGAAATGTGATGTTATTTACTACTGACTGTATGATACTCACCGCTGTCTGCTCTCTACATACTGGTTCAGGTTGTTTCTTCCATCCACAATAGGAGTTATGAAATAAATATTGTTTGTGTGTCCCTATTACTCTCACCGATGCCCACTCCAGTCACAGTGATGCAGCCGATAGCAACAGGCAGGGCATCAGTTGTAAAACACCAAATCTCTAAAACTGTGGCACAGCCTGCCCCTTAGTCTATGTGTTCTCATGGATCTGTCCCTTTTTAAATTCAGATTAAAGACTCATCTTTTCAAACTGGCTTTCAATACCTAGGATGTCAAGGATGTAATTATTTTGTGTTTAGAAATAGTTTTATCTCTCTGTGAAGCACTTTGGTCTTCCTGGTGCTGTTGCAAAGTGCTACATAAGTAAACTTTGATTGGTTTCTATCATTTCTATAAACTAGAGATGCACTAATCCATACTTTGTGTCTCAGGATACTTTGGACTTTGAGTACCTTCCGATCCTAAGTACCAGTGCAAAACCAGAGCTCCTTAAAACAATGTGAGCATGTCAAACTGATAACTACTTGTTATCAGTAACTCTGCAACAGTGTTATAAAACTGGAAAGCAATCATTATGAGACATTCAGCAGTGACCAGTGAAGGGTCTTTTGGCAATAGTGAAATGTATTTGCTGAAATGCTGAACCAATCCAGTCAAGATACTAGTACAGATTGTGTTCTCATGACAACATTCTAAAGAGCGTATACTTGAGGTGAATGAAGGTGGTGGGCAGCTGAGAATTCTATGGTGGTATCTTGTTTTAGTTTTGGTTTATCTCTGTCATTACTGGACCAATCCACATAAAACGAAAATGGTTCCAAAGCTCAGTCACGTAGTGTAAACAAAGGTTTCTCAAAAAAGCGCTCAAAAGTTGTGACAATGTTACAGATGAAAATTAGCCATTGTGGCTAACTCTGGCATATTTACATGTGGACTTTGAGGACTCATGTTAATTAATCTTAAATAAAGAAATATTCGAGGACACGGGTGTGATGTTGGCTTGTAGAAAGAACTTTCAGCCATAAGAATGACATGGCAAGTTTGGTGACCCAAACATTCCTAAATAATGATCAGGTACAACAGTTGATTATGATATCATCAAATTGTAGAACGTGAACGCAACCCACTGGTTAAAAATCATTACAATATAGGAATGCAGATATAAATATTTTTTTCTTTAAACTTGAGTTGTCATGTGCTTTGCTTAACAACACTGTTTTGAGCCAGGTTTGGGGTTATGGACGAAGGTCGTGTCAACAGCATTACACCATCCGGCCTCTGCCAGCCTTTAGACACAACCTTCTAATGGCTTTGGGTCACCTAGGTGCAGACACAAGCTGCTTTTTGCGGTACATTCTAAGTTTGTTCTCTTGGGGAACTCTACTATAGCCTATAATGAATAGGACCCAGGAGTTTGGGAGTTTTTTGGTTTGTTTCTCTAAACCACTAACAAGCTGTCATTCACATTCAAGGAGCTTGTGGAAATAGTACTCAAACTTGTGTTGCGCCAGGTAGTTTATTTTTATAGATTTTTTTTTGTGGAGCCGCTACTTTGATCTCCAGCCTTTGATGATCTGCGGCTCACAGTTGGTGTATGTGTAATTGATTTTTTACCATCTTCAATTGCCTTTATCTACTTCTGAACAAGCTCTCTTTATAAATTGATGTTGTGCGGATGAAAAAATAACGAGGCTCTTTGTGTCTTTTTGTCTCCACAGGTAAAGGAGACCTGATTGGCTCTGACTCTCTGACTAAAGAGCAAGTGATAAAGACCAATGCCAATGTCAAGGCGCTGACCTATTGTGACCTCCAGTACATCAGCCTGAAGGGACTGAGGGAGGTGCTGCGCCTGTATCCGGAGTACGCTCAGAAGTTCATCAGCGAGATCCAGCACGACCTCACCTACAACCTTCGAGAGGGCCACGGCACAGACGTGAGTAGGAATACCAATCGGAAATACAGCCGGTGCATGAATGGCCTTTATGCAGCAGTATTGTAGTTGTAGAGGACTGAAATATGTCGCTAAGCTGATAATCACATGCATTAGAGAAGATGTTTGTATGGGCTTAACAACACAGTGAGCAGGTTGTGCTTATGACATTTATGACTTATGACATTTGCCAATTGCAACCATTACAGATGTGATTTTGATTTGATTGCAAATGAATGTGCAGCCGTGAATGCCACCTCTCACTGGTGCATGGTGTTGTTGTGTCCTTGGGCAAGACACTTTACCCGCCCTGCCTTCAGCGTCTGTGTATGTTAGTGCTGTGGGTGTGCATGGGTGAAAGGATTTTGATGTAAAGCGGGATGATATAAAACCATTAAAGACATTGAGTGTTTATCCATAAAATAAAAATGATTCAAATTGATTGCTAACTTAAAGAATCAGTACCTAGTCTATCTCATAAGTGATATTGATTAAGCAAATTTAATGGTTATAAATCATCCAATATGACAGACAAAGGAGTATGGGTGCATGAAATTCCCTGTTTTGTGCTTGCATACTGGCAGTCATTTCTATGTTTAAGTACATTTGTGGGGCCACAGTTTTGGACTGGTAGGTGTTAGGGGGAGGAGGGGCCTGACCACAGCATTCGTGTTCTGAATCTGGTAGCGTATCTGTTACACTTGGTATGAATGTGCTTGTTTCTTTGCTTTTTTCTTTTGACAATTCTCTCCTCTTGTTTGTAATTAAACACATCAGTGTGATCTTTGTCCTTCATGCATTGCACACTGAGTCATAGTTCCCCAAGAGAAAACAACTCGTGACTTAACAATAAGGTGTTGACCAAAAATTAAAGTGCAGTGATCAGAGAATTTGGTCTGGGAATTGGAACCCATTCAGCCTGTGCAGTCTGAGCACATACAGTCCTTGGGCATGCACTTCACCGCCCAGTCACAGTAATGTAAGGATAGTGGGTAATGTAGCAGCTGGTTTGTGACAGGAAAGTCATCGGATATTTAAAACAAATATGAAAAAATGAAAGAAAGAATCTGCCAAAATCACCAAGTGGCTTTGGTCTAAATAATATATAGAAATTTCTCTTCTTATTGGCCAAATGTTTGAATACATAATAAAACTGACCATGCTTATTTCTATCTCACTGGGTTCACTATACAAACAGAAGCAAAAGTGCAGCCTTGAAAATGCACATTTGTAATTCCAATCCGTATATGCCTCGAGTATGTGCCCTGAAGGCCCCTCGCCTCACCTTAAAAGCCGCATACAAAAATGCTATTCCCGGCCTTCATTCACACACTGTTTATTTATAGCTTGTTGTGCATTTCACACTGGAAAACGAACTCTCAGCCCCAGCCTCGACTGGTGCGCCACGAGACAGAGCGCAAAACACGGGGACCAGAATAGCTTAGTGCTGCTGTTTGAAGCTGTCCTGTTACTAAAAATAGCATGGGGGGGAAGCACGGGCTCTCCCTGACTGGCTGTCCCCCTCGCTGCTGCTGCTAAGATTGGATCCTGCTGGATATAAATAACCCAGCCAGTGGGGGAGAACAGTTGGGGGGGGGGGGGGGGGGGGGGGGTAGCAGCACGGATACAGGAGGGATGGGGCTGTCTCATTTTCTTCTCTATCCCTCCCTTTTCTACTGCAGTGCTCGATGTTCCTCCGGGGCAGAGTACACTTACTGCAGAGAGAGTGGTCTCGGACATGTATGTGTGTTTGTGCATGTGTAGAGAAAAACACACACAAAGTGGTTGTGCGGTGCCTAGAGGATGGCACATTCCAAATGGACAAACAGCTGCCAATATCTTTGCTCCAGGTTGCAGTGGTCCAGCGTGGTTATGCATACAAAGCTCCTCCGGTTCTGGCTGTAGGTCAGGAGTGGGGTTACATATGTATGACCAACAAGACAGGAAAATAATGCACAATGACGCTGTTAAAACAAATCAAAATATTGTTTTTGTTTTTTTACATTTTCATAGTAACAGTTTTAAAATTCCTTCTTGTTGCAACCATCTCCATCTGTCCAGGCTGGGGCGATGGCACGACCTCTTGTAGCTGGAATCCTCTCGGCATTCATTGATTTGCAAAGCAGTTGGACAAAGAACAGACCTGAACTTAGATGAAAGGCGAAGAATTCTAAACACAGTCCAGATTTTAAAATTTTGTTTAATCATTTTTACTAAGATGGAAAAGTCTTGGTTGACTGTGAGCTTACACAAACAAAGGTTTTACTCCAAATGTCCCTCCAGATTCTCCTTTTCTCTTCTCCTTGACTGGCATGTGGTCTCTCTGAATTGGGTGGTTTTCAAACTTATTTAGCTGGTGTTTTGTGCCAGTAAATAAACCTTGATCTCGAACCCTGTTGCTCCTTAGGCTGGAAAAGTTAAGGAAAGGTAGTGTAGGAAAGTGTGTGTTTCTTTTTAATAGCTACAACTGCAGCTGCATATGAACATTTTAGTCCAGAATAGAGCATCTTTTGTAGCTGAACAAGTTATTGTTTTAGTTTTCTCATATTGCCGCTGACAGACTGTTATGACTCTTGTGCCTTGAGGAACGTGAATAAACTAGCTGATTAAGCTCACAGTCAACAACGAGCCGTGTTTTGTTTCACTGTCTCGCACGGCATAATCTCCAAATCGTCTCTGCCGTCTCCGTGCATTACTGCTAGATAGGTGCGATATTAAGAGAGATCACGCGTTTTTGTATCCACACTTTTCACATATATGAGCACCATACTTGAGATGCTGCAAGTCGGCCCGTGGAGCATTCAAACATGCAGTCACACGTTCACAGACACAGCCTATCTATCACACCCCCGCATCGCGCGCAGCTCCTTGGATTTCTTTTCCTTTTTTTTTTTTTTCTTTCCTTTTCTCAGGAGCTCTGAGCTAAGATTAGAAACAAGAGGGCTAAAAATAAATTACACCGGCACGAGATGGGGGAGTTAGAAACAAGGACAGGGGAGATGGAGGGAATGCTGAGCAGGCACAGACGCTTGATTAGACGGGTTAGAGGGGGGGAAAGCAGTGGGAAATTGTCTGGAAAATAAATGAGGAAAAACATGGGGCGTTGGTGTCTCTGCATGATGAGATGTGACTAATTGTTACTGCTGCATATGACAGTGTTGGGAAAAAAAATATTATTTATTCATTGTTTCATGTCACAATGTGAGAATGTACAATCAGTTAGATGTGCATAGTTTTGCGCCTTTACCAAGCACTGATAAATTAACACGGCTAGTCTACATTAGGAAAGGTTTTCTCAGTGTTAGATAGACCTATTGTTTTTAATGCAACTTTAATGGATGTGACATATTTTCATGTAATTTCACTTTGTACATCTATCCCCCAAAAAAAGAGTACAGAGAAATTACTGAATCTATGCAGAACACAATTATCTGGGAGCATAGCTGAAAATCACTGCCGGTGGTGGGAAAAAAGACCAAATGTCGAGTCAGGTTTTGCTGCTGAAACAATAACATCAAGTGATATTACAATATGAATCAGTTTATATTTAGTCGAAGCTTCATGGACGACAAAATAAACATGCCACATTTGGACTTTTTAGTGCGTTATTTGGCTTAACGGTTTCAGGGATGTAGACAATAAAACGTAGAGTAATCACAATGAGAGTTGGTCTTTGGGGCGTTGTCAGGAGTCAAAGACAACGGTGCAAAGACAGGGACAAACTTGACAGTATTCCTCACAGAAGTGTTGAAAATAAAAATATCTTTCCTTTAAATGCTTTGTTTACAATCAGTAAATCAGTTGATGCCAGTACTGTTTGGTCTTTGATTGCCCTCTACTGGTGAGCGTAGGTACAACGTGCCTCTATGATCCTTGTGTTGCTTTATTTCAATCAATACATTCAACAGGCTTTAATATCAACAGGTCTTCAAGGCAACAACTTGAAAACAAATGATTCACTTGACTGAACTCGTGTTTGCTCTGCTCACAGGGCGACTGGGAGAGTAACGGAGGTCTCGTGAAGAAGTTGCCTTCCATCAAGGAGGACGAGGAGGGAGATGAAGAGCAGAACTCTGTGTCCCGGGCCCCTCGCTCCCCTCTGCGCCTGAGCAGGGGCTTGAACTCACCCCTGCGCTCCCCCCTGCTGCCCCCCCGGCCCTTCCGCTCCCCCTCCGAGCACTCGCGCCCCAGCACTCTGCAGATCCCTGTGGTCAGCTTCAACAGTGCACCGCCTGAACTCAGTCCGAGGTAAAGATACACCACAGGGCAAACTTACAGGTACAGAGCTCTAAGTCTCAAAGTCTTCAAAGAATGCATCGATCTGTGTGCATCCTCACTGCTTTTTCTGCTCCCCCTTTGATTTCATTTTGGGCATTCTATAGCTCTGATAAAACAGCCACATGTTCACTGCATCCTCAAAACAATGCCTAACAACAGTGGAGTAGCGCTGGTGTGTGGGGTCAGTAGCAACACGACTGACTGCGGCTCGCACTGCAGCTGTCCGTGTGCTGTCGGTCGGTTTCCATGGCAACTGGATTACGCCGGAATACAGTGTTTAAAGGAACGTATAGGTTTTCTCACCGTGTGTGACGAGAAAATAAATGTTTGGGACCAATACTGACAAGAAATGACCAAGGGAGACAAAAAAGATGCGGCTTGTCTTTGATATTTTTTATGCATCCCAGACACATACTGTAATTACCGCCTCAGTGCCTTTTATCAGCCGCCGATCTGATTTGCATTCCCCTCTCAAGGCCTTATTCTTTAATCCTGTTTTCTGCAAAGGTTCGTGGACGGCATCGAAACAGAGAGCTTCTCCAACTTGTCTCAGAAGTTTGAGTTCAGCCCCAGTCTTTCTCCAGTGGGATCTTCTCCATATCCAGGTAAAACATTAATAATGTTGCATCATATACTTTTGTGCATTGTTTTTATGTCAGAGCAATATCTAATAGACAAGATGTGTGTCTTAGGAATGAGGGAGCAGGCTGACATCAAGCAGAGTGTGTCCAAACTGACAGAGGAAGTAAGTCTAATATCTTTTTCTTGTCAATATTTTCTTTTTGATCAATGCTACATCAACGCATGAAATCAATGTTAAAAAAAAAATACTGGAAAAGACTAAATGTCCACTAAATGTACTGTTGAAAGTTTGTAATTGTATTCAGCAGGCCCAGATGCTTCGACCACATGATGATCTAATATAATCATTTATTAATAAACTATTATGACTGTCTCTCCTCAATTTGACATCTGTCATAGCTGAAGTGAAAGATGTTGGCTGCTAAACAGTTTTTCCTCGTGTTTATTCTCATGTTCCTGCAGATGAACAGTCTCTCCAAACAAGTGTCCCAGCTCAGTCATGAGTTGCAGGAGATGACCCGGCTCCTAAAACCCCTCCTGCAGACCTCTCCACACTCGCTCCTGGCCACAGCAATCCCAAACTTGACCCCGCCCCCCAGCAGCGCCAGCCAGCAGCCGCCCAGCCTGACGGTGCCTCCCTCCGTGACCCCGGTCACCCCGGTCACCCCTTGCTCTCAGCAAAGACCAGACTCTCAGTCCTTACTGGACAGTACGGTCATAGAGGAGGTGGATTTGCCTGGATGTCTTCTCCCTACACCAAACACGCCACAAAATTCCTTGACATCATCGCCTCTTCTGCCGTCCAAATCTCACAGGCTTAACTGTAAGACTGATGAGGGCCTTCCTGAAGGTTCACCTGTTATTCGGAATCTTCACATTTCATCCAATAACGGGATAGTCATCCCGGCACATCAGGAAGCTCCACATACACCTTCCCCTTCTCTGTCCTTTTCAATGTCTTTGTCCTCGTCACCATCGCTGTCCCCTTGCCAGGGCCCCCATCTGTCCCGTCCCAGTAGCTGCAACAGCCGAAACCTCTTACAACAGCCCCAATCGCACCACCCGCCCCTTTCCTCCCACTGCTCCGCTCCCCCCTCTCTCTCCTCGTCCCCGGGGGACCGCAGGTTAAAGCAGGCCGCGCCTCTCCTACCACACACCTTCTCCCCCTGTCCTTCAACGCTGTCCCTGCCGATGTCTTTGGACTCCAGGACAAGGCACGGAGACTCCCCACAGACTGCGTTCCGGTGTAACTCGCGACAGAGTCAGGCCGAGGGGAGACCACCCTGTTGTCCCCAAGAGCTGGAGATGCAGGAGAGAGGACACACAGACTCCAAGCAGTCCTCCACAGAGCACATAAGCTTCATAGACGAAGAATAGTGTTCTGAACCCGAGTAGCACAGACACATGGGGTGGGGGGCTCAGCAAAAATGAAGGATGTGTTCAACTCATGGTGTGTCCAGAAAGTAATTACAATGACATTTTTAAATAATTTTTGTTGGTGGGTTTTTCAATTGAGTGTCTCCAAAGTTATCAATTCTTTTATCCTGAATGTATAATCAGCGGTGGGTAGTGTAGCCAAAATATTTACACAACTGAGAGTAACATTACTTAAAAATAGTTTTACTCAAGTAGCAGTAAAACGTTACTCAAGTACATGTACTTGAGTCAATGTAACTGAGTACTACCTGCCTCTGGGTATAACAGACATTAGTGAGATGATGTTGATTATATCCACACACTAATGGTGCCATTACAATTTAACTATAAAGTAGCCCAAAATGTGAAAAAGATCCCAAATCCACCTCTCAACACTTTACTACTTTGAGAAATAGCACTCACTCTGCACAGACTTTGCTAAACTCTAAAACTGTTGGATAAACATATTTATGAAGCCATTGTCTCAGCTTTCTTGACACACCCTGTGTTGTATTATGGCAAAAAATGCAAACAAACAAAAAAACAATGATTTTTACAGATAGTCATAGATCAGGTTTGTGCAGAGTACACTGAAACGGAAGCACAAAACCTGCTCTCTGCAAAATCAGCGTTACCAATTCAAAGCCTGCACTGACCAGCAACACGGAACAACTTAAACACAACTTACTTACTATCCATAGTCTTTGCTTATTGGACAGCCCTGTCTCTGCAAACACAGCTCATATATCATAATGCTATAGCGGTCAATGCCTCTCTTTAAATAAGGGCAAGTATTCTACACATATCTCAAACACAATATTCCAAGCAACAGCGCTGGGACTGAGAATGTAACCTTTTTTAATCCAATATCACTCTTTCTTTTTTGCTTCATTAGTGGAGTTACACACAGGCATATCATTATAATCAATGACAGATTAATGAATTTAACACATTTCTTCTCGGAACCTATTTGGGGATCTAAGAAAGAGCATAAGCAAGTGAATATTTTTCAAACGAAGATTTGATTTTGACAAAATGTTTAAGGTCAGTGCATATTAAAAACTGCAGCTCTTGAGTGTCATTCTTAAGTGTTCCAGTGTTTTTTTTAATTATATTGCAATCATCTGCAGTATATTCAGCAGCTGGGCTTATCCTTTAATGCCTGATCAGTGTTATTTGAATTAGGTAAATCGTCCATTTGGTTATCATTAAAATCATATCCAAACAAAAACAAGTTATAAAAAGGGGTGGATTTTAAAGAAAGTGAAAATGCTAAGTCTTGCAGGTTGTGAACCAAAGACAAAAAGTCACGCAATAGTTTTCACACTAATTATTACTGCATTACTGCACCGCGGTCAACAACATCATAACTGTTTACAACAAAGCCAATCAGATTGTACAGCAAACCCCCCCACTTCACTCGAGCTTTAGCCATCCAACCATCCGTGCCTTCTTCATCTAAACTCCCCGATAGGCCATTATCTACAGGTAACTATTAGGAACCTAACTGAAAAGCCATCACCAACAAACAAACACGCACCTTCACCTAAAATGCATTATATTTTTGAGCAGAGCAATGCACATTTGCAAGATTCCTTTCTTATTCCTTTCTCTGCAAACAGGATCTATTGTGTAGCCTTCCCAATTCAAATGTAGCACACATGCATTTATAGACAAATTCACTCAGTATAGTCGTCATCAATTCCACTGCCAACCGAACTACCACAATGGAGGTCCCAGGACTTTCATGTATGGATATATTGCATTTGTAACATAGGATTGTCAGAACGGTTTCTATTTTCAGTAACTACCTAAATCTTCTGCAGCTCTGTGCGGTGGTTATCCACGTGGGCAACAAATTTTGGGAGGGTATTGGGCAAACACAAAGGGGTTTTAAAATAAATGCATGTCACTGAACATTTTTGCATGAGAAACGTGCCTGCTATAACAATGTCAGGGGTGGGAGTTGGATTGGAGAGTATGGACTTCCTGCCCTGTTGCTGAGATGTATTTTAATATTGCAGACTGCTGTTACATAATACTTTACCAGGATTACATACTGTGCAAAAATAAAGTGTTGTTTTCTAAGATGTCTGTGTCCTTTACCATTATGTATTTCAACAACAGTAGGTCCAGAAAGGATCATAGCAGCCTACAACTCTTCTCTGTTGATTCTTAAGTTATGTGCTCAGTCTTATTTTGACTCTTGAGAAAATCTGCATCCAGGCTCATACAGAGGCAATAGTTTTCTGTAATGCACAAGAGAGTTACGTATGTAACTACAGTTCTACAAATCCCAGATGGAGATTCGTAGAACCGTGGATCAGGAGGATCGTGGATCATGGATCAGTAGGGATGAAATGGAACTGAATAGACAGCCTTCATCCTGTATGAATATTCCAAAACAACTATTCCTGAGAGCAAAGCAACGGGTCTGCGGTTGTTGAACACTACTTTTTTACACGTTTCAAACATAAATGTTTAATGTATCATTGTATGTAGGGTAAACAATAGAACAACAATAGATAAACAAGGTAAACCATTTTAGTGTCAAACTTCTACAGAAAGAAAACTTTCACATCCCACTGTATATCAAAATGTTCCCCAATGCAGGAATCGATTTATTTGACTTAAAACCTTTATCTAAACCATAAATACGACTCTGCACAAATGCATCCTTCTACATGTCTGCATATATTGACATTCATTCTATCGGAGCCCAAATTAACGTCACAAGACAGAGCAAGAGGAAAAAGGAGAACTCTAACAGAGGCATGAAATGCAATGTTTCTTTATTCCAATGCGTTCAAAGAACTTGGGGCTTTTACCCTGCAGGGATCGGATTCAAAATACTCTTTCAAATGTTTCCTCCTTGTCGACAGACAATAACAATCAATCCTGGAGATTTACCATTTTTACTCATCACTTTGGACAAAGCGCAATAACAAAGTGCAGAAGAGTTGATTAATAAGATTGCATTCAAAGCTTCGGCCGTACATTTCTCCTATTCTTGGTATAGAATGTGCATACTTAGGAGGTCGGGCAGTACAAATAAGCACTATTTACGGTGTATGTGTATTTCCTATTGAGGGACTATGTTGTGATTGAAATGACAAGCTCCTAACCAGCTCTGAAGAAGCACAACTAGTAGAAAAGATTAACTAAAACTTAATAGAATCTGTAGCAAAGAACGATGTTCAAAAGCCAAATTCATTTGCATCAGTGGACAGAAAACCTAATCTACTGTGCCGAGAGTTAAGGTTATAACAGAATGACAACAGAGGGTAGGAGGAAAATAAAAATCCAAAAATATATATTTATATTTATATACATTTATATATTTACGAGGTATGTATTCACAAAAAAAACATCCAAATTTTCAAAATAGGCAGTCTGTTTTTACAGATGTCATTATTTATGACACCATAAGGAAAAATATTTATCTTAGTTAACAATTAAAAAAGTGGAAGGAGTGAAGTCCATCAATCAATCCAGCTCTTCAACCTTTTTTATTCAAAGGTTCAGAGTCCTGAGTCTCCTCTGTGGGTTTTCCAAAAGCGTCCCGACCAACTGTCACAGGCCTGGCACTGGCGACTGGCTGCTGCACTCAAACAAAATGTCTAAATCTCAAAGCCCCAAGAGTTTACTTCATTGAAAGAAAAACCATCAGTGTCTGACGACCTCAGTCATAAAATTGAGGTTTGAGAACAAGTTGAGGTGGTGGTGTCCAGTATTTAAGTTAAAGGGAGGCCAGTCACACTTTCAAACAGGAGATGTTGTGCAACAAACAAAGCTCCAAAATATACTAGAAACTATAGCAACCAAAGGTGTCCTCCAAACAGGTTAGTAGATTTGTCTCCACAGTAGTCATGCCAGGTACTGCTGCATAGCAGTCTTTGCCCTGTAAAATACAATGTGTTACCATAAACGTAAACATTTGAGTAAATCAAAGCCATATACTAAGGTTCTTGTACCCACCGGTCACTGAGGTTGGGATCAGAGCACTGCGTGAGTTTGTGCAGGATGTCCACAAAGCCCATTTCTCTCAGTTTGTCTTGACGCTCCTGAGAACCTGAGAGAATCAAAAACAAGATCAATTATTATTTCCAACCGAATAAGGATAGACAAAAAGACACTGTTATAAACCATTTTTCCTTTGGGAAAAGCGCCCAAATGCCAAATTTCAGTTACATATCACTTCTCTAATTTCCAGATGACTATATTACTCACCATCTTCTTCATTCCAGATTAAATTGGAAACGCAAAAAGTGGCAGCAAGCTGCAGCTTCACATTTGAATGCCCCTGATGTAAAAATAGAAAATACAAGTACATGAAAACTACAGATGAGCGTCAAAACAAGATTCTATTAATTATACACTGTACCATGTAGTATTTGACTTTCTGAAGCATGTCATCATTGGTCATGATGAGGTCTTTGGCTGTGTTGCCATCTGCGATGTTTGCAAGAATACACAATGTCTAGGAGAAAGGGGAGAAGATGCTGAAGCTGCATGGCAAAGATATGGTCCATGAATACACATTGAAGAATACAGTATTCAGCTCATACTCACCTGTTCTTTGACCTCAATGCTCTGCTCAGCCTCGAGAATCAGGGTCACCGCCTGCATGATTTGCTTCCCATGAGAACTCATGATTTGGTCTATATGCTGAGAAAGGTATGTGAAAAACAAATCATGTCAAGTTTCTCATTTTGTCTTTATTTTCTCAACATATGTTCATAGCACAGGTCTCACAGGACGAGTCGACAGTAGATTTCGTAGTAAACCGAGTGTCTTCATTAGCACATTGGCGTCAGGGTCTGACAGGAGTCGAAACAACTGTTCTGTTCCAAGACATCGAACTATCTCCACTTTAACTTTCTGATCTGCCTGGAAAGCCATGTTCTGCAAACACAACCAACCATGAAACCACTGAAAATTCTCCACACGTGCAACTACAAACAGACAATCAAAAAAAGGAGGAGCTGAATAAAAACAAGATCTTACCATCAGCGCCCAGATCCCATTGACTCTCAGAGCAGGGCTATCACTCTGAGTCAAACTGCATAGTAATTCTACTACCCCTGATTCCAGGATAGGCTGAGAACATATTAAAACTCTATTAAAGTAGCATATACCATCACCTTGCGTATATGGGTATATGTGGTCACCTCTTTACTGGGTGAAAACTCAAGCAGTAGGTTGCATAGTGTAGATGACGCCATAACCAGAACTTCATCCGGAGCATTTTGTAATAACTAAAAGGTAAAAATATTTGATATGCAGTCAGATTATTAAAAGAGAGTTCAAATCCATTAAATACAAAAATAAAAGTGATTCACTAACTTTCATAAGAGGTTTCCACACTGCATGGTCATGGAAACTCGTTCTAAGCTGTTGCACTGAACGAGACAGACTATGAAGACACCTAATGAAGACGTTGAGAAATATTACTATCCAGTAATGTGAGCTTGAGAAAAAGTGAAATAGGTTTTACCTGACAGCAGCCAGCCGAACCTTGATGCTAGATTCTGATAAACCACTGACTATCCTGTCCATCATATTCTCTGTTTCAGTAATCTGAAATAGCAACAATGATTAAGTTAGACAAAAGGGTAATTACTTTTGCTAAAAAAGGTATTTATCAAAATGGAACGTACTTTTTTACGAATATCTTCGTCATTTGAACCCAAAGAGGCATAAAGTTTGAAAGCAGCTTGCCTGAGCTCATGTGCATGTTTTAGATCATGATCAAGCTGAAGATAAAAAAAAGAGAAAATTATTGTGACATTGCAACTAAAAATACAAATGCGGCACCACCATAATTTTAACAAAAACACCTGAGGTTTAAAGTTTGATAGCTCATTTTAATCAAAAGTCAGGAATTATAACGTGCTCAATCATACCCGCTTGATGTCGGTGATTGCAGAAACAGAGCTTGGGTACTTGAAGTAGTCTGCCAACATGGCAACCAGGTGGTCTGTGGTGCTGGCAATCCTCTGCAGCTCCACGTCAGGCTCCATCAGATAGGCTAGAGTCTCCGCACCCTCTACCCGCTCCTCCAGCAGGTGTTCTTTACTACACATCCGAACCAGGCATGGCAACGTCTGAAAGAAGTTAAATAAATTACGTCATAAGTCAATTTATAACAGTTTGTTTTTATTTCATTATTGCACAGTATATGCTGAGGATGTACCTTTACTACTACTACTTAGATGAAATGTATGAAAATTGCTTTATAAATAATGTTTGATTGATTGACCTTTAGAACTATACAGCTGTCATCAGTCCGGATGGCACCCGCTCGACACATGTATGTTAAACTGAAAGCAGTGAAAAAAATAAGGAGCAAAACAAAACACTTGATAAATAAAACAAACTATGAAAAATGCTATGACGCTTCTCACCATTTGGCTGCGGTTAGCTGCATTTCAATGGGATGATCCCTTTGCATCATTTTGACAAATACCTGAGAAAGCAGCTCACCATCCACCAGCACTGTGACCAAAAAGCACAGGCATTGTTAGCCTCACTAAAACGCTCAGCTTAGAAATGTTAAGTTCTTACCATTCACTAGTGTCATGGAGACCTGAGTGTTCTCATACGCTAGGACTGAGAAACACTTTAGCGCCTGCATCCGAACCTGCACACAGTGCTCATTTGTTAAATCCAACTTAAATGAAATAACTACTACAATAATTGATTTACCTTGTATGAAGGAGAAATTAGTAACGGAGCAATGTTCTGAATGGCACCATGATTAAAAAGAACTGTTTGGTGCTCTGGAGTCTAAAACATGAACAAAAATGTTGATCATATTAGAAATGCACAGGTCGTACTAGGGCAGCACAATATGAGAAAAGACATATCAGTTCCATTAAATTTAAACAGAAATAAGCACTTTTTCTTATTTTTTTTATTGTCTAAAATTGTGTTAAATGAAGACAAATGCTAAATCACAACGACCTAAACAAGGATAAAATGGAACTGAATTAGGAATATTGTGTCACATTGCGGCTCCTTGAGATTTGAATTTTTGAGTTATTAATTATTGTGCCGCCCTCTATCATTCTGACTGAATATAGTTAAGAAAACAATAATTACCTTACAACAGTGGGAGAAAATCTGAGTGATGTATTCTTGTGTTCTTTCTGAACGACTAAGAAGAGACATTAAATGGGGAATCACAGTGGGGTCCTATGAAAACAGTAGGGAGGTTTTGTGAAAGTGGATCATTTATGGCTTGTGTCCCAAATGTTTGTAAGGAAATTAAACAGTGGGAGACATACAGTGTACAGCAGCTGAACGGGGGTGACAGGACTTATGAAAACCGTTCTGAGACATCGAAGACAGGCTTCAATGAAAATAAGGTCAGGGCACAACAGGCCTAGGCAGAGATCACGAATAATGTAATTGCAGTGATTTATTGTTATGCATTTACGTAATTTATGTCAGAGCTGACCTTGAAGAAGAGCAGGGATAATATGACAGTCCACTAAAGACTTGATGTTGTTTTCCGTGCCCATGGCCAGGCTGCCTAACACTATAGCACATTCTGTTCGTAGCTCTAGACTAGACGAGCTCTGTTGTAGTAGGTATAGCAACCTGGAAATCAGAAGAAAACGCATCATTATCCACCTAAACATGTACAACACACTGAAAAACAAATTCAGAGAGTATTTAATATTTAATTTAACACATGATGTGGGACAGCTGTGTGCAGCAATGTACCTTGGTACAGCTCCAAGGACAATAAGATTTGCTTTTTGCTTGTTGTTTCCAATCACAGCATTTTTCATGTCACTGTAAGAAAAACGACAATGGGTTAAGTACATATTACATTGAGTTTTATTAGAAATTGCACATTTTTCTTTTATTAGACATGTGCAATAACTTCTAATAGTTTATTTACAACTACTTGGGTTCATTGAAATATGTAGCCGTAGCAACCCTGATCAGAGTTGTTTACCACCACACCATATATAACAAGATTAAAAGAGCAAGGTTTTAAAATAGACACAGGGTACTTGATACCACATCTCCTATGTATCTCTATATGTTTGTTAATAATTTGAGCTTTTCCTGTTACGTTGCTATGCCCTACAAGAGCCCCACAGGATATCAAATAGCAGGTGAGAGAGTGAAGTGGAAAAGTACAGCTGTTTATCCGGGCCCAGTGCTAGTTAAGAGGTAACTAAAATGACTGGCGGTTAAAAAATAAAGCCAAACTTGAGTAGGTACGGGTTACCACTGAAACATGGAAGTCATTCAATACATGATATCTCCGAGAAACACATTGATTCACATTTGAAGCATCAAGATATCGGCTTGTAAAATCAATAAATTAGATAGATAGCTGTACATTTTCTTTCGTGTCGTTTTTTCATTTCCACAAAAGAGGCAAGAAAACTAAACATTTCAGTACAAACACAAACACAGAAGGAAAAGCATATTGTAATAAAATAGGACTTACATTACACCCTGAAGTACTTTTTCTGGGTCTGGATCAAATAGCCGGTCAACATAATGCCGACTAGTGGCAGTGACTTCCTGCATGAAAACACACAGACGATTAGTAAGTATGATATGTTATGATTACTTGCAGTAATTAATGCACATCATGAAGACAATGCCGCAGTTTCAATTAGTAATGCCACTGGTTAACTAAATAAAACTCTGAGGGGCTTGAAGACATTGTGTCAACAATATTCATGCCATCTTGAAATGGTACAAAACTTGTACCCAGAAGTGGCAAGTGACGCCAGAAAACTTATTTCATAAATGGCTTTAACTCGAACTTTCCACATGAGAGGAGTGTTCAGATATACCACTACTGCTCATGATCTCAACCAGCTGACAGCGCCAACTCTACTTTATGTACGAGAGGGTACAATATAATGAATGGCTGAACCAGTTTTGCTGAAACATTTAAAACAAGTACAGGATCAACAGAACCTGCAAATTCAAGGTTTACACTTCGCACAAGTTTACATTGTATCAAAATTTAATTTACTTAATATGACAACATGATCTAGCTTAAAACTAGCTTCAGTGTATTTGCCACTGTTTGGACGCGCAACATATCAGTGACCTTGTAACGTTACATTAATTGTTATTCAACACGTTTCAGTAATCTTATTAGAGATTACTGAATTTCATGGTAACTTCATAAAAGGTGATTCAGACACAACATTCGATTAGCATTTAGCTGCTAACTCATTCACTCTGACACTGACAGCTACGTTTGTTTGGATTTACTTCCTGCTAACACCAATGCCCGAGGGACGACGCAACGCACACAAGTCTTTTCATTAACCTTAACTTGTGTCCGCCCGCCCGGCACGGCACAGAGATTAAACCGCTCCCACCAAAAGGAGCATAGGTACACCGCTACAGAGCTTCTGTTGAAAACTTAGCACGCCGGCTAACAGAGTCAATAAAATATTGTCCATTGCATTACAGTTATGCATTCTATTAAATTTAAAGTCCGAGAAGTATAAATTTCCCCAATGGGTGGTACAAGTATTTAATGTTTTCTTTAAAACTATCAGAGTGGGACTCACAGATAGCACACTGATGCGGAGTGGGGCCTCCAACAAGCACGCCATCTCTCTTCCCCCGAACAAGCGCCCCAATCGGCGCAGCACTTAGCAAACACTCCGCCCCCAGGGCAGCTGAGAGTCTTTTTAAAAAGCAAGAGCAACACATATAATACTATTTAAGTGTTGAATACAAAAATGACGTTACGGTTATGAGGTGTATAATTACAAGCATTAAGTAAATTCAATCACAATCAACGGTGCTAATGTTTTTTTTAACTAGTTTAAACGTGTCGAGCGTAAACAGAAACGTCGTTAGCCTGATTAGATTCAAAGCACTTGCTTTTTAAATATTGACGTTTATACATTAAAATGAAAATACAAAAAAAAAATAGCTTGCTCTAACACAAATGTTTTAAAAGTCCCGTATGATCGCCTAAAGTTTAATTTATTTAAAATCATATTGCATTGAATCTGCTGAGCGTGGTCAAAAATGATATCCCATTGCGGAAGGTGACGTGTGCGCATGCGCTTGCAATGGTTGCCGTGAGGTGGGAAAATTCATTCATGTTTTTAAAATTAGCACGAATTTTGGCAATCCCAGTTTAGCGAACAAGTCTTAGTCCTAATGAACGATATCCTTGGTTTTAAACGTACTATGTAAGTACCTCTTTAATGTTTTTTTCTTATTTCCACATGTTTTCACTAAAATGTTAATTTCCGTAGTCAGCCAGTCTTCGTTGTACAGCATGAAGATCGCAGTAGAGGGTTGCTGTCATGGTGAACTGGACAAGATTTACGAGACTATAGCTTATCTGGAGCAAAAGGAAGGGATAAAAGTGGATTTACTGCTATGTTGTGGAGACTTCCAAGCCGTGCGGAATGAGGGGGATATGAAGTGTATGGCAATTCCACCCAAATACAGGAGCATACAGACTTTTTACAAGTAAGTTCCTACTATTAAAAGAAAGCATAAACACATTTACTCATACTCATGTTGTCAAAAGCTTAAAGTTCTTTATACTCTAGATATTACTCTGGGGAGAAGAAGGCGCCTTTTCTGACCATTTTCATTGGTGGAAATCATGAAGCGTCAAATCACCTACAAGAGCTCCCTTATGGAGGCTGGGTTGCGCCCAACATTTACTACTTGGGTAAGACCGCCCCAATATCTTTCTTTATATATTTTGTTTGTGTTCTGGAGGTTGATCTGGCTGTCTATGCTGCTTGTTTATAGGTTATGCTGGAGTTGTTCGATACAAAGGCATAAGAATTGGAGGTGCATCTGGGATATTCAAATCCTATGACTTCAGGAAGGGTGAATTGATTGAAAAGAAAATGTGTTAAGTTTTGTAATGCATGCAATAAATATATAAGATTTATATAATCTTTTCTCAGGACACTTTGAATATCCCCCATATAATCCTGAATCACTACGAACTGTTTACCACATCAGAAATATTGATGTTTTTAAACTGAAACAGGTACAATAAGTACAATTTGGTATAATTTTTTTTTTTTTTTGTCTGTATCTTATGAATTTTAAAATATTTTTTCACAGATCCAAATGCCCATGGACATATTTATGAGTCACGATTGGCCACAAGGCATTTATCACTATGGTGATACTGAGACTCTCCTCAAAAAGAAGAAGTTTCTGCGACAGGAGGTGGAATTTAACACTCTTGGAAGTCCTGCTGCTGAAGAGCTTTTGTCTCACCTCCAGCCCAACTACTGGTTCTCGGCACATCTTCACGTCAAATTTGCTGCAGTTATGCAGCATCCAGTAAGAGAACATATGATTATTATTACAGAATATATTAATGCTTGCCAGACGTACTGTGTAGAATAAATAGTGTGTTTGCCCGTGACGTCACTTTTCTGAAGTCAATCATGATGGCGATACTCAACCATGTACTTGCCTATCAAAACAAACTGAACCGCGAAGTGTAAAACAGCAAAATGGTTAAATATTGTTGCGATCTCTGTAGTCACAATAGATCAGACAGAGAAACTACTTTGCAATGTTACCGTTTACCCAGAGTTGTGCAAAATAAGGGAAAGCTGACAGAACAATTGTCTAAATAAAGGAGATGATAGATTGCAAGCCTCAATCAGAATGTGAAGGGGAAAAATCTGGATAACATCCGAATATGCGCAGCTCATTTTGTAGCCGGTATGTGGATTTTACATTAAATTAACAGAGTTAAGCCTATGTGTAAAAAAGTTTACATAACATTTTCACTGAACAAGGTTTATTGCAACATGATCTCTAGTTAGAGGTGGGAAATTTACCAATTCAAAATCACATACATTTCTAAGAGTTTTATGTCAATTTAGTGTAAAGAGCGTATCAAATATTGATGAGAAATGGATTCACTTACGGGAGGCAAGATTGCGAGATCGCCACTTAACAAGCTGGTTTTAATATGTGAGGTTCAGTGTAATAAAACATTTTTTTTTGCATTCAGTCTTTCGTTGAACAACTTGTCAGCTGTGTGAGAAGTTTTGAGTTCCGAACTCGAGCGTTTAATCTCACGTTTTGGTCCAAAATTGATAATCCGTCTTGTTAATTGGCATGAGCTGTATCTCCAGTATGACGGCACATCCGGGTCTGAACCAGATTTGTGATGTCCGTGAAAACACCCTATACATAAGTGTAATTGTTGTTGTGTTGTTTTTTACCAGGTTAAAGGTAACTCTCCACCACGTGTGACAAAGTTTCTTTCATTGGACAAATGTTTACCCCACAGAGACTTCTTACAGGTAATTAAAGATTTCCATTTCATGTTAAAGTTAACATACGGCTACTATGAAACCTTTTTTTTTTTTTTTTTTTTTACTCTCTCTCTCTTCCCCCAGATTGTAGATATTCCAGATAGACCAGGTTCATCAGAAGATGGTCTGGAGTATGATCCTGAGTGGCTTGCTATTCTAAAGGCTACAAACAGTCTGCAGTCAACCTCCCGTCAACTTTGGAATTATCCTGAAAACAATGGTCTACATGAAAAGTAAATACTTAGAAGTTCAGTGCTGATTAGCAACATATGATATGGTGTCTATAATAACATTGAAATTGTGATCTACTTAACAGATGGGACTTCAGGGTTTCAGAAGATGACATGATGCAGGTGGTGGAGGATCTCGGTGGCAAACTCTCCATTCCAAACAACTTCAGCCCAACTCTGCCAGCCTATGATCCTGCAAATCCCCAGCCACACATGAGCCCAAGCTATATTATCAACCCACAAACCACTGAGCTGTGTGCCACTTTAGGCCTTACAGACATTTACGCTCTGGTTGGACAGGGAAGAGGTGAGGTAGGACAAAGTTTTGGTGATTCCAGAGGGGAGGAGGATGAGGCCCACGGTGTAGAAAGTGGAGATGAGCCCAGTGAGTATCCCACAGACACTTCAGCATTGTCAGGCTCTTTCAATCCTGATGAGATCACATTAGAGGATGAATGGGAAGAAGATGAAGAGGAAGTTAAGAATTCAAAGGATTTCACCAAGCCTCCTGCAAGTGGTGGAATCCACACTCCTAACCGCTTGATTCTGCCTGAGCCCAAATCTTTGACATCGCCTGGTGGAACAAGTGACTTGATGAACCTGCCTCCCCCATCACACTCTACCCCAGCCCCGATTCACAGTCAGCCCCAAAATGAAAGTCTTGATGACAGTAATAATGAGGACACCTCAGCAGTTCGAGTGCTAAAGCGTAGCAGTGATGAAGGGGTAAATCCTAGAAAGTGTGGCACTACGCCATTGATAAAACGTAGGAACCAGGATATCTACACAACAGTTGATGATTTAGATGAGAATTAAAACTTTTAATTGTTTTTTACGGTAACATTTTTAGCTTTAGTTTGTGAAAAGAATTTGAATTATTTTTATCAGAACAAAATTGAGCCGTTGTCATAAGTTTTGTAATGTGATCAAATACACATGGGGTTATATCCCACTATTTAGTACCTGCTTTTGTTAAATGCTATGGTATGTATATACATTGAAATAATCCAATTGGAATTTTACTACATGATCAGAAGGTGTTTAAAAATAGGTTTGTTGTAAATTTGTTGTTGAAAACTGGAAAATAAACTCTTAAGCAAATTAATGGATTTGTTGTTTCTTTATATTCATACGAACTGGATGATTAACTCAAAATTTCAAACTGATGAAATGAAATAGATTATAGACATTTTTGCCACTTACTAGACAACAAATCACAAAATTGTAACTATTTATTGCCACCATGATTCTATGTTCACAAACAGCTTATCCAAAAAAACAATGACCAAGTGAGATACAGTATGCGTAGGGAGTCTCCCAATAGACATTTATTACAACTTTATTACAGATTTTCCCCAGATTTTATTTTGATCTGATTAAAAACTAAAAGAACAAAAAATAGAAAGAAATAATCTAGTAGTCCAGTTTGCACATTGATAATCACGAATGAATCGTAATTTTATTATTAATATGAATTTCATTTTCATAACTTAAATGATAAAATAAATTAATAATTTAATATAATTTTCTTTAGGTTGGACATATTTCATATGGATCATTTTTGTAAGTGAAGTTGTTGCCAGTGTTGTATTGTGTTGTATGTGTATAAGCACACAGCACTGTAGTGCTGGGAAACAGGCAGCAATGCAGAATCTGTAAGCAAATGTATTTTGGCCTATTGATGTTTTGTTTCAGTTAACTTCAGATTCTGTCTTTTCAACATGGGATCACTGATTGATGGTTTGCAATTTGCGCAATCAAACTGCTTAGCAATAAATGAACATAACAGGATTACTGTATAACATAAATTGTTTGCAATTAGTGCTATACATCATGCCATGTCTTTCAGTGATTTTAACAGTCACTGTTGCTCACACCACATTGCATTACTTCAGTTAGATGAGGAGATATAATGTAGCTACTTGAACTTCAGTCTTTTTTAGTTTTTCCTCTAAATATGAATTCTTTTGGTGTGAACTCAATGATGAACGTAGGTTTTCAGAGGGTAAAGAATAGAGATGTTGACACATCACATCCACTGTTAGAACTTGACTGCTGAAGGATTGTGGTAGAGCAGCATGAACAGCGTAATACTGCTTTCCATTGGAGAGGTTTAGTTTCCTCCACAACATGCTCGATTCGAGTGTGCGTCTGGATCCTGAAGATTCACTCCCCGATGCCGTGCTGCGTGTGTAGGGTTCTGGGTGTCTGTTTTTGGCATCTTTTTAGCTGCATTGGAATCAAGCGTACAGGATATTAACATCTATAAAAACAGCTAACACATTTTGTTAACTGAAAAAGATCTTACCAATTGCCAGGAATAGTTCATTAACGTTCATGGCTGTCTTGGCCGAGGTTTCCATGAAAAGTAAACCAGTGTCTTCAGAGTAGGTTTGGGCTTCCTATACAACACAGCATAACACCAAAAATTGTGCAGCAATTGCCTTTTTCAAAGGTGAAACGAGGGCAAGTAAACAAAGAAATACATTTTACCTCGTATTCAACTAGTCTTTTTTCTGACAAATCAGCCTTGTTTCCCGCCAGTGCAATCACAATGTTAGGGCTTGCCTGTCTCTGCAATTCCTTAACCCAGGCCTTGGCTCTTTCAAATGTTTCCTGGAAAGCAGTCAGTTGTTCAAATGAGAGAAAAATACATTTTCTTATAAATAATCCTGTCCTCAAGACACTTATCCTGTACCGGTTTGGTGATGTCAAATACTACAATGGCAGCCTGGGCTCCGCGATAATACATGGGTGCCAGGCTGTGATACCGTTCCTGTCCTGCAGTGTCCCAGATCTCAAACTTTACAGTGGTATCATCTAGGCACACGGACTGTGCCAAAAATGCAGCTGAAAAGAATGAATGATTGAAACATGATTGATGACTTGCTTATTAAAATTAAAAGATGTGAACATTAATCATTAAACATGTTTTTAAACAAAAGCAAGTATCCACCTCCTATTGTTGTCTCTTGAAATTCATCAAATTGTCCTTTAACAAAGCGAAGCACCAGACTGGACTTTCCCACTGCCATGTCCCCTAGCAGCACTAACTTGAACTGGCAGATTTTGGTCTGTGGCAATGCGCCATTGGAGCGGCCTCCACTCCCTCTGGAGCTCATACTGACCAGAGTAAGAGCTTCCTCCTGGGGTGGAGACAGGTACTGCTGTGCTACTGCTCACTGGCAATTCTTCCAAGGTGAAGGGGCACAATAATATTTCTTTCTCAGTAGTTGTGTTGCTCTTTTTCAAATCCTGTGGAAGGAATCACAAATATGTATAAGTTCTATGCTGATCAAAGTGTGTCTACCGTTATTCATTTGTATGTGTGTGAGATTCTGGTCAAATGGTGATGTACAGTCCACCACCATCAACGACGGCGAACACGCTATATTAAAAATACTTATTCAAATATTGACAGGTAAATGGACAAAAGTAGTTTGCCATTGTATAGCAGCTCCATTAACACCGAAAGATGTGATGCGTCTTACTGTTATCAGTTATTCAACCCTTATCAAGCCTGATTGTGCAAAAAGGACGCGATGACAATTCAACAACAGCAGGTTGTTTTAAAGCTAGTGACATCCTAACAAAAACAAACCTACAGTAAACCGTTCATACAAATATAACGTAATTGTAAAATAAAGAACAGTGACTCGGGCACCTTTTAGGAATAATTCTTTCAGGAGCGAAGTAAACCTCACTTCTCTGTTGACAAATTCGCTGTCAGCTGGTGAACAAAAATGCTACTTCCTGAGAGAGTGCGCATGCGCGGTGTGTCCTGAATCATCCGGGTGAAAATAAAAAAGGCTTTTCTTTGGAAATACATATGTTATTAACGGATAAATATTAGCCTTTGATCAATTTATTTTTATGCATTTATTTTAAGTGCCTTTGATCAACTTATTTTGTAAAAATCCTATAGCCTCCATGCCACTAGAGGCAGCAACGTCGTACAGTACCTTATTACCATGTGAGCAGTAAACATATGATCCATAGACATCCAAGATTACTCTGAATTTCCCATGGCTACAATGCCTGTAACAAATAAGAAGAAACTAGGAAAAGACACTGCGGTGAGTGTTAGCATTTCACGTTTTGTTTGAGTCACAAAAAGATTCAGAAATTGAACATAGTGAGCTTAATGGGCTGAATAATGAGCTAAACTTTTAGGAAAAACACTTTTGAGCTTGTACCAATGTTATTAAGTTGTTTTTCGTCCAAAACATGCCTGGAGCTGTGCTTTGTTTTGTTTGATCAGACATAATGGATGAACTACATGTACATGATCAAAATGTGATTTTGCCACTGAGAGGTGTCACTGTCAAAAACCTGTTTTTTTTAAACCTGAATATTGGGTAATATCTTAATATAAGACTTTTAATAAGGCATTATTTTTTATTTATTTGCTTATAGGTACAAGGGACCAATGACAGTAGTGTAGTGAGCAAAGTGTCTGCTGCTGCTCAAGGCTACTTTCAGGATGTCTACCTACAGCACTTTGTGTGTAAAGTGGCAAGAAGAGCTCCACTCATCAACAGGTTTAAGAAATTAATATTATGATGAAGGTCCTTGTTAACTGTATTACTCACCTATAATAATAATTTAAAAAATGAACTGCAGGGGCTACTATGTCCGTTGGAGAGCTGTGGACCACTGTGTAAGAAGATTTCTTGAAATAACTGCACATTGTTCAAAAAGACAGGCAAGTTGGCATTTTTCTTTATTGTAGCTATTATTAAAACGTCTTTATTGTAAAGAATGTATATTTTTTAAATGAATATTTTTTATGTGTTGCAGATTTTGTCCTTAGGTGCAGGATTCGACTCTCTGTATTTTAGGCTACATTCCAATGGAGTCCTCACTAGCGCTATAGTGTTTGAGGTTGATTTTCCAGATGTTGCCCGACGTAAATCTGCACTGATAAACTCAAACAACATTCTTAGAGAAATGCTTGATTCTGATGGTCAATCCCCTCAAGGTTTGTTAATGCCTTAATACAGAGTTGTTATTGTTCACCATGATGTATTTTCTCACTTATCAAATTGATTTCGCAGAGCCTTTGTATTTATCCAGCTCACAATTCAGGCTGCTCGGTGTGGATGTGAGAGCGCTTTCCCAAATGGAAAAAGCACTTGAATCATCAGGTTTTGAATGGAAGGCTCCAACACTCATTTTATCAGAAGTTGTGCTTACATATATGGAAACTAAGTGGTTAGTAGCAGCAGTAAAATTGATGCTTTGTTTGATTAAATCAAATAAGAAGGTTTGTTTTCTAGGTCGGATGCCGTCATCCGCTGGACAGCAGATCATCTACCTCAGTCAGTGTTTTTACTTTATGAACAAATTCATCCCTCCGATCCATTTGGTCAAATCATGCAAGATCATTTTCGAAAATTGAATTCAACTCTCTATGCCGTGCAACAATATCCAGATGTTGAAGCACAGCGACGCCGCTTCCTTGAAAATGTAAGTATGCCAGACAGATTGTAATCAGATTCTAATCCTGTTATTAATATTCTTTGTTGTTAGAGCTGGGAGCAGTGTGGCTGTTTGGACATGAATAGCTTCTACTTTGGGCTGGTGCCTGAGGTGGAAAAACTGAAAATAGAAAACCTGGAGCCATTTGATGAATATGAGGTGAGTTTTTGCCATCTTTCAATGTACGGCTTTTTACAAATAACACAATTTAAAATGATAATATATGTGTATATGTATACTACATAAACTGTGTGTATTCCAATCCCTGTTGTTATTATAGTTATGTCGGTGTTTGTCCATGCATATTTTAGATTGCACAATAATGTAATAAAACATGTTTCCCTTAAAGGAGTGGAACCAAAAATGTTCTCATTACTTCATCCTTACTGCGTCTCAAGGGTCTTTGGCAGCTCATGAAATACTGTCACAACCAGGTACTAATCCTAACATTACTATAGTTTTATTAAAAGTTCTTGTGATTTATAAGGTTGTTATATGTTTAATTTTGTTTTGATTTTTTTTAGTATCTCCTCTGGCAACCACTGGTCTTTCTTTTAGTCCCATACCCCTACCTGTGAGGACTGTGCCAGTTCACACTGAGGGGCTGGGGATGGGATCTGTTTCTCTTGGGCCAAATGTTATACTTCTGACTGGAGGATCCAGCAAAGGCGGCAGGGAAGCACGTACAGGATTGCTACTGAAAAACAAAAACAATTGGAAATTTATCAAAGTGGCATCTGAGGATTTAGGTGATTTATTTTTCTACATTGTGTGTAAGATGTCATAGTGGTGTAATGTTTTCTGTTAACTATTTTCTTACAGGTGTCCGTCTATACCACGCTGTGTCAGCTATTCCAGGACAAGCTGCTATTGTCCTAGGCGGTCGTACCTCTCCCCTTAATCCGGTCAAAAGCATATGCAAGTTGACTATGGATCCATGCTGTACTCTTGACTTGGACAGTCAAGACGATGATATAATATTCAAAGTAGAGGAGGTTGTGTGTGGTGGTAAACCTTCTGGACCAAGATGGAGACACACCATGACTTTGCTCCGCCATCAAGGCAATGATCGTATTCATTTGTTCAATCATTCATTCATTTACTTTTATTATTTGTTTGATTTTAAAAGATTTTTCCCATTGCAGGAAAAGACTACCTTTTTGTTTTTGGTGGCAAGAATGGCTCACTGGAGGTACTTGGAGACGTCAGCTTCATGGATCTAAACCAGAATCTATGGACTGAGGTCAGATCCGTTTGTGTGTTGTGAAAATATGTTGGCCACTATGTAAAAGTTAAATGTAGGATTGCATTTTTATAGGTGGCAATAGAGGGAGCAGCCCCAGAAGCACGTTTCTCTCATTCAGCGTGTCCATATCAAGGAGGGGTGGTGATATTTGGGGGTTTGAGCAGAAGAGGACTTCCACTTGGAGACACAACACTGCTAAAACCAACTGACAGTGGCTTTTCCTGGGAGCAACTAGATATAACCCCCCCTCCTGCTGCAAGGTTTGTTGAGCACAGACCTGTTTTTATTGAAAATGTCTTCAACACACGGTTTGTTTTCTAGGTACTCCCACTCTGCCCATGTGATTGGAGATAAACTACTTGTGGTTGGTGGAGTTTGGCTTCATTCACATGTACCAGGTCTAGCAGTGATCGACCTCAAAACACAGAGCAGCATGGAGTATCGCCTAGACACGGTATAGTGCTCATTCTTACACAGCCTCTCAGCATCAGGCCACATACACATGCAACAATTAATTATGTTTTTTATGTGTAGACCACTGTGCCCTGGCCTCTGATGCTCCACTCATTCTGCTCTGAGCTTACGGACTCAAAAAAAGAGTTGCTGCTGATTGGAGGAGGAGGAAACTGTTTTTCTTTTGGGACTCACTTAAACCCACAGCCTGTCATTGTGGATCTCAGACCTATAGGCAGCTTGGTTGAGTAAAATACGGTCTATATTAGACAAATAAAATATACTTTTATACTTTTTGAGTATAAATAACCATACAAAGTTACTATATGCATATTGGATTGTTTTATTTTATTTTTTCTGAGACCTCAAACAAAAATATTCAAATTTTTACAGTCATTTCATTGAACAAAATAAATGTTTTTGTGAAGATTGCTCATTCTGTGAAGCGCCTGAAAGACTGGACCACAGCACTGGCAGCACCCCAGTCGACAGGTTTGCGATACTCCCCTTTTTCAAGGAAGTATTGACGGCCACGGTAGTTGGAGTGCTCATAGAAAACCCACCAGCCGTCAAACACCTTGCAGGAGTTGACCTCTCTCCAGCGGAACTTCTCTAGAAGTGAGGGGCAGTCGTCTGTGGCTTCGAAGGCTTGGCCCCCAAAGTCTGCCTTCTCATACAGCTGCATCTTGTAGGAGGTTTCACTGGTCTGGAGAGGCCATTTATCATGGAGTGGTAAGTTAATGCAGAGCAGTAGCATTGATGGTAGACAGATTAATAATGAGATTTAAATGGGGAAAAAAATATGTCTTTGTATAGATTTCTTGTTGCCTTGGCTCAAAGTTAATTTGACTTCCCATGTCCATGTATTTGTCATAATCAAGAGCATTAGCTTTGGACCAACAATCAAACTCTGATTGTTGTCAAACACTGATGACCATACAGCTCGAGTAATCATATTGATCTTTGTTAGTCAAAAGTTGCCTGGGGCTGTAGGTCAGATCATGTTTGCCTGACCAAAGCTACATCATTCAGATTGATCCTGGCAAATGGGAATCATTAGAAGTCATCACTTCCATAAGATTGATTTTCTCAGCTAAACCAAAGAATTACATGTATAAAACTAAGATAGACTTAACTTAAGAAATTTTAGGCACTTTAAACAACATTACCATTGCTTGACTTACAAAGTGGATCATCTTGCAGGAGCTGATGCGGTCATTGACACCCATCCAGCGCTGGTACTCAGGATATTCCCCTCTTTTCACGACATACTGGTAGCCCATGTAGTTCGGCCTCTCGTACACCACCCAGGCTCCACTCTCCACCCGGATGGAGTTGCACCGGCTCAAGTAGGCTTGGAAGTCCGAGCAGTTACTGTCACACTCATACCGACGGCCCTGGAAGTTTTTGTCCTCATAAAAGACAATCTGGAAAACAATACCTTTGTTAGTATTATACTAATAACCCAGTTAGTTTTAATTGCTCATGTTTAAAGGTAAATTCTCCAATCAGCTCTAACTCACTCGGCCCATGTTGAGATATTTTAGGATAGCGTTGTCGATAGTGGTCCCCTGAGGTCTCAGTATTGTCCAAGCTCGAGGCCAGTCCCTTTTATACCCACGCTTCCCCACATTTATAAACAGTTAGGAGGGAGGGGGCAAAAGAGGAACAATTGCTTTGTCATGAAAATGAGATCCAAAAATTGAGTCAGTGATTCTAGCGCTATTCAGTTTTTCCAGAAACACGAGGAAGGATTACGGCATAAAGGCCAGGCATGGTGCGCGTCCACTGACCCCACTTCTGTACTGGCTGGTACATTACAGCGCTGGCCAACCCCACGCTTTTCACCCAGCTGCACCAAAATGCCCTGGCACCACACCACTAAACTGACTCATGACTCTAGCCTTTTGATGAAACAATCATATTTATGTTGATTTTGTCATTTGTATTATACCATTGAACTGGGTTAGGGTTCCATTTTTATTATTATTATTAATATTTTTTCACCAAAACCATAATCATGCAATCATTGGTTTAATACAATGTTAAGGTATTTGACCGGTTTGTGATAAACGAAGAATGCACCTTCTCTACAATGTGCAAGATCTACCTGAGCAGAAGATGTTCTTGTCTAGAGGGGAGTATGTGCTCTGGACATTGAAAGGCAGAAGAAAAGGTGTCAATGGAAATGTTGGCAACAAAATAAAAATATGAATACAAAATTGTTACAAAAAGGAAGTGCAATTTATTGTAGAACATAACTCTCAATTAATTTATAACAATATGGGGGTGCCTGTCCTGAACGGATATTAACTACTGTTAAATCCAGTACAAGTGTGAGTTGGGGGGGGGGGGAAGCAATTTCCCTGACCCTTCATATAAAAAGTATATGAACACATTACAATATTTACTTACATTCCATATCAGCCAACTCAGAATCTTTATTTCTGAATCATTGTAACTATCTGTTATACATATGTTAATACTAACATTAACATTTCTTCTATATTTTCCCCCATGGTGTTTGTTGTATGTACAATTTAACAGAGACCAATTACGCGTGGCATAATTAACTCAAGTTTGTCCACTATCGAAAATATATAGTCTATTTCAGAAGTCTGTGTCTATGGTCTACACCAGCCTTTAATAACTACAACTTTATCAAATGTTTGGAGAACTGGGGGTACCATGAGAGAGCAAGCTCGTGTTCATTGTACATTTCTTAATAAGTTGCAGTGGACTGTCCGTTTGCTTGACTATTTCTGATAATGGCATCATCACTAGCTTTGAAAGAATCAGTCTCTTGGGTGCTCAAAATCTTCTGTGTTGTTAAGACCGATGGTATGAGACCGTCCAGTTCTTGTCGGTGTCCAGTTTCTAAGAGCCACTCGTGAAACTTCATTTCCACCAGCTCCTGGAACTGACCCCTCTGCTCCCTTAAGAAACAAACAAAACAAAAGAGGTTCAATCAGGAATAATGAAATATTAAACAGGTTTAAGTCTCATTTGACTCTTGCTTGGTTTGTTTGTTTTTTTGTTCATAAAAAGGTTATTTACTTTACTTGTAAAATGCTCTAATAAAAGCATTTCATGTGAGTGCCTTTTCTTCCTGCAGTCATAACCTTTTTGTTTCTGTAATTTGTAACATGTGACCTTTATAAGATGTGTATGGCTGGGTGCTTGTTAAAAGGTACATATATTTACATGACAGAAGTGGCACAGGAGAACATGGTGAGTTAAGTCAAGACAGTAGCTACAAGTCTCCAGTTAGAAAGTATGGGATTGATTGATTACCTGTCCCAATTGAAATAAATATATATATACATTTGCTGTGAAAACAGGTCACTAAAAACCACCACATATGGGTATCTTACTTGTTAAGTCGGGCCTCTGTCACAGTCTTATGCCATGTCCGTATCCTCTTGTTCTTCTCATCCACTGTTGCCTGGTACAAGGGTGGCAGTCCTCCAGGAATCTCACATGTGTCCCCCTCCATTTCAAAAGGCACAACCAGTGTGTGAAACTCTGCTTGAGGAATCAGGCGGTAGCAGACTGACTCCATGTTGGTTGTCGTATTGCATTGGGATGCATTTAAAAGGCCTTCAGTCCCCAAAACCAAGGGTTGATCCCAGAGATTTGGGACTACAGCTAGGCCCACGCTTGCCATGTGATCCTCCAAGGAAGGGTAGAAAGTATGATACGGCCCAAATGTGATGTCTGTGTTTCCAGGAAGTAGCAAAGGTCGTGTCGGGGTCAAGATAAAAGCAGTGCAATGTGAAGATGCCCCAAAGGCTACTCTTCCAGCTACACACACCACTTTCACATTCTCACAACTATGAATGTGCACTGTCGTCTCGACTGGACCAAGGACAACAGTGCAGTCACGGCACTTGTCCACGGTCACAGACCTTTCAAAAAGAAATGCAATTCTTAATATCGAAAATTACAAGAGCAAACTGCAAATTTTAATAGTGACCTTTACCTTAGAGGTGAGAGGAGGTATATGAAGGACTCCGCACATCTATGTATCTTGATGTTGGTACCTGTTAACTTTTCTGAAGTTTTGGCAAGTGTTTGTTTGAGCACCTGGGACATCGAAATAATTTTACTGCCAGGAGGTGCAGTGTGTGTATTTCGGGCGATTTTGGCTCTCTTCATAGCTCCCTCAACTACAACACAAAAAGTTGTTTATAAACCCACATACAACATTTTAAAATATATATATATTACAAGAAAAAGATCACCTTGCTGGGCCCATGCAAGTTTTTTCCCCGAGTGCTGGCATGCGGTGACCCCAAAAGGGTTGAGAGTGAGGTTTTGTTGAAGACACGAGAGAAGCTTATGAAAAGGGAAAGAACGGCTTTTGGCACAGTAACCAGTCTGTGCCTGAAGAGGGCCCTTTGTCAAAAGTCGATAAACAGGCTGGACAGCTGAGCCTTGAGAAGTAGAGCCTTCTAAGAGAAGACTTAAACTTCGCACTGCATCTAGAGATATCTGCAACAACACATCAGATGATCTGTAAATTGTGTCATTTGAAATGAATTTTGTTAACATTTTGAGCAGTCGAACCTGGCAATCTCTCTGGGCCTGTCCAGAGTGTGGCAGTTGACTTGGCTCTACTAGCAGCTCCAGAATTTCGGCAAGATGGCTGTGTACAAATGAAAGGTGTGCCTGATCATCCCAATTCTAGGAATAAGAATCAAAGACATTTAAACATCATGTTTATAATCAAAAACTAGTTTAGTCAAAAATGGGCTAACCTTGTTTTGGGAGCATGTCTTGCTCTCACGTTCTGATGCTGATGGAGAGGGGGAGCGAGTTCGTTGACTGGGCCACTCTTCAACGATTAATGAAGAACGTAAAGACACACGGTTTAATTGTTGGATAAATAGAAAGATGATGAACTGCAGTGTGTCCACTGACAACTGGAGAGGAAAAATAGTTCGTTAAACTCGTTTAACACGCATTACTCTGCTGAATCAGTTAAAGTCAGTGTAGTGTTATAAGAGCTGCTTCCGGATCAATGAATATCACTCCAACCAGGCCATACTAACCTTGCTCCTTTGTTGGTCCAGTTCACTTTTCGAGGAACATTGGGACAGACACTCAGCCCTTTCAAGTCTTTTCTCAGACGTATGGCCAATCAGAAGATCAAATGTCTCGAAGTAGAGCCATGCAAGGTCTTCTGGAAGTTGTAACTTTCCACACGCAATATGCCTCCACATTGGCCATTGCAAAAGAGGACAGCAACCTTCCCTTGTCCGCACATATGTTCCCATCTTACGAAGATAGTGTGGGCCAAGCTTGGAAGAAGGCGCCACCTGTAACAAAATTCAGTGTAATTCAACTAGTCAGTAGACCACTTATTAGAGGATCATTTCAACAGCTATCGGGGATCTTAAGAGCACAAACAAACAAACAAACAAACAAACAAACAAACAAACCTGTAGAGCACCCAACATAAAGGGTTCCATGCGTGGCCAAATGCTTATATCTTCTGTCTCCATCTCTGTTGTCAAAAAGAAGGCAATGAGATTAATACACA
The DNA here is from genome assembly GCF_951799975.1 of Gobius niger. Classification (NCBI taxonomy): domain Eukaryota; kingdom Metazoa; phylum Chordata; class Actinopteri; order Gobiiformes; family Gobiidae; genus Gobius; species Gobius niger. The sequence goes on from NC_136860.1 coordinate 22,925,424, forward strand.
CAAACAGATTTAATAACATTACACTACCTTCATATGGGTCTGGTTAAAATACTACCTTTAACTTTAACAACAATGATTCTGCTAAACCAACAAAACAAAGCCTCTTGATGTAGACTTCCTTGGTAACAAGAAACCCGCGATACTAACACACGATGATGACAAATCGGTCATATGTGGGTTATAATTTGGACAAAACTCTGCAGAACATAACATAATTAACATGGTTGGAAGGTTTTGAACTTTTAAGTACACTTTTCATTAGCTGATTGCTAGCATAGCAGCAAGGAGTGAGTGAACAACTTTTATTTTTTACCTCAGCTGATCTCGCGTGCCTCGTTCCGTGTGTTGTTGTTTTTTCCCCCCGAAATGACAATTTTAATTTATTAGCGATAGCGAATCATTCTGACGGTTTGTTTTGGTAGGACGCGTAGTCAACCGTGCACATATGCCCTTCTGCCTTCTTCCTATTTGGCGCCCTGCGGCTGGCCTGAGCTAAACTGATGCTCTCAGTGACTGCAGTGGCGCACGCACACCACAGGGGGCGCACTTGAGATTATGAGTGACGCTCTGGTGAAAGCTTTTGATGCGTTTACAAAAGTTAAACAGTATAAAGTTGTAATCCTTGTGCCATAATAATTTACAGTTGCAGCAGCTTTGATAGGCAGCTTGAATTGGTCTTGGTGAAATGGGATAGTGTCTCTTTAATTTTGGTTTAGGGGGCGGGACTTCTTTGACAGCAGGAAGAAGGTTTGTGACTGGTAGCAGGAGCCAGCTTCAAAAGCCGGTGGATCGGTTGTGGCCCTTTCGTTGAATTGTGTTGGATTTTTGGACCTATGGCTTCGAAAGGGATCAGTCTGCGCTCGCTGTGCTGTTTGCTGCTCTATGTGGTGACAGTGGTGCTCGCGGGGTGAGTGTTTTACTGTAGAGAAGTGAGCTAAAGGCGGTGAAACATCATCTCCAGATGGTACACATGTTCCACTGTGATTGGTTTAGAGGCGCTGTTGGTCTGTGAAGTAACACTCTGTAGCCAGCTGTAAACTCAATAATCTGTGTTACAGTGTTCAAAGCGTGTCTTTTAGCCATTACTTACAACTGCAAGTAGAGTCTAAAACACAAGTAAAAGACCACACTGAATGATCTTGTTAGCTTCAGCTAAAGATAGCAATAGGCTACTGATGTTTTATTAATCACAGGAAAGGCAGAAAGCTGTTCCAGTCTGATCTTTATTGAATGAACTCTTTGACAGTTTTTCGTGTCCATATTCATACGGATCTCTGATTATTTTCATTTTATTGTATTATTACTTTTGTTTTCAGGCGAGATTTTTACCAGATTTTAGGAGTGACCAAGAGTGCATCCATCAGGGACATCAAGAAGGCTTACAGAAAGCTGGCTCTCCAGTTACACCCGGACAGAAACCAGGACGATCCACAGGCTCAAGATAAATTTGCAGATTTAGGGGCTGCGTATGAGGTGAGTAATATTTAACAAAATAGGTTTTCGTCCCCGGAAATGTATTGCACGTGTACTGCAATCTATGCAATTATATATTCATTAAAATGGTGTAAATCTATATCATTACACTGAAGTCTTTGTGTAGAGCTGTTTAGTTATTGTTGATAGAAAAGCTACATTCGCCGCCATTGGCTGGCTAAACTGTGTGGCTGCTTCTGATTGGCTCTGTGCTTGCACAATGTGGAATGAGAAAACCTGGGGTGGATTTTACAAGGGAACTGGATTACGATCATATGGTGTAATTAAAATGTACCGTGGAATACTTATTAAAGAATGTGGGAATCTTTATCTAATATGTGTTTCATTCGACCATTGTAGGTGCTCTCGGATGAGGAGAAAAGGAAACAGTATGATGCTTATGGGGAAGATGGACTAAAGGAGGGTCACCACGGTTCACACAATGATATCTTTTCCAGGTTTGTGTACCTGTAGTTTTGAGAATGCAATTCAACTCAGGGGATTGCTTGGTTCATCTGATTAGAAGTAATTAATGTCTATCTCTTTTATTATTTATATTTTATATTATGTATTTTTTATTACACTCTGTGCAGTTTCTTTGGTGACTTTGGGTTCATGTTCGGAGGAAACCGGCAGCAACAGGACAGAAATATCCCCAGAGGGAATGACATAATACTGGATTTGGAGGTCACACTTGAAGAAGTGTACTCTGGAAATTTTGTTGAGGTGAGTTCAGAGCCCTACTATTGTGTCTTTATTAGAAATGGAAGAGAAAAATAATCTGCTGGTAGTTGCACAGGTTCAAAGTACCCGCACATTGGAATTCTTGTGTGTCTCTCAGGTCTCAAGAACTACAGAACTTACAGAAAACCAGTTTATAGGGTATATAACAGGCATTTCCAACCAGTTGCTCGGGAGCTATCAGTAGCTCGCCAAGCCTCCCCAGGTAGCTCGCCAAAGACTTTCTACAACTCTACACGCTTGATAACAAACTTTTCTGTTCGTTCTGAACATGCTGAACACAATCTGTGAACAGTTGGTTCAATACAGTGAAGTATAAGGACTAAACTCAAGTCACTTTCTTTGAAATACCATCTTGGCAAGTAATTCTTCTGGGTGAACTCCACCTAAGTTGTGTTTTTCACAAGTGTTTTTGAACATAAGTAGCTCTCCGATGGTCATATTTTGTAAAAGTAGCTTGTCGGGTAAAAAAGATTGGAGACCCCTGGTATATAATAATAGCTGCGACATAAATATGTTTTAAGGATACAAAAATGTTAAGAACATTAATCATTCATCTAATCTATTCTGTAGGTCGTACGCAACAAACCCATAGCTAAAGAAGCCCCTGGCAAAAGAAAGTGTAACTGCAGACAGGAGATGAGAACGACGCAGCTGGGGCCAGGCCGTTTCCAAATGACACAAGAGATGGTCTGTGACGAGTGTCCCAATGTCAAGTAAGTCATTCAATGACTGTTTGTTCAACTGGCGGTATAATGTTGAGTCTTTGTTCTTGCCTGTTACTGCCTGTACAGTTGCCACACTGTTTCTGTGTCATTTGCCTGACCTTTCTAGATTGGTGAATGAAGAGCGCACTTTAGAGGTTGAGATTGAACAAGGAGTGAGAGATGAGATGGAGTACCCATTCATTGGAGAAGGTTTGTTTTAAAGCCTTTTCATCCAGGTTAAATCTAATCTAATACATGGTAATGGCATTTTATTTTTATTTTAGGTGAACCTCACATTGACGGAGAACCTGGAGATCTGCGTTTCCGTATTAAAGTTCTAAAGTAAGTGTCGTCACTGGCATATTGATGATGCATAATATAATTTTCTTAAATCCTTGGCCACAGTTTGATTTAATCACTACTGATGTACAATCATGTAGCTTTATGTACTGCCTGGTCAAAAAGAAAGTCGCCACCTGGAGTTGACTTTTATGTCTCATTGCTCAAGTCGGTGTATAGGCCACAAACAAGTTCCTTTCATCTCTCTTTCCTCACCTGGATTTAACGGTTACGGTTGGTCAGGTGACAGGCATATTTCAAGATGACTATGCCAGAATTAATCAGGCTCACATTGTTAAAGAATGGTTCAGGGAGCATGACGCATCATTTTCATACATGCCCACCGCGAAGTCCAGATCTTAAACCCATTGATAATCTTTGGGATGCACTGGAAAAGGCGTTGTGCAGTGGTCACACTCTCACATTAATAATTAACCATCTGCATACAGTACAACACTGGATCTTTTCACATTGCAGAAGCTTATTGAAACTGTGCCACAGCGAATGCTCAAAGCTAAAGGTGGTCCAACTAATTATTAGAGGCTTCGTTTTGGTCAGGTTGTGCATTGTGATCTAAAATCTGGAGTTTAGAAGCATGAGTCCCTTGTGTGTTAATTAACATCTACTGTCCCAACCAAACATATAAATAGAAAATTAACAGAATAATTATTCCCACTGCTTAAGCATAATTATTTCTGATATGAGTCTAAACAACCTGTAACAACCTTTTTTATCTCCTTTAGACATCCAGTGTTTGAACGCAGAGGTGATGACCTATACACAAACGTCACAATCTCACTGGTGGAGGCACTCGTCGGCTTTGAGATGGACATCGTTCATCTGGATGGACACAAGGTCTTTTAACTTTTGCACAATTAAGCCGTTGAAATACTGTATGTGTAAAAATATTCAACTATAAACACAATTCTTTTTTTTCTTTTTTTCTTTTTTTCTTTTTTACAGGTGCACATTATAAGGGACAAAATCACTAAGCCTGGTGCTCGGATGTGGAAGAAAGGAGAGGGGCTGCCAAACTTTGACAACATCAATATTCGTGGCTCCCTCATTATTACATTTGATGTCGAGTTTCCTCAGACGCAGCTGGATGACACACAGAAAGGAGGTGAGCTATTTGACCTGGTCATACATAATCCAAGGCTATATTCAACCTAAAAAACATTTATATAAATATCCATCTCATCTGTTGCAGGAATCCGTAGTATTTTGAAGCAGGGCTCGGTACAAAAGGTTTACAATGGATTACAAGGATATTAACGCCAACACAGACTGGACTGAGTACCTGCCGTCCACAGACCCGCATTGAACTGGAGCGAGTCTGGGATTCTGGCCAGAGTCTATTTATTATTTTCATATTGTTCTCAGGATGGCGCCAATCTCATTTGTTGTATGTTTTGCCTGAAGTAGCACATGCTTTGGTTTTATTTGAAGTGCTACAATCGATAGGATGGATGTTGTACCATCTATGATATGGCATTATACTGTATGTCAGTTGTGAGACATGTGACAAACAATCATCCTTCGGTCCCAAATACAGATTCAGACGTCACAAATTTACATTATTTTTGTTTTTTAGTTGGAAAGTACCCTTTGTTTCAAACAGCCCCTGGACCAGACACTTGGTTCTTTTAAAAATGGTTTTATGAATGTAAAAGAGAACCTCGCCTCTTGTGTTGTAAAATATGTTTCCTCTGGTCAAATTCCTATTCAATAGTACTTTGTAAGAAGACATGTTTGTTTTCAAAGTAAAACACTGCCGCAAGAGTTGACCTCTTAACAGTGGTGTCTTATTAGGATGTGGGCCTTTCTTCCAGTGCCACTGCAATAGATTAGTGTCAGGTGTTTGACACCGCTGCTGATCAAGTTTGACATAGTTTTGTTGCCTCTCATCAAACTGCTACGTTCTGCCTCCTTGTTTTCAGACTCTTTAAATGTGAATTATTTGGCCCTTTTTACAGAGTGTTTTGAGGACTTGGTTATTTGCCAGACAAATAAATATTTGTACAATTTATGTTTGTATATTTTGTGCATGGCGCTACATGTTATCTACAGTCCACCTGCATCTGGTGCCAGATGTTTGACCTTTTATTGAACCAGGAAAGTCCTAATGAGATTCAGAATCTTTGTCAGGTGAATCTAGAGGGAACCTTACTATACATGTTTTAGTGGTAGGGGAAACCAGAATACTTGTAGGAATCCTTGGCATACATGGGTTAATTCCACACAGAACTGTTCCCAGCCCGAGATTCAAACCTGCTGTGAATTACTTCATATTTTACTAATCAGTTGAACTGCTCTAAAGACGCCGAGGCCAAAATAGTGGAAGACTAAAACCTGTGGATTCCCCCAAAGAGCTGGAGAAAGTGTGCATGGAAAGGGAAGTGTGGGTGACTGATCAGACCAGCATCCAGGACCAGGCCCAGATAAAGTGGAAGAAAATGGATGGATGGATGGATGGATGGATGGAAGACCACAGAGTGCAAGGATGGAGTCATAACATTAATTATATGACTAAGTAAGATTATAAATAATTTGTCATTGTTTATGATTGAGCTCATGATTAAGCAAAAGATAATCAACTTATTGATCATGGATTAATCGCAGACTCATCACATCAAATGTTTTGACCTAATGCACTCCTGTATCTAAAAGTTAGAGCACTTGCATTACAAAGTTTCTGAAAAAGTTTGTTAATAAAATGAGCAAATGCTCTAAATTCGAGAGTTTATTGTTGGCCTAGTACTGTACTTAATGATTAATGACATAAATATATAATTTTTTATTTTTTTATAATGAAATAAATACATTACAATAAAGATTATTCACGATTAAAAGTGTGATTAATCTTATTTTAAAAATGTATTGGACTTCCAGGCAGTAAAAAATGATGGTATAAATAAGCTCTTTGGTGAAGGGATTGTCAATGTATACAAATGCATGAAGAACCAAGGCACTCTCTCAAAAATTAATTAAAATGTCTTTATTAATTTGCCAGTGGTGGAAGAAGTACTCAATATTCTTACCTAAATAAAAGTGCAGATACAGGACGTAAGTAAAAGTAGTAAAGGTAAAGTGAAAGTATCTGATTTTTTCTTTAATTTTTTTTTTTACTTAAGTAAAAGTATAAAAGTATGCATTGTCAAATGTACTTTGTAAAAAGAAAAAGTATTTAAGCTTAATGTACAGGATTTTTTTTTTTTTTATCATTTGAATCAAACCAGGTTTAAACGAGTAAACCACTAACTTAGGCCAAAAACAGGAACTAAACCAGGTCTAAACTAGATCTAAACAAGATCTAAAGGGGTAAAACCACTAACTTAGGCCAAAAACAGGAACTAAACCAGGTCTAAACTAGATCTTAACAAGATAACAAGATCTAAAGGGGTAAAACCACTAAACCAAGTCTAAACTGACTAAACCAGTTCATCGTAGAGAGGTCACTTTGAAAACAAAATACTTTTACTTTTTACCCAATTTACAAATGTAGTGGAGTAGAAAGTACAGATACAGGCTCTAAAATGTAGTGAAGTAACAACATAAAAGTACCTATAATTTGTACTTTTGACTTTGTTACTTTCCACTAATGAACATGGCATGTCTAAAATAGACTTAAGTGCCTTGGTTCTTTATGCATTTGTAATACTACTTTATGTTTAGTATACAGTATATGGAGGTTAGCAATGGCTATCCTTAAAGGTGCATTATACAACTTTTTATGTGGGGAAAAAAAAAGGTAATATTTGTGTCTATTTGACCTTGAAGTGATGTTTGGAAGGTATTGTTCCCGGACCCTCTCACCATAAACCATACAAAACAATTGATCCTGGAGCGTCCTAGAGACCACTGTGATGGAAAGTAAAGGCGCCATGCTGACCACTCAGCCGCTGGGTCAAATGGGTCAACTTTCTTTCTTTTTTTTCATCACCTTTTTTTCCACATAAAACGTTGGATAATGCACCATATTCCACATAACATGATATTTTTTTCTCTCCTATAAGCTTCCTTACACATCTAGACTCAGGAGTTTTGGACACTAAGAAGTTATAATGTGAAACTTTCTTTTTAATGCATATTGTATATTATTTTCAGCCCTTTGAGCATAATCTGTTGACAGGGTTGTCTGCCTGGGTGTAGCAGGGGACAGCCACAGTCATCAAGGTTAGTTTATAGTGCGGTGGGTGGTGCACATCTGCCCAGAGGTAATCATGATTCTCTGTTATAATACATAGTCTAAGCCTACTGTTTACCGTGCACTGAGGGTTTGCGTGTGGGGCCAATGTGTATAATGAACTCCCGCAGCGAGAGAGACCAATTGGAGGCTGTGGTGAAGGGAGTTTTCCTGCTTGGCCTACCACAACACCATCATGCTTTGTCAAGAAAAGGAAAAAAGTCTTATTTAATCTTTCAACTATTATTTTTATGTCTATATTTGTACAATTTATGATAGAGAGAGCAATCATAATTATTTATTTGCTTGATTTTTAAATTATAGATTTTTTTTTTTTTCATTCAAGCATAAGCAGTTAATGTAGCCAAACGTTCTCCATCATCCTTATCTCTCCAGCCCACCACAAGAGGGCAGCATCGCTTCATCCACTATACCCTCCAAATCCTAACATTACTGTCCCATCACCAGCGCGTCTCCCACTCGGCCTAAACGCCCTTTATTTTGAAAATTGCGTAAGCGCCTGCAGCGGCACTTGGCTCTCGGTTGTTGATGCAGATAAGTGCTGGGATCACACTTGACCCTGAGAGTAATGACTTGTAAGTGTAGCTGCCGGTTCACAGAGGCACGGGGGGGGCTAAAGTATCGGCCTAATTGAGCAATCTGTGTGTGTGTGTGTGGGTCTGCGTGCAGCCGGTGGCGCCATTGGATGTTATGATCTGCACTGGATCGACTGTGTGCTCTGTTAATGGTGCCTGACCTGGACAAGCAGCGTGGCCCCTCACAAACCTCATCATTTATTACCTTTTTTTTTCTTTTCTTTTTTCTCAGGGATTTCGTATTTTGGCCAGAGTTTGGATGGATTAATTAACGCTTTATTCAAGAACAGTAACAGCTCAATTCATTTAAAAAAAAAAAAAAAAAACAGCATTGATTTTCATTTATTTCCATGAAAAAAATATTTATAGACCAACACGTTTTAATCTTTTGTTGAATTCTTGCATACTTTTGTTTTCAGGGGATTGCACCTAATCACCATTTAGACTGACTAACTTTTATTTGGAAATTTACACTTCATAAAACTGACATTATCCCATCAACCAAAAACATTGAATTGTGTCTGGAAAAACCTGGATAGTGTGGGGGTGAAGATCGCCTGTTGCATAACTCCTTCCTCTAGAAAGCACCAAACCATCATGGATAACTTTTTTTTTGTATGTTATTAATCCCATGAAGTGCCAACACACGCTAGGGCCAGAGAGGACTTACGGAGAGAGGAACGAAGAGGGGAAAAATGGCAGAAAACAGTGTCTGAAATAAGAAATGTTGATAGACAAAGCCTACAATTTGTGGGATCTGAGCATAAAGCAAACAAAGACGAGCTTTTGTAGGGAATAATGCATGTCAGCCGTATCCATAGCCCCGCCGCAGCTTTGAACACTGCTGGGGACGACCATTGCTCCACTGTGACTGTCGTGTTGCTATATTAAAGCCATTCTACCAGCCTCAACTATTCAACAATCGCCTGGTGGGGCTTTCATTATGGCCAGTGTGGGCAGGAAAAAGTGGCTTTGGGGCTTTTTAGATGCAGAAACTGTAAGCCCTCCTGTTAGCGAGGACGAGCTGCTGTTTATGCCAGGGCCTTTTCTGGGACTAAACATAGTCAACTGTCATTACAGATCGCACTCTCTCACCCCCATTCTCTCCCACTCACTTGCATGCATATAACTGGGTCTGAGTATTAGTGAGGTCTTCAAAGAATTCAGAATAAAACAGGTGTATCAGTCAAAATACTTGCAAAATCGATCCATTCTTTCTAACAGCATGTAGTAGCCGGACCCAGAGATAATAGTAAAGGTAAGCAATGACTAAAATAAATAAATGACAATGATGTTTTGGTTCAAGGGTTAATTGCTGCACAAAACTCCCGTCTCAAACATTCTATGGATGTCAACAAGGAAAAGGACCCATATCTCTAAAAGTTACTGTATTTCTCACAGTATTCTTACGTTTTCCGAATACGCCATGTCTTATGTAGTTATTTGAAAAACGCTGATGCCCCTTTTGCAGTCGCCCACATCCTGAGGAACAGAAGAAGAGTGTAGTGGAGTCAGGAGAGGCCAAGTGCAGGACAAACAGGCCACAGACCACCTATCTGGATGAAAGCCACAAGGTTCGGACAGCATTCCTCACATAAGCAGCTAAAGCCTAGAGACTTTACATTGCTGGGTTGTATGTTACAGCAGCCATATGTAAACTTACACACAACCGTAATTTAGGACCTGAGCCAGTGAGCTTAACTCCTGCACCGTCAGATTTTCAACCTAATCCCCATAAAACCTAGTGACAAATGAATGAAAATGTAAGTGATTTTTATCAGTCTATCTTCAGAATATATTTATATTATTTGTTTTTTTTCATATATTGAGTACTGAGTTCAATATTGGGATCAGAAAAAAGATGAGAGGTATAAGATAAAGGTGCAAGAAGCAGTATTTTAGGTATTTTAGTAATTTAGGTTTCTGCAAGTAATAAAATGACATTGAATGCATTATAGCATTCCCCCCAAGTCCCGCTTCACAACATACTTGACCTTCCAAGTACCACACGATATAGATCAACAAACAAAATGCTAAAAATACACACAAACACCACAATAAAGTAAAGTCTAAAAATAGTAACAAAACAGTCATTCTCTTCAGATAATTAAAATAACAGAAGTCCAAAAAAGCAGATGACTCTGGGTACCCCCTGAAGAAGCCCAAGTACCAGTACACGTCCCATAGATTTAAGGCACAACTGTGTTTAGGCCACTGTGCACCGGACATAGCAGCCTTTTAATCAGCGTATCACTGTCAGCGTCTGGCAGAGTCGGTTTCCAGCCATTTAACATAAATAGGTTTCAGGTATTAGAAAAGCACAGCGTGTTTATGAATATGCATTAGTCTGTGGCAGGGGGTCAGGGGTGTGAGAGTGGATAGTGAAAGCGGCCTTTGTGTACGGTGCAGAGCCCCCTGTTGGAGCCTCTCCTCAGTGCAGGTTGCCCCGTCCTGTGGCGGGGGATCACAGTTAATAACAGTGTGGAGCGCTGTCAGAGGCACTTAAACTGATGCTGGGCAGAGTGAGCCTGACTGCGCCACATACCCAGCCTCCTGTCTCCGAGAGTGGACCACTGCAGTCAGACAGTCAGGGAGAGGGGATGGAGACATGGATGAAGTTATCTGACAAAAATATTTGTGACATCTTTGGACAATAAAAATATGCAAGTATGATTTCCCGGAGCAAAGCCATGATTTACTTGCAGCTTTTTGTTAATCTGAAAGGAAAAGGGAGTTAAAGATCAAACCTATAAGGCTTATTTTACTTTTCTCTGCCTGTCAGACAACACTCGTGCTCCTGTTCACCGCTACACTTTGTGGCTGAAATAATTATTGGCCCTGTCTATACCAGACCATGGCTTAATGCGCTCCTTGTGTCATTCAAACTGACAGAATCAGGTTGAGAACTGACACAAGGTCACTAATTTTTCTTTGAGGATGTTCTTCTTTCCTTTTGGACTTAACACTTAAAGCCACAACGCGGAGCATTACAGGTTATATGTGCCTTCCTCTTATGAGCATCTAATCTGTTTCAAACTCTCATAAATCATTAAAAAAAATATGAAATGTCAGATGTGCTCCTAATCCAACAGCAGGTTATCAAAATAAACCATTTGGAAGAGTTTGGCTACTTTTTCAGAGGGATGAGCTGGAAGCTACATGTCCGGTCTGAGAAGCCTACTTACCGTGAAGACGCATATTTTTGATGTATTTTTCACCAATACTGGTAATGGAATAGATTATTGTATTTTTATTCTGTTTTAATTGTATGAAATGGCAAGAAGTAATAACTTTTTGTGTCAGTTGGAAGCTTGGTACTATATATGAGGAGCTGAATGTACAACAAAGCACACCATGTTTGTCATCTCACATAAATGTTCAGTTTGAGTTCTTTCTTGTTGACGTGACTCATGTTTAAACCTTATAATCTTTTTAATAACAAGCAGAAAGTATCTTCCATTTCCGATGCTAAAGAGAGCCACAACGCTGTTCCCAATCATGACCATCAGATGTTATCTAACTCTAAACAATGTAGGGCCTTATCTGATCTCTGCTCGTAAACCTCTGCATTAGGACCATCCCAGGAACCGACCAATCGCAGCACCGCCCCATCCTCAGCGCCATTTTATTTCTGCGCCAAACAATGAGTGGTTGGACGAACTCCGCAGCTCCGTCTGTCTTTCTGTCTGCCATCTCAAAGTCCATCTCTTCCCTGTTGACAAGATTAGATAACCCGGTTTTAAAGGCAGGAACAGTGTTTGTCCAGTGCCTCCTCTCTGGCCTAATAGAGTCTGATCTAATGGCTGATAGCAGCGCGATTGTTGACAGTGGTGACCCGCACAGTGTCATGGCAATGGCCAAACAATACAGCAACACAAAGCTGTAATTACGGGATAAATATCAGTGTCTTCGCTTTAAAGTGGCTGCAATAAATATTGTACTAGGCTTAAATTACAACCATTATCGCATGTGTTGCTTAAGATCAGATGAGTTAATGGGCCCAAATGGGTGGAGATGATTCCGCCACGTTATCTCGGCCATTAATATGGAAACAGCTATCTCAATGCAGATAAACGTTTATTTACAAACACTATGAATATACCCTATGAATTCGATAGTTTACTTTTTCATGAATAAAAGAAAGATAAAGGAAGAAAGAAAGAAAGAAATAAAGAAAGAAAGAAAGAAGGAAAGAAGGAAAGAATGGGAGGAAGGAAGAAAGACAGAAAAAAGAAAGAAAGGAAAAAAGAAAGGAAGAAAGAAAGAAAGACTTTTCACATGCATTTATTTTCAATGTCTTACTCAAAAAACACCTCATAAAACCAATATTATTATTAATAATTAATATCACTTTAGAGTCCAAGAAAGGAAGAAAGAAAGAAAGAAAGAAAGAAACAAAGAAAGAAACAAAGAAACAAAGAAAGAAAGAAAGGATTTAAGGAAGGAAGGAAGAAACAAAGAAAGAACGAAAGAAAGAAAGAACGAAAGAAAGAAAGAAAGAAAGAAAGAAAGAAAGAAAGAAAGAAAGAAAGAAAGAAAGAAAGAAAGAAAGAAAGAAAGAAAGAAAGAAAGAAAGAGGGGAAAAAAGTTGGCCTAAACTTGCAATCTTGCATATATGAATAAAGATTTGTACAGTAATCAGACAGTGTGTTTCCTATACTTTAGAAATATGTGTACTAGCGTACTAGCCTGGGACCTTCTTGTATCTCCATGAGTGCCGAGAGGACTGAGTGACAACCAGGCAGAACACATGGTCCCTCCATAATGCAAACAAACATGCAGCATGTATACACAAGTAAAGACTAATAAGAAAAGAACACAAAGCTTTGAGGAGCAGCGTGTACCTGCTGAATCAACCGAGGCACAAAGCGCTCATCAGACATGAGAGAAGTTTTTTTTTTTTTTAAGTTCTTTATGTAATGTCTATGCTTGAAAGAAAAAAAACGACATGAGTGAAAGACTGGGCTGGTCAGGATTACAAATTGTCATGGGGCGGCCTCTGCAGGTAGTAATGGCAACCTAAGCTTTCACTTTCATCAAACTGCATGCTAGCAAAGAGACAGTACCATGAAGAATATACTTTGAACACAGAATTGCTAAGAATAGGTCTGGTAAATACATTCCAGGAAATACAAATCGAAGCAGAAGAAATAACCAAATTGTACAGGATTAAGTAATATAAGTATGTTTTTGGAAAGAATAATTGATAACTCATGTCTCCTTTAACTATAATAATTTAAAAATACTACTTACTTACTAATACTTTGAGTAACAACAAGGAGTGAATTAACAACATCCACTTCCTGTTTTTTAATCATTGTTAACACAGCCCAGTCCTACAAAACCTTACTTTGTCTACCAGCCAACAATGTCCTGCAGTAAATATACAGCATGGATTTTAATGAAATAAATGTTGATTTTTGAGGTTACTGGAAATCTCTGCCAGCTAATGTACATTATCAGCTGGGGTTATTTTAATTGACTTTGACTTGGTGAATGTGGGACTTAATTTAAAGCTTACTTGTTTTTTTTCCCAGCGTCAGGGAGGGCGCATTTCTGTGGCGCTCTGTTTAAACATCACTTCCTGTTCTCAATCCCCACGTCTGCTTATCCATCAGGTCATAAGCACGCATTTGTGTGTGTGTGGGTGCTGCTGGAGTCTAGTTGCACCTACGCCAGTCTCCCGTGGGTGGTGGTGGCGGCACACAGACCCTCTCACCTCAAATTATAGCCTAATCAGTTAGCCCATGGCCCACGCAGGAGAAGCCCTTCAGCAGACAAACAGAGAAACCCCCTCCCTCTCGAGTCCAACCTGACCTTGTCCCGGCTGAGACCTCAGTCTGAGATAAAACAGGTTCAGCTTTGGTTAAAGAAAAGTGTCCCCCACTTATACACTCCTCCTGTCCCGTCTGCATGGCCTCTCACACCGTCACACTCAACTAGTAAAAGGTCACACTACTCTTAATCGGACAAAAGGACAATCTCCTTATTCCTAAGGCTGGTTAAAGTGGGTTGGTTAGCAAAAGGTTTTCTAAGCAGATAAAAAAGGAGAACTATATTGTAAGGCGTAATAATACCATAGGCACTTCGACATCCGCGCAGTAAAGTTGAAGTGCTTCTAAGGTATTACGCCTTACAATATAGTTCCCCTTTTTATCCACTTTACTTGTATTGTGTAACTACGCTTCTAACTTCATTCCTGTTTGGCCCCATAGAGGAGAGGAGAGGAAACTTTTGCTAACACCGTCTGTGCTCTGTTTGCGTGACTGAGCGCACACGTAAAGACCAGACAGTTACGCATCAACTCGTCTAAGCTCAGGTAACAACATATCTCAGCATGTAAAAACAGTGGCCTGTTCCTTTAATGAAATATATATATGCTATATATATGCTGTTGGCACTAATATCAATCTGGCTCTTGCCTGCAGGTTAACTAACTTTGACTTTTCTATTACTTTTCTCTCAGTTCCAGATTTGTATTTCTCTATGGCTCACTTAATGTCATAATATAAAAATCGCATGACAGTGATAGTTTCACAAATGCTCCTCCGTGTGACTTTTGTAATCCTTTTGGCAGCTAAACCTCCTGACTCTAGGTTAATAAAATGCTCATGTGTTTCTGGCACTGTCTGCTCTGACTCACTCCATCCTGAAGCTTTCGTCATCTGCCATTGTTCAATTAATTAAGGAAATCATGACTGAAACTGCTTTTTTGCACATTTCAGTCCACATTCGTTTTGGTTTTGGGCTGTATTGGCAAGAAATGTGTCCATCTCAGGCAGATGTAAGACCTTAATGATTTTGTGATATACAGTATGTTGTGTCTTCTTTCGATATATTGTGTCGTAATTTGGCGATATATTGAGCAGCCCTTACAATAACATCAATATGATAACTGTGAAAATGGGTATACTAATACATCACCATAACAACAATCGAAATGTCCAGAAATGATCAGCTTTACCTTTTTAGGACTAAACGGTGACTGAAATGATTTCATTAAGTTTTGTTTGAAGAATATAAATGTGCGATGAAGCATCAATGAGACCACTTCACACGCCTGTGACACACTCAGTGTTTCCTCCTTCGGCTCCACAACACAAACGTTGTGCATTTTCTTTTAAAGACAGTGTTACTGCTGCATTGAGTTAGACTTGTTTTTAATTATATTTACCACAAAAGTATCGCTTGGCTTTTTAACCTGCCTCAGATCTGATCACATCCGATGAGATCATTTCTTGGGTGTTGTGAGATCTTCGACTGATTTTTGCTGGGAATTATTCATTGAGCGTTACAGTATATGAATCATAAGGTGAGCGGCAGAGCATGAACAGAGATGTTCTATAGATGATTTCTTTCTAAAAGTTAAATAGCAGGGTTGTGTCCTTTGACCAGTATATTGTCAAAAGTGACATTTGTGGAAAAACAACCTTTGTGTGCTGTGCATCTAATTATAAAGTCTTTATATTGAGGTTGTAGTTTACACTACTGGGACAGTATTACCCTCTGAAAGTTGGGGAAATGTGCTTAAAACTCAGAAACTTAGGTAAGATATGGCTGATGCCTATGATGATCTAAGTCATACAGTTTCTATATCATCTCATTGCATCAACACTGCAACCTTGGTGAACCTCTTGCCTTTTGGACAACAAAAGTTGCCCTTTTGAGCCATATACTACTGTACAGTATTTGTTAAGTGAATTTGCAATCATACCAAAGACAATTTGAAAGGTAATTGAAGCAGTTTAGACAGAAATCCAACTGACTACATAATTTAGTAGAAGTGTCACAAAGGCACACTTAACATTTTAATCTCTGAGGATGATGAACGCTATGTGCAGACAGGAGTGCTACAGGAGGTTATAGAGCTCTTTTCCTCCCTCAAGAGGGATATAACCTTTCAACAGCTTAGACTAGTCCAGTCACTGGCCTAAGTTCATGTGGAAGTGACCCTGAGGACCCCGCCCCCCCCCTTTAACCCTGTCCCGCTGCCGTCTGAACCCTGTGGAAGGGGAAGTGCGTGGGCCAGCTGATGCCGTGTGTGCTATGTTAACCCACACAAGGGCAACATAGCAATAACAAACAGGAGATCAGAGCAGCGCTGGGACCTCTGACCCCAGCGGCTGCCTGATCAGTATCGAAGTGACTCGGAGTGACGGGCGACATGGGTGTCCCTGTGTTTTTAATCATTCACTCCTTTAAGGCAAATCAAAGAGAGAGACAAGTTTCCTCTTCGTTGTGTGACAGTAAATGATTGACAGTTATTTGAGTCCCCAAGTCCCGCCCTCAGGATGCTCTCGAGAGGGATAACTAGGTCACATCCGTTTTTCTTGTTTCATGGATATTGCGTCGTCTGAGATAAGACTCCTATTTCCAGGTACAGAGCTGCGTACCAACCAAGTGGTAAGCCAAAAGATATTTTCTCACAAACTTGAGCTTCACATTTTTGTTTGTGTCCTGTTTGTAAAATTATCGGTTCATCTATGCCAGTGGTTCCCAACCTGGGGGGGGGATCCGAGGGTCAGGTCATAAGATACGTTATACGTTAAGTGGGTTATATAGTGGAAAGTCATCAGATATGAGTAAGTAGAGATGACATGTAAAGAAAAAACTCTACAATGAATTTGTTGAAATATCTTAATTGGAGAAAAGGGGGAAAACGTTTGGGAACCGCTGATCTATGCTCTTGTTTTTGATTTTCAATAAAGTCTACCACAGCTTTTAAATGTAGTCGTTTTTTTTTTTCTTTTTTCTAAATTGTATTTGAAGAGGTCTATTGCAAACAGTGACAATTAACCGTGTCAATTTATCTTTTTTCAGCCAAGTCTATTTTTGTATAAAAATAATAATTTTGTCTCCTGTGGATCAAATCAACTCCTAACAGTTTTTAAATTGGAGAATTTTTTTTTGTGCAAATTTGTTGTTCTCATATTTTAATTGTGTAGTACAGTTTTGTTATTTTTTTGTTTTGTGTTTTTGCAACTAAATAGAAATAATTGTAAATAGTATATAAAAACGACTACAAATTCATACAACTTTCACCCAATTTGCTCTGATATTCTACTTCTCCTTGAGTAGAACTATTTTGAAGTAAACATTGATTTAGATATTTTCTATAGCTGCTCCTTTCAGTTTTGTTTTATATTAATCTTTTGGAAAAATGTCCATTCCAATAGCCATTTACCATTACACAACACAAGTAAACCAGAAATACACAGACCATTCACGTTTAGATGTTCTTAGCGTCCCACTCTGGAGCCTTCTGCCACTTCACACACCTCTGCAGACCATGAATAACACACCGTATCAGTTTCCATTACCTCCTCACATTAGGGGACTTTTCCTCAAGGTTTTTTTCTCGATTACAGTTTATTAATGCCGACAGGCTGACACAGACGGGGCGCTCGCTGAAGGAATAGCGCCCATTTGAACTGACTTTATGGGCTGTGACCTCACACTGTTGCCCCACTGCCTCTGCCTCTCAATACGGCTATTTGATAATTCAATAGAAATATGTTTTATGTTTTTTTTTTTTTTTTTTGCATTAGTGGCACTCTTAGTGGTCTCGAAATGAAACAATGAAACTTATTAGTATCGAAGGTGCTTGGACAGAGCAACTCCTGGTATTGTGTTCATTGGAAGTGAATCCCTTTGGCAGGTCAAGCACTATACGCTCTTTCCAAACCTCATTACACAGACTTGTGCTGTTTTGTTGCTTGTGGGCCCCATTCAAATCCCTCCCCTCCCTCTATATTATTTTCAAATGAGAATTAGATTTCATTTCTTTCCCTCCCCTGACGTGTTTATGTTATCATTTGTAAATCTTACTTGAAGTGGAGCAAGAGGCACAAGAGGGCTCACTCATACACAGTCTTAACGAAGTATTTACAGATAATTCTAACTGTCAAATACTTGTGCCCGATGACATAGTGCAGAGAGCAGCCCTCCCTGGTGCGTTTGGGCCGTGGGGTTTGATTTCAGGTAAGGACTTATTGAGAGAGAGAAAGGGAGAGAGGAGGGGGTGGGCGAGAGGCTGCCCCCCCATCCCCCCCGTGCCAGTGTGTGAGGGCCAATCAGAAGAATGAAGTGCAAGTGAAACCATTCGCTATCACATCCACCACAGCAGGACTTCACAAGCTGCTGGTCCCACTGACGGCGCTCAATGCAGTATTTTAAGGCAGTGGTTTTCAACTTGTGGATCAAGACCCAAAAGTGGATTTTCATTGGGTTGGGGACCTTTACCGAAAATCACCCTTAATGTGTTGTTTTGTTGGGTTGCTTCATAATCAACGTTTGAAGATCTTGTGGAAAATACACAACATGTTGATTGAAATAGAAAATGGCAAAAATTCTGTTTTATATAATTTATTTGGGTCATGGCAGTTGAGATCAACAGTGGTTCTCAACCTAAGGCATTTAATGATGATGATAATAATATTAATAATAATAGTTATAATAATAGTAATCATAACGAACAAGAAGAAGAAGAAGAAGAAGAAGAAGAAGAAGAAGAAGAAGAAGAAGAAGAAGTTGCATTTTGTGTCATTTTATAGAATGCTCTGACAAATTGTTTCTTTGTCTGGATTCCACCTGGGGGATGGAACATCTATGTTTGCAGAGCCGGTTCTTCCTATATGCAAACTACGCAAGGTGCGTAGGGCCCCCGCAGCCGCAAGGGCCCCGCATCTCAGTCAAACAACAGTGTTTTTTCACTGATTAATCAACACGTTGTTAGGGGGACAGGCTCTTCCAGTGCGTACTCACTCTCCGCCTACTTTTGCCACATATAACACCAAAATGGAGCAGTCTGCTGAAGTGAATGAGCAGGAGAGACATACCGCCTTCCCCCGTCACTTTCAAAGCGCGAGTGCTCGTCCGCTCGTGTCCCCGCTAGGCTGGCTGTCTCCTGGTGCTCGCTTCGCCGACCTGCTCCTCCGCGGCTGCACGTCACCCGTGTCCCGAGCGCTGCTCTCATGTTTTCTCTGCGCGGTCTCTGGGCTGCAATGGCCACACTCTCATTTAAACTCTCTTCTTATTGTGTCTGGTGAGTCTAGAGTATCAGGACAGTAGTTTGGCGAGTAGACGAGAGTAAAAAGCCGTTCTCCGTGGCCTTTTTGTGTAAAAGTGGAGTTGAATCCACAGGGTTCTCATGATCACAGTAACATACAGTAACTCTGGTTCTCTGAATGTGCACAGTCTATAACGAGTTGGGCGACTCACAGACTAATTCTCAGTGGTCAGACAGAAATAACCGTCAGGTGCAGGTTTCAGTTAGTTTTAAATCAGCGGTTGCCAAATTGTGGGTCAGGGACCAGAGGTGAGAGAATGACACAATTTGCTATTTACCATTTTAAAAAGTGGGGGAATTAGACTAGTAGTCGTCCTAAATACCAGTCTAACAGTGGTTTAGTGGTTAGTGGTTGTCACACACGGGGGCAGGGCCTCAATTGAGGTCTGTATGTTCCACTTCTGCCCTGCACTACTGCACAGTGGAACTGTTTTTGACCGTAAATGGATTCGCTCTTCGTCGAATAGCCATGGGACGCGCACTGTAGGGCCCCCGTGTGGATTTTTGCTTAGGGCCCCAGAAGGGCCAGCACCGGCTCTGTATGTTTGCATTCATTTAACTGGGATGCATTCATCGTTGAATAGGCCAATAAAAAGGCTATTTCAAATAATTTGGTCACAAGAAACTTGGCGCCAATAGGCCTGCACTTTCATGCTTTTTGCTGTTGCTGTTTGGGAACATATTAAGATAACCAACGATCCAATTATTAATTAATGTCATGGGCCATACAATGACTATTAAGTTCCATTAAAATCGAATTCAGGAGAAGCGGCAGTGACTGAATAGATGAGCCTTCAAATGGCTCACGATCGTAAGGTATCCATGTGAAAGAGACCGGGAGAAAAATGGTGTGAAGCAGCAATAATGGACTCAGGAGTCTTGACCCGCGCATGGAAGCAATTTGGAGAAACGCGTTTGAGAGTGCGTTAAAAAGACAAATTAATCCTGAACGGAAACGAGATACATCCTTTAAAAACAAGCCATTTACGCACTTAAGTCGCTGCGCTGCGCCACAGAGGAGCATTACCGGCACAAAGACACTTTCTAAAAAAATATATAAAAAAAAAATGAGTGGATGAACGAACAGGATGTTCGCTACACGTGGGTCCAATGTTGACTATAGGCCCTATACCCAATCAGGGAAACCACAAACAAAGACCTGCACAAGGTGATCTGTATTTATATGAGGCGAGTGTGTTTAATAGACTGTTTTAGTCTCTGCGGCTGTTGTTCGTTAGGCATTTGTTACTTTCACTTTTAATTAACGTGATTTTACGCATGAGACCCCGAACCCTAAAAACCCGTGAAACACACACAACTGCTTGTATTTGACTAGCATACAATGAGCATAATGTGATTATTATTATCATTATCATTATCATTATCATTATCATTATCATTATCATTATTATTATTATTATTATTATTATTATTATCATTATTATTATTGTTATTATTATTATTATTATTATTATTATTATTATTATTATTATTATTATTATTATTATCAAAGAAGAAGAAGAAGGTGCTACATAAGATCACATTATTATGCAAAACTACAGCTTGCTTTTACGCATTGGATGTCTTATAAATCAGTCATTTTAACTCTTTTTTTTAACTCTTTTTTCCCCCTTTCTTTCTTATTTTTAGGTCACTGGATTTGCTGATAAAGAAATAGGCCTAACTTTTGTTTGTATTTTGTTATTTTTATTAACAAGCAACAACAAAAAAATCGGAGCAATGACAGCTCAACTTTAATCTTATGGCATCAACCATGTAGCCTAACTTTCTGTGTTGCAAAATCTTTCATGTTGTTGGTGCATTAATGCAAATGAGTAGACATGCCTATACTGTCTGTTACAATAATTTAAAAAAAAAAAAAAAGACAAATAAATCACAAATGCAAAATATGTCTTCCTCCTATCGCATTTTTATTTTACGCAGTGCTTCAAAAGTTGTTTCCTTGGCCTTTTGCTGCAGCCTGTCTCTCGTCTTCACCACAAAGCCGCGCTGTTTGCACAAACCATGTCTCTGCTTCACTGCCTGTTATGACACCAGATTCAGCATTCGAGTCTGCAGTCTCACGAGTAAACACCTGTGTGCAAATCAAGGAACGCGGAGATTTGTTTTTCTGACTTCTTTTATTTTCTTCTTCTTCCTCTTTATTTTATTTTAAGGAATATAATATAATAGGCACGCCTATATATGTGGCCGTACAGATAACTTCGTAGGCTATGTAATGGTCTACAATCAATTTTATTTATTAATGTTTGGTTTGTGATCCAAGCCAGATGCATTCTTGTCTAAATGGCTGTGCTGACTTCTTGAATTTGAAATGAGTTTTGTGCCGGAGGTCTGCTCTGTTTAAACTCATGGGATTGCTGTATAAATTGGTCTGCTCCCGGAATGTGATATGAATAAAAGCATGTTATTCTTTTGATAGTTGGGGGAGCTGTCACGTGGGTAAACAGGGGGCGTTTGAGGCAGGCGTAAAGCTGACTTCCACGAGTTACCTGTAGCCTATAAGATCACCCCCTATTGTGACTGTACTCATTTAGGTCAGTATTCTCAGGTGACATGAGGTGAAAATCACACAATATCGTCGTCCGCCTCTAAGAATAAATACAATTTAAACACATATATTGTGTTACATTTTAACAAGAGATATTTTTTTGGAAATATTTCGGAAGCTTCTTACGCAACAGGTCATCAATTATTAAGATGGGCACATCTTTTCAAATTAGCCTGTAGAATTCCCCACAAAATGAGACAACCAATGCTTTTTGAAATCTTATGAAGAAATGACATTGCGTAGGCTGCTTTTGCTTCTAATAATCAGATGTAATTTGATTGTTTTAAACGATGTTGTTCTGTTGTTAGTTGGTCTTAATTGACGCGCATTTGTCGGTGCGTAAAAGTCACACCCAGCTGTTACAAAGTGGTGAACTTTCAGAATAGCACGAACACCATTTTGCAGGTTTACTTAAAATTCAATAAATGTTTCCTGATGATTGGTTCGGCTTTGTTCTGATCGGCTTCAAAGATCAAGATTACCTGTTTTGCAGAATAAGAACAGGCCTGTTTCCAGCTGAAGTTAGAGCTAAAAGCACAGCTGGCCGCTGTCCATGAGCGCTGCCTGCATCCACTGAAAAATATCCTTGCCTTCAGGATATGATGCCACATGGGGCTGTGTATGGTCTGTCCATGCAGTCTGATGCCGCGTCTGTCGTACAGCAGCTCTCCACAGCGAGGCCAAGCTCCGCGCGCTCTGGTACGCTCCTCGCGCAGTGAGTTGGAGTTAGAGTCAAACTGCTGCATATGTTGATGTCGAAACCTGTGGCTTCATGTTAGTTACTCAATTATCAAAAGCATGCACTCTCAGTGTCAAGGAAATGGTGTGATAAGCAAGAGTCTAAACCTTTTCTTACACACTTTAAATCCATTTTGATATGAAAACCTATTCACTAAAAAGGAAAATAGCCGTGCCATTGTTTAGCACTGTCAGCATTAATGGTACATCATTTTACTTTTTGCACACCATCAGCTACAAAAAACAAAGAAGTCACAAAAAAATCCACACCAATATTCAAGAAATAGAACAGTTGTATAATATACACAGCTAAGTGACATCTGTCTATCAAACTCCTGGTTAATGATTACATCAAATCATCGCATTGCGCTGCTGCGCGCAGGACATCTTCACACCGCACTTAATATTAGTATTAGGCTATTCATTAACGCGCATCAGGACATGGACTTCAGCTCATGGTATTTTATCTATGGGATGATAATGATAAATGTGGAACTATTAGAAGGAGATAATGGCGCGATAAGTTACTGCTGCGCCAGCCACAAAGTTTCTAATGGCCAGAAAGTAGCAAGAGAGTGAATACGTTATATTATATGTCAAGGTCACGGCGATGCAGCACAGGGTGGCGTGCTGTTTACGTCTTTGGTGAAGTGGGACAAAAAGAACTCATAAAAGGTGTCAGGACAAAAGTAAGACTCGGGAGCTATCAATGAATACATAAAGAATGTCGCATGCCTCTGTGTGAGCGCTCTGTGCGCGTATTAGTCCTGCCCACTGAATGTGTCATATAGTTTCCCAACGCCCCCTTCCTCCCTCCGTGGCTTCCTTCCTCCAGCCTTTGTCTCTCCTCCCTCTATCAGTCAGCCAGTGCGCCCGTTGGCACAGGCGAGATTGAAAGTGACACGCTCTGATTACAGCCCAGCAATTTAGCACCGGCAGAACTTTCTTTTACCGGCACAACTCCGCGCTCGCTTCACAGTCTCGGCTAGGGCTTTTACGCGTCTGTTCTCTTCCCCGTTGTTGGCATTTAGTTTGCGCTTCATTTTCGCGCCTGGGTTTCCACTGATGACGAGAGACCGTACGCCTCAGTAGAAGAAGATTTTATAAGAGGAAGAATTTGCGCGTAGAGACACACGGGACACTCGATTTTTTTCTCCCCCCCATCACGGCGCATCCCACTTCCAGCTGTCACCCTCTACTTTTGCTGTGTTGTGCGCGGTAGACGCTTGTATAGAGCAACAGGGGTGTCCTGACTGAGTGAGTTGTCTGAGCGTCCGGGACATCCAAAGCCCCGAGGAAGCGTCCAGCCCTGGATTCATTACTGTTGATCAATGGACAGAGCTTTCTCAGCGGTCAGCTGCGACACACTCACCCCGTGAACAGTGAGTAGCCCACACGGACACACTCTTTCTCTCTCTCTCTCACTCACACACACACACACACACGCACACACACATACGGCCGGAGCTGCAAGTGAAGCAACAACGAAAACTGTCAAAATAGCGGATACAATAAGCTTTAAACGTTTTATTTAGTTTTATTTTCTCATTGTCTTTCACCTGGGCTAAAATGAGGGGGCCTAAGTTAACTATTTAACTATTATAAACTACTATTTTTTTAATATGATTGTTACTATTGCTATTATTATTATTATTATTATTATTATTATTATTATTATTATTATTATTATTATTATTATTATTATTATTATTATTATTATTATTATTATTATTATTATTATTATTACTACATATTCTATATCTATTATTATGTGGTTGATAGGCCTATGTTTGATTCAATTGAGGTCCTGAATTGAATTATGAATATCCTAATTAGTTCGGGTACTACATTACTAAAGGTACTTTTTGTGTTAATTAAAGACGTTTTAAAACTTGACAATAAACCCAAATCCTTAAACGGTAAAAGGCACAGTTGAGCTGTTAATTAGGCCTACGCTGTATTTAGCCGGTGTGGTCTACTTTGAAGATACGAGGCCTCTTCGTTTTCTACACCTCACATCATTTGGACATTTCGACTTTTGTTGTAGTGGCATCAGTGAATGAAATATGACGGTGCTTTCATAAAAAAATAAAAATAAAATCTTAAGATGATAAATAAACCCATGATTTTTCAGATCTAATGAGCGGACTCTCTGCTCGTCACGCGCGCATAGACGTGGGGGCAGTTGACAAATAGGCGACTTTGGAGACGGTGCTCGTGAAAACTGGTGAAGGCCGGAGTTAAGTGAGAGACACAAACCTGAGCAGCAACTGTGTAAACTTAAAACACACACAGGCTGTGATCCTGGACCTGCACACTGGGGTAAAAAAAAAAAAAAAAAAAATCTGAAACAAACTGGTGAGGACCGTTGATCACCATGAACCTAAACTTTCACGGCCAAGGGACGTGTTACAACCCGTTCTTCCTGACCTTTAAAAACAGCGACTAAGTGGCTCAGTTTCCGTCTGTTTCACCAAACCAACGCGCACTCCTTCTTTGCAGCTTCGCTTATAAATAAATAAATAAATAAATAAGATTATGTGCGTCCGATCACAAACAGTAAATTTACTTCAAAATCTTATGTCAGATCCATTACAATAATGATAATTACAAAAAAGGAAATGTGAAACCATGGAATAAAACTATGATGCGTCAATGAGTTTGACGACGAAATATAACGTCAAGCACGGTCACGCGTTTTCCTTCCCCTCTGAGCCAATGGCCCAAATTGAAATCTTTTTAGTGGTCTATGCCGTGGGGAAAAATTGGCTAAATTCATCCCAGTAAGATTACTGTGCACTGTTACCTGCAGGTCTCAGCGCGCCTTTTAAAAGTTACGCACAGATTTGTTTTTGTTTTGTTTTACAGTATGCACTTTTACACACCGTTTCGTCGTCATGAAGTCATAAGTGGAAAGGCTTTTGTAGCTCCATGGTCACTTATGACTTTATATTTCTCTCTTCTCTTATTGCCATTAATACATCATAGCAAGGTGATATTCTTCCAAGTTCTTGTGGCTTAACTGCACAAAATTGTAAAAACTTTGACGTGTATAATAATAAAATCCATCCCTCACTCTGTATTGATAAACGTGCAGCCTTGACCTTGAAGCCCCATGTTTATGTGAATGTCATGATCAGGTGGCAGTAATAAAGGTGTGTCCCGAACATCAAATAACCAAGCCTCGCTAAAGATGCTTCCTTTGCTCTGTCCACGGCTGCAGCCGATGACATTTACAAAACTCCCGAGACGTGCAGAGCGTCCAGACCTGTCCTCAGTGTTATTGCAGCTTGTCCCTGTTTCCCCACAGTTATGCTCATTCTGGTGAAGCTGGTGTGAGCTGCGGTGCACAGGGTTTGGCCACGCAACGTATGTGGAAGTGTGCAGTTAGTCATACTTACTTGCTTTACATAAATGATGAGGCAGCGAGAATGGCGTTAAACATGGCAAAAAGGCTAAGATTTGAAAGTTGTCTCAGTTCCAATTTTTTTTTTTTTTAACCTAAGAAAATGAGGTTTTGGCTCCGTCTTTCAATCTTCTTTATTACAGCATCTAAACCTGGAATGACTAAAAACTAAATCTATATATTTCCCTGTTTTTTGAAGATATTTAGTTTGCCAAATCATACATATTTTTTAAGGCGTTTTATCGAGTTGTGTCCCTGTTGATCATTGATTCTTGCATTTAAACTCACTCAAACCTATAAAGTAAATTTGAATGCAAAAATATTCCTAAACAATACATTTTTATTATTTGCATATTACCCATATACACATCTGCAAACCGTGATTGTCTGACTGCGTTCGTCATTGCCAAATAGATAAATGAAATGAGATGGGAAAGGGAATCTTGTCGCACTTTAGCAAGCAAAGAGGGGCCAAACATCCTCAGTCCAATCGACAACTTTAAAAACCCGTATAAGAGCTGAGATGACTGAAAGGAAACATGTTTTCGTCAGGCTCAAATGATCCATCGGCATACTCGGTGACAAACTGGTGTAATATAAGAAATACTTACAACTATGTCCGTGTGTGTGTGTGGTCCTTAAAGCGTTGGTGTATGTAGCTGCTAATGTGGTTAGCGTGGCAAAAGTGTCTGTCTGTAAGTTCATAGACTCTTTAACTGGAAGGGCGAGGCCATATAGCTGCTGGTTTCATCCTGTAATATCAGATCAGATGTTTACGAGGAAGCCTTAGAGAAAGGTTTGCCTGCAGAGAAGCTCCGTCTATTAGCTGTCATTTGCCCCAAGTGCATGGGTGTTAAGCTTGAGCACTCTTGTACATGCGGACTGGGTATTTTTTTTCTTTTCTTTTTTCGGTAAAGTTTGAGAGTTTAAGTTAGAAGAAGAAGAAGAAAAAAAGAAGGTTTTTCCTCGCACCCGCTCTGCCCACATCACAACAGTAACACATCTGATGGCCATAAACGGAAGATTCCACAATAATGCAACCTTCCCTAACTGCAATCATTTCTCATAAACAGCCACATAAAAAGAGTTCATTTGGTGCTCAGACTCAAGAGGACAAATGCGGCATCCATTGTTTCACAGCCAGTGTCTGTTCCCTCAACCCACGGCGTGTCCAACGTCTGGCTCTGGAACCGGCATTTGGGTCAGGATTTAAGCTGGAGATAGAGACCCAGCCTTAATCGCCCAACGTTCCCTATGCCGTTCCTCTATCTGTGCGCTTCAAGAGCCAAGTATTAACCAATGGCCTGATAACGAGACCATAAAAGTGTGGGGAAGAGCAGGACATTTTCCTATAGGTGACGCCTCTCGCACCAGCCCCCGTTATCAGTGCTAATAATGCCCTCAGAGGTCACGCTCACTGTCTGCTGTGCATGCTCAAGTCGCACACTTTATTACTGGAAGGGAGATAGGAGGATATCTACTCTCCCTCTCCTCTGCACTCAAACAAGTCGATAGATTTTGTTGGTTTTATTTATCTTATTCTTAAACAGGTCATATCAAAAATCTAGTTGGTGTTATGTGACTTCAGCATTGGGAAAAGCAGTGGTATGGATGAATCTATATCAGGAAGCATGTCATTATTATAGCATATGTATCTGAGAGCAACAATCATGTCATAGTTTAGACTGGCTCGTAATTACATGTTTGTGTCAATGTCTTTGGAGTTGGGACTTATTGTTTATAGGTGCATTTGCTTATCCCAATCCCGCTCTTTTATTTGGCAGGGTGTGTCCGCATTTTTCGCTCGCTGCAATCTCGTCTTTGGCCGTCGCGATGTATTTGTTATGTCTACAACATGTAATAATGTGGAATTTGATAGTGGCTTTATCGTCCAAACAACCAAAAAAAAGTCATTGTGCAAAATGCTGTTTTCAACTTTGCAGTTTGTCACACACGGCTCATTTTGATTGATTTAGCTGTACCTTATTAAAATCTGAATAACATTTTCAAATTCTCAGATTTTGTTCTTAGATCCTGGGAAATGAAAGGACTATATCTTTACAATTGCCTTGAAGTAAAAGGTACACGTGATTTTTACTTAATATTACTTCCGATGCTATAATGCCAGTGTAAGAATTACTTTTACACAAGGTGAAGTGTACACATTATGGAGAAAGTAAGTAAAACAAAGTTGTACGTTGATGTTTTTATGTTCTAATTAAAACATTAGTATCATAAAAAGAGGGACAGATACATATTCCACAGATAGAACTGGGACTCGCTCATGGCCCATTGGTACAGTATGGTTGCATGCCAACGGATCTGACAATCTAGCCCTTCATAAGTCACATCATATGTCTAATAACTACATATACTATGCTTAAATACAGTTGTTTCGTGAGTATCTGTAATACGCACTTAAAAGACTGAGCTGTGCTGTTTATAAATGATGCCGTGATCACTGCAAACATGAATGTTCCCAATAACGTCTTATACCTGTGCAGCTGCAGAGGAGCTATAAACCGAGTAACCTTTCCTTATCATGTGCATTACATGGTGTTTAGTGTCTCCATAACAAGCCAGCTACTTCTTCACGTACCTGCCCTTTATTAGCTGCATAGGCCATTGCCGTGCTTATCGACAGCGAAGGTGCTTAAGATCGACAGGATAAAGACGATAACCATCTCAATGTCATTACTGTGCGGTCATCAACGCTTATGCCAGATAAAGTTATCAATGGGATTCCAAACAGATAATATGATGAACAAAGGATTTCTTCACCTATATTATAATATTACATTATCAGCAGATGTAATAGCGTGATGTCCACAAACACACCCAGTTCATTACCGTTCATGTGAATCACCAAGACGTTTATAGTATGTGTAAACACATGCATGTATTTAAGACAGGAAATAATCTGCATGGCCAACTACATATTATCCTTGTGCTAGAGTAAAATGTTTCTAGAGTCTAAAAAGCAGAAGAAAAAAAAAATAGACAGCTGCATGCAGTCTGCATCTTATTTATTAAATAGGAAATGTGGTTGTGGTGAACTTGTTGCTGTTACCGTGACAGTGAACTGCACTTTACTGGCTTAAAGTTGAGAGAAATCAGGTACAGCATCTTTAAGATGAGTCAAGTCTTTTAGGAAACTGACTGTGAGAGATTTTTTGGAACTTTTTACTATTCTATTTATTTGTTTATTTGGTCGGGACAGTGCATGTTAATGAAGGACTCATGCATGTAAACACGCCACGCATGATTGTAGCCTTGGGCTCATTTGCATCCAATGTCCCAGACAAATGCAAAATGAACATGCACGAGCTCTAACCCCTGCGCTACCATGCTGCAACTTTGATGAGAATAGATCGAACACTCTGAAAGGTGTGTATGCAGCCTTTAGAATAATAAGTTATTTCACCAATGAAACCTTGAAACTAGCTGACTTGTCCAATCCATTCTCCATTTTAGGTCCATGGCTGCTAATTCAGACCCATAATGGAGTTAGAAAATTAGAAGCAGTTTTGGTCCTGTAATAGTGCACTGGTTGCACTGGTTAGTAATAGCAGTTGTCATTCAGTCACAAAGGGGATTCTTGATGAATAACACATGTATGTCAGTGGGGGTATGCTGCAGTACCAGCACTGAACCCAGAGTACCAAAACAATGGATAGCTAACCCTCTGTGGGGGTGCAGTCCTTGCTACTAAGTCTAAAAATTGACTCAGAAATAACGAGCACAATGGTATACGTTAGTAAGCTCCTATTTCTATTATTCATATATACTGTAACTATTTCAAATGTGTAAATTAATTAAAGTTCAGCTGTACTTTGTGAACATACAAAAGTCTATACAGTCTACACACTGTAGCTTTTTGCAGGACACACTTTGCAACTTCAGTAATGAAATGATAAGTCCAGTGAGATATTCTGAATACAGATTAGCATCACTTCATGACATCAGTTGGTCAAGTGTTTTGGGGGTTATCATGTATCAGTGAAACAAATCACAACTTGTATATTTTATGTGAGGAAAACTTTGACATGTCCGTCCTTTGATCCATTTTGACGAACAGTTATGGCACTGATGTTTTAAAGAAAAACGCCGTGAAAAACGTGCGGGAGATTGCGCTGGCAGGAGGAGGAGGAGAGGTGGGTGACCTGGGTGAGGTGATGGTGAGATGTCGGAGCAGAGGTCCTGATAGGGATCGTCTGCAGGGCGCAGTGCCACGGCAGGTCACAGCGCGTCTGAGATACCGATTCCTTCTAGGATTATTTGAAAGATGTCACAATAGAAAGACCAGGGCCACACTTGTCATGACACTGCACCACTGTAGTCAAGAATGCACTCACTGTCGACATCTGCTGCCATTGAAGTCCTTTTTATGTCACTTTGAATCCAGCCGTTCTTTACTATAGCTATAACATTGTTAGCGGTTACATTTATTTGCTAAGCCTCCCTCTTTTCTCAGCCAGATGCACATTGTGAATTATAGCTACCAGTGTTGCGCCTTTGAAGCTGTTTTCTTTTTTAAAGCCGCTTTTAATAAACTTCGCCACTTGCATTTTTGATTCTTCGCCTCCCACATTTTTAACCGCGCCAAATGCTAATGTTTTTAATTTATTATATGTTTTGAAATTTTGCCCGGGCTCCTAATGCTTTTCAGATTGGCTGTTTTGTTTTTGAGCCGCTTGTGGTGGATGGCGGATTTCAGCTGTGCAATTGTGTAAGAATTGAAATAGAAGCATATGAGAGAATTACAATTACAAGACAGCAGGTTCAACAACGCTATGGAGAAGAATGGATTTCTAAAAGTTAAAACACCTACTATTGCCTAACTATCTATCTAACTATCTATTCTTTTATTGGCAAGGTGATGCATTCGCTTTAATAATGAAGAGCAGAGCCACATTGAAAAAAGGCCATTTTGGGAGGGCATTTTCATACATAAAGGTTTGGCTTCCGTATAGTCTTCATTTACAGACAATAGACTCACTGACAATTTGATCAGGTGGATTTCGGGCCAATGTCACTCAGCTTTGAGACCTTCTGTGTTGTTCCACTCATAAATCTTGATTTCCATACTCTAATAGAAAGAGCTCTTCCCCTCTGCCATCATTTCACACAGGCTGGCGAGCAGTGTCCGGGGGCTCGTATGTAAATAAAAGAGCTCCATTTGGCTGTGCGAGCGGCTCTGTGATGCTTTGGCGTTGTTCCACCTTGGGTCCCTGGCGCTGGGTCTGATGGCATTAGCTGATATTAGACTTTTGGCCAGAGCTTGGAATCAGGGGACAAGTAACCCATGAAGCACATGGTCTCAGAGGTCGTTGCGAAAAAATATATAGAAATGTTGCCCCTTATGTTACGTCCACCATGTCAAGTTCATAGTCATACCATTTTCATATAATCTACAAGTTCTCAGAAACGCCAAAGAATGTACAACTTCAACATCAAATTCCAAATCACTAACACAAACGAGGGGTCTTATTGTGGAGATATGGATACTTCATACAAATGTACTAATAATCTGAGCTAAACCATCTCATCATTTAAACAGTTCATTGTTCATTCAACCACAGCATCACAAGTTGGTCCCAAACATGGATCATCAACTGATTATGCAAATCCGTGCACACTGAGAGGTCAAGCTGTTGTAGTGACCTCAAAAGCTAAAAAACAATATGCACAATTTTCCACTCCCTAAGCTTTGTTTGTACAGGTTACACATTTCAATAGTCTTTTCAGTCTGAACCAAATGCAGTAAACAAGGCAACAGATATAGCTATTTTAGTCTGAGAGCATCTAGTCTATGAAAGTGACAGTGAATTATCTCTATTGGGGGCGTGTAAGTCTTATGAAAGTGCAGTGCAACAGTGCGGTTTTCTTTATGTGTTTTTAATATTTCACGGACCACATGGAGGTCTGTGGCACAGTCATAGATCACTTGTTGGGCTTAGCTGCCGGGCCGAGTGATTCCATGGGATTTGTAATCAATGACAATCGTGTCATCTGTGTTAACTAACCCTCTTGTCTGATATATTATACCCAGCGATGATAACTTGTTTTGCTTCAGGCTCGTTCTCGCTGGCTGGGGCTCCTCTGGAGGTGTGGAGGAGGAGCATGGAGCAGGGAGGGGAGAGTCCCGTGGCTCAGGACAGTCCCGAGCGCAGGGGCAGCAGTCCGGACCTCAACGACCTGCCTCCGCCAGGGAAGAAGGGCCGACTGGAGCTGAACGGCAGTCCCACTGGGCACAGGATCATAAGGCACAATGGAGCTGCTTATAGACCACTGGGAGGTGAGACATTGTGCACTGAACTTTAGAGGTCAAAGCAAATAGTGAATCTGCGAGAAAGTTATATGTTAAAGAAATCTATATAAACTCAATGACTGGGTGTATCCCCAATTTGAGCAGAAACAAACAAACTACAAAAATAGATTTGTATTCTGTATCATGAACATATCCTTCAACTGCTTAGAGATGGTGGAGACGCAATTAATCAATAAGTCTGAGGGGACCTGTATAATACAGGCGGCTTACCAAATAAAGCAGATTGCACCATATAAACATGATTTATATGCGTAGCTCTGTGGATCGATCCTGCTGTTTAAAAGTTGTGACTTGTTTCAGGGGGTAGGACAGAACGTGGGTAATATTTGAATAGCAGCTCCCCATTGTTTGGCTGTCACAAATAAAACAAGATAAAGGCCTAGAACTGACTATCTGAAAGGTACAACAACATCTTTTCTTTTGAGCAGATGAGTTTCTGTCCCAAAAATAGCATTAACATTCAAAATGAAGTTTTCTAAAGTTTTCCTTTTTTAATGTTTTCTCCTTCTCGGATCATTTGCCTTGATCTGAGCTCGGGACAAGCAGGAATACAGTGGTTTAGGTCACAAATCTGTGCCAAATCCGGGGAGATGACTTGCTAAAGAGACCTTTTACAGGGAATAGCACAGGAAAAAAATACTCCAAAAAAGCAGGAATGTCTAAAACAGAAATGTCTGCTACACTTCAATCACAATACACCGGATATGTTAAAAAAAAAGGCATTTCAGATCAGCTCATGTATGTACAGCGAGGTCAAAATATTGACCTACAGTAGCGTAAAGAGAGAAAGAACTGTCATCGCAGCATCTTATCTAGAGTCAAACGCAAACACCATGCACTGTGCTGTATGTCTGAGTGGGGGTCAACAGTCTAACAAGTGAACACAGGCTCTGAAGAGGGGAGTGCTCGTCTGAGGAGCTGACAGTTATATTTCCCTGTTGGGGGAAACTCACTTACTTGAATTGGCGCGGCGCTGCAGTGTGTAATTCACTCCATGAGAGCGGGAGGCCTGGGAACACAGTGATTAATGAGAGGAAATAGAAATATAGGAATTGACTGATTAAAACAACAGGCGGCAGCAGGGTCTGGGGCTGCACCTCCATATTGTGTATGAGACAACATATGTGTGTGTGTGTGTGTGTGTGTATGCCTGTTATTATTATTAGAGCTGGGACACTGCCCAATGCCTCCAGTCCATCATCGGGTCTAAAAGGTTGGATTAATTGGCAGATGACAGGTGGCACAGGACCAAAAGCATGTCATGTGAAAGAGAAAGATGAGGAGGCTGCTAATCTACTGACAAGATTGGATATTATTTCAAAAGAGTTGCAGTAATATCGGACAAGCAATTGAGATTTTTGAGTTATTTCTAAAACAGGTGCCTGGACTTCACTTTTCTCCCAATGTCATCACAACAATTTCACTGTGTCTGTATACGAATAGGTAAATGCATGACCACTGATGACCTCTTTGTCCTGTGCAGGGTTAATGATCCCAGTGTTCTGCGTGGTGGAGCAGTGTGATGGCGGGATGCAGACAGACGGCGGTGAGGGCAGAGAGGAGCATGCGGAGTTTGTGCTGGTCAGAAAAGACATCCTGTTCTCTCAGCTGGTGGAGACAGCGCTTCTGGCCCTCGGCTACTCACACAGCTCTGCAGCACAGGCTCACGGTCAGTCTCACGGTAGAGGTTTATGCAACATGTACCTGCTGTGCACCTGTTGTTTAGACCAGTGGTGGTTTAAGACAATATATTTGCTCTTAGGATGGCAATATCTTGTTCATCTATATATTTATCGATAGTAGAAGAGATTATTCGGTTGCTATGCTATGCTTTTAATGTGTATTTATTTAATTAACCCAATCCAATTCTGTACATTTTATTATTGGAAACTGTTACTTCAAGGGGAAAGCAAAAGGAAGACGTGTCGATATAAATTCTTGCTAAAACATCTGCACACAACACTGCACTAATGGACGCTGTGTGTGAAGGGACTGTCCCACTAATAACTGGTTCTAGCCCAAATGCATGTGAGGTTGTCTATTTAGAGCAGCCACTGTACTGACACAGGGGTAATAAGCACAGGAATGTTTCAAAAACACAACTAAGACACAGACAGCGCCTGTAAAAATCATTAAAGACACAACAAAGAGTGGCACAGGAATGTCTCCACAGACCAAAATACATTGTGCATTCAGTGTGTTTATGAAGTGGAGAAATACTCTGTCATTTATAGTTGCACACATGTTTGTCATCTGCAGGACAGTGTTGTGTGTTCAGTCTTAACTCGGGTTTGTAGAAAATCCCACAGGGACAGAGGTGCATGTCGATAAAATGGTAACAGTTACAGTGAACAGAAATGCCATTGTAGGAGATCCCATCTGTTTGGGATCTCACTCGTCATGCGCAGCATGTCTGACGTCAGCCCTATGCTACTATGTAGAAACATTTGAATGCAATTTGGGCCTGTTTAAATGTAGCATCTTTACCATCCTTGACCAACAGTCTCTTATCAGTTCTGTGTCAAATAGTCTTTTTCTTTAATGGAAAGTGTAGTGTTCAGTGCAGGTTGAGTCTATAACAAAAAACTTTCAACTTGGCCTTAGATAAATTTGCAAAGCTATAAAGTTGCAAAATGGGATGAATCCACATCAGTGGAATGATGATACTCACAAGGTCACGGGTTCAATTTCCAGTCAATGTGGGGGGGGCCTTTGTGTGTGGACTTTGGATGTTCTAGAAACTGAAAGTAAGGGTCCGCACAGCAGTGAAAGCTCCCAATTCTTTAATTTTTTCTTACACCATAGGCCTCATGCCCAAGGCCTGAAACATACTATGGTGTAAGAAAAAATTGGGAGCTTTCACTGCTGTGTGGACCCTTACTTTCAATTTCTGTAACCTTATTTTAGATCCAGCACGCAGGTTTTACTGCCTCCGGATTTGGGCGCCTATTTCTTTTTAGACTTTGGACTCCGGGTGGGTTTCCTCCAGGTGTTTCAGTTTGCCCTGTCAACCCAAAACATGCATAACAGACTAATCCTCCAGCTAGTTAGTCCCTGACCAAGATCCTGTCTGAATATTTGGTGATGAGTGACTGGGGGACACACTGTTCCTTACAAGAACAATAAATGACCCCATGTACCTTTAGTGCCAGCTCTAACCAGATACTGTACATGTCGAGGGTTGTAGTTTGAGCACATAAATGATCAGTATGAGTCCAGTGAAACCGTGTGGACGAACACAGAAGAGCAGCACCACTGCATGACATCAGGTGGGGGTCAAGCATTTACGCTCTTGATTTGGAGATAGCTCAAACAGGATGAAAAAAGGACAAACAATTAGCATGTTTAGCAAAGGAGAACTACATTATGAAACAGTTAAGACTACAAAGGTTCAGTATAGTATAGTGTAAGGGCCCGTGACGTACAAAAAATTATTGTTTTCATAATTGTCACCAATGTCAGTTGAATATGGAACTATCCCTCTTTCTGCGTCCCAAATATTTTATATTTTAGAACTTTTCCTCATAAAAGTGCCATTTCACTGGTGCGTTATACTTACCAGGGGCATTATCCCATCAAAAGTAATAATCTGAAACCTTAACCTGGTTGCTGATACAGTAAGAACTCAAAACGAATGACGAGCATTCATGAGAATTCCCAAACTGAGTGGCATCGACAGCTCGTTTGACTTTGGTTTTGAATGTATGTGGAAAACAGCCAGCCACATGTGTCATCTGTCCACATCAATGCATTTCTCTGCACAAACACCACACGAGGGGCTTCAAACAAAGGCTGGACTTAACGGGGACAGCACAGTCAACACAAACAATACTCACAGAGGGAAAAAAAAAAAAAAAGCAACAACTTCAGATTCCCAAGCCCAGCAATGCGGAGATGACCAAAAAATACAATAGCAAAGTCCGTATCCACGCTACAACAGCACAAGCCATGCATTATCATAGACCAAACACACACCTCCCTCCTGCCTTTCTCAAATGAATACTTTTTGTTTTTAGCGTTTATGTTAAATGAATAATTTCTGGCTTAAATTATACATTTTTTCCCCCTGTGGTCCGCAACCAAAATTACACAGAGTCTTGGCTATTTTCTGCCTGTTTGAATTGTGTCCTGCATTCTTGTGTCCCAGCGGTGTATTTAAAGAACCGCTGCCTTTCTGTAATTAGCTCGGGGCAGTAATTAAATTGAAGATATTGTTTATTTCAATTATAAGGGTCGGAAGCTTTTATAGAAGAGATGGGAGAAGACCTGTAATTTGGGGCTTTTCGACGCCGAACCGTTAACAGTCAGTCATTGTTATTGTGCCACGTCTAAAAAAACGGCCACAAAGGGTCAGCGCTGTGTGGACATCTGATTTTGGACGCGTTGTAAATTGTAGCCTTCACAACAGCAAACGGTTGTTTTGCAATAGAGCATGCAAAGTGTATGAGTCTATACAGCGTGCCTCAATAAAACTATTTAAAAAAAATACATCGATGAACAACATTGAACGCGGGCCTTGAATGGAATTGGAAACACTATACATTCACTATATTGTGGACCATAAAAAGATTTTCCACACGGCTGTGTTTACCTGGGATCAGTTCTGTAAATGTCAAGCTACATTGTGTTTACTTTGCAAACAGGAGAATCTGATTGTGATTCTGAGTGTGAAAAAAAAAGATTATTAATGTTGGAAGTTTACTGACGGAAGGCAAGACTAAATTACACAATTTTAGTCATTTGCTATGCAGTGACATCACCTGCATACCCTGAGTAAACATATTGATCACAGAATCTTTAGTGGGAGAAAGAAGCTTGATTGATTTAGAAACCACTTTTCTTTTGCTGACATAATATAACAGGGGTCTCCAACAGGCGGTCCGCGGGCCGGATTATTCAACCCGGCCCCTGACTTGTAGTGCACAAATTCCTGAGCATGTCACACACAAAAAAAAGTCTGAGTTGTGAATGTTCAAGGAAATAATCAGTGTGCTCATTCCTGCCACTAGGGGGCAACTTAGATAAAAAAAAAAAGGAAAGAATTCCACACATGTCCAGCAGAGGGCACAGACATAATAAGAGATCAGGATAAAAACAACAAATTATAGACACGTGGGAAATGGTCAGTCTGCCCCAGGGTAGCTGTGGCTACAATAGTAGCTTACCACCACCAAGCGCTGAGTGAATGAATAATGACAACAGTGGAGCAGAGACTTGTGACACAGGCTTCTTAAGTGCAATAGTCCTGTCAGGCTCATTATTATTCGCTTATTGAAACAAGTTTCCTCTATAGTATTTTCCCAATTAAAACATGTTTTACTTGAGTTTTGTTTATGGACCCCGGCAATACACTCCCAATATATTTTGGCCCCAGGGAAATTTACTTTAATATAACATACCGATAATATCTGGTTCATTTTCACAATGAAGAAAGACAATTAGCTGAAATGAGATGAAAATGTAAAATTCTCCCATAGCTAATTAATGGAATTTTCTGAAGTATGCAGTAATTTTTGAGTTATCTGGCAAACAAAGAAAACCATGGAAATATAAAAACAGCAGACGCAATGGAGTTGAAATACCTAAATGAAAATGTCTCACACAACTCTGTGTAGTTGTCGACTTTGAAAACCTGGGTAACTGTGATGTAAAATTCCTGGCGATTGAGAGCTTACAAGAACATAGTAGGTTCAAAGATACCAAATGTGATCAGAAACTTAAACGCTGTAAATGGAGGTTAAAAAAGGGTCAAAGCACAGCACGGCCAGAATAAAACAAATTATGTGATACAAGCTAGAAAGCTGACTTATCAAATATTTATTCATGGTCAATAAGGCGTAAAAAAGTGTTTAAATAAATATGAGACAGGCTCAACTTTGAGCAAATTATTTAAGAGACATGCTTTGGATACTGGCTCTTTCTAGCAGTGATATTTTTTATTCTGTCATTGGATCATGTTGAGTTGGAGGCTTGTGGTTGAATACTGGGGGGCTGTGGGGGGCCGCGGGGTTTCCCTCGCTGTCTCCAACCTGGAACTGGTTTGGAAGACGCCCCAGACTGCTGTGACCATTAGGACTTATCCCGGCATGGGACAATGGTGTTACAGTGCAGTGTGTATAGGCGAAGCGTGTGTCTAAAAGTCTTTTGTGTGGATGGGCAAACTCAGACATGAGCCAAGCCACCAGCCGGCCACATCAAGGCATGTCTCTGGGAGGTGGAATTTTAATGTGGAAATGGGAACAATGATTTGGACTTTAAACTGTGGACACGAAGCAGAGCCAGTGAGGAGCGCACCAAAAATGATGGATCAATTATTAATGCATTTGCCATCGTACTGAGAGCATGCGAGTCGCCACACGAACACGTCCACCGTCTGCCGTCCGCCGCTGTGTACTGTCATGGCGGGGCGTGTGTGGCTTGTTTGTCTGCTTATTCACGCGTTCATTTCCACCCAACGGGCCATTAGAGGAGTTGTTGTTGGCGTGTTTTCAGATGCATGCAGGCTTCACACTGATAGCCACTAGAGAGGATTCTGGTCTTTGTCTGTGTATGGAGAGAGACGTAAGATGAGAAGCAGACAAAGCCAAAAGACGTGGTGGAGGAAGGCACTTTTTTCCATCATAAAGGAAACTGAGTATTTTATATTGAGTCTTTAAGTTCTTTTATGACAGCTATCATTCATATTATGGACAAAGTACTTTGACAGTATGGATTTTGCACATGTCCATTCACTGATGTCATACTAACTTTACTTAAAACAGCTCAAATTATTATACAATTTAATGTGTTAAATATAGGCTACAGTTTTAGCCTGCAAATTACATATTCTTCAGTCAAGGGTCTGGGGCCTCAGAGGCATTACATGGGCTGTCTACATATTAAGCAAAAAAGAAGAAATAAACTTTGCATAATTCATTGAATGTATAACTTTCAGTCAGTATTTAGCAAATATGTAAATCAACTTCTACTTTTCTGAATATCTAAATTCATGAGTTTGAATGGAGTGAATTCTTAAAGGGATATTTCAGGATTTTTGACATATGGCCTCTTTCCTATTATCCAGAGTGTTGTTGATTTCTGGATTTTTTAATTTATTTTTTGATTTCATGCAGTCCTTATTTTTGAAGAGTGTATTGGTGTTAGGCTAGTGCTAGGCTAGTGCTAGGCTAGCGCATGTCTATGGTAACTAGTAGCCTGCATTAAAAACAGTCTGACCCAAGCACAGTGCACCTGAGGAAAATCACTTATACCACCGGACTTCCGATATAAATGTCTGTGTTGACTGAATAATTTTTGAAATATAAGCATTTTGCATTTAAAAGAACTTATATTTGAGCAGCATCAGCTTCCTGGTTGTTAGCTACGGGGCGGCGGAGTGATCTGCTAGGTTACCGGATCTGCAGTAGTTCGTACCTGCGGCCGGCATTACTATACGTAGAATTCACAAAGGAGCTTTCTACAAATCAGATATGGGTTTGGAGAATGACACGATGATTTTGGGCCCCAGGGAAATTTACTTTAATATAACACACCGATTATATCTGGTTCAGTTTCACAATGAAGAAAGACAATTAGCTGAAATGAGATGAAAATGTAAAATTCTCCCATAGCTAATTAATGGAATTTTCTGAAAAAAATCTGAAATTTTTTCTAGGTGTTAATGCAGGCTGCTAGTTACCATAGACATGCACTAGCCTAGCACCAATAAACTCTTCAAATATAAGGACTGCATGAATTTAAAAAATGAAATAGAAAATCTCAAGAAATCAACAACACTCTGGATAACTAGGAAATGAGCCATATGTCAAAAATCCTGAAATATCCCTTTAATGTTGGACAAACCCCATGACATGTTATCGCATATATTTGTGCTTTTCATCCTTTAATTTCACCATAAATAAAAGTTGGTTGGTGTCCAATCAGACCCTTCTCTGGACACACCCCGGCCTGAAACCATCTTTATGTGGGCTACTTAACATAGACAACGGAGTAGTAAATATGTTACTAATACTGGTGACTTTCTTTCACATGCAAAGATAGCAGCACTAACTCATTTCATTAGTTTCGTTCAGCACGTTTATCTGTGTGCAAATTTGGAGCACTAAATCACGCTATAAAGGTGCAGCGGCTTAAGGACGTCCCAGCTCTGGCTCAGTGCACTTAATGGTGTTCTCTTTGTCTGAGCAGATAATGAGGAACACAGCCTGGTCCGTCTGAATCAGAGATATAGCTGTCCCATTAACCCAGTGGAGGAATGGCAAAAAGACTTAAGAGCTGCAGAAAGAAATCACGGGAGGGGTGAAACAGGGGGACGAAAAAAGACAGTTGAGGAAGGCTTCGGGACGCGTCTGGATCTCGTTTGGAGGATAGTAATGCGATTAGCTTTGTTTAGTTTTCACAGTTCCCGCCAGCCCCCAAGAAAACCTGTACGGATGTGTGTTCCGATGCCCTTGTTGGGGGTTTTATTCTTAGACAGAGCAGGGGGGAAACATGCTAAATCTGTTGTCTAGCAGTGTGTTTGGGCTAACAAATATTTGGCTCACTTTGTTCTCTTACGCAGGTATCATCAAAGTTGGAAGGTGGAACCCTCTGCCCATCCACTTCCTGACGGACGCCCCGGAGGCAACCGTGGCTGATATGTTGATGGAGGTCTACCACATGGTGACACTGCGCATTCAGCTGCAGAGGTCAGCAATGCTTTTACATCATTTTCAACACTTGATATCAAAAGAGCAGGGTCTGGGTCTCAGCCTATGACTTTTGCAAATCACACCAAGTCGAAGCAGGGATTTGTCTATTATCCGTGCGTGTCGGGGTGGGCATGTGTGCCAAAAGGTCTCAGTCCCAAACTATGACTGAAGCCAGTTGATGGGCAGATAAAAACTGATAAACTCCAGATGAGAGCATCGCTGTTGTTATTGTGTTGGAAAATACCATCAGGTTTGTGTACGTGTGTGGGCATGTTTGCAAAGCAGCAGTGGACTTATGCCAGTTTCAAAAATGTTTATATGGAGTTGAAATAGAAGTTTATGACAAATGGTTAAGAACAAGGGGTGGCATTCATTATTGACAAGACTCATTATAAAGAAAAAATCTTTAAAATTGGAGTAGTAAGTTTTACTCCTCTCTACTCCTTTTCTAATTATAATTTTAATGTTGTCAGTTTTATTGCAGTACTTCAGTCAATCAATGTTAGACAAGGGGAGTTTCAGGAGAATATTTGAAGGCACGTTTTATATGAAGCACAATTAACTGTTTTTAATTTTCTATGCAGTTTTGCAAAGCTGGAGGACCTGCCGTGTGAGCAGTGGAACCATGCGACCGTCAGGAACGCCCTGAAGGAGCTTTTGAAGGAAATGAACCAAAGCAGTTTGGCCAAAGCCTGTCCTCTGTCACAGGTACCAGCCATGTCCTCCTTTAGCTTTTACATTTAAGTCGAGCTTGTCCCATAATCTACATAGCATCTACAGCAGGTATCAGTGCTACATGCATCTTATCAATAAGTCAAACTATCCAGCTAAGTGGGGAACTTGTGTATTCCAGATGCGTGTTAAGCCACATCCTGGGCCCATAACAACTTGTATGTGAGATTTATGCCTGTGTTTAAATGGAGCACTAGTGGGGTGTTGATCGCGGAATCAATTGCTAGCATATGCGCGTGTGGCTGGAGATTCCCTCTCTGCAGCTTGCCATGGGTGGCTTCCAGTCATGATTAATGTTTGTCTATCGCTATTGTGAGTGTGTGTGGCCGTCTATTTATTGCGCTATATGGACGCAAATGTATTTACATAATAACATGCCCCATGGGAACAAAATGCAGTTCTCTTTAACCAAAATTAGTACATCTGAAGGCAAAGGAGTTGAAATTTAGAAGGTTTGTGGTCAATCCATATATATGTATTTATGCCTTATTTATGTTTTGTTCTCTTCTTTCGTCAGAGTATGATTTCCTCCATAGTCAACAGTTCCTACTACGCCAATGTCTCTATTGCCAAGTGTCAAGAGTTTGGTCGTTGGTACAAGAAGTATAAAAAAATTAAAGGTAAGCTTTCTTACATAGTACATATATTGTGACCAAAAAGGAAAGTCCATCTATAAAGAAAACAGTTATGTATTTTTGTCTAGAGCAGTGGATTATTCTTGTTTTTGTTTTACGCAGTGGATTATCTGGAGAAAATGTGGTCTGGACGTGAGCCTACTGAAATCAAAAGTGAGTAAATTGTTAATTAAAGAACTCTTTGTGAGGCCCTTGTCTGACTGTCCTTTACCTCCTCTGCAGTTGAAAGAGACAGTGTAGCAGACTTCTGTGTTATGGGACAGCGCCCTCCTCCACACTTGACTGGCCTGGCTCAGCTAGGACACCTGGGAGCAGGAAGTCCTCTGCTCAAAGGTGGATCAGAGGTGCAGAGCCCCACTCATTCTCAGCCTCCTGCCCCTCCTCCACAGCAGCCCTCACCCCACGGGCCTCTGCACCACAGTGGGCCTCTGCGCTCGGGACAGGTTCCTCCGCCCCCACATCCGCCTGGAGCCCTGCAGCCTCTGCTGAGTCCAGGTGGGCTCCTGTCCCCCCAACTTTCCCCTCAGCTGGTCCGGCAGCAGCTCGCCATGGCACATCTTATCAACCAGCAGCTGGCCGTGAGCCGCCTGCTCGCCCATCAGCACCCACAGACCATCAACCAACAGTTCCTCAACCACCCACCCATTCCCCGCGGCTCCTCCAAAACAGCAGGTGACCACTTAGGGAGCAACCCCTCCGCCTCAGAGGTGTCCTCCGATATCTATCAGCACGTCCGGGACGAGCTGAAGAGGGCCAGTGTGTCCCAGGCTGTGTTCGCTCGGGTGGCTTTCAACCGGACACAGGTAAATCACTATTTCACTACAATAAAAGTGTAATTCAGATCATATCTGCAATTCAAGACAAATAATGACCACCATCTTCCAACTGTACAGTCCAGTTGACATGTTCATTTCCTACTTACTCCCCAGGCAATGTTTACATAATTGAAAATGATGTGAGCTTATAAAAGAGTTTAGGTAATAAATGATTGCGCTCCATTTTATCACAATAGATTATTATCTTAAATTGTGTAATAACACTCAATAATCATTAATAATTATTATTTTTTATTTCCAAAAATCTCAAGGATGTCAAACTCTAAAAATCACAGTTGTGAATGCTGTTTGATGAGTGGATGAACTATTACATCATGCTAATTGCTAATTGGACACAGACCTCCTTGTGAGATGA
This sequence comes from Gobius niger, assembly GCF_951799975.1. Taxonomy (NCBI): domain Eukaryota; kingdom Metazoa; phylum Chordata; class Actinopteri; order Gobiiformes; family Gobiidae; genus Gobius; species Gobius niger. Next base: position 22,968,829 of record NC_136860.1, read on the forward strand.
GTGGAAGCGTAGCAGGACACTGAGTTGGATCATTTAGTCTTGTTTCCCGCCCTCACAGCAGCACAAACACCTGATGTTCTCACGCTGTGATAAACTGGTTACTTCATGCCCTATTAGATCAATGTAATGATAGGAGGCTGATAACCTACAGGTGCTGCTGGTGCGTCACTGTACAAGTGTCTAATTCAGCACCTGTATATTAGTGAACCCTGGTGCATATTAGTGCATCAGTACATGTGATCCTGTGGTGTGTGCTGTCCAGGGCCTGTTATCAGAAATCCTCAGAAAAGAAGAGGACCCTCGCACAGCCTCACAGTCTCTGCTGGTCAATCTCAAAGCCATGCAGAATTTCCTGAACCTGCCTGAGGGCGAGCGAGACCGCATCTACCAGGAGGAGAGAGAGAGGACAATGAATCCCTCAGTGGGACTGCCTGCCTCCAATTCTAACTCAACTGGACCAAGAATGTCTCAGGTAGCGCCTACTTAACAATACTGCACAATGTATCTGACAACTCCAAAATGGATACTTTAGACTTAAGCCACATGATACTCAAATAGAATTAGATTTTTCAGCCTCGTTGTGTTTTTACTTTGAGTTATGATTGCAAATATTTAACAAAGCTCCCTATGGTTCTGGTGTGCATAGAAAGTCTGGGAGAGGAGCATGGATGAGCAGATAAACCCGGATACCTGGGCCTCCATTTGGAAGAACAAGACTAAGATATCCAACTCGGTTCGTAATCTTCCATCTGTAACTCGCCATCAGTCAGACCACAGCATGCCATCTTAAACAAATTCCATTTCTAATGGAAGAACAACTTGAAAGTTATCAGAGTCATATTGTAAACACTAAGACATTATGGAGTATTTGGGAGCTCTTATGTACACATAACAATTTAGCATTGTCAGTGATAAGCAGTGCTCTGTGTTGTCAGGGCAATGCCCATTCAAGGCCAGAGCTGAAATTGTGAGCTATTCTTATTATGTCTATGAAAAATTATCTCAGCATCGTTTACTGAGGGAATGTAAGCTCGCTGGCCTGTACTTGTCTTGTGGACAACATCAAACATTGTGTATACAAGCATTCAGAAGGCCAATACATGTTCATTCAAACAGAAACAACAAAGAAGACAAAGGAAAAGGACCTAATGACTTTGATGTAAACTAAACTGTTGTGGAGACGTGCGGTGCAGATGTAGACACTCATACGAGGAACATTCAGGTCTGTTTGGTCTGATTATGAACAGATAAGATCACCTCATGTATGTAAACACAAGATGCACTTCTGATGAGGAAACTCTGTAAAATATACTCCAGCCTTTAATGATCACTTTACTGAAGTACTGAGCTCCCTTCTCCGTTTGTTACACCTTATCTCATGTACACATCTAAAAATTGTAACATCTGTAACATTTTTCGTTTGTTGCTCTATTGTCTGCAGCCAAAGCAGTCTGGTCCCGGCGCAGACCTCCCCATAAAACTGGAGTCCTTGGTCAACATTACGTCAGGCATCTATGAGGAGATTCAGCAGGAGATGAAGAGGGCCAAAGTATCACAAGCTCTGTTCGCAAAAGTGGCAGCCAACAAGAGTCAGGTATGAAATATCATTAAAAGGATTGCGGCGTGCACTCTCGCTGGTTTAAAACAACCCCGCTGCAATCACAACTCAATCCTTACCTGTACTGCATCTCAGTACACCGTCTGTGGGCATACAATACCTCAGCAAAAAGCTCAGAACCTCATGGAGGCACTTACACTAAGTGTAAGTTGATTTGACTTACAATTGTCATTAAAAATATTAAATATTTTATTTGAACATTTTACTTCATGTATGGGATATGGCACACACAATGTTTCAGAAATATGTTTTAAACATTTCTACATACTATCTAACTCAGTCAGGGGCTAATACAAGGATGTGTAAAAACTCTCAGTTATGAGTTGGATTCCTTGTCATTACAACACAGAGATTGGGATTTATACCTAGAAGGACAAAAGGTTTGAAACCGTCAACACCACATTTTAACATATAGAATGACTGGGATACAGTATTCTAGACTTGTAGCCCAATTCTGGTTTTCTGAGAAGAGAAACAATTCCTTAAAATACTATACTGATCCAAATAAGATGTACACTAGGTTTGCAACATACAATGGATGAAAAAATATCTTAATAGCGGTGTGCTGTGGCTTAAACTCTTTGGAAACTGTCTGTGTATATCAAGATGTGAACATGAAGAACTTTCTCAAGCACATGCCAGTCACACCCTTCACTAAACCTTTCCATCAATCTCCGTGCATCTGTCAGAGCACATTGTAAAACTGGAAACACATTGTCAAATGAGTCCAGCTGCTGATGAGGAGTAAATGAGACACAGGGCCTGGGCATGTGGAGGTGCACCGAGGCTGCGATTGCAGATTTGTAAAAGCACTTTGGTAATTACAAAGTTTAGTTACCATCAAAGTGGCAGGCAGGTGGCACATGTATACATAAATCAGTTTTGTTTAGTTTTCGTTTGTTTGCTTTTTCATTTTGCAACTTTTTTTTTCTTTTTTCTTTTTTTAAAGACAACTAAATGTCTACCTCGATTTAGTCCTGACTTCAGCGTCTTTGTCCAATATTCATAAATCTAAATCTTTCTCCTGGTCTCCTATTTGGGGACCTTCTTATTTACAACATCCCTGCTGAATATGTCCATACCACTGATGTCTGCAAACCCACAAAAATCAAGAACAGATGGGTATTAAGAAAATATTTGCTAGTGTCCAACATGTTACGTTCTTCTTCTTCCACATCGCATGTAGCGCGGGCACATTAGCGGCTCAAAGCGTGACAAAGGGGTTTCTATACATGCTTGTGGGTGCGTGGTTAGCGCTGTCCCTTAGGTTTTGGTAGGTCTGGGGTCACGGCTCAGTGCACCCATCTGCTGCAGCTGGCCACAAAGACAGAGGGAGAGAGAGAGAGAAAAGAGGGAGAGATGATCAGGCTATTAGCAGTGCACGCTGCCCGAGGTGGCTGGGTGAACACAACAGCTGGTGTCACAAACCAGCCAGTCTAGCAGATATAATTCAATCTTCTCAAGCGCCTGTCCTCGCCTCTCAGTCATCCCAGCACATTTGAAATATTTCTGTACTTTTAAACATGCATTTGATCAGCTTATACACGCATAATATCAAAAGGAGATTAAAGTTGTAATGCCATAATGTAAGATTTTTTGTTCATTATTTGTTGCCCTCTTAACCCAGTTCGAATTCACCCAAATCTAAAAGCTTCTTAAAAAAAGTGTCAAGAACGAGACATGAATGATGATGAAAACCTTGCAAAAAAAGCATCAAAAACACAACAAAACAGGTGACAAAAAATGATGAAAAAATTGTGAAACGGTGATGAAAAAAAGGGACAAAAAAGTGATAAAGAAGCAACAAAAAATGATGAAAAAAAAATGAAATGGTGATGAAAAAGCGACAAAAAAAGCAGCAAAACAGGTGACAAAACAGCAACCAGAAATACAACGAAAAAGGAAAAATCTCAGTTTTGTAGGTCTTAGCTTTCAAATGAGGCGTTAAAAGCAAAGACCTACAAAACTGAGATTTTGGTCTATAGTCTGTAAGCTCCGGTCGAGAAGCTTTTAAATTTGGGTAAAGTTGACCTGGAGGAAATGTGCTCGGGTAAAGGTGGGAGTTAAGAGGTTAATCACTAGATCCAACACACTATTACATCAGTAGAGCTTGTAACAAATAGGACAACATATCATCTTCCTCCACTATGAAGAAGAATTATCCTCAGTATTTCCTTTCCAACTCCTCTGTGGTGCAGGGCTGGCTGTGTGAGCTGCTGAGGTGGAAGGAGAACCCCAGCCCCGAGAACAGGACCCTGTGGGAGAACCTGTGCACCATTCGCAGGTTTCTGACTCTGCCCCAGCCCGACCGGGACATGGCCTACGAGGAGGAGTCCCGGCACCAGCACTCCGAGAGGCTACACACGGTACTGCACCTGCCTCAAGACCCGCAGGTGAGATCGATTACCTTCACCACACCCACCTAAGCTTATCACACACAGTCATACTTTGTGAGGACCACTGTTTGATATGACTTGAGAATGTGAAAGTGAATGATTGTCTTTTCACTATCCAAAGTTCACCGCATTTAAAACCCATAGCTGTTGGGCCTGTCCCGGCAATGAGAAAAGTTGAGGACAAATCAAAAATCAAGTCCCGTACAACTATAAACAGTATCAGTCTAAAACCAGGGCTCTGCTAACTTTACACAATTACAGTTGGAGAATGATAGCCAGTCCACCACCGCACAAACCACACCTGTAAATATTAATTTCTCATAGCATTTCTCCTCCTCATGAGTTGTGTTTGATCTCAGTGTGTGTGCCCGAGTGTTTGTGTGTCTGTGCGTGCCCCGGTGGAGCGCAGAGTAAACACTGCAGCTGGGTGGTGTGGCACTGGAGGAAATGCCCCATTAGTTTTTGAGGAGGATTTGAAGCAGAGATGGGGGGCTCTAAGGCACTGCTCCGGGGCAGGAACAAACCTCCAATGGACACTTTCTTTTCAGTTGTACTGAACTTGAATAAGGGTCAATCTATCCGTATGAATCAATCCACCTAAGACACAAGTGAGGGGGGGGGGTTGTCATATCCCAGTGCAGTCATCATATCAGACCTGCAGTGGATCTAAAGACAGGGCAATTCATTTGTAATGAATGTGATAGACAAAACATGATGTAGAAAAGTTATTCAAGTGAGAAAATAACCTAGTACTTCTTCAAAAAAAACATATAATAAGGTTAGAAAGGCTGCTTCTTTTTAGTCGTCTCAGTCGAAGCGCTGACATTAAGTGATTTAATATCCTCACCGCAAACAGTCATAGTATACTGCGAAAACATTTGGTAAGGTTTTTTTTAAAGAGGCTTTTCAGAAGTACAATCATAACAACTGTTGTAAAAATACAACTGTTTTCATTGGTCACGGATGAGGAAGAAAGTCTGTTTTTATTAGTACAGAAAGAAGAAACAAAGACAGTAGCAAAAGGGAGGTCAAACCACGCAATGAATCCTTACACAGTGATTTCAGTCCCAGGTCGCTCGATGGAGGCCTTCCCAGCAGCCCACCCTGGTCCTATTATATCCCACATACAGAACATACCACAAACTATAAATCAAAACCAGCCAGCAACTTCCCGTTAAGCATCTCCGAACTTGTTTTCTCACTGGCTCCGCCCACTCTCTGCCTCCTCTTTCTTGTATTAAAAGCCAGTGATGGGAAGTCGCAGAGGAAGCTGTGGTGGCACCGTTAACACATTCCTGCTCTCACACTCCTCGACAAAAGTGACTAAAAATAAAGCTAGCTCTCGTGGCAGCCATCTTGGATCCAACCCACACTCGGAGGCGAACTGCACCAGTGACTTATTAATAGGGAAATGAGGTGCGCGTACAAGTATATAAACATAAATATGTGCCGTTTGAGACGCCCCATCCCACGATCCCAACCTCAGGCTCCAGCCGTCCTGCCACCATAGACCACACATGTGTCCCATCTGCCATACATGCATTTACACTCACCCAATCTAGCACTGATAGCCGGTAACATGAGCACTTTATTGTATATATGTGGACAATGGCAGAGTCTTCCTCAAGATGCCAACAAATGAATGCCTATAGGATTGATGACCACATCATATCGTCTAAAAACTCTAAACTAAACTAAAAATCACAGCTTTGAACACTGTCATATTGCAAAACAGACAGACGGGAATCAAAATAATAGTTAGGGGGGGGTGTTTGGGGAACAGAGACTTATGAGAAAAACAAACAACCAAGGCACTCCTCTCACATCATAATTCTCTTTTTACATTTTCTAAAAAGCCTTTATTCTGCTGGGCTAATTGATACTAAAATCTTTTAAAACATATTGCTGGTCGTCTCTTGCTGACAAAGGCTTGTTAGAGCCGATACACGTAGAAGAAACCAGGGTATCGCTTTAGATTAAAGTGTGCTCATTAAGTATTAATACGCATTTTAGTGTTAGGGTAAGGGCTAAGGTTAGAGTTAGGTTTAGGGTTGGCTATGAATAAGCATATTATTAATGGCCTATTAGTCTGCAAACAGATAAAAGTATAATAAGCAGTGTGTTAATACGCATATTATTAATGCTTAGTAATACCTTATTAATACTTAATGAGCAGACCTTAATATAAAGCATTACCGAAACCACCAATGTGTTTTAAAAGATTTTATTGTTTATCAGCCAAGCACAATTAACGCGTTTCAGAGAATGTAAATTATGACATGGGAGGAGTGCCTTGTTTTTTTCCTCTTTAAAAAAATGGTTATTTGGTCAGGACAGTGCATGTTAATGAACATATGTACATGGATACATGCATGTAAACACGCCAGATTGTAGTTTTAGGCTAATTTTCATCCATCGTCCCACACTTGCGCTCTCAAACACACTCTCACTCCTCCTGGCCTATTGTACATGTTTTGAGTGGTAGGGAAACAGTAGTGCCCAGAGGAAACCTACGCAGACACGGGAGGACATGCAAACTCCACACAGAAAGGCCCAGAACAGGTGGGAATCGAACCTTACCCCTGAACCACCGTACCGCCACTAGGACAGTACTTTCCTCGCTTAAAACCCTTAATGTCTCCATTCCCTATATCAAAAATCATTAAAAAACAACTGCTGTATATACTCTGAAGGGTCTATATGTTGCATGTCAGTCAACTCCATTGCTTTTCTTTCATGCTGATCCTATCCCGTGCCTCACTGTATCTGGCTTTAATTCAACTCCTCTAGCACTTACAAGACTGATTTGGCAAAGCCTGTGTTTATGAATAATTACTTCATCATTTTATTTTAATCACACGTTTTGTTATGCGTAAACTAGTCAGTGTTAAACTATAGAGATGCCCCCAAGAGGACGAGTACCAGATCTAGAGCTCCTGTAGACGGAGCAGCATGTTCGCTTGACATGCCATACATTTGTATAACTTTAAAACGTATTGAGTTGTTGTAAATGAATGCCACAAATAGATGTTTATTGAATTTCAAAGCATGTGATGATTGCACTAAGTTTAATTCATGGCCACTCATAATTGTGTGGTGAAGTAACAGATTCCCCGGAAAAAGGAGTAATGCCTAGAATGACATCCATCTGCCCAATACTCATCGATCCTCATCATTTGCAGCCAACGTAATCAGCCCTCTCCAAAATCTCCCATTAGTAAGCTATTATGTGCTTACCAATAAGGCCCCATAAAGTATTTTGGCACACTGTGGACTGTGATTTTGACCACAGATTAATAAATCTATGTGAAACTATTCTCTCAGGCCTGGCTGTGCTGTGACTCTCTCTGTGTGCGTCCTGGTGGCCTGTTTTATCGTCACTGGGTGGAGTGTGGGCTCTCTGGAAAACCACAATTAACTTAATTGTTTAATTGCAGATAAATGGACTGAATACCACACACAGTTTGGATGAAAAAGAGCACAGAGACACGAGCAGATGTCAATACACACTTATGAGCACAGGCAGACAGGGGGCTGACCTCAATAACGTGCTGCACAATATCTCATCTCCAAGATAGCATTGAAGATGTTAGTGTTTGTTATGTGCAAAACTACAATATTGCGTATATTGTCGATGGCTTTAAAACTCTTGGTGGAAAGCAAAGAGGAAACGGAAAAGAAAAAGCTGTCTCTGGACATTGAAAACGTAATATCACCTGATGACATCACCAGGTGCAGGCAAACATTCTGCACTCTTTAGAAGGAGACAGGCTGAAAATAGAGCCACTGGGTATGTTTTTGATCAGGACATAACATTAAAGCATGTTTGGCATATTATAAGTCCTTTAACTAAATGTACCCAGTAACATCACTTGTAATTAAGCACAGCCTACTTATTCCACCTCCGCAGCAGCGCATATATAATACAAACAAGCACACTCAAATTAACAGAAAAGGTGAAGTCATGCACAAAACTGAGAAGTGATTTTCTGACTTCATTACATATTTATCTGTGTGTTAATGGCGTCCCCAGTGGTCACAGCCTCGATGCTCCAGCCCCCGACAAAAACACACTGAACTGAGTTATTACGGCCCGAGAGGATCGCAGCTCATTAAGGAGGAGATGAATACTTTATGATGTATAATTCTTTCATAATTCTGTGGCGTAATTTGCCTTGATTTGAGAGAAAAAAAATCGTTCTTTATCTGGGATGTAATGAGAAGTAGGAACACCAGAAATGAGTAGTTGAACAAACTGTACAATGACGTTTTATACTCTGGAGGCTGATTACTTATAATCTGCTTCGACTCAATTTTATTATATCCAAAATTATTTGTCATGTTTCATTTCTTTCAGAGAAAAAAACACATTTGTTGGGAAAGTGTTTGGAATAATTCACAAAACAGTCAGTCCGAAGACCTGCTCTTTGGCTGTGATTCAGTCTGGATCTGGACTGAAGAGAGAGAAATTGTTTTGTTTGTTTGTATTTGCTTGCATTAAATATGACATCATATAGAAAAAGCAGTGCCATTGATGGTAACTCGGACTGCAACACAATTGTTTTAGTAGTTGACTATACAATTACGTTTTCATTGAGTGAACTATGGTTAAACAATATTCCTTTAAACACTCTCTTCAGCCCCTTTCACTCTGAACTGTCCCGTGCAATAAAGCCAAACATGCCAAAAGCCTTAAAAAAGAAAGAAAGAAAATTATAAGATTAGTGTATATATAATAGGTTGTCTCAGGACATCTTCACAGAGTATAGTATAATATTAAAAAAATTAGATTTTGATGATGATCAAATACTTTCCCTGTCTTTGTGATATAATCTGTGTTTTGGGGTCTCTCTGTAGAACAGAAAGGATTATTGATTATGATATTAGTTATGTTATCATCTGTCGATTAGTTAATTGTTGCAACTTTGGAAATATTTGTTGCCATATTAGTTTATAGCCTATAGTTAAGTAGCACCTTTTATTCACCAATAAAGGTAAGAAGTCTGAAATAATAAACAGAAAATCATGAAACATTTTCTTCATAATATCGATCACTGATCATTTACATGAGCTTAATATTAATACCTACATGCATATTTTGAGTACATTCCTCCCTCGCACAAGTGTGCAGTTTAGGGAGAATGTAAAAATAGAAGAGTGTATGTCTAGCACAGAAAGAGTAAAGTGTGCTGAGAAGGGGATTGTGGGTGGTGGAGGTGGAGGGGTGAATCCTGGCATTCAGTGGTTTAGGGCTGATTTGGACGTGGTGGAGTCATGTTGACTTGGCAGAGGCCCACTTCATTAGTGTCCTGATGCATTAGACCTGAGTGAAGGAGGGAGGGCAAGGAAAGATGGCGGATAGAGCGAAGAAAACAAGAAGAAGAAAAAAGGAAAAATGATATTTAGAGAAAAAGTAGTTCTCTGACATCATCATTAGGCCATGACACAGAGCAGGCCAGTGCATGTTGCTATGTGCCAATTGATCCAAGAGTCCTTCCCGTCAGCCCGAATCAGTCCAGAAATGACGGGGGTCTGTGAGTGAGCGATCCAAGTTTCACAACCCGTTCCTATTTACCACCAATTTAGCTATTAAGTGCCTGGCTGTACGTTTGTATGGGGATGCTTGTGGCTGTGTGGTCCTCATTAGCTCGGGGACAGATTAGGGATTTGCAAAAGTGTTTGCTTGTGGATTACTGGCTGTCTTGGTATTACCCCATAATATTCATAACAATCATTTGCATAAATGACAAAATGAGGGATGGAAAAAATAACTAGAAAGTCAAAGCTAAAAACACACTGGATTCCTGTAAATTGTCCGTCCCCCAGTAAAACATAAAGCCCTCGTGAATAAAATTGGAACAATTTCATGGTCTGGCTTGCCCTCAATATTATTTAAGTAATACCCTGTTATTATTGAATTGAGGGGGAGAAAAACGAATGACTATTATCTTTATGTGGGACCTTTAATTTTAATGCACCACAGATTTATAGCTGGGCATTCCAGTGGGGGCCCCTCCCTGCTGTTAAAGCGGAGGGCGGGACACGACCACAGCGCTCTCACAACAGCCACTAGACCTCCCGACAAACAAGCCCCATGTTCTCCTCCAACACCAGCCCGAATCATGTATTGTCACATATCAAGCAGCAAGCATTTCATATGCTCCAGTGCTCCAGTGCTCCCTGTGCGTTCTACACAACAATGTTCAATGAAAACCCGTGCATACGTCATGTTTAGTCGAAAGTGCTATACAATTTAAATGTAAGTGTAAGATGTGATTTGATAAAAGTGGGACAGATAAGAAGTCACAATGTGCATTTTTCTAGTTGTCACCACCTCATTCTTATACTGTATGTACACAACAAACTTGTTTTAATCAAAATAAAACATGGAGAATACTATTTAAATATGATTCAATATTAATACTCTAATACTAATAATAATACATTCACCCTCTATGCTGAATTCTGTTTAAATTAATCTACCATTTCACAAAACAATATTGAACAACTGACAAAAAGGATATTGCGATGTGTTATGATTTAAGGCTATTACTCTCCCATTAACACCAGAATGTTATTATATCACCTATATATGTTATATGACGAGGATGCACTGCTGGTGCAACCAAAAAAGATAATTTTGTCCAATAAATTAAGCCCAATACGTTTTGTGGTTGCACCCAAAGTTGTCTCATTCTGGAGCCCTGACTCACCAAAGCATTAATCTTTTTTTCTTTTTTTTGTTTCTCAATTAAAATTGTGATATTCTTTAGCTACTTCAATAATTGATGTGCTGATGTCAATAAAAAAAAAAGATCTTTTATCTAATCTAACAGAAAAGCATAAAAACCTTACAATCTCTGAAACGATCTTCAGTTTAACTGGCAATAAATTCCTGTGTCCTCAGCCCCCCTCTACACTTGGACCTATTAGTTTTGTATAGGTTAAACAGTAATGGGGTGTCAAAGGCCCGTAAATGAGACACTTCCGAGCAGACAGGTGGTTGGCGTTTTACTAGAGCTAATCTTATACACATTAGGTCAAAGGTAGACAGAACATAGCAACCTTGGATCTGCTTAATAGGCTGTGACGGTGTGTGTGCCGGGACCAGTGTTCAGCCTGTTGCCTTGCGTGGCTACTGTGTGACCAAGTTCATCAGGGGTGTGAAGAGTTGAATCACTAATGTTTGTGAATGCCGCCTGAATGTTGTTATTTTGATCAGGGGTCACTGTGCCCCATTAAATCAGCTCTTTCACCTGTCCGCTCAGGTGCTCCACCGGCCGCCGCCCATCCCGCTGAAGGAGCATTGTTTGTCCCCGATGCGAGAGGAGCCCCTGTCTGCTCCAGTCTGTGAAGAGGGGACACAGACAGTAACAGCACCATCGTCTAATGCAGGGGCGAGTGCAGGAAGCAACAAGAAGCCCAGGTCACGGACTAAGGTAAAAATATATATATATATATATTATCAGACCAACCAAAATGTGCATGTCAGCTGCTGTTAACGTTAAGTTACTATATCAGTTTGAATGCCCCACTTATGGTTATTACACAAGTGCTTCATCTTTGTCCCTGCTATGTCAATATTCCTAACTAATCAGTGACAGCAGTGTCATATTCATTGAGTCCATTTCTAATTAACTCTACAGTCAAACATACACACAGGTAATGGTTGTCAATATCTGCAGCCACAGCTGCCATGGGACAAACTGAAAGGATGCCTTTAGGATCCTTTCCCACTCCACTGAAAACAGCTTTATATTCCAGACTTTGGTTAGTTATGTATTACTTGGTCACAACACAACTTGACCCCTGTGTCCTGAATTCACAACAGCGCTAAAGGATGGGTCAAATACTGAGGACAAATGACCCTAAAGAGATAAATAAAGTTTATCTCAACCTGAACCTGACAGAGTTCAGCTGCAATCTTTTACTAGGATGACCTATAATCCAGTTCTACAACCTAGCTGCACTTAATTTACAATGATATTTTCTATTTTCATTCATTTCCATTTAGATTTCTCTAGAAGCCTTGGGAATCCTGCAGAGCTTCATCCAGGACGTGGGCCTGTACCCGGACCAGGAGGCCATCCATACCTTGTCGGCTCAACTGGATCTCCCCAAGCACACCATCATCAAGTTCTTCCAAAACCAGCGCTACCATGTCAAGCACCACGGCCGGCTCAAAGATCTGGCCGAGGGGACCGCCAGTGGGGGAGTGGATGTGAGTGAGTACCGGGAGGAGGAGCTGCTCTCTGGGTCAGAGGATCCAGAGTCCAGTGAAGATGGGGCAGAGGAGATCTATCAGTCCAATGATGGGAGTGGTGCTAACACAGGGGGACCGCCAGTAAGCTCCAACTCAAGCCAGTCGTCCTCATCAGGTGGCACTCAAGAGGAAGGCAAGGACAATAGGCGACCAGGAGCACCTATGGGTCCAAACAGCTCCTCCTCTAGTCCTAGAGAGCAGGGTGGTGCAGAGTCCCCAAACGTTTTACAAAACAGGCCTCATCCACAAGTGCAGGAAGCAAATCGTTATCCTCAGTTATCGCCATGTCAAATCAGGACCCGCTCTGATCCCTTAGTATAGGGCCCCATTCATCTCATGGACAGAGCTTAGATGTTGCTTAGAACTGTCTTAAGACAGAAATCATGACTGTCTGTCTGTTGTGGTAAACGTCAAGTGCTGTATGGATCCCAAAATTAAACCAAGCACATTGCACAACCATTTCAACACCAAAGCCTAAGAGTGTTGCAGAGTCTTTTGTATTTCTATTACAAGCAAACAGATAGTCTTCGTTTGGGGGGGACAGTGACGTGGAGTTTAATCACATTAATTCAAGTCTACATTAGTGCAGTGATTGAAAATAAATATTATAGAAAAGACCTTCTTGTGTCCTTTTGAAACCAAATCAACAATCAAGGAGCAGTGATTTGCATATCATTGTCTGCCTCATTGAATCATTACATAAGTCATATGCTAAGGTTTTTAGGAAATGAAAAAAACATTTCCAAACCCTCATGAGGATGTTTCTTTTGCTGTAATCTTATTAGCTGAGAAAATGTCCAATGACGCAGCAGTGTTTGCAGCGTGGAATTACAAAAAAATCAGCAACGCTTTATAATAAGCGTACATGAATTCATGCATAATTCATAGTAAATTCGTTGTGACTTCATGAATTAATTCATTATGAATTCATGTGAGTTCATGATGCTTCATTATGAAAGACTCATGAACACGGTAAATTCAGGCAATGAACTCATTAATGATAAAGATTAATTAATCATGATCAAGAAACGGTAGCAAGGACCACATTTTGTATAATCTTACAACTAAAAATGATCTCATGATTAGTTCATCATGAATTCATTATGAATGCGCTCCTTAAACGCAAGCATTGCAGCTGAGATAACTTGTATAAACATACTAGCAAATATAAACGCATCCTTAATTTGTCAGTAGTTCATTATGAATGTGCCCCTAAACTAAAGCGGCAACATGTTCAAAACGTTAAACCGGGGTATGATCTCAAACAGTCTTAAAATAGAGTAAATATGCAAACATATTTTGCACATTCAGAGTGAACTCATTATGAGTTTATGTTTGCTAAGATATTTATACAAGTTATCAAAGCTGCAAGTTTAAGGGGCACATTTATATGATGAACAAACCATGAGATTATTGTTAGTTGTGTTTATACAAAGCTCGGTCCTTGGCGTGGTTGGTTTCTTCACAACAAAGAATTCATCATGATCATGATGAATTAATCATCATCATTAATGAGTTCATTGCCTGAAATAACGGTGTGAATTCATGAAGCATCATGAACGCACATGAATTTACAATGTATTAATTCATGAATGAATTCATGTATCCTTATTATAAAGTGTTGCCCAAAAATGTCATGTTGAGACTACGTATTTAGGCTGGATGTTCTTCCTTAAGCGACCGTGTCAATTTATTCAGGCTTGGGACTGGCACAATACACTGGCTTTTAGTCAGTCTGTGTGGGTTTATCAGAAAAGGTCTTACATTACGGTAAATTATCAATATGTTGCTTATGGATTAAATAACTAAGAAACTGCCAGACGGACATCTGTGAAAAAATAAAATAGAATTGTGTTGTCGATTACCTCAGAAAAGAACAGCAGGTTTGGAAGAAATAACTGTGAAAGTTTAGACAATTGCTGCTCAAAAACTGATACTGACAACACTCCAGTACTGCCATAACGTGACACTCCAATGTCGGCGAGGTTTGGCCGATCCTCTCAAGTCAGAGCACCTTCACATTGGACAATTTTGTTCAAGGTTTAACTGGATTTGGGGTACTTTTCAAACCTTCTCCACATCCTCAGGAGAAGTGGAGATTGAACACTCAAGAAAACACTACTCAAAAATTCAAAATCTCTCTTTTTCATGCCTCCAAAATCATTTCCCAATCTATCAAGCACTTCAGGAGACCCTCCTCACTATAATGACTTTAAGAGGTCAGAAATTATGACTGATCTTGCCAGTTTTGCAAATGTGGTATGATATGTTTTCATCGATAATGCAACAAGACGGGGGACGGTGGAAGGAGAAACTAATATGGGCAAAGCAGAGCAACAAGAAGACAATCAAGTCACTTTATGTGCTAAACCTCTCACTCTCCTCGTCACTAAATGTTGTCCAGTCCTGTGTCTCACCTACACACTTCACTTATTTATTGCTATCCATAAATATTATGATTGTTATATAGTTGTTTGTATGGTCATAATTGATGTCATTGTGTGTTATTTTTACTTTTTATTTCTATGATCGGCGATGTACAGCCGATGAGAGTTAAATGAACTGAAGCAGTTACTGACCTGTTATATTACTGCGTTTTTATAGTTTTAAGACTTTTAAACTGAGCATCTGATGCCGACAATGACAATCTTCTCTTGAGCCATTCATGAAATGTGGCAGGTTGGACTTCTTATGAAAATATATGTAAATAAATATCCATAATGGGATTTATTGTAATACATTTTATTTTGCTCCGTGATGTGTTTGAGCCAGTGAGAGTGCTGTTGATTTTGTTTCTATTTTGGACAGCTCAGTGGAAGATGTGGCATACCAAATTTAATCATGAGTGTTTAAAAAGTACAAACTGCATACATTCTGTGTGTATACATCCATGTATAAAACAATATTTGACATCTTGTTGCGCTATCATGATCGGCCTCTGCAGAGGAGGAACCTGAACGATTCAGCCAGGTCATGCCACATGATGTTTTCATGTCCAAGACAGGAATCAGGGTCAAATGCAATTCCAATGAAATCAAGATTCATTCAGTGTTAAAGTGAATAAAAGTTGTGAGTTTAAATATGTGTCTGTTTTCTTCTTGTTTTTCAATGTTGATAGCAGTTAGTCATAGTTGGGATAGCTTAAGAACTATGCAAAATTCTGAAATATACTTACGAATTCTGCCCTTACAGCAAACACCTACGTATGCACAACAATTGAGTATGTGGCAGCATTTACATGACGAAAAGGATAAGATAGAAAAATAAAGTCCATCTCAGGACACAGTCATCGTCACAGAGATTCCAAATCCACTTCCTTCCTTCCATTTCCTTTAATGAGTTTGGTTTGTGATGGGGCGTGTCAGGACTTTAAACCTGTCTCTGAGGGGATACTGCTCCAGCTTTTTGTCGTGAAGAATCGGGAAATTGTAGAAGTGTAGAATGTAAATAAAGTATAAATGAGAATAGATATAGTAATAGTCTAATTTAACTCAAAGTTTGTGCTAGTTGAAGTGCTATTGATCCAGTAGAAGTAAATGTAACAAGTAACTGTGTAAATTAACTTTACGTAACATTTGGAGCGTTTGTAGAACTTTGCCCATCTTTAACAGATCCTAAAAATATACCAGACTTCTTTGTACAACTGACTATTGGTGTGCTTACATACAACGACAATGTGACAAACATACTTTCCCTTTGAACCTTTCTTCTATAAAGTCAAATAGGCTTTGTCACAAAGAAAGACGTGGCCACATGAACCAAATATTGCTCCATTCGCTCATGTACACAATCAAAAACAACCCAGAATGGAAAAAAACACCTCCCAAACAGTTTGTTTTGGGAAGAATTTACTGGAAGTCACTGGTGACAATGTATCTTTGCTTGTACAAGCAATGTGCTCTAAAAGTAATAGCGAGGTGCAGTCTGTCAGGATTTGAACTTTGCCTGTGAATAAGTTTTGATTGGTTTTGACATAAATCTAGTTTAGGAGACTATTATGCAAAGTGAAACTAATAAGTGGCCAACAACACAATCTGAATTTCAATCTTTGTCTCACCTGCCAGCAAACTCCAAAGGAAATTGGATTGCTATGGAGGCCTCAAGAGTGAATTAAAGAATAAACTTCATCAAATCGTGGCTTGGCTTCTTCAAAGTTGATAAACACCCTGAAATGCATCCTTGCTTTAATGGTCGAAACTCATTAACCTAAAAGCAATCAACAGTATTGTGTAAACCGAGGTTTTTAATATAACAATCTGTATGAAAATGCTTTGCTTTGCTGCATAATCTCAAGTTGACAATAGATCACAGAGGTATTTCAGCTGTTATGACAGTTCCAGTAATAGAATTTGCAGTCCCTGCCTGTTTTCTCCAAACTTCTTCCCATTATGCTAAATAAAATACATATTAAATCCATAAATATGAAAGCATTACGGGAATAATGCGGGAGTGTTTCATGCCATTGCCGTCTTAATCTCCAACACACTGCCTCTGCCGCTCAGCTTTGTGGCAAAGCTCAAAGCAAAGCTCTGGTTTTCATTGTGTACCAGCCGCTCTCTCGCGCCTTTACCTCATCCTTAAATCTCCTAATTCAACTCATTATTCGCTCAATTGGTGCACACTTAGCCCTCCCGCCTCAGGCCCAAAGAACTGGTAGTCATTAGCAAAGCCCTAACACAGTGTGACACATGCACACTGTATGACAATGTGGTCAGGAGCCGGTGGGGTGTCACTAAGGGGCGTAAGGAGTCACCAATATTTGCACTCTATTATATCATAGACATAAAGTTAAACAGTAAATTTATGGCTTAATTAAATGTACAAGTCTGTAAGTTCAATTGGATAAACAATATGTAATATTTTGAACCACTATTAGATTAATTACTTAAGCTCACTCAAATATAACAACAATCCAATATTTCCCACAAGGGTACACGCAGTAATATTTATTACTGGAGTATTCCGGTTGCAGTAGTGCCACTCCCCCAAGCACAGTTAGCTCGCAGTGCTATACGTCACATGTGGAAAGGGGCTGGTTGGGACAGACATGCAGACAGACAGACAGTAATGTGCGGTGGGACCACCCACAGACCTGCGGTACAGAGGCAGAGCACTGGGGCTCAGCCTGGAAGAGATACTGCAACACACGGAGGGATTGATAGGAACTCTCTCGGGAATCTGACCTGGTGATATGATTTCAATTGAGACATACATTTTGTATATTTTTTTTGTGTGTGATTTTTGTAATTTCTCCATTTCTCATCTACAATGCTATAAATTTCAGCACAATGGAAAAAAATGCCCAAATTACCACATTTTAGAGTTAGAGTTAGAGTTAGAGTTAGAAACCTGCTTTTTGGCACATCCATAATGTGTGAATTATCATTGCAGGAATATAATTGAAATAATGTGTAACAATGTATGTGTGAAAAAAGTAAAGTCTGCTCTCTTAACATCTAAATCCCCACCTGAACCGAGCGCATTTTCTCCAATTGCACCAACCTTACCCAAATCTAAAAGTGTCTTGACTGGAGAGCTATAGGCCAGTGTGACCTCTAATTTGAAAGCTTACTTTTTTTTTTATCACTTTTTTGCTGCTCTTTTTTGGCTCTTTGTTGCTCTATTGTGGCTTTTTTTTGTTGCATTTTTGCCACTTTTTCCATTTCTTTCGTGACATTTTTTGTTGTTTGCACTTTCACCCTCGTTTTCAGCTCGTTTGGCATGGCTATTTTGATGCTTTTTTCCCGAAAATGTGTTGAGTTCAGATGGGAGTTAAGTTGCTTAGAGTGCCCTCCGCTTGTAGAAGGGCAATTAAACATGGACAAAACAAAACACAAGCCTTTATTTCTAGCTAATGGCACAATAAAGAAGACACTTCCAGGTTCTACCTATGACAGAACTAAATCTAGGGAAAACAAATCGGAGCATTGTAGCAGTAGAAGAAGAAATTACTCAAGCTTTCTCATGATATGACTTCTTTAAGTATTAATAAATGCATCAGTATATAATGCAAACATTATGAAGAAATTAGGCCTAAATGTATTCCCAAAACTAATTCCTGTAACATAGCTGTGTGCCCGAACAGCAGAGTGACAGCCCGTTCCTCTAAATATCTATTTGAAACCTAAGAAATAAAATATACAATTGTGGTATTTCAAAGATGGGATTTTGTGCGCCACTACAGACCAGTTCCCACAAACTTCAGCATGTTTTTGTCACAGACTTCTTTGAGATGAAGAACTTTGTCCAGTCCTCAGATTAAATGCCTGAATTACATCAGTGTTTTTCTCTAACAAATAAACAATGAAGACAAACAAAGGGATAATATAAATAGGAGCAAAGACAATAAAAGTCTAAATCATGAGAACTGAACCCTGTGGAGAGGCCAGACCTCCATCAACACTGACCCTATAACTCGCGTGAAAAAGATGTGTTCAAATTGTAGTTCTGGGGTAAATCTATCAACTCTCAAACCGTTACAAGTTGTGTGTCTTTTTCATTCATTTTTAATTATCCCGGGATATGAGCTGCTCTTTTCGGATTTGATTTGAATCACTTTAATATAAAAAATACAATATTCTAAACAAAACAAAAGTAGCTGAAACAAAAAGAAATAGCTTTATACAGTAAACTAGGATGGATTTTACAACAGGCTGGTCAAAAAAACATTTGGTTTATCATATCTATATTTTGTTTAATTTGATCCTAAACCTATTAATTTGCAGAGAAGTAGAGACTAAATTTACTGACTGAAAGTTGGTTGGTGCCCACTGCCCAATCTATCTCACAGTGAATTTTGGAGCCTTGCCTTTAAAAAAAAAGTTGATTCTAGAGATACAAAACTGATTTCCTTTGGGTGAATGATTGATTGTCACCAACAAAAGCGATCTTTAATTTACTTTAGTCATGGCCTCTACGCTCTGCTTGGGAATTCATAGTTTGCAACACACAGACCATGAATGAGTTTAGGATTTTGGGCCGATGCCCTTGTTTGTGTGCGCCCTGTCCTGGTGAGAGTGGGGGAGAGATTGACAGGTGTGCAGAGCCCCGAGCCCCTCAGCCAGCTGTGAGGGCACCACTGCAGGGTATTAGGCCTGATAGAGCCGTGATTAGAGAACATTAGAGGTGAAGAGGGGGGAGACGGGCCACAGCTGTTGCCGCTAACTATTATTACCCACAATGCATCTCTGAGGGGAGCCTCTCGCTGCACTGCACTCACACCTGTGGCCTCCTGCTGTGGTCAGGGACATGATACGCCACCTCTGAGACGCATGTGTCACAAGTATACAATATAAGTATTTATATTAGTTATTTATATAAGCATGTTACTCTTAAATGTGGAAGATAATCAGAAATAAAAAGTCAACCAAACTTATTTTAAATAACTTCCTTATTTATAGTACCAGTATTGGCTCAAATAATACGAATTATAAGCCATATGAATTACCATACTGTATTATCCATTTGTTTTCTTCCACTTTATCTGGGGCCGGGTAACATAGGCAGCAGCTTGAGCAGAGATGTTCAGACTTCCCGATCCACGCACACCTCCTCCAGCTGTCCTGAGGCGACATCAGGCCTCAGAGACATAGTCCCTCCAGCATGTCCTGGGTCTTCCCTGGGGCCTCCTCCCAATGGGTCATGTCCGGAACAGGAAAGAGATCAGGAAGGCGACAGCTCCTCACTCTACAGTTTCTCTAGAGTGAGCCCATCCACCCTGCGAAGGAAACTATTTTCAGCCGCCTGTATCCGCGATCTTGTCCTTTCGGTCATTACCCAGATCTCATGACCATAGGTGATTGATCGGTAAATCCAGAGCTTTGCCACCGACTTAGCTCCCTCTTCACCAAAACAGTCCAATACAGCAACCGCATCACTGTCAACGCGCCACCGATCCGTCTGTCGATCTCACACTCCATCCATCCCTCACTCGTGAATACTATAAAAAATTACTTTGCTAAAGGCTAAAGGCGCCCAAATACGAGATTTAAATAGATTAGGTCCTCATCCAAATCCATTCTTTGAATGGCCACTGCAAAAATATTATTTTTGGTTTGGCAAGTCATTGAGGTACGTAGTGTGCCTTTAAATAGAGGCAATTTCCTTTTGTTTCACTTAATCTAACTTGGGTGTTTTTTGGGTTTTTTTCTAGTTTAGACATGGTGTGCTCACAGTTTAGATTGATTGATTCTTGATCAAGGCCTGGTGGTACGTAGAAGATCAAATACTTGGTACTTGGTGTGAAGTTTAAAGTTTAGGACCACTGACAAAGCACAGGTCTATGAAGTCTGATCCAGGTTCTGCATACACTATGTCAAGTATTACTAAGACAACAATACGAACTCTTACACTGAACTCTGTGTCCCCTCTGTGGAGCAGTTTCGTGGCGCGGGCAGCTGTTGAACTCGGGGCAGTGTGGTACATCGGCGCTAATGTATCAGAGAAACGCACGGCCGCAGCGGTGGCAGTCACTCGAGGGGCGACATGGAAACAAACAGTAAACAACAGCAGACATTCAATTAGCCAAATGTTATGGTGAGATTAACAACTGCGTGTCAGGACCGGGCCTTTCATCAAAGCCTCCAAGAGTATGGCTCTTGACGTCGCGAGTTGATCGAGAACACTTTCAGATGTTGTTTCGGGAACGAGGAGATGGAGCGCTGGGCTAGAAATTGCCATCGCGCTTGTTTCATTGGATTAAATTAGTATGAAGCGAACATCAAACCATGGCGGATTCTCCGGTAAAATGTTGGGAAATTGCGTGAATAAAAAATGGCACGGGTTGCGTAGGGTCGGTCATGTCTCCTCCGATCTGGGTCTTTGTCAGGCGAGATCGGCGGGATGAGAAGGCAAACAGCTGCTGGGTGATTAAAAATAAATCGCACTCAGCATTTCTCTAAACCCTGGAATAACTAATCCGGACTGCGCCATGAAAGATACATGAGGGTAAATGTAATGATTTCATCCATCAAAGAGGTTACTTAAACACTTTAAACCACAATCTCAGTCACACACCAAGAGAGAACGCATGAGAGAGAGGTACAAAGGCAGCTGCCGCCAAATAATTACGGACATTAATATTAGGTCAAGCAGCCACAGGGGGATAGAGCTATTACTGACAGGAATTAGAACGGCGGAGGGGAGCAGTTATTGGCTAGAAGAGTGACAGTATCATAGATTGAGCAATTAGGATTTCAAAAGCGTGTTTGGCAATGCCGTGTGTTTGCAAGAATCTGATTTGGAATTCGCTGGTATTCATTTTTGACATTTCTAGATGTTTCACAGATTTTCAAGCAGATGTAGACGTTGATCAAATTTCTGCATGTTCTGCATATGTCTCGATCCGTGCCAGGTCCAACTTTGACTGAAGAAAAGCTTCATCCACCAGAAAGCCCCAATTGTGTACATATTTACATATTTATCTATTGGAAACAATTGTTGAGCTGAAATTTATATTACTCATATGGAAGACTTTCTTTTGTAGTTCTTCCCGTCCCAAGAAAGAATAAATAGAAGGGTTTGGGGTGAGAAAGTCAAAAAAGTTGTGGCTTAAAATGTGAGACCAAAGAACAATATGCAAATAGCACTCAAGTGACCTCCAGATCAGGCTTTTGGTTCTGTTACCTTCTGCTCCACATAGACCTGCTTTGTCCCCAGAGGCCCAGTCCGATGAGATGACTGAGGAGTGGAAGAGACAGGTGTGTGTAGGACAGCGCTGCCTCGGGCCATCCCATGCCAGGAGCCTCCTTGTTCCCCTACTCTGATGTGTCCTGACGCACTCAACTGCTAGGACAACCACCGGGACCGAGAGACTGCGCACCTGAGATGAGTTTAGTGAGAATATGATCAGACTTTCATTGTAATTGCAATGAGATTCGTGATCAGGATGAGGTTCATCTCAAACACATCCAGGAGCCTGGATGTGTTTGAGATGAAGCCTTTACATTTGACACTGAAATGAGAACTTTTGATGGATCTGCACATCTGATGATAAGACTCATGATTGATTTGGTTGACTGACTGACTGATATTACAGAAATAAGGGAAGTGTTTGATTAAGGAAGTACATGTATGAAGGTCACATAGATTACAAGATTGCAGTTCCTGACCCCAACTACATCCTGGGAGCAGAAAGCTGTCAGTCAATAACTTGTGCTTTGTTTATTGGCAGATTCTGGGCCTGAGATCGCATTAGACATTAACTGCATCAGTCGTCTTTTGAGCCGCTCGTCCTGCTTGAATGAACGCTGTCACTTATTCTCCATGTCTTTGTTTATTTTAATACATCCAAATGATCATTTCTGTAGATCCCGTGTCCGGCCACCGTGATTCGCCCCCAACAAAGACAAACAAGAATCATTCACATATTTACTACAGTCAAAAGTCAGTCATGAAGAGGTTGGATTCACTACTGTGTGTACTTTGAGAGTGAGATAGAACATGGCAGCTAATAATTGTAGAATAGCTGTCGTGTTGTCTATAAAATTCACTACTTTATCAGCAGGTCAAACTTGGCCATTCAAACGGTTTGGTTGGGCCTGCAAGAGATGCTGAACTTATTAAGAGATGTCCACTTTGATTAAATGTTGATGCCTATAAACTTATAATTGTGCACAATTGTATGCTCAAATTTTGGAAGACCAAGGACTTATTTGACATGCTTTTGAATCAAATATTTGTTTTTTAAAATGTGTTTATGCGGTTGTCACATCTTGAATGGGCAAAGTAATGTGTGTGAAGCGTCTTATGCTTAGTAAGAAATCTGCCACTCATACTCCTATTTCGAGTATTGTGATTAAAATTATGGGCTAAACAGTTGCCTCAAAGAGAACGACATCTGCATAGCATAAAAATCAGATCAACAAACTGGAGAAGTATTAACTTGGGCATGCAATACATTCAGTATTTATGATCACAAGCTGTCACATAATGGGCCTGTGCTGTTGAGCCTGTCACACAGCGGTGGGAGCAGTAGTCACAGATAATAGACAGTGTCATTTATTGCACTTGCTGTATTAAACCACATATTTAGTATTTACCACGATGACAGCCCTTTGGTGTACGTGCCCAGGTCGAAGACATATTAGCTCACCTGCCCGACGACAATGGAGCCGTATCCACTGTCACGCTACATTAGGCTCAGAGGCGCACATACGGAGCTCTGCAGAGATTGGCCGATGACAGCGGCGATAGGGAGAGCTCCTGTCTGTGAGGTAACCAGCCTGTCTGTAGATCACAGGAGGATAACATTCACAGCTCCATCTAAAGTCTGTCAGACAAAAACACCGATCTGCTCTGGGCTTTGCGCGCACTTCACATTCGACGCTTGGAACAAAGCTGCTATCTGTCATCTCGGACAATTCTTCAGTGCAATTGGGACATTTATGGTGAGACTCATATACTGTAGGTTTGTCAACTGAAATGTTATTTGTATGATACCAAATACTGAGAATAAGTTTGCTATTTTATTTATCTACTTATTTTAGTGAAACAATAGGCCCTATCGCGATAACAAATTTGAAGTTCGATGTATTGAGGCAGGAAAGTATCGCGATAAACGATATTATTGACTCTAACGATACTAGATGCTGTCAACTCTCAGGCATAAAAATGACAGTAAACCTTTGTTCTAAAAGTGCATAATCATATCCTAAAATACCACACAAGCTGTGATAAACATGAAATATAATGTAACTCAATTTGCTACAGCTAGAAATCAAAGTTTTAAAAAGAAAAAATTGGCGGGAAATTCGAATACATGCATTGTTTAAACTGTTATTTATTGAACGATAAGTCGATATAGTAATTATCGTGACAGCCCTATGAAACAAAGTCTCTAAAATGGGGGGAGGGGGTAAACAGATCAGCATTTGACCTCTTATAAAAACACTATATATGAAAGAAAATGTCATTATGCATTATGTCACATCATATAGTGTTTAAAGCCAATAAGCCATTTTTCCTGAGCAAACTTGCAGGAATGCCATTAGTAATATGATCAGAATGAGGGGGACACTACACAGTGACCACAGAAGCCCTTTTAAAGTCAGCCATTTTGGCACAAATGGTAACTCATAATTGCGCCTCCTTTTCTCTGTTTGCCTTCATCATTTTCGGCTTCCTCTCTATAGTTCACGCCTGTAGCTCCCTCCTCTAGGTCTGCCTGCGAAGTCCTGTGTGTCCCATGAGCCAGCGGGTGCAGCAGCGGGCCTCCAAGCCTCGCCTCCCAGACAACTGCAAACAATTAGGGAAATTAGTGGCTCCAGCATCACCATCAGGAGGCCTGCTTGTTTATAATTTAATCGGGCCGCATGTCAAAACAGTCAGGGCTTGAGAGAAACAAGATGCGTCGGCGAGATGAAATTCAAACTGCCAGCCAGCTCAAAATATTAGGACTGTTTGTTTAATAGCGTGCGACCAACTGGGTAAGAGCGAAAAGTGGGGGAGTGGAGGGGTTGAAGAGGGCAATGGGAAGGAAAACACAGAGGAAAAAATGATGCAGAGGAACAAAAATCGAAAGGTCAGCATTTTGAGTCATAAAGTCAGCGACAGGTATCAATGATGGGTTCTTAAGAAAGATTTTATTTTCGAAAGGTTTTAGCATAAAAGGCATGTTCACTCAGGGCTTGACAATAACATGTTTTCTGTAAAGTTTCATGAATGCCTCTTATTATTGTTCTAACTGCTTGACGTATTAATTTACTTTTGTATTCATGATGTATGTTGTCGCCTTGATGCACTTGAATTTTTAGGAGTCTCTCTGTTCCCAGCCCTCTTCCACTTAGCAGTGCACTGGGAATTCGAAGCCTTGGATCCGTGCCGCCTTTCAAATTCATTATAAAAGCTTTTTGCTAAGTAAATAGAGAGAACGGCAGGCAGGGTAAAAAGGGGGAAAAAAATGACACATTCATCTGCCTCTTAGCCCCGCTGCCCCCCTGACAATATATAAATAAACTAGAGTGACCTGATTGAGATGTAAAAGGCAGGGACTTAGCACTGGGACCATACATTACTTCTCAACATTAACAGTAGTCTTACTCAGCCGACACATGGCGGTGGGTGGATGGCTCGTGGGCAAATGGTGAGGCTAATGCCCCCCCCCTCGCCCCGTCCCGTGCACACACCCATTGGAAAGTATGGCCTGTAGTTGGCAGAGTCATGCGAAACTGACATATTTTACATCCCGGATTGTGGGTTCAGCTAATGTAAAGAGTTATCATACTCAAAACCAATTGATATTTTTCCCCCCTGCCCAAGGCAAAGTTTCCCCTGCACTTAAAATAGTAGAAAAAGCGCTGACATTTGACCCGTGAAAGAAACCTATTATTATCATTAAATGCATGGTATCCGATATAAACAGGGAAGTAAAATATCTATTAGGTGGAAATAGAAATGGAAATATGGTGCAATGTGGAGTTTAAGCACTGTGAAATGATCCAAAGCACAACATCAACATTAAAGCAATACTAATTAACTCATGCCCCTAGAGGCCATAAGCGCCACTGCAGGTGTCGTAGCATGTTGCGTTTTTTTACTTGTTAATTGTCCGTGAGAGTAAATACTATGCTGATAGAAAAGACAAAGGTAGAGAGGGATATTGTACATCCAATTACACAATGGAGATATTTTTTTTCACTCAAACTTGGCTCTAAATAGTGGTGCTAGCCTGCAGCTAGCTTTGTCCATTCACCTGTTAGCTCCTTCTTCGTGATTCTATTAGTGTGTATTTGGGTCATCAACACGTAGGCAGCGAAGTTGCAATTGTGGTTTTCTGGCCAGAGACACCAGGGAGAGAGGAAAGACCCCCAATCATCTCATTAACACTTGCATTGCTCCCAGAGTGACTATGGAAAGGATTTATTAAGGGTGCATGCGAGCATGTTACAAAGCCCTTTTTTTGTTTTTCTTTCTTTCTTTCTTTCTTTCTTTCTTTCTTTCTTTCTTTCTTTCTTTCTTTCTTTTTTTCTTTCTTTCTGTCTTTTATTCTTCTTTTTTTTTTAAATACACTATTTACATTTATGTCTCAAAAGGTTTGTGACGTAATAGAAGGAAACACGAAAGTGACTAAAAACATAAAGTGACTAAACAGTGTTTCCCATATACATAGAGAGTCACTGATGTACACAGCAGTGATGAGGCTGAGGCCTGACAATAGTGGTCTCGGTGGATGATCATTAGGCTGATGAGGATCACAACAAGGCAGTAATTGGTGATAAGCTGATGTATGGTGAAAGTGATCCTGAGCCTGGATCTTGATAGCACCAGTGCACCAAACCAACACACACAGCACAGATGACCACAGGCACAGACCGCGAGGCAGGCAGGCGAACATGGTCAAAGAGCATTATTTAGAGCCAATGACTGCATACAGCGCGGCTCCACACCGCTGTCATTAGGCTGCTGTGTTAGCCGCTAATGTGCGCTGCCTCGGCCTCTGCGGTGCGGTCAGCGAGACAGACACACAGAGCTCGAACATCAGCCGCCTGCTATCACTGCTCTAATTGGATCAGTGGCACGAATGTGATTACTGCAGGCGTATTTATTTACATAATAATTATTACAGTCTTTCCCAGAGGAGAGCGCAGGGATCTGCACAGACACAGAGATGGAGGGCTGGATAGAGAGCACCAAGGGAGGGGTTAGAGAGCGGCACAGGAGTCAGAAAGACACATGGAGGGAATTCACTTGACAATCAGCAGAGACACCAATGTCATAAAGAGTCTATGTCCAAAAAATATATATATATTTTAATCAAAGGAAACAATCTTAAAATTATAGAAGCTTTTGAGAAGTATTCGTATAATAACAAAAAAGATATCTGTACCTCAGGGGTACACCGGGAAAACCATTATTGTTAAAGTGCAAAAAACATCAGCAGTAATGTCACCCTGGAATGTTGAAATAGTCTCTAAAGAGGATGGACTTTAACCCAACCAAAGGTACAAAATAGAGGCCACTAATTGTAAAATGATATAATATTGTGAAAACAAATGTTTTTATGTTTTATAAATGTGTAGAAGTGCACCTTACATTTTGTTGGCCTTTCTGTGCTGATGCACATCTGGCTCATGTAACTAATGGGGCGCACTCAAACAATTCAGCAGGAGCTGCACAAGATGGGTTTTCTTGAGTTTGTGAACTTGCAACAATCCAGCCTGCAGCGCAAACTCAGCTCAGGACGCAGAGCTGATCATGCTGGCATCCAAGCACAAGACTTACCTGTGTCCACTAAAATTATTATTCACTAGTGTTATTGTGGCATTGGCAGCTTAGTGGCCACATCTGTTTTAGCCCCAGGGCAGCTGTGGCTACACTTGGTAGCTATTTCCACCAATGTGTGAGTTTCTTTTTGCCGTACTGATGTGTTCACTTTACATCCATTTTACGGTTTGAACCATATCCTGATAAATTTTGTCCCCAGGAGAATCCTCCTCTAAACTCAATATAAACAGCCCTCTCTATTTCAATACCAGGCGCAGAGCGAGACAGACTGATAGAGACAGAGAGGGATGGAGGGACTCAGGGGACACCATCCAGTTTACGTTTACGGCCATTGAAGTTGTCCAAGTCAGGGTCTGCTTGCTGCTTAATGGTACTTAATCACAGAGCTCCTAAAATAGGCCATTATATCAGCCGCTAGAGTTACCCAGAGGCCTCAGGGGCAGAACAACACTGCTTTTGTTAATAAGACGTCATTAATCAGAAACATTGTGGAAGCCCTTGTTCAAAAGGCGCTGCAGAGGTTGATAAATATCTCCAGAATGAAAAAACATTTACTCACCTTGTCCAAACTGCGGCTGATACGTGTCTAAAAGTGTGTGCTCGTGTGTGCTGATGAGGAGAGCACTGGGTGGGACAGGAACCATGGAAGATGACTAAAGAGACCCAGGGGACCGGTAGCACCGTCTAGTGTTGTAAATATTTGCCACTGATTTAAAGATATGGATTAATACTGTTGCAAGAAACATTATCATTATAATCAACCTGGAATGTTGAAATAGTCTGTGAAGAGGATGGACTTGCACTTGCTGTTGATTGGCCAAAATATCACGTGCATGAGTGAATTTGCACATTTTTATTCACTGAACTGAAAGTTACTGATCAACTCTGTTTCTTTGTAAAATAGGGAAAACATCTGGCAATTAGTCTGACAACAAGTGAAAGAAGGAAGAGACAAACAGCAGAGATAGTAGACAATCTCGGTGCGACATTGTAGTACAGTGGTTAGCGCTCATGTTTCACAGCTAGAAGGTGGGTTCAATTCCCACCTGGACGGGACCTTTCTGTGTGGAATTGCATGTTCTCCCTGTGTCTGCGTAGGTTTCCCCCAGGTACTCCGGTTCCCCATACCACTAAAAAACATGTACAATAGGCCAGGATGAATGAGAGTGTGTTTGAGATTGCACATGGGGGATGACGGATGGAAATTAGCCCAAAGCTACAATCCGGTGTGGCATTAACATGCACTGTCCCAACCATAGACACCAATAAACTAAAACTAAATTTAACTATCACTATCACTAGATTAACTGCCAGGCAACTGCTCATCAAAGATGTCTCTCCTACTCGTAGGATCCATCACATTCTTTGGATATCAAAATGGACTACACTCTCCTCTGTTGTGTTTTGATTCAACAACAATGATCTGGACGGGGCTCTTTCGACCGGCTTTCCTGTCGCAGACTAGACGGGTTATTTCAGTCCTGTCATCTGGGAGAAGAATGTAAAGTCTCAATCCATGCAAGGTTCAACTGACATGCTTCATCCACCAGGCTATCACAAAACTGAACTCTCTCCCTCCCTTCCTTATACCCTAGCTGCACCCTATCGTGTACATACCTTTTTGTATTGTTTTGTATATTGTTAATCATTTATAATAGAGCTGCACAATAACCGATAGAGGTTAGGCTGCAGACACTACTAGGTGAAAATACAATATGAGCACCCTAACTGTTTAAGCTTATACGTTTGAATGTTCTTTTAATTATTGATGTAAGCTGACAGACAAAACATAAAATATTAACATTCTGACATTTGTTATTAATACAAGTTTGTTTTGATTACAGATTAACTCACAGTGGAAAAAAGTAGTCATATTTTTTCCTCCAGTAAGAGAGTTTTTGCGTAAAAATAATATTACTGAAGTAGGTATAAAAGGCACCGTGTTAAACGACTAACCCCATTAGCAAAATGTATTCAAAATGTTGCTCCTACCCACCTCTGATCTTTTGCCCTCTTTGTCGAGTGTGTACCTTATCGGAGGCACACATATTATACTGTCCTACTGGAACAAGCAACAGATTTGAGAGATTCTGCTGCTTGCTTGCTCTGCTGAGATTCTGACACCAATGCCTGTCAAATCTGCAGCATTGCACCGTATCGGACGGAGGTTAATCATATCCAACAACTCACTTATAGCTGTTGAGACCTTGCTCAATCGCTTTTACAGCACTTGCCATCAATCCCTACATTTCAATATTTCTAAGTAAGCGACGACTACTGCATTTGTGAAGTATGTAATGTATGTATGTATGAAAAACAACCACAACAGCTAATTATTCTGTGATTGCCATTTTTATGATTATGTGATATTTCCAACAACAAGGAATCTTTGATCAATTAGTAAATCATTTGTAGCGTCACATCAGCTCTTTTCTGCCACTCTTCTTAATCACTTGTGTCTTTTCCATCAATCTCCCTCCCCCTCTGCATGTTTCCAGACAGATTTGCAGACCAGATAGAGCTGCTAATTTCATTATTTAGGAACCAATATGTTTCATTGCATATTAATAGGATGATGTGAAAGTCTCTTGAAATGGACATCTGGTCCATTTTGGCACAACATTTTTTTTCTTTTTTAAAACAAGGGGGTAGAAGGCTCTGCAACAGAAAATTGACTATAGGGCTTTAATTTGGAAAAGTTATTGTTAAAGGTGCATTATGCAACTTTTTATGCGGAAAAAAAAAGTTGATACTTGTGTGTATTTGACCTTGTAATGACTCAGTGGTTATATGAGTGGTCAGCATGGCGCCTTTACTTTCCATCACGGTGGTCTCTACAAAGCTCCAGGATCAATTGTTTTGGAGGTTTTCTGGTGAGAGGGTCCGTCAGCAGTGAAAGCCTTCCAAATAATTGATTGAATTATTATTATTATAATTATTATTATTGAACATAGAATGTAAAGGTGCCATGCTGACCACTTATACAGCCGCTGAGTCATTATAAGGTCAAATACACACTTGAATATCAACTTCTTTTTTTTTCTCATAAAAACTTGCATAATGCACCTTTAATACACCAAGAACAATACCGTTTCCTAAATTAAAACATGTTTGCATTGAGATAGAATAAGTGGAAGGCTTAACATAAAGGTCTGCTTAAACTAATTAATAAACTGTACTATAAAAGCCAGTTGAGCTCAACAATCCCGTTCAACTCAAAACCACTGTGTGTTGTGGGGAAAAAATCATAATTTTCCCCAAGAGACACTTCAGGTTTAAAAGAATGATGCAAGCTCATGAGCTGCGTGAAGATTCATCCAAAAATGACTTAAAAGTTACAAAAGCATTTCATTGTATTTTGAAGAATTTGGTTTTCTATGATTTAAAACATTATACCATGATCAGTTGTAACGACATTGCCTATTAACCTCCATTGTGTCAGTAGAGTACAGTACAGTTGAAATTATATTGTTTTTTATATCGATTGGACAGTAAAGGGTGAAAATTGTTGGAGTCGGGACATTACTATGAATTCTGATGACTGAACCTGACTCATTTCTTCCCAGCATAATACTGTACGTTACGTAATAGTTGCACAGAAGCAAAAACATTATAAATGTTAATAGATCCTGAAAGTATCACAGGAGTCCTGTTCAAAATCCACTCATAAAAACATGTGCTCAGTCAGCATCAGCCTTTTACAACTTCAGAAATCCTGTATAAATATAAATCAAATAATCCCCCGCAGCATGCCCCACATAAAAAAGTTTAAAAGTCTAATAAAATCAGTAGTTGATTTACACAGCGATTAAACATAAACAGAACTGACCTGTATTTATGGTCAATCTCGCAACCAATTAACACTTAACCTGCTGGATCATATTACTCTGTATATTCATGACCTTCTTTGCTTCCGATGTGGTTCGTGTAGATACGCCTATAGTTGTGCATGTCCCAAACAGGTGTGTCCCTCACGCTACACTGCCTCCAACACACACTTCGACAGAGGCCAATCAGTCGCGCTTCAGCAGCAGAAAGACGGCGAGGGACGGAGAGCTGGTGGCCCATGTGTCTCCAGTATTAATAGTAATTGTCTGAATAAACTGTTTCACATCACGCCACTCCGGTACAACAGCTGCCCTGCAAATCGGTGCGGGCTGACGCAGCTGGGGAGCGAGTTTGGAGGAAGATAAGGGAGCGAGCCATCACCAACAAGCGATATGCTGGGGGGCTAGTAAACTTCAAGGAAGAAGGCTTAGGCCTGAAGTTCTCGAATGGCAGATCAGGGCTCAAAATGCAGAGTCTATGCTTATTTTTAGATTTTATTAGGTGAAATGGTGAAACTGAAGCCACAGTACACACCAGAGACTGCCTGGTTCAAACATTGGATGATTATTTTGGGAATGTGAAAAATATATTATGTCACAATTTGGACCTAGTATGTTGTTTTCAGTTGCCTCAGAACTTTATTGAGTGGCTGTTTTTTTTTTCTTTTTGCTTTTTATGCTCATGTCAAGCAAAAATATTCACATTACATGTCACATGGTCTACAAGACACAGTGGCTGCTTCTTAATGTTTAACACCTCACTGTGATTGGTTAAAAATGCCTGCCACTCATCTCGGAGGCCAATAACAGAAGTGTAGTTGGTGAAAAGCAGACGACAAGTGTCTGTGTTTTACTTTAGACTGCATTCAATAGAGAATTCCAAAACCATTTCTCCAAATTGGCAGATTACTTTGCAAGTTATTATCAACTTGCAAGCTAATGGCTGTATCAAGTCTACTGTCTACAGGAACAACAGTATAAAAAACACCTGACAACACATTCACTGCGGCATTGCTTCAATAAGCTTCTGCAATGTCAAAAGACCCAATGTTACATTCATTTCTCATTCATTTGTATTGATGATGGGAGAGTTTAACCAAAGTCTTCTCCAGCACATCCCAAAGATTCTCAATGGGGTTAAGATCTGGACTCTGTGGCGGCCAATCCATCTCATGCTCCCTGATCCACTCTTTCATAGAGAGCCTGATGAATGGCCATGAGGGAAGAAGGAATCCATTGACGGAATAACCTGGTCATCTCAATCTTTGTGAACCAAGACCCGACCACCTGCAGCAACCCCAGATCATAAGAGTGAGTCAAATTCAGTGACTTCTTTTAAAATGACTCCAGTCGACAGTGAGCAGGTCTATGGTGTGTCATGTTTATGCACCTTGACTAGTACATTAAGGCAGCCTATGTGTTGCATGTCAGATGTGACCAAGCGGCACTTATCGCTGTGTCGATGGCTGATAAATGGAGAACCTGTGGATATTGCAGAGCGTTGACAGTATTGGATGGGCGTGTATCGATGGAACAGCTCGTTAAATTGTACTCATAAGCCAGCAGTTAAATGTTGGTTAATGATGCGCCCAGAAACACTTAGAGACAGTCGGGTAAGCAACCTTTGGACCGGCGGAGTGTCCTGAGGATAATCCCTGTCATAAATATCAACCTCCTCATTCAGCACGTACACACAAGACTCCTTTGGTCAGTTCTGGCCTTCACGAAACTCCGCACACTGTCCGACGCCCAGGCCGCAGACGCCTATAGCACCGCCTCACCATTAGCCTCCGCACTTTTGTTTTGTGCGCTTTGTTTGTTTGCCACTGTGCAGAAATATTTCGGTGGAATCTAGCGTGATTGCAACATAGGTTAGCGACACCCAGCTATTACAGTGGAGAGGAGCCTTGTATTTAGACTGCCTCAGCGGCGACTATATTTGTCAGCGCGTGCATAGCGGGGCAGCTT
Source organism: Gobius niger (assembly GCF_951799975.1). Taxonomy (NCBI): domain Eukaryota; kingdom Metazoa; phylum Chordata; class Actinopteri; order Gobiiformes; family Gobiidae; genus Gobius; species Gobius niger. Next base: position 23,002,123 of record NC_136860.1, read on the forward strand.
TACGGCCGAGCTTTACCACACATTCCAATGGCCATTATGATACATGTCTAAAACTGGCCAAGGGACGAACAGGAGTTTCAGCCGTCACGATGAACTGAATATGGAGAGGGGAAGAGTGAGGTTTTTCACTGTTATAGAGTGAATGCATTAATCGGAAATATAACTCCAAAAATGTGGGATAATTCTATTTATTCATTATGTGGCAACAAAGTCAAAAGCTCAGACTTTCACTGAGCCAATTCCTTTCTGAAGGGCTTGCATGTTAGGAGTTTTGCCTCCTATAAACTTGGTAAACCTTGGAACTTGTAGGATGATTGGGAATGTGAGATTCTTGGATAGCCTTTTACTGTATGCAACAAAGCTGTATTTTCTTTTTACCGGGAACATAACTGGTCTGTTTGACTCTCAATTGAAATTGAATTGTAATTACATGAAATTGGAAGCACCACTTTGACCTAAAATGCAGTAATTGTGCAGTCATGAATAATTTTGCGCCAAAACGCTTATTTTGCATTAGACATACAGTACACTGATTCAGAAATACTAGACTCGTGGGACTTTTTCTTCCTCTACTTTCTCCATTTACGGATGCTCCTTTGGTGCAGAATGAAGCGGTAAATATAGGTCACACACACACAGGGGCTGGGAGGTGGCTCTGAGGATGGTGCGCTGGGTCTCCGGGCGAGTGTGGCACCGGGGGAGTCCTCCGCCGCCGCAGCACACAGACGGCAGCCGCACACCATGCTGCTATTAATACAGCCGCACTCATTTTAATATTTAATTGCGTTGATGGACTGCATCTGTGCTGCTCTGTGATGCAAACATTATTATACATACTAAGTGGCTTAATTGTAATTAGAGCTGAAAATTTAATTAAAGTCAACAATAAAGGAGATCACAACAGTTTTTTTTTTTCAGAGCAGACCTTTCCTTCCCCCTCAGTGCACTTAACCCCTTCATCACCGCAGTGCAGCTTCAGTCCAGATGCCACACGCCACTTCACTCATTTTACTAAATCTCATTGTCACAGTATTCAAACTAAACAAAGACGAGGCACACTATCATAACTTCAACAAGGCACTTTTAAACTAGAAAGATAATCTCATGAATGCGGCAATAAATAGTACATTTGGGGATGAAAACTGATCATCAACTGAATGTAGCATCTAAGGCTGGGCAATACATCGATATTTAAGATATATCAATATATTTTTAAATGAGATATGGAATTAGACCACATCGCATACATCGATATAGTTCATGTTTGCACTGTAATACTTGCTTCAGGGCAGTGGCAATATCGTGGCCTCCCACAGAGCATCTCTGAAGCCGGATGCCGGTGACAGGCTGGTGTTTCTTGCACAAAATCTTTCAATGGCAGAGGACACGCTTGTCTGTCTTCTAATGTCTACCTCGAAACAGCACTACTGTTTATCAAAGTAAAAAAAGAACATGTTTATTGAGTTGATAGTCTTTTTCTTGTGTAACTGGTTGAGACTGTTCACATAAGCTATTAAGTTAACAAAAAGAAACAGATAATCTCAAGATGATGTTTTAAAAAGTTTATCTTAAACTGAGCACTTTATTTTGTTATCTCTTTATATATAAATGCTGCTCTTTGATTGACCTATTTTATTTTATAGGCTATTTTTTATTTAAGATATATTTTATTTATTTAAATGTGCACCTACAGAGCTTTGTTATACAGTGTGTATGTTTATATTTTATTGTTTATAGTATATCGTATTTGGCTTTGACTTTGACTTAAAGGGACTAGCAATGCAGTTGGTCTTTTTTATACTCACTACTGCCCCCTCAGGTCTTATGCTGCAGGTTCTATATTAAGCTCCTGCATGGCGGCACTTCGGACACGAAGTAACAACTTTATGAGACAGTGCAGGATTTTAGAGGCAGTAGTGGTGAATAGGTCTGGGCTCATTCTACACATTAGGACATTGCTGGAACATGTAAGCAGAGGAAAATAACTTATCTTAATTTTAACAATTTAAACTCCGTATAGTCCCTTTAACATTTCATTTCACTTTGCGGAATCCTAAATATATCGGGATATGACTTTTGGTCCATATTGCCCAGCCCTAGTAACATCTATCTGCTGCCCCTCTGAGACACCCAATATCACACAATTTAGAGCCCAAACATGGACATCAAACATGGCCCCAACATGTTCCTCTAGGGGAAAACGCTATATTCACAAAGCTCCTACATTTGAGGACATGTCCACATGTTCTTTGTTTCTTTGTTTTCACAAAGATGCTCATTGTGACACAAAATCCCACCAAAATAACTCCTTGAAATTGATGGAAAACTGAAATATTACAATTTTAAACTTTCGAGGCATTTCCAGACCTTACCAAGGCTAAAACACAGCCTGACAGAGATGAGCGTATTAACTGGGAATAAGTAAAAGTCAAAGATTTCCGCCACAGGTTCGGCGTGTGCGCGAGTGGCCGTCTGCTGCGCTCTGTATTATTCATGCGGATCCAGGCGTGTTTTCAGCCGCGTGTGTAAACAGCTGTGTGTTTCTCGACATGCTTTTGCACTCTCAGCGCTCTGCTCACCGGGTCGGCTGGTACTGATCAGACCAGAGGCGACAGGACGGCCTGGCAAACAACCAACAGTGGCCATACCCCCCCTCCACCCCTCCCCCCATAAACACCTTACTGGAGAACGCAGGCACTTAAATTGTCACATAATTTGACAAAGCCTCACATGTGGATAAATAGGAGACATGAAGCCAGCCGAGGAGCTCCTGCCAAACAAATCAGCCCAGCTTTGCAGTAATACATAAATAAAACAACAGACCTCTTGATTTTTTGTTTAAAGCGACTTCTCAAATAATGGGTCAGAGTTTAGAGATAATAGCAGGGTGTGGACCGCTGGATGTTTTCTGGAGAACACAGAGGGAGAACTGAATAGTAATGTGCAATCACTCCATAAACAAGGTCAAAGCGTGTGTGTGGGTGACAGAAGTGAAAAGCTGCCAGTAAACGCAACTTTTCCCCAAATCATCCAAGACACCTTCAACTGTTTTTGAATTGTTGCTGTTTTAGGCAGCAGGCTCAGCACGGTCTTTGATTCGTCCAAAGAGGCACTGGAGTTAAGCCCAAAGGATACAGAGCTCAGGGTTAGCGCTTCATTTTAACTCCTCCATGAGTCTGTCAACGGACCAGAGCATACAAGTTGGACTATCTGCTAAATACAAGCAGAATAATGGATAAAGCGATGGAAACAAGGTTAAAAAGTAATCTGCATTTAGTAATTGGACCGTCCTAAGCTCACATGAGGACCGTTAAAGGTTAATGGCTTGATAGAGAAATGCACGATGTAGAATTTGGGAGACTGTGGGGTTTTACTATGATTTCTTTGAAAGGTTTCATCAGGGTTTCGAATCGGTTAAAGTCAATACAAGGTTCAACATATTCACATCTACAATGTTAACAGAAGCCATACACCTGATCTGATGATATCCAGACACAGCCACAATCGAAAAACCCTTCACCGACTCCTAATGCGTGCGAGATTTAGGGCTGTGGCCACAGTTCGTTATTCAGACAATACAGTAAACTACTCCGGAAAGCAACATAATACATTTAAACTAACCAAACTTGAGACGTTCTCCAGCTCTGGTCCCAGAGAAGTGGTTTTAGTCATCTTGACAACAATGCTAATGAATACTTTATTTTGTTATAAGTTTGCTACAAAAATTGTCATTTTCAATGTGATGTTACTCTCCTCTGTTCATATATTTCACACCACAACAGAAACGACAGGGCTCTACCGTACATTTATGAAGATGTAATAAGCTTGCAGGACACATGGAGCGACGTTTTTATCTCCACTTGCCAATTTCTATCACTCAGAGTGGCCAAGGATCAAATATCTGGTCCAATTTCCCTATTTTTCAGTGATCATTTGCTCCCTATTACTCATCGGTATTTAAGTCTCAGTAACGTGTCAGCCTAAAGAAGTAAAACTAGCATGGCAAACTAAAGGTTTTAACACACTACAGTCACTCCCACAAGAACTGGGCTTTAAAGCTGTTTTTGCCCTAAATGGGACTATCACAACTTCCTGGAGGGAAAAATAATATTGTTATGAACTAAATCCCGAAATGAATTCATATAATATTGTGAGCAAACAGAGAGATGGTGCATAAAAGTCCACATTTAAGTTAGTTTGAGTCTCCTGTTAAATCTCATACACAAACACGTTCAGGAAGCGAGCTACCTTTGAGGATCATTAGCTAATTGAATTCGGTATTGATTCTATATCACTAATAAGTGATATATGAGGTTCATATTAGTTATATTAGGTTAAATAGGCAGCCAGAAGGTCATGTGCATGGGACATTTTGTATTCAGTCATAAATTGATCTGCCATGTTTTATTAGATTGGTGTGTTGCAGTGCGGGGGGCTTATTAAAGAGCTATGCGGCTGATGTAGTGCAGCAATGACTGGAAATCATTCATCACAGAGTGTATTGGAGAAATATACAGTAAATTCACAATGCAAAATAACAATATAAGGGTCTAGTAAGCCCTTTTTTCAATTGCACGTTGCATCCTTGTCAACATGACTAAGGAAGGTTTTGTTTTTAATGGTAATTGTCGCAGAATATTCATCTCATAAAGAATTGCTGGGCCCATACTTAACTTTGTCAATTTTATAGACTGGTCAAGGTTTAAAGAGTGTAATAAGTGCTGCTGTAAAGTGTTTTCTGTGTTTATTGCAGCAGTGTGATGTATTGGCAAACAGGGTTGTACTTAATGACATTGTTGTTTTATGAGCGCTGTCACTTGTCACCGTATCAGCCACAACCATTTGTCCTATAGGGAGTGTATGGACAGCAACTGCCCAGCCAGACCCTGCCCAAACAGGTGTCAATGTGGACCGACCTGCATGGATGCACCACAAATAGAAGTACCCTCAAGTGCAACACTCAAAAGGGCTAAGCCTGGGAAAGAGAGTTAGGAGAGTGCTCCACAGTGAGGGCATATTTCACTACGAGGTCGGCCCTGTGTTGCTATGCAAGAAACCCCTTTACATCCCCCTCGAGGAACTGAACACAGTGACGGGAAACCAAGAATTGGGCATTGCTGACTGATCTTTTTTCTCCCAGTTTAATTACACATTAAGTTACGTTTCCTTGGTGTAGGTATTTGTGCCCTTATTTAAACAACCACTATCTTTATTCACTCATTAACTGTCCATGAGAGTAAATACTACGCTGACAGAAAAGACAAAAGGGGGAGAGGGCTATTGTACATTCAATTGCACAATGGAGATCATTTTTGTCACTCAAACTTGGCTGTAAATACTGTTTAAGTGGCGCAAGAATACAGTTAGCTTTGCCCGTTAGCCTGCTATCCTCTTCTTCGTGATTCCATTAGTGTGTATTGGGACCTCCGACCCGGAGGCAGGGGAGTTGCAAGTGTGGTTTTCTGGCCAGAGACACCGGGGGAGATGAAAGACCCCCCAATCATTCCATGAATACTTGCATTACACCCAGAGGGACTACGAAAAGGATTTATTATGGCAAACAAGTGACTTAGTACTGCTTTAAGATTTTTTTTTTCTCGTTCTGACCAAAGCTATTTTAAATTGTTAATTGTCCAAACTTCTTTATAATATTTGCAACACATTTACAAAGGGATAGTTTTAGCACAAGCAGAGCTGTACCACCTCAGTAACAACATCTGCTGACGGTGCTCTTTTCAGGTTTAATTCATAATATGGTATTGTTACAAATAGTTAAAACTCAATACTGCAATGAGTACAGTCCCTTTAAGACTGATCAAAACAGATCTTTCTAATCACATTCGATTACACACAGTATGTTCTGGTTAGACTCCCCTTTAGTAAAAGATTTGTTTAGTCGTGATTGACCATTTTACTTGCCATTTGTGCACAAGCCATGTGTTCATGTACAATATGTCTCAGTACATGTCTGACCATATTGTTCAATACTGTACCTTAATTAAAAACCACGGCTGGCTCATTGTATTCGACCATTTGTGAGCATTACTGGATTAGTGCTACCAATTATCTGCCATCCTCAACACTGATATGAACAAATCCCGTATCCATAACCTGGATGTAATAGACGTATGTTGGGTTGATGCATCACATGGCTAATTTCGTGATTACATTTTCAGTGACCAGACCTTTTCCTGTCTGCTAATTGCTGCAGGTTAAGTAGAAGCATGGCAATATGAATGTGAGTTTCATGTTGCAAACGCAGGCCTGTGCTCTGCTCCAACTGGCCCCCATCAATCCTCACTGCACATGAGTGGAGGTGTGTGTTTGTTGATGCGCTCATACGACCAGAATGTCTATAAAGCTGCGTCGCTATTAAAATGAAATACAAGATCAGCATGTAGTTCTTTATAACTCCAGTAAAAATGAAACAGTTTTACAGCATTATTGTTCAGGCCATGGGTAATGACAGTAAAGAGGATATGTTTTATTGTCATTTTATGTGGCACGTCTTTATAGAGAACCTGTTGGGCTAGAGGTATAATAAAGGAATTGATTCTCACGCAACATTGTGACCTGATCTGACCCGGATACGAGCCGAAACTTTGCAAACATCCAAATACAGTATATTGTCTCCAAGGGGTCTTAAAACACTTAATCCTGTTTAGACCTAAACGTTTTCTGAAATGTACCCGATTCTTGTATAAGTTCAGCTGGTCTTCTGTCAAATGTTGCTGGATTTGTTGTTGTATGTTTTTAAATCTGCAATGTGACCTGAATCTTGATTTTACTTATAAAATGTAAAATCCGGTCTAACCTAATATAGTTTACATTTAACATGATCTTAATTTTCAAGTGTAAATCTTTTAAAATTCCACAAATTCAAGCATTTTGATACCTCAGTGGCTCAGCTGGGTTCGGTTAATTTCCCCTCTGATGTCTCCATGTCAGTCCGATGTATGTCCCTCTTCCTGATTGCCATCCACTGTCTCCAAAAAAGACAAACAAAATGTTTAAAATATGGAGATACAGCTATACACAAACAACACTTGATGTTTCCTTGTTGTGAAACTTCATTTTATTATTCGCAACTGATGATGCGCAAAGACTTACACAATGCATTCTCTTTTCAGAAATTGCTCTTTGGTGAACCTACAAATTATCCTTTCAACCTTATAAGACTTTCCTCTAAATGTTAAGGTCGCTGCCAGGCTGATACCATGCTTTAAATGCCCCCATTAATGCCTTCATGAATATTTCACCCCTAACATACACTATTCAGCTAAACTTAATAAATTAATGGCTTCAGATCTGCATAAATTAATGACGAGGCATCAGTGATCAAAAGTACAACTCAAAGTGAATATATTAATCAGTATTATTTAATTCATATCCATTTCATATTTAGAAAACCAATCGCTGATTATGAGTGTCTATCATTAGCCTCTCTGACTGACAGTTGAACATTAAAGATTAGTGCAGATAGATGTTCATATGTTACTTTGTGCAATGGTGCAGAAGTTCCCTGCTGCCTGTTAAGTTACATGAAACTAGGATTAGTTGCTTCAAGGCCAATTGCTCATTGTCTCTTTTAATTATTTAGATAAAATGAACATGAGTTACACAGTTAACATGAAAAGGCCCTGTACATTTTTAGGGTTGTCTTTCAATGTATTGTAAAAGCACAGATTTCTGTAATAAGATCTTTGTGTGCAGTGCATCTAAATATACAATCTTCTTTATCGATCATGAGCAGCGGTTCTACCCCGAGCTCCTCCCGGGTGACTGAGCTCCTCCCCTTATCTCTGAGGGTGCGCTCAGCCACCCTGCACATGATTCAAGGTGGGAATAGGAATATAAACTGAACGTAAGTCAAGAGTTTTGACTCAGCGCCTCCATACCCACAATGGTCTGATAGAGCGACCACATCACTGCAGTGTCATGAACTTGCTCCTGTGAAAAATCAGGATGCTAAAAATGCATTAGGAAACAATTCATAACCAATGTCCTCAGTATTTCATTATGTGTGTGTTGGCTTTTTATGTTTGTTATTAGTTATTAAATATGGCCACAGGACATGAGATGCTGTTTAAAGAGGTAAACTTTTCATACCAGCAACAATACTGTTTCAATGGATCATGAGTCTCAGTTCAATCTCCCTCATATTTGACACTGTTATAGATAGAACATACACATTTTGCCGTTTTATTAAATTGTCTTTGTAAAATTGCAACTTCATCAGTGAGAACAGTTACAATAAACACCACAGACTCCATTAAACTGATTAATATTCAGAAATATGTAAAAAGCTGTGAAGTGCACTATAATATTAGCAACTTGACAGACCTTGCACATACCATGCGGCCGGAGCATTCCTTTTGGTCTCATTCTTTTGTGAATCTGAAATAGACGCTTGATGCGGAAACTAAAAATATCATTGTGTGTGACCACCCTGTGTTTAAACGGGGATCCTAAAGCCAAGGTGGTTGGGGATTTTTTTTTTTCTCAGGCCTTGAGCGCACCGAGCTTTAAGTCCAAATATGAAAATTATCAGAGTTTCACATGTGAGGTTTTCATGGGCCATTGGCGGCCGCTGCGTTCTGGTGCAGTGGGGACAACTCGCAGCTCGTTTGTGTCTTTGTGTCTGGGTGTGAGCGAATGCCAAGCACTGTGGTCAGCCCTGTGCCCCAACTCGCCTCACTATGTGCCGCTGCCCGGTGTCCACAGGCTGCGTAGATGGCCAGAAAAGGTCCTCACGCTGGCTGGAGCAAAGGCGCCGGAGTGGGTCGGCTCCGGTTGATCACGTTAACCGCATAGTCTCAAGTCCTGTCCCGGGAAAGTGACCACGATCCTCACCGCGGAACACACTGACCATGAGTGTGGACTGGAACTGGACACTGCCTGGAAAAGACACAGTTGAACAGCAAACAGGTTGGGTGAGAGAAAAGCGTCAAAATCTGCGGCTGTAATGATTATTATGAGTCACTAGTTGAGCAGGCTTTGTGTAGAACGAGTTTTGTTCTTCATGAGCATCTCAAATAGAAACAAAACAGATGTAGTGCAGTCCCATCCACAAATATGCATTTTAGAATAAGTGTGAAGAAGCGTGACCCAGTGATCGAAAACCTGACATATAAGACACTGGTGAACTACACAGGTTATTTTGCCTTAATAATCATGCCATCATTACAATGAGTTTAAAAGCTTGATAACAAAGGCTATTGACTGTAACGCCCTCACATGGCCCACATTGGCCTATTGATACAGTATGTTGTTGTTTTTTTTACAGTATGGTAGGCAACTGCATGGTTGTCATTATGAAAGTTTATCTTATGTTGTATTCTGTGCCATGTTCAATAAGGAAGTGGAATAATAAACATCAGCTCAAATGTCAAACTAAGGAAAAACTTTTAGCAACATTTTTTATTAAAGTGTGTTACCTACGTCTGGTGAAACGTCTAACCTGTCAATTTAACTAAATAAATAAATGTGGCAACTCGGATTTGGCATGAAAAAAAAAAAGCATAAAAATAGTGTGTGGAACGGCATAACTTTTCACTTTTACAATCAACCTGACTTCTTTGAAATTTAGAGAAAGGTTTTGGAAGGTATATATTTCGTATCAACGTCAATAAATCTTCCAATTGGTACCAGAACGTGGGCCTGTTTCTGAAAAAGTCGCATGCCAAGTAGGCCACGGAGACGCTACCCATAAGCCCTCACTCCTCCGCAGATAAATTCCCACAGGGCACATATTTTAACGCACACGGGTTATCATAAAGCGTTTGGCCAGGCCGAGCCCATACATGGCCGAATGTAATGACTGGTGCCGCTTAACGCCGACATGTTGGCTATTCTGATTAGACTGTCATTTGGAAGGATGTCTGCAGTCGCCGCAGGGCCACCCGATACGGTTCACGTGGAAAAACAACAAAAGAAAATGGATTTAAATGTGCTCCTTGTAGATCACATTTCGTTGTCCAACACACACGCACGCGTCAATCCATCGCACGCGGAAAAGCTATGGAGTTGTATACGTAGCGCCTGTTGAGAGATGTTTCACAGGACTCTGCCACTCACGGGACGGGACGTGGGTCGGAGCCAGCGGAGGTGGGAAAGGATTTGTGCAGCGCGCGGAGCATTGGGTCAAACGACTGGAAGAGAGCCGTGTGTGTTTTATAAGGAGTCTAGTGCCCCCTATTGGCCGTTATCGAAAACACCCACGTCAATCAACTTTGCCTCCAGTGTTGCGCTCTCTCTCTCTCTCTCTCTCTCTCTCTCTCTCTCTCTCTCTCTCTCTCTCTCTCTCTCTCTCTCTCTCTCTCTCTCTCCCCATCGCCCTCTCCCCCAATTCGTACTTTACAACTTTGTGAGTGTGAAATTGTGAGAGAAATATGTGTACGATAGACCCTCTCTCTCCTCTCTCCCCCTCTCTCTCCCTCTCTCCTCTCTCTCTCTCTCCCTCTCTCCTCTCTGCTCTCTCTCACTCCCTCTCTCTGCCTATCTCTCCTCTCTCCCCCCTCTCTCTCCCTCTCTCCTCTCTCTCTCTCTCTGCTTTCTCTCACTCCTCTCCTCTCTCTCTCTCTCTCCCTCTCTCTGCTCTCTCTCACTCCTCTCCTCTCTCTGCTCTCTCTCCCTCTCTGCTCTCTCTCACTCCTCTCCTCTCTCCTCTCTTTTTCCCTTTCTCCCTCTCCCTCAATTCGTAACTCTGTGAGTATGAAATTGGGAGAGAAATGTGTGAACGATAGACCTCTCTATTGCTGCATTGCCTTTTTTCTGTCGGCTATAGTGAAGCCAATTGTAAAAAAAATAAAAAAAAAAAAAAAAAAAATGTATCAACTTAAAAATAAAAATAAAAAAGCCCATGTTTCAGTAAAACCCCCCTCGTCATCTTGTCATTTTAAAGTGACCAGAGCAGATTTTTGTGATTGCTGGTCAAAGCATATGCGGTGTCCGTATTGAAAACACAAAGCCTGCAGGCCTCACGTACCACAGCGAGCAGCCTAACCCCGCTGCACTCGCGCACACAAGGGGCTAGAGTTACAGCCCACTGACCGCTGCTAACCTGTTATTCAAGCCTCTGTCCCATAAACACGGCGCGTCTCTCTGGCTGCGCCCTCTTTCATCTCGGCCCGATTGTTGTGGAGAGAATACTGCCTCGCCGCACACAAACACATACAGCCATGATCCTCTTTGTAAAGGCTGGGACTTACAAATAGTTACATGTTCACCAGCGCAAGTGTGGTCCGGGACAAATATCAGCTGTGGACAGAGGGACGTCGTGATGGTCCCACTAACTGCACTGCTCAAAAAGAATCAGTGCAATTATTTATATATAAGCAGTGTATTTATATGTTAAGTATTTTTCGAGCAGTATATTTAGTCTCAGGGCAAATTCCTATTTTGTTGAGAAAACACTTTTACTTTTTTTTTTTTTTTCAACTAATTTTCAAGAAACACGTGAGAAATGTGCAAAATACAGCAATTCCATCTGCACAATAAAAATAAATAATTACATTCACGCTATATATTTGGGCAGATAGAAAGTTTTTGTGGCCTAAAAAAAAAGTGTTGGGTAAATTGTGCTTTTGACTTAATGCTGATCAATGAGAAGAACTCCATGTTTTGGAGTTGCTGTAACTTTTTAACTTTCTCTTATTGTTAGCCCAATATTGTTAGCATTCATTTCTTTTGACTCAACACAAATAAGGGGCTATGGCATTTTGATGACTTGTCCATTTTCATATAACTTTTTTGCACTTCATAGTAAATCTGTGAGTGCTTTTGGTTTGTGGCTGACTTTGTAAGTGTCTCTTGGCATGCATCACATGTGAACAGTCATCGACATGTATAACCTATACACTGATCGTGCTTTCACTTTTTTGTTGGGAATTGTAGCCTATTTACTGCCCAACAATATCCTCATTTGTAGTCTTTGTGTCTCAATTTACAGAAAAAAAAGACTGAAAACCAAACTGCTGACCACTTTAAGAGCGAGCGCTGCAGTTGTGAGAATCTCATCAAAGAGAAAAGTAGTTGAAATGCTCTGATGGCTCTGAAAAAACTGAAGGGAAAATTTGCTGAAAAAAAAGATGTCGAGTCAGGGCTGCTCAGCGACATGTGTTATTTATTTGGCCGTGTAAACACAAGGGAAAGGCAGACATAATCAATAGGAAACTCCAGATTGTAAATAGACGGCTCTAATAGCCTAAACACGGGCCGCTATAGTTACACTGACATATCAGCAGCACTTAGGCTCCACACAGAGACCTGGTCGAGCAGGGAGGGGGGAGAGAGAGAGAAAGAGAGAGGGCTGCTCTTATTTACCAATAAAGAGCCTTGATGAGAAGATAAACACGCAGGAGACAGTCTGGGCATGGGACAGGGAGGTGCAGGGGAAGACTGAAAAACATATTTGTAAGGTAAAATATTTGTGGTGATGTAAAGTCTACCTTTGCAACTCCTCCGGCCTCGACCTTCATGACAAAAAACATCACTGTGGGTCAGTAGTTTTATTTAAAGAAGAAAATAACTTGGCATAGTTTGACATTCCAAAGAGGATTAATACTTTTCTAAAAGAGATACAAAGTAAATGCATTTTTCTGAGGCAAATCCTGACACAGCTGATCACAAAATGTCACAAAGTTGTTGTTGTTTTTATTATTATTTGACCAGGAAAGTCCTATGAGATTCTAAAGGTTTTGGCTCAAGATTGGCCCAATTGTACATGTTTTTAGTGGCAGGACAAGCTCAACAAAGGTAATCTGGGAATCGAACCGAGGGCCTTTGTTGTGTCGCTCTGTGTCACTGTGTCCAGGTAGAGTTTTATAAGAAATTGAAAAAAAAAAAGACAAGTGACACGTTTACTTTGTTGTAGATGATAGACATAATATAACTCACTGGGCGTAAAGACATGAACATTTATTCCAGTAGCACTATTCTCTGATCCAGACTCCTTTGTGATCATGCCCATATTTCAAGTCCGAGTTTTGTTTGTGAGAAACTCTCAGACATCCACAAAACAAAATGGTAAAAAACATGTATTTTACGTGATTACATTTCATTTTTTTAATTGCAGCATGTCCCAGACTGGTACACTTGGTAGACTTAACCAATGAGTAAAATGAGACCATTGAACCCCTAATTACTGCTAATTTGACCATATGATTAAAGAGCGCTCTTCCAGTAAACAGCAAGCTTGAGTAAGATGATGGTCTAATAATTGCGTGGAGGAGTTTTATAGAAGTGCTGTTTTATTTGCACTTTTTTTTGGGGGGGGACTTTGAAACTTTCCTACCAAATGGGAAAACATGAGCCAAGCATTCAGAGTTGTTTGTTTGTGTATTACTGCAACCAACTCCGCTACAACTTTTGCTGTAATACCACCTAACTAACGGCTATTACTTGCATAACAGATCTGGCTAAAATGATACTTCAGCTTGAGAGAGACTTCGATAGACCCAGGAAAAGGTATTCATGAATATTGTTTTGTAATCCAGAGCAGGTAGAGGCCTCAAGGGTGTGACGATGGGAGAGGATGGTAGAATTGTTGTGGTGAAGAAGAAGAAGAAGAAGAGGTCATGGAGTAACTGAGGTGGCTCATGGTTTTGCTGTTGAAATGGAGAAAACATGCAGAAAGGCCCCCTGGAACTTCTTGCCTAGTCGCGATTGGTTGACTGCGACATTGAGGTGGAAAGAGAAAATAACCAATTGCCGCCAAGCTTTTAACATCTATATGATCTCTATTTGTTATTTTGGGAGATACGTATGTACATCTCACATATCAACGGTTTAATTGTCTCAGTGGATGTCTTCAGTTCTCCTGTCTGCAGTGCATGTGTGTGAGCGTGTTCTAGTCTGGCTATGCGGTGTCACAAGTCATCAGGGTGAGGCAGAGAGGCGACCCCATGACCCCCATCAGAGATCTGAAGTCAGGCACTTAGCGGTCGCCCCCCCGCCCCCCCCCTCTCCCTCCTTCTGCGCAGACACACAGACAGGCTCCTCTGATTCCACCGCTGCTGCTAATAAAGGCTGCAGGAGGATAATTCAAGTCAACAGTTCACATGAGCGGCGTCCTTGAGAGGGAGGAGACGTGAGAGTGGTCTGTCAGTCAGATCACAGCTTTGAACAACAGATACTGAAAGACAAACAGGGAAGTGATTGGAGAAGTATCAAAGAGAGATCCTCTGTACTGTGTGGATGTTTATTTGGAGGCAGTTTTACTGAAGACATTTAAAAGATCTTTGGCAAACTTTATTGAGAAGTATTGGGGGGGGGAATGTGCTCATAACTTTCACCAACACAACCGCAAAACCTAAACAAATGCATCAAAACATTCAAATTACTTGAGAATAACTTTTGAATTAGCTCAAATATGTATTATGACCTGACCCTTCAACCAGACACAGCTCAAGGGGCCCCCTGACCCGCCTGCCCCCCGCTATAGGTCGGGAACCACCGGGCTACATCATGACACAATGTTAGATGAATGACAAATTTCTAAACACTGCACCATGACTAACGCTTCAACTATTCCACATCACTTGCCATCCCCTGTCATCTTCAAGTTATTCACTTTGAAACATGTGACACTGCGGGACCAACTTCTTTCCCCGGCTCAGACTTTGGTCAAGCGTTGGCCGTGTGCTTCCCGGAGGTTGCTGGGCCGGACCCACATTAATTGCCGGTGTGCTGAGAGACTGTGGGAGCTGTTGCTTGTTGTTCCCTGCGATGGAATGCCTGCTTCATTACATCCACTGAGCGCCAGGGTTTTGAGGAGGGAAAAAAAAAGAAAAAGATAGCTTATACTAAGACCTGTTATTACCCGGAGAAACTATGATTAAGAGGCTACCACAATGGCTACCCTGCACTACGACCGCAGCGCTCCCATGACCCTGGCCAATAGGGACGGCACCGGCCAGACACAATTAGTGGTCGCAGATATACCTAGGTGTGTGAAGGAGGGTGGATACTTGCACGCTTGGTTGGCTGGGCGTGGATACAGCGCAGCCCATTTGTGAGTCTTGTAAGGCCGTAAAGCCAACATTCCAAATGGAGTAGTGTAAGTGTCAATCGGGTGTTACCGCCCATTTGTCTTTGGTCACAACACAGCGGGCAACGGATGTGTCCGAGAAACACCACCGGCCAAAAGGCAGTCAATGAACTTATATAATATACACAGAGCTGTAAGGGCTGTAATGCAAACTGATCAATACAGCCTTGTCCAGAATGTCACAAGTGCTCATAATAACTTGATAGATGCATATTTATAGCACAGAATGTTAGGATAAAGGCTGGCATCTGCAACATTTTTTTTTTTTTATTTTTTTTTCAGAAAGCCCTTTAAATTCATATCTGTGAAAGGAAAGAAAGGTATTCAACTTATTCCGGAAGTTTGCGTAGGCGCCGTCATGTATTGTGCCCGCCCCTTCTCTCCTATTAGTTTACATAGGACTGGAGAAGTCAAGAGGAAACACAAATACAGAGAAACAGTGCAGTGTTGACTTGTTGGTGCAAATTTTACATAAATCAATCTACCAAACATCAGATTTTAGCGAAGAACCTTTTCCCTCGTTCTCCACTTGCTGAGCGGACTACGCGCTCTCCTGTAAGTGTTAATACAAAGGAAGTGCTGAGAGATTGCAAAAAGAGGCAAACGTGGGCGGGGCGGAATAAGATGGATATGTTCACTGTGAATGTAACTGAGGTCACACCAAATCCAGATTAGACCAGGTAAAGCATGTTCAAAACAGGGATTATCCAGAGCCTCTTTTTTAGCTGCAAGAGTTGCAGCACACATTTATTTATCGTAACAATACATTTGTATTTTGGCAAACAAAAGCAAAAGTATTTTCAATATAATACTGTGAAGACTAAAAGTGTGTCATTTCTAATCCTTGAAAAAAACATGCACAATTTCACACTTTTGTAAGGCGTAATAATACCAGGAGTAGTTCGAAATCCGCGCAGTAATCTTCACTTTACTGTGCGGATGCCAAACTACTCCTGGTATTATTACGCCTTACAATATAGTTCCCCCTTTTATCTGCTTAGAAAATCCACATTGTTTAATTTTGTATAATTATATTTTGTAGTGTAACACTTCACGTAACCATATTTAAATAGGGAAAACGTGGAAGAGCTTGGTAGCTTCTATCTTGACCTGTTTTGGAGCTATAGTGAAGAGGGGGAGAGGCTAAATGCTAACGCCGTCTGCGCTGTGTTTACGTGATTGAAGGCACGGGGGAAGACCAGACAGGTCCTAAAGAACTCGTCAAAGCTAAGGTAAGAACATATCTCAGTATGTAAAAACGGTGGCCTGTTCCTTTAAGTCAGACTAGTGTGGTTATTTTCAATACCTGACTGCCCACTTTCTGCGGTCACATGATGTTGCCGTGACGTGTCTTGTAGTACAGTGTTTCAGTACAGTGTCCCAGGTGTGTGAAAGCAAAAGAGCCCTCTCCTCCTGGTTTACTGTCCCAGGGGCACATTTCAGAATTAAATTTTTTTCATTTGTAGGTTTCGGCTGATTTGCTCTTTCGATATGTGTTTTCAACTGGAAACAAAACAAAAATCAACACAACAAACATATATAATGGGGTCCTCCTTTGGGCCAAGACTCTACCTATATCTAAAGGCAAAAAACCCCAAACCATAATGAAAGAAAGTACGAAAACAGGGCAGCCCGTCCCACCAGGTCAAAACAGGAACAAAAACTACACTGCAGAGCCCAGGTGTGCAGGGCAAGGCTGGGCGGAGCCAAACAGAGCAGAGAGAGTGAGGGCACACCTCAGAGTCATAGCTCAGTGTGTGAGTTGCAGCCATAGACTGTAAAAAAATGGATCAGCGCGGTGCCTGAAGTGTTTGAGTGTGAAACTGTTTGAGTGTGTGATAAACACTGCTGCCTTTCGAAGGTTAAGAGCGATGGCTGAAACGCACGTCACAGAGTGATGTCACGAGGAAGAGACAACAACAATACAATCACAGAATGTGACATTATCATGGAATCACATTTAAATGGTAAATGGTCTCAATTTGTATCACGCTTTACATAAAACAAGTAACCACTCACTCATTCACACTCTCATTCATACACCAATGTACGCACAGGCAAGATGGGTGAAGTGTCTTGCCCAAGGACACAACAACAGTGTGCACCTGCAGGAGCCGGGATTCGAACCCCCGATCTTCCGATCACGAGGCGACCCGCTGTACCATCTAGAGCCCCACTTTACCATCTGTGCCACAGTCGTCCGAAGCAACAGCAGCTGTGAGCATGCACAGATCTATAATAAAACTCTATCGGGACGTTGCCATGGTAATACACCAATGCACAGTGCCAGCAGCTGATCCCTTGTAAATTCTGTAACACTACAATTTAAAGTACTACACAGTATACATCCATCTAATCACAAAATATAAAAAAATATGCCTCAATAGATCCTAAATGTGATTCCTGTGAAAAAGAAAATTAAACTTAAATGTATTCATTGTATTATTGTACCCTTTCATTGAAGATGCGGATGGTTTTAGAACATTTTTTGTTCACAATAGTTTAAAAAAAAAATATAAGATTGAAAGTAAAACTGGTTCAGTGTATAAAGATAATCTAATTCATAGATTCACACACATTATTATGATTCTAGTGGGCAAATTTCATATTCACAAATCTAAAATACAGAAATCCAAGCCATCTTTTATTCTTATACTCTTATATTGAAACTTTAAAACACTGTAGTAGTAACAATAATAATAATAATAATAATAATAATAATAATAATAATAATAATAATAATAATAATAATAATAATAATAATAATAATAATAATAATAAAAAGCTTTATCAACTTTAGATATGCATGAAAAGCTAAAATGATTTTGTATCTTTATGAATATAAATGCCTTTATGAACGTGATAGAATAAATGCTTTTGTTATATTTTTCTAATTGCCTCTTTATTTTGTTGTTTTGTTTGATGTATATTTCTTATTAATGTACTTCAATGTGTTTATTCAATTACCAGGGGCTTCATGGTGGGATCTCCAAAGGCAAACAGGTCCTATGATGGGCCAGACGAAGAGCGGTTTCAAAGCTCCATATATAAAATAGACAATTCTATAAACCAGCATTTCTTTACATTTAGCAGTGCAAAAACAGCTTTTCCATCATCTAACAGTGAAATTCACATTGTAAACAGCTGCTTGATCTGTAGTAAGTAGCTTACAGTTTATTTTACATTAACAGGGTAAATCTGCAAAATGTGTAAAAATATCTAAAACGAACAGTATTAGTAGTTGTCACAGATGAAAAAGAAATATATATAATAAAAAATAAATAAACAATCGTTTGCCGTAAACGTATCTACATAAACTTTCAGTGTAATTTCAGTTTTTACTGTATAATTTATATCCTTCTTTAATATTGCAAATATTTGAAACATTGATATTTCAGTTCCCTTTTCTTTATTTTTCTAAAGCTAAATTGTAAATGGGATTTTCCTCACACTCTCGATCTTAACTCTCCTCTTCTTCTTATAGCTTTGTGTGCTGTTTCTTTCAGGGTGGCGTCACTATCACTCTGTGACCAAAAAAATCCAATGGGACACTGAGCTAAGCGCTACCATCAGGGGGTCTGATCCTGTGACAATTTGGCTCAGCAGGAGACAGGGCATCCTTGAGCCTTTATTATTTCTGCCATATCTAAGCATGGGGGTATGCGCAGATGTTTTCCTCTTTTAAAGCTATTGTTTCAAATTCATTCTACAAGAATGTTTTATGAAATTGTCATGCATCTGTAGAGCGACGTGATTGATTATTAGGCCATAAATTAGCCCAATCGCTCATTTTAACAGTACACTCTACATGCTCATTCAATGCTATGTTTTCTTTGGTCTATGGTTGTACATCACTGTCAAATCTCCCTGACACACCATCAACTTCCAAACGTCCTGCAATTCTTCTACATGCAGCCAATGCGATTTCACCGGGTAACTGGATTTTTGGCATTTGGGTAATTTTAAAATAATATATGCATTTTCCTTGAACCGTGTCGAGGTTGGTGAGGGTTTCTGGTTAGCCTCACTGTATACCTGCGTGGGACCACTCTCTCTCTCTCACTAGACATGCACACAAACAGCCTGGCTCCGCACATATACTGAGCTCTTCTGGGTGCTTCACATTGTCCAGGCGGCCCAGTGTCAAGCGCGAAATAAATGACTGTTTATATTAGAAGGTTGGTTTAATGAATTAAAGCCCACAGCTCTGTCTATGTCATACTGAACAGACCCTCTCCAGCACCCCTGTCCCGTACATGAACAACCACCGAGGGACACCTTGATTGCGTCCTTTGGGACAGGTGAGCCAGGCAGGGCAACCCATGGCGCCCCTCGAAGGACTAAGCTTATTTACTGAGGGCATCTGGCCTACTGGGCACCTCCATCCCCCCCCCGACCCCCCCTTTTTGGAGATGGCGGATGGATCATGTTTGAACAAATTTGTATACAGCGTTGAGGTTTGTACATACACACAGGGGCGAACAAGAGCGGGCTTTGTTTTGGCTTGTTGTGCGTGTGAGAGAAGCGGCTGTCGGGGCGTATCAGCTTCTGCAGCGGGACAGCGGACGGAGAGGAGCGCTGCAATCAAAGTTACTTTTAAGAGGAAATCGCGTTTATCAACTTGGGATTTAGTTGAACAAAGTCAGTGAGAGAGTATCATTTTGGTGGAAATGACTAATATATAAATGAGAATGAGTCAAAAGCGGAGACAAATTCCCAACAGGCTGATGTCAATCCCTGCAACTTTGTGTGTGAGTTGAGATAAATAAGTATAACATGATATTTCAGTCAAGCTAAACTTTGACACATCATTTTGGTATGTTGCATTAGTCAATGATGTTGGTCTTTTATGGAGTGCAAGAGGTTTCATTGCACAAAATATAAACTTTACAATGCTTATATGTCGTGGGGCTGATAAGAATACACAATCGGTCATAACAAGACAAAAGAGAGTATTTGAAATCAGGAAAAGCGTCACTGCCACAAGTTTGTCAGTCACCTACAGTTCACTCTCTGCCATGTGCTATGAAATGATTCCAGCTCCTCAGCGCTCCATAAACTAGCAATCATTTTCCCCCCGCTCATTTTCTTTTGTTGTCTCTGCAGCCTGGCTCCTCTCATCTCTAATTTACCTAGCATCCTGCGGCGCGTAGAAGCCTCTCAAATTGCCTTTGTCCATTTGGCTTGTGGTGGGGACAGTGAAGAAGACAGCCTGTAGCAGTGGGGCGGTGGGGCTGAGATTGCTGTAATCATGGCGCGCTACCTGTTCATTAAAAACACAGTGGGAACACGGCTCAAAGTGTTTAGCAACCAATTAGCAAGCAGCGCGGGCTATTAACATTAGCAACATTAGCACCAAGATGAGGCCATGTGGTTTTTAATGTGTTAAAGAAGTTTTCGGCGTACGTAAATTATAGTAAGTAAACCTAAAGTGTCATAAACTTGGTGACTTGCACTGATTTGTGAGTGCAATCAGTCCAAATGAAAAGTAGGAATAGCTCAGAGACAGGTAAAACTTGCGGTTGCAGCAGATCTCTGTGATTATATTACAATGTGTGAAGATGGCGTTTGATTGCTTCAGCGGGAGGGTGGGACGCTTTAAGAACACCAAGGCCACTGTCATTATCGCCACACAAAGGAAATGATTTAAAAGAGACAAGTGGTCGTGATGGGACCCCATTTCTTTACTTCTTAACATTGTGAAACTGATATATTTTTGGAGATCAGAGCGTATCAGAGTAACTTACTGTTGCCTGCAGAGGGGTATTTTTCAGCATTTAGGGAGAGATCAAGTCACTCAGCTCAAAGCTTTACATTATTTAGTGTCTACTCTGTTGTAAAAGTTGTTCAAAGTTTATCGCTGAAGATGTCATATTGGTGTTATTTTCCAAACACTGGGTAAGATCTAAAACTTTGTACTTTGCAGAAGTTACAGAGTTGCCATGTAGGCTATGTGTGCCTTTTTTAGAAACAGAATAACATTTGGCCTTTTGGTAAATTATGCTCATGATAATTTCATTGTGATATGATTATTATGATCCTTATGTGTGTGATATGTTCAAAGTTCTATTTCTATCCAGGATAGTTCTATGGGAACAATTTATCCTCCTGAATCAAACCTCAAATGCTCATTCTTACAAGTGTAATTTTCACTGCAGAGAGGGGCATCACAAACTTAAATTAATTTTTTTTTAAAAATGAATGGTACTTTATTATGTGCCATGGGTGGAGGATGGATTCACTTCAAATGACAAAATGATAGTAATTCACATTGCGCCACATTGGGCAGTAAGTTGCTCACTCAAGTTGCAGTGTCAGTGCTTGCTGCCATATTGAGGACTACATGTCAGCAGTGTGAACGTCAACAGTGTCTGTTTCTGATTGATTTTTACTTTCTCTGCTTTATCTTCACTTAACACGGATAAAACTCAGACAAAACATGAAGAAAAGTTTTAAATTTGACTAAGAGACTTTTATTTTGACCCGCATGGAGAGCAACCTATGAAACCTTTTTGAGTGTGTCCTATCATTCTGCCGCCACATATTTGAAATGAAGACGGAAACACAGTCCAGTTTTATTTATTTAATGGTCTAAAGGCTATGATTCACCGGAAGTGTCCATCTCCTTTTTTAAATAAATGCTAAAATAAATAGATAAATGCCATGCACTTACAGCAACAAAAACTAATCTCATTTAAACTTTTCAATCCAAGCCCCACACTGCGTCAGCTCCTGGGTGCCATCTTTAATACACATATAACGATGGGACAGATAATGTCTGGAGTATAATTGTTCAGCGGGAGAGGCAGAGACATGCAGGGCCATTGTCTGCAGATAAATAAGATGCAATTTAGAGACTTTTAAGGGACGATTTTTTTTTTTTCCCCTCTCGCCTTAATCACAGTCAAATTACCTCTGGGTGAGGGCTGTCATTAAAATGGAAGCGGAGCACTTGCTTCTTGGATGCTCAAGACGAACACGAAGCGCTAATAGCACAGTGCCTCAATAGCACAAACGGTTTTAACAGGTCCATATTATCCTGCTGTGCCCATCGTCATCATGTCTGCACCACCTACTGATGAGAACACCTTGTGATGGTCTATTTGAGGCATTGTCACAGCTGTTTAGTGTGATAAATACGAAGTGGAAAGTGGTTGTAAAGGCGCCAAAGCTCAAAGTAAAATTGAGAGGTAGGCCAGACCTTTAGGCCTTCGCTGATATGATTCTAAACCTGCCAGGTTCAGTTTTACCTGTGATTTAGGAGTCTACTCAACAATATTGTGTCTGTCTGTCTAGAGTTTACCAGAATACACCTCTGCCAAGGCACTGATTGTTTCTCGCAGTGACACGCCTAAGTCCTATATTTCCATGACCTCAACTCAAATTCAGAAATCTAAAAAAGTTATACAGTACACTAAGCGTTAATTGTTTTAGATGAGGTGGTTATTTTTGGTCACTAACTGAAAATGGGACAAAGATTACCACCCCACATCGCTTCGTCATCAATTCTTTTATACAGTCATAGATCTAATCTTAAAATCATACTGTTTGTCTCTTACCTCAAAATTCACTATGTCAGAATTATAGTTACTTGGAAAGCAGAAGCACACTTGACCATACAAGTATACTTCTTCACTGTCATCCTCCTTGGAAGTGGACTAGCGCCGAACGTGTCATTACTAGCACTGCTTTAGCCTGTCCCATGGCGTGGCCCTGGCCCGGGGTGGATGTCCCTCAGGGTGGCTCGGGGCCTGAGGCTACAGGGCCTAAAGAAGTGGCACGGCCAACCACCTCCAGATGTTGCACTGCATTAGGCTGTGACGGCTTGTCATGTCGACGCCCACGCTACCACACACTTCCATCACGTCCCATCTGCTGCCGACACCTCCTCCGGGACGGGACAGGGAGGGAGGAGTGGGTGACATGTCATTGTACTCCATCGCAATGAGGAGACATAATTAATGTGATCTGCAGGATAAGGCCTGTAGGGAACATTCATGAGCGATGTGTCAGATTTATGATGATGATTTTTGGCCAAATTTGCAAAGACGAGGCAATCAATTGGATAGAGCACGTTCCTGCACTGATATATACTTTTCTGATTCCAAAGGTTTTTTATCTTTTTTTTTTCTATTCCTATTTCAGTCTATAGTCTGTATGTTAAGTAAAACATAGTATAAGTAAAATCCATGCATGAAAAACACATTCTACCTACTGTACAGAAAATGATATTTAGGCCAGAGCACCATCAGGGCTGGTTCTTTATTGCTTTTTTGTTTATCCTACTTATATTGGTTGTTCTTTTTTCTTTTTTGCTAAGATATTTATGATAAACGTTTAAAAAAAAGTTATTGTTCCTTTTATTTTAGGGTTTTCCTCATTCTTAGTTGATATGTTGTCTGTAACAAAAATATTTTCCCCTTTAAATCAGTAATTCTGATCTCATCTGGCTCATACACAGACAGAAAATACATTAATATGTCATTTAAATAAAAATGTGCGGGGTCCTAAAATCATGAATGTAAAAATAAATATTGACCTCTTTTTTATGAACTCCCTTCTCTTAAGAGGAAGAACAACTGGATACGTGGCTCCATCTTGTGTCCATGTAGTGTAACAACAACAAGCATAATGCAATAAAGATGTAATTACAGCTGCCAGGACCTTCATGATCCCCTGCTCGTCCTGTAGTCTACGTCTACGTTACATCAATGACACAGAATCCAGACACTACCTCAACACAGGTCAAAGCGTCTTCGGAGTTCAAAACTCCATTTCAAGTTCCTGCAACACATGCAAAATCAAAAAAGAAAAGAAAAAGTGAGCTTTTAGCCACATGCTATACCCATCATTAAAACAGAGGGCTACCTGGAGCGGTGTTTTGCTTCATTTGCGGATGTTTAATCCAGTATTAGTCACCCAAACACCCGCCCACACTCCACAATGTTTCTTTTTCTTCTAAAATCAAGACATCTTCTCCAAAGTGGTCATGATACTGTCCGTATTCAAACTATCATCCGTGCTCAGGTTAGCATGTTTGCTGGTTGCTATTGTTGACATTATCATCAATTTTTACAGCGTTTTCACTGCAGTAGATAGAGGCACCATTGCGCCCTCTGGTGGCATATTGTATAACTACAATTGTGTGATTTTCTAAGAGTATTTTCCAGGCAACCGGTGCTTGGAGCCCAATTTGGTTGTAAATAAAGATAGTAGGGCTACACATCGACTGGGTGCAAATAAATAATTGTCCTTGATTGCACCAGTGGACCTGGAGGAGTCTTGTCACACCCCGTCAAATAACGTTGTTTTTTTCTTCTAAAACCTTGCTTTAAAAACTTAACTTAACTTGTGTATTACTCAAGTATCAGGCTAAAAAAACCTTATAGTGAAATATTTATCTTATATACTGTATATGGTGAAACATATTTGCTTTGATTATTGCTTTGCACACATTTGACATTTTCTCAATGAGCTTCATGATGTCGTCACCAAACCATTTCAATTTAAAGTTTCACTTTCTTCTTTTTTTTGTTCCCGCAAAATCCCACGCGTTCATTCATAGTTTAAAGTCTTCATTGAGAATCATGTCAATGTAAATAGTGTAAAAAAGTGAAGAAAAGTGTTTCCAAACTTTCAACCAGTTCTGTGTATGATGGTGTAACCTGTATACGTATATGCAGTGGTGGAAAGTAACTAAGTAAAAAGTACAAGTACAAGTAAAAAGTACAAATTATACGTATAATATATTATTATAGGTACTTTTACCTTACTTAATGTACTTACGAAGTAAATTGTATGATGTATACTTTTTACTTTTACTTCACTACATTTTAGATCCTGTATTTGTACTTTCTTCTCTGCTACATTTTTAAATTGGGTTTAAAGTAAAAGTTTTTTATTTATTTATTTTACAATGTATAGCTACTTTTATACTTTTACTTGAGTAAAAATTTGATCAGATACTTTTACAGATGTACATTATTGGTCCAGTATCTGCACTTTTACTTAAGTAGCAATATTCTTACAACACTGTTGGAAGCTTTAGGGCTGAACTACACATTCTAAAACATACAAAATGACATACAGTCCATTCAGCTGAACATTTCCTGAAACTGTTTCCAGCTCTGTTGTTTGCTGTTTGTCACTTGTATGCTCAAGAAATTCTTATTTGAATTGAACGAGTTTGGCATCATTTGGCAGCAGTTTTCAACACCTGTGCACTGGAATGTGTGTCACACATTGCATCCCGGTACGACTTCTGTAAAGAAGAGACTTGATTATTCTCGAAACCATGGACCATTGATGTAAAAAAAAATGTGTCTTGTACCTTTTCTTTTTTTTTTAAGTTCTACTAAAAAATCAACGCTAACTCATGTGTCTTGAAACATTGCATTTAAAAACACATGTTAGTTCACTCTGCTGAAGTAACCTTGTGGCAGATACAAAAATAATGACACATACACAGAATATGGTGAATTAAAGATAATTTTATTTAGTCTGGGAAACATATTGGTATATTTGATTATTTGTCAGATAGAAAACACAATAGCTTTTCAAAACAAAAGCAATGTCTATTTAATTTATTATATTCATGTTTTTTTTTTTTTTAACACACTTAAATAAATAATTGCTTTTCTTTTGGTCATTCTTTTTCTTCTATTTTACAAAAACATACACAGTTGAGAGAACAACACTGGTTTAAGGACACTGCAGATGCCACAGTTAATATAGTACAACCCAAAATACCTTCACATGTGATCTGTGTTCACACCACTATGACAGGTACAAGTACAAAAAACGATTTCAATACTGTAAGTCCTGAAAGAAGATATTAGGTAGTATCACACACGGCAGAGCACAGACAGGGCCTAGCTCAAGCTTAAGACAAGTGAGACAAATAAACAGAACATATGAATTTCTTCACATCAAGCGCACTCAGTGGACAAGAAGCCAGGGTAAAAACTGCAGCAAATATACGGACAAACGAGTGTGGCGTCTCCATGGCTTTCGGATTATCTTGAAGGGCTGTGCGGGGTCAGTTTTCTGTAGTTCGTGTTTTAAAACTTCAAGAACCGATCTATTGCTGAAATTGAATGTGCAACTTCCAAGTACTCAGCAGACAGTAAGAAACATATTCATTAAGACTGAAACATCACATTCATTCATCTTTTTCTGTTGAACTAAAAAAAAAAACAAAAAAAAAAAGTAATGGTATCCAAGCTCCTTAGAAGAACTATGGGCGTTTGGTCGTGTAACCCTGCCTAGACAATGGCCTTGTAGCCTAAGACAACTCTATCCAACATGAGTATGCGGTCTTTGCCTGTGACACAGACAAACTATTTGAGATTACTACTCTCAGCGTGATATTTTTGTACCTTGACATTTAGAGTCTAACTTTGTTTACAAAAGGAATCAAGTTATACCATACAGTAGGTCCAGAATGTTTTAAGACTTTTTATTCTTTATATTTTATCATAGCGGTCTGATACTTAAGTCTTTTTTTAAATTTTCATTGGTAAAAATGTCTACACTGATATCCCTACAATAATAGATTAAACATAGAAATGACCCGAAAAGTTTTCAACAATTGAAACAACTCTCAATCAGTTGTGGGCATTGTTGAAAAAAAATCGTTCATCTCCCAATATGTAGAAAAGTACACTACAACACCCCTGAGATAAGATTAACATGCTGTAAAATGAACTTAATTTAAACATCTTCAGTATCAGACATCACCATGATAGAATAGGAATAAATAAATGACTTTTGTCTGAACCCACTGTATTTGAAGCACCTCATTATTGAATCTGGAGCGTGCTTCCGTCTAAACGTACTCCTGCGCTTCCTCGGGTAAAGCCACGCTGTCCCGTTTGCTCTTTAACCCAGTTGTAGCGGGTTATTTAACTGGAACACCGGAAAGTCAATACTGTGATTAGTTTTACTGAAGCTAATACAACATTTATGCACTGTCGTCACTCGGCAGGTAAACAAGTCTGCCCAAAGTGTGCCATTCCTCTAACTAGTATGAGCACCACTTGGAGACAGTGGAGTTATTTCTCTCTGAAGCTCTGCATGTGAGAGGTGGAAAAAAAAAAAGTTTGGCACTACATGTTAGAAAGAGGAGAGAGAGATACAGTACATAGATAGGGAGAGGAGGTGGAACAAGTTTGGATCACTGGAGCAGGAAATAGGGCACTGCGGTATCATGACAGACACAGGCACAAGCGCACATCCCGCCAAGCCCGTGTTATTAATAGACCAAAGCAGCAGGTGTTGCCAGTCTATCTATTGCTCACCACCAATTATAAAGGCTCGCAGGTGTACCCATGCAATCGACAACAGAAATGAGTCTGAGAAACCTTCTTTTATCACACAACTTCAAAGGCTTCCTGCTTGGATGCCCTGCAAACTAAACATCCGAAACGTTTTCACACTTACTGCTATGACTTCAGACTAGCCTTCAAAAACTCACGGAATAAGTGACAATATCGGTTAAAGGAATGTGTCAGTGTAAAATATGCAATAGGGTCAAGTCGAAAATCTAAAAGTAGCATCTTCTCAGCTGGTAAAGTTGACAACAAATTCCCCAAAGTTGTCTTTACTGCGATGTTCCACTTTCCACATATTTTCAATACATTTTCAGGTTTCAAAAACATTCAAACTGTCTTCGTTCTTCCAAATGTGTGTTTATGTAGGCTACACCCTATTTAAAATGTATATAAATACCGCATCTATTTTTTTGTGTAAATAAATGGAGTCTGAGTTACTGGGTATTTTAAAATGTGTGCGGAGGATGAAAAAAAAAAAAAATACAAGCCGCTACCTCTGCGAGTCATGCCTTTTTTTCATCCTCCACATGTGTAAAGTGTAAAATATTTCGGTTTCATTGATAGTGGGGGGAAAAAAAGAAGAATGTTAGGCAAATTCAATGTGTTTCATTAAAACTACATTATAAAAACTTCATTAGAATTGGGTTTGTACTTATATATTTCTATTATCATGAACCTTTAGGTAGGCCTAAATGAACTTTTGTCTTTTTAAAAACACAAACTAATTCGTAAAACACCTAATTCAGTAAACAATATATTTAAGGAGGTATTTTGAATCATGTAAGCTTAGGTTTGCCCTGTTTGGTTTAGAAAAAGCAGCATTACAATGGTACAAAAGCATGTGAACGTACTCCTGTCTAGCACAACACAAACACCCAAAAGGCCTAGAAGAAGAAAGAGAGTCACGGGCACTGACAAGCAAAGCTCAACAACAACACGCTGTGGGGTCAGTAGCACCATTAGGACGTCACTTTTCAGACATTTTACAAACAAAACTATAACATTATTTGTTATTTACCGCCACTTTGTTCAGCCTCATTAACTTTCTTAACACTATTATTGCTACATCCAATACAGTGTACTTCATCAAAGTTTCATCACGGGATGCAAACAATCCCAGTGTACGGGTCCATTAGCCCGAGTATAGTGAGCAGGCTATTTGATCTCGGCGTGTACTACAACACACCAACGCAATATCCGCTGGTACTTCTCGAGTTACTCTTTCTCATGTGTCGGCCGGCCCTCGCTCTTCTTCAGAGAATTCCAGAACTGTGGTAAAGTTTCCGTAAGGTGTAAAAATGATGTTACCTCTCAATGTTTTACAAAGAGCTTTTTTTTTTGTATGTACATTCAGTACGGTGGGTGAAGCGTCTTGCTTTACGACACAAAAAAGTAAAGTGGGGAAGAATGGGAATCACGGTCTCAAATGTTTAGCTTGTTTGCAGCTCAATTGGAGGGAGAATGTACCATTACACTACAAAAAGTAAATATCAAGCATTGGCTTAAATGGCTTAAATTGAGGAAATGCATCTTGTTTTGAGGGGTTTTCACTCATTTAGACCTTTTTCCTGATCTGACCAAGATTATTTTGCTAGTTTGATGACATTTCATACTGGTTCTATGGTAAATATCGCTTGAAATAAGAAAGTGAAACTGCCAATGGGACAAGACCATTTTTCTTACCCCATTGGCAGAGAAACTTACTTGAAATAACGGCGAAATGTATTGAAACGAGTCAGGAACATCTCAGAGCAAGTGAAATAATCTAGGTCAAATGCCTAACTTAACTAGTCAAAACAACAAAAATTAGGATTATTATGCTCAAATTGAGACTTCTAAACTAATCTAGTAAATAACTTTTTGCAGTGTACTTATGCGTTTCAGTGCAGTATGTCAAATGCTGCGAAACGGTACCGTCCAATGTTGATGGAAATGTGTTTTATATCCGCACTAGCTCGCAATGACAACAAAAAACTCTTTTCCACTGATGGAATTGACAGGTTTTTTTTATGAAGCGCCATCGCCACAACAAATGAAAGGTTTCGCCAATCGAATGTTTGTCAGTGATGAGTCAGCTGTGCACTGGCTCGATGAACAAAACGGGATCCAATGCACATCTGTCTACATGTGATTTCTTCGCCGGGCATTGCCGTCTGCGTGTTCCATTTTGATATTTTATGCTTTTGTTAGACTCTGCTTTTTTGACAGTCATGATTCTACTCGCACACAGAGGCATGAAACAGTGAGGTCCCTTGAAAGCCGCCCACGCCACTTAAAAAGTGACTCAGCCATCACTAACAAAGAAGCCCACGTACAGATTGAAAATGCCGAGTTACATGTTTCTTTGGAGGCGTCAAAAACATCCGAGCGTCCTTTAATTTTGCCATTTTTCTTAATTACATTCATAAGTAGCAACTCAAAAGGCTTCCCTGCACCTTAAGGCTTTCTGGTCTAGTTCAGTCTAGACTTTCTGTTACAATGGTTTAAGGTAACTTTGTGCTGTCAAATCTTTCTATTGTCTTTCATAATAATGACTTTGCCCTGCGTCTTGGCGGGATGTGTGCATCAGATGCGCCCGTTGCCGTAGGAGCTGCCCCTCCGTGTGGGCTGCGGGTGGGAGGTGTAGTGGAGCTCGGCGGTGGAGAAGGTGGAGGTCGAGGAGTTGGATGAAGCAGAGGGGGAGGTGAGTCCACAAGCTTCACAGGCCAGAGCCAGCTGCCTCAGAGCGTCCAAGGAGTCCATCTTAGCCCCGCGCAGCAGATCGCACTGACCCTGGGAGAGAAACACATTATTATTACAAATACAGATACAAGGAAACTTCTTAACCCCCACCTGAACCCGGCACATTTTTGTTTGACAATACCCATAACCTAAAAGCATCTTGAAAAAAAAGTGTGAAAAAGTGAGAACAATGCGGCCACAATGTGAGGAAAAAGATCAGTTTTGTGGGTCTTAGCTTTCAAATGAGGCACTTGCCTATAGGCTATAAGAAGCTTTTAGATTCGAACTGGAGAAAATGTGCTCGGTGTAGGTGGGGGTTAAGAGGTTCAAAAGAATAGGTAGATCAGATGTTGTCTCTTCATAAAACTGGACTGGACTTACATGTTAACAAACACTCTGCAATCAAAGTTCAAAGTCCCATCAAGTCAATAAGATGTCTTGACTTTGCCCATATTGATGGAGCCCTGTGCTTTTAACCAGGCTTGGAACTGGCACAAAAGTACACTGGCTATTAATCTCATTTGAACTGAACACATGCAAATCAAAAATATCCTTACATTATGAGCACTGGCCTCTTCTGCTTATGTTTAAAGGCACTATACCAGACATTTCTTTTGTCCTTGTTTAGTACATTTAAGGGCAAACAAACTGTGCAGCTAAGTATAAAGCATTTGTATCAGATATTATGAACTTGCAGGGTAGTTTTCTTGCACTTCTGTGAAAGTCACCTAGAAACGGGACCCTGCAAATGCAAACTTGCCTATACAGTAAACTCTTATATCGTTTGTTCAGAATGGATTTGTAAACTAATGTAAAACCTTTAACTAGCTCTTTGGAAACGTTGAAACAATTTGTTTTTTTATGTTTTAAAAGCAGTCTAACCAAACCGAATGTTACCTTGAGCACGGTGATGTTCCAAGTGAAGCTCTCGACAGCTTTATTATATTTGCGTCCCTTTAGTCCCTCCTTCTCCCCGAGCCGAGACAGGTCCTCATGGAAGTCCATCCCTGAGTGATTCAAAAACAGTACACACCTCCATCAACCTCAACCTGTTTATTATACAGTCCATAATACAAAATACCAAGTGTACCCTCAATGTTGGTAAATATTTGATATATCTTGATAACTGCAGAGAGAGGGGAGGGGGAGGGGACCTGACTTCTGGCATCTAGATTGGCACTGAAAGGTCAGGAGTTATCTAAGCTCTTCAGGGGGCTAAGCACATACAATGAGCTTTTTGTGTGCACCTCTAAGCAACCACTGTTTACATCCACTCCCCAAAATCCATCCAATCCATCCAAGTGCTCTTTCCTCTCTCAAAAAAGCCGTAAATGCCATTCCTTCACTGGTTAAATGCTGACAGTCATGCTCATTTTGCCTCTCCTTTTGTGACAATGATGCCTGGATCAGAGGCCCCGTGTGGCTCACCTTCCTTCTGCACCTGAGCGATCCTGTCTTGGAGACTGTCCGCACCCTCAATCAGCTGCTTCTGGGCCGCAACCATCTGCAAAATGAACAACAAAAACTGACACTGGTTCTCAAACAAGTTTATGGAAAATAGGCATAAGAATAAGGGAGGGAGTGTTGGACCGATGGGCCATTGGCGCAAATGTAAAGCATTTTGAAGTATATTGAAATGCACAATATAGTAAGGCGGCAGTAGCTAATAAGATGCACTGGGCATTACTTGTGGTCTTGACATTGACAAAACATTGCAGTGTTTTCCCTTCCAGCGAAAGAACAAATGACAAGACATAACTGACTGCAGGGCTGTAAAGTTAGTGACAGTTTGGTGGATGACTGTGTGATGACTAAGCTCTGTGTTCAGAGGGAGCACTGTGTGACTGATATCATAACACTGACACTGTGCTCTGCAGGGTCACACTGAAGTACCATAGACATATTATCTGCTGTGGGAGGTGGGAGAGCTCAGCCTGGTCTAATCCAGGAGCAGACACAGTGAGAGACCTGGGGTTGTGCCATGGTGGGCTGGTGGAGGCTGCTTCATGTCACTGTGGAGCGGCACTCTGAATGTGTAACAAGAGCACAGCTGAACATGGATATGTGTAGGTGCAGGTACAAATTCCAACAGCCATCATAGCCCCATCTCAAAGATGAAATATTTAAAAACGAATGCGTGAACAGAGGAAAGTGCCTGAATTTAGGTTCATGTATTTCTGATTTGAATTTTGTCTTTGACACCTGTAAGCCATTATTGTAGAAAAAATAACTGATCTTTAAACATGTTTCACTGTATGTGCAGAAGCTACATATTTTCTTATCAAACAGAGTAAACAAACTGATGACGTATCTACATTTTTATGTAGGACTTTATTTCATAACAATCTCCTTGCCACTGACCGTGTCATAGGCAGTGAGCAGCTTCTTGGTGGGCTCAGCGAGGTTGACCTGGGCCTCTAGACATGGGTACCCCTCCTTCAGGACCATACACGCCCCAATCGTGCCCTCTGAGCTCTGGAGCCGTGTGGCCAGACTCTGGATGCACTGCTTCAGTTTGGCCACTGTGGGGAGCCCACACTGCTCTTTGAAACTGGCTGTGGTGCTCTGGAAACGTGACAAACAGAAATAAACACTGGTAGATCAGATTTACAGTTGTGGATGAGAGCTGAGCAGTAGGGAGTCAAAAAGAGTGACACGCACAGGCTTCCTCTCTGTCATCCGCTGTCTCTCTGCTGAATTAAATCAATATGGAAGTCAGTGCCGCTTTTAATCCCTTGAAATCAGACTTAGCTTAAGCGCATTTGGCAAGAGACGAGAGACAATGTAGCTCAAATCTGAAACAGAAATGTGAAGCACCGTCTTTCCTCTAATGCAGGTGTGTCGACAGCCAAAATGGGGTCAGACGGGGCACAGCAAAGCACCCATGCTCATTTGCAGAAGAAATCATTTTGAGTTATGTCATCATCACTTGATGTTTTTTTCAGACATAAACATTGAGCAGAAACCAGTCTGTTCATGCTGAAGGCTGTACCACCTGGGACAGCTGGACCAGCCATAATGGAGCTCCACCTGTGGGTTGTACATGTGTTTAGATGGGAGTGTGTGAACGGCTTTAAGCAGTGGCACGATGAATCATGACAGACTGTGGCAGATGAGCCCACAGCTGGACCGCGGGGATGAAGGGGAGGGGCAGGTTCAGCTCACTGGCAAAGGACAAACACATTGGAGAAGATTGTGCACAGTTTGTGAATGACATATCTGTATAATGAGCTTGTAGTGGTATGGCGGCTACAGATTACAAGCTTGAGTTTATACAGTTTCAGTTTAAGGCTTTTGTGGATTTACAGTGTACATTATTTTGTTTAATCTTTGGTAGTTGTTAAGTTATTATTGCTACTACACTTATACCTTTGCTATCAGTGGTGGAAGAATTACACCACTTATAATTGTTTAAAGTAAAATAATAGTAATGGCTGAAAATTCAACTTTAGACTTTAAATAAAAAAGTAAAAGCATTTGACAGATATTATACGAATGAATGAAATATATAAATGAGTATGCTCTTGTTATACCCTTTAAATCTGATGTGTCTGATCAGAAATAAAATGTATAATAAAAATCACACCAACTTGTAGACAAGTGATTGTGTGCATCTATTGACCATATATTACAAAAATCTATTAAAGCTGTAACACTGCTACAAATCAGATTAGATTGATTGAATTGAACAATGTACATTGAGATTATAAATAAAAAAACATAGAAGTGGTGAAATGTAGAGTACTATAATCACTATCTAGAAAACCATTTATATAATTGTGCCTATTCATACATTCACATTTATAGCACTTTCAACAGTCACCTCAATTTCTACCCGGAAGCCATTGTCTGCATCTTTATGTTGCCATGCAACCAAACAGACATGTGCCTCCAATCCAGGAGCTTGATTTCTGCTGCAACAGTGAAGTGCAGTCACTGTGGCTTAGTAGAGGGGTGTGCACGCACTGATCAAAAGGCTGGCAGTGCAAACCAAATTTCAAACAATACAGTCATTTTGTCCTGTCCTTGCGCAATACACTTCACCTGCCTTGCCTTCAGTGTCTGTGTACACTGGAGCATGATTACGTTTGTATTTTGAATGTGAGCAAAAAATTAGTCCATGGCTGTGTGTATGCACAAGTCTCTGGTATGTCCATTCACATGCACTGTCCTGACAATAATCACTATGTTGTAACTTGCTGGGATTCTCAACAAACAAGCAAAAAAGATATTATTATTAAGAGGAGGCGAGTATTTGGAGCTGCACTGTGTGATCACACATTTATAGAAGCTCTATTCTATTATCTCCTCCCACGGCCTGCTCTTATCCAACGTCTGCGCCTCACGTTTAAAACAAAATAAAACTGTGAGTGACCTCTGACCTAACTCACTCAGCTGTGACTTTACTTGAGGATTCTGGCTTCACATACGTATGGTTACTTCAGCTGTTATTCACACGAGCAGTCATGAGGATAGAACATGAACTGCACATGAACACTGAACACTCCATACACTGGGCTGCACATTTTTATGATCCATACTATTAAAACCATCATTCATTTCAGTTTGGGCTCGATTGTCTGTTGGATCAGACCACTCTATACATGGCGTCGCCTGTCACAAGTTCACCAATGTAAGTATAGTCTATCATGAATGGATTGACTGTGGACGCAGAACATCACACAATTAGAGAAGATCACCTAATTGACTCATTTGTCTAAGTATCATAGTAAATGGGAGCAACATGGTATACATCACTCCCATGCTGCCAAACTAAACTCTTCGAGTGAAAACAAAAGCATCTGTACATTGAAATGAATGGGAAAGATTGCCTGAAAACTGAATTAATCTGTGTTTTAGGATGAAGTGAATCACAAATTGGGCCCATAAGCACATTTAACCTAGGTAAATAGTTATTGATGATATAAAGGACAGCCATTGGGAGGGAAGAGTGAAGCTAGCTATAATAGGCTTTTTTTGACTATTTTGCCTGCCCTGATTGTTCATTGGCAGTGAAATATTATTCTTATGAACATGATTGATCACTGATTTGGAATATGTTATGCCCAGAACGAGAAAAGATCAGAGAATTCGTATCTACTGCCTTTGAGTGGTGGAGTTATTTTCACACATAAAGTGCCCAGATGTTGCTCCCATCTATATGTCAGCTTATGCAGAATGCATAGTCCCACTTTTCACGCCTCTTATACTTTGAAAATGTCCGCTTAATTAATGTCCAAAATAACAGGTACAAAATTGTAGAAACAAGCTGTTTTCTTTTCACCCCCATCTGTTCACATAATGTTAAGTCTTGTCAGGGCATTTTCAAGAATAACATCTCTGTTTTTTAAGCCTCAATCATCAGATTTCTATTTCAAATTTTCCAAAAGCTACACACAGAGGATAACCAGTGGATTATGAGGTGCCTTATGTAACACTAACCTTTTCAGATAAAAAAGGGGGCATGGTGTTTTCTTTCCATCTCAGACTATTAAAATATTTACGTCTAAAACAAAATCTATGACCTCATGAAAACAGCACTACTGAAGAGCTTTTTAAATATTACATTTGAGTAATTCTTTGTTCTCTTTGTCCATTTTACAATAGAAAGCCCTTTGAATGGTTGAGCTTGATAAGCTTATTTCTACTTTGTTTCAGAAGATTAAATGGTAAACTGGATACAAAAAAACCTTCCCAGCTACGAAGAGCGTGGACTAGCTAATGCAGGATAATCCAACAGTCAGGATTTTACTTGCTAGTCGACGCAAACTGAAAGATAGCAATTTTGGGTCAATGATATCAGTGATGTTGTCTGGGCCAGTAGAGTAGCCAAAATATTAACTCAAATAAAAGTAAAAAGGTGAAAATGCACAGTTTATTTTTTATGAGTTATAAAGTAAGGTATACATCAATACCTGTGCCTCCTCTCGTAGATCAGCAGCCTCCTTGAGCAGACTGCCAGCTGGTTTAAAGGCCTCGTCCAGCACCTTGATGCCGGTGTGCCTCAGAGTCACATACTCTCTTCCTCTCCGGGCCACTCTCCTCACAGACAGGCCCCTGCGCTGAGCCTTACCCCCGCCCCGTCTGTTGGTAACGGCCACATGTACAAATAGACTGGAGTGTGGCAAGGGCTCTCCCGCCAAACCCAGCAGAGGAACGTTACGGTAGCCGGGCTGAAGGCACTCGAAGGCCACAGTGTACTGGCCAATGAAGTCATCCCCAATGTAGTCATCATCCAGTACAACAAAACGGAGCAAGGCCAGCTCTGGCATGTTCACCTGGAGGAGAGGGAGACAAAACATGTTTATTCATATGCACAAAGAGAAAAGAGTGTTCTCGGTCATGTGGACAGTCGATTTTTGTATTTGTTGAATTTGTTTAATTTATACTTAAAAATAAATTTTTTAAAGCTCTATTAATTTGTTTAAGTTCAATTTCGCAGCAGTCTTCCGTAATAGAAAATTAGATCCCGTTTTTTTTGTTAAATTCAAAAACGTTATCTGTCCCCAAAGGGAAAATTTAACCTAGTCACCAAGAGGCTACTCTAGTTCCACAAGCTGAAGACAAGTCCAACCAGCCATCAAGTTTGCAAACCAGTTGAACTGAGGAAGCCTCTTGGATGGAACAATCATATAACTACAGATGACTACTTTTATGGAAACCTCTTCTCTGCTGTCAAACAAATCAAGGATCTTCATGATATAAAATCAAATTACATGTCACCAGCAGAACCTGATTCATCATTATCTTCAACATTTCTTCATTTCTTCACTACTGCTGGACAGCAGCCTGGCAGCATTAAGGCAACGGAGCATCAAGAAGAGATGCAGAAACTGATCTAAAGTCTCTAGGGCAAACCATCTGGCAACACAAAACATGACATCTTTCTTAAAGGGACTATACGTAGTTTAAAAATGTTAAAACTAAGTATTTTCATCCCCCTGCATGTTCCAGCCATGTCCTAATGTGTAGAATGAGCTTGTTGTCACACAAAAAGGTGTTAATTCGGGTCCGAAGTGCCGTCATGCACTAGCTTAATATAGAAGCTGCAGTTGCGCATAAGCCCTGAGGTGGCAGTAGTGAGCATAAAATGACTAACTTGCATCTAGCCCCTTTAATTCACTTTTAGTCACATAAATAGGCATGCAATGAATAACCAGAAAAAATAGCAAATACAATTGCCATAAAAACAACATGAAAACAACTATCAGTAGGTAAACTCGGTCAATCCAAATAAATTAGGAGACCTAGAAACGACATCCGCAGAAGCTTCAACATGCAACTTCTTCTTCTTCTGAACAATTAATTTCACGCTGCTAAAAACAACCCTGTTCCAGGCTGCAGATTCAGGGGAAAATCACATGCATATTTACAGCACTCCTCACACTGTGCAACTCCACATGGCCTCATTTGGTCTCATTATCTGGGCTTTTAAAAGTTTAATGTTTTGTCACCTGTGGAGGTGCCAACGCTCCAACCGCCTATGTTGTCTGCCTGCATTATTCATATGCTCTTCATTTCAAATAACCACGTCAGCTCTTATTAAGGCAGAACACACTTCAGCAGGTGTTTACTGTGGTGTGTACTAATCAATTAGTCACAATATTCAGGTAATAAAGAATACTCTAACACAGAGCCATAACGATTGAATATTATTGGTAGAATAAAACAGTTGGATTTAATTTTCTTTCACACCTCTCAGTTAATATTGAGATGAACATTTGCACTTGCAAAACACACACCGAGTGGGAAGACATGTCCTTGTGTGCAGCTCTCTTGCATGAAAATTCAGTAGTAGAAATCAATACAGGCACGAGCAAATAAATTAAGACATTGTGGAACAGGCAGATGATTCTGACTCATTTATTCAATATTGAGCATAATGTAGGGAGAAAAAAAGGACAAAGGAAATTATGTGTAGGTAATTGGAGAAAGTGAGCCAGAGGAGACATCTGATGACATAAACTCATGCCAAATCAAAATGCAAATCACTGCACGCTGCAAGGCAAATTAATTATTAGAGTCTCTGTAGGAAAAAGCTAATTATTATGTAGTTTTCCAATTTTAAGAGATGGAATTTGAATAACTCTGAGGCATAATTGTCATGATAACACACATATTTCTATATCATTCTGTTTCATTTTGATTAGGCTACTAAAAGGAAAGCACTCTCCCCTCACAACAAGAGTCAATGGCAAAGTAATTGACCATTTCCTCCAGAATTGAGAACATGTATCTTGCCTGTGTTCACTGTGTGGACCAACGTGATGGATTCTATGGATTTAAATGTTATGATAACAGTGTTTTCCTGTTCCCTGTTATAAACTCCATTCCCTTATTATGTAAGTCTATTTGGGAAGTTAATTATTTTAGTTTTTGCTCCAAATAGAAAGCATTTGGATAATTTCCTTCCCTTAGCATGACTGTGCGTGTTTATGTTGAAGGCTTCTGCGACCATATGAAGTCCTGGGGCTGCCAGGAAATCAACTAGAGCAGCACGGCTCAGATATTTTCTCACGCATATTGAGATTTTTCAGTTTGCTTGTGTGTGCATATGTTCCACACATCTGCTTTGAATAACTGAGGGCAACAAGTGGAAAAGGACATTGATAAACATTTAGTTCAACTGCATGAAAATGAATGAAACGTTTTATGGTCCTGCACAGCATTCAAATTCAACAAAAGTTTCATTACAGTATTACAGGAAGGAATCTAGTTCCTACATGATGAATTCCAGAAAGATTAATATCTCCTCTTGTTTGCTGTGGGTAGTACTCTTTATTACTGACTTGAAGAGCACCAAAAAATGTAAGCATCTGGTGAAGACCTTGAATGGCACTGTTATCACTCTCGTGAGCTGTCAGAGGCAGTGATGCTGAGAAGCGTCACGCATGGCCATCCATCCACAGCTCCTACAGCGTGACGATACAACAAATGTTCACTCGAAAGTTCTTCGGCTACATGTAGATCAGCTCTGAACAGTTACTGAAATCATGTCCACGGTAAATGCTACTCTGAAAGGCAATTAAATAAAGGTCATGGTGTCAAAACATGTCACTGTCACTGTCATGGTTTGTAGGTTTGTACATCATGTCCGCTGAGAAAGTCACTACGTTTACATGGTCCAAAGCAAATCGGATAACTGGAGAAATCCGATAACCAATAACCAGATCTGTTGTGTTTACATTCCCTTCAGAAATCGGAGAATCCAAAGCTCCGAGTTCTACATGAGCCAGAGCAGATTTTGATTTTTAGAGCAACTGAATTGTCTCCACCCCTCATTTTAATCATTCTTAATCATGATCACGCCTCCATATTTGGACCTGGACTGGCTTCTTGTCCTTGGTGCCGAGTGGATACAGCACAGGTTTTGTAACTCAAAGGTCTAGGCTTCAAATCCATTTACAGTAAAGAAATTAAAACACAAATAGCACAAATAGCAAATTTAACTTCTATTTAAAATGTAAGGGTGAGGAGAATAGAGAGACAATTCAGCAAATAATCGAACTCACAACACTAAGGAGGCAGTTATGTTCTGCAGCAGGTACATGTGTGAAAGATCAGGAAGAAATCAGATTATATGAACATCAGATAATGTACAGTTTATCAGATTATGCTACTTATTACCCGTCTCCAGAAATCAGATTCTGATCAGATTTTTAGTCTCCATGTAAACGTAGCTGATCAAACATGACAGTCACTACTATGACAATAAGCTTTCAGTTCCATGCTGTACTTGCCTATACAGAGCTACTGTATTAGTAACAAGCATTTCCTTTTCACATCTTTTCTGTATCACATCAATCATAGGCAGCGGTGATCTAGACATGTAAGAGTCAAATGCAAAACGGTGATGAAAGAACATGAAAAAGAGATGCGTTTTTTGACAGAACACGTTGGTACACTTTGATAGTCAGGGTCTTTAAATATGATTGGTTGGCAGCTCATCTGCAATAAGTGCAGATTCTATTAAATGTGCTTTTTCTTAACTGACAGAAAAAGCTGTAACAAAGACTGCTCAAGACTTAGCAGTTAAAGAGACGGATCTTTTTTACATGAGATCTGAAGTCAGCGCAATTAAACTGACTGAATCCATCGAAGTTTTGTGCTACAGCAACTTCATATTGTTGTGTTATGTGTTATGTGTGTGTGTGCGTGTGCACGTGCGTGTGCGTGTGTTGTGCTTATAACTTTCATTCATGGGGATTTCATTTGTTTTTGCAAAACTTTCTAAGTGTGTAGACAAACTAATGTGTTTATCACTGGATAAAAACTTCCTCTTCCTCCTCTGCAGCAAAAACATCGGGCAAGTTTCCAGTAATCAAAATAATCTGGGGGAATTTTCTTTGATGATTTGTAAATTATGTCACTTAAAGCCACACTGTAAAACATTCAAGGTTGTTTGTTGCTGCATCACAAGAGCCACTATACTTTAGAGCATTAAAAACCATGGGTTACCTTTTATTTTACAAATACTTAACAACATTTTGTAACAATCTGTAAAAGTTGTACCTATGTAGTACATACATATAAGTCATAATAATAAGTCAGGCACAGAGTCAAAGTCAAAGCATTTGGAAGAGGAGCTAATGTCTTTAAACCTAATTTTGTCTACCTTCGTCTACAAGTCAGGCTTGTGAAAAGCATGGACTTAGCATCTCTATTAGCTGCTGGAGTCTAATAGGAAATAGGGGAAGGCTCCAAAAGTTTTTTGCTGTGATGGACTTTCCTTGGAAAATGTTTTGCGGCACGGTCGCACAGTGGTTAGCGCTTGTGCTTCACAGCTAGAAGGTCCCGGGTTCGATTCCCACCTGGACGGGGTCTTTCTGTGTGGAGTTTGCATGTTCTCCTCGTGTCTTCGTAGGTTTTCTCCGTTTATTATTATTATTATTATTATTATTATTATTATTATTTTGCCTCTCTTCAATATTGTCAATATTGATCACATTTTGCCCTTCACATGTTTGTCTCTACACAAGCGCAACATTGTCCTATTTTTCCTTTCACTCTTGTTATTTTTATTTCCGCCCTATTCTAAATGTAGGAGCTGGCTCCAAAAACCCCACCAGACTGCT
Organism: Gobius niger; assembly: GCF_951799975.1. NCBI lineage: Eukaryota > Metazoa > Chordata > Actinopteri > Gobiiformes > Gobiidae > Gobius > Gobius niger. Next base: position 23,043,300 of record NC_136860.1, read on the forward strand.
CGCACGAACGAGCTTATGGGGGAAGCAGAAACCCTCATCGCTGTTCTACAGTCTATGGTTGTACATTATATTAATTGGATGACTATTATACAGTGTGGCTTTAAGCATAGATAACAATCCTCAAATTTGAATTACTTAACTAATAAAGGCGTTAGTTATGTTATTGGTGAAAATTATGACATTGAGAGCTTCTGGTATTAAAAAAAAAAAGTGAATCAAACTTTGTTTACAATAACTGTAAGTTATATTGTCAGTAGCATAGATACACATAGATCCCTATGTGTATCTAAGTGTATCCCCAAGCCTGGAGCTGCTGAGCAGGTGGTATTAACATAAGTATCCATGCATCCATACCATGAAATCTATGTTGAATTAACATGCAAATTACTTGACACTGGGAGACTAATGATTTGTAAAGTGACAACCGCCAGTGATGAAAATCAGATCAAAAATAAGCTGAAAAACTGTCAATTACTTGCACTTTTTCATGAAATTGTGAGATGTCGCATATGCCTTCATTTCTAGCATTTCCAGCATACAACCCTCTTGTCCACTTTAAAGCCCCCATAGACATCTTACTAACTGTTGTCATATTACCTCCACATGAATCTCTAAGCACATGTAACTCCCCACAGACCTGTCGAATGGGTCACACGCAGGTAATCCATCATCCATTAAAGCATACTGCCTCCATCCCCTCGCTAGTCCCTCTGTCTGTCAAACTCATGACAGATGAGCTCCTACCTATGTCTCCATATATCCTCATATACCGACACAAGCGCTTTGATAAAGATGAATGCAGCCATTAGGAAGCGACAGAACTGCTATTACTTTTAAACTCAGAATTCCAAAATGTGTGAATGACGTATAACAGTTTCACAGTGATTTGACTTAATCACTCGCCTCCTGTCTACACAATTTACTGCCAAATGGTTGTTCAAAAACAAGGTATTTCTTCGAGATGCACAATGGGACAAACAAGCAACATTGGCAAAACAAAAAATGCGTCATAGTAGTCGTGACAGCAGCCTGTCAGCACGGCTCATCTGCACGTACAGGACTGGGTCAGACAGGACAGCCCAGTCAGCAACAACAGTGCTGAATTTAATAAAAGTGGGTCCTGAAATCGTCATGGTCTAAAATCTTTATTAGATGCTCAAGACTCTATCTATTCAGTGACATAACCTATGGCAAAACACATACAATCATAGATAATATTACAGTTCAATTAGGTTTTAATAGAAAGTGTGTAGTTGTGTTGGTCAAGTGAAAAACACAAAAAATTATGCAGATTCTTTGTGAATTCAATATTTTCCACTAAACAGGATTACTTAGTGGTGCTGTCATGCAGTTGTGTAAAAGGTTTTACTCATGTAGTTCATTGCTGTGTATATTTGTTGTAAATGCATAATCATAATACACACACAGTCACACACTCAATTAGTACAGAATGTGGCACTAAGCCTGAATGAAAAATATCAATTTCTTATTTACTGTTGCTGTGCTAATTCTTCAAGTGTGATTTTGTAACACTAAATAATTATCAAATGGTAGTGCTTGACCAACATGAATAAACTGGATAGCAATGTCCTTATAAATTTGAATCAAATCTTAAACTCTGGTGACTGTGCAGTACTTCCTCACCTGGAACTCAAAGGTCTCGTCAAACAGTGGGTCGTCCTGGTTTTGAGCAGCGGTGCGTGTCCTCTGTTCGGCGCAGTCAGCAGGGACCCCATGCAGCTCCAGGACCACGTAAGGGTCTATGACCTCTCCCTTAGCACCCGACCCCTGGGGCTTGGGCAGGTTATGGGCACTAATAACCTATACAATGTATCCAACATACAAATGACAGTAAGTAAAGCTAAAACAGATCACTGTGTGACATTTTTCATAAAAATGATAGGACTAAACCTTCACACGGAGGGTCTGTGGAGGCACTCCAGGGACACAGCCTTGTGTGTGGGCACTGAAGTACGACACTTCGTCCCTCATAACCGCAGGTCTGAGGACAAAGCCACAGCCGCCGTTCTGAGAGAATCGTCCGCGGTGAAGGTCCAACATGGCACCAGGCGTCTGCTGGTTCAAGGCCACGAGCTGCACCCCTCCCTTCCAGTAGCCCTGGGGGTTCGGGTTACTGGAGTCCAACCGCACTGAGCTGGGACGCACTCTGGTCAGTGTGCGTTTGGTGAACATGACCAGGTCCTCCGGGCTCTCGCTGCTCAGGCGTCCAGCTTCCCCTTCACCCAAAGAGCACAAGGTCCAGTATGGAGGCTCGGGGGGCAATGGGGTGCCGGGGGAGCAGGGGCTGCTGGGAGGTGACTGCTGCTGTGCGAGTTTAAAGGTGGCTCTCTGAGTGTAGAAGCTACGACTACCTGTCCGCATAATACTCACCAGATCTGATAGCTCTTTGTGGAGGCGCAATTTTCGGGGTTGTGAAGGAGGAGGCACTACCAGAACCACACCCAGCTCCTCCTCCCCGGGGATAGTCATTCTTCGTCCAGCTAAAGGCCCACCCCCTCCGATCTCCTCATCCTCCTCAGAGACTTCCCCTTCTGAGTCCTCTAGCTCTGAGGGCAGTTTCTTTCCAACTACAAGAATACGTCCCTTCAGTTGATCAGGAGAAGGCAGAGTGGTGGCCCGCCCCCCCAGACTGACAGGGACAGGGAGTGCCTCTGGTTTGTACAGCCGTGTCCCAAATACTTTTTTAAGGTGCTGTGCCATGACTCTTTGCTGGGACGGCGAACAACGATGGCACAGATAAATAAACAGGGGGTACTGGGACGTCAGAAAGGCATATTTGTTGACCACCTCCAGAGCAGAGCGGATAGTGACTGGAGCGTGGTGGTGATGGTGGTGGTGATGATGCCGAGGAATGTCTGGCCCCAGATCAACCCCCAGCAGGGGTTCTCCCTCTGGGCCATCGGTGACTCCGAGCTCCAGGCAGCGGCAGCCAGCCTGTAGAGCCCTAATGAGTCCCCCAAGGTCAGCCCTGCCATGGACCTGATCATCCAGCAGGTAGGAGCGATATGATGTGCTGCGGAAGAAGGAACGGACATGAATTAACGCTCATATATATCCAAGTGTACTAAAACACCAAGCAGTTCATATAGCATGTCTTAAAGCAGTGTTTGTCGGCTCACCTGATGTAGTAGTGGGACAGAGGCATGCTCATGTCCTGACACACCCCCTGGTGTTCAGGGTCCAGTAGTTGACACTCGGGCGACTGCAAATACTTGGCAAACCCATCTATTCCCAGCAGCCCCCTCTCTCTGCCGTGGGTTGAGGGCTCATAGCGCCTTAGCAACTCTAAGCAGCCCTCAGTGGTGGCCAGAGAAAGCCCCTGCTCAGTCTCTAGGAACAGTCGCAGGTCCTGGGGATCCAAACACTCCCGGTCCTTGGACAGTTGCACCAACAGAAAGTAGACGTCGGGACGGGTGCACAGCTCGCAATAGGCTTCCTGAAACTCCTCACGTGTGACATGGGAGGTCAACTTTTCCTTACTGCGCTGGATTTCTTTGAAACGAAGACGCACCTGTGAAATAAGAGAATGAACGAAATGAAGTGATAAATTATGAAAACTTTGCGCCATATAACGAGGTACATACAAAAAGCACTGTGACCGTCCAGCTTATCAAAAGACCCCTTTGTGCTCTAATCTTGGCACAATCACACTTCAATCTCACACGGCGGCCTCGGCCAATACACTTGTAATCTCCTCATGTTTCCACGGTGACTCTATAGACGGCCATTTAAGCGAGGGGGTGACTAGAATCGTGGCACGAGTAACAGGTGACACATGTGACAAACCTCACAATGGAACAAAGGCCCACCGCGCTCAGAAGATTAAATGTTCACCTGCTTCAAAATCGCCATAGCAAATGAGGAGAAAATACACCACTCATGCCTTTCTGATGAATAGAGGATTGGTTGTCGATTTGTACGGCAGTCATAATTACACATGTCAATGGGGGCTTCGCAATTTGCAACCAAATAATGATTTATAAACATTAACAATATTAAACTGGCTCAAGTAATTTTGGTAAAAAAATGTTTATGTTTTGAAATAAAGATCAACTGTGCGTATTTTACCAATATTTTCCCCATACCTTACCTTTGCCTCTTTGATCCCAGGACACAGTTTGCAAATAGTCGTCACGGCAACATCCTCAGTCACGATGCCGTATCCATCATCGTCGACAATTGCAAACTCTGACGCCAGCCACTCGCTTCTCATGGCGCTGCCCACACTTCTCTCTACCGAGACGCTTCCCTCGGGCAGGACCCCACCTCCGCCGCCAACTCCTCCAATGACTGAAGGGTGTGCCAACAGGTAGCGAAGGCCTGTTACCCAGATGTTTGCCACATCTGCTGACAGGGCGACCAGGTCCAGTGACTGTACAGAGGGACAGACGAAAGGATTTACAGAGCAGATGGGCAGGAGCAGTAGGTAAGTAAGGATTATAATGCTAAAAAGGACAAGGCCAGAATAGAACGGCAGCGCTAAAACCAAACCAAAAACAAGTGAAAAGAAAAAAGGGAAAAAAAGTATGCATCTAGAAAACACTCCAAGGTCAGAACAAGTTTGACATTATCAGTGCAGAAGAAATAACATCACATGATTAATGCTCAAAGTCGATTTCACATGTAATATAATGGGCCCTTTAAATATATCTAACCTGGTAGTCATCCCCATGTAGTATAGAAAAGGCTGCCTCCTCTGCTAAGTGCTCAGACAGCGGGCCGTTGTGGAGGAAGGTCTCTGTGCTCTTGCCCGTTCGGACCTCTCTGATACTGGACACATCGAGTCTGGCTCTGTCCCCATCCTTTTTGGACGGCTCCCAGCGCAGACAAGTCAGGTCCGGTTCCAAAGTGTAAAAACGACAGTACACCCTGGAGTTGGGGCGAATCTTCTTCAACTCACAGCCGCCCTGCATGAAGGCCAAGCAGTCCGCTGCACTGCTCACCTGAGAATACACAGGGACAAGCACTTAGTCATAATGTCTGCGGGGTCTGGTCAGTGTTGAGACAATTTTACCTTTTTTTCAGAGGGCATGCTGCTAAAGGACACTGTCTTCTTCCTGCCTCCGCCAACCTTCTGCACTGAGGGATCCTAAAAATACAAGAGCGGGATGCAGACAGGTTAGAACAGTCTGCTTTAGTATCTGGGCTTGGACATACACAGTCACACACACACACACACACAAGTCAAAGCATTTCCACCCAAGTTATGAAGTGGACAGTAACGATTGTCGATACTGACTAGTTACCTAGTTTAATAGTTGAAGCACTAACTTCAAGAAGTGAAGATGATGCTTAAACTATTTTGAAAAAGACCCACACTTAGGCCTGTCAGGATAACAAATTTGAAGTTCAATATATTGAGGCAGGAAAGTATTGCAATAAATGATATTATTGACTCTAACGATACTAGATACTGTCAACTCTCGGGCATAAAAATGACAGTAAACCTTTGTTCTAAAAGTGCATCATAATAACCTAAAACACTACACAAGCTGCAATAAACATGAAATGTTATGAAACTCAATTTGCATCAGTAAAACATCAAAGTTTTAAAAAGAAAGAATGGGGGGAAATGCTAATAAATGTACAGACGATAAACATAGAGCCCAAAAATGAATCGTTTATCTGTTTTTTTATTGAACAATAAGTCGATATAGTATTTATCATGACAGCCCTACTCACACTCACTAATCGCATTATCAAAGAATATGCATGTCCTACATGCCTGTTCCCTCGCTTCCTACTGCAGAATATTTTACAAGCCCATCCCGGATAGGGATGGGACGATGATGAAATGTGGGTCACAATTAACTTGGCCAAAATAATTGTGATCAACGATATTATTACGATATTTGCCTATGGCTTAAAAAAAAATCACTGAAACTGCAGAAATGATGGGGATTGGGAAATTATTAAATATTCCTGCTGACTTTAGTCACATCTCCATGGAGACGTACCCACTCCCGATTAAGTTACCGGCACTGATTGTCTGATGGATTTATCGATTATCTTCTAGCACAATAATCCAAAAATGTAGCGATCAATTAAATGCTACATTCTTTAATCGCGATTAACGATATTATTGTTTATCGTCCCATCCCTAATCACAGAGACTCCAAAATGAAGACATAATATATAGATAATATCGAGATGGTGTTCACTTTTCCAAATTTGGTTGCATACGACATCCATGTTCTTGTTGAGTCACATTCTTAATCAGTTGCGCACCACTGACGAATGTTATTAAGTATTATTTGGGTTACTGTCAAGGTTTAGTGTGCATTAGTCAGTTGACCTTCAGTGTTGTCCTCAGCATGAGGCATTTTTTGTCTTGATTGCATTCCAAGTCCTTCTCTTTGTGTAAAGATAGGGCTTCTTTATATGGTTCATCAGATGGACGTTTCAAAATCGACCTCAGCCCCCAAAACAACAAAAGAATGTTTTCCACTTTACTAAAAATAAATAAATAAATCATAATTTCAATTTACTCGAAAAATCCAACCTTCTGACAACAAGCTGTAACTGTAAAATGATTGACCATATCAAATTGATTTAAACAGCAGAAGATTGATTAAAAATAATGTTTGATAAATTCCAGGGCCCTTTTATAAGAGCAGGCATTTTCACAGACACCAGGACAACAGATGCATATAGACAGCATAATGGAGCCTCTCTGTGCCTGCAGCCTTACCTAATGACAGATTGATTGGCGGGCGGGCTACATCGCTGCCCAAGCGTTGGTGAAATGTCAGTGCTAGCTGTAAGAGCGCTTACAGCAGTGAGTTCTTTAGCGCGGGTTGCAGATGATAGCTCGTCTGTGATTGGCAATGAACGCTGGATGTTGTGAATGGCAGCAATAATTACAGGTGCTGCTGAGTCCACAGACTTCTCCACTGGCTCGAGCAACACTACCGTTTAGAGAGGCTTTTTACAGCGGTCAGAGATAGGAGAATAAGATAATAAGAAAACAGCAACACCAAAAATACGAGAAACAATTAGAAAGTCATATTTAAAGCCACGCTCATTCAAATGATTGTTTGTCAACTTAACATTTTTTACGAGAGCACTATGTTTTATTAGAAGAATTTAAAGAGTGCAAAGTATGTTCAGGAGTTCAAGTACGTTTGTAAACAAATGGTGTCCTACAATCGAGGTTCCAGAGACACTCCTGTAAAGTCTGAGTGCACATATATTGTAAGAGGAGCAAGGACCTTGTGCATACATTAAATACATTGCAAAGTTACTCATTATATAATTAGAATTTTCGTTAATGGCACACTCAGTGGTTCTCAAACTTTTCAAAACAAATGCAAACTTGGGCTAGAAAAGTAAATTATTGGGCTCAACCAGACCTAAAATAGGTCAAAACATACATGAAGTAGGTGTAAATTAAAATGGGCCTTATTTTGAACTCAGACGAGACCTTTAGAGGAGCACAAATACAGAGACCTAGACCCATCTGAGAACCACTGGCCTAGATTTGGGGCATTCGCTCTTGGTGAGTGACTGAATGGATGGATGGATAAAAATAACATTTTAACAATAACATATCAAATAAAATACAGAGCAAACTATATGGGCAGCCTTAATGTAAATAGTGCCATAAAGGTGTGATAAGGAAAAACACCTACATAACACATGCATTTATCACGAACAGAAAGTCATATACATTTCCTCTTCATCCCACATACTTCACTTATAGATTATGTACGGCCATCCAAGCCTCACCCACTCACTATATTCAAACCCTCTCTACTCTATGCCCAGACCGTTCTGAACACTCAAACACAACATCTCAGCAAATGGAGACATACTCTTCCTCTACTTAAAACAAATTCCATATGTAAACACAGATGACGGGTGAAAAATAGGTCATAGAAATTGTATGCAGTCAAAGCTGCTTAATGCACTTCCAAAGCAAACTGAGAGCTTCTTCTTGACGATGGCTAAAAATAAATGGGCACAGAATTGGCAATCAATTTTGAGAAATGGAAGCGAGAAGGATATGTGAATGCGCAAGTCCCTTGTTTTGCTTCATGTTTTAGCTAATAGAAGTTTTCTGATGACAGGATGTTTGCTCTCACAGAGAAATGCCTTTGCCATAGCATCCCTGTGCTACCCCTGTGTCTTGGGAGCAACAATTGTAACATACCAATGACCTACAACGATGAGGGCAGGAAGGCATCAGACTTTTGACCGAAATGAGAAAGTGTCTGGGAAGCTTGAGACAGTTGTTATTCTGACTCCTCTAAAAGCACTAGATGATTAAGTGGATGTAGTCTGAAGGCAGAAAGCCATCTCTGCAGGACATTATAGGTGATTATTGGCCAATCAATCAGACTGTGACTATTGCAGCTCACAAACAACTTTGTCTGACCCAATAGACATGACTGACAGGAGACCAATGCCAATCATTTAAGGCTCAAAGACTTATTAAGATGATGTTGAGCCTATTCAAAAAGAAGCATACATCTACTCTCAGTGGTCTTATGGTAAAATGCTATCTCCAATCCAGAGCAAGAAACTTAATAAAGTAAACATGTTTATACATCCCTGAAAGAGAGTTAGAATTGCTGCGTAGGCAAAAATAGTGGACCAATTTGACATGTGCTTTGGGAAGACTACAATGACATGCATCTACTGTATCGCCACTTGATTAAACAAACACGATCAAGCTCAGGCTGATTATGACTGTGATGTGTATTTGAAAGCTCTAAATGTCCCTTGCAGCTGATCTCCTGTCCACACACTCTGAGCAAAGTGGTCCACGCGAGGCACCACTCAAATATGACAACTCCACTTCCTGCGCCAACACCGCCCACACAACACAACACCCAGCACTTCTGTGGGTCTGCGTCACAATGGACTTCTCCACACAACAGAGTGCAAAGATCACAGCTGTGGTGCTGTTAGAATGGATCATTAATAGTAAGATTTGGCAATGACAATAAGTAGGTGCAAAATCATGAGCTATGAATAATTGATATCAATAAATTTAAGTTTTTGTATTAGCACTTATTAGTCAAGCAGTGAGTGAGTGTCACGAAGCACAACATGAGGAAGACGGAGGCTTGATTTCATGACAAAAAAACTGAGAGAAAAGTTAACTAAGACCTGACTTTTAACTTTGCTGGGAGCGGGACATCACCAGCTTGTCTCCGTGGAAATGCTGCTGGATTGCTTTGATTACAGGGCCCAGACATGAGGATTAAGTCCTCTTAACCCATAATTAAATAATCACACTCATTTACCAAGTGTTTGCTCATGTGCAAAGCAAGTTGTAAGTGCAAACGTGGATCAGCAGCAGAGTCATTTATCCATTTTTTACTCACACTGCATTGTCTTATTTACATATATCAGATTTGGGACCCTAATCCTGTCACAGGTGACATCAAATGGTAAATTAAGTGCAACATGCCCACAAACTAGCATATTTTATTCTTCAGCTTGTACACGCTATTTAGCAGCTGCCTTGATAGATAATCCCTTTTGGTGTCTAACTGTTTTGATTTTAACAACTTGTAGATTCATAGTCTAACCTGTGGCTTTAAGGCACATAACTAATTCCAACAGGTCCTCATTTTTTCAGGTACACTGTCCCGCACCGTGCCCTGGGAAGTTGGGCAGCAGCAGTCCAGATAAGGAGCTTAAACAAAGGCAGTCTTTGGCTTGGGGCTTGGGGGTTTGGGCACTACTTTCGAAGTCACAGAAAAGCTGGATGAGCTTAACAGAGGACCTTTAAAGGTTGATATAAAATCAATACTTTTAGGCAGCTGTGCAAAAATAACACTGCCCACTGTGGTACTACACACTGTGCTCCTTGTAAGAGGGTTATCAGGAAGCTTAAGGAAGACCACTTAGGGTCAAAACAGAATCCCATTCACACTCCCACAGTCTGGCGCGTGATGCATCTGAATGAGTGGAAGAGCAGAGCAAATGAGCAGGGAGTGAAGCAGAGACACACACATCATTATCAGGGAAGGCAAGGCAAGTACCACTGAGATAAAAGGAGCATTCTGAATCTGAATTTAAGAAAGAACTTGATTAAATACAGTAAAAGTACAAAGCAAAACCCAAACATGATCTGTTTTAACAGTTGTAACAGGTCAATTGGGAACTGCCTTCACATGATCATGGAGGTAAAAGAAGGAGGGAGTGTGTAATCAAGTGGATATTGAGCACTTATGAGCTTTGAGCAAAGGGCCTTGAAGTAGCAGACTTTGGAAACGCAATTATTACCACAATGAGCAAGATTAGGTTTTGTTAAGTTGACATTTACTCATTTGACATTGGTGGTTGACTATGTGTCTTTGACATTAAGGCATTGTGGATGTAAGAGTATAGTTCAAGGAGTAAGAAATTGTCAATTATGATTTGCACAACTATCCAGGAGTAAAAAACTGAAGGAGAGAAAACAGAAACCAGGCTGAATGGGAAAAGTAAGTGCCTTTGTCCCAGCACTAAACTTTTATCAACATTGCAATACAGCCTATACTCAAGCATTAGTAATAGATTCTTTTAAAAACTCAAACTAATGCTCTCAAATGCAAAAAACAAAAAAACATTTTAAACATTTTGAGCACAACCTAAAAATATCAAAATGAACTGAACAAAGAAGTGCCAGGACACAACTGTATTCCCTATGGGAGGGGAAATGAGGCGAGCGCCGGGCATGATCTGAAAATCATTACTATTCACTCCACAAACATGTATTGATTGTCAGTGCCAATATCCAGTCACCTCCCACAAGAGATGCAGACAGCCACCAGCCAGGCTCTCCAATAAAGAACTGTTTGGTTATTGGTCTTCATTTCAATAACTGTCCCGGAAAGTGTTTTTTTTATCAAGTTGGTCTGAGAGGATGAACAAATGGACAATGGCAGGATATATATAGACTACTGTGGATGGTCTCATTGATGCTTTGGCCTTATGCTTCGAGGGCTTTTACTGTCACTAATCAAATGTGTCACTGTATCTATGATATAGTGTGCGAGTTTCCAGAGCAATTGCTCTCAATGAAGATGACTAACCCACCATTAAATTTGGCACTTTATAATGGTATACGGCTAAACTTATACACAGAGATCTGAGTGTCAACTGCATAGTTGTGGTCGGACACATTATTGCTGTGTATTAGCTGACCCAATGGAAGCATATTGAATAAGAGGGGTCCCAGGATTGTCCCCCGGGGGACTTCATAGGTTGTTGTAATTTTGTCTGAGACACAGTTCCCAATTTCAACAAAGAACGTCCTGTCCTCAAGATAGGACTTGAACCAGTTAAGAGAAGTACCAAGACTCCCACCTCTTTTCAAACCTCTGAAGTAAGATCCCACGGTCCACTGTGTGAAAGGCAGCAGTCGGGCAAAGTCTCAGTATTAGTTCTGCTGGACCTGTGTTGATGTTCATGTGGATAACATTTGTCACCTTAAAATAAACTCCATTATATTGCCATTGCCATTATATTCCTAGTTTAAACTCCACTCCAAACAATGAGCTGTGCTGCCACAAGAGGCTGCAGACCAGTCGATTATATAGCACCATGCCAATAACTGTGACCAGCCATAGATTTAATCACCATTCAATTAAAATCTGATTGGTTGTATTGATTCATTGCAGAGCTAAGTTTGTTTAAAAAGCACATCTCACAGTAATAACTATCCACTCTATGCATTGAACTCCCAGTCACATATTCAGGGGAGTTAGAAAAGGACTAAAAGAAACTGCAAAAGGTCAAAGAGGAAAAAAAAACACAGGTTTGAAATGAAAGAGCAATGAAATGATCTGAAATCATATGTGGAGGGGGGAAAGGCTTTTGAATGAAGCAAAAGGGTGATGAAAAGACCAGTGCGACAAGAGAACAGGCAGAGGCTAATGAATGGTCACTGAACAATGGCTGACTGTATCAGATAGAATTCAAGTGTTTATGCCAGCTGGGGCTCCATTTCTCCGAAATACACTCAGAGTGTTTTAATAATGGGGAACCATATGTCAAAATTATTAGCAGGAGAAATCAGGCATGTAATGTGTTATAAATGGCAATGATGCTACGATGGAATGGAAGACAATGGATCGGAACTTAAAGGGAAGATAGATTGATTTCTTGATTTATTTGTTTTGTATGTCTCACTGACTGTTGTACTTCACGAGCAACACATCTTTCTAAATGCAGCTGATAGCATTAGGAACCCTATCCTTTTGTTATGTCCCCTACCACTCTTTTTCTAGAAAATCTCTGTTCATATCTAATCAGAGCAATGTATATTTCTACATCAAAATGAATTTCACCTACAAACTTTGCACAATGACCTCTAGTTGAGACCATTACTAAACCCCTCATGACCCAGTCAAAGACCGTGGAACATCAGTGTGAAATCCATCACATCTGCACAGTCAGGCTTTTAGTCTGTGCAGGGACTGGCAATGTGCATCAATCTTTCCATGCATTGACCGGCAAGTGTACCATTCCGACACAGACGAACGCAGTGAACAAGCACCTGGGAGTTGCATAAGAGCACATCTGATCTCATGTTCTAGCTAATGATCCTTTGGCTCAGTGACAGTAGATTAACCACAATACCCATGGTCTTACCGTCACTAATCCCTATAGCACAGCAGGACAGGACTGTGATCATCAAAGCAATGTTGGCGAATGTTCACGGATAGTTCATCTGTGAGGCGGGCCAAATTGAAGGAAAATCTATGGATGCTGTCTGTCAAGGGCTAAGGGCTGGGCGACATGTCAATTAAATAAACACTTTTGTTCCTCATACTGATCAAGATCTAGGTTTTTGACTTTTTGAAAAAACGACAAATAAACAAAGCTTTCAACATAGTTCAGTGAGAGCGAGATTTCAAAATAAACTAAGGCATCAAGAACAAATTAATGCTGAACACTCACACAAAATTGTTTATTCCTCTAAGTTCAAATTCCACTCCAAATAATGAGCTGTAACAGCCAGCAGACGGTAGACCGAATTGAGATTGATATTATATTTAATCACAATTCCAACACAATTTTATCAATTTCAAAGTCTTAAAAAGGCAGAAGAATTACTTCTTGCAGTGCCATAGCAAGATACAGTTTGACATCTAACCACATGGAGTCAGCACTGAAAACAAGATATTTCGCTGCAATTTCAGCCAACGAGTTGTTTCCATTCATATTTTTATGTAAATCCATCTGCATGAAAACAATGAAAGTGGAAGGGTATCCTCCCCCATGTGGTTGTTTATAGCCCTTATGTAAATTATAATTATATACACCCATGTTATTTAGAGACTATAATGCTCCTATTGCAATTTCATTCATCTTCTACACCCATTTGGGCCACAGATGGATAAAGCAGATCCCAACAGGTTTGCTAATAAGATTGGGCTCCTTATTGACACGTTCGAGTTAATCACAGCACTTAGTCACATACTGCCCCAAAGAAAATAAATGAAAGGATAACTGTATCAAGAGACCCCATCATTGTACAAGTAGGACACTATAGGCATCAAGTCATTTATCTTTGTTGCATCAGTTCTACTTCAAGTTCATACCATTGCTCAAATCCAGCCATTTTCCCATGTTGCTGGTGTGTTTTTACAAGCCTGGGTTATAATTACCCCTGGTGCAGGACAGGTGTTGTTATGTTGCATATTGCTTTGAGATAAATGTGGATCTCAGGCAGCAGACTCCAATGTCACACGCAGCAACAAAATAACCAAAAGGTTGAAAATAGCAAAACACAAGTGAGTGAGTGTCGGGTTAGGTCCACTGAGTGTAACAACATAGGGACCAAATGTGCACCTGCCACACTAGTTGCTATACACAGTATCTAATATTAAAACAATTGCATGAGAAACAATTGTTTACCAAATTTAAACACATGCACCAATAGAAAAACATGAAAAGTCAAAAACATCAAGTCATTTTAAGGCATGTTCTGACGTAAATAAAGGCTAAAAAGGCAGATTTTCCTGTTAGCATCAGGGGAAACTTTCAGGGCAATTGCAGATCTGCGCCATCGGCCTGTCCGACCACCAACCACTCACTCACACACTACATTCACCAAGGTTTCTTGATGACCCCAGCAGTCTTCCATTCAAGTACTAACCAGGCCCTACCTCGTTTAGCTTCTGATATCTGACTGGATCGGGCATAGCAAAGGCGGCATGGCCATACAATTTTGTCTTGCATTAAACAGAAGGGGAAAGACGTCATACATCATCATTGGCAGGTCTGATGGAAAGGCGAGATGACCCGAACGTCCTGCTGAAAGGTGTTGTTGAGTCAGAGAGCAGAGTGTCAGAAACTGGCAATCTGATGAACGCCGGAAAAGTTGTGATAACAGTGACAAGACTGTTTACCCAAGTCACCCATGCGAGTGTGGGACCATCTGGTTTAGCACATCACAATCCAGGAAAATGATGCGTCTATTCTTTCTGCTTTAGAAAAGGATCTACAGTCCCTGGGATTCAAATACTGGAGACTACACTGGCACCGAATAGAACCTGATGGAGGACAGGGGCAGGGATTGCTGAAAGTCTCTTTGTGTTCATTTACAAACTGGTTATAGCCTTGGGATCTGGCAACCCAACATGTGGAACTCATGTTGCTTTTTGATTGGACATATCTATAAAACCAAAGGAAGAAATGTAAATATAAACACCTTCTACATCACGGAAACTTTTTCTGTGACTGTGAATAATTCAACCTCTCCATTGTTATCAGTAAAAATAATATATAATTTGAGCATGACGCAAACTGATTTGACAAGGTTTGTGTTGCTTAAGCAGTCATTTTGATTTGTCTGGGCTTGGGACTGGTAGCAAGAGCAACTATCTTGGTGTAATAACTACTACTAACGACTACTGAATAATTTAAAAATATAGCGCTTCTTCTTGGAGCCACATACCCATCAATTAGTATACACTACAGGTTGTGTAATCTGGACTTCCGAACACTGTAAATTAAACTGACAACAAAGGACATAATTCCCAGACGGACTTGACAGCGCAATCTCCTTCACGTCCAGACAATCCTCAGTTTCACCTCGAAATGTGCCTGCACTTTCTTGTCAAATCCCACCAGTGTTTGTCCCCATGACCCTGTCCAATTCCCCATCCACGTTAGAACGTTTAGCACGTCTTCCTGTTTACTGCCCCTTTGCCGTGTCCTTCCCTGCTCCCTTTATCTCCATCTTCCTCTTCCATTCTTCCCATCCCTCCATCTGAGCATTAACGATATCCTTTAGGCAATGGCCACAGGAGACCCTTATCCGAAGCAATGACACACTTCCAAGTCGAGAGGACGTTTGTTATGTAACAGCTTAAAGCTTTTCCTGACTCCACTGTCGGTCCCGCTCATGACTGCACTCATATCTACACAGACACACTCACACTGTGATAAACAAACAATACAAACTGGAAAGTTGGGCTGGAACCAAGATCAAAGTGTGGAGAAAGAAGTCAAGAAAGCATAGTTAAGTGTTTGATGATCAATATTGTTAATGTGGTTCCTCTGGTTCCTCTTATCAACCCAAAGCATGCACAGGTGGACAAATCCACACATTTGCCCATTGCCTCTGTACGGTTTAGCATTTATGAAAGAACTGTATTATTTTAATTTTGTGGAACTGCCTTACTTTTGCTCGTCAACATCCAGATGCCGCCATAATGGAGGAAATCTTTTTGTGTTGTGCTTTTTATACATGACACAAGCCAACCAAAGGAACATTTTGTATCAATATCAGCAGTGGGATTGTTTGGATGGTCATAGTCGCATGCCACTAATCACTAAATATTGATCTGTAAACTAAAACCCGAAACAGAATGAACACGTGGACTCCTATCCAAACTGCTTGTGCAAGATAAAATATAAGCAGATAAAAAGGGGTACTATATTGTGAGGCGTAATGATACGAGGAGCAAAACGTCCGCGCAGTAACTCCTAAAGGTTATTGACGGAAGTGAGCGGGGGAAGTCTTTAGGAGTTACTGCGCGGACGTTTTGCTCCTCGTATCATTACGCCTCACAATATTGTACCCCTTTTTATCTGCTTATAAAATCGACATGCTACATTTCTGTGTAAATATACTTCGCATGAAAACACTTCACGTAACTTTATTTAAATAGGGAACACGTGGAAGAGCTTGGTAGCTTCTATCGTGAGCTTTTTTGGAGCTATATGACATGTGGGAGAGGCTGCGTATGTGCTCCGTTTGCGTGACAGAGCGCACGGACAAAGACCAGACGGGGATATATTAACTCGACTAAAGTGAGGTAAGAACATATCTCAGTATGTAAAAACGGTGGCCTATTCCTTTAAGGACTCAACAGACCCGGCCACCTCGAAACCTGCTTTGGTTTAAGAAATAAAATAACATCAATTTCTTCTGTAGAAAAAGTCCAACATTCAGAGTGTAAAGGCATGATGGGGGCTAATCAGCAAAGTGACAATGACTAATAATGATTATCTTAAGAAAAGCTCGAGGAAAGCCACGAGAGAGAAAAAACAGAAAAAAGAACAGAGAAAAAAAAAAAAAAAGAACAGAAAAATGTCATGACATGTGAGTGCAGTCCTCCCGTTCTGAGGGAACAACGCTGAAGGAGACAGTTGGATGACAGCTCAGTTTGCCTCTGAAAATATGGTGTTTAGAAAATGGCCGGATGAATCTTTCACAGAAGGGATGAGTCTTCAGAAGGGAACTAAGGGGGAAGGGAGTGGCTCATATAGAAATGAGTAGGCTTTGAATAATGGACCATGTGGCAAGACAAAGTTGGCAGAACAAGTCCAGTGGTTACACTGTGAATCCATCCTCAATTCATGAAGACAAGGCTCATTGCGTCAGGTGTTTTATGTGGAGAAACTGTCCCTGATCATGGGTATGAGTAGCAGCCACACCGTGGCATCCAAGTCAATTTTATGGAGTAATATCACAAATACTGAATGAGAATAATTATGTGTTAAAGCAGTACTAAGTAGCTCATGCCCCTAGAGGCCATAAGCGCCACTGCAGGTGTCGTAGCAATATACGTTTTTTATTCATGAATTGTCTGTGAGAGTAAATACTACGCCGAGAGAAAAGACAAAGGGAGAGAGGGATAATGTGCATCCAATTACACAATGGAAATCATTTTTTCACTCAAACTTGGCTGTAAATACAGCTAAAGCTTCACAACTAGAAGCTCCTGGGTTCGATTCCCACCTGGACGGGGCCTTTCTGTGTAGAGTTTGCATGTTCTCCCCGTGGCTGCGTAGGTTTCCTCCGGGTACTCCGGTTTCCCCTACCACTAAAAGCATGCACAATAGGCCAGGATGAATGATGTGTGTGAGTGAATGTATGGTGGTGGTCAGAGGGACCGTTGGCGCAGACGTGTGCAGTCGCGACAGCGCTTCTGTCAGTCTCCCCCAGGAGAAACTGAAGCTACAAACGTAGCTTACCACCACCGAGTATGGAGTGAATGTACAATTGTCTCATGTAAAGCGCTTTGTGACAATGTCTGTGAAAGGCGCTATATAAATAAAGATCTTCTTCTTCTTCTTCTTCTAGCCCACAGTTAGCTTTGCCCATTAGCTTGTAAGCTTCTTCTTCGTGATTCCATTAGTGTGTATTGAGGCCTGCGACCCGGTGCAGGAAAGCTGCAAGTGTGGTTTTCTGGCCAGAGACACCAGGGGGAGATGAAAGACCCCCCAATCATCCCAACAACACTTGCATTACCCCCAGAGGGACAACGGAAAGGATTTATTAAGGTGAACAAGTTACTTAGTACTGCTTTAAGAACCACAAGTGACAAGAGAAATACAGTATATACAGTATATTACACATAAAGCAGGAAAAAAAACTCAGGTTGAATTTGGGAGAGAGAGATTATTTTTCTTGCCATAACACCTAGCCTTGAATCTGATCTGTATGTTTTACTTGCTTAGTTTCAATTAAAATATCATGACTATTCTATATCGAGTGAACAAGCCTCATCAGTGTGTGATCAGACACTTTCTTTAGAGGATGAATAAAGTTTGCGTTAGGGGTAGGCTATTATTATTCTGCCTTATACTGTGAACATAGGCTTCTCTGAATATGGTGTCTTTTGTGCTGAATAGAGGACCTGCTGTAGACGGTGACGCAGCAGTAGCAGAAGCCTACAGGCACGCTGCGTGAATGTCAGGGCAGGAGCATGTGGCGCAGGGTATGTCAAGCTACACGAACACACTTACCAGGAGCCATTATACTGCCCCTGTGTATCAATAGGGCTCCAACCGCTGCCATGGCAACGGGAGGTGAAGGACTCTCACCCAAATGATGAAAATGTAATAGTCGTAGGCTCGCTTTTAACCCTCAGCAAAAAGACAAAGAGAGGTGAAGTTAATTAAACGAGTGCACCTGTGCGGGACAGATATTTCCTGCTGTCTGACTGACGGGGGCTTTGTAAATATCAAGTACAACGTGGAGAAATTAAATGTTATGTTTTTTGCCGATAGATCTGCAATCTATCCATAATTACAGGAATATGTAAATGCAGCTCACCTGTGCTGTCTCATTATGAACATAATGAACAGGAGAAGATTTCTTACCAGATAATATAAACCTCTAAGATCAAGGCGTAAAGTGTAGTTTTAATCACATGGAATGATAAAGCAAAATTAATTAAGAACATATGTAAATAATAAAATTCCCTTGAAGGACGAAATTGTATTGTCTGCTTCTTATTCAGAACCAAACACAAAGAAAACATTGGGAACTTCTTAATTGATAGCAATAACATTTTCCTACACACCATTTCACGGGGAAAGGAATTATGTTACATATCATGCATGAGTTGCATCTCACAAAATGCATTTAAAGGTATTGTAAACAATACCTTGAGGGACCTTGAGGGTTTTTATGAAAAACTCTATTTACAAATGTCTCAGCTGAGCTGATTTGCTGACGGCTCGGAGACATTTAAAGGATCATAACAAGGAGGAATTATTATGTTTTCAACAAATGTCAAGGCAGTCTAATTTAGTTGGACAAGTTTCCACATGGCGTCCTTTAAAACTATGAGCATTTACAGTACGATTTTGAACAAGTGTGTCATTCTTTGAAGGTTAAAAGTGGTGCATATTTATATGTGAACCGCAAAACATATCTGAAATAGCAGTGGTGCCGTGTAGAGTTGGTTCAGCAGGGCACAAATGGCTCAGGGTTTTTTGTTCACATGACAAAAGGGAAAACCAACACACAAGGTCAAACACCAACCAGCTGGCTTGGCCAGAAATATGAAGGTGTTTTTATTCTCAGTTTTGGCAAATGAATACCACAGAGAAATGATGGCTAGAGGGAATTAATTGTACCAATTGCATGACTGGCAATCTGATGAACGCCGGTTTGATGGCTTTGTTTGCAAATCAAGAAAGGCATGTGTTAAACTGTATCAAAGACGAGCGAATAGGAGCCAAGAGAACCAAGAGGAACAGATGGAGATAATGAGAGATGATGTGCACGGCCTGTAAAACTAACGGTTAATGACAACATTTCATAACATTGGAGACATTAGGGGCCTTTGCAAATAAAGCTCGTCTGGACTTTGTAAACACTGGCTGATGTACGGCTACTTCAAGTGGAGAGGACGGAACATTTGTGGCGACAATGATTAAAAGACAATTTACTTTTACAAAAGACAGCAAGAGAAGACACTTGGGGGAAAAAATGCAGTGAGAGAACAGATGGCGCAAAAAAGAAATAAAGAAACAAAGTGAAATGAAAAAGGAAGGGCCTTGAGTGGGAACGAACAGCTGGGGCGATGAGAGAGGACCTGAAAAACACCTAAATATTATCTACAAGGTCAGGGGGATTGTGGCATTTTGTTTAAGAAATGGTGAAAGGTTTTCTTTTCTTTCTCTTCAAAAATGGAAAAAATAAAAACATGATTATTCCAGACATAATTGAAATCCCAAATATCCAAACATATACATAGTTATTACTAAACAGTGATCCTATTGTGGAAGACAAACATTGGAAAACAAAAGTGCAAAACATAAAAAAAAACTAGGAGTTACTGTTTTATTCAGGTTTCACTGTAAATGAAATGAATGATAAACTATGAAGGCATTGTGCCATGGTAAGAACTGCCCACACCAACACTAAACAGCTGTGAAGTATGCATAACAATAATAATAATAATGCAAGAATACAGTAATAATTAGGACTGCACGACATTAAAGCAAGTTGCGATACGCGATACCGCTATTTCACTAAACCCGATATGTACCATTCTAATCGAACACAATTTGTAAGTAACTACTTTTCCGCAAATTACGTCAAACCAAGGCTTAAAATTGTTAAATGTTAAAGTTATGTATTTCCCAGACCTATTCTGCCTCTAAAATCCTGCACTGTCACTCAAAAAGTTGTTACTTTGGGTCCGAATTGCCGTCATGCACGAGCTTAATATAGAAGGTGCAGTTACACATATGACCTGAGGTGGCAGCATTGAGTATAAAATGGCCAACTTGCATCTAGTCTCTTTAAAAAAACACTACATCAGCGCCACAAAATTTAACTAAATTGGGAAATGTTTAACCTCTTAACCCCCGCCTTAACCGAGCGCATTTTCTCCTGTTCAGCTTTACCCAAATCTAAAAGCTTCTCGACTGGAGCTCACAGCCTATAGGCCAGAGTAACTCCTCCTTTGAAAGCGAGAATCGTCTAGGAATTTTCCTCACGTTACCCCACGTTTTCGTTATTTTTTTGTTGCGTTTCTGTACCGTTTTTGTTGCTTGTTTTGTTGCATTTTTGTCACTCTTTTGATGCTTTTTGGTGCGTTATAATCCAATCTTACGTCTCGTTTTTGTCTCTGTTTTGAAGCTGTTTCCAAGAAGCTTGCAGATTTGGGTAAAGTCAAACTGGAGAAAATGTCCTTTGTTGGGGTGGGGGTTAAGAGGTAATTTAAGAGGTAATTTTAAACAATTATAAATTCAGGGCATTTTTTGGCGGAGTGTGCAAAAAAAATGTGTCGATCTCAGTCGGAAGAAGACTTCAGTGATGT
Organism: Gobius niger; assembly: GCF_951799975.1. Classification (NCBI taxonomy): domain Eukaryota; kingdom Metazoa; phylum Chordata; class Actinopteri; order Gobiiformes; family Gobiidae; genus Gobius; species Gobius niger. Next base: position 23,064,338 of record NC_136860.1, read on the forward strand.
TGCGATACATTGTGGCTTCTTGCGATACAGATATTGCATCACCTAATATTGCGATATGATATTGTTTGCCATATATTGTGCAGCCCTAGTAATAATGCATCAGATATAAGTCCACCGCACTCACACTCAAACACTATATTCAAACATTAGCAGGTGCACCAACTTTTTCGTAAGAAAGAGGAAACCCTCGCCTGTCGTAACAGTGATGACCTCATGTAATGGGGTCGACCAATACAAGACTGGGACATTGCATATAAAATGGATTTCTTCTCAAGACCAACACACGCAATCATTTGGGTTTCATAAGAGCCAGACGATGCAAATCACGAAGCGCAAAGCTAATCATCTTTTGGGTTAATCTCCTCAGATAAGAGCAGGAAAACATCAGCCCTCAGTGCACCGACTGGAGAATGAGGCGTGGACCGTGAACTGGGATGTGGCAAAACGGGGACAGCAGCGTTAAGGTAGAGCTTCACAAACAGATTATGATAAATGTCATTCTATTATTCCTGAATTGAATTGAGGACAGAGGAGGAGAGCAGAGCTGGGGGAGACTGGAGAAAGAGAAGGCAGACAGCGGGGGGTTAGTGGAGCGCCCAGCAGCAAAAGTGTGTCACAAAATAGTGTTTCACAAAAGACAAACGGGCTCAAAGGGAGAGCGAAGCGGCAGACACGGACACGCTGGGCACGGCTGTTCCCATTCACAACAGCAGGACCGATGAGGTGGGTTAGAGACGTGGTAGCTTTGATTTAAAGTCTTATGAAATAGTAACAAACATGCATCATCATCATGCAGTTGACTCATGGGTCACACTTTTTGAGCCTGTAAGACAGTCCTTGTTTTTTTCCTCAAACGTCCTGTTGCAAAAAAAAGAATATCAAGTATATCTATGCACCAGGACTATCAATGTGCACTACAAACACTGTGTTGAAGAAAGCCTCATTTTTTCAAATACAGTTTCCAGCACTGTCTGAAACGTGTCATGCTGCTTTTCACTCTTTACTGTCTTTTCTATTACTAATGAAGTGAATGAATGAGGGATTCTGGGGCTCTGAAAGAAAAAAACAGACACTATATTATAAAGTAAAATAAGTTGGGGAACTGTTAAGTGTCATTCATCTTCAACACCATTACCATCATTATTCAGAGCCATGTCCACAGGTAAATGAGGTGTGCGAAGTGAAACGCATCACCTCCAGTCTGGACACAGAGAGGAGCACTGTCACTGTGACTGATGGAAAAGGGGGAGCAAATGATGAAGATAATTATTTTACAAAGACACGCTCACAAAAATGTAGCAACGAGCCCTATCTGGAGGTCTTTTAGATTTTATGTTGCACATAAAACTGTTGAAACTTTACTAATGAGATGCAGAATCCATAAAACGTCTGTGTGTTTTAGGTCACACTCACACACGTTTTGATTCCTTAAAGTGGCTGTATCTGTTTTCATTATACTTGTAGTAGGGTGAAGGAAGGAAGGAAGGAAGGAAGGAAGGAAGGAAGGAAGGAAGGAAGGAAGGAAGGAAGGAAGGAAGGAAGGAAGGAAGGAAGGAAGGAAGGAAGGAAGGAAGGAAGGAAGGAAGGAAGGAAGGAAGGAAGGATGGATGGATGGATGGATGAATGGATGGATGGATGGATGGATGGATGGATGGATGAATGGATGGATGGATGGATGGATGGATGGATTAGGTATGAGGCAATCAACATAGTATTTAAGCTATTAAAGCTATAAATAATGTGTAGCTACTGCAAATTTTCAACTTCCTTGAGTTGAAAAAAAAAACGTAAGCGTTAAATACTTAAAAATGAATAAGTATGCAAAGAATTATTCATTATGAGTTTGGCATTAACTGTAGTAGTAGTGTTTGTCACACTTAAATAATGAATTGTCCATGATTAATTAAGTGTTAATTCATCATTTATTAAGGTGAGGTATAATAAGATGTAGTTATTATAATGTTTTGTTTATTGTCTTCCATCCACACAGTCAAGAACTAAAAGATTTTAGTGGAAAACTAAACCATTGCCTTGAACCATAATAGTAATATGTTAAAGTTCCCTGCAGATACGTTGTCTGTGCTTCTTCTCCTGATAACTGTAACTGCACAACATTTGGCCAGTGCAATGGAGTCAATGGAAAAAACAGCCCTGGGGATGGTAGGTGCACGCTCTATACAGACCTACACCCACAATCACAACAAATCTAACGTTATATAATCTAAACTCCTTATGTAACGAACATCAGGCACCAAACGCATGGACCCTGATGCACCGTAGGCTAAAACAAATACACAAGGGGAAACAAATGCAGGATACAAGGTCAGGACCACGCAACAAAGTCGATGTACGCAAGAAGCGGAACATAACAATAAACAGCCGCCCCATAGACCAACATTGACTTGATCTTACGCATGTCATTCACGCAATACACATGAACTAATGACCCCATGGATTTAACTTCAGTCCACCGGATATCAAAGTGCAGCATACTATAGGAACCCTGACAACCAAAGTGGAATATAGATACTCTGCGCAAGATTCTTCTGACAATGAAAGCCATGGCCGGGGATTATTTTAAATACATTCAGACGCACTTACGATTGACACAGTAGTAGCTTACCACCTCCGAGTATGAACAATGACTACAGTGTCTTTGAGAAACTTGTGACACAGGCTTTTAAAAGCGCAACGAAAGTGTGACGGCAGTTTGTTTGGTTTTATGTAAAGGGAGATTCAATTATAATAAAGTCCCACGCCCCTAGTTAGCTCCCATTAACCCTGGACCACCGTCTGCTTAAATCGGCTAAGGCTGTAATTAATCCTGGCCATTGAGAATGACAGGTGAGAGGACTCTACACAGAGGAGTACAGATGCCTTCATGTCGCCACTCTGAAATCAATTTACTTAACTGTCCTCCACAGAGAGAGAGAAGTGCGATAGTGATTCAATTATGTCAGGCCCCGATTTCACAAGACTTTATGACATTTTTAAGTGTCTAAAACTTTCGCAGCAGACTCTTTTGTGTAATTTCAGCTTGCTATTATGTTCTCGGTGATGTTGAAGTCATTTAATTTAGCCTTATTCATTCAGCTTGATTAGCAATTTCTTATCTGTTTTTTTCATATAATCAGCCTCCTACCTTTTTTTTCAGCATCAGCTCGGGCCTCAACTAATCAAAGAACTTGTTACATTACAACCAAAGAAACTCCTTCGGATTAAAGGAACAGGGCACCATTTTTCCCCTACTGTGATATGTTCTTACCCGAGCTTAGACGAGTTGATGCGTACCTGTCTGGTCTTTGTGCGTGCCCGTGGTAGAGCGTGGTAGAGCGCGGTAGCTTCCAACTTCATCCCTGTTTGGAGCTATAGGAATATGCTGGGAGAGGCCAAATGCTAACAACATATTTGGTCGATTTGCGTGGCTGAAGGCACGCACAAACACCAGAGAGGTACGTTTCAAATCGTCTAAGCTCAAGTAAGAACATATCTCACATATCTAAAAAACAGCCTAGACCAAATATAACACCCAATCTAGATTTTTTTTAAAACATGTCTAAACTGTCCCATGTAGAGTGATTGATGACCATGTCTGTGAAAGGTGCTATACAAATAAAGTCATTTGTTTCTTGCTTTTGCACCAGTTTGAGAAGGAATTCCACAAGAACAAGACGGAATGCAAAAATAGCACTGCACATACGCAACAGATATTACCGGGACAATTTTGAGACAAATGGCCGTACCCGCCTGTCCTCATCCCTCTCGGCTGCAGCATGCACGAGGCCAGCACCGATCAGGCTACATTAGTCCACGGTGGCCTACATTCACAAGGACACCATTTGTCAGCTCAGAACCTCGTACCACCACAACACCCACTGAGCTGTATTTTTGGTTTCCATATGCTCCCACTTACTTTTACCTGCATGCCTTTCCTATCCTTGTGTAAACGGTAAATATTCTGTCCTATTGTGTGTAAAATCAGCTAACCCTGTTGTTTAGACCTCTACAAACACATTCTAAAATGCTCGTGATTAGGCGTTTTCACACCACACAGTTCCCCTATGCACAACAGCCACGGGACAGGGGCTCAATGACATCAGTGCCGTGCGAGCCTCTGTACGAGCAAACCTGTCACACTAGCAATACAAACTTTGTTCAAATTCATACTTGAGCAAGAAATACAGCGGGCAAAGAACGGGCTTTGGGAGTTTACAGAAAAACAAGGATTCACAGAGTTATATGGCTACTTTTTATTCTACACATCGAAGACTGAAGTAAGTGAGTGGTTTGAAATGAGTGGCTGGATTGTGTGTTTTTAATTATGTGCAACCACGTCACCAATGAGTTCCTAGTCTGACTAGAAAGTACCACCCCAAGAAAAAGTTCCACCATAAGTTGTACCCCAGTTCTCCCCTGTTTGGAAAGGGGGGGCTGATGCTAACACCTTCAATCTTCCTGTTTTTTCGTGGTAGGAGAAGCCAAACCAATGCAGCCAGAAAGACCCAGAGACGAAGGTGTGCCCAATACAATTCTTTTTATATTTTGAGCAGTCAGACTTTGCTTTACAGTTTGTGTTTTCTTTTCTTTACTGGTATGCCTGTCTATATTAGCCCTATAAATTACAAAACAACAGATCTGAGCAGATGCTGCGTCCACACTCTGGTCAGCGTTCGCACCTGCCAAATGAATTTGATCACACCAAGAGAAAAATAACCCAAAAGCGTGGTCTGATGGGAGAATAAAAGGTGTGAAAAGCCCTATGCCCCATTTTTAAGATTTTGAGGTATGCTGTGCGTGCGTGTGTGAATGCATCGTTGTTAAATAAATGCCAAAGGTTTCAGAAAGCAATAAGAAATCTCAATTTTAAACAATCCTTTTTCATTTCTGACCACTACCTCCTCAACATATTTCAATTTTCTTTTACTTCTTCGCATTAAAACGACAAGTTAGACCTTAAATGGACCTCAGCTTACACCAAAAAATAATGCTTTCTCCTGCTGTAGCACTGAAGAAAAAAAGTTCAATTTTGTTCATCCATGTCCAAACTATACTATTGCTATTATCCATTTCTATTTCATTTACCTGAAGAAAGAAGTTGCCTTGAATCACTCTGCAACAACTTCCTATTCAATGATGTTCAATGGGAAATATAGATTCAAAAGTCCAGTAACTATTAAGCCTCAAAATTAAGTGTATTTTCCAGCCTGGGAGTTTAAAAAAGATGTTAATTAGTGATAGAGCTCGCAGACATATCTAGACAGAGCTGAGGAGTGTTTTTTTCTCAACCTGAACTAATTTCAACTACATTTCTTGCCTCAAAATATAGTTCTTTCTAATCTTACCATTTAGAAAGGAAATGAAAGGAGATCATTTTTACTTCTGACATGTAAAGTGAATGACTTAAAAGCAGAAAAAATGTGTTCAGAATTGGGGCGTGGAGCTTTGGGGGGGGGTTATATATATATTGCTGAAATTAGAGTGTCCAAATGAAAAGCTGTCTTCAAGCTCAAGCCCTGCTATTTTCTAGTAATTATGCAGGGTGTGCCCTACCGGAAGTCTGAACATCTAGGACAGGTTTAATTAATAAAGGAATCCGTCGGGTTCAGAAAAACTGAAGGAACCCACTCCATTCGACTTGATTTGTTAGCATGTACACTTCAATACCAGTGTCAGAAATGCAATCATCTGTACAGATCTGGAGGCAATTGGCTTGGCTGCTCTCTGAATTGAAAACTCTCCAGGGAGTCTAATATGACTCACACGACATGTAGCTTTTAGTATCGAGCCGTAATTACAGGAAAGGGTTTGTTCATGGCGTAAGAAACCAACTGGTACTTAAGCTCCTGTATTAAAGACCTCACGAAAAACACTTGCGATATTAAGGACTTAAAAATACTACACAGTCATGCCAGCAAGAGAAAACAAAATGTCTTGGAAGGGAATTTAAGATACAGTTTCTTATCGCAGGTGCAACAGCACAGCAGAAGTCCACCAGTAAAATTTGGGATTAAATCTTTGTGCTTTTGAAGACACAATCCCAAGCTCTAGCCCAGTAAAGTTTGAACTGCCTTTTTGTATCACGACTTTTTGAGTAGTGATCAAGTTCAGCGGTTTGATTGAGACCATCGGCGCAACCTGATGAACTGCACTCCGAAATGGGGTTCAAAGTTCCTGAAAACCAACATCGTCAAACCGCGTGGGCTTCAGAGCGTTTATTTCTCCGTGCAGCGCTGGCCTAAAAACGTCATCTTGCTTACAAATTACTTAACAAACACAAGGAAAATATATCGGCGGCGGTGATAAAGCGCTGCCAATTAAACCATAGGGAATATGCAAAACAATCTGTCCAATGCGAGCTCCAACTGTACATTCAGTCTTCAGAGCTTGTCCTCTGATATATTCACTCATTTTGTCAGCGTTGTCTCATCACTGCCTCCCCGTCGTCACGCGAAGAGCCTCTCCCGGGACGCCCCTTTCCCCACATCTCCCATCCACTTTCCATCTCCAGACGTGTCCCTCACCACCCCCCACCACCCCCCCCGCGCTCCACTTCCCAATGTATTTTTACACCCGCGCACGCTTCTTTCCTCTCCCACCCGGGCCTCGTATTGTTACCTACCCACCCCGTAACCACAAATACCACCCCACCCGCACACAGCTGGATAGGACACATACAGGGCTGTAATGAGAGCGCACAAGCCGAACTGCGGGAGGCATGCTTTACCGAGGCCATCCCAGGATCACTGTAACCATGGAAATAAGTAGCGCCATAATGACATGCCTCAGATGAACGCAAGACGTGCAGCACTCTCCACTGTTCTCGAGAGGAGGGAAAAAAATTTGGACAAATCTTTGCTCAGTAGTTGGTGGCCACTCCATTCAGTCTTCAAAGCGTTTGGTGATTGCAGTCATGAGAGAAGCACTATTTCAAACAAGGCAGTGAAGAGAAGCAATGTAGAAGCAAGTGATTTTCCGCAAGAGAGCGCACAATATGGGAGAAAAGATGTGTATGTTGTTTAGAGTGGGAGGGAAAAGTGAGTGCACAATTTCTTACATTTCTGCCTAAATTGGTCATCAAATGTGGTCTGATCTTTATTAAAATCACAAGAATAAGATTAATTCACAAGTTTATCAAGATATTTTGCAGAAAAACCTGAGACATTCACAACTGCGTGGAGAGTAGGTGAACCATTGCATTACATAGCGTTTTTTTTTGGCAGCAATAACTTCATCCAGTCATTTTTTTGTAGTTGCAGATTAGACGCTCACAATGATCAGCTGCTGTTCAGTCAGATTCAGGGGTGTACTTACTTATTCCACACTCTCCTGTGAATGTTTACATGTTATGGCCAATAAATATATGATAATATGTACATGTTTAGGTTAACTCATTCTTATAATGTTAATAAAGTTCAGACTTTATTTTATGACCAATTTAGACAAAAATATAAGAAATTCCAACTTTTTTCCTCCCACTGTAAGTTTGTAGGGTGCACTTGACTGGAAATGTGTCTCCTGTATTTGACCCATCTTCATGTCTTGAGCTAGGCTTATGCAGGTTTATGGTCAGGACTACCAAGGCTGAAGGATTTTGCAAATTACACATGTTTTGGGTTGATGGGGAAACGAGAGTACCCCGAGGAAACCACACCAGTCACAGGGAGAGCACTCCAGCTCCACACAGAAACACTGTGAGCTATACATCATTACAGGATTGAGGGCAGATTCGAGTCTATTTCCCCAGGGGGTTGTAGGTGGGCAGAAACTATAACACCAACTATGGGCCAATAAGCATGAAAGTACAAGCTGAGGACTAAAGTCAGCTGACAATTATTGACACTGTAGGCAATATCGATTCACGTTCTCTTCTTCTTCTTCGGCTGGAAGGGAAGAGCAAGAGTCGCTAACATGGACAGGAAACTCAAACTCTAATCATAGAAATTCTCAATACACAGAGAAAATTGCTGTTGCAAATTGCCCGTAGTAGACTGAAAGGACGTGTTGTTCCTGCAGCCAAATGTAAAAATGGTACGATTGCATAAAGAAATGAATAATATATTGAAGGAGACAGAGCTTTAGCTTCAACACTATGCTGAACAAGTGCAAGGATGACATTTTTAAATCCTACATTTAAGTCAAACACAGGAAGATTATTCAAAAACGACAGTCATGAACTTTCTCATGTAAAAACTGCTTCTGAATTGCTGATCAGTATGTAGATTGGAGGTTAAAAGCGTAAAGCTAATTGTCTACCGCGATGAAAAGAAATCGGTTGAAAAATGCCAAAAAGGGGCCTCTTTAATACAAGCCGTGCCCGATTGTCCCAGGTAAACATCGCACAGTGAAAGGGCCGGCACGCGCTGCTGCACACCTAATGGCCTGCTACTACTACTGAGGGTCAGTCTGTCCCGAATTTCAATTACTATGGTTAAAAACACACATCGCCAACGCCACTTTATCTGCTGTATCTCTCAAGTGCCAGCCCCATTTGTATGCACCAATGAAACACTTGAAAAGCAACTTCCTGACAGACAAGGACAGGCTTTCACTGAAATACAAAAAGGTTAAAATGCATAAAAATTGATAAATAAATGTATGAACGAATGCAACAATGAGGCATGACATGAACGGCAAAGGTATGAGCCAGGGGAAAGGCGAGCCCACTCACCAGAAAGATGCATGTTTTTAGTGATATTCTTCATCAATAACACCATGAAGCTGAAAGTAATAAAGCTCCAGTAAATGCTTGTTCTAAAATGATGGTGTGATATAATGCAAATATGATTTTTTGGGGGGAGAGATTACAATTTGATATATAATTACTACAGTAACAATGGCAGGTGGTCATAATGTGATTCCTGATTGGTGAATGATAAATATCCCATGTGTTTGGTGATGTGAGCGCAAAAACAGACACGGCCAGCAGCTCGAAGCTGAGAAATTAAGAGCTTATACAAAAGACGTCAGAAGAAATCTCAACTGCACAGACTCTTGTTGGCTTTGTTATTGACGTAAATAAGATGTCTGGATAAACATTTTCAGCAGAGAGAAAGCAATGAAAGACAGACACAGATATAGCAGAACTAAATTGAAGAGAAGAGGAAGAAAAAAACAGATATATTTACTCTGGCAGCTACAAGTGTAAAAGGAAATCCAAAGGCACAATATTCCTCTGACTTGAATATTGCAGGGATGCAGGAAAATAGACTTTGTTTTTGACAAAACGTTAATGTTTATGTCAATTAACCATGACAGATGGGAGACAGTGAGGGAATACCAGGTGCTTGGGTGCTGTGTGCTGAGTGAGTGGTTGATGGGGGTCGGCCCAATGGCGCAGACTGGCTGCCTTGCTTACATCAGCCTACCCCCTGGGCAGCTGTGGCTACAAACATAGTTTACCACCACCGAGAGTAGAGTGAATGAATAATGCACAAAATTGTAAAGTGACTATAGGTGGTTTTCCACATGCAGGCGCTTGTCAACCGAATGGCTCTTTCACCCGCTTTGTTGAGCTTTTCCATAACAAAGGCCAGTGCCAAACTGGTCTGACCAGGCATAGGTTTCTGGCTGTGGCCAAAGCGCGCCAACCCGTGTCTGATGTGACGTGAACAGACTGCTGGCCTCTGATTGGCAATGAGAGAGTGACAACCCTCACTATTGACACGCAGGTCATATGGATTTAATATTTTACAACATCATACCGCTGTTCTAAAAGGGTTTTTTGCCGATATTAGCATTTAGCCGCTGTTTGCGCAGCTTTAGCTGATGCTAACAAAACATTTGCATGTAGCTTACCTTCATAGCTGTATTTGGCAGTTCCTTTTCTGTTTTAAAACAGCTTGGCAGCTCTGAATGATTCCATAAGTCCCACCAGAAGGCAGTATTTGTCCACATTTGTTCTCATCGCGGCTTACAAAACTTTTAATGACGATCTGTAAAGCGTGCTCCTACGTGGGGGCTCCCCCAACAACAAATGCAGGGGGTGTAAATAAAGTTGCCTTGCCTTGCCTATAAGCTGTAGGTCTAACACATTCCTATTACAATTCTGAATCTGACCTTTTGTTTTTTCAGTTATATATGTTTTTTATCTCACAAATGTGTGAACAGAATTATCAGTATTTTCTCTGCAGTTTCCCTTCAGGCCTGTTGTTTCTTATAATCTTAACTTCTTAACCCTTACCTGAACCGACCACATTTTCTCCAGTTTGGCTCTTTACCTAAATCTAAAAGCTTCTTGAAAAAAGTGTTACAACAGCGACAAAAATGTGACGACAAAAGTGATGAAAAAGCCACAAAAGAGCAACAAAAAAGTGACACAAAGCAATGAAAATGTGGGGGGAAAAAGCAATGGAAAAAATGACAATAGCACAAGGAAAAAGATCAGTTTAGATTAGTTTTATAGGTCTTGGCTTTCAAATGAGGCGCTACACTGGCCTTTAGGCAGTAACCTTTTAGATTTGGGTAAAGCGGAACTGGAAAAAGGGTTAAGAGGTTAACAAACAACAATCGCTTTTTAGATGTCAAATTGTAAGACATCATGGGCCAGCACTGCGAAAAAGCGAAAAAAGTTTGTCGTACAACGTTTCAGTCTAAGGACGGCATGAGGCTAGTTTGTCTCGCGGAAAAGTGCAGGGAAAGTAACATTTTGAGCTATAATATCAGATTTTAAAGTGATTTTTCATCTCAGACAGGCGGAATCGTGCAATGTGTGGCTGAACGGTAAACACAATTACACTAAACACACATGTGGAATTACAGACGTAAATAGCATCTGAATCGCTAGTAGAAAACCATTTGTCACACTCGGGAGCAACGTGCGGCAGCGTGGAGAGAGCGGGCGCGATGGTGGCATTAATTAAGCACAGGTTGGTGATAAGATAGAGGCGCTGAAAAAAGACGAGCGCCCACAAAGGCAGCGGGACAGGAAGTGAGGCGTGCGTTTGTGGCTGAAAACGGTCGGGGCGAGCCGGAGTGACAGGAGAAGACAGAGAGAGAGCGCTAAATAAATCAGTCGGCGCCGCAACTAAGTGTGACTGAAATGTTTACGATACAGAGCCGTAATGGAGAGACAGACGCACGCGGAGATACGGGAGCAGAAGGAGGGCAAGCCCCGCTGCCAGTCATATGCCCCAGAGAGGGATTTTATCATATCAAGGACAGGGCGAGAGAGCAAACACGCTGTTGATATGGACGTTGTGACCAAATATGAGCTAAGGGGATTTATTTAAAAGGTTTGGGGATTTTATTAGATTTTTTTTTCCATTGCTTGTGACCAATCACATGTGAAAGCAAGAATGAGAAGGGACAACATATGGAACACAGGCCAGTGATATGAGGAGCATGAAGCAGCTTTGAATGGATTGACAAATTATCCATGCTCTCTATACATAGAATTAAGTAACTAACAGCTCTAAATTAGGACTTAGGAGAGTTCAGATGTAAACCTGACAGAGCTACTTGAACAAAACATGATAAAAGCCCTGAATCCCAGCAGATCATCCAGTGTCGAGAACCAAAACTTTTACATCATGTAGCCTAAAGTGTTTTTGTAATCAGGATGGTTCAAATGCTAGAGCAGGTCGTCTCATAACCAGAATGTCGGTGGTTTGAATCCCGCAGATGCACAATGTACTGTGTCCGTGAGCAAGACACTTAACTTACCTTGCCTACACTGGTAAGTGAATGGGGGGGAGTTCCTTGATGTAAAGTCCTTTAACCCCCGCCTTAACCAAGTGCATTTTCAGCCTGACCCAAATCGACACTCATCAAATTTAAACGTATAAATTGTCCTTGCGTTGTTGTTGTATCTTTGTGACTTTTGTGTTGCATTTTTGTCACATTATTGTTGCTCTTTTGTCACTTTTTTGTGACTTTTGTTGCATTTTTTCACTTTTTTGTTGCATTTTTGTTGCATTTTTGTCACTTTTCTGTGACTTTTTTGTTGCATTTTTGTTACTTTTTTGTTGCATTTTTGTCACTTTTCTGTGACTTTTTGTTGCATTTTTTCACTTTTTTGTTGCATTTTTGTCACTTTTCTGTGACTTTTTGTTGCATTTTTTCACTTTTTTGTTGCATTTTTGTTGCATTTTTGTCACTTTTCTGTGACTTTTTTGTTGCTCTTTTGTGACTTTTTTGTTGCATTTTTGTCCGTTTTTTGTGACTTTTTGTGACTTTTGTGTTACTCTTTTGTGACTGTTTTGTTGCATTTTTTGTCACTTTTTTGAGACTTTTTTGTTGCTCTTTTGTGACTGTTTTGTTGCATTTTTGTCAGTTTTTTGTGACTTTTTGTGACTTTTTTGTTGCTCTTTTCTGACTTTTTGTTGCATTTTTTGTCACTTTTTTGAGACTTTTTTGCTGCTCTTTTGTTGCATTTTCCCTTTGTTGCTATTTTTTTTTTTTTTTTTGAGAAGCTTTCAGATTTGGGTAAAGCCAATCTGGAGAAAATGTGGTCGGTTCATGTGGGGGTGAAGAGGTTCAGTGCCTAATGTAGGTGAAAAAGCCCATTCAAATTTGGACCATTTGCTAATTTTAAGTCCAGATCTAGGAGGGAGTGAACGGGAGGCTGTTTAGTTTCACATTTTTCAGTATGTTGACATACACCAGAAACGGTACCAAAATATGCAAAACAAGGCTGCAAAGCACGATAAAGATTTGCATCTAACGCCTGATTGGTTAGGAGATAAACTTGAGTGAAAGGACTGGCAGTCTCAGACTCTTTGTCATTTTATGAACATTGTGAACTTTTCATGAATAAATTATAATTATATTCTAAATCTGTATCTTTAATACCTTACTACGGCTGTCATTTAGAGTAACCAGAGGCACACACCATCCTCCCGCTCCTTTAAACCTGTGACAGACAAGCATTTCCTGGTTGTTATATCAGGGCTTGCATCTCTGTTGCTGCGCACGGTTCAAAAGCAGAGGATTCCCCGAATAGCACAGAGCAGGTATACAAGACGACGTGTCAGCTCGCCTTAACCCCGGGCTTTGGTGTAATCCTGTCAGAGTTTGCTACAGCTGATTACAGCCACGACGACAAGACCAGCTTCTTATTGAGCCAAGTGTCACAAGGGCGACGAGGCCGAGACGATTGGTAAAGTCAGAAAATGCTGCAGCGTTTGGCTTGTGAACATTGGACGCACAAGGAAGATTAAGACAGATGTTTAATCATAGTAATAGTACAAAGCTGGGTTAATAGAAAAGTGCTAAGTTGGGTCATGGTCACAGACTTACAGAAGATCACAACGCAGGGGTAAAAGCCTGAACAGGTCCTTGTCTCCTCTGTGAATTATTGACCAACTCAAAATGTTTATATTGGGAAAATCAGGGTTATTAGGGTCTACAAATAATAGTCCAAATTGACAGAAAGGCAATACTCCGTAATGATAAAGCTTGTTATGCAATGTACCTTAAAATACACCTATCCCGATTCACATATTTAGGTCAGATTTAACCTGAATACTTATGCTCTGGAAAAATAGAAGCATTCATTGTGCTGAAGGGGTTTCCACGCATGAAATCTCCCAATATAGAACTAATTCATCATCATTAGTTACTAGAAAATTATCCATAAGCAGCAAATAAAGCTCATTCTTATTCAAAGCCATTAAGTAAGCATACGTTTGAGGAGGAAACTGAACAAAATATAGATTTATATACACCACATCATGACAATTTGGCAAGTTTTATAACATCAATAATAACCACCAATCAGCCCTGAGTCATTGAATATTTCCAGTGGCAGCTGCGCGCACAAAAGAACATGATGGTCACTCCATCACTTCATTTCAAACTGGCTCATACCGACTGTGAACACAAATCCTACATCACATACGACGGATTGCATAACAAGTATAAATCATTTCCGACGTTATGTAATTAATTTTCACCTTTACATTAGAGTTACATAAAAGAACCGTTGGAAATTAGACAGGGCTAAATCAAAAGACAAAAAGCGATAGGAGGTGGAGGAGGACACTATTTTGGGAGTGAAAAGGCTCATAATGATGCCACAGCTCCCTGAGCACTAACAAAAAGAGCAGAGCGGGACATCTCCTCGTGCAGAAAACTGGTAATTATTTTAATTAGCCTGTGCTCAGATTTGAATAGAGCACAGCCGAACGTCTGGTGAGGAGTTTGTGAATGCCCGTGTCGGCAGGTGGGAGCTATGTATCTATGCATCCTCCACCAGAATGTTTACAACTCGATACAGTAATACATTCACTCATCTGAAACATCAAACGCAGCAGCCACTTACTATGCTGTCAGTCAGTGCAGATGTGATTTAATACGAGAAAAACACCAACATTTATATGCACAGGACATTCAGATATGAAATGAAGGACACACAATAAAGTAGAGGAAAAAACAAAGGATATTTAAGGACTACTTCATAGAGGTTTGTATAACTGTGTGTTCATGTGTGTTGCTGTGTTTTCGATGACACATTTCTTGATCAAATCCACGTGTCACAAACAAAAATCATGAAAGAAATTTTGGGGAAAATAAAACAAAATTATTTCAAGTGACATCATATAAAAATCACAATAAATGCTGATCATGATTGTCGGGGAAAAGTGCTTTTGAGGCCATAACATCTCTACTGCACGTTTATCATTGAAGACTTTAAAAGCACTCGGTAATAATAGCTTCGTCTGATTATGTCTTCTCTCTCAAATATCCCAAAGAGCAAAATGAGCGTGTGCTCAAAAACGGAAATCCAGATGGAGAGGCTAAGAGAAACCTAGAATTATTTTCCCACTTAGTCGCCAAGGAAACCAAATGTGATGTCCTCATTGGAGAAGGTCAGGGGTCGGGGTGCGTGCGTGCGGGAAACGGCCGCTGAAGATTTGGACTTTGCCATTTAAGTTCCTGACACAAATCAGACGGGCAGCAAAGCGGCCACTATAGGAGATTTTATGGCTTTTGTCAGATGTGCTACCCCCTCCCCACCCGCCACACCCCACACCCCACCCCCCCCGTCCAGCATGTCTGCGACCAGCCCCGACCTCAGCCGCAAACTGCAGTGCTCATTTTAAATAAAACAACACCAACATAAAAATGGAAATGTCTTCTTTACTTTAATGTGGGATTGTTACAGCTGCATGTTTCTTTAGCTTGAAATGCATCTAGGCACAAAGATTACAAGGCTTTGTGGATTGATTAAGTTAGCAAATCTCCAAAAACTATAACGTAATCTCAATTAAGATAACAGGAGTAAATGTTCTAATGTTCTAATGTTAATGGCTATATTTTGTATAACAATTATTGTCAAGTTGTGTCACCTTGAAACCCACCGTCAAACTATCATGACGAGCCTTGACCAAAATGGAAAATTAATTCGAATGTTCATACACACTCAATACACTCTTTCTTCACAACCGGCTTTTGTGTCCCAAACCACTGCTATGTAATGTCTTAAAGATTTTACTTGTGACCAGATGTGACCCAAAAAGTGCACTGCTGTTTAAGGTCACTCAATGAAATCACAAACCATGGAGCTGTTTCTTTACCTCTGATGACTTCCTGATCGTGAATGCAGACAGTGTATCCATAACATTAGCGAAAGGAAATGCTCGGCTGGAGACTACACAACTAGGAATGTGTTTTATGGTTATCGCGAACTTGTGTGAACTGTAGACCGCTATCCAACAAGACACTCCCCCAAGGCCAAAGAAACATACACACATACAGTGACAGATATTTTTAGTATTTTCATACGTCTTATCACATCTGAAGATATTAGCGCCATGCTTCTGAAAGGAGGGAAATACCTTGGCATTTTGGATCCACTTGTGTTTGTGGTCCCTGTGCACGCTCACATTATACTGTATGTGACATGTCGGCTTCACGTGGAAAGGTTTGCACAAAGGTTTTCAGTTTAATAAATCATAAGTGATATAAGGAGAAGTAATGGAGAAGTCTTGTTCAGGTGTCAAAGCTAAGTATGTAAAAGAGCAAAGAAAAGGAAGTGCTTCAATTCATAGAACAAGCAGTTCAAAGAGGGACTCTTGAAAAGAGTTTAAAAAATACAATGCAATAGTTGCTGTATTATCTTGCATTACAATATTGTCATGATATTCACTGCAAGGTATCAGGTCTATGGTGATAGTACAGAAATGTCTATTAAGAAAAGGACGATGGTCTCTGTGAGCTGCCACGATCAAGCAATCCATTAGATTACAATACAGTATGTTACATTTCAACGTTCTTTTTGTTGTATCTCTATAACAATTATGACTATTATGGTTAATAAAATATTTGAATATGTGGTTTTTAATCAGAATGCACTGATCCGATATTGACATTGCCGCATACGGTCTCGATTCCAAACATCAGAACATATTGAACAAAAAACTTTTTTGGCTCTTACTGTTTTAAAAACACTACTGTCACCTCATCTCTATGAATATGAACATGCTCACATGTGATTTTGACGGCAGTAACCTGGAGAATAGCTCGCAGCAGCGTGCTAATGCTAGGGTCAACTAATCAAGACTGGGGCAGAAACAATGGGCCACCTAAAGTAATATAATAATATTGGCGAATGCACTGGTGAATGTTGTTAAAGGATATCCCTTATAGCATACATGTAAGGCACAAGTTCAATGATCAGCTCACTTTGTTCATGTTACAGTTACATTACAGTTTATTAATAGAAATCCCCTTGAAGTAACATCTTGTTTGCAAAGAGGACCATTCACTTATCACTCACAACAAGCCACTTAAGATGGTTGGGATCAGCTGGCATCAGAAAATCGGTAAATACTCAAACCCTAGTAAAAAAATCTGTGCATCTTTAGTAAGTCTAAAAAATTTTAATCTCAGTGCTGTACACTATGATCCATAATCACAAAGGTTGTTTGGAAATGTCCATGGAATAATCAACTAAAATAAAAATATTTTTTCCATAACTTATGTGGAAACTTTTAATACTGGCCAATAATTTACTGATCCAAGAGTGGTTAAGTAAGGGTCTTTAGGGCCTGTCCAAACAAAAAAATTATTAAGAGGCTGGCCACAATTAACAGACCGATTTTAGCCGGTCATGAAACAGGCTTCTGAAACAGGAAGGGAAGATCAGATTTTCCATTACCATTTGGATCTGGCATTTGAAAAGAAAATGAGCCATCAGTGAAACCGGGCCAGTCAACAGGCTCGTGCAAGTGTACGACATAACTGTTTAAGTAAGACTAGCACCTACAGTGTCACTACCAAGGTCAGCATGAGGTTAATCTGTACTGAATGAGTTTATAGGATAAAGGCATGTGATCCACTATTTTTCATAAATCCAATGAAAAGATTACGAGAGCAGAGATTAACAGTTACGACTGAGTTACTGAGTCTCAGGACCATCTATTCCCACACACTAGTAACGGCTTCTTGAAAGTGCAGCTTTTCTGCAAAGATTGTGCTCAGCAACTGTCTCCACTACAAGTTATTTCTTGCCAATAGCTTGCACCTTGTTTTATCCGCCCTTTGTACTTCCTTCCGTCTTTAGTTAATCTCTGCAAACTCTGCCCACATTTTCCAGATTTATCAATTGTACATTTCTTTAATTCTGCCAAATAAAAAGAACAGTTGTTCTTTTCATTCAACAGGATCATTAAAATGTTTTGCGCCTCTAAAACTAAAGTGAATGTTTTGAAGTTGTAAACAGTCATTTGAGGCTTAAACCCACTTAAGTCTGAAACTTGAGAGTCTGGAGGAAATGAATGTAAGTCAATGGGGCGTGCCTGCATCTGAGCCAGAGAGGGAGTGAGATTTCGCTCATATATTAATCATCATCATCATCATTACATGTTAACACTAAAAGGTGTAGTGTCTGCACAGAGCTGTAATTCCCACTTCTATCACTGAAGCAGCGCTGCTTTAAGGGAATTTGTGACAATGTGACTGCTACATTTTTCACAACATTAAGGGAACATCTTATATTGCCATTTTATTCAATAGAAAGACTTTATTTTTTCTATACACATTATTAAGCATTTGTAAACTGTATCATTTATAAAATATTTACAAAGAATTCCTCATTATATGTTCATCATTTATGAGCAAGAACATCAATTGACATTAGAGCTCAGACCATGGGTATAATTATTACAATAAAAAACATTTTGGAACCTTAACCACTGTTTTATAAATAATGAACTATGTATTTACCAAACGCTTTAAACATGCATAATAGTGTGTATAAGATTCATAAACACTATTATCATCATAAGATTATATTATTTGGATCTGGCCTTTGTTCTGCTCCAGTTCACACTGTTCTGCCGTCATGTATTTGTAACTAGATGATTCATGTATGATTCATTGCTGGTGGTTCTGTGCTTTCAAACTACCTGGTTGTTTCTTCAGTGCTCCCGTCACACAATGGGATTTAGTGTCATGACAGTTTCTCTTTTACCACACAAACAATCGGTTCTGTGGGGCAGAACTAATGCACTGACACAAAGGAGACCAGGCACATAAACAAAATTGAGTCAAAAAAAAAAAGGAGAAGAAAATATATGTTTACATTATTATAAAAAACATTAAGAATCTTGTTCACTAGAGACAACGAGAATTGAAGTGCTTAATAAGCTGTACATTTATGGTAATAATGCCCCTCCATTCAGACCCTTCTCGACAAAGGGGCAAATCTCTTCAACATTTCTTATTTCCACATGTACAATATGATTAATATGAAGGCCCTGTGCCCAAACTGCACCAGTTAAGAACCACTGCTTTAAAGAATATACCGGTGGTTTTCAACTTGGGGATCAGGATCCAAGGGTCACAGAGAGAGTTTCTGGGGGTCGCAGATCACATGGGAGGTTTTTTCTTTTTATGTAGTTTGAATGGAAAATGTGGCGGGTGTTGCCAACATCAGCGGTTTTTACTGTATATTAAGGGGTCATAAATAAAAAATTATGTGCTGGTTAGGGTTGTGCCGATGGACGATATCATCGTCCATCGGCGATGGATGAGCAACATCACGATGGAGAGCCACCATCGTGATGCCACGCCCCCTCCCGTCAAAAACACGCACTGGTCTTCTGTAGGCCTTGTAAACCTACAAACTGTGCAGGGATTGCACTGTAAATTAATTCACGGATGTAACTAATATGCACGCTAGTGTCAGTACCTGCCAGAAGCTACGATGTGTTGGCCGTAATTATTAACGTAAAGACGCAGCGCTGCTGTTTCTGACGCGCGGAGCTCTCTCTCTCTCTCTCTCTGCAGCTCAGAGTTTAACACCGCGTGGTTTTGTTTTGCTTTGCTGCGTATTGAAACTTAAACCGTTTTAAAATAACGAGAATAGCTCTCACATCGGAGCTAGCTGAGCGCGCGGACTATTTTCACGAAGGACCGAGAGAGGAAAGAGAGAGGAGAGAGAAAGAGGCGGTGCAGGAGTTAAGAGGTTACGGACCGGGCGGCGCGTGGAGCGGCTTCAAAAACGTAGGCTACGACGCAAACTTCTAAATATTGTCCCGTTCACCCACTGTTTCTTAAACATTGCGTTAAAACTGAGCAAATGCAAGTAATGAGCTCCGATTTACATTTGCATTAGTGGAGAAGAGCCTTGGAGTTCACGCTCTGAATACGTCGTTCTCCTCTCAGACTTTACGCACGAGTTTTAACACATTTCTTTTGCAAAACTCGTGTTCCGTGACTCTGTTTAAATCATGTTTAGTTTAGATCCATTTATCCTGCAATCTCACATTTTCCTAGCATACATAGTAATATGCAGCATATATATAGGCTATGTAAATGTCTTTAAAAAAAATGCTTATAATGAGAAATGGACGATATCATCGTCCATCACGATGGTTCACTGTAAACATCGTCAACGGCCAATTAAGGGGACATCGCCCAACCCTAGTGCTGGTAATAATGACATTGCTTGCATAACGCATACAACATCGTCATGGCGACATGTAAAAAGGCAGCAACCTCCATCTCTCTCGGTACAGCTGCAATTTTTGCCTTTTTCTGCAAACTGCATTTGTGGTTTCTGTGTTCCACATTTGTAAATAAATAGTTAGCTTATCAGCTAAACCCATTTGAGACCTACAAATTTCTTCTTCTGAGACACTGAAGAGGCACCAAGAGCCCCCACACCTGCAGCACAGTGGAGGCGTCACAAGAGGAGCTACAGGAAACAAAAAAGGGACAAACAAGGAGGTATCCGGGCGAGACTCACAGCTAAGCCACACATGCCTTCTATTGTTCTGGCTAATGGACGTTCACTGGAGAATAAAACAGATCCCAGAAGATTGTGAAAGACTGTTGTGGAGCGGAGGGAGCTGTGCAGCAGGAAGAGGAAGGAGGAGGAGCTGACCAGTGCAGGACACCACGCTCTGAAACAGGGACAAACCCAGGAGGCGTTTCAAAAGATCAGAGAAGACTGAAGGCAGCCAGCCAGATTTCCTTCAGGTGCTACGGTTTCCCCAACCTCCAAAAACATGCTGGTCAGATTGGCCCACAGTGGTGGCACGGCTCAGTTGCAGCGGCTCAGGACAAACACCTGAACACTATTTCGTTGCACGCTTGTAAAATGACAAATAAAGCACTTGCTTGCTTACTTACTTACATTTAAAGTACAAAGCCGTTGTTATCACTAAGTCACACGCTGACCTTACAAACACCATTTGATGTTAACTGAAGATAAAGTAACTGATATCACGACAGATTTCCGTTAAATAGGAGCTACATCAAAAAGAGCTACAGTATTTTAACCCGACCCCGCCTCGCTGTACACACTACTCTGTATGTGATAAAGCTACAGTATGTACAACACAAACATAACATGAAGCATTCAGTGAGATTACTCCCCAGCGTTTTCACCCGCTCACGTATTTAGTACAGTACAAAAGGCCGCTAATGGTGTTGCAGCTCGCCAAAGCATCTGCATAACAGCTTTACAATATCACATCTGTCACTGCTGCATTTTCAACCTGCCCCGATGCCCTACAGGATTAAAAAGAACATATGACATTCGGAGAGGGAGAGTGAGATTAAAATGGGTAATAAATGAGTGAATCTGTAAAGGTTATAAGCACGGTACAACTGTAATTTTCCTGTTGGCTGGAGTTCACGTGTATCTATGCGCGGCTGCACATCTTAAAGCTCATTTATCAACACATTACAATCACACCACCAGCCGTATGTCTTCATTCTTTTCGTATGCATTCATGTAATTCATAACACGTTTAGATACCACGCTATTTCAATCTTATTTCTCTGTTATTACTGTGCTATAAAGTAAAGGTCAAGTATCGTCGATAAGATGGGCACAATGTATCCTGTGACCAAAATTCATGCATCCAGGAAACGTCTGGTGACCAAATCTTTAAATCACACACAGAGATTAGAGAGTCTGCGGTACGTGAGCAGAGAGGAGCGAGGCAGATGCAGAGACATGTTTGCTCCTAAAGGACGTCCAGAGAAAGATGATTAGAGTGGTAATCCTGTTAGGACCCTGTATTCCTAGAACCACAGCAGTCGCCTCTGTAACTCCTCTGACGGGACCTGAGGGAAGTCCTCACCAACGGCACCAACCTTCATTTACTATTTAGATCAAAATGATTGCGCCTTGCTATAACTGGTTTCGATTAGCAGTTTGCAGTTAAATGATAATGTACTGGGCTTTTTCTGGCCATTGGTAAAAAGATGTTTAAAATGTATCGCTGTATTAACCAGACACTCCACTTACTTACTAACCTGGGCCTTATTTTACTACAACATCTCCTTTTCAAATTGCAATAAACCTTGCCGTCGCCCTTGAAGCATCATTGTTTGTGTGGAATTCAGCTAGCTAATGTTGATCTAAAATACCGACATGTTTATTGCCAAATGCCAGAAATCTTTATCAGTCTAAAGACCCAAAATGTACAAAATGAGTATCGTATCTCAAAGAGTTCAATATTTGAGTTTCGTGGCCAAAAGTTCAGCTTCTCTTTGTGATATTTGTTGACTTTGATTGCATCTAAGAGGATAAAGGTCATATGGGTCAAACTGGCCTAACTGGATAAGATGATGACAGACAGTTCAGAGTCTCAGGGCAAAGGGCAACAGGTCAACAGGTGGGCTTTGAGTGACATGAAATGAGCACACTAAAAAACAATGTTCTGAACATCCCATAGTAACCCATATCAAGTTTTGGCTTTGACTGGATGGTTGGCAAAACCTTTGAACTATTCTGTCAATTTTCATCAAAAACTGGTAAAGTGAATAGATGCTTTTTTCCCCAACCAAACGTAAATAGAGCTTTAGTAAGGACTTCCCTATATTCTGTGACAATATGACTAAATGATTGTGATTTGGATAGACATTTCCATGAAATGTCCGGTGACAAGGAACAAATTACCCATTTCTGAGTGGACACCAGATGGACAAACTAGAGTTGCGAGAAATTCTTGACTTACACAATAACTTTGCAAAAAAATCCGGACCTGAATCTGAAGCTGGGTCTCTTTTTAACGAAATCATAAAAAGCTGCTATCAGTCAGATGTTTTACTTGCACAAGCCGCTTTAATCTCTTGTGAAAGAATGTACAGTCAAATATAGTCACATGTGCAGAGTGGAGCTTGGATCAGGATTTGGAGGTGGGGCTTACGTCACTTGTGTTCCCTGCAGTTGCCATGGCAGCAGGTGGGTACTACATGAAATTCCCGGGACCTCCGCCTGGTCCCAAAGCAAAGTCCCTACAGTCCAGGCTGGCAGCGGCACCGCATTCCTGAGCAATAAAGGAGCAGACAAACATGCCCCTCGCTCTCACTGACTATGACTGAAACAATTACAGAGAGTTTCCTCATATTCAGCAGTCTGCACACGCCTCTTACAGCACTCAGGTCCGGACACACCTATTGGCCCTGGTTCACGACAGCTCAGCCAAAGTTATGATTGAAACAAATGCAGAGAAGGGATTTAGGGTAAATCTAGACAAGACGTTTCACCAAAAAATTGCAAATGGCACAGTAGTCATGCACCTGAATGGGCTTGCCAAAGGTTAAGCGCGGGTCATGGTACAGGATACAGTAGTACACCGATAACATCAATTCACACATTCCTGCAACACGGCCAGGGACGATTACATGCCCAACAACCAAACCGGTGCACAGCATGAGTTCCGTCTTAGGCCTCACCCCCAGCTAGTTTACCATGAGCGCTTTCAATGAGCCAAGTTTGTGTCGCATAAAAAAATTTAATTTTAGCACAGGGCATCACTATTGTTTGCATTGTATTTTTTTGTCTGGCAAAACAACTGCTTATCCCAAAAAAAACAATGCAACGAGGTATAGAAGTTGAGAATTACCAACTTAATTAGCTTAGCTTAGCTCAATAACTATGTCTAATGTCCCTGTCAAATAAACACATAACATAGAGTCAAGACAGTATGATAGAAGTATAAGTATTTTATAGTGAGGTATACTTTTGTGCAACAGAAAGCGTGTTACTTAACTTTTCATTTCAGTTGCCTAAAAGGAATGTAGTATAGCATGCATTGCACACTTAACATTTTTAATTAAACAACCCAAATAAAGGTGGATTGCCTTGAAACATAATATAATTTGTTTTATTTATTTAGCTAGTTTTAACTACGAATTCTAGCAATAGAGCAGTGGGATGGCTCTCTCATGGGACAATTGGCAGTGGGGGAACCTGACATGTGTTTATGTAGAGATAAACAAGTCTTAAATTATGTCAAATGTTTCTGTTATAATGAATTAATCAACATAATAAGTAAAGTAAATATTTGACACAGAGGCTTATGTAATATGTAACCTGCCTATGATAATAATTTATGATCGCTACTTCTGAGTCTGACTACATCAAAGTCGTGCAGTCTACTTGATAAAGTTGAAAACAGATCACTGGTGTTATTGGAGGGGCACACACTCTCCAAAACACTCTTTGTTACGTCACTGAGCAACTGCGTCTTCCCCTTCAGATGCTGCAAAACCAACATGCAGTGCTGTCTCGGGAGTGCTCCCTGGTCTCACCGCCCTGAGGTTAACACAATGCACTAACATACGACAGCTTGCTACTCCAGCCGTTCACTTCATTTTCTCCACACATTTATATTTACTCTTATCAAGCTGTTTGTAAAATGTCAGAACACATTTAGGAGTTGTAGACATGTGAGTATGTTTCCAAAAAATTCCATCTTGCTACATGTCTCCAGGGAGCAAACTGACAGGACAGAGAAGAAGACAGCTGTGTAGGGGGAGAGAGAGAGGGCATTGAAACAGGAAGTCAGACACCGATATAAACAGTTCAAGACTCCTCCTTCATGTGTTTGATTTCATCTACAGTCACAGAAAACCCTCGCTTATTTACAGCACTGTCAGCTTTCACACATATGTTTCTCCTTGTTGCTCAAGTGATAAATACGTGACAACTACAAATTGCATTGGCAACAAAATACAATAATGATGTAAATGAAATACTTTCCAAAAGTCTGATATTGATATTGTTATTATTCGTTATGAAATATATGCTTTAAAGTAGAATCAAATTGGTATTCAAAATGTGGTAAGAATCATTTTAATCATTATTAACAGTTTCAATGGAGGCAATTGCCAAATTATAACAACGGTTGTAATTATTAACAAGTCTTCTGCTGCTCTGCAAACAACTTAAGTGGTCTTAAGAATATATTAATCCCTCAAATCCTGTAGTTAAGACCTCAGCAAACAACAGCTCTGAAAAAAGCATGTGATTCATTTTCAGTCTTCTAACACGTACTCCTGAGTATTTTAAGATGTGCACTGTGAACGCAATCTGGACTTTACAACCGACACTGTACCCAGTATTTGACAACGTCTGCAAATACTGCTGCAAACATACTAATCATAATCATCAGTGAGAAGCCCCTGTTGTATGATGTACAGTATCAATGAAGCCAAAAGATGCCTCCCTAATCGCCTCCCACTTCTGCTGAATCCCACCACTGAATAGAAGTAACAGCTATAGAGCTTCTAACTGTAACAGCAATTGTAATAATCACAAACTCATTATGAATAAAGAAATCTTAGCCGCTATTTGCCTATACATAGACATACACTGTCTGATGCAAGTGTATGATCACTGCAAAAGAAAACTTAGATTAGAACTTTTTTTTTTCTTGCAAAATTAACACCACAGCCTTGACATTGACCATAGTTGCCACCACAATGTTATGCCATTCAATTAAGCATAAATCTTATTATAGTCTCCGATATTTGCCACAAAGATTAGCTCTTGTAAGCTGGATTGACTTGCCTTGTGTAAAAAAATAACGTTTCCTTGCTTATGTTATCTACGTAGTGCTCTGATTCTGATACCAGATTTTATGTCAATACCACAGATTTCCCAGGTTTTTGTACCTAAACCAATTCAAAGATCCAATAATGGACTAATCAGCTGTTTATTGTGTGGGGCCAGTGCTAAGAGCAGCATGAATACTGGCTGTGAAAGGCTCTGTAAGACCTTATAATCTCAATAATCACCAAGAAAGGATTCGTTCTACCTGCTTCATCATGCTTTAATTTTTGGTCTTTAGCCCGGAAGCGATCAGCCGTAATAACTCTTGATTAGTGGCCCTAGTATTTATTTTGTATAATTAGCCATGTACCCAGGAGTTTAATCTCTTTCACAGGCTGCACTGTTGTTATTGTGCACAAACTGTGATATCGGAGTCGGACTAATACTCGGTATCGGCAGGGACAGTCTCCAAAATGTCACCATCATTTTCTGCAGTTTTTTCGCTATTACATAATTGCTTGCTACCTGCTTTTTTCCAAATAGACCATCCTCAGTCATGTGACATTTGGTTGGCGATCAGCTGTTTGGAACGTTGCCTATGGAAATATAAATCAAAATGGAACCTCAAATTAATGGACGAATCAAATGATAACAACTGAATGGTATATAATATATAATGCTATACAAATACATTCTGTCATTTTTTTGTGGCTAGAGCTTGTCCCAGCAACTTGTCCCAGTTCAACACCCTGGTCTATGGCTTTTCTGTTGATCTACTGCATTTTATTGCAAGAGCACAACTCCTTCAATGGAAAAATTCATTTCTTTCAGCTTTCGACTAATGTTGTGTAACCATTGCTTTGAAATCCGCACTTCAAAGACTTCCTGTGTTGTAGAACAGCAGTCACTACGCTTGTTTAGTCTCATAATGATCCGCACTGTAAGATACTTGTGCTTTGCTCCTTCAAATTGGTCCAAAAGCCAACATTTGAAAGAAATGACTTTGTGTTCGGCCCCTCTTGTTCTTTGACAGTCTCAGCCTCCTGACCGGCAGCTGGGGTGACACCACGGCACCGGGACCCGGGTGACACTGGCACCAATTGGCCTGCCACAACAATTGCTACATTGTTAGCACTAGCTTCCAGGAGTGCTACAAAGTAAATGGTTGTTCAAGGCAAAGAACAACAGTGAGGACATCAAACGAGGGGAGGGGGCCGAGGAAAATGTTTGGGAGACGTGGTGAGGCTGTGCAGATGGGAAAGGGCCAGAAGTAGAAGCCCACATGGCACTCTGTCTGAAGTGGGACAAAAATAAACTGCCTCTTAAACAAACAAGGCTCCTGCATGGACTGTGATATTAAAATCCCAAACTTGTCCCAGACTTTCCTTAAAGCGTCGTGACACATCTGGGCAAACGTGGGAAAGCTTATACTTTTAGGGGTTAATGTTTCAAAGCAAAGACAGGATGACCTGGGAGCAACGCTGTGACCAAAGTGATATGTCACCTGGTCCATAGACATCAGTCAAAAACACAGAAGATAATATTAGAACAATCTCCTTATGGCACCATTATCCATACGCAATAATGTTCAGTCTTTTGGCATGATTGGGGACATAACTGAAATGCTTTGCAGTGTTTCTGTATTCATGAAGTCACCAAGCAGCGTGCTCTTCATGTCAGCTCTTCCCCATCAGGAAGGGCATCCAGAGTACAAACTATGGCAGATAAAAATGAAGGACTCCAAGTGACCAGTACAAAGAGATATTCAATTCAGAGATTAAAGCCAGGGTACCTGAAAAACGGTGTCTTGTTTTTAGCTTTCACAATACCTCCTGTGTATCAAAGAATTTAATTACATGCGTGTTTTGCGCCCGTGAACAGCTCTGAGCTGTGACAAAGTGGTGCATGGGGGACCACGACCAAAATAAATTGCACTAATTTAGATTCTACTTCTATCATCCATTGCTCTATAAAACTTTAGGTGAAGATAATGTAACACTGTCTGTTTTTTGCTGTGTTTGCTGTGTCAAAAAATAATTTAATTTACAACAACAAAGTCAGGTACCCCAGCTTTAATATTCACATATAAATTCAGTTATTCAAAATGTCAACTACCATCATTTCAATTTTAAACAAAACATCTTTAGACTAAGTTTAATGGACTGAGAATTTCTCATGTACCAGAAATTCCCCATGCAGCTCTTTGATAGGTTATTTCATAATTGACAAGAAAAGTACATTTTCAAATACATGTGTCAATCAATCTTAATAGCACTTTTCCCAGCCCACTTCACATTTAAGAGTTAAAAGACTCATTACCTAATAAACCATTTTCTCCAATTAAAGCAAATCATACACTGAATAAGCTGAAAATAAATGCCAGTTAAAGAGACATTCACAGCTCCTCGCTGGTGCACAGGAAAACCAAATAACTGTAACAGTACTTGGACTTTTCTGTTCAGCTTCGCATTTGATATGGGACTCGTTTCCATGTCAACATATTTACACACTTAGACAGTTAGACAGTCTCCAGCTGCGCCACAAAGCTTATCAATGGTGCTTGTCTAAAAAAGCAGTTGGGTGCAGCAAAAACATGTACAATGCTCCGTGATGGCCTAGTGATATGTCTACAGCACATGGATGTCAGTCAGAATTGTTCGGGCCTAAGCATCGTGAGATCAAGTCTCAGCACCAAAAATGTGCTAAATGTCTACTTTTTCCTTTGCCTTTGTTCAAGCTATACAACTGTATCGAATAAAGCCTACAGGCATATATCACCACCACTGGAAAATGTGAAAACAATATTTGTATCTCATCTCGATTGTGAAACAAGAAATAAGATTTTGGATATTATTGACGCTACACGAAGTTAAGAAGAGACATTTCGAACACCAATGTAGCAAATTCAAGTGTCACGACAGCCATGAAAATAGGATAGACTGGCAACCCGTATTGTAAAAAATTGTCTTTTTTTAGCTTTTAAAAGTAAAAAAAAAAAATGCACAAAAAGTCCCTATAATTGAAAATATATGTTCCAAATGTATGTTCCAATCAGATTTTAACAAAAATTACAAGCAATGAGGGTTTTTTGTTTTTTATATTAAATTGTGTCTTCTGGCTTCTTCCTATTTGGATTTTGCGTATCATACAGTATATTGTGAAAACATTAAATATTTGCGCAGGCCTCCCTTAAATCATTTTATAAATACCTGGATACTTATTAAAAGGCACTAAATCGCCAGAGCATATGCCTGTTACTGTTTCGGAGTCTACAAACAAGGCTCCTCTTCGTAAAGACAATAGCAGCGGAGATGGAGAGTCGACTGTCCTTCAGAGCTTAAGGCAGTCAGGCAACGCAGCGAGCTGTCAGCCACACGTCCGTCCAACCACCACCACCACCACCTCTCCGAGTCTGCTCCACTACACCTGCCTATACCTGCTGTACGTGCGCGCCTGTGTGTGCGTGTATTTATGTGTCAGGGCCGATTGTTCATCCAGATCCACTCCCCAGGTCTGACGGAGCACCCAGCAGGCCCTCTATTGCACCCTTAATGCAATTGAGCACTTGCAAATATAAGCAGTTCAATACAATAATGTTTAATGGTGACTCTAGGATATTTATTTTACAATAGAAGGCATCCTTAATACTACCACCTGTGGATCTCCCATCTCTACATCTACCCCTGAACTAGAACATAAGTCTTGGTCTGCTATGCCGAACTGCTATACTCTAATTGCTACTTGGAGAAAATTAATACAACAGCCCAAGCTAAATGCATGTAATCTGATTAAGATTAATGTCCCTGCAACAAACTGATAATGTGGGATGAAGCATTACTCCAGTACTCATTACAGACCTCACAAATGGAGGGTGTATTGTCTGCCTGGATAACAAATTGAATGTATTTACTGACAAATTAAACACAAAAAAGTGTTATAATTGAGTTTTCTCTACAAATTGAGGGAATTCAGATTAGAAAAGGTCAACTTGTTCATGCAAACTGTGAAGTTTTGGTAAAAGTTTCCCTTGCATAATTTATCCCGGAGGTATAAAGGTCGTCTCTCTAAAGGCCGCACCAACTAATACATCTTCTTATTAAATCGAAGAAGTTATTATTAAGAGTTATTTATGGCGCCACAGGTCAAAAGGTGAGTCCTGGTCAGAGCTCCCACATCCCCAGAGTGGTCTCAGAAGTAAGTTTAACCATAAAAATGAGAAATGTATGTTTTAAACCACCATCTACTATTGGTATTTGCAAAGTTACACAGTAATCTTTTGCCAGCTCACCACTGTCTTCTCTGAGATACTCACCTTTGCAGACAGAGAACGCAACACGAGCTGCAGTTTTGGAGATGCTCTGACCCAGACCCAGTCATTTATCCATCGCAGTTTCGCAATTTGCTCTGAGTGCTCTTTCGTATTTTCTCGCTTCTAACATCTTACAAAACGCTGCACCTTATATAACCCACTGCAAGAAACAATGTTATTCACTTCACATTTAAGTTATATTCATGTTCACAAAATTCTCTTCCGTTTTTAACAGAAGACTTAAAAGAAGACATTCAATTATTATACCAGATGTATGTCGTCAAAGGCAGACTTAAAGAATTCTGGCCTAAAGGTCGGTATTATGTTCCCGATCGCATAAGTTAGAGTATAGCTGAACCAACAGGTAAGTATAACAAAATGTAAACTACTTATTTGAACATTCACATTGAAATATGTTGATGCTGTATTTCTTATTTCTCATTATTTGGTTGGGACAGTGCATGTTAATGAACATACATGGGTCTCATGCATGTAAACACACCACACCGGATTGTAAAACCTACGCAGACACGGGTAGAACAAGCAAACTCCACACAGAAAGGCCCCGTCCAGGTGGGAATCAATAACTAAGCTCTAAAGGCTCTGAAATTGCAAATAAATTCATTAAAATGTAGTGCTCATAATAATAAACCAATGGAGATAAAAAAGCATTTGGGCACTGTCTGCAGTTAGCTGATATTAACCCACAGTGTGACCCCGCAGCAAACAGGATTGTTCCGCCACTTTCTTTACTATTCACATTGTTTTCAGCTCATGTTATTCTATTGATCAACATTTGCTGGTTCTACACAAAATGGCAGAGTTCTATGATAACCTTAAATTTGTCACATTCAATCCCAAACTACCTTACAGCCGACAGTTCACTTACAACTCACATCGTGGTTCCAAATTTCACAGAAACTGTATAAATGCCAAATAGATTGATCCCTTTTGAATACATTTTCTCCGACAGGACAGCCCAGACTATAACTGCCTGAAAGCTGGTTAAAAGTCAACAAAGGATCAAACCGCGACGTGAGTGGAGCTGATGATAATTGCGCTGCTGATTATGTGAATTACCTCAACCGTTTGCTACATTTGCCACATTCAGCAGGCTCTTCAGCTGGTGATGCCATTACAGCGGCCCAGCACCGAGGCGGGCCCGACTGCCTCAATTACCTGTATGTGTGTGTGTGTGTTTTGATGAGGAGAGCTGAATAAACAGAGAGCAAGAGAGAGAGGTTGGAAGAGCGTGTGTGCGAATGAGGGAAGGGGGGGGCGTAGAGCTATGTGTGTGTGAGAGAGCCCCCAGTGCATGGTTGTGTTGTTGTAGTAATATGAGATGTGAAAGGAGTCAGTCTAAAAGCTGCAGTTCAGGTGGTCCCTCTTCAAAGATTTACTTCAGATTTGCTCTAAACAGAGTGCAGCGGTGCAGCTTGTACAGTGGTTGTTTATGGGCTTTTAGTACACCTGTGAAACATTAGTGACACATGTTATAAAATCAATGAATTTAACTTAAGGATATTCAGTCCTTGAGTGGAAGAAATAGTTAATAATGCATTAGTTGCTATTGATACAAGCCTTTCCTTGGTGATTCTCAATGCTTGCAAATGTTTCATTTTGGCTTTTAAATTCCAGGCTTTAGACTTTTGTCAACCTCATAATCTGCTGATAGAAATATTGACTTGTGATCAACTCTGGCGACTACCCTCTCCATTTATCCCAGCTTGGTTCACGAGAATCGAGGCTGGTGCCTTTTCCAGTTGGAATCAAGTTAAGGGGAAAAAGGCTGTTGTGAGCTCAATCCAAATTTAAGACTGTCACATATTGCATTTGCCCCTGGATTATCATAACCTTGCGAATCAAGCACACTGACAGAGCTGGTCAAGATACTAAAATGATTTGTTTTGACGTACTGCCTATTCACAAGCTCTCACTATCTTAAGATAATAGTAAGCCATATAAGTAAAAAAGCCAAAGCAATTGTTCAAGTCCACATATTTTACATTGTAGTCTCAAAAACACACTTTATACAATAATCAATACAGACCAATGTGCTTGTGCTTCAACCCACACTGAGCCTATTGATTGACGCAGGATTTTGAGTGGTATTTTAACACATTGCTTCAGCCTGAGCAGCTCAGCGGTGACCGTGGCTGTCACTGGCATCACTGTCTCTTCTCCTCCACTTCCTCGGCTGTCAAAGAGCTCAGTGTCCCTCCAGATGGGGCTCTGACTCACTGCCCCACAATGCACTGAGGATTAGGCCAAAATACTGAAAATTAGTAGAGTTCTTTAATAAATAATTACAATTATGTTAAAGGTAGGTTAAGGTTATGGTGTCTTTATTGTCACTATACAACTGTTCAACAAAATTTGTCCCCAGCATTTGACCCATCCTTTGATGCCGGTGGAGCAACCCGTAAGGAGCGGTGGACAGCTGTTTTTAACAACTTTTTCAAAGGGTTTTGTCTGTTAATAATAGGATTTACATTGAAGTAAAATTAAGAAGTCAAAACATGTTTTGGCAATATATCTTTATAATCACGGGTTTGGGTCAGTGCCTTGAAAAGCCAGGGTCAGTTACTCCCAGGTTGAGTCATAGAATTTATAGGATATTAATTTGAAAACTGACAGCGCTGCTTTCACACAAACAGTTGTAGACCAACAATCTGAATCTCCAACATGGCGGAAATATGCCTCTTCAAATTGGCATCAGGTGATGCAGAGAAGGCCATAAACCCTGCATGTCAATCATACCTGTCCTAGCCATCACTATCCCATCTGGTTTTGTTAATTGAGCTCCCAGAGCAGGTGACACTTGACCTGTCGCGGAGGACTGGAGAGGATCTGTGCTAGTAGACATGAAAGCTAACGATGTGATCCTTCCCTAAAACTTGATCCTTTCTCCGGCCCCCGCCCCACTCAACTGTGTGTGGTGTGTGTGGTGTGTGTGTGGCACTGCGATCCGCAACATGAGCACAGGTCAGTGTGGAAAAACATGAAGTCGGCGATGACGTCTGACAGTCGTGGGTAAGAGGTCTTTCCAGCCAATACAACTAATTCTTTATATTTGCAAATAGACTGTGCACACATAAGGGACTCCCTCACTCAAACCTTTCTAAGGTAGTGGTGTGGTTTCACAGAGGCCGATACTTCTAAAACACTCTTTTACTAATAAATAGAATAGGAGGGGGATTTTTTATGTGACAAACTAAAAACAATAGCTCATAACTTCCTCCTCTTGTTTAGTGAAAATAATCATCAGGCAACATCAATTAGTCTTTTTTTTTTCTACAGCTGACATTACAGCAGCAGTTGGTAAAAGTCCTGTTTTCCACTCAGCTGCCTCTATTCAATCACATGAGAATGCATCATCTACAATTCGGAACAGACTGTATGCGTAGTGATAAAATATGAATTTACGCACAGTAATTCCTATGCAGATGAATGAGCAGTGCTATTGACATAAATGTGTTTAAAATACTGTATCACCGCGACTAAGATGCCAGTCAGGTTGGCTTGAATATCACTTGTTCTTTACCTTTATAATGCTGCTCCTGCGCGGTGCAGCCTTCACAGACTCCAGAAGAATGGTGTCTGTGTC
Organism: Gobius niger; assembly: GCF_951799975.1. NCBI lineage: Eukaryota > Metazoa > Chordata > Actinopteri > Gobiiformes > Gobiidae > Gobius > Gobius niger. Next base: position 23,097,491 of record NC_136860.1, read on the forward strand.
CTGGCCGCCACCGGGCACGACCACCCCGCTCCTCCGGCCGCGGGACGCTCTGGGAGGGATGCAGTCTGGCGCTCCATCGCTGCACAGACCGTCTCCAAATCCATCACGCTCAGACATGTTGACTCGAAGGCTACGGGGCTTCGCTGTTTACACACGGGGAAATGAATGAACTCGTCGAAGCAGATAAAGTTTGTCTTGCCAGTGCATGGATGCCACAAATAGGTTTCTCCTACATCATCATTTTCTGTCTGACTGGAGGAAACAAAACGACCCAATTTCGGTAATTGTGAGCAGGATCTCACAGTCACTGAGCACCAAGCTGTTTGCGGGTTTTGGGCTACGGCTGACCCGCACACATCATCTCCGCTGTTGTGGAAACGTCCAAATCAGAGCATTACACTGGACTCAGACAGGTACAGCACCGAGTTGGATGAAAACTCGAGCGCTCTCTCGCAGGCGCGCAACAAGTCAACACGCCAAGTTCCTTTCCTTCAAAGACTTCAAGGCACAACGCGCGTCGAGACTAAAATCCCACAGATGATGTTGCCGGGGTGAATACTTTGACAGTGTACAGGTTTGTCCACAAAGCAATGCCAAAGCTAGTTCAAATCCGCGAATCTAGTGCCTAAAGTGCCTCACTAAAGTCCAGAAAGGAGCGAAGTTTCTCGGTCCTGCAGTAGATTCCCGAGATTAGGCGACCGTGTGCTTGCGCGCAGCATATCACTCAAACTGAAACACATCCACGAGTATGGTCTTGGTTGCGCTCCGGACAACAACAAGCGACTTTAGACGAGAATAGGGAACACAATTGACAGTCGCGCCGCCTCTGACCCAGCGCTTCCCCTCCCGTCGTCCCTCCACGGCGCCCCGCCCATTAGCCGCCAGTACAGAGAAAAAAAAAGAAAAAAAAAGATTGAGTGACGCGCGCAACGACCAATACTTTGCTAAGGAGTGAGATTTGGAGAAGCTGACAGGTGGATATAGCGGAGACGCGCTGATGAAGACGCACGTATAAAAGTGGGCTCCATTTCATTTCAATCTGGAACGTTTGCATTTGCTACCAACAAATGTAGGCTATGGCTTGACGATAAAAGTTATACCTTGCATAATAAACAATCGCAAATTACCCTATTAATCCATCAATCAATTAATCAATCAATCAATCAATGGTTTTGTATGGCCCAACAACGGGAGCTGCCTCACGGGACTGAACAAACATTAAAGGGGCTAGATGCAAGTTAGTCATTTTATGCTCACTACTGCCACCCCAGGTCGTATGCGTAACTGCAGCTTCTATATTAAGCTCGCGCATGACGGCGCTTCGGACCCGAATTAACACCTTTTTGAGTCAGTGCAGGATTTTAGAGGCAGTTGTGGTGGATAAGTCTGGGCTCATTCTACACATTAGGACATGGCTGGAACATGTCGGGGGATGAAAATACTTAGTTTTAACATTTTGAAACTCTGTATAACAATGAAACAAAACAAAACAGTAAACAAGACAATGTAAAGAGACCGTTTGGTAACACCCGGAAGCCTAGCGAATGTAGTGAGTGAGTGAGTGGTTGGTGGTGGTCGGAAGGGCCGATGGCGCAGACTGGTTGCCTCGCTTCTGTCAGTCTACCCCAGGGCAGCTGTGGCTACAATAGTAGCTTACCACCACCAAGTATGGAATGAATGAATAATGCAATGTAAAGCGTCTTTGAGTGTCCAGAAAAGCGCTATATAAAACCGATGCATTATTATTATTATTATTAAAGTAGCCGCGCGAGTGTCCCCTGTCTTTAACCACAGAAGGAGAGACCCATTCCCATGGACGGACAGGCTATAGAGACCCAGGGCCCATGGGAGTCCCTCAGCAGACGGGCCAAGATCGCAGAACGTCCAGTCCTTGTTGGAGCTTCAGTTCTTCATGTCCAGTGGGTAGGCGGGGTTCCTCTGTTCCTCCGTGGACAGGACTGAAGACGCACCAACGACCCACCATCTGAAACAGGCACTCACCCAAGGGGCAGTGGGACAGGGGGCACCATGAGAAGAGTAAATAACGGACTTCAGATCAAATTAATATTGTATCATAATTAAGACAAGTATGTAGTAAGAAGAACTTGAGCGCTCAGTGTACCGTACTTAACACAGGAGTGTTCCTTTAAGTCAGCTTTACTTCAGGTTGTGGGTTAGAGCTTTACCTAACTGACCTGATCATAAGCTTTGAGCCTCGTCTTAAATGTAGCCTAAAGCCTACAACAATTGATAGAACAGCATAATTAATATTTGTATATTTTATTAGGCCTATCTCCTTAAAGCTGAGGTAGGCTATATTTCTTTTTTGTTAAGGTTATAAGTTGCACAAGGTTATTAACCGTTGCCAAAACTGTCCAAAAATAAAACTTAATTGGCCACTGGCTGGCCAGTTTGACCTTATATTATCGCTGATGTACAAGGCCTATTAAATGGATAAGCAGAAATGTATTTACTCAATGGACATTGTACTTACATTCTCGTCGTCTATCGCCCCCTGCTGTTTATAAATGGACGCGCCCGAAATGTTTAAGTATCGTGTATCTCACCTTTAGACAGAAAAAATGTGTTCGTGTTTTGGACTAACGTTAGCAAGACTAGTTAGAGCAATGAATGAATGAAAAACATGAATTGCTCACATATTATAATGGAGATTCAATCTCAACAGGTGGTTGAGTCACGAGACAACTGCATCCCACAGTGCTCTCTGCACAGCTGTTCGTGAGTTTATTTGAGTGATATCTTTCAACTGCTAATGTCCAATATACCATATGTTTACATACACTTCATAAAAAGACACTTGCATTTTTTTCTCACTGTCTGACATGAAACCAGAACAGACTTTATTTTTTTAGGTCAATTAGGTCAATATTCCTATTTTTTCAAATTCCAGAAGAATTAGCAATAGAATTTTCTACACTATTTTTTATTACTTTTTACATTTCATCAATATTTGATATAGCATCACCTTTAAACTGTATAACTTGGGTCAAACGTTTGGATTTCCTTCCACAAGCTTCTCATTATTAGGAGGACTGGACTAGTGTAACTGAGCCAAATTTGTAGCCACTTTGCCTCCACATGCCTTTTCAGCTCTGCCCAAACATTTTCAACTGGATTGAGATCAGGACTTTGTGATGACCACTTCATAATATTGACTTTGTCATCCTTAAGCCACTTTGTAACCAGTTTGGTTTTAACTTCCAGGCTGATGTCTTCAAATGTTGCTGCAATATTTCCACATAGTGTTCTTTCTTCATGATGTCATCTATTTTGTGAAGTGCACTAGTCCCTCTCGGAGCAAAACAACCCCACAGCATGATGCTGCCACCCCCAAATTTTCAAAGTTGGGATGGTGTTCTCAGGCCCCCCTTTTTCTGGTCATTATGACCCAATTTTCTTTTCTTTTTTTCCATCAGACCACAGGATATGTCTCAAAAATGAAAGTCTTTATCCTTTTTTATTTGCAAACTCCAATCTGTCTTTTTTATGTTTCCTTTGGAGTAAGAGCTTCTTCCTGACAGAGTACCCTCTCAGCCCATGTCAGTACAGTGCTTGTCTCACTCTGGATAATGACGAACTCTTCAGTATCTTCACCAGGTCTTTTCCATTTGTTCTGGGTTTGATAATCACATTTCAGACACAGCACGTTCATCTCTGGGACACAGAACCCGCCTCTATCTCTCATTCGTCCGGCATTTGACAACTAGAAATAATTTAAAAAATTCTAATTGACCTAAAAAAAAAGTTTATGTTTTCATGTCATGTCAGACAGTGAAAAAGAAATGCAAACGTGTCTTTTTATGACGTGTATGCAAACATATGGTTACCGCTTTATATGCTTACCTGACGATCAAGATTATGTTTTTAGTAACTCATTGTCCAAATAAATGTAATATCGATAAAACTGTGATTTGGAACTTTGAAGTTTATTTTTATTTTTTGCTTGTAACAACTGGAAAGTATCTTCCAGATTACCACACAACATGACAAAGTCTTATGAAGACACTACACACTCACTGGACCAATGACCTTCATATTACAGGTAGGTGTTGGGGGCAGCTGGCCACATGGCTGTTTTGAGGCAGCTGAAGGAGTAATAAAAGAGTGATATATTATTCATCACTGTGGGGGGAAAAAATATATATCTTTCTGGTTGTCCCACTCTGCTGAGAGCTCAGTGGGTCAGGGTCAGCCACACTAGACAAATCTCACAAATGGACATGAGTTATGGGTGATCATGAAAGCCTCAACAAGATCTCAGTAGCACCAGGGTCCAAAATAAGATCTCTCTTAAAGGCTAAACATTTGAGATGTAGGGGACGGAGTCTGGTCTTGGAATGAGCTTGGATTTCCAGCCGCTGCTCCTCCACATTTTTTGTTAAGGCTTGGAAAATGTTTTGTTTTTCTTTGTGGCAACGTGGATACGATTTTGGTCCGAGACTTCAAAAGAACATGCCAAAAGAATGATAGTCTTCTGTTTACAACATTATTTCTTCATGGATAAAGATTATGGAAATTGGAGACTTACTTTCATTTGTTTTACTCATGTTTTATTGTTGTTTTATATGCTTCCTTGTGAGCTAGAGAGAATTAGGCCATATGTCATGAACTGGTACTGGGATCAGATGTATAACACTTTGTACCTTTCAGATATGAATAGAATATGTGCCAAGGACAGACTATCTCACTAGTGGCACCAAACATCAAGACATCATGTATTGTTCATTGTACACGTCATAAAGCATATAAAACAATCTGTGGACTTTGTCAAGAAGAGGATGTTGGAGTTGATGAATGTGCGTTACAATGCCTCCACTGACTGCCTCTGAATTGCCTGTTTGAACGTCTGGTTACCGTCATCAATAAATCTGGCTCTAGACCGATTACTGCTGCCTCTCTGGTTTGATTTTTGAACTTCGACAAGACAAATCTAAAATCGAAACACTCTGAATCTAAAATAACTTTAAACATTTCATAGCACTGTGAAAGTATATCTAACTTGGCTCCAAACCTGTGATAACCGCTTATGTTTTGAAGTTCTTCCAGCTCCTCAAATACTGGGCGATGGAGGGACTGTTGGACCTTGAACCACGCAGCTGTGGAATGTGGTCAGTGAGTGAGGCCTATTAGCACAAGACACTCACCGGTCGCATCTCACTGAAAACATTTATTCATTTATGAAGGGATTTCTACTTTCTCAAGATGGTGAGAAAAATGGAAATATAATTCACAAATGTCTGGTAAAAGAAATGTATTGAATAATTAGAAAGATGTTTCAAAAATTGAAGAATGATAAGGAAATTATGCAATTTCACCACATTATTATCGTCCAATTGGGTTCAGATATTAGTATGTTATAGATGGGAGGCCGCGACTTGGAGTTTAAAGCAAGGCGCTAATTTGCACAATAATTAAAGGATATTTAAGCATAGATAACTGCTATTTAAGTTTAATTTTCAGAAGTTATCCTACACTTTATTTTAACCATGTGTTGCCTGTAAATGTGCTCTTTTACATTTTACATAAACATCTTAATGGTACTCTCTTTACCATTGTTGGTATTTGAAAATCACTGTTCCTTGTTGTTGTCATCTCCGTGTTTAAAGTGATAGTCTGTAAGTTTGCAAAGTGAGGAGAAATTGAGTAATTGAAGTATTTGAAGTAAATAAAATAAAGTGGGGCTCTCGCAACAGAAAGCCCTTCTTAGTTTGTAAAACCCCCCTCACTCCTGATTGGACCTGACATGCTGGTTCACAGGAAAAGCTCGTGTCATTGGTCAATGTGGGAGGATACTAGATTCTGATTAGTTGCTGAGATCCGCGAAGGAGGAACTTTAGAAGAAAAAAAAAGAATATATATATATATAAAAAAAAAAATTAAAAAAAACTCTTCCTCACCCTCCGCGGGCGGTCTCTCTTTTTCCTCCTGCTCGGGTCCTCTACCAGAGGCCTGGGAGCTTGAGGGTTCTGCGCAGTATCTTTGCTGTTCCTAGAACTGCACTTTTCTGGACCGAGATGTCTGATGTATTTCCTGGGATCTGCTGGAGCCACTCCTCCAGTTTGGGGGTCACTGCCCCGAGTGCCCCAACGACCACGGGCACCACTAATGCCTTCACCCTCCATGTTTTCTCCAGCTCTTCTCTGAGCCCCTGGTATTTCTCTAGTTTCTCATGTTCCTTTTTCCTGATGTTGAAGTCGCTTGGTATTGCTATGTCGATCACAATATATATATATATATATATATATATATATATATATATATATATATATATATATATATATATATATATATATATATATATATATATATATAATTACTTAATTTATATAGAAATGCAAGACCAGGTGGTCCATTTTGCACATTTTATAAAATTTGTAAAATGTTTACACTTTCAGACTATCACTTTAATTTGAGTAAGTATATGTGTGTGGTTTTGCACCTGTGCAAATATAACACTGTCTGTTTACAAGGTATTTTTGAGATGATTGAATAAAGAAGCAACAATTTTTCTTTTTTCTGTGACTGTACTCTTTGACAGATTGGGATGGTGTTCATTCAATACGTTCTACGTCCCCCCTCTCCAATTCAAGCTTCAAAGTATAGGGAATTATTATTGTGTGGTCTTTTTCAAGTTCAATTTAGACTTAACCATACAGTAATTCTGCTGTTTTTTTTCTCATTCATCTTGCCTGCCAGCTTTCTATGTTTCACACTTTTTACCAATCTCAGACACTCCTCAGGTAGAGTGCTACTACACAGATGTGCCACCAGAAAACCAGAGAACTACTGATTCATGGCACAAAGGAATGAAACCCAAACAATAAAGGGGTGAAAAGGTATGTCAATTGACGGTGCAGTTGCTGAATGTGGTGTCTTGGTGCGATTTTGTCACCGCAGTGTGAGAAAGACTGTGGTGACCTGAGCAGGGCTGTACACATGTGTGAAATGCGCAGTGCGGTGCAGGCTGTTCTCCATTCGGGTTTGTCTGTTAATCGACAGGACCTTGAAACGAAAGGGAGGATCAGGCCATCCTTCATGAACTACTAAACATGATACAGTGGATTATAATTGTGAAAACGAATGGTATCTTTTTATATTCACTATATTTCATTTTACATATATATATATATATATATATATATATATATATATATATATATATATATATATATATATATATATATATATATTTACCATGTTTTACACTCTCTCTAGTGGAAGAAATTCAAGAATCACAGCTGAATGATCAATATGACTCCAGTATAAGGTAAAAAAGTAATACACGTGTAAATAAATTCCTCTTCTTCTAGTATTTTCTTTTATAATTTCCTCTGATGTTTTTATAGATGTTATACAAGATGCACTTTCCAAATTTAACTCTCTAACTTTATTCTTAGCAAACTTAAATGTGAAACCTCATCTGAATTAAACATCCTCTCTGCTTATGTTTACAACTATGGCAACCACTACAATGAGATTAAATAAGTAAGATCATTTTAAATCTGAATGAATTCATATTTTTAAGGAAAGCATTGTTGCTCTGTGCTATAACATTTTCTTTAGTTTCTTTCTTTTTTCTTTTCTTTTACTATAATAAAAAATATCCATTGTTGTTCCGTCTCTTGTTGGGTCAGAATGACTGCAGCCTGTCACACCTGCAGTCTCAGGCACTCTCTGTTCAGCCAAATTTATAACACAGCACAAAGACACGGTTTTGTCCAGGGCTTGTTATTATAGAAGCCCTTGCCTATTTCCTGTTCATCCTGGTGTCAACGTGACACAACTCTCAACTGGCTAAAGTTTGAGGCAAATATATGACAAATCTTGATCTGCTATCTTATTGTTGCATTTAACATGGTAGAGTATGATACTGGATGTCTCTTCTCATTACCGGGGCTTGGGGCTGGTATTCAAGAATTGATAGCTCATAACATCATATACAGGTGCTCGTCATATAATTAGAATATCATGAAAAAGTGCATTTACTTTTGTTATTCAACTTAAACTGTGAAACTAATATATGATATAGACTCATTACATGCAAAGTGAGATATGTAGCCTTTATTTGTGATCATTTTTATTATTATCACAGCTTGTAAAGACCCCAAATTAAAAATCTCAGAAAATTATAATATTCTAATATTAATATGTTTACAGCAAACAACAACGACAAAACAAACAAACTTTAGAAACAGTCAGTGTCACCAACAATTAAGAAATATACAATTCGTGGTTGTTAATGTTGGCAATATACTGCATACTGCTGAACTGCGTGTCAAAAATAGGAGACTAAATACAAACATTATTGTGGAACAATTGACTCTACCCTCTGTACTCCGTGTGATTTCTCTGATATGCATTTAAAGACCAGGCTAATATGCAGAATAGAAATTGCAGTCGTTCCAAGAGTGAACACTAGATGGCACTGTTAGCTAACACATGTAATAATAAAAATCCCCATCCACTTTATTGACGCGACAAATTACCATGTAGGCTACACAACATGAATGAAAACCTGCTTTACATGTAATGACAGCATACTTGTGTAATCTGTCACAGTGTCTTTCAACACAGGCTGTTTATAACACCACATTTACAACTAAATGAAGCCACAAATGATCAGGAGGAAGCACTTAATTTAGTTGATCCATAGTGTTTAATGCACTCCTATCATTGGGTAATAAAGTCCTTTCCTCTGTCATGTCTGTTTGTCACATCAGGGCTGTCAGATTTCCCAGTCAGATTTCCCAGAGCATGTTGGCCGGGTGGAGCTCCAAAAGATAGTGGTTTCCTGCTTGAAGCTGAGTCCAATGTTTTGACCATTTCTTTTTTTAGCTATTTTTGAAGAGGCCATTCATCCCACATGTTTTGTGGTTACTTGGGTATTTATAAAGTCTAGTCTGGACAAATAGGCTATTGAATTTCCATTTTACACTGTGATTCCACGACATGAAGGGCAGAGTATATACAAAATAGAAAACAGCCATTCCCGAAGTCCTGGACATTACGTCCCCCTTATTGATCTGAAAATCCCTCAGGGTCCCCCAATAATCATAATTTACTCATCTAAAAGAATTTATTATTAATGATAATCATAATAATAATAGTTTACGCTTGTATTGTGCTTTACAAGCCTATATTACCAAGTTTCTCAAAGTGCTGCACTGTAGTCATTATTCATTCACACTGTACGTGATGGTGGTAAGCTGCTATTGCAGCCACAGCTGCCCTGGAGGGAAGCGAGGCAACCAGTCTGGGCCATCATCCCCTCTGAGCACCACTCACACATTACATTCACCTGGACTTCCTGGTGTTCCTTAACACTCTCCCATCCAAGTATCAGCCAGGCCCTTCCCTGCTTAGCTTGGGCAGAGCAAAGGCAGTATGGAATTTGTCATTATTTTATATCTTACATTACGTATAAAGCAACAATTAACAATGACAAAGCTAAAAAGAGTTTTTAAAGATGTAGATTTTAGCAAATACTGATAAATGTCTTTTTACTATCAATTTAGTTCCATGTATTTGTTATCTAGGCAAGTTTTGGGCGCCCGGACCCCACTTTGGGAACCACTGCTCTACAACATACTGTGTGTTGCGTCGATACAACATACTTTTGCTTGTGTCACTATTGCCATTTGCATTAGATAAATGTATCTTTGCATCTTTGTATAGATACATTTTTGTTTTGAAAAGGATGTAGTGTGATAGCAGGAGCACAAATATGTCACATATATCCTGTAGGTTTTTAAAGACTCCACCAGTGCTTCCCCTTCAGCTGCTTCCTCCTCTCTTTTCTTTGTTTCAGTTGAAAAAAAAAAGAATGCTATAGGTAGCAAAAACCACTACTACACAGTTGCACCGGAAACATACTATGACCGTGTGCATTTGCAGACTGATAATGTTTGGCTCGTGTCCAGTGCATCACAAATGTTGCATTGTAACATTTGTCATATAGGTCAAATAAATATATTATTAATAAGATCTGTAACAATGGGAACAGATGAACAATTAGCAGGGCCCTGACATGAATCCAATGTTGTGTTAGTGTGACGGGGCCACCTGCAGGTCTGAGAGGGCGCAGCTGTGTCACTGGCTCTGAGCCTGGTCCTCTGCCACTGCTGCTCTAGAACAACTACCACACAGACGAGATGCACTGATCAAGCACAGCATTATGAACACTTACTCTGAGCCTTTTTATTGTCTTTCTGGGGGAAGAGGGGGTTCTATGATCTGATTAAGCATGAGTAAAAAAGCATTTCAGTTATTGCGGTCCCATTACTCCCCCTTTTCTTTCAACATGTTTTACCATCAGTAAATGCTAATGAAATCAACGGCCATTTTAATGTTAATGCATTCACACATTACAACTAATCATGCATCAAGCAGTGATTAGAAGTTGTTTGAGTGATTGGGGCTCTTTTGTCATGCCAAACATTTCACATGACAAGATTTTTTATTCATGACAGTGTCTTATAACCGTGCCATAAGCTGCCATATTGTATCACAGCTCTGCAACTAATTCAATAATTAGTCCATTTGTACCACGCAGGTTAAAGGTAAAACATTAAGGTAGATGATTTGTATTGTCCCATAAGGGGAATTTGTTTCCACAGGCTGTCATGTCAAGAGTTTGGATAGCAAGGGCAATACAAAACAGGTACTTCTACAGGTCATTAGTGTTTGGGCATGTGTGCTGATAATGGTCTGACTGAATTACTCACAGAGAGGTGGCAGATGGTGGCAGAAGCTCAGGGGAGGGTCAACCACAAAGGTCCAGAAAAGTGTCTATGAAATGTCTATGAAATGAGGCTTTTGGGATTTTAATTCCTGTTCAAATGAAAACACAATAGTTGATTGTAATGCAAAAAGGTGAGATGTTTCTTCACTAGCCTGCTTATTTAATACTACTCCTGACACCTTTTCCAAAAGCAAACTTTACCTAGGCCTAACTTTTTAATAAATAACATAAACTAAATGCTATTATTAAACTAGGCTGCTATTATCAGGACACCAAACAACAGGCTAATGTTGCTGTGTCTCACACTGACAGTCAGCTGTGTCTTTATGTGTGTCAAGTTTGGACATTATTATAACTATTTAACTTATAGGTGGAAGAAATACTCATACAGGACCAAAAATGTACTTAAGAAAAGTATCTGATAAAATGTTTTCCTTAAGTAAAAGTATAAGTGCGCATTGTAAAATGTGCTTGATAGGTAAAAAGCCAAAGTATTTAAGAGTTTAATGTGTACATTATTAATAATCTGAATCAAACCAGGTCTAATCGAGTAAACCACTAACTCAACAACAGGAACTAAACCAGATCTAAACAAGGTCTAAAGGAGTAAGCACTAAACCAAGTCTAAACTGGGACTAAACCAGTTCATCGTAGGGAGGTCACTTTGAAAATAAAATACATTTATTTTTAACCCAATTTTAAAATGTAGTGGAGAGTAGAAAGTACAGGCTCTAAAATGTAGTGAAGTAAAAGTAAAACGTATTCATCATGAAATGTACTTAAAGTGAAAATGAAGTAAAAATGCTTATAATTTGTACTTTTTACAGTTCCTTTTTTTTTTTTTTTTAAGACCTTACTTTTAAGAGTTTTGCATGAATCTACATGACAGAAGGAAACTCTGAAGAGAAGATAGAGGGTGGGGACGTTCCATGGTGCTCCTCCTCTCCCTCCACGCTGCCTCCTCAGACCCACAGCGGAGGCAGGACAGTCTATGGGCAGGACACTCATGAGGCTCACGCCGGACCGCCCATCAACGGGACTCTCTCATGAGTAAAGTCGCGGGTTTTTGTTTTCAGGCTTTCCCGAGATTATCCGCGTGGACTCTCACTGGGATTAACGCGGATACAAAATAGCGCGGATGGAGGAGTAGCGCCGCTCAAAGTTGCATAGATCGGAGAACAAGAAGAAGTGTTGGACCCCTCACCCGCCTCGGAAGCATGGGCTGCGGCTTGAGGAAACTGGAGGACCCGGAGGACAGCAGCCCTGGGAAGATTTACTCCACTTTGAAAAGACCACAAGTCGAGACCAAAACGGACACGGTGTACGAGTATGTGCTGCTGGACTTCAGCTTGGAAGGTAAGATCTTCAAAGTGAGGCTTTGACTTTCTTTAGGAACATCACATACTTGAAGAGCTCAATATGAGGCAACACAGTAAGTTCAGCGCTTTACAGAATGTGCACATAGATAGTGCTTACATAGAATACAAATAAAACAGAAAAACATAAAGAATCACAAAACACACATTAAAAGTAAGAGTGAAGATTGATTATGGAGATGAATACACAGAGGTACAAAGAATATTTTCAGAATAATGCATGTGTTTACAGTTTTTGTTGACCCACATTTTTCACATTCAAGTACATATCACAATAATGCAGCCTCATTTGCAACCAATAACTTAAAGGTATGCAAGTTTCTTTGGAGCATTTCTTTATTTTCCATAGGGGCCATCTGTAGTGGACCCCCTATGGTGTTTGTCAGTGCCCGGCCAGAGCCAGACAAAGTGTGCTTTTGTTGTATTCATATCTCGCGTTTTACTCTCTCACAGTCCATTCACATCTTGGTCCATCTTACTTTTCCTAGCAACAAGCCTGTCCTCTCAGCTCTCATCTAAAATGAGGTCACATGATGCTTTCTCGAACAAGTTGCCTTCTTCATTGGACTGCCACTTGTCCACCCGTACATCCTTTTTTTTCAAAGTTGCAAACAAACCAGGCATAAATCCACGCAATGGCCTGGTGTGGATGATCTCATTTTAACTTGTGATAATCTTTTGTTGCAGATTTCCCTGTATTTTTTTTCTCTAAGCTAATCCGTTATCTGGTCCCTGGACTGGCTATTTTGACTGTGACCTATTTGGAAGGAAATGGTGATTAAGTTTTGAATGGGAGCCAAAGCATGTAAACAGCAGGCTACCACTATAATGAATCATGGGGAAAGTGCAGCTCTCCAAAATGAGGGGAGGGGGGTCTGGTCCTGCAGAGAGTATTAAGCAGTCAGTAATGGTGAATGGAACGGGCTGTCACTTCAAAGGCAGCTCATGAAGTATGCGTCTCACTCACGTGTAGCTCCAGTCGGCAGCGATGGAAGCATCCTGTGTGCAGAATGTAGACAGTATCGTGTTATGTATGTGTAAGGTTTCTGATTCGGATAATATACTTTATTTGAATAGTTTGCACCACATGTACTGCGGTGAAGACAGTCTGGTGTTGAGTACAGCCGCTCAAAACAAGGCTTGAGTTGAAAAGGATATCAAAGTTGTCAAGTCATCTGAATAGTTTTAAACAAGGCCATAATCTGACCTTGTGTATGATTTAAAAAAAAGTAAAGGCTTGGAGGGCTGAAAGGGCATCAGCATGTGAAACTAATGGTGCAAATGTGCATCGCTTAGCAGCATAAAAAGTCTTCTTCTGACTCAGTTCATACCACCCATTATTGTAAAATGGCTCAGTTCTTGCAGAAAAGAAACATGTCTTTCATTATTTGGCAGTGTCCATTTGAAACAGGAAGCTATTTAAGCCACTGTTGTGTGCAATCTTACAGACAGACTATCGCCTACTGTGGTGGCTCTCAAAATACTTTATTCAAGAGATCAATTCAACTATTCTTTAGTAATGCGTTTAAGTGTTTTTCTTTTTTGGGGGGCGCAATCCTGATTTGATCTCGGAAGGCCACATATTTTATGAGGTGGAACTCGGTGTGGAAATGTTTGAGAGTCACAGCAGGTTCACACAATGCTGAAAGTTGTGTTTTAGTTAATCTATTGTTGATTTAATGCACAGTCTCTGTCTCCAGTTTGTGATACTACTCAGAAAAATGCAGACTTCCAATTAAATTCAATTTCCATAATTAAGTTAAATTATCACTGCTCCTTAATTAAAAACGTGCAAACAGACTTTTCTCTGAATGTGTGAAGCTCCAAAGAAGAAAAAAAAACACTTTGAGCTAAAGATAAACCCAGTGGAAGTCATGTGCTTTCTGGTGACTTCTGCAAACGCAAAAACCTTCCTTAAGAAGTGCTTAAGAAAATATTAACAACAGAAACTTGGACTTGATCCTAAAATATATGATGTGAGGTATTAGAATAAGCCATTAGTGGTCACATTTCTCAGGGTTTTGGAGCATGTCTCAACCTGTTTGCTGTTACACTGTGGCTAAAGTTGCTGCAGGACTGATGCCGTTTGTTCAGTCGGGCGGGTCCTCGGCTTCAGGGCTTCTGTGTTTTGGAGCATTAATAGCCACATGTCTGAGCACGCCACTCCTGTACCTGCAGTCAGATGCCTACAGTAAAACGTGTGGTGAGAATACCCTTGGTACATAATGATTTAGGTAATGGCAGACTTTACCTTTCTTGACAAAGTGCATTAGAAGTTAAAGTCATTATTTATCATTCACCATTCGCTGGTGCCTGGCTTAGACGAGTGGATATGTTGTATCTTGTTATTTCCATGGTGTTCACTTCACACATGTAACTCCAGATTTGAGGTGTTACTGCAGAGGTGTTACCTACCATGTAACAGCCGAGTATCACACCCTTTAAAGAGAAGTATCATGAGTTATTTCTACCTGTTTAAGATAATAGATGAATAAAATGGATAAAAGTCGATGGTCTAACAACAGCAAATGTCTGACAAAAGAAGTTATTTTCTTAAGGCTGTGTTAATTGATCCTCACCATTGCACACAAAAGGGCAAACAAGTTTAAATAGGGTAGATATTATTGGATCATGACGTCTTTCTTTGTTTCACATTTAAACAAAAAAATACTATCAGACTTTAGGGTTGACGGGAGATCATTCTTGCTGCTCAGCCACTTTTCTTTCTTCCTTTTCTTTTTGCCTCACTGGTCAATGGGGCTGTTGCTCGGGATAACTTCGCCAAGTTGTAGGAGCTGCAGTTGAACAGTTGTATGAATGGGAATGTGTGCAAGAGTAGTGTCCCGCTTCCCTACTTCCCTCATCATCTCTTTAAAACGATGGAGCATTTCTAGGACATCCTTCCCCTCATGTGCTCCTCTGGTTCAGTCATCGTGCTCCTCGCGTGCCCTCGTTTCACTCCCGACACTCTGAGGGATCTGGACTCGGGGCCTGAAGCATCAAAGTGCCTAATGGCCAGAACTTCCTATACACACTGACACACTTATTGATACAGAAATAGGAGACCATTAAAGGGCTTTTAAGGCGCACTGATTACATTATTGCATGAGGCTCCTGTTCAAGTCTTTGGACAGTAAACAATCTCATTATTTACTCTGTGGGCTGGAAAAAATGAGCCCATTGACAGATACTGACATTGTCTATTGTTAAGAGGAGTACGTCCCATCATATATCGGTTGAACTCATCACTGGTGCAACTGATCAAATCACAATTGGACAAACGGGATTGGATTGTATCGCTCCTTTTCAAAAATCCACCGACAGAGAAGCTGATTTGTTGATGAAATGTGCCCCCAGTGCCCTGATCTGATTCTGCCTGCCATTGTTTTATCCTGATTACAGTCCCCCATGAATGAAATGTTCTCTAATCCCAGGTTAAACTATCTTGACCTTTGGATTATACTAGATTATATTGCATTTTTGAATCATTTATGGTGTGTTTTTTTTCCCTCCACCTGACGTCACTGCTTCCTTTAGTGCTCTGTTCTACATTATTATTTTTAAATGGCCACAGACTCTCTTTTTACTTAAACGTCCTCAAAGTGCTGAACAATAAGTGTACCCCGCTTGACTCGGCTCCACGTTGCCAGGCTCCATTTTCACCGTTTTTTTTCACACCCTCTTGCGCACTTCCATTCACATCCAGTCCCATAAAACTTGTCTGCCCCTCAGGCCCTTTTTCTACCCCTGTCACCTCCTATGTGCCCGGTAGTCGTTGCCCCCCTAAAAAAACCACCTATCAACGCTCTTTCTCTACCCTCCACCCTCTGTGTTTTTTTCTCCCCCATATAGAGGCCCCCAGTGTGTGCGAGTGTGCTGGACAGAGGGAAGGAGGGGGGGGTCGGGTCAGGGGTGTGAAGGCTCCAAAACATGGGAGGGGAAGCGAAAAAGACTCAACAAAAGCCCTGGTTAAATGTCTGACAGCACGTTCCTCTTGGGAGACATTAGTTGTGCCGCGGATGCCGATGTCATTCTGTTAATGCTAAGTCTTAAAGGAATGCACCAGCCTCCTATAGTTGGCCTT
Source organism: Gobius niger (assembly GCF_951799975.1). Lineage (NCBI taxonomy): Eukaryota > Metazoa > Chordata > Actinopteri > Gobiiformes > Gobiidae > Gobius > Gobius niger. The sequence continues at coordinate 23,113,713 of NC_136860.1, forward strand.
CTTGACCTGCTTTTATGATTGTTGATATGAGGGAAACGTGCAATAGTTTAGAGTAGAGTACAATTTCAATCATCTTTGTTACTGCTCTTGGACATGTTCAATATCTGCACTGAGGACTGAATCTAGCCTTTCAAACATACATTGCATTGTAATTGTTTTTTTGCATCATCATTGTATCCTTTTGTATTATTATTATACTGCCCTAATGAGAACTACCTGGTTAAAGTTGGGGGAGATAAAAAAAATAAAAATAATAATAATAACTAGACTGCGGAAATGCGGGAAGCGAATGCAGAAATTGCATAAACTCTTCAAATTGCATAATCTATTGCATAAACTGGTACAATGCATAAAATGTCATGTTGTATAAACTGCATAAAGTGGTAAAATGCATGAATGGTGTAATTTGCATAAATTATGTAAATTGCATAAACTCTTTAAAATTCATAAATCCTAAATGGCATAAACTCTTAAGTTGCTTAAACGGTTTAAAATGCATAAAGTGGTTACTTTGCATAAATTATTAATGTTGCATAAACTTTTTAAATTCCATAAACTGGTCAAACTGTTGAAATGGCCTCAGTGCTTGATTGGCAGAAGCTGCACAAATGGCTGAAAGTCCTGGAGTCTCCCCATTGGCTGGATTAACCCATACACACGAATGGGCCAGGTCCACATACACACCAATGCAAAAATTTCAAACTCTCGTATAAAAAAACTGGAAAACTGCAGAAGGCCAATTTTTTTTCATAACCCACAAGTTGCATAAGCTGAACATGCACAAAGTGCAGAAATTGCATAAAATGCATAAAAAAGTGCAGAAAAGCATGGATTTGCGGCAGCCCCATTATAAGTCAATGGGAAAAATCTCCGACATTTTGGCCGATTGCAGAAAAACCGTAAGTTGCAGAAGTCCCAAAAGTAATAGACCCTTCTCCTCAACATGCGGAACGTTTTGATGCATAACTTGCATAAATTGCACAAAGCATGAAGGTGCTGAAAGCTGGAGAAAATTGGGAAAAAGATGGAAGAGGAATAATAATAAAGAACATGAAAACCAATAATTGACCAATAATTGACCAATAATTGCCTGAACCAAGGGCATTTTCTCCAGTTCAGCTTCACCCAAATTGAAAAGCTAAAATGCCTCATTTGAAAGCTAAGATCTACAAAAGTGATCTTTTTTGTTACGTCGACACTGCGTTTTTGTAATATTTTGATCGCGCTTTTGTCATTTTTTTGTTGCTTTTCCGACACGTTTTTGTCGCTCTTTTGTCGCTTTTTTTGTCACTTTTTTGTCACTTTTTGTCACTTTTTTGTTCCTCTTTTGTAGCTTTTTGGTCGCTTTTTTGTCATGTTTTTGAGGCTTTTTGTCACTTTTTCATCGCTCTTTTTTCATTGGTTTATTGTTGTGTTTTCGTCACGTTTTTCTTGTATTTTGCTGCTTTTCTGGCACGTTTTTGTTGCTTTTTTCTGTCACATTTTGGTTCCTCTTTTGTAGCTTTTTGTTCACTTTTTTGTCATGCTTTTTCATCGCTCTTTTTTCTTTGCTTTATTGTCGTGTTTTGTCACACATTTGTTTGTTGCGTTGTCATCCCTGTTTTCGTCGCTATTTTGCTTTGATTTTAGATTTGGGTGAAGCCAAACTGGGGAAAAATGTGCTCGGTTTAGGTGGGGGTTCTGAGCTTAAGTGAGTTTTGGTTTTTCATAATGCTTGTGTTAATAATACAACATAAACATTGAAAGATCTCTTGCACTGGCCCAGTCATTTGCTGTTTCTTGCATTCTTCAGTACATCACGCCTGTGTGCCCTCTAAATTCATCCCAAATGTTTGGAGTGAGGCTGGTACCCACAGGAACGCTTGTAAACTGTTGCAGTTTGCCCTGCTTCGACTTTACAAGTTCCACTGAGGATCCGGCGGTCTTTAGCCTCGTAATGGAGCCAGACATCCCATTGAATGTGTGCAGTCATCTCAGCTGTGCACCCCGATCTCTTCAGTGATTGTTCTTAAGAATGTTGGGGGGTTGTAGCAGCCAAGAATGCTCTTTCTTTCACACATTACCTCACCATTGCCCCCCCAAACCCCCACTCTTTTTTCCCTTCTTTTTCTCCTGTACCATATAGTTTTAAATGGTACGTTTTCTTCTGGATGTGTTTGAAATGTGTGGAAAAAGGAGAGGGGAGTTTTTGCGTTGGGGCACATGGCCAGGCCTCCCTGTGAACAGCCAGTCTTTGTGGACACAGGAAGTACGGTGATGGTCACAGGGATTTCCAGCCAAGGCCAGCAAAAGGAAAACAACATAGGACTTCAGGGACACGCACAAACAACTCAGTCGCTCCTCTCGTACTCTGTTCCTCACACTTAAAATTAGAAACGTCTATAGTCGAAGCATCAGTCTCATTGTAGCCGTTATGCCCAGGGGGATTTATGAGTATCTTTTTACATCGAGAATATAGGGAAAGTATTCTTAGACTCGCATGGGAGTTTGGGAGAAAAAGCCATTGGTAGAGAATAAGTAGAGCAGTGGGGTACTCGTTGGACACTGCATGTCAAGAATAAGTAATTAGTTGCAGGCCAGAACAAGACGGTCTCAGGTAAAGTACAATAGCTCAATTGAAGTGCGGGGATGTGCACTTCCAAAATACATCTTCCTACATCTGTTAGGCATGTGACTAGCACCAACAGTGTCTGAAACATGCAGCAATCTTTTTTTTTTTTGTCATAATTTTTTTTTTTTCATGCTATACTGTCTACTTTCTGGTACCAACAAAACCCACCAGGCCTGTTCAGCTATGCTGGCACATCCCAAAAACATCTGGAATCTAGAACTGCTCATGTTGATGTTCAGAAGCAGGCCTTTATACCACCTTGGTGCTTCCTTCCAAATGCCTGCTCTGCTACGTAAGCTTTGATTGTGTAGTTTGCATGATAAAAAACAAAAATATAGAGAACTTTGGAAACAGGACATCAGAGCTTTCTGTTAAAGGTCCTGCACCGAGCAACAATTGCATTTTTGACCTGTAAACTATACTTAAATATCCTCGGGAACACCTCATGACCCCAAGTTAATCCATCTTCCTCTCCAGAACTCACAACACTTTCTCTCACTCAAACATACTGTACATCACGATGTTTTGATCCATAATCCGCTTGTCTCTCTGTTCATACACCATCACCAGTCTGACTCTGATAATGTCCTGCTTAAATTATGTTCTTTGTCCGGCATGTTTGACGGTAGCTATCATTGCTTTTAGCTTGTTGTTTTTGAACAGTTTTGAAGGTAATATTATATTGTATTACTATTTTTCCAAGTTATTCAACAAGAAATACCAAATCTAAAATGTCATTTTTTGTAAAGAGCCTGAACTGGCTATTTATTTATTTTCATTGTTCACACTAATTGACTGTCAGAGCTACACTGAGATGTTTTTGTGTACTGTTTTATATGTTCATTATTGGGAACTTTCATGTTGTTTAAATGTGCTGTATAAATAAAGTGGATTGGATTGAGCTAAAGCAAAACGTCAAACGTTAACCCTTAATTTTGACTGAAATCAATGTTTTGAGACTGGAATGCCCATTCCCCAGTTCAATGATACTGTTCATGTACATTTACAGTCAAACATATAAAATCTCTTGTCACCATGTTGTGCATTCCTGTGCGGTGGTACTGATGTGTTGGGGCCGGGGGAACAGAGATGTTAAAGCCATTACACACTGGGAGGAAAAAGAAACTTTCTCAGATCATTATGTGTAAACAGCCGTTTCTTTAGTCTTTATGAGCTTGTGAAACAGCACACGTCTGTGGCCTTGTTGTCACTAACCAGACAACTATGCACTATTTCCTTTCACTCCTTTCACCTTTTGTATTTGTTTTGTTGATGTACATGAGCCTAATGAGTAACAATAGATTACTGCGGGTGCAAATTAATTTATTTTAAAATACTGTTTTTAGTTCTGGATCCATGGGATCTGGCAACCCAACTTGTGGGGCTCATACTGCTTTCGTATTTAGAACCACGTCAAATTAAACTCCACAATCTGGTGGGACTTAAGATCTTTGGGCCCAAGTTGAAGAATGTCCATCTGTGTTTTGGACCTTGGATTTATTTTACTCCATATCTGGGGACACAAATAGGTCATGCTTATGAACTATTTGCACAGAGGTTCACACACCATAGCTTTTAACACTGCACTGATGAAGATTAAAAATGAAAGCTCCACAACCATAATAATAAGCACAACTGAAAACTAGCCTTGTCTAATCTGTTTTATATTGCTCTTGTTGCAGGTAGTCGTCCTACTGTCCAATACGTTGCCTCTCTGTCTGAGCTGCCCCAGGCCCTGCAGCCCTACTACACACAAGGCTACGTCCTGACAGCTCTACACCCCATCATCCTGTCTGTGGGGCGAACACGCTCTCTGCCTTTCAGTCTGTTGTACCGTGCCATCCTGGCCCGACCCAGACCAAGGTACATTAATAATTACAAAGGGTCAAGTGTCTGAATTAATTAACACTATTTGAAATCATTATTTTTCATAGCAATACGTGTAGGGGCTTTCCAGCTTGCTTTACATTCCTTCTACCATCTGACCATTTAATTTGACATCTTTTCAATAGCTGCTTAAGTATAATTGCTCTAAACCCCTGTTGAAATTTTTTTAATTTGTGACTTTCCTGCCTCCACACTTGCCCTCCCACTGCGCGTTCTCATTTGCTATGATACTGTCTAGTAAATGAATAAATGATACATGGAGCGTGTTGCATATTTCATGAGAAACCATTGTAGGAGGTCAGACTGATGTGGCAGGAGTAGGAGGGATTGGCAACTTGTTTTTTTAAGTGCATTTTGGTCTCCTATTGGCTGTGAGTCTACCCGACGACAAGAAATTTACCTCCACCAATTGGATTCAAGCATTGCAAATCTCAATCTAACAAAGTACCAATGATAGAAAGTAGAATTTCTTTAAAGTAAGTCAATAGTTTACAGTTTGTGAATCTCCGAGCCCATCTCACACTCTTGACAGGTTGACAATATTCTGTACTTTACTGCCGGCGTGCTATATTTTAGTTTATGTGACTAAATGAATGAATTGAATACTGGCTGTACTTTCTGAGACTAACAAACCACGGCAGGCCTCTACTGCCACATCACAAAAACATCTGGTCTCTAAAAATATGCACTGTCCATGTGGATGCTGAGATACATGGAACGTGGTTCTTCTGTCTAATTGAAATGCCTGTTTTACAACTCATCTAAAACCATAAAGCTTAGCATTATTGTTATTACAAAAGTCCAGTTTAGCAAAACCAGTAGATTTTGTTTGTACTCGGACTGCCAAGAAGCCTTCTACAGCACTGTCACAACCCATCAGATTTGTATGTTTTTCTAATTATTCCTTAGTTTTACGGCTGGGTACCAGTACTTTAATGATACTTACGATACCAATACTTAGTTTAGTTTTTAGCGTTTGCCGTCTAGAACCAGAAAACAGAACAAGAATGTTCATTTATTCCATAAAGCATAATTTCTTTTAAATTTGTATCATTAATTTCAGCTCAAACAACCAAGTACCTTCCTTTAATGCTGTCCCTGGACCCCACAGGCATCAAAATTTTTCCATACTGAGATATGTTCTTATCTGAGCTTAGACGACTTGATACGTAACTGTCTGCTCTTTTTGCGTTACTGAGCGCATGCGTAAAGACCAAAGATGTTGTTAGCATTTAGCCTCTTCTCCCTTATGGGGCGAAACAGGGTGAAGTTAGAAGCGACCAAGCTTTTCCACATTTCCCTATTTAAAGGGACTCTACCTAATTTTGAACCTTTTTCGCCAAAATGTGACCCAATGGGTATTTTTACCGACACGGCCGTCCTTCGGCGTCACTATGTGACGAAAAAGGTAAACCCCTTTTCGTCACATATTGACTATTTGGGTTGACCATACACAACATCAACGAATAATTACATGCTGCAAATGTTACGCATCAGGCTGAATTTTTCACAAATTACTACTTTTACAACATACTTTTATGGGGCAAAAATAATTTGACCTTACCCAAAGAAAAAAAAATTCAGGTATAGCTCCTTTAAATACGGCTACGTGATGATTGTATTGCACAAAATTAAACATGTCTATTTTCTAAGCGGATAAAAAGGGGTGCTGTATTGTAAGGCGTAATAACTACTCACGTAACCGTATTTAAATAGGGAAAATGTGGAAGAGCTTGGTCACTTCTAACTTCACCTCCGTGTTGCCCCATAGAGGAGAAGAGGCTAAATGCTAACAACATCTTTGGCTTGACTGAGTGCGGAAAGAACATATCTCAATATGGAAAAACTGTGGCCTGTTCCTTTAATACCATATTGGTATCGTTTAACGGTACCCAGCCCTTCTTACTTTGATAGGAGGATGTTCTAAAACGCAAGTCACATTGGAAAAGGGAGAATTCTATAATTCAAGGATAAAACAGGGACTTGCTTGTGCTCCATTGCTGTAGTTCACTGGAACAGTTATGCCACATCTGGTGCCCATGATCAAAAAGGAAGAAAAATATTACAAAAAAATGTCAAACCTGGGAAATATTGGTAAAATAAATGTTGAATATTAATGTGTCTATGCCTTTTTTGACAACGAGCCTGTCGTGCAAAAATAGCACTTTAATTTATGAGATGCCGTCAGGTGTCACAACAGATCACTCAAATTGTTGTTTACCCTGTGTGTGTAATTGCTTAGACAGTGGCTTGTGGTCATCTCCTGCTGAGTTAATTAAGGATTGATGTGTTTGCGTCTGCTGCTAAGTGACAATTACAAGTGAACTATGAACTCGCCAGCTGGACCTGTCATTTGTGGTTTGGGGCACAGAGAATAATCTTGTCCGTCACTATTTCACGTTTTAAAGGTGACTTTGATTGTGTCTTTTACAGTAAGCAGACAGCATCCATGTGCCACAGTGTCCCAGTGCTGAGGGTGGAAGAGTGGCCTTTACCTGGAGATTCACTGACAGGGGATACAGTGCGAGCACTCATCGACAGGGTTAGTGCTCTATAGATTTTAATTATTTTGTTTTTACTGTAATAACATGGTTGAAAAGACGCAATGCAACTAAACTGATCGAAAATGGAAGAAAGGTCATGTCCATTTAAGCAGAGATTGCAACTTTGTAAAAAATTAGTAATCATTTTAGACATCAGGGTCAACTTATCTATAATAGCAAAAGTTGATGGCAGTTTTAAGTGGGGCTGAAGATGGATGATAATGACGATAAAAATCGAATCCTCTAAGCACACACACTTACACATCATACTCAGACACACTCACATCCACACTCACACATTCAAGACAGGAAAGTACCATTACTCTTTGTTATTTCTTATGTTAATTATTATACACAAATCTAAAAGTGTCTTGAAAAAAGAGTCGAAATAGCGATGAAAGCAAGGATGAAAACACAACTAAAAAGTGATGGAAAATCAATAAAAAGGCCACAAAAGAGCACTAGGCCGTTTGGCATAGTCTCAATCACACAGCAAACCATAACATAAGTATTCTCTCTTTGAATTAACAATGATTAAATTGGATTTTCCCTCTGTCAGGTGAACAGCAGTGCCCGCGGGGGTGTTAGATTCGTTGGCTCTGTCCTACAGCAGGTGAGCGGGGTCAGTAATGGTCGAGTGCACAGTCCAAAAAGAGGCTGCCGCTCCCCGCCACGCACCCCTCCCCAAACCCCTCCTGGGGACAGAGAGCTGGAGGAGCACACCTACAGTCCAGGTACTACGAATCTACAGCTACTATTACGGTGTATTAGGTCAGTTCCAGTATTAAGATTTAGAAAATCCAAATGGAGCGCAGGGAAGAATATAATGTGATTGTAATATTTCTGTCAAGTTTTGGGATTGTCATGTCACGTGAACACAGCCTATTGATTTTACATTATGTTTATTACGTTTTCATTGACTTGGTTCAGACTTGCGGTTGCTGGTCTTCTTCCACTCCTGGGCTCCTGGCTGCGCTCCCCTGGACTCTCTGGGATGTCAGTATCATCAGGGGGCTCTGTCGATGCGCGTCTCTCGAAAGGGTCAGGTGGTCAGTGCCCTGGAGGCAGATTGGCTGGAACTGACTGCAGCCTACTATCGCAAAGGCTGGTCGCTTGTGGACTCTTTTGTCTACTGGGACACGCCTAAAGGTGAGTTTGATCTTAGACTGAGTTCAATCATTCTACAGACCTGGAATTTGTTAAAGGGTCTGTGCCTACTTTTCCTACTTGTGCCCTCTATCAGTATATTCTGTTCACAGATATTTATGTAAAACATGTTCGGAGTACTGTATTTTCCAGATTATAAATCGGTCCGGACTACACGTCGCACCAGCCAAAAAATGCATAATGAAGAAGAAAAATACATATATAAGTCGCTCGGTAGTATAAGTCGCACCAGCCTTGGCAACTACCCGAGCATGGAGGCGTACAGGAGTAGCAGATACTGGTACACAAACCTAGAGCACCCTCTAGAGGCTGTCAGTATGAAAATAACAAACATGCGAAATGATATATTTTGATATATAAGTCACACCCCCAAACAAACTATGCAAAAAAGTTCAACTTATAGTCCGGAAATACGGCACATGATGAGCCATCGTAAACCCAGAAGTAGCACCAATGCCCAAAAAGAGGCCATGTTGCAAATATTACTTCTTTCGTTCCTATGAACTCATCTCTGTGTTGCAATAACATTCGTGAGGACAGTTTAGAATAAGTGTGGACCACATAAAGATATTGAGTTATTGAAAAAAAAGTTTATTATACTGTACAGAGGGTATTTGTTCGAATTGGGTACCGTTGAATTGTTTGGAACCAGTTCTTAAACAATATCTGGTTTTCGGCACCAGTACAATGCTTAATGTATATGGTGCATTAATCATTATCTTTTAAAGCAGTACTAAGTAACTCCTAGAGGCCCCTAGAGGCCATAAGCGCCACAGTGTCGTAGCATGGTTTCCCATTAATTGTCCGTGAGAGTAAATACTACGCTGACAGAAAAGACAAAGGATATTGTACATCCAATTACACAATGGAGATTTTTTTTAAAACACTCAAACTTGGCTATAAATACTGTTTAAGTGATGCTAGCCCGCAGTTAACTTTGCCCGTTAGCCTGTTAGCTCCTTCGTGATTACATTAGTTGCCTGCCTCCAGCCCGGTGCAGGCAAAGTTGCAAGGGGGAGATGAAAGACCCCCCAATCATCCCATTAACTCTTGTATTACCCCCAGAGGGACTACGAAAGGGATTTATTAAGGTAAACAAGTTACCTAGTTCTGCTTTAACCATCAAGCTTTAAATCCCAAAAAGTAGAATTTCTTAAAGCAAACCCCTAGTTTTCAGGTGAATTGCAACTGCCTAGTAACATGTATAGCTCTGTCAAAGGACCAACCAAGCATCCGCCTATGCCTAATAGAAATAAATACATAAATCAAACTACAAAAACTTTACATTCTGTCCTCTGCTTAACCTCCTCCATATCTATATTTGGAGATGTCTTTTCAACCTCGAAAGCTTCACTTCCTGTTACCCCAGAGGAAGAACAGATCTCCAAATCATCTGTAAACATTTGAAGAAGTCTGGAATTAAAAATAATATACAGTTTCTCATCAACAGGAATTGGACTGCACGTTGCATTCATGCGAACGCTCTCACGGCATGCCCTATTTTGATAAAATAGGTCAATTACTCCGGCCCCTCATCAGGGACTTTTACAGTAAAGAGATTGCACTCATTGTTCGCATTCACTTTTTAGGTGAGCCTGTGCCCAGATCACTGGAGGGGCTGTTCGTGTATGAAGAAAGAAGCACAGCGCCACCCGCCAATGACACTATCGTGGTGGAGCAGTGGACAGTCATTGAGGTCAGTTTAAGCGCTTTGAGTGGCTGGCGCTGGTGGAAAAGGCCATTTTAGCACTATATTAATCCTGGAAATGTTTTATTGAATATATTTTGGAATTACTTCATTCTTTGGACACGTATTTGAACTCACACCACTGTACATAGGAGATGGTTGTAAAAAAAAAATAGCAATGTCCAAATTTGAACTATTCATAAAACACTTCAGGGGTACAAAATTAACCAGTTATTTTTGGGTCTTTCTGCAGAGTTCAAATGTGAAGACAGATTACGGGCCGCTCCTCCACACACTGGCTGAGTTTGGTTGGCTGCTCACATGTGTTCTGCCAACGCCCATCATCAGACATGACAGGTATTTTATGCACAGATCATGATAAACACTGGTATATGTAACATCGTTTTATTTGAACATTTTACTAATGCTTTGTTTTGTTTGTTAGTGATGGAAACCTGGCCACCAAGCAGGTTGTGTTTCTACAAAGGCCAGTGCGAGGTCAGACAGCAGTGCAACAAAGGAACAAGGTAAAAGCAAAAAGGAGCTTATGAACAATAACTGGTGATAATGAGGGATGACGTATTTTTCAGTCCTGTTTCCACGTATTTCCCGGTATTTTACACTTTTTTTATTCTGGGTTAGAACCAGAGTCTTTGGAACCCATTGACTTAAAACTGCAGACTCACATCAACAGCTTTAACAGAGGTCTGAAACATGGGCTGAAGTCAAATTAGAGCTGCACACATGGTAACGCTGCATGAAATGTATATTGATGACATTGATTGATATTGTTTACCCTTTTTTTTATACTGCACATGTTAAATGTGTCTAAAAGCCTCTTATGGACAAGTGTTTCAAATTAGCAGGTTTGCTGTAACACTAAAAACAAAGCAACTGGTCTGTCCAATGTTATGGTTACATCACATAAATCAATAAACTATGATCCATGCTATCGTCAAAAAAATTAAAGTAGAATAACCAGGCCTGGTTTCATGAGTTATCACTATGTTATTACACACCAGGTATCTCCATGCTATTGATAGAGTGAGAGGTCCCACTTACTGAGTCTAATGAATGAAGCCTGTGGATGAAGAGCCTGCAAACTATTTCATTCGCATTTTATCTCCCAAACCCCCATGCACTTTAATTTGTAATACTGAGTGAGATATCAAAGCAGCAACCAAGCAAATAATGATATATTTGACTCAGGAAATATTGCTATTATAACATAAGTTTCACATTACGACACCAATTATCTAAATAAGTGGGACAGAGGCCTATATGGCTGTGCAGTACAACCAAAAGAAGGACAGGTGGTCACTCTAGTGGTTACAGTGCTAGTGTAATATGCTTTGTGTGGCTCACCGCTACAGCCTTGTGTCCAAAGTTTAGATTGCTTATAGATTGCACATTTAAATGCAGTGATAAAGTATAATAAATCATAATCAGTGAATAGTTCATTTACTCACTCAAACATTTGCTCTATGTTCCATTTACAGTCACTATCCGTACACAGTGAAGTCTCCAGCCGCTCTGTGAGCCGATCCGTAAGCAGTCCAGTTTCCCCACATGAGCTGTCCCCCACGGCTGGAGGGATTGGGGGTTTCCCTGTGTTTGGCGGGGGCTATCCCAGCTCCCTGTCCCACTTGGAGGAGGGGGGCTTTGAACCGGATGAGGGCAAGGCTGAGGTCACCTGTATGTGAGGTGCGCCCCAGACAACACTTCCCCTCCAGACATTTGCATGAGGACTTTATTTTTGTTTGGGCTGGAGAGTGACCGAGGAAGAGGATGTGGACAGAGCGGAAGACGCCCCTCTTCCTGATTGGACAATTCTGTCAGCAGATTGTTTAGTTGCCATCAAATTTCCCATTGTTTTCTTTTAAACCAAGCACTTTTTAATTTAAAGAAGCCATAAAGAGGATGTTTGTTAAAGAATGATTTTCATGTCGACACGTGGATATATAAAACATAGTAAAACTGGTGACTTAACAGAGGGAACGTGCTACTACAGTTTTTTGGTTCAAAGTTTTGTTTTTGCAGATATTGTAGTTTAGGGCGATTATTCTTCACGATCACAGCTATGGTACTGAATAGACAAAAAGCAAATCCAGAGGACCTAGAAATTAGAAATACCACTTTATTTTATTTCATGTATTTATTTAATTTAACACTCCATGTTTCTCCGACTGTTTCATCCTAACCTGCCATTAGAGTGTAGTCTTACAGATGTGGTACTTTTCATTTTCAGTGTTAAAGCATCAAACTTGATGACAACCAATGTTACAATAGTGTTGTGTAAATATATATATTGTTAAAGAAGCTATTGTATAAGACTTGTGTTAAGATATGAGGGAATATGTAACATGCCATGACCAGTGTTTGAATCCTTATGTTGGTGTTTCTAATACTAATGTTTACTTGATAAATAATGAACAGTATCAATGTACATGATTCATCATGGAATGGTTGTACATTTCATTAAGATGCTTTTTCTATTAAACACTCAGTCATTTGTCAATATGAATGATACATAAAACCGTGTGAATAATAGGTCTTTTTTTATTAACAGACATGAAAATGTCGACAGTAACAAAATTTTAGTTCATTAAAAAAACAGTGGGGTGGATTGACAAGACTCCCCCCACAAAATAACTTAATGAGGGAGAGGGTGAGAGATGGTAGGTTGTGCTCCGTAACTTCAGTGTAGCCAATATTCCATCCTTTGTTGTTTTTTAATTATCGGACATTGACAGCAGTAAAACTGGCCTTAAACAGCACAGTGTCTGCATATAAAGCTCATAACAATTACTAATCTATTTAGGCAAAGATATATTGGGCACATTTTTACAATTAATTGGGTGCGTGTCACAAAGCAGTATCGGAGTTGGCCTGGAGGTCTTCCTAAATACTCTGAAAACTCTCAGAGCACACAGAATATCTGGCTGCTAATACATGTACAAAGCTATAGATTAGATTTCTTTGTTCACTACCACACAAACCACACCTACATTGTGTTTAAGCATTATTAAGTCAGCAGGCTAATTTAGTGATCCATAACATGGGACATCCCCAAATAGAACGAGGCAACACAAGCAAATATAGAACAGAAGCTGACACAAAAGGTGAAGCACCATCAGAAAATATTATAAGAGAAAGGGGAGGGGATATTTACAGAGGGAGGCTGTTTGTGTGCCTTTGTCATCTATACAGGTCACCATGATTACATAAAGTTTGCAAATCCAGCTGCTCAAAAGATTTAACAAAAAGGTTCCCTAGATAGGCGTTGAGTGGGTCTGTATTCAGAGACAGCTGTGGCCCCCTGGTGGAAGAAGTACAGCACGACTCCAAATGAACAGCAATTGTTAATGCTAAAGAAAGTCTGTCATTTAACCCCGCAGGCTTGTTTCAGCTCTACCCTACAGCCTTAGCTTCTTAGAGACAGACATGGGTGATTAGGAAAGAGAAGGGAAATGATCAGTGATACTAGACATGAGCCTTAATACACTGTAGTGCGTGTGTCCAGTATGTGTGTCAAGCAGTCAGCCTTTTCACGTATACATTTTTTTTACATGTCTCCCTTATGGCAGCTGCTGCATCTTTAGGCCTCGCTCTCCCCAGCCGAAGAGGTGTTCTGAACTTCCTCCTCCAGAATGGGCACGATCAGGTTGTCCTTGGACATCAGATTGTACTTCATTACGAAGCGTGTAAACCGGTGACACAAGAATGTTTCATTCTGTAGACAAACACCACACATAATCAACTAGGAGATAAAAGTATTTTTGCATCTCTCAAGCTTGGATCATTTTAAATAAATTTACTTCTTCACAAAAGCACAAGGGATACATGGAAACCCACCTCATACTTGTCAAATATCTGGCGATGATGAAAGTAGGCGTGAGAGAATATCCTATATATGCGACGACAAACCGAGCCTAGTTTGGCCACTGACGATTCCTTGATGCTCACCCTTGAAGATCACAACAAAATATACAATTTATATTGCCTCAACTGCAAAATAACGTAAAATGATATGCATTATATTAATGACCAACCTGCTAGGAAAGTATTTGTTGCTATTAAGAAGGCAGGCAGCTCCGTCCAGCGTGTGCCTGGTGTAGTCAATAGCAGGGCACTGTAGATTGATCAATAAAAAAAGAAAGAAAAGAAAATCAACACACAAGACATTATTTTAGCTTAGATTTGACTTTCCATTACCTCTTTGGGTGTCTTGTGAGCAGCACATAAAAAAATCCACTGCTCGGTGGCAGTCATCTGGGTACAGGTGTCTGGATGGCACTCGCTCTGAGGACAAATAAAAATGATTCAAGACTACCAACGAGAATACATCAGAAATTTAAAAATATAGTTATTTTAGAAACATTTAAAGTTAAAAAGATTTATCAGTTATAGCCATTCAAAGATGTACTTGGTTGATAAGAGACACATACCTGCAGTTTGACAGCCAGCCCATTAAGCTCCAAGCAGAACTGCCTGTTACAGTAAACCAACTGTTAAAAACAGCATTTGTGTATGGTCTTAATTTGTGTGTTACAAGCAAACCATACCTGAGGTGCTCATACTTCCACACACCCTCATCTTGACCCTCTGGAGGTTCTAGGATTTTGTCAATATTTGAACAATCTGACCGTATGTTTTGCTGTATATACTGTAAAAGTGCATAAATAAAGAATTGACAATCACTATCACAAAGTCACATAACAAAAATCATTTTGGCCTGGTATATGAGCACGGACTATCAAGAGAGTATGGCACAATACAATCAACCTATCAGTGTAAGTGAATCTTATGATTGGGGTGTGAATGGCCTTGTTTTATGTTATACTAAGAAAGGGGCGTCAGTAAAATATGTCCCGAGTCCCAACCCTGTCCAAAAGAAGCCTGTTTGACAGGTGCCCTCGTCACAGAGCATACCACACACACCTGTTGAACAGCAAGGGTGCTGTCCATTTCCTCGAATGATTCATCCGGCCAGTTGTAAAAATCCTGCAGAAGCAAGGACATATCACACTATATGCAAACAGGATGTAGCTGACATTTTTATCTAACTAATCAAAACAACAATCAGCGTCTGCTTAATAAAATATCAAAACGTAATTGAGAAATTGATAAAGGAACACAGAAGACACATTTTTAAAGCCTCAAAAGAGTTATCTCGTCTACTTTGCCGCAATATAAATTGAGAATACAAATATACCTTTTTGCACCCAGATTTGTTTTGTTTTTTTGTATTTTTACGGTTACGTTAATCGTTAGCTGGTAATAGCTAGTTATAGCAATAGCCCATATAGCTAAACGAGCTGGACAACACTTAACTAGATAGCAGTATGTTTTGTGCTTTTTAAACATTTGATTATACGAGAACAAAACAATGACTTCGATCATTGAGTGACACTCTCTGATTTTACAACGATACTCCGGGAAGTAGTAAACAGGGCTAGCTAATGTTAGCCTGTTGCCCATTTCCAGGTCAGGGCCTTTCACTGTATTGTATGTGACCGTGGAACAAATAATAGGATTTCACTCCAAAAACATAAGGTTTGATAGGGCTATAGTGTTTCGGCGCTGAAAATGTGTTTCATTGTAAAAGTATTCGGGTAAAGTACCTTAGCCTTGGTTCCAGGCCGATTCCTCCTGAGAACTGCAGTGCCCTCCGCCATGACCATCTCGACAGAATACCCGGATGTTCGCTCACTGGTCGCGTTGTAGCGACACGCTCCGACGTCAGCCGCTATGACAGTTGCATTGTGTGCAAATAAAATACTATTAATTCTAGTTCTATGGGGCCAGTCCGCTTTTATTAAAAATATATTTATTTTTTTTATTCCCAAAGTGAGGCCCGGGGACACGTGGAGGGCCTCAGAGGCACTTCAGGGGGGCCTCCAAAAGTTGTCCACTCATAATTTATATTAAAATGAATGGGATTAACACGATCTTTATATGTATTTGTTTAATTATAGTACGTATTCAGCCTGTGTTTGCATTTTTATTTTATTTTTTTAACGTCAAATAAGAAATTTATGATGAAAACCATTAAGTAATCTTTGAAAAGAGTGACTACATACTGTTGGGCGCCCCGTGGGAACTTTGAATTGATAAAAGGGGCCGAGATGTGTTGGACTGGAATGGCGGTTTTAGAGTCTTTTCAGAGTGAAAGCCCTAATCCTGTATACAGAAAAGGAGAGTATACATTTTTACCTAATTCGAAATGTGTTAATTTTATTTTAAATTTTAGCATAACATAAAAACATAAATAAACTTGAAGGCTAAATTCAATAGATTTGTTCAAACGTCTTCTGTTGTTTACGGTGTTACAAAGCCACCAGACTGGTAAATCCTTGATTAGACACAGATTAATGCTGATAAATCCATTTATAGACTCAACCACCCCCCACAAAGATTAATCTCACGGAAGTCATTTATAATTTTGTCAAAGATTAGTTTCTTGATCAAGTTAGAGAAGATCCGATTATCCTGATGAACACATAAGACAAGAATTTAAAGTTAACTTTTATTTTAACAAAACGTGATTATTTACAATGGCAATAAGATACAAAAAAAAAAGATGAGCTCAGCCAGCATAATTACTTTTCTATGACAAGGACACAGACATGTTGAACATCAATGAAAAATCCAAGTAGAAGATTCAATCAACATATTTGCCAAGAATATCTCCATCACGGAACAGGAAATAGTCCTACGGAAAGTCATCATGATGAGAAAATTTTAAATTAAATGAATATACATGAATTTAGCAAG
The DNA here is from genome assembly GCF_951799975.1 of Gobius niger. Classification (NCBI taxonomy): domain Eukaryota; kingdom Metazoa; phylum Chordata; class Actinopteri; order Gobiiformes; family Gobiidae; genus Gobius; species Gobius niger. The sequence continues at coordinate 23,130,385 of NC_136860.1, forward strand.
TTACACTCCAAACTTTACCTTGTCATCTAGATTTACTTTAGTTCCACCATATTCCGGGAGAAGGACCTTTTCTCCAACTTTTACACTGACAGGTTGAACGTTCCCTTTCTGAAAAATATAAGGCAATGAATTGCATACAAGTACAAATTTGGAAATCATGTTTGATGATAAGTGGATTACCTGATTTACTGAGCCAGGTCCAACTGCTACAACAGTGGCATGCAGCACTTTGCCTTGTGCCTTCTCTGGCAGCATGATGCCCCCTTTAGTTACCGTCTCTGCTGTTAAGCGCTCCACCAACACCCGGTCAAACAGGGGCAGAAATTTTCTGAAAGCCTGTAAATAACAGGAAAATCAAAAAATGAAATGCATGAACTAAGTGACAAGTGTACAGAAAAAGAGAGAAACTCAGCACTCCGGTCAGCACTGGTTGCACATGATTTGTAGTTTTCACAGAAGCAAATTCTAAGTCAAGTCACATGTTTTCATTTTGTGTTTGAGCACTCTCCCTCTGTGGCACATGCTAACAATTTGGTAAAGTACGACTTATATGAACCAGAACACAAAACAATTTGATAGATGTGGTTGACCTTGGGTGAAGGTTGTCTTAGGTAAAGGTTGCCCAAGAGAAGGATGGGAGGGGGTTGGTAACAGGTCACATGATGTAATAGTTAGTTTAGAAAGCATATCATTCACTGCTGAATGTTTGTCCAAGGATTGGGGGACAAGGACTTCTCATTGACTGAAAGATACTTAGATGACTATCTTTGACAATCAAGGATAAGCTTTTGAAAATGAGGCCATCATATTTTGACTTAGTGCTGATTTCAGTTTTGTCAAACCAATTAAAAAAAAGAAAGAAAATAAAGTATTTTAAAACAATGTAAAATTGAGATGAAGTGCTTTCAAGCTTTAAAATCAAATCTGCATCAACCAGAAAGGTTGGGCAGTAAGATACAGTGCTTTGTAGCAGTCAAGTCATTGTTCAATTACAGCTTGAGACCAGACCTGAAATAAAATATATAAATACATCAGAAATCTGTCTGGATTGAATGTCAGTTTATAATCAGCTGTTTTGACTAAAGTAGGGAAGACTGACATTCTCCTTAAAACTTGTGGGAGTTATAGATTACCCATGAATGCGCCTCACATTGCGGTCAATACTATTATTTCCATACACACATAAAAAACACGGAATTATCTAGATCACTCAATAGGCCAGTCAACAGTGTTATATATGATATAGACAATATCTTGATCTCCAGTCCTGCTTCCAGAGTGACCTTGTCTTCAAGCAGATGTTGGCTAAGTTAAGTTAGCATTATCAAATGGTTAGCATTAAGAAGCTAACTGGGCAGGTATGATTTCCAAGCTGTGATGAGGGCATAACGACAAGTATTGTATGCAATGGGTCTTACCATTTCTAGACGAGTGTGGTCTGGGGACAATCGCAGATGAGCACCCCGGTATCTGACACAGCGTGGTTGGGACACTGAAGGGATCCACACGTGAAGAAATATCTAGAACTGAGGTGCGCATGCGCAGAGGGTACTAAAATTCAAGTCATCCTTGCACTGGTCAATTTAAGACAAATTAACTCATCAGTATCACCTCGAAAATATTATCCCATTGCTTATATCACGCACACGCATAAATAAACTGCATCATGTGAAATATAAACCGTTTTCGACCATTTGAAGATGGAGCAACGTTGCACAATATAAACTTTGACCTCCACCCTTTCCTCCAATGGCACAGGCGAAAATTCTGGAACCATCAACCCGGGAATTAGCATTATCAGAAACCGTCGCTTAAATAACGTAACTAAAACAGAGTTAAATAGTCATCTGTCTGTCAGTATATATATTACAAATAGTTTTCAAATGGAAACTTCAATGCTTTAACTACATAAACGATGTCGTATTCTGTTAAAAGGAAAATAAACTGTAATATTTTCATTATTCATGGTCCGGGGAGTGCCGGCAGATTACCCGGATGTGAAAGGCCATGTGCAGTCCCGTCTGAAAAAGCCATTCGCACAGCTGTCCTCAGCTTCACTCTTATATCACACCGAGGAGCAGACACGCGCCTTGTACTACTTTACAGAAAAAAGTAAGTAGTGTCATTTTCTCGGTAATTCTTGTAAATGCAGAGAGTGGCACCGCTTAATCAACGGATGGCCTGCCAGATATGAACGAGCATGTTGGAGGTGAAGACATACATGTGTCTTTCATTGCGAGTTCAACTTACCCCTAGCTTGCATTTTTATGTTTTTCATTGTTTACCATATTGGGCAATAGTCCACTTCTATAATGGTAAGTGACAGTTGGTTGCGACTGTTTAGATGCAGATCAGCCACGTGATTGTTTAATTAACGTAGCTGTGACTCGTGATTGAATTAATTACCTATAGATCGATTTACAGTTGAACTTTGAAGTAACATTTCGCGAAGAACAATCTAAACGTAAAGTAAAATCCGAATGATAGAAAAAGCTTTAATCCCCATCCCCCCTTCTTAAGTTTTTTGCAAACTGTGAAGCTTATAAAACCGCACTGCTAGCGGTGGATCTAACCTAACCTGGGGAGGGATGGAGAGACAGTTCCGCACATGCTTTTCGGTGTGACCTTGTGACGCACGACCTGGGGGACACGTGGGGTAACACACGGAACTAGCTCAGAAATATGTTTTCAAAATCAACACACTTGACCAATTAGATTGTTATAGTATGTTCTCTGCTCTGGCATGATCCTAGTCCAGTTCCTTTAGCGCAGAAAGCCTCCCTTTAGGAAGACCTTCGTTGGGACTAACAATTATAATAGCGACGCTAGATTGTGAATAGTAAAACGAATACCAAACGCAAACAATTAGGATTTATATTTGCGTGAGGACAAAACCGATGTTACCGGTTAATAATAGTTAATGTTCGTTTATGTTAACTAGACTAACAGACTTCATTCCATTCATTCATTAGTGTCAGACTGGCAGTGTTATTAGTCCCCACTAGAGGCAGTGTTACTCTTAAAATGAACCTAATAGTGAATTGAACTGCATGTCCTTATTTTCATGGAGAGAAATAAAAAATCCATTTACATGACGTGTTTTGCAGATGTTCCGTTTACCCACAGTCATGAAGCAGGTCCGGCCAGTGTGCAGGGCGCTGGCACCTCATCTCACAAGAGCCTATGCAAAGGATGTTAAGTTTGGAGCAGATGCTCGAGCGCTCATGCTGCAAGGAGTAGATCTGCTGGCTGATACTGTGGCTGTCACTATGGGTCCAAAAGTAAGTCAACCACTCTGATTTTGTTAGATTTTATTTCTATTTTTTCCCCCTGACTGTGATCCTTTCTTGATCTGTCTCAGGGTCGCACTGTCATCATTGAGCAGTCCTGGGGCAGCCCTAAAGTCACCAAGGACGGCGTGACTGTAGCTAAAGCCATTGATCTGAAAGACAAGTATAAGAACATTGGTGCCAAGCTGGTTCAGGATGTTGCTAATAACACTAATGAGGAAGCCGGCGATGGCACCACCACTGCAACGGTACTGGCCCGAGCCATCGCTAAAGAGGGTTTCGACACCATCAGCAAAGGCGCTAACCCAGTGGAAATCCGCCGTGGAGTCATGATGGCTGTAGAGCATGTGATAAATGAGCTCAAAAATCTGTCCAAACCCGTCACAACACCAGAGGAGATTGCACAGGTATACTTTGCAAGTTTGAGCTAAAAATGTATCATTTTGGAACAAGTGCTATATTTGTCCTCTATTATAGGTAGCTACTATCTCTGCCAATGGAGATGTGGAGATTGGTACCATAATTTCCAATGCCATGAAGAAAGTGGGTCGCAAAGGAGTAATCACTGTTAAGGTTTGTTAAATACTGTAGTAAATCATTGGACAGGTTCTTTGTCAATATAAGGCTTTTACAGTATTGTAGTTTTAACAATGATCAATCAACAACTATTATTATGCCTGTTCCCAGGATGGAAAAACACTCCATGATGAGCTGGAAATAATTGAAGGAATGAAATTTGATCGTGGTTACATCTCTCCTTATTTTATAAACACTGCCAAAGGTAACAAGCAGTATTTTTTTTTAAATTATATAGTTCTGTTAGAGTTTCAAATCATTATTGCTCTCCTACAGGTCAGAAATGTGAGTTTCAGGATGCCTATTTGTTACTGAGTGAGAAGAAGATCTCAAGTGTCCAGAGCATTGTCCCAGCTCTGGAAATTGCCAACCAGCACCGTAAACCTTTGGTTATAGTGGCAGAAGACGTAGACGGGGAGGCCCTCAGCACACTGGTTCTCAACAGGTACTGCAATCTAAACTCAAATGAATGGTTATTTGCTTTTGTCACTGTTCATTTATTATTCATCATGCTAATTGCCTGATGGTTAAATTGAAAAATATTTTCAGACTCAAGGTTGGCCTTCAAGTAGTAGCAGTAAAAGCACCTGGTTTTGGAGACAACAGAAAAAATCAGCTGAGAGACATGGCCATAGCCACTGGGGGCACTGTAAGTGCACACTTTATAATGGTGTTTTAGATGTGCATGCAATCGTGAGAGTACTTGTATAGTTACTTCATAATACTGATGAGGGGCTTTCAATACTCCAGGTGTTTGGAGATGAAGCTGTAGGCTTGACTCTTGAAGATATTCAGGCTCATGACTTTGGAAAAGTTGGTGAAGTACAGATTACCAAGGACGACACTCTGCTGCTGAAGGGTGGAGGCTCCCCAGCTGATGTTGACAAACGTGCAGCAGAGATTGTGGAGCAGTTGGAAAACACCACCAGTGACTACGAAAAGGAGAAACTCAATGAGAGACTTGCCAAGCTGTCCGATGGAGTAGCTGTGCTCAAAGTAGGGTTAAAAATATTAACTGACAATTTTAATTGTGTTGTAGCAAACATTTAACATCATTTTGCACAATTAGATTGGGGGAACCAGTGATGTGGAGGTAAATGAGAAGAAGGACCGTGTGACTGACGCTCTGAATGCCACACGGGCTGCTGTGGAGGAAGGCATCGTGCAGGGAGGAGGCTGTGCCTTGCTACGATGCATCCCATCACTAGATGGCATTAATGCAGTCAACTCTGACCAGCAGATAGGTTAGTAGCAAAGCGACTTCTTTTCCATCTTTTTTTACACACCTCAATTATTTCAAATTTCTGTTTAGGGGTGGATATTATTAAGCGAGCACTCCGCATCCCTGCCATGACCATTGCCAAGAACGCAGGTGTGGAGGGCTCTCTGGTCGTAGAGAAGATCCTGCAGGGGCCACCTGAGATCGGCTACGATGCTCTACTGGGAGAATATGTTAACATGGTGGAGAAGGGCATCATTGACCCCACTAAGGTATGCTTTATTAATATCAGTCACATACATGTGGTAATATTGAGAATATCTAATATAGATGTAGTTAAGGTCTTCAAAGTGTACAACACTTACCCGTCTCTTCTTTTGTTTCCTTAAACAGGTTGTAAGAACAGCTTTACTGGATGCCGCTGGTGTAGCGTCACTCCTCTCCACTGCTGAGGCTGTGATTACAGAAATCCCTAAAGAAGAGAAGGAGATGCCTGGAGGTGGAATGGGAGGCATGGGTGGTATGGGTGGCATGGGAGGTGGAATGGGTTTCTAAGTCCAACCTTTTTACATGTTGAACTGACAAATGGACAGAGAGGAGACTGAGGTAGGAAACAATCCTACAAGAGTCTGCTCATCGATGGTCACCAAAATCTGCCATTACAGACTCCGACTGACGATAAGTGGGAACTTATTACAGTCTGCCCTGCATCAAGTCATTGTTCCGTCTGTTTTTCTACTTGTCAAAGTGGGATAGAGTTGATCGTCAAAGTATCACATCGCTCCACTCACGTCTCGAGTGGCTTCTTGGACCAGTGAAACACAAACATATGAACAATATTTGTTGCGCACATTAAAATGCAGAGATATTATAAAAGATGTTGACCTTGCAATGAGGATGTGACCCATAATCTTACAGTAACTAACATTGTGAATTTATCGATTATGCTGTTTTATTACTGCAAAGTGAGTAAGTCGAATGTGTCCTTTATCTCGTTTTTCATTTATTGTTAATTATTTTCTTTTTATATTTGTTATGGTTTTGCCTAATTATTGATACATTTGTCATAATTAAATCAATTTTGTTACAAAGCCCAAATTCTGCACTTGTTTCAGTAAATAAGTACTAGGGCCAGGACAATTTGATTAACTCATTAAATAACTGCATATGGTTTAATGTGATTAAATAATAATATAAATAACACTTAAGTTTAAGCACCTTTTCTTGAATTGTCTTTGGGAGGAACACGGTATAAAGCCAAAAAAACTTTTTTCCAGTTAAGCCTAGATAAACATTTAAAAAGAATTTTCCAAAATAAATCAAACTGCTATGATGATGAATGATCACACATTTTAATCTAGTCCAACCTTTAGTATTATTTACATTTATCTGTGTGACCATGATTGGATGAGGGTTCCTAAAAAGCAACACTCTGCGTGGCCTCCTAAAACAGGCTGGCTCACCGTGATTTTATTTGGCTCTGCAAAAATTTTCTGTATCAAGACAATTCACACATTCATAACACAACAGAATGTGTAATATTGAGGTTGAGTCTGAATAACAAACATTTTCAAGTTATTTCAAATGTTTGCTAAAGCATCTTTGGACTGTACACTCCAAAGAAACAAAAAAGAATTGAAGAAATTCTGGTTAAGATCAAGTTAAACTTTGACCTTAGCCAGTGTCATTATACTGCAACAGTACACTGTGTCAAGTTGTGAAGAAAAATATAGTTAAATAAGACAACTTTGTTCTTTTTAGAAAAAATATTTTATAGGTCATGCAGTTGATACATTTCTAAAGTTGTTCAACACACCATTTACAAACATATCCCTATACACATATAGTAACATTCTAAAATCCTCTAAAGGTGGCCAGATGTTTGAAAGCTTTAATAATCTACACATTGTAATAAATATAAAATGTGTTGTTTATTATAATGAAAAATATGCTGCCAGCAGGCACTGTGTGAGTGACAAAAGTTGGTCTTAAGATGGCAGATCTTAACCCTGTGAATAGTGGATGCATAAAAAAACTAAAATAAACACTTGTGGATATTGCACTCTAAAAAATATTGTCCAAAATAAAATACAATAACAAGAATATATACTGTATATATATATACAAAACACAGTTCCTACTCAATAATTTAACAGACCACAGGCCCAACAAGCAAGACTCCTTGCTGAGAGCCTAGAAGTGTATGTAAGATGGAACACTTTCTGCAGAAGCAAAGCCATAAACTTCTGCTGATACAGTACATTTGGAACTTGGATAGATATAAAAATAAGTAAAAATCTGAAAAATGTATTCTAGTGGCACTGTGTTTTGTTAGTCATGGATAGCATCTAGAAGAGTACTGAATCCCACAGTAGGATCAATGGTCATGTTTTTATATGTTGCAGTTTCCTGGAGTTGGGGCATTCATTTTTTTTTAAGGTGCGAGTGGAAATATTTCAGAATTAGACAATCGACAATAGAACAAGCTGGTTAAGACAAAGGAAATAAGTATGCTTTGCAGTGAGGTTTTCATAAATGGTAATATCAGTACGCTTGGAATTCAAGATGTACTGAATATAAGAGACAAGATGCTACGCTGCTATAACCACCGTCACTTTTGAATGAAATAAAAGAGTGCAGAGTAACAGAAGCTCTCATAAATGGCAAAACAGGAAGAAAATAAATACCAGAACTCACTAAAATTGTCCCTGAGTTTGCAGCGCAGGAAAGTGAATAGCTGCTCCTGGATTGTTTTAATTTAAATTTTATGAAATCTAAAAAAAACATGATATTGTTCTGGGATTACTCAAACTCCAACTAAAGTCCATGTTAATTGTCATTACAGCAAGACTATGTGCGACAATATAAATGTGGGAAATTGACAAAGCCCCAGATAAAACAACAAATAATAATCCAGGATGCCATATGTGAGAGGAAAAAATAGAATAAAAAGTAATAAAAAAATAAAAAGTTGGCATGTAATGTACAATAGCCAAATTTGATAATAAAAACAGAATGCCTTAACATAATTCATTGAAAAGAAAAAAGAGAGATGAAAATGTGCTGGTAATGAAGTCGTTCACTGCTGTTAAAAAGGCACTGCAGATCTACGCAAGTCTCTTATGCTCTTCTTTCCCTCAAACCTTCCTTTTAATATATTTGGATATCAGCTCCGTACATCTAGTTGGGGGTCTACAGCGATGATGTGCTACCGTTACGTGTGGTGCACCTCATGAAACATGAGCTCACGAGGGATGGGCGTCTCAGCACCATAGACATGTGACGCACGACGTTCAAACGCTGACACCATCTGCTTCACGACTTCATCAAAGAAAAGGTGGGCCAACTGCGAGTGCAGCAAGGAGCGAAACTCAAATGAAATCTGTGGGAGGAACAAAGTAATTTAAGATTTACATGAAAACACAGCCCTAATTATTGTATTGCCATTATGCAGGAAAGTTGCAAAAATACAGTGAAGATACTTACAGCGAAATCAACAGTACAGGTGCGGGGGTAGCCCGGAAGCCCAGGACTAAAACGCCATTCTGTCTCCAAATGATTAAACAGTTTACCTTCTGAGCAGGCAGCCTGTTGAAAAACAATAACAGTTAGTTTTTCATTACACAAATCATTTCCTAGTAATAGACTCGTGAAATCTATCAGTTTGTGTTGTGATAGCATACCTTGACCAGGTGGGGGCGCACTGAAGTGATAAGAGAGGTGTAGTTCTCTACCACTGGTGGGAAACCCACGGTCAGCTTGGCTTTGCAGAACCCTGCGCGGCGAAACACCACCTCAGACTTTTTACACCAGGGAACAAAGAGACGATAGTTCTCCACTCCCGCCACAACGTCATAGATCTCCGACATAGAATACCTGAAAGAACAGGCAGCTGCTCCGAATGTGCCATGAGCTACACACAATAGCCACGTAATTCATATTGTATAACAATGACCTAGAAACTTCTAAACTAGGGCAAAGGGGAGATAAAAGTTAGGACTTGGTACCAGTGTGGTATCAGAAAAAAAAAGTTTAGGAAGTACTGTAATTGAAAATAATAAAAGTATTGGTCCAAGGATAGCATTAAAGCAAGTGGTTTTAGCTTAAATAAATTATACATATTTAACAGAAATGGTCTGTCATGGAATAAATGAACACTATTGTTACATTATTGGTCTAGATGACAAATATTTGAGTATATTTATATTGTACAGGTATCAGTATTGAAACCTAGTATCGTTAAAGTACCGTTAAAGTATCAGTAGATTAATCGATTGGCTGTGAATTGTGTATGAAAATATTCTTTTTTCATTTTTTTTAATCACATAAAGCTAAAGTGGTGCCGCTTGAGAACATGTAGCTGGAGTAAACTTAAAGTGAGTGTTTTTGGAGGCTCTTTGTGCCAATTCTGATTTATAATTGGACGAGACACAGACAGATATTTATGAAATTTTTAATGTCCCCTAACTTTAAAAACAAAGTAGGTTTCCATCAAAAATAAGAAAAGATTGGCTCTATTTAAGTCTGTGCTTTCCAATTGCTTACTAAAATAGTTGACAACTATTTCAATAAGCGATTAGCTGTTTTGGCCCTAAGACACTGAAATAGAGTCCAGCACAAAACAGATGAAGGATGGAAAGTGTCCCACTGTATTCTACTGTTATGCAATAGCCTCACATGACAGCTTGGACCTGCCTGCATCTATTTATACAAACAGATTTACTGATTATAACCTCTTCAGAGAACCCTGAGAGACATTTAATGCGTCACACAATGGCATGAGAGTGAGGCCAAAAGACAAACATGTTCACATTAGACAACAAGCCAAATCTACATTTTAACAGAGGTTTTGATGGCATGAGGTCATCAGGGTGAGTGGACAAAATAGAAAAGTCGGTAACAATAATTACTCTAATGTTCTGAAAGTATTATAAAGCAAAAATCAGAAGCAAATCATATAACTAACCAATCGAAATATTCTATGTGACTGTGACCGCTTGTTGGTTCTTGGTTTGGCTTTGACCTTTGTAAACAGGACTCACCCAATGATACGGCGTTCAGAGTATTCCTTCCTCTTGGAGAAGGAGTCTGCCAGGTTGAAGAAACTTCGTGCAGGCCACACTGACACGGCATGAGGGTTTGTCATGGCAGCGCTCGACAGAGGAGGAACACGCGTCATGATGATCCCACATGATGACAGGTATCTGATCCGGAACAAGATATTAAACCAGTACAGTTATACATCCAAAAGCACCAATCAGGTCGATTTGCACTTGAAATCTGCCAAGAAGACACTACTCTTCTCACACAACTTAACATGCAATGAAAAATGGATTCAAAGATCCATTTATCTGGAAATCATGTCATGTAATTTTCTATCCAGTTGGTCAGTGGACCCTTCTCCTTGATTAAAGATTTTATAACTCAAAAACACATTAGTTTTGATTAACTGGAAATAATAAAGTATAACTTAATTAGCAGGCTTGTTGTGTCAGCTCCACTAGTGGGACACATTCCTACCAATGTGACCTACTTGTTTTAAAAATGTTTGTATAATCTGATAAGAAACCAGTCACCCTGATCCCACAAAGGATGAACAGAAGTTTTACTATGTAGGTGATTAGTGTAATATTCTTGATACACTGTCACGCCACCGTTCTGTGACAATATCCTCTTTGATCATGGTCTGGTTACACTAGTGTCCTACTTCTTTGGCTCTCTAGGGTATAAAATATGACACAGTGAGCACATGACAGTGACCTCGACCTGCAGACACATGAGATGTGGTTGGGAAATAGCACTGTCCAGTAAATCAGGGCTTTTGGGCACCTTCACTATGTAAAACAAGTCCATTTGCAGTGACTATTACACATGACAAACTACTGTGAATTAAATAAAACACACTATGGGATGCACATTTTCATTTTCTTCATTTTCTCGTAATGTTCTCAGTTTCATTGTTTCAACATTGCACCACAGTTCGAACTGGATTCTGTAATCTGTACATAACAGATAGCACATGCAGCTGCAGCAGATGTTCCCACACTGGCTCCAATATAATAACAGCATTAGACCTGCTGAACTATAGCTAAATATTCACTTTGGGAGAGCAGGCGTTAACATTGTGTAAAATTTGACTTTTAAAAAATATGTCGTAGGCTCAGATTACATTTTGTAGTTTCAGCTATACATTGGTGTTACACAATGCATGAGTTTCTAGGTCAGTGGTTCTCAAACTTGATATGGGCACAAGTGGTCAAATACTTAGGCTTCTGGTGGTTTGGTCTTGCCCTGGATCTGGTTTAATCTGGACTTGGTCTAGTCCTGAAATATTTGGCTTTTATGAGGTAGTACCACCTCAAAAAAGCCACATATTTCATTTGAGAACCGCGGAGAACCTCATGTTTTATTATCATTTAACGTTATTAACTTACTATAATACAACACACGCATTGTGAAGATGTTTCCAATTCCAATATAACAGTATCATCACGTAAAATGAGTTAAGTTAAACACAGTTAACTGTGTTTTGCCACCAACCTATTGTAATACAGCAGAGTCTAAACAGCGAGACCCGGGCTTAGTTACATTGTAATGCTGATAGGACGAAGAACAGACAAATAAGAGCTTATGTCAAAACTTCCGAAAGAGAAAGCTCAGTGGGACAGGGGCTGGTTGGCCTTTGTTGTTTTTAGTTTTAAGGCGCTCATGCAATAATGATCAGGTTTTGGTAATAAATGCCTATCATGCCTTTAAACAATAAAATGTCCCTAGCAACAGATGTTTACAAACCACAAATCCCACTCCCTGATCATCAATGACCACTGATCGTCTTCAAGAGTAAAGTATAAGGAGTGCCTCACTATGTCTGACGACTACAATTTTGGCTTAGTGTTGTATTAAGAGATTAAAAACCTCACCTTACGTTGTTCCTCGTCGTAATTTCTCGGCTGGCTGCTAGCTGCTTCACACACTCGGCAACTTTTCGTAGGTTGCGACCACCTTTGGCCATCTTCACTTCTTCTCAAAAGTGTTTTTTCTCTCACTAACCGTGGCCTCCGTTGACAAGCTCCGGCGGCCCATGTCCCGCCCATTCAACTTCGCTCTGGATTCTGATTGGATGTCGGTCTCACTCTCCGGGTTGTGATTGGCTGCTTTTTTTGTTCGTCATTACAAATTGCTGACGTTCCGAGGCCGCGCGTGCACAATCGCGAACGCGCAGGAATGTCACGGGACCCGTTGGCTCCAGTAATGACCTGTATTTGTCCTGCGCGTTACCTCTTTATGGCAGAGATAACCTTTTTCACCCGATGATGACCCCGGTTTCACTTTTTGGGGCGATGGTGGCGCAGTTGGTGGTTCGAATCCCAGCTCCGAAAGAGGCGCACTGTTGTTGTGTCCTTGGGCAAGACACTTCAATATAATTCAATATAATCTATATCAAATTAAATCAAAGTGTAAAGTGCAGATGAAACAGGCTAGGGGCCTATTTTTGTCAGAGTATTTCTCAGCCTGTTACAATTTCCAGTTTTGACCCAGGGCACAAAATCCAAAATAGCCCGACTATACGTTTGCACATTAGCCTGACTATTTGCAACTGAATGTTCTGAAGAGCTTATTTTATCTTAATGTAATTGGTAAAATATGGATCAAATTTACTTTAGCAAGAGATCGGATCAAACGGCCACAAAGAAGACTAAATAATGGATGAGTTAAAATGTCAGAATTACAACATATGGATTTGTTTTTTAATAAATTCTTTTTTTACTTATTGCACGGCAGGTGGATGTGACCTTGTAGGTGGAAAAGGCTCACTTCACGTTTCCCAGCTCACACAACAAGGACTTTGGACCATCCACTGGCTGACTTTGCACTGAAAGTATACGTTTTTACATATAGGCTACATGTCTATTGTAAATTGCACCATTGTAAATTGTTCATATAGTTAAAAAACAAGGTGAGATGTTTTTTATGTTTTCTTGACGCACGATGAAGTGCAGTTTATTTTATTTATTTTGCAAGGACAGTGCATATTAACATAACAGTTCAACTGTAAAATATGCCAGAGTTAGCCAAAAGGCTAGTTTTCATCTGTAGTCTTGTATTTATGCAACTGTGAAGCACTTTGAATTGCCTTGTGTATGAATTGTGCTCTACAAATAAACTTGCCTTGCCTTGCCTTGCCTATTCCTAAGCCAGAATTACAGTAAGCACCCTGGAAATAGGTAAAACAAGTTGATTATCACATGGCAAAATACAATAAACATCACATTTGCTGCAGCAGCAGGAATGACACACCAAAACAAACATGCAACAAAGAGTTAATGTGCAACAGAGCTTAAGTGAGAATGCAGATGCAACAGGGCAAGAAGCACACAAGCAGGAGATCATGAACAACTAGAGTCAGTATTAAAAGATATAGTCAATAACATTAGTCAGTCATAATAGAAGGCGTAAAAAAGAAAGTAATCATTAAAATGCAGCAGTTTGGGATTAGATAAGAAGAACATGCAAGATGACTCAAGGAAGCGACGGCGCCGCGGTGGACGTTCAGTGCTGGCATGTTTGTTTGCTCAGGAGACAAAGTTTTAATGATTACACATTATAACTATTGATTTCTCTGATTGTTGGGATGTTGTTCCATTCTTTTGAAACTTTAAAAGAGAAGGCTGACTGACTAAACGCAGTTTTCCTGAGTGGAATGACACAGTTGGTACTATGGTGGTATCAATAGGTGGTACGTAGAACATATTAGTGGTTATTATTGGTCAATAGAATGCTTTAGCCTCAGCCTCTTTATGAACTTCTTAGTGAGAGTGGATTACTCATTTACAGATCAAATAACTTGCATTTTAGGTACATAACAATTGTATAAGTATACAATAAAATGTTTGCATTGTTAAAGTCACTGAATGAGTTTTAAGGCCATCTAGAAACATGTTTTGTTATAAAAACTTTATAGTAAAACGTAACAACAGAGTTAAAGCCACAGTGTGAAACATCAGAAAAGTTCTGCAGTGTGGCTTTCACTCTCACAGTGTGGCTTTAACTCTCACAGTGTGGCTTTAACTCTTCTGATGTTTCAAAGTGGGGCTTTAACTCTGTTCTAATGCTCCACAGAGTGGCTTTAAGTCTGTTCTAATGTTCCGCAGAGTGGCTTTAACATAATGTTCCGCAGAGTGGCTTTAACTCTGTTCTAATGTTCCGCAGAGTGGCTTTAAGTCTGTTCTAATGTTCCGCAGAGTGGCTTTAAGTCTGTTCTAATGTTCCGCAGAGTGGCTTTAACATAATGTTCCGCAGAGTGGCTTTAACTCTGTTCTAATTTTCCGCAGAGTGGCTTTAACTCTGTTCTAATGTTCCACAGAGTGGCTTTAACTCTGTTCTAATGTTCCACAGAGTGGCTTTAACTCTGTTCTAATGTTCCACAGAGTGGCTTTAACTCTGTTCTAATGTTCCGCAGTGTGGCTGCTCTCATGTTCTGTCATACATTTGCCTTTTTTGTGGTTTTGTACCTATTTCCTCTCACAAATTATCCTCGTAAATGTGCGTGTGTAAATCAAAAGTCCCCGTAAACAACTGCTGTTGGTGATCTCAGATTAGCCGGAACATTGTTAGGAGTCTGCAAAAGGCTATTAACTCTGTTGAAGAATGGGCGGGAAAATGGGGGTTTAGGTTCGTGGTTGAGAAAACCAAGGTAGTGTTTTTCTCGTCAAAAAAAATAGAAGAAAGGTTTAAATTGCAGTTGTATGGTAGAGATCTAGAAAGAGTAAACTGTGTGAGATTCTTGGGGATGCAGTTTGACTCTAAGCTTACATGGCATAATCATATTGAAAAGGTAGTTGACAAATGTAAAAAAGCCATTAATGTAATTAGGTGCTTGTGCAATAAGGAGTGGGGAACAGATATGACCTCAATGAAAAGACTATATGATGGATTAATTAGTTCTAGTGTTGACTTTGGGTGTGTGGCTTATGGATCTGCTGCAAAGTCTGAATTGAAGAAGCTTGATGTTATTCAGGGTTCGGCCCTTAGGATATGCTCAGGGGCAATGAGGACTTCTCCTGTATCAGCGCTTCAGGTTGAAGTGGGTGAAGTGCCATTGGAGTTGAGACGGCTGCAGATATCACTGGCGTATTATGTTCATTTAAAGGGGCATATGGAGGATCATCCAGCTAAAAGTGTCCTCATACCAACTTGGGAGCAGGGGAAAAGTAAAAGAGAGTCGTTTAGTGCAAGTATACATGGAAAGGTAGAGCGAGCTGCTATAGGAAATATTGAAATTAGTCCATCTGTAGTCTATCCACCGCACCCGCCATGGCTGCTGCCTGTTCCAGACACTGATGCAACGTTGCATGAAAGGATTAAAAAGTATAAGGGGGATAGTGGGCAGCTGGCTATGAGATATGTAGGTAATTATTATGGCTATGTTCAAATTTTTACAGATGGATCAAAGCAGCCAGAGACAGGGAAAGTGGCAGTAGCGTATGTGATACCAGAATTTGATGCAGTTGTATGTTCAGATTCATTGTCAGCCTTAGAAAATTTTAAATCAGGGAACTCAGGTGAAAGGCATGATCTTGTGTGTGAGGTATTGACTTTGCTGCACAGTATTCAAATGGGAGAACGCATGTAAAGTTTGTGTGGGTTCCGGCTCATGTAGGTTTGGCTGGTAATGAGTTGGCAGACAAGTTAGCTAAGCAGGCTCTGAAGGCGGCTGAGGTGTCTGTTCAGTGTAAAAGGTCAAAAGCAGAGGTCGTGTCACTGATCAAAAAACATGTTAAAAAGTTGTGGCAGGAGAAATGGGATAGTGGAGAGAAAGGGAGGGGGTATCATAGTATAAATCCTGAGGTTGGGCAGGGGCGTCAGGTACGAAGATGGCAGGGAGAGGAGGTAACAAGATTGAGAATAGGGCACACCGGGCTAAACAAAACACTGAAACTAATAGGAAAACATAATTCAGGGAATTGTGAGAGGTGCAATATGCCAGAAACGGTGGAGCATGTGCTTATGATGTGTGACAAATAATAGAGAGAGGGATTTAATTAGGAGGAAAATAGAGGGATGTGGGGAAAATGTTACTAGTAGAGATGTGTTGGCTCAGAATTCAGGGCATAGGATAATAAATTATTTGTTTGAATTTTTAAAGAACACTGGACTTATTGGCAGAATCTATTTTTTTTTCCTTGTAGCTGGTAGGCTGCAGGTTTCTTTTTTTAGGTTGTAAGTCATGATGTTGATCAAACATAATCTTGCTGGAGGGTGGCGGTAATGCGCTAGGGTAGTTCGCATCCGCCGTTAAACAGCCACAGAAGAAGAAGAAAAAGATTAGCCGGAAGTAGCAGCTCAAAGAAGAAGCATATATCCGGTTTCTGAGAGACACTCAACACCAAAATGGCGAAGATCGCCAAAACGCACGAAGGTAAGAAAATTACAGAATAAGGCTTTTATGCACAGTTTTGCATTTCTCATGTGTGTCTCTGGTATACTATTAGTCTAATGCGTAGGTAGGATATGTAATTTTAGTCTAAAATACGGACTTTCTTTGAGCAGTTTATTGTGAGGCCTTCACGGCGGCGGCGAGTGCGACGCATCGCGGTTAGATAATGGCGCAGGATGCTAAATCCTTAGCCTCTTGGCTAAGCGTGAAATCATTACAGATCAAAAATATTGTGGTTGCCACATTTTATTTCTGTCGCAACGCATTGAAATGAATGCATTTACTCATGGGTATTGATACATAAGTTTGGCACTTAAACTTAAGCATATTGGACTCAAAGGCATTTCAGTGCCGTTAATTACGTTTTAAATACGTAGATGTTTTTGTTCGTCGATTTCTTGTCTACTTCTACAAAATTTCTGACGCTTGTACATGTATTTGTGCATTGTAGACATAGAGGCCCAGATCTCGGAGATCCAGGGTCTGAAGGCTGCCCTGGTTGAGGAGGGAGACCAGGGGGTCGGCCTGGACTCGACTGGATTCTTCGATCAAGAGATCTATGGCGGCAGCGACAGTCGCTTTGCTGGATATGTCACATCGATCGCTGCGAATGAGCAAGAGGAAGTAAGTTCGATTTAACATTGCTATTCATCAAGCTGTTAAAGCAAGAGGATAGTTATCTAACTTTGTTTTGTTTCCGCACAGGATGATGAAGAAGACTCCGCAACCAGTCTGTTGGGACCGAAGAAACCGGGGTACCATGCACCAGTGGCCATTCTCAACGCCATCCCACAGTCAGACGAGCAAGTAAGTGAATTTACATTATGGATTCCAGCTATTAAGCATGGTAAGATTGGATAAGTCATGCTGTATTTCGTGTGACCTAATAAATTGAACCTTTCCACAGTACGACCCATTTGCTGAACATCGACCACAGAAAATAGCAGATCGTGAAGATGAATACAAAGCCAGGCGCAGAATGATGATCATCTCTCCTGAGCGTCACGACCCATTTGCTGATGGTAAATTTTTACTTTTAGTGTCTCTTCATTGTACCCCTTTGTACAGTATTTGTTATTGTGACAATCTCTCTTGACTCCTACTGGTTTCACTCACTTAGTGTTGTTTAACCCTTCAACTGCAATTCAACACATTGCTTCCAGACTTAATGATGTGTTTTTTTTACTTCCAGTTGTTTGTATTTTTTTGTGACTGACTGAACCATTTAGATCAAATTAGCTAATTGCCCAGGGGGACTATTGGGATGCTTGTTTTATTGCGGGACAGACCGGTTGCATATGGCTTGTTTGTGGGTTGAAGGGTTAACAACCCACGACTACCGTAGAAATTACACTACAGATTTTGATTTATTCAAAAAGATGTTGAAGTTGTAAATTGTATTGGATAAACATGACCAGAAATCCACAAACCAATAGACCATAAAATGTCATGCCTTTTGGCATCATAAAGTCTAAATAAATATAATAATATACCACTATACATTATAACCACTTATGTTCACACAAATATTTGTTTTTCTCTCTCTGATATTTGACATAAGTTGGTCGAGATAGGGCGTAAAATTGCATGTAGCAAGCGCTCATTGTGCAACGTTGTTGTTTAAATGTATTTTTATTTTACAACTCCTTATGTAAAATAGAAATATGTTATCAAGAAAATTGTGTACCACAATACCAGAGGCCCATACTAACTGTCCTTAATTTCTCTCCTACAGCAGTACTGCTTTGCCAGTCCTGTACTGCCCTCTGTTAAGGGTGCAGCAACTCGTCCTGTGTAGGTTTTTGGGAAACGCACAGAACTGTACATTTCAGTTTGGTCAGGGTTCAAGTGCAGCATGTTTGACTGGGGCCAACGAGGGGGAACAGTGTGGGCCAACCTCATCTACAGCCACCCCCCCAATGCCCTTATTATTTTTTTATATTGTTTTTAAGCTAATGCCCCAATCATTATTGAATTCTGTCAAAGAAGAGTTTTCATTCATTTCCCTCTAAAGTTAGCCAACTTTTGCTTAAGCACCATATTCTAAGCTTATTTTGAAATAATATTAGCTAGGAGTTCACTACAATAGCACCGGTGAATTAATATTTTTTCCTCATTATTTTATTTATTTATTTTAATTTTTATGCAATTTATTCTATGCACATCTTAGACCATGGGCCCGTAGTTGTTTTCCTAGTCTTATACCCAAGGACATGCTTAAAGTATAGTGCCATTACTCATTGCAGTCAAGGTGGTATTCTGTTGTGTGTGAGTTGAAACCCTTTTCAAAGTGTTACTAATGGTAAAGAGAAATTTTCTAGGCTTCTTTTCTGCCGGTTGAAGTCTGACTGCAGAAGGACCCTTGGCAATGACAGTGTACGTATTCTGAAGAGCACAGCCCAGGACCCCTGCATCAGTGATGGCTAAAACTTGATACTCCACTTAAAGAAAGCACCACAACATCAACTCGTTCTATGTATTTGCTTGTTTCTTAAAATTCTGTGTATGTAAGAAAATATTTAAATGTATCTTTGAAAAATACTTAAAATCATGAAGATGTTGAATTATCCTCTTTTAAACGAGTCAGGGCTAGCAGGCTGTGTTGTGCTTGCAGTTTAATATAGTTTCTATTGTGTACACTAACTAGTGTCTTTTGTTTTTGTTGCTGCTCTTTCGCGCAGGGGGCAAAACGCCGGATCCCAAGATGCAGATCAGGTCGTACGTGGACGTCATGAGGGAGCAGAATCTGTCCAAGGAAGAGGTAGATAAATATATCAAGAAACGATTACAAAAAATGTTGTTTGTTGGTTGCTCTAATGTTTTTCTTTGTCTATCTAGAGAGAAATCCGCCAGCAGCTGGCAGAGAAGGCCAAATCAGGGGAATTGAAAGCTGTAAATGGGTCTGCCGCCGCCGCCGCAGCTGCTGCAAAACGTAAGCGTCGATGGGACCAGACAGCCGATCAGACTCCAACCAATGGAACTCCCAAAAAAATGTCCAGCTGGGACCAGGCTGATGTGTCTGTTGAGGTAATGGCCTCACTTCTACTTCAAAGGAAAAGTGTTTTTTCAAAAATGTATAATTTTAGACCTACGAGTTAAGTTGAATGTCTCTTTTATATAGACACCAGGCCACACCCCTGGCCACACGCCATCAAACAGCAGATGGGACGAAACCCCTGGTCGGCCCAAGGGCAGCGAGACCCCAGGTGCAACCCCCAGCACTCGCATGTGGGACCCCACTCCCAGCCACACCCCGGCCGGCGCTGCCACTCCTGGTAGAGACACACCAGGGCACGCCACACCAGGCCATGGAGGAGCCACTGGAAGTGTCCGCAAAAACCGCTGGGATGAGACTCCAAAAACAGAGCGTGAAACCCCTGGACATGGCAGCGGCTGGGCTGAGACTCCGCGCACAGACAGAGGAGATGAATCTGTGGGAGAGACTCCAACTCCTGGTGCCAGTAAGAGGAAGTCTCGCTGGGATGAAACCCCTGCCAGTCAGATGGGGTCCTCCACTCCATTACTAACACCCGGAAAAACGCCAATTGGTACTCCTGCAATGAACATGGCTACACCAACACCAGGTAAAGTCTCGTTTTCTGTGATGTAAAAGATCTTTGACATTTTTATTGTAACCACTTAATGTAATGCTATAAGCTCAATAATATATAAATATTATTGAAACCCTATTTCTCTTAAGGTCATCTGATGAGCATGACACCTGAGCAGCTGCAAGCCTGGCGGTGGGAGAGGGAGATTGATGAGAGAAATCGACCACTTACAGACGATGAGCTCGATGCCATGTTTCCAGAAGGATATAAGGTTTGTTCCCCATTTATTGTACCATCTATTTTTAAACAATTGGCATTGTTGAATTTAACGGTCTATATTTTCGTGTACAGGTGTTGCCTCCACCTGCAGGTTATGTTCCAATTCGAACCCCAGCACGAAAACTTGCAGCTACGCCCACTCCCATTGGAGGCATGACAGGGTTTCACATGCAGGTTGAGGATCGCACCACCAAGCAAATGAATGACCAGCCATCAGGAAATCTGCCCTTCCTCAAACCCGATGACATCCAGTACTTTGACAAACTGCTGGTGAGCGTCAGCCTGAGCGAAATGTGCACATACTCCACGTATAACATACGCAATTGAACTGCTTGCTGTTTGTCCATGTCTAAAGTTCAGTATTTTTGTCTACAGGTGGAGGTGGATGAGTCAACACTCAGTCCAGAAGAGCAGAAAGAGAGGAAAATTATGAAATTGTTGCTGAAAATAAAAAATGGAACACCCCCAATGAGAAAGGTTTGTAGTAACAATTAGCAAATCTCAAAGATTAGTGTGAATTTACAAAAACCCGACACAAAGCCCTAATTGTGGGGCTTGTTACTTTCAGAATGCTCCGTCATACAAAGCATCATTAGATGCAATTATTGCCACGCCGCTTTTTTGCTCTGGCATATTTGATAAACATGAAAATTGATTAAACGATTTTCTTTGTTCAGGCTGCTCTGCGTCAGATAACCGACAAGGCGCGTGAGTTCGGAGCAGGCCCTCTGTTCAATCAGATCCTTCCACTACTCATGTCCCCTACCCTTGAGGACCAAGAGCGCCATCTACTGGTTAAAGTCATTGATCGCATTCTGTACAAACTTGATGACTTGGTTCGACCTTATGTTCACAAGGTAAGCTGGGGTGGTGCACCAAAATTATATTTGTGAAACCTTCAGATCTAATTTGGGTGTCCTTTTTTTTGCAGATTCTCGTGGTGATAGAGCCTCTACTGATTGATGAAGATTATTATGCTAGAGTTGAAGGCAGAGAGATCATTTCCAATTTAGCAAAGGTGAGTAGAACATTGAACATGTTTTTACCCTGCAAACCTTCTCGCCTGTTCGACCAACCCGTGGTCAGCTCAGGGCTAGTAGTTTGCTAGATTAACTCCCAACACGAGAGCCATCAGACTTGACAACACTGTCATATCTGTTCTCACCCTGCACCCGTTGGTTACAAACACCTTTTAACCAAAAACAAAAAATCCAAACCTACTGAATAACACAGAAAATGTTATTTACAGGCTGCTGGACTGGCCACAATGATTTCCACTATGCGTCCGGATATTGACAACATGGACGAGTACGTCAGAAACACGACTGCTAGAGCCTTTGCTGTTGTGGCGTCTGCCCTCGGTATCCCCTCCCTGCTGCCCTTCCTCAAAGCCGTGTGCAAAAGTAAGAAATCCTGGCAAGCCAGACACACGGGCATCAAGATCGTTCAGCAGATCGCCATCCTCATGGGCTGTGCCATTCTTCCCCATCTTCGCAGCTTGGTGGAGATTATTGAGCATGGTGAGCCTTTAGTTTTCAAGCCATCCTTCAACTGGTCTACTGAATGTTTTATAATAATGTATGGTGATTGATTTCCATGTGTTATGTTTTAGGGTTGGTTGATGAGCAACAGAAAGTCAGGACCATCAGTGCTCTGGCTATTGCTGCACTTGCTGAAGCTGCCACACCTTATGGTATCGAGTCATTTGACTCGGTCCTCAAGCCCCTCTGGAAGGGCATCAGGCAGCACAGAGGAAAGGTAAAAAGAGAATTGAACAAAACTTTGCATTTGTCATTTATTTAATACTTAAGAGCTGCAAGATCAACACCCAGCACTGGGCCCACTTGTGGCTATAGTGTGAATATTTGCTTGCTAGAATATTCCTTTGAAAGGAGTGTTGCTGTCTGCAGAGGTCAAATAAAAGACCGCCATCTGTTGGCAGCACTGTACATACTTCACCTGAACAATGATAAATAGTGGTATAAACCAAAGATATTTTTAACTTTGTCCCCAGGGTCTGGCTGCTTTCCTCAAAGCTATTGGATACCTGATCCCCCTGATGGATGCAGAGTATGCCAACTATTACACCAGAGAAGTGATGTTGATCCTCATCAGAGAGTTCCAGTCTCCTGATGAAGAAATGAAAAAGATTGTGCTGAAGGTAAAAAGAGGAATACTTTTGAATTGGCATCTGTTTCTATAGGTTCTGATTGTCTCGATGTTATTGTTCTGTAGGTGGTAAAGCAGTGCTGTGGCACTGATGGTGTGGAAGCTAATTACATTAAGACAGAGATCCTTCCACCCTTCTTCAAGCACTTCTGGCAACACAGAATGGCTTTGGACAGGCGCAACTACAGACAGGTCAGTACAACACGATCTTACTTAATCTTTTATTCCCTTGTTATTCCACTGAAAGTTTTCCTTTTTTTTGCAGTTGGTGGACACAACTGTTGAACTGGCAAATAAAGTGGGGGCAGCAGAAATCATTTCTCGCATTGTAGATGACTTAAAGGATGAGGCTGAACAGTACAGAAAGATGGTGATGGAGACCATTGAAAAGATTATGGGTAACCTTGGGGCCACAGACATTGATCACAAGCTTGAAGAACAGTTGATTGACGGCATCCTGTATGCCTTCCAGGAGCAGACAACAGAGGTAAGACATGCTTTGCAAATTGTCCTTTGTGCATATGCCATTACGATTCTCAATCTAGCCTGAAATCTAACCTTATGACGCTTTTGTAAGGACTCTGTGATGTTGAATGGTTTTGGCACTGTGGTCAATGCCCTGGGGAAGCGAGTGAAGCCGTACCTGCCTCAGATCTGTGGTACAGTGCTGTGGCGTCTCAACAACAAATCGGCCAAAGTCCGACAGCAGGCGGCTGATCTCATTTCTCGTACAGCTGTCGTCATGAAGACCTGTCAGGAGGTAATATTTAATGACTATAGGCATAAGTAAAACACACGCATTTGTATCACATTTAATTTTGTTTTGCTTTGTGTTCAATAGGAAAAGCTGATGGGTCACTTGGGTGTGGTGTTGTATGAGTACTTAGGAGAAGAGTATCCAGAAGTACTGGGAAGCATCCTGGGTGCGTTGAAGGCTATTGTTAATGTTATTGGTAAGTACTTTTTATTTGAAGCACAAAATCATGGACAATCGTTTCAAATCATTAATTTTCCAATGTAATGACTTGTATTTCCTCTTTAAAGGAATGCACAAGATGACTCCACCGATCAAAGACTTGCTTCCTCGTTTGACCCCCATCCTTAAGAACAGACACGAGAAGGTGCAGGAGAACTGCATTGACTTAGTGGGCAGAATTGCTGACAGGTTGGTGAAAAAATCGATCTATTTGTAAAACATGTTTAACTTTCTTAATGCTTAATAATATGTTTTCTTTTTTTTTGTATAGGGGTGCTGAGTATGTGTCGGCCAGAGAATGGATGAGGATCTGTTTTGAGTTGCTGGAACTGCTCAAAGCACACAAGAAAGCTATTCGTCGCGCCACTGTCAACACATTTGGTTACATTGCCAAAGCAATTGGGTAAAGATTGTCATTGTCCATTTTATTACCTTGGTAAACAGTGCTTTGGTATGAAATTTTAACGTGTTCCTTTTCTACTAGACCCCATGATGTGTTGGCTACTTTATTAAACAACTTGAAGGTCCAGGAGCGACAGAATCGAGTCTGTACAACTGTGGCCATTGCCATCGTAGCCGAGACCTGTTCACCCTTCACTGTCCTGCCGGCCCTCATGAACGAATACCGGGTGCCCGAACTGAATGTACAGAATGGTGTACTCAAGTCACTCTCCTTCCTGTTCGAATACATCGGAGAAATGGGCAAAGACTACATTTATGCCGTCACGCCCCTGCTAGAGGATGCACTCATGGACAGGTGCATATTTACTCTGCTGTGATTGCTATTTCATCACTTTGAACTTTCACAGCGGAGAGCCAATTCATTTGTAATGGCACATGTCCAGTCTGTTGATGTTTTCATCTTGTGTTGCAGAGACTTGGTCCACAGGCAGACAGCCAGTGCAGTTGTCCAGCACATGTCTCTTGGCGTCTATGGCTTTGGTTGTGAAGACTCCCTGAACCACTTGTTGAACTACGTTTGGCCAAATGTGTTTGAAACATCTCCTCACGTTATCCAGGCTGTGATGGGGGCGCTGGAGGGGCTGAGGGTCGCTATTGGCCCTTGCCGCATGCTTCAGTACTGCTTACAGGCAAGTTATCGCAGTTGAATGTTCTGTTTCTGCATGCAGAGTGGTGGTCAAAAAGTATCTAGACTGGGCTGAAAATGTTGCTTTGATTGAATATTCTTGGACGACTGAGAGCTTACAGACTTTCTTTATCAATTATTATACCTTTGCTTATGCATATCTTTCTCTTATATTCAGGGTCTGTTCCATCCAGCCCGGAAAGTGAGGGACGTCTACTGGAAGATCTACAATTCCATCTACATTGGATCCCAAGACGCTCTCATCGCCCATTACCCACAAATCTACAACGATGAGAAGAACATGTACATTCGCTATGAGCTGGAATATGTCTTCTAAATATTGACATTTATTTTCGGAAATGCTTTTTATGTACCATTGTTTCTTGTTGAGAAAAGTCAGTCTTTCCCAAGGCATAACTTTTCTGGAAGAGTTTTGAACCTTGTGTTTGGTGTACGTCAAGCCGTCAACATCTGACAACGTAAAGGAACATTAGAGTATCTTTATTTCTCATCTGTTCCCGTTAAAAACATGTTCTGACTTCTCTTCAATGATTATTTTGCAGTCATACAATATTTTAAATATTTTGATCATCTGTACGTGGACTGTTCTGAAGTGCTGCTCTTTTACATCCTCGTTTCACTGTTAGAATCTTTGCTTTATTTAACCAAATAAACATTTGTGTACAAAAGCCAGTCTTTGAATAGCACCTTCTTGAGGCAGATTCCTAAATACTTTTAAAATGTCTTGTTGCTCACAATTCAGATTGCTTTTGCTGATTTCTAAAAGTCATGCACACCAATGCATCCTCCTGGCCTGTAAATTAGAGGAATGAACTTGATTTATTCTAATATAAAGTTTGTACACAAGAGGACTTAACTTCAACTGCCTCTAATTGGGTAATTTCAACCACTTAAGTTCTTGAATTTGTCTGCATGCACTTGAGTATAAATGTCCTTTCTGGAATTTACTTTGACCTTTTAGAAGACATGCCTATTCTGTCCCTATTGAACTAAAGCGGTTTTATGCTAAGTGCCAAGTGTTGAGTCTTGTGCATAACTGATAAATGACTTCAGAGTTGGTCTAAAATAAGCTCAGACCATCCTACACATGCATGAATGCTTGTACCCATACAATGGAAAAACCTCCCCCACTCTTCTCTCATTCATTGGGCTCACTATTGCTGTGCAACCAACTTCCACCCAGATTGCCCCTCAGTATCACCAATTTAAACCATACATTTATTTGAGAAGATATCCCCTAAATAATCATTATCTTCTATCTTTTAAATGGTTACAGATTTGATTTATGAACATGTTGGACTCAAACCACAAGTCCACTGTTTTTGCACAACATACAATAAGCTTGGTTAGTGGTTCTGGTGGAACTTTCTGAGAACACATAAAAGATACAGATAACGGCCTTTAAAAGATCGCTTCTATTGTGATAATACTGAGAACTGATTTAATCTTGCACAAAAGTTTTTAAATGCTAAATGGACATTTAATTTTGATCTAATACTAATACCACATAATTTATCCAAATACATTGTGATTATTTGTACAAAATATTAATACATAGAGAAATATTGTCATATTTTAAGTAGAGATTAAAGATTAAATAATTTCGATCTCTCCATATTTCCCCATGATATTTCATTGGGGAAATATTTTTAGGGGTTGCAGCAGCAGCAGTGCCTTTTCTGTCCAGTAGATGGCAGCAGCAGAGAGAGGCTGGCTGTTGTTGATGCTGTGGAAGGACCTCTCCACTTCTGCATCTGAGGAGAGCATTAGCCCTAACTTCCTGTGTGATTTGTGCCCAGCTGAGAGCAGTCTGCTTGCTTCTTTATGAGGCTGGGGGACCGGTTGGCTCGGTGTGTGGGTTCAGGGACGCAGAGGAGGCCTTAAATGTGGATTGTTTACGTGGTTGGGTTAAGCTGCCTCCTCTCCTCCCTGCGACTCCGAGCAGCTCAGCAGCAGCTGCACCGTCGCCGCAGATAGCGTCCGTGGAGCGGAGCTGATGGCCGTGGCACCACCGGCCTGCATCACCCTCTCTGTCTGCTGCTGAGAGCTCTAGACCCCGGGGCGGCTGGATACAGGGGGGCCGGGGCGAGCAGTATCCGCTGCGGCCGGTGCTGTTGCGGTGGACGGATGTGAATGAGCTGAAGAGCAGATCCAGAGATGGCTGTGCTCAAACTGGCAGACCAGGTACAGACTCCACTGCTAAGTGCTAATGCTGTAGCGCAGACCCAAACAGAGCTGCATACGTCTGGCCCTGCTGATCCTACATTAACCACTAGCTAATACTAGCCTCGTTTCAGATGATCTTTGGTTTGTGACTCTGGACTGTTGCATTCAGTAAGTGGTTGCATCAGCTTTAATCGTGATGTAGGTGTAAAGATAAAATGCAGCCTATTTTATAGAGATTTCCTGCATCATCTTCCCCAAGCATCCTCAGGGGCTTGCACGAACACTAAAAGGGACTTACTTAAGTAGAGCTGTGTTTGAACTCTTTATTTTTTATTTTTTATTAGTATTATTATTATTTTATTTATTTATTTTAATCTGAGGTCATGTGGTCACATCCATCCAAAAGGCCCACACAGGGTTAATTTTAGTCATATAGGCTAGTTGCTGATGAAGATGATGCGAAGTGTTAGTGATATAGCTCTAATGCTTCAATTGCAACTGAATGTGATCAGTTCTGCTGAATGACATACATACTTTGTATTCTATGTATGCCCAGGAGAGTCACTGAAGTGATTGTGAATGGTGAATGGTAATTACCATTTAATCACAGATAAACTGATACAAAATGAAGTTATATTTCCGAGGCAATTCATTATTTACTTCCCAATGTTGATCAGTTTGATGAGATTGTACAGAAACATTAAAAGTGTGGACATTAAGTGATATATTTGCAAATCTAATTGAACAACTCCATAGCATATTATTATTCAGCATTATCTAGCACTGTTACACAGTGTTTTGCGTAACCCCAAGCTACAGGGATTTCCTGTTAGTTGCAGAAAACGCACTGATGATGCTTGATGCAATCTTGATGCCTCAGCTCACGGTCCCATGGCTCGGACAGTTTTTTTTGTGTGAAAGCATGACATGCAAATTATTGTTCAAGTTCAAGAGTTAGCTTCCTGCTTCACAAGGATTGAAAAGACCATAGCATTGAAGAATGAAATTGCCCATGCACATTTACATGCAACGAAACACAAATTGAAGTTTGAGTCCTTGCCTGTCTCGCTCTCGCCACAGCCCTGATCATGGCTTTTACAAACATCTTTGAGTTCCCAATAGTCATTACCAAATGTTTCTTAACGAAAGCCTGGATGGTTTTAAAGGAAATATTGACCTGCGTTTTATGCAGAGAAAATTATCACAATAACTGGCCTAAGAGTAGATATTTTATCGACTAGTATTTTGTTGGTTTTATGCAATGGGTGCAAGCCCAAGCAGACAGCTCAAATACCACAGCTCGTGAGTGTGACTTGCCAGAATTTATTTGACCTTTCTCACAAAAATTATGATTATGATCCGATTTACAATTTCTGTTTTAAAACCAAGATTCTAATAAAACACTTAGGAATTTCAGAACCTGTTTGTAAAGGTCTTAACTGCAGGTTTAGCAGGGCTTTAAGACCCCATGCTGACAGATTATTTTTGTTGTTTTCAAAGTATTGTACATTGCCTAAATCAGCCATTCCCAAAGTCTGGAGTAAGGGGTCCCCCATGTAAAACCGAACACTCGACAGACAATAATTCACTCTATTGAAAAGACTTGTAAAAACATAGCAATTAGAGGTCGACTAATATGGATTTGGGGATTTTAATTGGCCGATTGTGATAAACTCAGCCGATATTTATATTTGTCTTATATATATTCCTGTGTATGATGCTTCCAAACTGTAAAATGTGTCAGTGTTGTACTATCACGGCAGAGGGCTGATTTATTCATCACATCAAGTCTCTTATCTCTTATGGCTCTGAAGTTATAAGCAAAAGTCTACGACATGAAAATATAAAGCTGGATCCGAGGTATACAAACTTGTGACCATATTTCCGCCGCGATGTCTCTCTGCTCCCCTGAGGTCTATGAGATTGTGGGCTCAGTGTAAAGCTCTGATTGGGCTCCTTCCAATGCAAAAAGTGGCCAGTCTATCCCTTTTGGTTGCGGAGATATCGGCATTATGTTGATTTTGTTAAATACCCATTTATCGACATCTAATAGCAATAACTGTATATGAAGTAGTAAATTTGATATAATATACATTTCCTTAAAAAATATATGTTTTTTCAGTGTAGCTACTTGCTTTGTCGACAGGCTTTGGGGGCCCTGGACCCCACTTTAGGAACCACTGGGATGAATTATTGCAGTCTTTAGACTCACAAACCAATGAAATTGCATTTTTTATTGAATTGTGATTAATTATGCTTCATACACACACATTTACCAGCACTTGGCATTGGCTAGTTTTGATATCAATCCCAGTGGCATCCAAAGAACAACATACTGTACAGAAACTAAGCTCTTCAGTCGTGTCAAGCATCAGTCCTCAGTAGTGGTTTGTGATTTAGAGCTTGACTGGTTTGAGGGCATCACAAGCCGCCTCCTGACCCTGAGGCGATGGAGAGCAGCCAGTCCAGACCAGGCCACTGCCAGCATCAGAGGAAATGAAGACCTAGATGAAGAGTTTCTTTCTTATAGCATGACGCGGGCCGGTCTTCTTGTACAACGCAGGTTAGCCTCTCGCAGCATGTCTGAAGAATGAAAACGGGCCTAATCTGATGGAGGATGGTTATGAATGGAGAAAGATTGAAAGGAAATCTGCTTCTCTTTGTGCTTCCTCCTAAATCAACATTCTCCTATCCGGTGTCTCAAACGGTTTACGGCAACATGTGTCTGCTTTACATTTTGTCTGTTTCAGTGACACATCAAGGCAAAATCAGAATTAAATGAGAAAGATTAGGACTAAAACAGGACTTTTTCAATCATTTAAATTACTAGACACTTTAGTTTTATGATGTGTAGGTGAAATAAATTCTCAAGCAGATGAAACTACTACTAGTGATGTTGTACCTTCTTGCAATATAATGCTTCTGCTAATTGTGATGATGAAAATAATTTGGCGATATATTGTGTAGCCATAGCTATCGATATAAAATGATGACTTAAATTTCTAGAACATAGTACTGTTAAGTGGGAATGAGCAGAGGCAGATCTTGCTCAGACATACTGACATCCTAATAACAGGATAGTGAATTGTTTGGGACAAGTCGCATATTCCTAAAAAGGACTCTTTTGGTAATGTCCGGGTATTCTATTAAAGACAAATAAAGACCTCTGCAGGAAACGACGCACTCTTGTTCTGACAATTGTATGACCTACTTGTTTAAAGGGCACCACACAACTCGGTTCAAATGGCAACCTGCCAAATACATTTGTTTTTGCATTGCATTCACAATATATCCGCCGTCATAGTGGTTTCACTGATATGAATAGTTGTTTGCATAGCGCTGGCTGTAGGTGAATACGTGCAAATGCCATTGTCCTTAGTTGTACGTTTACGTTTAGGCCTGTAATCCAACAATTTGCATGTAAGTGTACTTAATATGCCTGTTCGAGGACTTACATAGGAAGGATTGAATTAAATGTAGAATTGTTGTTGCTGTGGCAGTGGACCCAATTTCACACAACACTTTATTTTATTTATTTGTTCACCCATGGATAGGATGTCATGATACTACCCCACAGTAAACCTCGCTTCCTCTCTCATGCCCTCACCAGACTCTCCAGAACCCCATGGAGAACAGGAGAGTGCGCCGTGGCACGAATGCCAGCTCATAGTGTGTGAGTGTGTGTTGTAGAAATGGAGAAGAGCAGAGCTAAAGGGCCATATGTTGCAGAGTGTTGGCAGTCGCGCAGCCCTCATGCTCTACAGCTGGGAAATTATTTAGACAAAACACCGGCCTCTCTACGACTTTCTTATCACTGCTCTGTACTGATTAGAAGTAACGGTGTGAAGGTGAATCCAAGCTGAGGTGAACGCTTGAACGATTTAAGAAAAATATCTAATTGCAGTTTTTAATGAGAAGTATTAGTTTGGATTTTTCTTTTAATTGAAATTAATCTCACAGTGTACATTTTAATCTCATCCATAAGAAGTAACCTTTCAGTGAAGATGGAATTATGAGCTTCAAAACGAATGCAAGAATCACTCGTATGTTTTTAGAGGTCGAAAGTACGGAGTTGGCCAAATTTGCATGACCTATAGTGACTGGATATACAGTGCCTCTCGAAAGTATTCATACACCTTGAACTTTTGCACATTTTGTCATGTTTACAACCCTAAACATAAAGATTTTATTTAGATTTTTTTTACTGAACGTTCACACACAAGTAACCGACAACTGTGAAGTGAAAGCAAAATGATACATGATTCTGTTATTTTTCAAAAAATAGAAAAGTGAAAAGTGGGGCTTGCATAAGTATTCATACAGCATTTTCTGAGTGCATTAAATTGCTTTTATAACATTCCTAATGACTCCAAAATGTACACACCTTGGCCTAACCATTAAATAGAGGCCACCTGAGTGTAATCTACTCTCAGTATAATTTCGGCTGTTCTTTTAGGCCCTCAGAGCTGTGGTCGGAGTGTATTGGTCACTAAACAACATCATGAAGGTCAAGGAGCACCAGAGAGGTCAGGGATAAAGCTGTGGAGAAGTTTAAAGCAGCGTTAAGTTACACAAAGATTTCCCAAGATTCAAACATCTCCCGGAGCACTGTTCAATCCATCATTCAGAAATGGAAAGAGTTTAGCACCACTATGAACTTACCAAGACGTGGTCGTTCACCTAAAATATTAGATCAAACAAGGAGAGCACTGGTAAGATATAGAACCAAGTGCCCCAAGATAACTCTGGAGGAGCTGTGAAGTCCTGCTGCTGAGCTGGGGGAATCTGGACATGGGACAACTATAAGTCGTATCTACACAAATCTGGCCTTCATGGACGAGTGGAAGAAGAAAGCCATATTGAAAGGAGGCCATAAGAAATCCCGTTTGAAGTTTGCTAGAAGTCATATGGAGGACACAGCTGCCATGTGGAAGAAGGAGCTTTGGTCAGATGAGACAAAAATTGAACTTTTTGGCCCAAATGCAAAACGTTATGTATGGAGCAAACCTAACACTGCTCATCGTCCTGAGTGCACCATCCCCAGTGTCAGATATACGGGGGGGGCATCATGCTGTGGGGATGCTTTTCCTCAGTGGGGACTGGGGAGATTGTAAGAATAGTTGGGAAGATGAATGGAGCCAAATACAGGGACATTTTGGAGGAAAACCTGCTGGAGTCAGAAAGAGAACTGAGGCTGGGGCGGAGATTCACCTTCAGCAGGACAATGACCCTAAACACAAAGCTAAATCTACAATGGAATGGTTCAATAAAAACATATTAATGTGTTAGAATGGCCCAGTCAAAGTCCTGACCTAAATCCTATTGAAAATCTGTGGAATAATCTGAAAACTGCTGTTCACAAACGCTCTCCTTCTAATGTGACAGAGCTTTAGTTGTTTTGTAAAGAGGAATGGGCTAAAATGTCACTCTCTACATGTGCAAATCTTGTAGAGTCAAACCCTAAAGGCTTGCTGCTGTTATTGCAGTAAAAAGGGGTTCCACAAAGTATTCATTCACGCAGTATGAATACTTATGCACGCCCCTCTTTTCGGTTTTCTATTTTTTGAAAAATAACAGAATCATGTATCATTTAGCTTTCACTTCACAGTTGTCTGTTACTTGTGTATGAACGTTCAGTAAAAAAATCCAAATAAAATCTTTATGTTTAGGGTTGCAAAAGTTCAAGGTGTATGAATACTTTCGAGAGGCACTGTATATTGCGACCTTTTGCAATAGGTTTTACAGCCCTTATCCAAATTTGGGCTGTTTCCTCTCAGTATTTACACTTCATACAAGTCCCCCTCATATAAATCCTCTACTGGGACATACCATCCATTTCCTGCTGGATGTTAAAATAGAAGCTAAACACTTCAGATAGATTTGTCTAAACAAAAACTGCCTTCTCACTCCTCTTAGATTAGGGCAAAAATAAAGGCTACTCGGAAAAGCATTTTCAAGTTAAAAAATAGGATAGTATTTCAGGAGGCCAAAGCGCTGATTTTGGAAAAAGAAGAAGTACAAAAATGGTGTTGGAGCCACTACCATCTTGCTGAAATAATGTCAAAAAGTGTCGTTCTGTAGTTTTTACTGTATTCAAGACATAAAATTCCACCTATTGCCAAACAAACATCTTAAACATCTAAACTAATGTACTTTGTATGTTGCCTAAATCCAGGCCCAAGGGGGTTATAATTTTTAGCCAGGACTTACAGGGTAATTATCCTTATTTGCCAGAGCTTGATTTGAAGAAAGCTTTAGTTGATATTGGAACAAACTCCAAACCTCAAGGCACTTTGTGATACAAGTTACAACTGGCTCATACCACTGCAGGAAGTGGTCTCTTGTGCACGAGTTTAAGCAGAAGTGAAATGCTGCCCTGGAGTTCCTCTCTCTGTTTCTGAGAAGAGACTGTGCAACAGGAAGTGAGGCCGAGAGACAAGGGAAGTCATCTCGCGGATTTAGAATAATTACCCTTATAACCTGTGGCATGCATTCCTTCCATCTGCTCAGACATGTTCACTGTTAATGATATTGTACATATTGGAGAGTTTGTATCCATGACGAAAGGCTCTTAGTGTTTTTTTTATAATTAGAATAAGAAGTAACCGGGAGACAGGCTGTTTGTGAGCAGTGTGTTGTTAAAACTAGCATCACTTCCCTTCTATGACTGACATTTTAGTTCTTGTGTGTGAGCTTTATAGCATGTGTATGACTATGAGTAGAACTTCATGTACACTATTAAAGCGATCACATATTTGCATGTAGAAAATAGAACTTCAATACAACTACGACTTAAAAGAAATGTGATATTTGCATGTCTTCAGTCTGGAGTTTTGGAACATGGCAACAACCCGACCACCATTTTTAAGTAAAAAAAAATTTATTAGACGGAAGACCCCTGCCCTTTGGAGAAATACAAATAAGATTTACCTGTCCTTCCTTCCCCTTGTGGTATTAATATATTATCATAAATTGTATATTGCGATAAAGAGCATTTTGTGATGTACATATTTGGCAAGTGTACATTTGCTCGATGACTCACGTGTGCCAATTGTAATATTTTTGTTGTTGTTGTGGTGATATTGCATACATCTCAAAACTACGGCTGGGTACCGTTAAACGCTACTAGTCTGGTATAAAAAAAAAGGTTTAGTTACTACTGCCTGTTATGGAAAAAATATAAGTATCGAAAGCATGTACCGAAAAGAAACATTACATCTTAATATTCAAGTTTTGGTGCTGTTGGTCATCAAAATTTCAAAGGAAAAAAAATGAAAGACGAGTTGAAAAAACAAAAACAAGTGGAAAATTTGGGGAAAAATGAAAACGATAATAATAATTTAGAAAAATTGTGGGAAAATTTGGGGCAAAATTGTAAAAAAAAAAAAAAAAATTGGGAAAAAAGTGGAAAAAAAATGGGGGGGGAAATTAGAAAACTCGTAATGTGTTTTTTACGCCCTGTTGTTGTTAAAGGAAGTTTCTCGGTTGTTTCACCTGAAACATATGCTTCAAAAGAAATGAAATGGAAAGAAAAGGAAAAAATTAATATTATTCATCTGTTTGATGGTTCTAGATGACAAATATTTTAGTATAGGTATCAAAAAAAGTCGTTAAAGTACCGGTATCGAAAAACATGTAACGGTACCCAGCCCTACTCAAAACTGTTATTTTGAGCTGTTATTTGTTGTATTTAGCTCGACATGTCCGCTGTCTCCTCCATTCAAACCCCCAGCGCCTGTGTGTCTTTGTGACCCTGAATGCACAGCCCGTATTTACATTATATCTGTGACTATGCCTTCAAAATAAGGGCCCGACCTCCACGCACAGAAGTACCCTTAGTCCCTTGGTTAAACGTGTCCTTGGGCTGGGATTTTATTTTGAAGATCGTTATCTACAAAGCTCTATTTGAACTTTTGCGCACAACTGGAGATATCCTCGTCGCTGCTAATCAGAGGAATATTTTGAGAGAGTGTACAGTAGGTTACATTCTTGTAGTAGCTCGCTCTGGCCTTCTGTAAACATACCGCAGCTCAAAGTCAAACAGCTGCCCCGCACACAGCACCATACACCGTGGGAAGAGTCATGCCTCAGCTGGCCACTTTCAGGGCATATTTTCTTTCTCGCATTAATGCTGGAACTGATGGTGTGTAGCACTGACTTGGCCCCTCTGGTCATATGGTTTGTGTCCTCCTTGTTCAGGCTTTTGGACACCTTTTTGGAACGCGTAACACAGCGCTCGTATTGAACTGTATCATCATTTGGTGCATGAAGCTGATGAAAAGACAGATCAGTTCTGTTGTTCACAAATGTCTGAATTTGTGTGTCTCCACAGCCTCCTCTCATCCAGGCCATCTTCAGTGGAGACCCAGAGGAGATCCGCATGCTCATTTACAAGTCTGAAGACATCAATGCGCCGGTAAAGACAGATCATATCAACGCTTTTTTTTTTTAAAGCGCTTCACAGTAAAAAAAAAAAAGTCCTGGGTTTGATCCCTTTGCTGGACGGTGCCTCTGCATGTGTCTTCTCCGGTTTCCTTCCAGTGCTGCGGTTTCCTAACCACTAAAAACATGCACAGTTCCGACCAAATAGACAAATAAACAAACTGAAAGGATACAATCTTAATGCACGGTCCATTCACAGACAAAGTCATTTTACTGAAGTGAGAGTTGAATGCCAGGATTTGATCATTATTAATGCAGCAGCTCGACTGTCCCACCATCGTCAGAACCCTCACTACTTCCGGAAGTAAGAATTCCATATGTTTTTCCCATAGAATCAAAACCAGTTGTGTTAACGATCTACTAACTACTATTTGTCAGATGATGAAGTTTCAGTAAAATATTCTAATTCATAAATTAATCTTCTTTTAAACTGTTATTTTCTCCAAATGTGTATTGGAAAACTTTTTGGAATTTTGTTGCTTCCTGAATTAGAGCGGGTGAGACTTTTGAGCTCTATTTTCATTACACTGAGGTGTTTTTTAAAGCTGTACTAAGTAACTTGTTTACCTTCATAAATCCTTTTCGTAGTCCCTCTGGGGGTAATACAAGTATTACTGGGATGATTGGGGGGACTCTCATCTCCCCCCGGTGTCTCTGGCCAGAGAACCATACTTGCAACTTTCCCTGCTCCGACCTGGAGACCCAATACACACTAATGGAATCACGAAGAAGAAACTAACAGGCCAACGGGCAAAGCTAATTGTGGGCTAGCGCCACTTTAGCAGTATTTCCAACCAAGTTTCAGTGAAAAAAATGTTCTCCATTGTGTAATTGGATGTACAATATCCCTCTCTCCCTAATGAGCAAAAAGCGACATGCTACTACACCTGCAGTGGTGCTTATGGCCTCTAGGGGCATGAGTTTCTTGTTCTGTTTTAATTGAAACAGCCAAAAAAAAAATCTAGTTACTGCTCTTTCCACCCAAGATACTGTAATTAGCTGTATAATCCACATACCGTAGTGACACAACAAGGATTTTGCTTGTCAAAATATAATCCGAGAATTTAAACTAAAAATGAACAGTGTTTTGTGATTATATCACATAATAGGTCTTAAATGGATTTTTCAGTCCAAACCAGAGCTAATTTCAAATCGGTCAAGTGCCAGCAGTGGCCACAGACAGACATGTGTTTTCTGTGCATTTGTTCATCACATGGCGAGATGCAACAGCATGTCCTCTTTTTGCATTCAGTATCTCGTGTTCAGGGCTGGCCACCGGAAAAGGACGCCCAGTTTGCTGCTGTATTCTGTTTATTGGAGAGGCTGCCCTCGGCCCTAGTCACATGGACTGGAGAACTGCTTATAGACACTTACTGTTCGAGTGCGTGAGCTCATTGGCCCGAACAATAGCTGTGTTGACACTGACAGCTCTGGGACTCTGCAGATCATTGTCCAAAAAATAATATAACAACCTAATCCATGGTGCTCAGTCTGCACTTGTCTTATAATGCGGCTACAATGTGAAAGCAGGCAAACAAGTATTCAATGGGGATTAAAGAGAGAGTGTCATTGTTTTACTAGTGTATTTGTTGCTGCATTGTTTGTTTTTTATTACACTGTAGCCCTAATGGTGCTATAGGACCACAAAAAAATAAGCCCTGAATTCAATTTCATATAATTTCTTCACAATCCTAATTGGGGTTGGGCGACAGGATAGGAAAAAAATATTCCCCTTTTTTCATAGAGCTCAATTTAAATGGTATCTGTATTCTTTACACTTAGTAGCTTTATATTCTATTATCATGTAGCTAAACCTGCTCCCTGCTCTCTTTCATCACACATTTTTATTTTAGCTTGTCCGACTGCCCACTCCTCCTTAGGTTGTGTGCCAGTTCAATTATTATTCTTTTTTTTATATGTTAAAAACCCAATCAATGTGGCTAAATCCACCTGTCTGACACTGTTATTTGTCAACTCTGTAATTAATTTACAACTTCCTAAGCATTTAAAAAAATTTTTTTTATCTTAATAGATGAGGTCACAATCAGATTATGTTTGCCATTTCATTTCTTCTTCGTCTTGGCACACCTTTAAAAAGACATTGGGAGTCTCTCTCTTTTATTTAGTTATGTATTTTGTTGATTATATCTTCAGGACACAGAGAAACGCACACCACTCCATGCAGCTGCTTTTCTGGGAGATGCTGAAATCACAGAGATCCTTATTCTCTCAGGTAATAAACACGGTCTTTACCTTTGTTCATGGATGTATTTATTCTTTATTGTAATTATGAGTCATGATTTTGGTGCTGTGGCCCCTCCTCTCCTCCATAGGGGCGCGAGTCAATGCCAAAGACAACATGTGGCTCACCCCTCTGCACCGCGCTGTGGCATCTCGGAGCGAGGTGAGCTCAATGTGCACCACACTCTGAACACGGGCCTTTCTTCCTCCACTTCCCCCCACCTTTCACCGAGTGTCGATGTTTCCTTGGTGCAAGCAGATTGTCCTATCCTTAAAACCGGTTATTCAACATAGCTTGAATGTCTCCGGCCATTTTATGGTTTAGTTTGCAACAGTAAAGTACGTAAAGGATTATTTCCTTCTAAAGGTGTGACCGCTTTAATGCTGGATTATAGCTGCGGTTTGTAAGACAAGCAGGAAGCAATGTGTCAACACCCAAATGCTGCATGTAAATCAAGCCGCTACAGTTCTAAGTAGTGCAGTCTCACAGCGGAAGGCACAAAGAACAAAAATGAGGCTCAGGCTTTTAATAAAACTATGCTATTTCACTAACTGTCACAGTTGTTGTTTAAGTATTGTGATGTGAATGATATAAGATTTGCAAATTTAAGTTGTAGAATTGCTTTTTGTAACTATTCGAATTGCATTTTCAATTTGATTACTATTAATTGTGTCTCTGTCGTCTAAAATGAATGAATAATAATACCTTGTATACACTACGCCGTTTATTTTAGACACTTTATTACAATTTTTTTTTTGCATCAACCACATTTACATTGTATTTTTTTAAGGCATTGTGAGCATGGACTGTTGTTAAGTTTATTCATCTTTAATTTTTTACAGCGCAACGTAAAGCATAATATTCACAGTAAATACACGTTTTAAACATGTTTAATCTTCTCCCTCACTAGGAGACTGTGCGCGT
Source organism: Gobius niger (assembly GCF_951799975.1). NCBI lineage: Eukaryota > Metazoa > Chordata > Actinopteri > Gobiiformes > Gobiidae > Gobius > Gobius niger. The sequence goes on from NC_136860.1 coordinate 23,168,764, forward strand.
TTTAATCCGGCATTCGGCTGATGTGAACGCTCGCGACAAGAACTGGCAAACCCCGCTGCACGTCGCCGCTGCCAACAACGCCCTGCGCTGCGCGGAGGTCATCATCCCGTTACTGAGCGGCGTCAACGTTTCGGACCGAGGAGGACGCACCGCACTGCACCACGCTGCCCTCAATGGTCACACAGAGGTACTGTGCACGAGGACGCCTGACTGGAATCGCTGCATTAGTGATGTCCACTTGTCCAAGCATGAATATTAAGATCTTGCCACCATGATGTTTGTGTTTGGACATATTAGACGACTTCTTAATCCTCTGTCCTCAGTTTATTAGCAGAAAGAAGAGAAAAAGGAATTGAAGTGAGTCTGAATGAAAGTTGTAATTGCTTAACAATTGAGTCAGAGCGTCTTTGAGAGGTCTTCCCCATCTGCAACAGTTAGTATCTAGTATAGTCTATTTGAACTAACTGCCTCACAGTGTAACTTTAAGCTGAAAAAAAATTGTATTCAGTTTCTTAAAGAAAAGTAGCAACAGGCCCTGATGTAACATCTGTTCTATTTCAAATGGAAAGCTTAGTTTCAGCAAACACGTGGGTGCATTTACCTGTAGCGCTATCATCGAGGCTGCGTCATAAATCCACCAAACCAAAAAGGAAAGGCAGAGGAGTTTTGGAGCCAAACTGAGTGAACAGCTTTTCTATTTCTGACTTGGTGTTTTCTCTTGTGTTTATGCAACAAATAGACCAAATGATGACATACTGAATATTTACAATACAGTTACATAAGGACATCACCCACATACTCCTTCACACTGACAATCCAAAATACTGTAGCAGCCGTACAAATATAGCATGAGATTGGGCAACACTGCAACATTTCTCTAATTCACATCCTATGTTTCTCGTTCAGATGGTAAACCTGTTGCTTTCGAAAGGAGCAAACATCAACGCGTTTGATAAGAAGGACAGCAGAGCGTTGCATTGGGCTGCTTTCATGGGTAAGACTCCCTGTATATATTTAGAAGATAGTTAAATATATTTTGTATCACATAACAACCATTTCATTAGAGCTGTAGTGACGACTTTAACAGAAATACCAGAATAAGCACATAACAATATGATGTATAGTTTGCAGGGATAAATTAGTATGTTTATGATAATGAGTCACTGTTGATATTCACCTCATGCACAGTACGCTACGTTTTAGTAGTTTTTCATTAAACGGTGGTTTTACAGTCTTTTATAAATGTTTTTCTCATCTCGTGCAGGTCATTTGGACGTGGTGTGTTTGTTGGTGAACCAGGGGGCAGAGATCAGCTGCAAGGACAAAAGGGGCTACACTCCACTCCACGCAGCGGCCTCCAGTGGACAGATCGCTGTCGTCAAGCACCTTCTCAACCTGGCTGTAGAGGTACGGCATAAAATGAAGAGTATTCATGAAAAGAGGAAAAACTGGACACTTTTATTTTAGTTTAGTCTCCATGTTCTGAATTGCATGTGATTCTTGTGGCATATTAGCTTGTCGTACATCAGCCTCATGTTCCTTAGTGTTTTTAAGTGTACACATAGAGCACTTGTTGATCTTAATAATACAGTAAATAACTGTAACGAATGTTTTCTGTCCTCAGATAGACGAGGCGAACGCGTTTGGGAACACCGCGCTCCATGTGGCCTGTTTTAACGGTCAGGACGCAGTGGTCAGTGAGCTCATCGACTATGGGGCGAATGTGAGCCAGCCCAACAACAAGGGCTTCACTCCTCTGCACTTCGCCGCAGCCTCCACTCACGGGGCGCTCTGTCTGGAGTTTCTCGTCAACAATGGGGCGGATGTCAATGTGCAGGTAAAATTAATAATGATGATAAATGTTCTTTATATTTAATGAAAAGAATAGACTTATGCCAGGTATACTGTGGGTTCAGGAAGTATGCATATATACTGATGTTTTATTCATCAAAAAATGAAATGAAGAAGTGAAACCGCTTTAAACTTCCTCCTTATGGCCACGCCTTGGCCCTGAGCCTGCAGCATCAAAAAGAAACGATGTCTCGATGCCAAAGCAATATTACAGAACAGACTGGAGACATTCTTTTTAAATTCTCTACATTCATGACATATTGGCCCTGGCTTTTCTAGAGTGCATGCCATTTTAATGAAGTCAGAAATAAAAGTCATATTTTACATTCTCTCTAATGTGTATAAAAGTGGATGTATCGTGGCTTGTTAAATATTTTTGGATGCTTCAGATATTAAAGAATATGTATACTGCCTGGAGTTACTTAGAAATTTGCAGTTATTTATGTGTATTTTTTTGACAAAATATGTATCATTTTTGCTGCTTTTGTAGAGTCGAGACGGGAAAAGCCCTCTTCACATGACGGCTGTGCACGGACGCTTCACTCGCTCTCAAACCCTCATTCAAAGTGGTGAGACTTGATTGTTTGAAAGACAAAGACTTCGGGACATTTTTGTACTGATTGATCTTCATCTTCATTGCAGGTGGAGAGATTGACAGCGTGGACAAAGACGGCAACACTCCTCTCCACATCGCGGCCCGATATGGACACGAACTCCTGATCAACACGCTCATAACCAGCGGAGCTGACTGCACGAGGTTGAGCTCCTGACAAATGCAATATAAATGCCATTGTAGTAGGTAAATTAACCTCAAGTATTTGCTCTCTAAAGGCGAGGAATCCATGGCATGTTCCCTCTCCATTTGGCCGCCTTGAACGCACACTCCGACTGCTGCAGGAAACTACTGTCCTCAGGTACCATCGAAAAGGGAGGAATGAGATTAACTGAAAGATGTTTGTATACATTACATCTATAAGTCAGAGGTTTTTTTTCCTCCCCCATCCACTTTTGAGTCAAGGCACACCACCTCCTCACCAAATGACACAAATAAACAAAAATGTGATGCTAGTTCTGCCTGTACAAGGAGGCCTGGCTTTTTTTAAATTAGGCTTTGATGGTTTAAAATAGAAGCGTTACAAGAAACTCATGTGGGTGTAAACTATCTAAACTAAACTATAAGCTAAATATGATATATTTTAAAGCAGTACTAAGCAATTTGTTTATCTTAATAAATCCTTTTCGTAGTCCCTCTGGGGGTAAAAAGTGTTGATGGGATGGTTGGGGGGTCTTTCATCTCCCCCTGGTGTCTCTGGCCAGAAAACCACGCCACACAACTTTACTGCCTACGGGTCGTAGGCCCCAATACACACTAATGAAATCATGAAGAAGAAGCTAACAGCCAAAGCTAACGGTGTTCTAGCACCTCTTCAATAGTATTTACAGCCAAGTTTGAGTGAAAAATAATAATCTCCATTGTGTAATTGAGTTGTGGCACAATGTACAATATCCCTCTGTCCCTTTGTCTTTTCTGTCTGTGTAGTATTTACTCTCACGGACAATTAATGACTAAAAAAACACAACATGCTATGACACCTGCAGTGGCGCTTATGGCCTCTAGGGGCATGAGTTAAGTGGTAGTTAGGGTATATTATTTTTCTTTTTTTTTGTCATATTATTTTGAGTATATGTAATATTACTAAATAGAATAAACGTATACTAAATATATGAATAATACAAACAATTTAATAAACATTTTAAAAACAGTGATGCAAATGTGGATTGAAAAAGTGGATTGAAGAGGCTAAGCATTCCCCATAGAGCTATAAAAAGGTGACCCAGATGTCTACATCAACATTTTATCAGCTCTGAACAAGGACATGTCTAGAGCGATTATACACGTAACTAAAGGCAGTATAGAAACTGTTAGCACTTCCGCAGCTCTGTTGAAGTGACTATTTCACGGTGCACTTTCAGAATCATCTGCATGTTGTGTTAGACCTGTTTTGAATTAGCATTATGCTCGTGCCTCTGACACCACCCTCTGGCTTGATACTCGCTGAGGATGGATCTGGGTTGTTTTTGGTTCCCAGTGGTGAATTCCTCCAACAGCAAATGCATTCAGCTCGGGCCAAATTCGAGTCACACTGTCCCAGAAACAGACAAGGCCTCAGTCAGAGTAATTACACTCTCATTCAACCGGGCTCTCTCTGCTCCGGCTGAGATGATACTCAAGTTTTTCTCGTTTCAGAGATCGTCGTGAGGTGGAAAAAAAGAGCTCCAAGTTGTGAACTATCTGTGCCTGCATAGATATAGCCGTTCCAGCATGCTGCTTCATCTGGAAGTGTGGCTCTGACTGAAAATACTTACTACTTTTTACAGGATTTTTGGGGGCTTAATTGGATAGGACAGCACAGAGTAAAAGAGGGTGAAGAGCAGGGAATGACATTCAGCAAATTGTCAGGACTGAGTACACTGACAACCTCAGGACTTCACGATGCTATATTCAAAAACCTTCTATGTGATATTTTACTTAACACTCCAAAAAAAATGTGTACATAAATTTTAGTTTCAAATTATATGAAAACGAGACCTAAACAATACTAACTCTGTTCAAGACAAGTAATTTATTATTATTAGTTTGGCATTGTTTTGGTCCTGAGCTTTGACACAGTACTAATGTCACTTAATAATCCACTCACAAGTTGCGTGCATCTAAAGAAAACTTGCCTGATCCCTCTGAGCCTGTAGAGCCGGGGGAACTGTGCTGCTCATGTGGTACTGCGCTGTTGTAACCAGCAACAAAGGAGTCCTTCACATGCCCGCAGCTGCAGCGTCTGGACTCAAATGTTGTGATCACTGGAGACTGGCTTTTGTATAGAGTTCACAGCAAATGTGCGAGCTAAAACTTCCCATAACTGTACAATGAATATTAGGGAAAAAAAGGTCATTAAGAGACGTGAGACTCTGCGAAATCTGGCGACGGTTTTGTGGGACCTTTTAAAAGAGACTCGAGCGTGTAGCCTTGGGGTTTGAGGCATCGAGGTGCAACTGAATGTTTTGTATACAAGTTCATCTGCTGACTACTGTTGCCTGTGTGTCCTGATTCAGCACATAAACATGCTGAAACTATTAACTGGTTATTTAATACCTCTGTAGTTTTGCATTTAGTTTTACCCTTTATCTTTTGAAGTAGCGGTGCAAAACACCTACCAAAAAACCAACAGCTGTATTGGCCTCATATGCAGAAAAATATGAATAGTTCGATGCCACAGACACCACACCATTAAATATCTCTGTAGCAATAATTACTGTATTTATAGTGGTGTTGTACTTACGCTATTGTTGGGAACAAGGTTAGGCACACTCCTCCTTTTAGGAATGAGGTGTGTCTGCTCATTTGTCCCTCAGTGATCTCTAATGTTAACAAGAGAGATCCACATAAACTGTCTATCTCCTAATGTGCAGTATTTTGACATAGGTTCTAACCCAAGTGCCCCTTCTCGACGCTATCATGTCTGGCTTTGGATAATGTATTGGATAGATTAGCGTCGACTTAAAGGCTCCAGACTTTATTTTTTTTATTATTATTTTCTTATTTTATCTTTCATTTTTCAGTATGCTGCCAAAGCAGACATTTGTGGAAAAGAGCTTTAAGTACTGAACATCTAATTAAAGCATTTTTATTTATTGAAAACTTGAAATGGCAAAGTCTGGGTTAGAATTGCGTTTGGAAATTCAGGAATGAGTCTGGAACACAACTAACAATTTAAAATGTATGCGCTCCCTTTTAATTATTGTTTGTAAACAAAACCACCAATCAGGTATAGGGCCTTTAATGAAATCGGTTTGCTGCTTTTCTCTGTGAGTCCTCACATGTCCTGTTGCCTACAGTCTTTGTGCCTCTACTTGTGTATATTGTGTAGTTTTGGCTGTGTGCACTGTCAGCTGACCTTTACTGTCCAATGTCACACTAACTTCTCTCTCTATCTCTCTCTCTTTCCACCCTCTGCTGTCTCATCTCTCTCGCTGTGTGTTGTGTGGCCTCCTGTCGTCTCCCCCGCTGTGCTGCCCTCCTCAGGTCGGAGGTTTAGCATTTTGTGTAACGACTCGGTCCTGTCCGCAGGCTTTCAGATAGACACTCCGGACACTCTGGGGAGAACGTGTTTACACGCCGCCGCCGCTGGAGGGTGAGTGCTGAAAACGTTTTTTTAAACAGACTCGCAACCTGTTCTCACTTGACCCTTCTTTCTCCACAGTAATGTGGAGTGTGTGAAGTTGCTCCTGAGCGGTGGCGGGGAGCATAACAGGAGGGATAACTGTGGAAGGTAAGGTTGAGTGAGACCTCCTATCACAAAAAATGTGAGTTTGTGATAAACTGAAAAGTCTATTTTATCAGCTACAAAGCCCTGTTATTGTGGTAATACATGAACTTCACATACTTTGACCCCAAATCAGAGATGAACTTTGGGTGAAATCCGAACTAAATCTGGTCATGACTGTTGCATGCATAGTACTTTAGTTTAGTTTAGACTTTTACAGAGAATGCAATTGATGTCACAGCATAGCAACAGCATGGCAACAAAATCCCAAAGAGTGGCAAGTCTGCATTATATTTTTTCATTCCTCAGGACCCCTCTCCATTACGCAGCTGCTAGTCGTCACTATCAGTGTCTGGAGACTCTGGTGGCCTGTGGCACTGCCATCAATGCCACGGACAAGTGGGGGCGCTCTGCTCTTCACTACGCTGCTGCCTCAGACCTGGACAGAAGGTAAAGACAAGACCCCTTTTTCACTAAATCCACCGAAACACATCCTTTGCACCTTTTCCCATGATGCGGCAGTGAATTATACATGTGCCCGCTGCATATAGGAACTCTGTGATCCACACCTCACTGTTTCTATGGTAACGGGGGTCACAGTCAGTTCACGCTCGAAACAGTATGTATGGCCTCCAGCATCCAGCGGTTACCTCACTTGTTGGCAGCAGACAGTGCCATAGTGTGAAAAGCGGTTTTGTTTGAAAGAGTTAATGCTTTCATCTTCCCTTACACCCTGTGTCTCTTCGCAGGCGTCGAGTTGCTCTGGAGCCAGAAAGTGAAGGCGTGCAGGCAGAGAAAGAAAAAGAGGCTGCGCTGTGAGTCTATACTGCTTGTATCATGAAGAGTTACATGATAGCTAGGGTCGGTAGTATTCCAAAGTAGGTCATGGGGTGAGTTGGGGGTCGTTAATGGTGAGTAGAATTACAACTTAATCTCCAGATATGTTCATTAATCAGTAAAAACTATATTAAAAAACAGCAATCCAAATTCAGCATCCTAGGAACAAGTCTGGTGCTAATTAGCGACCACAATATTCTGTCAAATAAAACTAGAATAAACCTTAATTTGACTAAACGTATAGTGACATTTTTGGCTTTTATTATACACTGCACACAATGAATAAAAAGACCAAAAATGGTGTAAATAAGTTATGTCTATGAAGATACAATAATGAATCATCAAAAATCAGAGGTTGGTTCATAGTTTGTAAGGAGGATGTCTATTATGTCTATTGTTTATTGGGCAGTTACGTTTGCTGTCACAACACACACACCCAAAAGAAGCCGCCCTGCTTAGAACGATCTGAAAACAAGGAACTAATGTTAACAAATCATAAATGGTACGCAACACAAATGTTACAGCAGCTACATGGAAACGGTCTCTGAAAAGGTTAAAGGGAAGGTTTTAACAGGCAAAGGTAGATAGTGACTTGAGCGATAATGTAAATTCTAGTCATTGATTTTAACGTGTGTGCATTTCTTTGCTGTTGTTTGTTAAGCGTTGTTCTCTCGCTACAGATGTTTAGAGTTTCTTCTGCAGAGCGGAGCCACTGCCTCTCTCAAAGACAAACAGGGCTACAGTCCTGTCCACTACGCTGCAGCCTATGGACACAGGCACTGTCTAAAGCTGGTCAGTTTCAACACCATCTCATCAACATCTTTTTTTTTTTACTTGCATTTGGTTTTCTAATGAATTCTGCTCTAATTATGGCCCGCAGTTGCTGGATAGAGATGACAGTCACCATGATCCTGAATCTCCAAATGCTAGAAGTCCCTTGCACCTTGCTGTAAGTAAGCTCTGCAACTGAATTTTCTGTTTAGCCTAGAGACCGTGAAAAACATGGATGTAGTATCACTATAGTTAGTTAGTTGCGGGAAGCCTATTAGGAAATGGGGTCATGATCCGGAAGTTTCTTGCTGTAATGGACCTTCCATTAAAATGTTTGCTTTTGCCCCTCTAAGTCATTATTGAACACAGACTTGTCATTCTGGCCTCCATGTGTTTGTCTTAACATTAGGGCTGTCAAAATTAAAGCTTTAACTCACGATTAATCAAAAAAATGATTAATTGATTTGTGATTATTTAAAGGGACTAGATGCAGGTTGGTCGTTTTATACTCAATACTGCCACCTCAGGTCTTATGTGTAACTGCAGCTTCTTTATTAAGCTTGTGCATGACGGCACTTCGGACCGAATTAACACCTTTTTGAGTGACAGTGCAGGATTTTAGAGGTAGTTGTGGTGAATAGGTCTAGGGAGGAAAATACATAATTTTAACATTTTAAGCTCTGTATAGTCCCTTCAAATTATTTGTTTTGACCAAACACACTCCTGTATCTGAGCACACACATGACCTGAAAGAAAAAGCTCTTGTATTAACTACATATTGTAAGCCAGGGGTCTCCAACCTTTTGACACATCGAGGTACTTTTATGTAACAAAAGTGAGAGAGCTACTAATGCATCACAGAGGCTTGTCTAATTATGCTGTTTCAACAAAAAATACTTTAATTTTGTCCTTAAACTTTGTCCTTAAACTCTACACTTAAAGTTTGCAGTTTCTGTCCACAATATACAGCAATAAAATGTGACTTATGAAGTGCGTGCAGAAATGTTAAAGCCTTGGGCGAGTGAGAACTACTGGTCTCAGATCCCCATTAAAAGCTTTAGGGTTTTTCCCATAGAAATATGAAACTGTGAATATTTGGTTATTGAAATGTGTTTTTAATTTGAGTGTTTTATGAAGGCCAAGTATTAATAATGTTTGTAATTATTATAGAAAAAAGTATCGCTATTAATCGATTTTCACGAGTATGATTAATTGCGATTAAAAAATAATAATCGATTAACAGCACTACTTAACATACACAGCATTGTCCTAGTTTTTTTTCCTTTCTGTATTTTTAATTTTATTTTCACCCTTTTCTAATGAGTCTATCGTTATTGTACAGTCCACAGTTTGGGTCCACAAAAACTTGCCCTAATCTTGTGACAATCAAGCCTGTGTGATTGAAAAAGGCGACCATTTTTCAACACTACTGTGAAAAAGTAATTTCCCTTAGTTCATTTGTTTTGACAGAGAAGACATCGAGCTTTGTACCTGTTTTTGTTTCATGTGTGGAGTGTCCCAGTGATTTATTGCAATATCAACCTTTAGGTCCAAACATCTGCAAAGTCACAGTTAAAAGCCAATTGTACCAAGACTTAGACCTTAATTTCATACTATAAACTCTATACAATGTCATGTTGTCACCTTAACCTCGGGCTGAAAGCACACGCCCAATTACTGACATGGGGCTTTTTAATTATCAGGTCTGTCAGTCCTGTAGCGGTAACAGCACCGTCTTTGGAGTTTGGAGGACAAACTGTGATCTTTTCAGCCCTATCTTAACCAAAGCTATTGCTATGTCGGTCTACAGGCGTACCACGGCCATGCTCAGGCGCTGGAGGTCCTGTTGCAGGGGCAGAGAGACGTGGACCAAGGGGATGAGGCTGGCAGGACCTCACTGGCTCTGGCTGCACTCAGGGGCCACACGGACTGCGTTCACACCCTCCTTAGCCAGGGGGCGTCGCCGCGCACCACCGACACTCACTACAGACGCACCCCGGTCCACTTTGCAGGTACACGCAGTGGGGCATTACATGGAGAGTGAGTTTGAGCACAGTGGTAGAAATTGTGACTAGGCTTTTTATCAAAATCTGACCAACAATCTGTTTCGAACAAATATAATTTGTGGCCTTTACAAGGTATAATCGTTTTCACATCCATAGACACATGTTTTCACACACTGCTTGCTCAAGAGCATTTGTATAAATCATTCACACTCTGTTCTCTCTGGGTCTGTGTGTCGCCTAACTTACTATTAATAATCTGTGACATTTTGTTTCTTCACCTCTTCAGTAATGAATGGCCATACGACATGTGTGCGCCTCCTGCTGGATGAATCAGACAGTGCAGACCTGGTGGATGCGCCAGACTCTCAGGGACAGTAAGTTATAGAGTTGGTTTGTTTTCATATTCTTTTGTGCCTTTTTTGGGGGGGTTGAATAGTTTGTTTTTGTAACTCTGTTTGAACTCTTACAGGACTTCTCTGATGTTGGCCGTAGCAGGAGGCCATGTCGATGTGGTGTCGTTATTGTTGGAGAGAGAAGCGAATGTGAACTTGTCCGACAACCACGGCCTCACAGCTCTTCATCTAGGGGTAAATAAAGTTTCAGAATCTTTTTATAAGATCAATATGTATACCGTTATTGGGCAAGGGTTTAACTCATGACCTTGATCGATAGTGGATATTTGGATCAGTTCTTAACCTCTTCTGTGGTTTCCTCTGCATCAGCTGCTGTGTGGTCAGGAGGAGTGCATCCAGTGTCTTTTGGAGCAGGAAGCCTCTGTCCTCATCGGGGACTCTAAAGGTCGCTCTGCCATCCACCTGGCCGCCGCCCGGGGACACGCCTCCTGGCTGAGTGAGCTGCTGTGTATTGCCTGCTCAGAGCCCTCCACCCTGCCCCCTCTGAGAGACCTTCACGGGTACACACCGCTGCACTGGGCCTGCTACTACGGTGAGTGCAGCTTGGAGGAGAGGTTTTGAGGTGTACCATGGAATACGTTTGTTAAAGGGACACTGGGACACAGAAAAATACTATTACTGCAGGGAATAATCAAAGAATGGATTTGGATGAGGACCTAACGTATTTTAATCTCAAATTCTACTGACTTTAGTCACTTCTCCATGGAGACGAGTTGGAGACGTACCCACTCCCGATAAAGTTACAGTCATGTCTGAGGAGAGCTGAGCCGCTCGCAGCAAAAACACATGTTTGTACATTTCTAAGGTCTTTTTCCAATGATGAAATGATCTATCATGAAATAAGTACAATTCTACGCGGTGTGCCTTTAAGTATAGTAAGAAATAATGAGCTATTTCCGGGTCCAAACTGTTGAGAGCTCCATAGAGAAACATAGCAAAAAAATAAGCCTTCATTGTGTATGGAAAAAATAATTTGATAATGAATGGCAGAAAAGCATTACACAAGAAATTCCAGAGTAAATGTAATATTTCTGTGCGATCTGATGTTTAAAGAGAGAATTGTAGTCGGCTCTATAACAGGTTAAAATCAACTAAATCCCATTACTTATACTTAACGGAACCTTTTGTCAGTTTTAACTTGCCATCGGCCCATAGCAGCTGGAGCAGAGCAGAAATCACACAGCTCATTTTTTTAAATCTGGCATTCTGTTTACCTCAGACAAATAGAGTTGTCAATTTGTCTTTTCTCAGGTCACGAGGGGTGTGTGGAGGTTCTTCTGGAGCAGAAAGGCTGCCGATGCATCGATGGGAACCCTTTTACTCCACTGCACTGCGCTGTGTAAGTCCCTCATACGAGCACATTACTTTGTCCCTTTTCAAACTCCTGTGTGACAATTTCCATGTTGCCTCTTTCTCGTGTAACACAGAGTCAATGACCATGAGCCTTGCGCGTCGTTGCTGCTGGAGGCGATGGGGTCAGACATATCTGGCTGTAAGGATGCTAAAGACAGGTCAGATCTAGTTTGAGATAAATTAGCTTGTTATGCTGACTTTGTGGACATTTGTAACTTTTCCCGTTCTCTGCGTGCAGGACCCCTCTTCACGCTGCATCCTTCTCCGGTCACGTTGACTGTGTTCAGCTGCTTCTATCCCATGATGCACCTGTGGACGCTGCAGATCAGTCAGGACGCACAGCGCTGATGATGGCCGCGGACAAGGGAAGGGTCGGGGCTCTAGGTGTGTAGAGACCCGAGCCTTTATCTATGAGATAAATATAACTTTATCTCAAACATAGATAAAGTTATGTTTAAATGTTTTAATATCTTTAACTCAATTCTTTTTTTTCCATGTTATTACAGAGGTGCTGTTGACCGGTGCAAGTGCGAACCTTAGTCTCACTGACAAAGATGGCAACACAGCGCTGCATCTAGCTTGTAGTAGTGTAAGTGTCCAATGAGTTGTTTTGTTGAAAGGCACTTAGTCTATTTTGTAGTGGAATGAAAATGTGATTTATCCTTCATTTTATTGTGAAGAATCTGGATTATAGAAATGGACCACAAAAAAAAATTGGGCCGTTATGTTAATGCCTTTATCTAATGTACTTTATGGTAATTGTTGCAGGGAAAGGAAGACTGTGTTATGTTGATTCTTGAAAAGCTCTCTGATTCTGCACTAATTAATGCAACAAACGCTGCACTGCAAACGTGAGTCTTTTTTATTTCAAATTGCAAAACAATTGCTCAATACCTTTTATCTATCCACTCATTTTCACCGGGCAATTTTACACATTGACTTTTGTGCTACGTTTTTTCTTGCCCCAGTCCTCTCCATCTGGCTGCCCGGAGTGGTCTGAAGCAAGCTGTCCAGGAGCTGTTGTCCAGAGGGGCAAATGTCCAAACAGTGGATGAGAATGGTAGGGCAAATCAAAACCAAAACTAGTTAAATGCATATGTGTGACTGCTGCATGGAATCTGTTTTTAAGCATTACAAACATTGTCACGGTTCCCACTGAAGGAAATCCCAACTATAAACACAATTCATGTGTTACTTTTTAATGTGTTCAACTACATGGAAATATAGTTACTAACTTAGCACCAATTGCCAGAGTTGCACAGTGGAAATCTTGAACTACGTAGCTTTTTTTGTTGCTTGCTTTTTGTTTAATTCTGAATGCACTTGTTTGTAGACATGAGCTGTGGTCGCTCTGTACACAGTGTGCCCCAACGTGAGTATTTCTGTTGCCAAAAAGCTGAAACTAATTGAATGCTGCTCCGTCCCTCCTCTTTCTGTTTTTTGCTTTGCCCTACCCCGCTTCCTCTATGTCTTTGTCTGTACCGCCTTGTCCCACCCCCCCTGTCCGCCTCTTCTGTCTCTGCCGCAGGTTTGACCCCTGCTCTGGCTTGTGCTCCTAGCAGAGAGGTGGCTGATTGTCTGGCTCTCATTCTGGCTACCATGATGCCTTTCTGCTCCCCTTGCAGCTCCGGAGCGCCCTCCCCTGGCGCCCTCCTGAAGCAGCTGCCCCAGATTCACGGAACTAAAGTCCCCCACGTCACCGCGGCTGGTGCCGGTCCCAGGGGTCAGCGCAGCCCCAGGAACCCCTCGGGACCGTCCAGTGAAGGAACCACTGAGAACGATTCAGAGGATTCGGAAACTTTCTGACCCTCCTCCCTGCTACCTCAGCACACACTTTTAGACTTTTTAAATTTCTCCCTTTGAGGAGCGGCACAGTGTTTTTGAGGCAGAGGGCTTTGACTTTGCTTGGTGTCTCCTCCTCCTCTTCAGTGGAAGTTGCACCTGTTTTCTTCAGGCTCACTGCTGCTGTTTGTCTGCTGTTGACCTACAGTGACCCAAACTAAAGCAAGGTCTGCATGCTTACGCTCATCCCCACCATGTCCCCTCTGCTCATGGGTGCTTCGATCCAAAACGACCTCAGTACCAGTCTCTTCCCTCAAAGAGACTCATTTGTCTTAAAGCCATTTTTATCTGTCTGTAATTTTGTAGAATAATAGGGAACTACAATCTTTTTTACTGTTGATGTTGCATTTTGTCACACCAAATATTTGACTGCCAACTGAGAAAAGGTTTTGTTAGTTTGCATCCATTTTGTTACAGAAAGTAGTCCTCTGTTTGAAGAAAGAAAAACTGCCCTCCATAGCCTAAAGTATTAAATGTTTTCCTTGGTTCTCTGCCTTCTGGTACTAGCCTTGCAATTATGACCTACTCTTTAACCCTGATAATCATTTTGTGGTTTTCATAATTTAAAAGTAAACTTGCCTATATTTGCTGTGACAAAGATTTGAGTAGCCTTTGCTTCAGGTTTGTACTTCACATAAAAAGGTACGCACAGATCAGATTAGAAATTCAAATGTAAAAAGACGGTGAGATTAATATTATGTAGTTATTCTGTAGCTGTGATTGGCCTTTTGCACTTAATCCACTAATACAGCACACTCCTATGGACCATGGTAGCCAGGGTTTTTGCAGTTTGGGCAGCTCCAAATGTTCGATCATGCGTATTTTCCAAGACACAAACGACTAACGATGCCCTGTATTAATTGTGTAATTTATTATTCAACTCTTGATGGTACAAATACTGCCAGCACTTAAATGTACAGGAACACAGGGCCTTGACCACTTCATCCCTTCCCCACGGTCGACCTACCTACCTATGTGCCATTGTCTCAATCATGTCCAGTGCCTTGTCATTCTTTTTTCCAAGCATATTGTACAGTAGATTTTCAAATGACACCTTAAAGGGATATTTCAGGATTTTTGACATAGGGCCTCATTTCCTAGGTATCTGGAGTGTTGTTGATTTCTGGATATATAAAAATAAATATCTTCAGAAATCAACAACACTCTGGACAACTAGGAAATTAGGCCCTATGTCAAAAATCCTGAAATATCCTTTTAAAGAGGCAGTTTACCACATTTGGCATGCTGTGGTGCTGAATTAATTGTCGTAGTTTCAAATGAAATAGGTTTAATTTGACCAAAAAGTCAAATGTATCTATTTTGCATCACTGTAAATTTTGATGTCTGTGTTCATCAAATGCCATATACCACAACATGAAAAATTATAAACTGCCTTCAATTAAGATATTAATCTTCCTTAAATAAAACAAATGCTTCCTTAGGGGTAATGCACTTGTTTCCTAAACGTAAAGGGTGATCTTTGCTACTTTTTTGCCATCTGAAAGGTCAAATTTGTGTTTATTTTTTACTTGATAAATAGGCCTACTACCAAATGAATTAAATGCCTGGATTGTTGAGTGTTGTTCATTTAGAACATAGCGAATAATGTTGGCTTGTACTAAATTGTTTTGTATGTGGTTGTAAGGGTGGTCGATAAGGTACTCACATGAAAATGCTTTTGTATATAGTCTTGACCTGAAACTTTGTATGAAAACATTGACATCACTGAAGACACAATGTGAACAGCTTTGGGTTCACCGCCATTGTATTGACAAGCACAGTCTTCTCCTGCTTCTATGCTCCCCAGTCCCAGCCTGAACCTCTGACTGACTACTTCCCATCATGCACCAGTCCTGACAATCGCTGTTGTCGTGTCTCTGATGATTGTCACACCAGTTCCTGATGCAGTAAGACGCTGAAGGCTGTTTGTCAGCTGCACTTGATTTTATATAAACTGTGTACCATTTCAAAATCCTTGTGTGTTTCCAGTTATTTGTGTTACTTTATTTTACCCAGGCAGAGAGTCACGTGTCCAGGAAAGAAAAAAAATCCAAATGAATCACTCAGAATAATTTTTGGCTTCATTAGAAACTATATACAATTCGGTGTTATTTTAATAATATTGTAATAGTACACAATCTGTATATTTACACAACTTAATTACATTAGTCTATGGATCACAGTACTAAATGCCATCAGTGCTTGTACAGAACGGGTTGATTTGAAACAGTTGGACTTGTAGCACAAATAAAAACAATTCTTACTATTAACATAATGTAAAATCTTACTCAAATTGTCCCATTTCTGCTCCTGTGGAATGTTGGCATTGGTCAAGCATCAGTCTGAGGATAATCCAGTGTGCAAGTGGCTATAAATCACACAAGTGCCAGTCTCTTCATATAAAGTCTTTCAGATCTATCGACGTGTTTGTAGTCCACAATATTGCACTTGTACCCTGTGGGTTGGCAGAGCTCAGCAGTTCACGCCCAGGCCAGTCCAGTGGTCTGGCACCATCAGGAAATACTTATCCATGGCTTCGCAAAATCTTGCTCGGTACAGCTCAGGAGAGACGACTGTGGGCATCTTTCCTGTAGATGGACACAAACCCAAAACCACCATGTAAATTGAACACTCGTAACAACAGTTTTTTCATAAAGCCACTCAGAACATTCACTGATGCGTTTCAAACATACCTTGACCTCCCATGGATTTGACGACCATCTCCAGTCTTTTATCCCAGGTAAATGTGCGAATATAATCTGAGGATAAGGAATAAACAGTTACATTTCTTGCTTACTTTTGAGATTATGTTTGGGAGTTTTCTGGAAACCTCAGTCTTTTAAGTGTGCAGCGATATGCATTCTGATTACTACATGTTTTAGAAGATATGCAAAATACTATAAATATATACAGTGTTATAAAGTCAACTCTCTCATTTTGAGCAACACAAGAAACTAAGAATCTGCTTGCACATTTTGCTAAAATATCTCTTTTCATTGTCTAAAAAGTCAAAAGAGAAAAAGCCCAACCCTATTATCCATTTTAGAGCTGCCAAGTTTAAGTGATTGAAGTTGAAGATGCTTCTATATTTTTAGATTAAAATTTGATTGACGCCATTTTAGAGTCTGTACCTATGATGCCGACCACCAGCTGGTCTGTGGCGTCGTCCCGCCCCACCAGAAGGGAGTAGTCGATGATGAGATGACTGGACAGGAAGTAGGCGTCGCTGAGGATGGCGGCTCGGAGGATGGACTTGCAGTGGGAGCGGATGTATAGCGGGTTGTCGTGGATCAGCTTCAGAAGGTTCTCATCCAACAAAACCACCTCGCAGCTCTCCTTCCCAGAGTCTGTCTTTACATTCCGATTCCTCAGAGAGCCTTTGAGGTCAAACACCTGAAAAAAAAAAGACAATTATTAAAACCGCCCATTTCACCAAAACATAGCCAATACTATGTCTCACAAAGCAAACTATGTGAGAGTTTGCTTTTTAAGTAGGTTTCTTCTGTTTACTATCTAACTTCCTTGGACACAGAATGTGAAAGAAGAGGCGTTAATTCCATAACTGTCACCGTGCAACCATACTGTATGTAAGGACCATGAGTGAGTCCATGGAATTCTCCCTCTCTCATCTTTTCTTCCTACACTTCACCGATGATTCACCAGGCATTATCCCATTAAAGTGATCATTAGAAAAGCATGAAAACCTGTCGTATTAAGCCTACATAAGCCTACACATTTTCATTCAGTAATCAGAGTTGCATGTTGGAGAAAGTATTTCAACCTGAGCCATTTTCCGTCCATAGAAGAGGTTTTCGATCACAAGCAGGTCAAGTTTCTTCTCTGTGTTGTTCTGGGAGTTCTTGTATCCAATTCGATAAACGCCCAAGATCTTTGCCAGTGCAGTTGGTCGCTGTTGGGCACATATTTTCAGTTCACAGAAGAATAACTTTACATTTTACTTATTTTTCCCACCTTTTGCTGCGTAGCTCCTGTTATGTAGGTGAAGTAATGTGGTGCAAAGTCCAGGAAAGATTGGACCTCTAGTCTAGGCATTTGTTTGAGGATGAACCGGTCATCTAAAACGAAGAAAAAACATTTGATCAAAGTATACCCACAGGAGTAAAGTGGCTTTTATTGAAGTGGTTGCTGCTGACCTTCAGTTGCATAAAAAACTGCCCCTGATTTGCCGCCGCGGGCTTGCCAGTTCACACAGTGCGACAGAGACCGGACAAAATCATCCTCTGAGCTTTCCATGATGACCTCACGCATCTTGTGAAACTCCTCGGCGTAATATATACGACAGTAAAACTTGGCATTGGCGTCAGAGAATTCTACACAATACGAAGAAATGCTTTATGAACAACGTTGCACAGATAAAAACAAACAAACACACTTACGCAACTCGATGTGAGGATTCACGGTTTGTTTCTTCTGCTTGTCCGACAAGTCTGCATCTTCTGCACGATACAAAAAGGTAAGAAAGAATTGAGCTTATCGGATTTGAATGGAATGGGCAAACTTACTGAGCGGATCGGCATCGATACTGCTGCGGCTCGACAGAGACGAGGCTGAATCGTTGGGCCTCGCTGGGCTGTTCTTGATCCGACTCTCTCCAGAACTGCTGAAAATTAAATGGTATCTTAATTTTTTTTGAACTACCAAAGGACTGAGTAACAATGCAATACCTGTTGGCCTGCGACACTTCATCTCCACTTGCGCTACAAGCCTTAGATAAATCTTCTAGTGCCGTTTTATATTCCTTGCAGCTGAAGACATTACATGGTGTTAACAGTCAATTAAAAACTACACAAAATGATCTACTTATTGGAAGGAGGCGGCTTTTTACCTCAGTGCAAAGGCTATTATTGAACTGGGCTCTTTCTCACACACAGCTATGGGTACTCGCTCGTGTTCATACATCAGGTAGTGTTTGTCTGGCTCACTGAAAACAAAAACAAAACATTTATCTTGCTGCTTTTAAGATGGGAACTTTGCAATAGTCCAGGCCCACATACAACGGAAATGGTATAGGGTTGTAGCTGTTGCCAGGAAGGAAATTTGCCAAGATGGCCTTCATAGTGGATTTCTCTTTGACCGTGCTGTCGGTGGAGCCCAGTAAGTGAGCATCAAACACATCTGGGGGGGAAAAAAAGTATGTCAAGCAAAGCACTAGAGACCATGGTACTAATTTCTTGCTGCAGGGGACATTGGATATCTGTACCTTCAGGAATGCTAACAGTGTCCTGCTCGGAGGAGAAGGGTGCTGGGGTGACTGGCTCTGCGTTGGGGTCTCCGGGAGAGGGCAGCACTGAGGAGGAGGAGGAACCTGAGGGCATGGGGGTCAGGTAACGGTCCTCTGTAACGATAACTTGTGTCAGTCTTTGCAGTAATTAACGTATGTGATAATTTCTTAAAGGATAGGCCGCCGTTTTTACATACTGTGATATGTTCTTACCTGAGCTTAGACGAGTTGATGCGTACCTGTCTGGTCTTTGTGCATGCGCTCAATCACGCAAATAGACCAAAGGCATTGTTAGCATTTAGCCTCTCCCAGCTTATTCCTATAGCTGATAAAAAGGGGTACTATATTGTGAGGCGTAATAATACCTTAGGAGCACTTCGAATGTACTGCGCGGACGTCGAAGTGCTGGTATTATTAAGCCTTACAATATAGTTCCCCTTTTTATCTGCTTAGAAAAACGACACATTTTGTGTGACTATACTTGGATCGTGTAACTTTTCACGTAACTTTATTTAAATAGGGAAAACGTGGAAGAGCTTGGTCGCTTCTAACTTCACCCCAATTTGGAGGCTAAATGCTAACAATGCCTTTGGTCTATTTGCGAGACTGAGCGTACACGTAAACACCAGACAGGTACGCATCAACTCGTCTAAGCTCAGGAAAGAACATATCTCAGAATGTAAAAACGGTGGCCTATTTCTTTAGATTCAGATTCAGATTCAGATTCATTTTATTGGCCATTTGCAGTTTGAAAAACCACATTGGAAAACACTGCCACATTAAAAGCCTAAGGGCAAAATACTGTACAATAAAAGTCCATACAGATAAATAAATAGAAGTGCCTTGTTTAAAGTGCGTTGTTTAAAGTGATCACAGCTTGAGGAAAGAAACTGTTAATATGTCGATCAGTAGAACATATGATGGAGCGATACCTTCTCCCTGAAGGAAGCATCTCAAAAAAGGCCTTAGCTGGGTGGCCTGAGGCATCATTTGCAAGTTGTAAAGCTCGATTCAGTAGTCGAGCTTTATATGTGGCCTCCAGGAGCAGTAAAGTGCAGCCAATGGTCTTGCTGGCTGAGCGAACCACTTTGTTCAAAGCCTTCTTCTCTTTCAGAGTGAGATTACCAAACCACACGGTAATACAACTGGTTAGGACACTCTCAATTACACAATAATAAAATTTCAAAAGAATCCTAGTATTTTGGGTAAACTCTTGAAGCCTGCGTAAAAAGAAGAGGCGCTGTATTGCTTTCTTAGCAGTGTTCATCAGATGAGAGCTCCAGTTCAAGTCATGAGAAAGAGTCACACAAGCAATCAATAGCAAGTTCACATGTTTTTGAAGTGTTCAAAAGCAGGTTGTTTTCTCTACTCCACTGAACAACATTCTCCACCTCCTCACGATAATGAGATTCATCATTTGAACTGATCAGCCCAATGATGGTCGTATCATCAGCATATTTGATTATCACATTTTTATCATGAGATGCGACAAGGTCATGAGTATACAATGTGAACAGCAGGGGGCTCAAAATACACCCCTGCGGGGAACCAGTGCTAACGAACAGCTCCTCAGAAATACAACCATTGATTTTGACCCTTTGTGGTCGACAAGTCAGAAAATTCAAAATCCAATTACAAATGGCATTATCGAGTCCCAAGCATTTGAGTTTTTCGATGAGCTTTGTTGGGACCATTGAGTTAAAAGCTGAACTGTCTATGAATAGCATTCTAACACATGCTTTCCGTTCATCAAGATGCTTGTAGACAGAGTTCAAAGCAAAGGAAATGGCGTCCTCAACACTTCTGTTTTTTCTATACGCAAATTGTAGCGGGTCCACAGACACAGGGATTTGATCTCTGATAAAATTCAACACCAATCGCTCAAAAGTTTTCATCAGGACAGATGTGAGTGCCACTGGCCGATAGTCATTCAGACAAGTCACAGGAGTCTTCTTGGGCACTGGAATTATGAGTGATCTTTTAAAGCTAAGTGGAACAGGACACTTCCTAAGTGACATGTTGAAAAGATCTGTCAGAACAGGAGCAAGCTGCTCGGAGCTTTAAGGCTGTCCAACCTGATATTACAAATACATAACATTTGTCCATCGTGTGTAACTGAACTAATATTTTTGTTGTTGTTGTTGTTTTAAACTTGGTTACTCACCCTTGTCCCCATTCTGTACCACAGGGGATGGGTTTCGAGGAGAGGAGTCCGCAGCACTCTGCAGAAAAGAGTAATAAATACAATAGTTTAATTTTAAAGTGATAGTCTGTAAATTTAAATTGAAAAGATTGCGACTTTCTGGGCCTGCAAGTAAGGGACATGAAACAATAAAAAAATGTTCTCATGTCTCCCACTTTGCTGATCTTAATACAATACAACTTAGGAATGATCACTTGCAATATTTTGAATAACTAAGCGAATGTGAAAGCTTCTACAGACCTTACTGTCATCCGCTGTTGTTTGTCTGTGTCTGCCCGGACTTGGAGGGACAGATAAACGTTTCCTGCCTTTCTCTTGCTGAAACAAATCTTGAAGCCTAGAAAAAAAAAAAGGTACATTGAGGGAGTTATTAGTAACCTGTACAAAGATAAACAAAATTACAGATCACAGTATTGAGTCAGGAGCACAAACCTGCTGTTCCAGGACTGCAGCATCTCACACAGGCTCTGTTTCTTCATCACCAGAGACTCGAGGATGGACTGCAGCTGCTGTGTGGTGTCCGGGCTGCACGCCAGCATGCGTGCTTGGAGCTTTTCAATCCAGCTTCTTAGCTCCGCCTCTTCCATCTAAAATGAAAACAACACAAGATAAAACCCCTTAAAAGGCACAACGGTATGTTTTGACCTCGTCCAATCGCTTACATCTTTCTGCGCAAACAGGTCCTCCATTTTCTCCTCCCGTGTTTTGCTGAAGGTGTCGGTCTTGAGGGACGTGAGCCGGTCGTCAATGGCCAAGTACACCTGACCCACCCTGAGAGAAGATATAGGCTATAAAAAATATTCAAATACAAACAAAGCGACAAATAATAAAACATACTTGAGTGCAAAGTCCTTAAGATCTTGCTGAAGGTTGTTTTTGGATGGCCCTTGGTTCCTAATGAAAATTGTGGGACGTGGAAGACAAATTTCCAATAGTCGCACAGGAGTGTAACTGTGAAAATGACAATAAAAATAATAATAATGTTCATAAGTGGCATTTAAGTATCACAATATAGACAGAAAGACAGGGGACTAACCTGAAGGAAGCCACCATCTGATTGTATGAAAAGTACTGGTGGTAATCTTTATGAATGGAGTGTCCACAGGGCTCTGCATTAGCTCTCCTTGAGTATTGATGTCCATAGAAACGAAGCTCCAAGTATTTCGTAAATGACATAGACCATGAGTCATTGGACAGAGGGACAACTGGAGTGACCTGCAAAGTAAATGAGGATCCTTTCATTTAGAGCAACTCAAGTACATTTTACAATCATTGTTTTATTACGCACTTGTTTGCAAATGCGACACCAGGAGTAGTTGAGTATCGTGTGCTGGTAACCAGGCACAGGCGAGTCCAGCTCTTTTAGCACAATCTGCACACAGCCATGTCCATGCACAAACCGACGAATGTGGTGCACCATGGGAGTCTCACAGTACATGCTTGGGCACTGGTAGGAAGGTCTGAATGGGCATATGAGAAAAGGTCCATGGTGTTATTCTTTACAAATTCACATACATTTGAGGAACTTTGAAGTACTGTATTTTCCAAACTATAAATCACACTTTTTTCATAGTTTGGCTGAGGGTGCAATTTATATATCAAAATATATAATTTCACATGTTTTTTATTTTCATACTGACAGCCGGGAGATGCCTGCTCTAGGCTTGTGTACCAGTATCTGCTACTCTTATATCACTGGAAATTTTAAAAACGGTAATCAAGCCGCGAAAACTGGTGAAAAGCGGACTGCACTCTGACTGCAATGAAGAAAACCAAAAAAAAAGCTAATTGAGATCTAAAAGCTAGATGGCCACAGCTAGAGGAACGAGTTCGCAAATGGGTGCTTGAACAACGTGCTGCCGGGAGAGGCTTGTCAACGGTGCAGTTACGCCTCCATGCCCAGGGAGTTGCCAAGGCTGGTGCGACTTATAGTCCAGAAAATATGGTATTTACACATTTGTACACATTTTTGATGAATCGCATGACGAACCAAACCTTGTCTCACCTAAAACAATATCTCTCCAAAAACACACCAAGAGAAAGATCGTTCTTCCCGTAAAACTCCATTGTAACAATCCTGTTGACAAAAATATAGTCACATAAAAACACAGATCTTTGACATCAGTACATATTTAAATTGTTGTAGGTTACCAAGGGCTGACACAGGGGTTCGGAGCATTGTTGGACTGTGCTGATGAACTGCTGAAGAGGACGCATAGTCTCTGATGGTTTGCAGGGTTGAGACAGTCCAGTTGCTAAGAAAACAGAACAAGTGTATTAACTGTAAAGCTATACAAGTTGCCTTTGTGTGGATCAAAAAATAAATCCATACTTTAGGTGCCCAGCTCACATCACTGGGTTTGCTGGGTTTTTCCTCTTCACTGTCTGCTTTGACTGGACATTTGGCTTCAGGTCTGCTATACCCATTGACAGGAGGAGCAGCAAACTGGTCTGTGTTGTCCCGCTGCCGAACGCGCCCCCCTTTAGCCCTGTAGTCAGCCAGCATCTTTGCCAGGTCCTGACTGCTGCTCAGCTGTTCTGTGATGCGGGTGCTGGTGAGGCTGTGGCTTGGCAAGATGTCAGGGGCTTTTGCTAATGCAGAACCATTGGTCTGGACACTGACATAGGAGGCTGGTGAGGACTCTTTGAGCAGCTGTTTCTTTCTGCGACTGTCCAGCTCCTTCAAATCCTTGTTCAAGAGCGGGGATAAGTAAACCTGAAGCACAGACACAACAGAATTTCAGTACATTACAGTTAAAAGAAATGATATGAACTAAAAAAATATATATATATAAGAAAAACTATGGGACATAGCAAGGTGAAAGCCTTTGAGAATGTGTGTTTTTGCAAATGGATTGAAAGTTTGCCAAGTACCTTTTCAGGAAAGTAATCCCTGCTCGGGCAGTGCATGCCGGGATGAGTCAGGAGGAAAGGTTCTTTAAATGAGATAAAGGGTGAAATACAGAGTATAATGTCCTTTAGCTCCTGTTTGAAAGTTGAAGATATCGATTTCAGATGGTCATCAGAAGAGGTCACCTGCTCCGCCACAAACAACCCTGTGTCGTCCTGCAACGGGTCTCGAAATAATTTGGGAGTTGATGTTTCAGAAGCTTCTCCATCTTCCAGAGAAGATCCTCTCTCCTCCTCCGCTGTCTCATCTTCTAAGGCACGAATCAAAGTGTCTGAGCCCATCTCGTGCTCATCTTCCAATAGAAACGGAGGAGACACGACTAAAGGGGGGGCAAGGGGGCTCGAAAAGGGAGAGGAAGTCCTTGCGTCTCTGTTATCTGATACAGCAGGGTAAGGGGTATTTCTTTTATCTATGCCGCTATCCTCCTCTGTCAAAGCTATACCCTTCTCTAAATGCCCTTCAGCGGACTCTTCAGATCCAGTAGTTTTCCCATCACTTTGTTGTGGCATCAGCTCTTCTTTGCCCACCTCCCTTTCCTCTGTGGAGGATCCCTCAAGCAGGCAGGGAAAGGATGTGCTGGGAGCAATGTTTGGAGGCATGGCAAACTCATCCATGAGGAATGAGATCTCCAGCTGTGAGTGGTAGGCCACACACACCATGAACATGATGATCTCCTTCACCCGGGACAGCTCGTACTCTGCGGCTCCGCGCAGCTTTATGGAGCATCCCAGGTGAGCGGGGCAGCCCTCAAAGAACATCAGAGTCTTAACCTCGTCTGTAGCACAAAAACAGACAGAGCATATTTTGAATTACGTCAGATTCATAATAACATAATGTTTAATAAATATAGTGGTCTATATATTCAAAGTCCTTTATTTTAATATTCATCGAAAATATACACTCAACTTAACGTAAAGGCTGTACTTTCATATATTCTGGGAAAATAATTAAATTTACCACAGACCTAAGACACTGCCTGACCAAACAAAAACGGTAATGATCTGGGGTTGACCACCTGAAAGAACCCCATTGAGAATCTTTGAGATGTGCTGGAGAAGGCTTTGCACAGTGATCGCATTCTCCCATCATCAATACAAGATCTTGATGACAAATTAATGCAACACTGGATCTTTTGCAGAAGGTTATTGAAATGATGTGTGAATCTATGCTGCAATCAAAGCTAAAGGCGGTCGAACAAGATATTAGAGTGTGTGACCTTTTCTTTTGTCAGGCAGTGTATTTTATGAATGTTCAAAAACAGCATAACTATGATATTGAGCAATGGAATGGCTCTGCCATTTGAATTGTCACTATGAAAAGAACTGCTCCTCTTAGAAAAGTGTGTTTACCATTGGACAGAGTAAAGGGCTGCATGTAGAACTTGTGGCAGGTTCCTAGTCGGGGTTTAGTGAGGAGCTGGTCCATGGACATCACCAGATCTCCCTGGGTCATCCGACTGACCCTGTCCAACACTTGCTGTGAGGATAAACGTTTAATACCAAGCAGTAAAGTTTGTTTGTTTTTTTTAATAGTGGTGTACTGACCGGTTTGACATTAATAACCAGTGTGATGCCGTGCTCCAACAGCATGTCCTGCGCAATACGTGACACAGTCTTTTCCACCAGCACAAGGTTGGGACGCACATCTACGATTCGCTGCACATAGTTCTTCAGGAATTCTTTCTCCTAATAACAACAACAATGACGACATTAGGACGAGATGTCATTGGTGAATTAGTAATGTGAATGGTCTATCCACCTGTAGTACTATAGGCTCAATGCAGGTAAACTTGGTTTCCTCCCTGTACAGATACTCTATTGAGCACTTTAGCAGCAGGACTTTGGGATTTTTGATGTATGGGTTCATCTGAAAGGATGAAAGGAGACAGCAAATTAAGTTATAAACATCTGACAAGAATCATCTTGTGTATGTGAAATTGAATTGAATCACAGTTGGTAAGACTGAAGAATCTTTGTTCACCTTTTTATGAGCAATGTTCTTAGTGCAGACAAACCCATTCACCATTGTTGAGTCAAATTTTCTTCCTCCAGGGATCTAACAATAAAGCAATTTGACAATTTGACAGTCACATGAGAATATTACATTTCCAAATGATGAGAATATAATTTATAAGAATCCACAAGTCTGTGTAGGCGCTCAGTCAGGAGTTGTGCATCTTTGATGAAGGTTCTTGAGTCATATTCTGTACTCTGTCGTTGAAGTGTCGGACGTTTCGCCTCTCATCCAAAAGGCTTTGTCAGCGACACTAAAGTTTCATCTCAGCCCATGGACTAGATATAGACCACAGGGAGGTGTTAGCTTGGCTCTGTCCCTCCCCTTTATTAATAGCTACTCTCACCTGCGGGTAAACATCTTTGTAGTTCCAAGTCTCAACGACCCTACAGGCCTGGGACGCAGAAGGCTGCTGTACAGAGGGTACAGATGAAATCTCAGAATTCTGTTCATGGAAAGGTTTTGGTTCTTAAAAAAAATTACTTCTTTGTCCTACACTTCACCCTTGTGTACCCTTCAAGTGTACACTTCTTTGTCCTACATGTCAACTACAGAGTACAAAAGGTGACTCAAGAACCTTCATCGAAGAATCCACAAGGATCAGAGGTTTACCTTTTTAATGTGGACAAACTGGCGGATGTCCATGTCATCATCGCAGTTGCGGACGTCAGGGCGAACAGTTTGGACCACCTGCCGCACCACAGGGACTATGATGTCCCGCCACGATAAAGACAGAGACTCACTGTACAGAAGCTGCTGCAACAGCGCCATCATGTGGCTGTGGTTGGCAGAACTGAATAAAAATACACAAGTCATTCCATCATTACTCTTGTACATGTCGAGTATACTAGTCATCAATAAACTATGATTTATCAGACAGACAAAATCTGCAATCTGCTGAAACTGTATTATCCAAAGAAAGGACATTTTTCACTTACAGTAGCCTCTCCATAGCTTTCTTCTCACCATTCTCTTCTCTGAGCTGATCAAGTGAACTGTGGTGCCAGCCCAGTGGAGTAAACAGCATCTCTTTTGCCTTCTCCTCCACACGTCGATTAAACAGAGATTCTTAAAAAGATACAGAGGAATTATGTTTTGCAGAAGTGGAAAGTTTTGTACAGGATCTGATTCTGCGTCAGAGGCTTCGTAATGGTACCTTGAATGAATGCATCACTAATGACAAAATTCTGACCGCCATCCTCAGAAACAAGAATTTCAGCTGCAGCTGCAATTCAGAGAAAATACATAAATTACTAGAAAGTACAGGGCAAGTTTGTGATATTTAATTATATAGACAAGACTTTGAAAACTAATATATCTCGGAGTACATCTCAGTGCTAGACCAAAAACTAAGATGTCTGATAAGATAAGATAAGATAAACCTTTATTCATCTCACAAAGGAGAAATTCACTTGTTACAGTCGGCGTTACTTCACAGTCTTATTGTACAGTCTGA
Source organism: Gobius niger (assembly GCF_951799975.1). Lineage (NCBI taxonomy): Eukaryota > Metazoa > Chordata > Actinopteri > Gobiiformes > Gobiidae > Gobius > Gobius niger. Next base: position 23,195,981 of record NC_136860.1, read on the forward strand.
CAGCAGTGGGGATGAAGGCTTTGCGGTAGCGCTCCGTCCTGCACTGAGGGTGTCTCAGTCTGCCACTGAGAGAGCTGCACAGCTCTTCTACAGTCCCGTGCAGTGGGTGGGAGGTGTTGTCCATGATGGAGGTGAGCTTGGCTAACACCCTCCTGTCCCTCACCTCCTCCACAGAGTCCAGGGGGCAGCCCAGGACGGAGCTGGCCCTCCTGACCAGCTTGTTCAGTCTGTTCTTGTCCCGCTCTGTGCTGCCCGGGGCCCAGCACATTGCAGCGTAGTGGAGAGCAGAGGCCACCACAGAGTCATAAAAAGTCCTGAGCAGAGGCCTGCTCACTCCGAACGACCTCAGTCTCCTCAGAAGGTGGAGGCGACTTTGGCCCTTCTTGTACAGAGCGTTGGTGTTGTGGGACCAGTCCAGTTTATTGTTGAGGTGAACACCCAGGTACTTGAAACTGTCCACCTCCTCAATGTCCTCCCCCTGGATGTTCAGCGGTGTGTGCGGCAGTGGCTTCCTCGTGAAGTCGATCACCATCTCCTTCGTCTTACTGATGTTCAAGCACAGGTGGTTGCGCTCACACCAGTCCACAAAGTCTATGATGACTGACCGGTACTCCAGGTCGTTCCCCTTAGACACACAGCCCACGATGGCGGAGTCGTCGGAGAACTTCTGGAGATGACAACTGTCCGTGTTGTATGTGAAGTCCGATGTATAGATGGTGAAGAGAAACGGTGAGAGGACGGTGCCCTGAGGGGCCCCGGTGCTGCAGACGACCACCTCAGACTCACAGCTGCGCAGCCGCACATACTGTGGTCGGTCCGTGAGGTAGTCGATGGTCCATGCGGTGAGATGTTCATCCACTCCCGCGTCCTCCAGCTTCCCCCGCAGCAGCGCCGGCCTGATGGTGTTGAAGGCACTGGAGAAGTCAAAGAACATGACCCTCACAGCGTTCCCGGCGTGCTCCAGGTGCGTGTGTCTGAGAGTCTGAGAGTGTGTAGATGAAAAACGGGCAGGAGTCTAGATGTCAAGTGACACCCTCAGTGCAGGATCCTGAGACATGAACTCAGGACATTGCTCGACTGACCATTTAAGTCTGCAATGCCTCCATGTGAGGAGGGATAAGTATCCTCCATTGAGCTTCATACTGATAAGCAATGCTAAAACATACTGTGCCTAAGAGCAATGATTATGGCTGTCCTGTATGGTAGGTTCATACAGAATGATCTAATTTGATAAATAGCGATTTAATTCTATTCTCTATCACTCTGGTACAAAGTTATAGTGATCATCAAAATATATATGTTTTTAAATCTATTTGGTTAATTAGTAAATACCTTTCTGCTCATTGGCTACAGTAACGTGTGGATATTTGGCCTGTTTCTTGATATGAAAGTTCACATTGTTTTGTTCCATGTTGAGGTTTATGGAGGCAGCTGAATCACTGTCCACCACTGAGTGGAAACTACTGACAGATGTCCTCTTACTAGGGCTTGCTGAATCTGGACAGGAAAATGAGTGATGAAGTTCATACAAGAAATGAGCAGCAACAAGTGTTGAAGTTCACATTGGGATACAGTGTAGATACATACTGGACATGGTGTACTCCTCTGCAAGCTGCTCGCTGTCACTGTCATCAAACTTAATGTCCTTAAACCAGGATGGCTCAGACTGGCCCTCGATAGAGTTCACACTATCGCTGTCTGGAGAAGGCGTTTCAGAGAACTCTGTAATCTACATAACAGACACATTGCATTTCAGCTTCATAAATCTATTCCTTTTTAAAACAAATTATTGCTGAGTCAATATGGACAAGTGATGTATTCATGTAAATGTATTCATGTATGCAACTGTTCTGACGAGCTAATATCTATCAAGTGTGAGTTTTTTTTCTACCTGGAGTGGGCGGTAGAGAGCATACTCGTCTCGAAACAGCTGGTCATGATGGGTAACACAGTCCAACCAGCGACCATCCACCAAAGCTTGACCAATAGCAATTGCTTGAGCCCTGCCACATAAAACATTGAACAAACATGACACTTTAGAAAATTTGAGAAGATTATGCACTAGGCACCTTACCTGGTAGAGATGGTGCCACTTCTAAGGAGCCAATTGACAAGCTCCTTTCCCACAATGCAGTTGGGGTAAGTCCTCAGCCAGTACCTATGATCCTGAAACTCCATGCCTGTGCTATTGTGGCAGATTTTCTTCCATAATTCTTTCAGCTGAGATGAGTCCTACAAAATCACATTTATAAAGGTGTTTATAAGGAGTACAAAGGTCTAGAAGAAATAAAAACGTAATAAAAAAATAAAAAAACTCAATATCTAAATTACCAGCAGGATTTTTCTTTCCTCCTCCTCTCTGTGGTCCATTTTGGAGCCACTTTTTGAGGTAGAGATGGCTCGGCTTGGGGGTGGGCTGACGGCGCTCTCATAGGAAGGCACCATGGTCCCTCCGGATCGATCGAGGGACAAGTTGGTAACACTTGCAGACCTGTTGAAAGATTAAGCAAAGTAGTTAGTCAATCGCACTTAATTCTGTATGCAGTTGAGAGAAGCAGAGGTGACTGACCTCTTCCTGGCAGGGGATTTGCCCATGTCTTCTTGCAGTGTGGATAGTCTGGAGTTAAGGCCAGTGTTCTGAGGTTCCTGGTGAATCATGCTGATATGAAACAATGATGAAGCTGTTATACCCAAACTTAATTATTTTGACAAGCTTTACACAATTAAAAAGGGTAGTTATTAAAGCGAGAATCTGTCGAGCTCTAGTTACAAAGGGAATGAAAACATGTAAACAATGAATAAAACCAAACAGCTAGACTCACGTCTTTCTCATCCCAATAGGAGTTTTTCTATGCCAAGAGAGAGAAGGGAAAATAATTTGTTTGAGCAAGTTGCAGAGAATATAAGCAAGAAGCACACCGATTCAAGTAAAAGTACCATACACGTGAATGCAAAACAAGCAGAAGATACAAAATGCATGCACAACCAGCAAAGGTCTGTTCTGTGAATTAGTCAAAACATATTTCAACAAGCCAGTTTTATATTTCTATTTCAAAAATTGTTTTAAAATTGTTTTAAAATCAGATTTTTATCAAATCTCTTATCAAATCTATACCCTTCACCAGCCCGTGACCAAGCTCTCCACAATGGGAGACAGGGCCTTTAAGGCAGTTTCCCCTAGGCTCTGGAATGTCCTGCCAGAGTCCCTGAGGGTTCCCCAGAGTGTTGAGGCCTTTAAAAAAGGCCTGAAAACGCATTTATTTAAAAAGGCCTATTCGGACTAATTTGTTTGTTTGCTGCTTTGTTTTACTATGTGAATGTTCTTTTTGTTTTTATCTCATTTTATTCTTCTGTTGCAGCACTTTGAGGTTTCGTTGAAATGTAAAGTGCAATATAAATAAAATGTATTATTATTATTATCAATCTTAACAAAGCACTGCACAACACCAAAAAAGTTGTACAAAATGCTGAGAGTCAATGCAGTCAATATTCTGTTAACATTTACATATGTACTGATAAACAAGAGGGAATTTTGTTCGAAACAGTACCTCTGCCAAGTTGAATCTTCCTCGAGGAAAATATTTCTGCTGGCCTTGCGTCCTCCCACAGGAGTGCGGGGCTCACTGGGCTCTAGCAAACTCACAGAGCAGGAGTCTGACAGGGCACTGAGGTCTTCTCCTATGGAGCCTGAATCAGCCGAGTGAGCGTAGTTCAGCGCCAGTTTACGACAGTATGTGCAGGCACGGAGGTCTCCTGGACAAAACAAACACATTAGGAAGTTATACGTTAGTGAAGTTGATTTTGTAGCAAATATGCATGCAATAAAATACCTGTGTATCCCATAAACTTCCCAGGAATTTCTTGGTTGCAACAGCGACTGCAGAAGATCTGTCCACATAGACGACAGTGGTGACGGCGGCGAAACGTAGTAAATTTCTCGTTACAGTCATAGCACTCTTTGCACTGACTGTCCGGCATCCAGTACTGCTTCAAATCACTGTCCTAAAAGAACAACAGCAACAATGTTAGAATGGAGATTTTTACTACAGAAAAATACTGTAACTGATAATGGACATTATACAGAGTTATCTTAACTGGCAACAGTTACCTGACTCTTTCCTTCCATTATTTCTTTAAGCCTCTTTAGCGCTGTACGGAGTTGCACAGCTGTGCGTGGATCATGACTGCTAAGAGATGCGTCCGATTTCCTACTACCATCTGATAATGTAAAATAGACATACAGACACATACACAAACAACACACAATGAATATCTCAAATATAAATAAATGTGGGCACAATACAGCACAATTTTTGTAGACAGCCCTCTTTGTAATAGCAGGTGATAAAGAAGTTATACCAATGCACTGAAACTTATGCAAATTAAAAGTTTAGTTGGAAACAAAAGGGTGAGTTTTTGTTAGTTTTGCAAAAAAAAAAGGTCCACACTGCTTGGCCTTAGTGTCTTAGTGTAACATTAGTGTAACATTAGGGCAAATCAAATACCTGTAAGTAGTGCTGCTCTATTAAAAGCAAACTCAAAGTTGAACTTGTGCACACACATGCACTCACATCAATAAGTTAAAGCAACTCTAGACCAAGGTGTTACTGTGAAAATAAAAGATAATTTATTCAACGACACAGTGCAGAAAGCCCTCACCTGGCCAATCCACTGGAACTAAAAAGGCATAAGAAGGTCATTAACCTGTCAGTAAACACATTTGAGATAGGTAAAAGAAAAAGTATTCACAGCTTTTAAGCCCCACAAAAACTGATATTCATTGACACACATACACACACTCACAACATATTTTATTTATCTTACATATATTTCTTAATGTGGGGAAAAGCGCATTATTCGGTCAAATCTTTCCATCTGTTTAAGGCAGGGCTGTCCAAACTTTTTTCACTGAGGGCCACATACAGAAAAATAAACAAACAACTGGGCCGCACTCAGTAGAGGCCAGACATATAACTTCACCTCTATTGTATTAAAGTTAGCAAATTCAATAAAATGTTAACTATGCCTTTTAACTGAATATGCTTAAAAAAAGACGCAAAAAAAGATGCTAAATAACAACACGGTGATCACAAAAAAACACAAGGTGCTGCTACATATAACACAAACACACATAACTTTTTGAAAAACTAAACGCTGATAGATTTGCGGTGTTCTTGATCCAATCAGCAGGAAATGCGGCTCCAAACGTGCGACCTCTGCCCGAACGATTCAAGCCGGCATGATCCCAGACTGATGTCAGTGCAAATGTTATTGGTACTTTATTATCAATCTGGCTGTTGCCAGGTGACACATTTTTATCTGTGGCTTCATTAGTTTACACAATTTATTGAACTAAAGTGTTAACTCATACAAGACCAACAAGCAATGAAACTGTAAATTGAAAGACCTTTGTAAAGATTAATCTCTCACATATCATATCATGGTAACAAGATGGTAATGTAACTCATGTATAGCTTTCAAATAATAGATATATCATCATATAGTACAAAACCATTTTTTTTTCTTTTTGGTTTAATCAAGCAGCTGAATGGAAAATGCATTTCGAGTTTTCTGAATACCAACAGTAATGCAAACAAAATGCAAATCATGAAACAGCGGTGTTACCTGAGGCGGTGGAGGTGCGTCGGTGATGGTCAGGGGGCTGTTTCCGGTGTGATCTTGATCCATGGCCCGAGAGGGAAGGACTGACAGACCAGCTCCTCCTCCCAGACTGAGGGGAAGGGGACGGCACATCTGCTTTTTCTGCAACAGAGGAGGGAGTGCGCCCCTCCTCTACACAAAAAAAAATTCACACTGCTTTAGCATTAATGTATAGAAAATCACAATAGCACCTACTGAAGTGAATGCAAACAGGTTTGTACTGAAAAAACCCTCGCAGCTTAGGTCTTATAATGATAAATTAGACATTATGCATTAGCGCTGAGAAAGAACCTTATAGGTAATAAACCTAAAAATTGGGTAGGAAAATGCATTAAATATTGAGTGCAAAGGAGTGCCTTGATACTAGCCGCACAAACTGGACTGAAAGCAATTAGGACCAATAATCAGGTGAAATGCTGTAAATGCGGGGGGGACCTAAAACAGAAACACATTCTTCTAACAGGACTTTGTTGCCTTTTTACTGTCACTGTCCTTTAACTAAAATCTTGTGGGAATCATATAATAACCAAGCCCTCGTGAAAGCACTCGAGCACTTTAGCATATAATGCACTTCAATTAGCCATTAGCTATTTGTACACGAAGAGCACAATGTTTTGTTGTTCAGCAACAGGTTTGCACGTTAACCTAAAATTGCAGGATTACAAGTTTAAAGACGTACAGCATGGGTGTCATGTGGCTCTGAGTTAAGATCCAAGAGGGGGAATTCAATCACCTGACCACACAAAACTGTAGATAATTTGCTTGACTGCCACAGTGACAGCAAAATGATTTGAAAACCCTTGGTTTGCAGTGTAGCTTGTGTGATGTGTTTCTAGTTTAAAAATAATCGAAGGTCTAGCCTTGTCGGAGTAAATATGAATTATTACGTTAACTTATGTAGTATGTACTCAAAAACTCTATGTTGTACAGCAAAAGTCGATTTAGTATTTCTGACCTTTGTTACTGAATCGGAACAAGCTGACAAATGAGCTGTATGCAGATCGAAGGGGAGGTTCGTCCTGCTCTGGTGTCAGTGGTTTGAAGTGCGTCAGATGTGAGGGGCTCGTGGGAGAAAGGACAGGAGGCTCAATGCTCCAGTCTGTTGAGGAAGAAGACGATGACTTGTCATCCGCTGCCATGTCACAGTTCCTCCTGAAAGAGAGGAAACACAAAGATGTTGAAACAGAGCAGAGCAGTAAGAGTAGTCCATAAACCAAAAACCATTTTAACCGCATAAATTGTGTTTGGTTTACTAAAATACCACTGGCACAGCCTGATGATATAAACAGCTTCACACAAGTTACAAGACAAGTGGAAAGCAAAACTAGCAAGTATGATAAGTGAAGATCATATATAATGTAGCTATACAATCATTATTGCTGCAGGGCTTTTCATAAATAGCGAATTGATATTTGGATAAAAAAAAACATAAGGAATAGAAAGCAGAAACAAAAACTAGCCGAACCAGCAGAAGTATCAGCAGATCTGTACAAAGTCATGTGACCACAACAGGCCAGAGCATGGCTGCAGTGTTCTGGCTTTTTGACAGCTAATATAGCTACCACAACTGAGAACAAAACAGAATATAACTCACAGAATAATATCATTCTGTCTCTTTGATATGACAATGAGGCATAAGAGGAAAATAAGGGTTTCTGTACGTTTATGTTAGCAACCTAGCTATCTGATGAAACCATTTTCATTTGCTTCACGAAGCCACTAAGAGTTTAAACATGTAATCACCACTCGGTGGTAAAACAACATCTAACTACTAATCCTTGTTTATCAAGATATAGCTAACTCTGAGTGAAGTTTTAAGTCTGCATCTGTTAAGCCAGCTAATGTTAGCATGCTTGCAACTAAATCTGATTTTGATAAAGAGTAGTTAACGTATGTGGTGTTACAAACAGGAAAAGCCGTACGGCAGTAAAATATTAAATTTACCTGTCTAGTTATGATTTCCACATATCACTCTAATGAGTTCTTCCTCCTTGAAAACATCACCCGAAAAAGAAAAGCCGACTCCCACAACACACACGACCAGACTAATCGCACCCGATCACACATACGATACGATGGCGTAACTGCCAAAGACAGAAGCAACCAAAACCGATAATCTTTTTTTTTGTGTGAGTTTTTTTATTCAAATGTCCAAATGTGTTTTATCTATGGCTCACGGGTAAATTATAAGAGCATTATTTATTGTAGCGTTTTTGTTCGTCCGTCCGCCCCCTTTCATTTCCCTATTTTGCGCATGCGCAAGAAGACGGCGGTTTCTTGTTTGTTTTTGAAGAGCGTTTTCGTGCTCGTGGTTCATTCTGACAGTGCTCAAAAGTCAGGACGACCGTCAGGACGTCCACGAGAGTTAGATTTGGAAAAGATCCACGTCGTTAATGTAAATATTGCCTTTGAATGATTCCTTTTGGTTGTTTGCCTATTTGATGTAATTTCCCTAACCTAACCGAGAATAATTCCGCTGCTGCTAGTACAGTAACTTGCATATCAGCTAAACTAGTAGCTTGTTAGTAGAGAGTACCGTACTGGCGGCTTAACGTAGTAATGTTTGAACGAAAATTGCAGTCGTAAATATATACTATCATTCAAGCTATTGCAATATGTCATGGTCCGATCATTAAATATTAACAACTCTCATAGTAGATGGGTCGTATGCAACAGTTACGTTAACTTATTTAGTAACTAAGTGGCGTGGCTGTCATCATATTACTCCATGTTCAATTTCAAACTATCACCTTTCCTCTTTATTACAGTATTCGCAACAATGTTTAAAGTGAGGACCGTGAGGACCACTATAGCACATTCAAAGGTTGCAACGCAGGCTTCATTTGCAGCATCAAAGGTCAAAAACAAAATTTTGAGTAAGTATAGAGTATTGCCACTTTTTCTTTTACTCCTTTCTTTTATCAATATTTTTATTCAATGTCTCCCTACCAGACACATCCTCCTTTTTCAAGTTATCTTTAAAGACCAACAATAAAGCTTTAGCAGTTGCTTTGGCAACAGAAAAAGAAAGGAGTCGATGCCTTGAAAGGGAGGTCACATACCTTCTGAAGCAAGCTGACGAACTACGTTTTCAGCTGGCCACAAAAAAATACATGCAAAGGAAACTGGTTTGTACTTAACTTACTCCCAGTAATAAAGTATCTAACAAGAGATATTTAAACATAATCATTGTATTTTTGTTCAACAGTTCATCATATTGAAAAATTTACAGAGCTATACTTTGAATCACTTGGAAATGGTGGCAAACGTTTTTGCTTCTGACTGTGTGAGCATCCCTCTTTTATTATTGCATATTGATTAGACTATGTAATCTCTGATCAATGCTTATAACTTGATATTTTCTTATAAAGGATGACCCTCAATTATTTGGTGACTGTCAGACCAGCAGAGCTAAAACTGAGGATGTAAATGTTCCAATCGAAGTGTAAGCAAAGTTATGTAGTGTAACGAAGGAAATTAATGAAAAAACAAACAAACTTCAAATCATATGTCACGACTTTATTGTGATGATTCTAACATGGGCCCGTTTCAGTCTTGCAGAACAGATAACCTCTCAGTCAAACCAAAAGAATGCTTCATGGCGACCCCAAAAAAGTACTCAAGGTCTCTCCCTACCACTGAATGATGATGGTGTCCTGAGACAAGTTAGAAGTTCAGATTGTCGCTGCAATGGTATGTCCATTATTTACTTGATTCTTTTCTAGAGTACTGTTGTAATATTATTTTCTCTTTCAGATGACAAAGGCCGTGAGAGTCTAACATTGCAGCCTGCACAAACCCCTTCATTGACAATTACTCGACCTTCCAGAAGCTTGAAAGATGACGTGGACACGCTGTCAATTATGTATTCCAAGAATGGGTCTGGTATGATCACAGTTCCTTGTGATCAATGCCCCGATTCTGTGCAGAGCAACTGTGAGAATTCCAGGTCTGTTGTTTCTGCATCTGAAGAGAGCCGAAAACCAGAGCACACTGTATGTCTTGGCACCACAATGGACTTGACTGTGCCTGCCGCTACTGAAATTGTCACTGTTGGGGAATCCAGCTTCTCTGACAAAATGAAAAATGGAAAAAACAAGACAGAAGATGATACAGCTGTTATTGACAAGCCACAAGAAAGGAACTCACAAGAAATTGGTGCATCCAAGTTTACTGATATAGTGAAGGAAACCAAGATTATTGAGCCACAATTGGACAATCCACACAATAAGCACCAAATTGCCTCTCGCATACCCAAAATAGTAAAAACAATCAAACCCAAAAGGAGCCCAAGGGAAAAGGGAAATCTACAGCTTGGGAACAAGTTGGATATAGAAGTTATGGATACTCACTCACCAGACATTGATTATTGTTATAATAATGTACTGAATAAAAAATGCACCACTTCAAGTGAACCTGTATATTTGAAACCACAAGAAGACACTGAGGCAATGTCCAACATTAACTGCAGGAGATCGAAAGCCAAGAGCCAGAGGAAGTCCTCAGCTTCAAGGAAGACGTTTTTTGTTTCATGCATACCCTCGAGTGAAAGCAATGAAAGTAGAAGAGCTTATATGGAATCGGAACAACCTTTGGCGAGTCCTAAATATCAAAATCAGGAGGAGGACGAAGCAAAACGGTTAGGCTCCAACAAAAAAGACACTGAGTATATGTCTGAAAATGTGAGTGATAATGTCTGCCAAAATGCAGCTGTAGAAAACGAGGAACCCACTGAAATTGAAATGAAAGTTGGTTCAAAAATCAATTACAGGAAGAGTAGAAATAAAAAGGAACGTCAAGCTACAAGGAAAACGTTTGACCTTCCTCCGCTAGCGTATTGTGAGAGTGACCATGCAAATATTGAGGTAGTTGAAGTTACAGAAAGGGATGAGGAAAGCACAGATCTTGGGCATCCTGGACTTCCTGCCCGGTCTATGGATCAAAGTCACAAGTCCTCAGTACAAGATTCCACAACAGAGAACCACAAAGATACACAACAGAAAATCATGTGTGATGAAAGTCACAAATCAAAATGTCGGGGAACATTTGTTATCGCAACAAACTGTTTCAGCCTTCCATCAAATGTATCGGCAGAAGAGGACACTGTAATGTATCCAAGCAAAGAGGCGGAAAATGCAACTGATGTGAAAGAGTCTTGTAAGCGTCCTTGGGTGGCCACCAGAGACACAGAGGACGGGAACCTCACAGTACCATTAAATGATGAGAACGCTGATCCATTTTCAGTTTTTCAAATCCCTAAAAAAATCAAAATGGATGACACAAAAGCTTACAAAAAGCAATCCGTTCAAGAAGGGAGAAAGAAAAGAAAAAAGAAAAGTGCACACAGCCACAAGGGGAATAAGATGAAATCTGATCCTAAAATTGCTGATATCAGCGAGGCTGCAGATAATGCTGAACTGGTAGATTCTCTGTTTGATCACCAGGAAGATGAGTTGCACACCGGTGTTGATGAAACAAGGTTGAGGATGAACAGGAACCCCAAACAATATCGCAAAACATCATCACATGCCCCCAAAAACGTCAGGGAGACATTTGTTGTGAACAGTCATTTTTCTTCTGAACGCAGCAGCACCACTAAGGACAAAAGTAACAGTGAGAGTCCGATGACAATACACCAGGACCTGGAACTTGTAACAGATGAGATGCCTCCCTGGCTCGATGTGACTTCTCTAGATTCTGAGATGAGCTCTGTGCTGTGTACCCCCAGGAGAGCGATAACCGGCATGACAGTGGAATCTGCAACCCCTCCAAACAAATACCAAGGTAGATTTTGGCAACTTATTTGTAATTTTCACACAGTGTAGAAGGTGTCCCATTACAGTGATTGTCTGTAAGATTGCAAAATGAGGAATAATGAGAAAGAGAGTAATTTCAAAAGTAAATGATCAAGCTCCCTCCCTGACAGGGCAGTTCACAGGAAAGCTTGTCTCACTGGTCAAAGTTATGGCACCGGGGATTCTGATATTTCGCTGAGATCAACAAAGGGAGAAACTTTAGAAGAAATATAATAATTTAATACTATTTACGATACATCAAATAATACGCAATCTATTAAATTAGTAAAACACTTGAACTTGTAGACTGTCACTCACTCAATTTAAAAAATATTATCCACAATGTTTCTAGTTGTTTATAGCTGGGTTTTTTTGGTGTTTTTTTTTAAATTTATGTCACTTACCGTCTTCAATGAATCATTAACACAACACATAGCACCGGAGTTGATAATGTCACAATGCTGAACTACTATACAAGGTTACAAGGTATGACATGTGTTGTTTCAGCTGGAAGAGTCCTAACTTCTCTGACCAACACAATTTCAACCCCAGATAATGAAGATGGTAGAAAAACCAGGCGACGAAAGGGTACTGTAAACTACAAGGAGCCATCGCTAAACGGGCAAGTGATTCCAACTCTTTCTATATTTTACCAGACGCATTTTATACTGACTGTTTTCTTTGTTTTACAGCAAATTAAGACGAGGAGACAAGTTTTTCTGAACTAAGTTTTCTTACATGTAAATTTTAATGTATTTGAAGTAAAATGTGTGTGTTGTTTTTTTTCAATAAACCTTTTAAAGAAAAAAAAAAGTTTTTGTTTGCTTGGTGTTAAATTAACTTGCATTCACAGAAATTATCTAAATTTATTTCCCTTACTCACCCTGTTTTCAGGTATGTATGGCTGTCTATTGTCACAGTGATTGACAGGCGGTGGGTCATGAATAATTTAGACCGTTCACCTGAGAAGTCTGTCCTGTGATCCACATTACTGTTTTCTTCAGGGTCGCAATGCTTGTGAGACGGATTCAGTGTAGAAAGCCAACCATGCATTCATGGTCAGATGCAGAGCAATGAGTTACAGGACAGTTTTGGTGAGTACAGATTAATTCTGTAGCCTACATATGTTGTTTTTATTTTTGTTCAATCTGTGGTCATATTTTGGGTATCTATAAAGCATTTTTATTTTTCTATTCAGTTTTGTTGACTTAATAACGATGCCATAGCCGTGAATCATTTGTTACAACTCTCATTTCTCTTGGCAACTTTCAAGTGATACAAAAGGGCAAGCTGTCTTAAATCAGAATTTAGATTTTTATTTTATTCAGAAATGGGAGCAAGGAGGCTGAAAAGAGATCTAGAAGCTCTTCTGTGAGTTGAAAATTACTCTGGATGCAGTTATGGTTGCGGTAATACATTTGATTGTTTTTCTTTCTTTTCTTTTTTTTTTACCTGTAGTGGAGATTACATTGGGAAAAGAATTAGAGAAAAGGCATTTGATCCAAAAGGAAAGGGAACCTCTTCAATACTGGATGACCTGGTAGTGGTAAAATTCTCAAATTTTGTTCTTTCGTGCTTAGACTGCACGAAAGAACGCCACAATATTGAATTGAGTTTTTGTGTCAATTACAGGCCCATTATGATCTTGCCATCAGTGTTGCCCTCTGGTGGCTGAACAAAGAAGAGGGGCAATATATGTATGACCGAGACCTCTTGTAAGACGCTTTTCTGTACTAAAATGGCAACACTTTGCAACAGCATTACTGATAAACTTATATACATGTTCTTTATAGTGAAATCGCCAGTGTTCAGTATCCCAATCATTTGGAACGAGAGGCTATGATTCTGTCATCATTTGCTGGCTTGATTATGGTGAGTGCAGATGCCATGATGAATAACAAAAGTATATGTTTCCAAATCTATACTAATTTTATTCATTGGCAGTATGTAAAGCAATAGCTTTTAAGTGTAATATACCTATAAACCTAATATTTGCTGTCTCCAGAATAAGCTTCCAGTTGATGAAATTCTGTCTCTGTACAAATGTAAACCCGCTGCCTCTTACCCCAATGAGCTTTCTAAGGTAGATTAAAACTAGTTCAGCTTAGGTTCTAATGAAATTATACGTTTTATAATCATATAAGATCATTTTCACCCCCAGGCAACAATAGTTTACCCTTTTACACTGTCATACCATCCACTTGCTATGCTCTCCTCCTATAAGGCTGTACACCACTCCAAGAAGCACAGTAAGTGAGAGTGCATATGTATAATATTTACTGGATAAATTCACATTTAAATCTCTTGTTAAGATGACAAGTTGAAAAGATGGCAGAAGGCCAATGCGGATGCTCCAACAACGCAGCGATCATCATCCTCGTCATCTCAGTCTTTTCTAAGTGTAGGTCATGTCATCAGTCATCACATCACAAGCTTTGCTGAAGAGAAGAGTGCCCAAACAGGGAGGTATTGTTGGACCAAAAAGTTTGGAAGGAGATTATGCAAAAAAAATATTTTTTAATTAAAATACAATTTTCGACAATTACTGTAATTTTTCATGTGTAGGCTGGTTTCATTTCCTTATACTCCCAAATTGTGACAGGGCGGACTGGCCATATGTCCATTCTGGAAGAGCACAGAAGGGCCACTGGCTCTAGGGCCACCGGTCTGGCCTCTCAATTTTCTCCTTAACCTCTTACCCCCGGCCGTAACTGTGCTTTATCCAAATCTAAAAGCTTAAAAGAAAAGCATCAAAATATAGCGGTGAAAACGGAACAAAAATATACTGGAAAAGGAACAAAAACGCAATGAAAAAGCAAAAAAAAACAAAGGGCAACGTAAACAGACAAAAAATGTAAAAAAAAAAGAAGCCAAAAAGCCACAGAAAAAGCAACATAAAACAAAAAACATGACAAAAAATGCGACAACATGACAAAGTTACAATCACTATTGTAGGTCTTAGCTTTCAAATGAGGCATTACTGCTCTCCAGTCGAGAAGCTTTTAGATTTGGGTAAAGCCGAACTGGAGAAAAGGCACTCAGTTAAGGCGGGGGGGTAAGAGGTTAAAATATGTCTTTGTGGAAATGCACATTTACGCTTAACTTGGGCCAGGCTGGTCAGAGTCCAGAGCCATTTTTCAGTCCCTGTCCGCCCTTGACTGACACCGACTTTCTACTTTGAGCAAAATGAAATCAGTTTTTCAAACTCAAAGATGCCCTTTACAATGATGATACAGTATAAGGCAGTGTTAATTTCGTCGACTAAAATATTTAGTCTTAATTTTAGTCAAAGTGTTATTTTTGACGGCTAAAATTGGACTAAAACTAAATTAAAAGTTGTTCATGAGACTAAAACTATGACTAAAATGTCCAGATATTTTAGTCGACTAAAATGAGACTAAATAAAAATGAAAGGGAGAGACTAAAATCATCCAAACTTCTATTGACCGTCTGAAAGAGCCTCAGACCATGTAAATTCACTGCCAAAGGATCAGCTCTGAGCTTTGTTCATGTGGAGCAGCTCCATGAAGCAGAGAAACAAGATTAAATATGATTATAATGAATATTATCAATGCTAAGTCGACTAAATTTGTCTTAAATTTAGTCGACTAAATTTACTTGCAATTTTAGTCGACTAAAACTTGACTAAAATTTAAGATATTTTTTTTGACTAAAACTAGACTAAAATCGAATTACATTTTCGTCAAAAGACTAAGACTAAAACTAAATTAAAATATGTTGTCAAAATTAACACTGGTATAAGGTGATGATCAAACTTTTGAAAGGGTGGATACTGGTCCCACTTGGTCCCACTTGGGCACCCTTGCTCAAGAGTCATTCTATATCTTTCCTGCCCTCTAGTGGCTACTAACGTAATGTATTTATTTGCAGGACAGCAGTGAGTATCAAGAGGAAAAGGATGAGAATTATGAAGGATCACAAGAATCTTTTCAGGACTGAAGATAGAGTACTTTTTAAAATGATGCATTTGAGGGCTTGGCTGTGTTACATAAAATACACTCACTGATTTTCTTTTTTTTCTTTTCTAACTTTACTACTTATCAATTCCATCATTTTATTCAAGTGAAAATGCCCAATGTTGGAAAATCAACAATGGCCTTGTTTTGTGATGACCTTGGACATTCTTTGTGAAAAGTTTAATCCACTGAATAAAACTCTGATGTTCATATCAATTAAACGGGCTCAGTCGGTCGGTAATTTGCCTCGTATGAGTTTTGCATTGATGATTCAGGGATTTTCACTGTATGCCTAGGATCAGGAGTTTTGGCAGCTGTGCCAGCGTGGTAAATCCCCAGTCATTGAAAAAACAGCTAAAGCAGGATCTCCAAACCTTTTGATTGAGGTTTATATAGCAGGGCCGAGGTTTTGCAGTTTTGTGGGTTCACCATTTAGTGCAGGTGACTGGCTCCAGCGTACTTTCCAGGATGAGTAGCAAGGTAAGACTGCATTTTTATTCACATGTCAATATACAACCTGATATTTATGATAGTGCATAAAATATGCAAAATTGTTTTTATATGTCTACATGTCATCCTTTCATCTCTTCTCGGGTTAGATCACCTTTTATGAGGACAGAAACTTTCAGGGTCGCTCCTATGAGTGTGACACTGACTGCCCTGACATGCACCCACACTTCAGTCGCTGTAACTCCATAAAGGTGGACAGTGGCTGCTGGGTGCTGTATGAGAAGCCCAACTACACGGGATACCAGTACGTCCTCACCAGAGGAGAGTATCCAGACTACCAGCGCTGGATGGGCTATAATGACACCATCCGCTCCTGTCGTACCTTCTCCTATGTGAGTATTCTTGAATCATTGAACTTTACATTATTCTGAATCATTGAACTTTACATTATTCATTGGGGAATGGGAATGAAGGAATAGACAATAGTGTATTGGTAGGAAGATTTGAAATTTGTGAATGTTTTTTTGTTTAATTTAAAGTATACTTTCTCTTTAACACAGTCTGTGCACAGTGAATTTTAGCTACTAATAGGTTGTTTAGTTATTGAAGGTTTTAACTGTATCACTAATTACAGCGTGTCTTTTTCTAGACCAGCGAGGGGCCCTATCGCATTCGTATCTACGAGCGGCCTAACTTCCAGGGTCAGACGATGGAGTTCAGTGAAGATTGTGAGTCGGTTCAGGAACATTTCCGCAGTCGTGAAATCTACTCCTGCAATGTGATGGATGGATACTGGACCCTGTATGAGCACCCCAACTACAGGGGGCGCCAGTACTTCATGAGGCCAGGGGAGTACCAAAAGTTCAGTGACTGGGGGGCCACCTGTGCTGCAACTGGCTCCTTCCGCAGGATTACAGAATTTTAAACAGATTTCATTTGTTTGGATGATGTTCATTTTCAAATTCTTTCTTTTTTTTTTAATGCTCATATAAATTCAAATTGAATACTTTGGGCATAACAACATCCTTTTCGCAAAACCAAGGAGCAAATTTAGTATTGGATCCTTTTATTGAGCCAATAAACTCATCGCTTGTAAACTATTCTCTTTGCTTATGAGTATTTATTTAAGGTGATTTTTATAATAATTTGGTTACGTTGTGGTAACTAAGTTTTCAGCCAATCATCCTCTGTTAGAAGCCATGGTCCTAATTTAAAAGGTGACTGTGCTAATTATATACAGTTGTTGGTTACTATTGGTGTATATTTGTTTTTATAAAAAGATTTACAACAGAAAGTCTGTTGGAAAGGTTGAAATTTGAGGAAAATGTAACTTGAGAAAATAATCAAGTACATTATTTTTGTGATCTAGCAAATGACACTGCACAGATCAAAAAATATTAGATCTCATTGTTTGAACTACAAAATGGCTAGAAAATGGAGAACCAAGCAGAGGCCATGACAAACAGGGGAAGACTCTTGTATGATCTGTGCTGACAACAGTCCTCATTATAATGACAAATGGTTTACTGCCCTCATGGGGTATAAAACATCATGCAAAACATGAACACAATGACGGTCTGGTCAACACAGCTGACAAAATGGGAAAGGTAACCAAAGAGTAGGAGTTACTCCTATGAAATGCCAATTGATGGCCCTATGTTTGCACTATTATTATCCTCAGATCATCTTCTATGAGGACAGGAACTT
Source organism: Gobius niger (assembly GCF_951799975.1). Lineage (NCBI taxonomy): Eukaryota > Metazoa > Chordata > Actinopteri > Gobiiformes > Gobiidae > Gobius > Gobius niger. The sequence continues at coordinate 23,213,571 of NC_136860.1, forward strand.
TGGAGGTCGCTTCTATGAATGCATGAGTGACTGCTCAGACCTGCAGTCAATGTTTGACCGCTGTCGGTCCATTCGGGTGGAAAGTGGCATGTTCATGATTTATGACCGGCCCGGATTCATGGGGCACCAGTTCTTCCTGAAGAAAGGAGATTACTCTGACTCTATGAGTATGACAGGAATGACTGACTGTGTCAGATCCTGCCGCATGATTCCTCTGGTAAGATTGCTTATGAGAAATCATAAAATGGAACCTAAATCGTACAGATTTTCTAGCAAGATACACTCTGTGAATTTATTGTGTAATATATATATATATATATTGCAATTTTCTTATAATCAAACTAATACTCTATTCAGACCAAATCAACACATCACTTTTGAACTTTCTGTTCACAGCACAGTGGTTCTTTCAGGCTGAAGCTATATGAGCACTTTGACATGGGGGGCTCAATGATGGAGCTGACAGATGACTGCTCCAACCTAATGAACCGCTTCCGCATGTCAAATTTCAATTCCTGTAATGTGGAGGGCCACTGGCTGGTGTACGAGCACCCTCACTACAGAGGGCGCCACTATTACCTACGCCCTGGCCAGTACAGCAGCTTTAGTGACTGGAGTGGCTTCAACTCAAGAATGGGCTCCATCAGGCGCCTAGCGGATCTCTAATAACAGTAAAAACAATTCTAGAAAAATTGCTCCTTTTTGCTGTGTATCATACGTTGAATAAAATGACATTTACAGTTAAATGTAGTCAGTTGTTAATATTTTCTACATTATGCAAGGTGATTTGTGGAACTGTACAGATTTACATTTTCAAGGAACACGTGCAGTCGTAGTGGCAGTGGCACAAATTGTATTTATACAGATAATGATGTTGATAGATATTTTCTTTATTCTGACAACATGCATCCACAAATAATTAAAGTGCCATTCAAGCTTAAAAAGAGGTGAAAATGAAGGTTGTAATGTAGAGGTATAAGAGACAAATATGGTAAATAAGGAACATCATCTATTTCAGTGCAACCATAACACTATTTACTGCAACCCAACACTGCAGGAAATATTCCTGAATATTTTTAACGTGAATGACAACTGCAGAGTCTGCATTTTACATTCTCACTATATATGTAACAGAAGTGGAGTCTCCAAAAGGATGCATGGATCATAGAGCAAGACACAGGATGTGAAGAGGACAAAATGGGAAAGGTAAGCATGCCAGTTCCTTTAATAAAATATATTTCTTTATACAGTTATATAACATATTGAGATACAGGTTCTCTTCAGCAAAACTAAAGAGATGGTTTTGATTCCAGATAATCTTCTTTGAAAAAAAGGACTTTGGTGGACGCCACTATGAGCATATGGGTGATTGCCCTGATTTGTTATTCCTTTTCAACCGATGCAAATCCATCAGGGTGACAAGTGGCTGCTTCATGATCTACGATGAGCCCAACTACAATGGGAACCAGTACTACCTGAGGAGTGGAGATTATCCTGATATACACACCAGAATGGCGCCCTCTGAATCTGTCGGCTCTTGTCGCCTAATACTAAGTGTAAGTTCTGTTTATATCTTTTTTAGTTGTGATTTTGTCAGTTGGCTGTTAACTGTGTGTCATATTTTACTGTCAGGAGCAAGGTTGCTTTAACATGCGGCTTTATGAGCGCATAGAATTTGGAGGTCAAATAATGGATTTGGCGGATGACTGCCCAAGTGTCATGGACCGCTTCCATATTGAAGACATTTTTTCCTGTAATGTGACTGATGGCAACTGGCTCTTCTATGAGGATCCTAACTACAGCGGAAGGATGTATCTGATCCAGCCTGGAGAGTACAAGAGGTTCAGTGAGTGGGGTGGGCGCTCTGCAAAGGTGGGTTCCATCAGGCGCATCACAGATTATTCCTGACTGTTCACACTAAAACTGTACTAAATGATGGTGAACACCCACAACCACGTACTGCTTGTCATTCTGTGCTTTCCTAATGTTTTATGAGAGAAGTGCTCATCTCCATACAATAAAGAATATTTGAATGTTTTGAATGTGACAGATATTGTTTCTTGTTGTTTTTTGTTTGTTTGTTTTAAAGAATTGCTATGGTTCATGTTGGTAATTTTGTTTAAAATCTGTTTTAATTGTCACCCACTAGTGATTCAAGGTTTTCACAAGAAGTATTTCCTATGATATTTAACCTTCCAAGTACCACCTCACAAAATATTTGATTTTAATAAACAACAAAACTGGGTCTAAAACATGTCTAAACCAGAAGAACATTTAACTTAAAACAATTTTGTTATATCTAATTACTAATGTCTGCACTTGATCCCTAATGAGCACCACTTGAAGAAGCCCAAGTGCCACCAGTACCACAGTACCACAGTTTGAGAACCATTGTAATACAGAAACTAATATAATCCCTCCGGAACAACTGATGTGCTCTTGTGTTCAGACACTGTGTTTTCTTTTATTTATTATGAGATGTGCTGATGCTGTTCAGTGCACCGTGTCGGGTACAATATACATTTTGTGGGTGAAATTGTGAACCTAGTAGAAAGAACAAAAACTCATCAAACATCTGAGTCATACAAAGAGATCCCAACCTCACGCTCCACCCCCATCAACTCAGTTAGCGTTATATTTGAATGACAATACTTTATGCTGTGCAATCACAGAGCTGCCCATTCTCCTTTTTTATAAAGCAGTGTGGCTTGACTCGCTGTACTCTAATGACAAATAACTGATGCCAGAACACATCATGGGGAAGGTGACAGGACTGGATTAAATGGTCAAGTTACACCTCTGAGCTCCCATTTTACTGAACTGTTATTTTAATTTTTTCCCCCAGATAATTTTCTATGAAGACAGAAACTTCCAGGGGCGCTTCCATGAGTGCAGCAGTGACTGTGCTGACCTTCACTCCTACTTCAACAGATGTAACTCTATCAGAGTGGAGAGTGGCTGCTTCATGGTCTATGAGCGCCCCAACTTCATGGGCAACCAGTACTACCTAAGGAGAGGAGAATACTCGGATAACCAGCGCGTGATTGGAATCAATGACTGTGTGCGATCATGTCGCATGATTCCCCAGGTATGTCAAATGTTGTTGACCTGTTATTAAATTTCAGCAACTAACAATACAGGGGTGTGACTTATTTTTTTTCTGCCAGCATCGAGGCTCCTACAAGCTGAGACTGTATGAGCGCTCTGATATGTCCGGGCAGATGCATGAGTTGGTGGATGATTGCCCAAACCTCCAAGACCAGCTCAGCATGTCTGACTTCAACTCCTGTAATGTGATGGATGGCTACTGGCTGCTGTATGACCAACCAAACTACAAGGGTCGAATGTACTACCTGCGACCCGGAGAGTACAGAAGGTACAGCGACTGGGGAGGCACGAGCCCCAGAGTGGGCTCTATCAGAAGAATCACAGATTTCAACTAAAGTTTGTGTAGTTGCCAACATTTCTTCTTCTTTTTGCCCAAGCAATAAACTATATTAAAAGATTATCTGGGTTGTGATTTGTCCTTGCTGCGCAATTGAACTGTCAATAAAATAAATGGGTAATAATTACATATTTGTAACTCTATTGTATGACTGTTGAGGTGTTGTACAGGCTAATGTGATTGGACACACCAAATCAAGCAATAGCAAAGCTCCTTCTGTGAGACTGGGATTAGCTGTTCTTACGGGGTGACATTTATCCATGTATGGTATGAGTATGGTTTTAATCAGCTCCACATTGGAAGCACAGGAAGCAATTGCCAGACACACCTACCATATAACCACCAAAAACAATTTAACAACAACATATTCTCAGCTAAGCTGCTTCCAATAAACCTCTTATGAGCTCGAGTCATTGCAAAACTGACATTGGTACAATTACAAAACATGTACACAGACTAAGAAATGACAACAAACTGGGACTGTCCCTGAGTAAACCATGTACTAAACACCGCAAATATTAAGTATTGCTAATTATTTATGTATGTAAATGTAATGTTTATCTTTCTTTCCCGTACGTATGCAAATGTGTTTTCATTTTTAAAAGAATCTCTTGGAACTGATTTTGATTTGAGTTTGATTGTGTTTCAGTTAATTTAAGTGACATATATTCAGTCATACCGGGGTTTTATTACAAAATTCACTGATAACCTACATCAACTTCTTACTGTTTAAAACACAATAAAAACATAAGCATAGTAGATATTGTAAAACGTTGAAATTGACATACAGACAGAAAGTACAACGCACTTACTTATTTGCATTTAGTGATGTGCTAGGACTGGGTTGTGGGCCGAGAGAGTGGCTTCTTGCTCTGTTACGCAACATATTTAATGCTAGAGGGTTGTTCCATATTGTTCTGAGGCTATTGTCCCCTGGATGTGTGGATACCATACTAGTGTTTTCCTTTGTCCATGCATGTCAAAACACCAAACCAGTTAATTATTTATCCTGTTTTCAAGTACAAATCCATATTTCTGCCCCAATGTTGTGCTCTAACAATAAGGTAAACATGTGCCAGTAGCCTTCAGTTATAACTATGAGAGAGAATTTGAATAACAATGCTTTGTTTGTCAAGAGGTACTATAAAAAGCCCTGAAAACATGGGGAATCTCTCCAACGGAGACCATGGGCAAGGTGAGTACTGTAGTGTTTTCTCTCTTGTCAGATGACAAGGATAAACATATTACTGTTAATTTGCTCACTACACTTTATAAAATGTTTAGATAAATCCTGGAAAAGTAGAATTTTAGCACAATTTCTTGCTTTTTTGACAGATCATTTTTTACGAAGACAAGAACTTCCAAGGTCGGAGCTATGAGTGCAGCAATGACTGCACAGACCTTCACTCATACTTTAGCCGCTGCAACTCAATCCGGGTGGAGAGTGGCTGCTTCATGATCTATGAGCGACCCAACTTTATGGGCCACCAGTACTTCATGAGAAGAGGAGAATATCCTGACTATCAGAGATGGATGGGTTTCAGTAGCTGTATTCGCTCTTGTCGGATGATTCCAGTGGTGAGGAACTAAGCTTGTTGATTGCTATTTAAATGTAAATGTCTATATATTTGTCTTCATATTTTTATACATTTTTGCTCCTATAGTATCGTGGCTCCTACAGATTGCGAATCTATGAGAAACCTGACTTCAGCGGTCATATGATGGAGTTTATGGATGATTGTCCTTGTGTGTCTGACCGTTTCCACCATCGCCATGTTTACTCCAGTAACGTAATGAATGGCTTCTGGATCTTCTATGAGTATCCCAACTACCGGGGCAGACAGTACTTCCTTAGGCCTGGGGAGTACCGGAGGTACCGTGACTGGTGTGCCACCTGCGCCATTGTGGGATCCTTCCGGAGGGTCACAGAATTTTAGCCATTAAGCAAATCTGTACATAGATAAAAACATTTTGTTTATTAAAGATGTTGAATTTTTAACCCTTTGTGAATGTGTCGTTTTTATATACATTGGAGATTCAATTATTCCCAAAGCCGAAAAGTGCTATTTGAAAAACAATGTTTTGGTTAAATGTGCTTAATAAAATCTAATAATTATGACACACTTCTCGAGTCTTTTGTAATTCTAGTATATGATGCACACTTTGAAGCAAGATAACAAAAATCTAATTTATATAAAAAGTATATCAGTCGTTTGTGCTGTTTGTGCTGCTTTGTGCAGTGAATTTTTATTTCTTATTTTATTTTATTTTTATTTGGTCTGATCTGAGGTTATGCTACCTTCATGCTCTGGTAAAGATGATCCTTTCCAGATGTGAAATGGAACGTACGAGTGCATTGTGTTCAAGTGCTTTTGTGTCATAGCAAAGTGAAACATTAAAAAAAAAAAAAACAGTACATTACAAACAAATTCACATGAGAAAGTCGTCTGTAAACTGCTGAACTACTGCTACTTTATACCTCCTTTAAAAAAAAAATAACATAAAAAGATTGGCAATATTAAAACTGAGGAGCTAAATAGCTAAATGCACATGTCGGCTTCATAACAATCAGCTAAAAGACATAAAAGCGTGTCATCATTACTCTCTGTTGTGTTGGAAGGTCAAAAGTTTTCCCATCTTGGGATCTCGGGCATCAAAATTATCTCCCAGTTTCCTAGTGAAAAACATAGCTATCATATAATAAAGGCTAGATGTCTTGAGGCAGAGTCACTTCTGGCCTTACCGGCGGCCATCTTGTCACAGGGAAGCTTCCTGGCGAGCTCAAGTAAGTGAGTGATTAGCACGAACACAAATCCACTTATCTCGCTGAAATCTTCACGGATCAACAAACGTATTAACGTGGTTATAATTCTGCTGGAACATGTTGAAATAAAGATTTTCTTTTTTATTCGTATGTGCAGTGTCATTACTACATCTCTGACGTTTATAACAAACCAAACCATAGTTATGGCTATTAAGGACATGTACTCGACCCGTCTTACCTGCAAAGCCATCAAAATCTCCATGGACCCTTGGCACCCATCACACAGTCTCTTCAAGGGTATGCCTTTAGGGAGGAGACTGCGGATCTACCCCAATCTACGGGTCAGTTCCAGTCGACTGAAGAACAGTTTCATACACAGGGCCATCGGGGAGCTGAACTCCCTGACCTCCCTGACCTCCCTCACACCCCTCTTCCCCCTCCCCCCGCTCCACAATCAAGGATGAGCGAAACATAATTTCAAACCATTCACATGGTTTGACAAATAAAAAATCTTGAATCTTGAATCTTATTTAAAACTATATGCATCATAAAACACAATGTTACGAGTGAGCAAGCTCCTTGGGCAAGATGGGCGGACGTCGCCCTCCATTGGCCAGCAGCGCGTCGAGACATCTAGCCTTTATATATATATATATATATCTATGGTGGAAAATACGAGGTGGCGTTCATGTGCAATTTTACACTGGACAAGTGATGTTTACCTTAATTTCGAGACCACATGAAGGCAGCATAAGTCTGCCCTTTATGAATCCAAAACGGCTGAAAATGGTGTTAACATTTGTTTGTGCTATAAAGATTTCTGTTTGTCCGACTTCTGTTTTTTATATTGCAAACTTTAAAGCAGGAAGGTTGCGTCATGGAGGGCCGACTTTCTTCATCTTCAAAAGACCAGGGGCCGGACCCTCCAATTTTAGGCCGAAGTAAAGCACCAGTTACTTGAAATGCCAATCTTGTACTTCATATATGGCCTAAATGGGTTTTGTGCTAAGACATTTCAAAATTAGCATTTTAATTGATTGTTGATTTGTGTAATAATATTCCTCAAAATTCTCTTGAGGACCAGAGGTTCAATGATGGAGGGCCGGTTTTTGCTCCCGGGCCTGACGTTGCCTACCCCTGGCGCTGCATGCAACAAAGAATCATCAGCATCTCCAAAACAACAACAGCACTATCGAAGATTTTTACAGCACAGAACAACACAAACATAGCCCAAATTGTCTTAGGTATACATTTGTGCGTTTAAAAAGTAGGGGCAGTTCCACAGAGCTAACGCCATGTTAATAGTGCAGGTAAATGATAATCACTCTGTTGCTGGCTTGATCTTCTCCAAGACTGCGTAAAGAATCATCATCATCATCATCAATACAAACAACAATCACGCAAGCTTTCTACAAGCAGGTAACGATGTTCATATTATTATATAACCTGACGACCTACTTTGCTTCTATGCAAAAACTGCACAGATAATTCACTAAACACTTAACATTTTGGATTAGCATCGTTTTGAGGTGATCGCAGCAATGACATGATGTTCAAGCTTGGTAAATTGTCAATTTTTGTTTGTCAACTAACGTAGACGATAAGAGCTTTTGCTAAGCTCTAGTTAACTTTTTATTTGGTAGGCTGCTACTTTATAAGTTGCTGATAACCTAATGTGTTTTGGCTGAAATATTTGTGAAAACCTAAGTGGAAATATTTTGCACTTCACAATTATACTATTTAAATGTAATCCATATAGTATGAGTAATGTAATCTACAGAGTAAACACTTGAAAAGGCACAATAAATGGTTGTATTTAAAGTGGGTGAATGTTTTTCCTTACGCATGCCAAATGGGCGAGAATACTAATTTTTTTTAGTTTGATGTATTTGTTTTTCTTCTGTTTAATAGAGATTTTACATAGTATTCATCAGTGATGATCAGACTGTGCAGCACATGACGAACCTTCTCTATGAGAATAGAGCACACACAAAGCTCATTGCTGTAATAGACAATACAGATGACTGCTGCCAGAAATGTATGGAGAGAGATCCATTGTTAAACATTTATTGGCCTCGTTCAGCAAAAGTCTAACTGCTAATTCATCACCTTTGTACATTTGAATAACAACACATCATGGCCCCCTGGGATTTTGTATAAAAAGGCAGAGGTATCATGATGTTGGCAGAGCAAGTTGAACCATCTGCTGGGTACATTCATAACCATCAACATGGGCAAGGTAAAGTTTATTCTGAACAATATTAAAATGTATTTGGGTTGCTTGAACTTCAATAAAAGAAATAAAAACAATCTAATTAAATCTTTCAGATCATCTTCTACGAGGAGAGGAACTTCCAGGGGCGCTCTTATGAGTGCATGAGTGATTGCTCGGACATGTCCTCTTACCTGAGCAGGTGTCAGTCCTGCAGGGTGGAGAGTGGCTGCTTCATGGTCTACGAGCGTCCCAATTACATGGGCATGCAGTTTTTCATGAGGAGGGGAGAGTATCATGACATGCAGCGCATGATGAGCATGGGAATGATGTTTGACTCCATTAGATCTTGCAGAATGATCCCCAATGTAAGATGCTAGCTCACTTTCATTTGATCATATTCATACAATTTTAATTTATGATTAAAACTCACTTTTGTGCTACAGCACAGAGGTCCTTTCAGGATGAGAATCTACGAGAGGGAGAACTTCGGTGGTCAGATGAATGAGCTGATGGATGATTGTGACAGTATTCAAGACCGTTATCACATGAACGACTGCTTGTCCTGCCATGTGATGGACGGTCAATGGCTGATGTACGAGCAGCCCCACTACAGAGGCAGGATGATGTACCTGAGGCCCGGAGAGTACAGGAGCTTCATGAACATGGGAATGAGTGGAATGAGGTTCATGAGCATGAAGCGTATTACTGACATGTGCTAAACCTGTGTTTTATTCATTTCAATAAAACCATCTGTTCATAATCTTGTGAGTTAACTTTTTCTGGTGTTGTATTATAATCCGAGTTCATCAAAACATTTCATGTTTAACACAGTTAAGAAAGTGTACAGCAGGGATGTCCAAGCGTCTTTCAGGCTATAAATAGGTGGTCAGTGCAGGGAAAATTTCAACTCACTGCTTTGACCATACACAGTGTTGATTTGCAAAGTGTTTCATAGTATTTTGATTATTATCACCTGCATACCAAAATGTAAAATTAATTAATATTTTTGGGGGAATATCATTAAAACTATAAGAAATTTAGCACATCACATTGCAATGCTTGGCATAAAAATACTTATTTGAACCTCTCAATTGTGCACTTTCTTTTAATCCATAACAGTGTTTTAGGGAAACAGAAATTGACTTTCTGCAATTTTTACAATATATGCACAGCCATTTGACTTCTGATGTATGTAATAATATCACTCAAAATCATAAAGGGGAACCAGAGTTTCTGTGTTGGACGGCTGTGCGTTGCCTGCTGACTTACATGCGACCCACCAATTAGCCTACACTCAAAATTAAACATTGCCACCACTGACTGCCCACAAAGTTCCACTTAAAACATTCATTCACTTTCTATAACCCCCAACCACCCCAATAAATACTACACAGCTTTTTCTACAAAAAATACCTCAGTATGTTGACCAATTAAAATCGCTCCTTTTGTTATCAGATTTCATCATGGTCTGACTTCTTAAGTGTATAAAAGGATTAGGATGTCAGCCTTTCCAAAACAATTTCTCATAATGACCAACAAAAATGTACAGCACAAATATACATTTTTGGTATGTACTTAATTTTAATGACTCCATTACTAGCACTTAATAAAAATGAGACCGGCATACTCAATTCTTTTTATATGTGAAACTCGGAAAATGATAATATTGTTCAAAAGTTCATTTATTTCTGTAATTCAACTTAAAATGTGAGACTCAAAGCGCAAAGTGACAAATTTCAAGCCTTTGTTTGTTTTAATTTGGATGATTATGGCTTACAGTCCATTTCCAAAATATTCAAATTTTAATTTAATTTTAATCATAATTAAAATCATAACCAATAAAGGCAATACATATTTCACTTTGCATGTAATGAGTCTATCATATATAAGTTTCACAGTTTAAGTTGCATAACAGAAGTAAATGCACTTTTTAATGATATTCTAATTTTCACCTGTATAAATGTTAAATACGGTGAGAACCAGATGTTTACATACACTTCATAAAAAGACACATTTGCATTTTTTTCTCACTGTCAGACATGAAACCAGAATTAACTTTTTTTATAGGTCAATTAGAATTTTTAAATCTATTAAATATTAAATCTATTTGTCAAATGCCAGAAGAATGAGAGATAGAATTTTCTACACATTTTTTTAATTGCTTGCACCTTCAAGTGCCTTGAAATTGCACCCAAGGATGAACCAGACTTGTTTAAAGGTATAGTAATCTTAGTGCATGTTCATTACTGACATTGTAAAAAGTAACAAAAATTGTGTAGAAAATTCTATCCCTCATTATTCTGGAATTTGACAATTATAAATAATTTTTATTATTCTAATTGACCAGAGAAAAAATAAAAGTTAATTCTGGTTTCATGTCAGACAGTGAGAAAAAATTTGTCTTGTATGACATGACAAATGTGTATGTAAACATATGGTAAACATATGGTTCTTACTTACTTACTTACTTACAAAAACAATACCTCCAGAAATCAGCAACACTCTGGATAACTAGGAAATGAGGCCCTAAAAAAAAATCCTGAAATATCTCTTTAAGTTAATTGGACTGCTTGTTGTAAACAATATTGTATTGTTAATGGAAATTTCTACATTGTCTGCCATGTTGTAAATAGTTTTAAACAGAATATTTTTTTACACTTTGTTTTAATAAATGTACAACCAAGTAATGGGAATAACTAGATTTTATTGTATCTTTGCATTGCATCAAAAGTTTAATAACAGGAATCCATGATGCGCCTCATGCTGTTGAACCTAACACCGCTCATTCCCATCTCTCTGAAGCTCCTGTACTCTCCGGGCCTCAGGTACATCATTCTGCCTTTGTATTGGGGCTGCTCGTACATCAGCCAGTGGCCGTCCATCACATTGCAGGACATGCAGTCGTTCATGCGGTAGCGATCCATCATGTTATCACAGTCATCCATGAGCTCGTGCATCTGACCACCGAAATTCTCTCTCTCGTAGATCCTCATCCTAAACTGTCCTCTGTGCTACAGGTAAAAAGGGAAATGTTATTTTTCATGTTTACCTTTATGTTTTGCCAATCATAAACCTGATTTGCTGTACCATAGGGATTGTCCGACAGGACCTGATGCAGTCACTCATGCCCATACGCTGGTAGTCAGAGTATTCGCCCCTCCTGACAAAGAATTGGTTTCCCATGTAGTTGGTGCGGTCGTACACCATGAAGCAACCGCTCTCCACCCTACAGGAGTGACACCTGGTCAGGTAGGTGGACATATCAGCGCAGTCACTGCTGGTTTCATAGGAACGACCCTGGAAGTTCCTGTCCTCGTAGAAAATTATCTGAAAACACCAAGCAAATATAATACAAGATTCAGAAAAATATGCATATTTTCTTTTTTGGTAATGGTAATGTCAAATACTACATACCTTGCCCATTGTCATGACTAGAGTTGTAACCTTTGCGGCTTAAAATGACTGCAATTTTCTCGATACCTGCCCCGTTGCTTTTATACCAGACCTCACAGCCAAAGGTTGCATGACCCATTGTTCAAATTCCTGACAACAGCAACATAGAGCAGAGGCCCCACGTACTGTTCAATTCAAAGTGACCTTATACACTCCATTATATGCGGTGGTTGCATTTGTTGGATGAGGCCCACTGACATGCTCATTTACTGTATGCTTATTTATGCTGAAAAACATATTATTATTATTATTATTATTATTATTATTATTATTATTACTTGAGAGAGGTTCGTTCTATTCCAGAGACAAGATACGTCTTAGTATATGCGCTCTTCTACAGAAGCAGTAATGTTTCATGTCAAGTGTTATCGTGGCCTGTCCTGTCAGCAAGTGGACTACAAGTGAATTTGCACATAAAGATAAAAAAGATAAGCTGGCATCCACAGTTGAGAAATTCACTTTCACATAGAAAAGCAGGAAAGCACCATCAATCATTTACTCTAAATGGACTACATATTGAGACCGTCATAAACAAAGGTAATACAAATTGTGTATGAGGACTATCACACATAGTTATTTGAGTTATTTGAGTTAGCTTTTCTTCCAACACTGAGGCCATCCCAGACTAAAGGCAATTGTTCAGCTCCTCTGCACAGCTAGATGGTGTGGGTTATTGCCCAATGTTATCAATACATTGTACTAGGCAAGGCAAGGCAAGTTTATTTGTAGAGCACAATTCATACACAAGGCAATTCAAAGTGCTTCACAGTTGCATAAATACAAGAAAACAAGTAGAATCAATAAAAACATCAACATAAAATTAATCAATTACAGTAAAAGGCAAGAGTGCAGATAGAATACTTTCAGTCATATGCATGGGCAAGAAGACCAGTTTTCAGCCTGGATTTGAACATTGTCAGAGTTGAGACCTGTCTCACATCCTCATGAAGACTGTTCCAGATTTTAGCTGCATGAAACTGAAACGCAGCCTCACCGTGTTTATTATTGACTCTGGGAACCACCAGGAGGCCCCTCCCTGAAGTTCTCAGGGCCCGAGACGGTTCATATGGCTGTAACATGTCAGAGATGTACTCTGGTGCTAAGCCATGAAAAGACTTGTACACAAGCAGAGCTGTTTTAAATTCTATTCTCTGAGTGACAGGAAGCCAGTGCAGAGACCAGAGCACTGGACTAATATGGTCGTATTTCCTGGTTCTTGTCAGGACTCGAGCAGCAGCGTTCTGATGGCTCGTTCAGAGAGGCCAGTGAGCAGGCCGTTACAGTAGTCTAACCTGCTGGAGACAAATGCATGGATAAGTCTCTCTAAGTCTGGTTTTGACACTATTCCTCTGATCTTAGCGAAGTCTTTCTCAAAGCACTTCACTGAAGTCATTAATCATTTACACCACACTCAGTGGTGGTAAGCTACTATTGTAGCTACAGCCGCCCCAGGGGTAGACTGACAAACGCATGACTGTGCCATTGGCCTCTCTGACCACCACCAACTGCTCACTCACACTCTTATTCATTTTGGTCTATTGTACATGTTGTAAGTGGTAGGGAAAACTTCCGCAGACAATTGTCACGGGGTGACTGGAGACTGGATGTGAGAGCTGGGCGTGACCAGAGCGATTGAGAGTGTGTGCGGAACAGCGACCCAGCCCACGACATCAGTAAAGAATTGGGCACAGGTGTGCGTGGTGGGGGAAGACAGTTTTTCAGACGCCGAACAGCGAGCAGTCGGGGGAGCGCGGCACCGGACTCTGACTGGGATCTGCGGAGAAGTCGGACGAGGGGGAGAGTTCGCCATCCCCCTCCTCTCAGCTAAGTGGCCTTCTTGCGTGTTTTTGGCATTAAGTGGCAGACGCCCTGTTTGGCACTTTTTCGTGAAAGTTTAACAACTGTCCTGACGGCCTGTGTCCTACTTCCAGCCCCCGTTACGCGCAGACGTGGACGGCGCACTCCACGCCAGCAGAGCGCTTCCCCCCCGGATGGACTGGCGCACCTATCGACCAACAAATTCCCCTTTTTAGACGCTTCTTAGACCATTTTAGCCTAGGCCTGGGACAATATTTTTTAAACCTTTTATTTCTGTAGTAAATAAACTTTATAAACTTTTATCTGCGTTGCGTATTGTTGTTTTAATAGAGTTACTCCTCTTGGGACCAATTGTTTTAAAGGTTTGGGGCACTAAGCCCCGTGACACAATTAATTCAGGCAGCTGTTTGGGGCCCCCAAGCCAGCATGGTTCCTCAGAGTGCCAACAGATTTGAAATAAACAGTTGAGAGAGTAAAGCATAAAGCAATTGCTCTGCTTCGTGACCATGACGCAGGATGCCGCTATCGCCCTCCATTGCTGTAGTACGTCTGTATAGCAGCGGTTAGTAGCGGCTAGTTTTCCATTAGAAAGCATTGCACTTTAGACATGTTTTAAACAACTGTAAAGCCTGGTGCCTAATTTTTAAAAACTTTCTATAACTTTCTATATGATAGCGCTGGGTTCGGTACAGTTAAAGGGACCAGGCGGGTTTTCGTAAGGAACATTTTATTGAGGGCCTGACTTTGTGTTAGGAACATGCTACAGACAGGAGTCTGTAAATCCAGCATTTCGAGCGTAATTATTTACGTAAACAGGGACTGAGGAATGAGCAGAGGCAGTGTTATTTTTACCGTCTATGGCATGGACCGTCGCAAATGCCCTGAAGGGACCCCAATATCAAGTAAAAAAAAAAAAAAAGATTTTCCTTTATAAAATGTTGAAAATTTCTAAGCAACCAAGATAATAAGAGATGCCAAATTACTGACTTTTTTGTACAAATGTATCTACCTTGTAAGTGATAACAATACAAGTTTCTGTGCGTATGAACTGTGCAGCCAGTGAGTAGTGCCTGGCCTATGGACAGATCTGTGTTTATTTCGGTATTTTCCATTTGTGAAGTGAAGTAGGCCTTGTGTATGATACTAATAATAAACAATATAATAGGCTATTAAAAAGTAATTCTGTACATTCAACATGAGTATTAAGGCCAACCGGGTGAAGCGCTGACACGAGGAGAACATGCAAACTCCACACCAGCTTCCTCTCCCAGAATTAATCAGTTTTTCACTAACGGTAGCCTCATCTGCTGCTCTGTAATTGCAATCACTCCCCCTCCCCTTTCTGCTCATTTGTATTATCTGTCTGCCAAAGGTTAGTTGGTTGATCAGGTTTTTAGCTTTTCAAATGTTCCTTTTACCTGTTGCACCGTTGGACAAGTACAAGTCTGCACTTACTAGTTTTATTGCATTTTTAAAGGGGAGTTGTTTTTTCCCTTAGAATCTTTTGGACATGACCTGGTGGAAGGGGGTGAAGAGTAGGAAGAAATATTCAAGCAGTTGTCAGAGCCACGACTCTCAGATTAGCGTTCTGCCTTTGGCCGCACCCTATTATACATGTTTTCAGTGGTAGTGGAAACCAGAGCACCCAAAACCTTTCCCATTTCCAGACAAGAAAACTCAGTGCTGAGTCATCGTAGAACTAGCTCTTGCATGCCCCTAGAGGCCATAAGCGCCACTGCAGCTATCGTAGCATGTCGCGTTTTTTTTACTCATTAATTGTCCGTGAGAGAGTAAATACTACGCTGACAGACAAGACAAAGGGAGAGAGGGATATTGTACATTGTGCCACAACCCAATTACACAATGTGTAACCCTGGATGGTCAGATCATGGATGGAGTAGTGGATGGTTGGTGACTGGCCACCATGTTCCAAGAAAGCAAGGAGGCGGACAAGGAGGCGGTGGAGTCATGTTTTGGGCCAGAATCATGGGGAGAGAGAGCTGGTCGGCCCCTTTAGGCTTAGGCTCCCTGGTCTGAAAATGACCTCTGAAAAATATGTGGAGTTCTGACTGACCACTTTCTTCCATGGTACATAAAGAAGAACCATGCTTTGCGTAACAAAATGATCTTCATGCATGACAACCCACCATGTCATGCTGCAAAGAATGCCTCTGCATCATTGGCTGCTATGGGCTTAAAAGGAGAGAAACTCATGTGGCCCCCATCCTCCTCTGACCTCAACCCTATTGAGAACCTTTGGAGCCTCAAGCGAACTCTGGGAGGCTATTCTGACATCCTGCAAAGAAACACAAGTTCAGTGGATGCAAGAATTTTGAAGCTGCTATCAAATAGCCTATGTTAAAATGTAACTTGACCTGTTAAGGTGTTTTTTTTATTTTATTCAAATTGCTTTTTATTTCAGTAAATATAACCTCCTAATGCTGCAAATTCAATAATTGAAAATGTTCAGTTCTTTACAACCTTTAAAATGTATTGAAACGCTGCTGTACATAATCATTTGGAACAGTGCATTTTGAGTTGTTTATTACATTTATTTTGACACAAAAGAGCCTGTTGTCACTATATTTTTTTTCAGTCACATTCAAATGATCCTCTAACAGCTAAAGACTTGACAATTGTGCTGACTGTCATTTGAGTTGACAATTTAGAAAATTTGAGAAAAATATCATTTGTATAATCATTGGGAAGACAGTTTATTGCATCTCCGACCCGGTGCAGGGTAAGTTGCAAGGGTGGTTTTCTGGCCAGA
Source organism: Gobius niger (assembly GCF_951799975.1). Taxonomy (NCBI): domain Eukaryota; kingdom Metazoa; phylum Chordata; class Actinopteri; order Gobiiformes; family Gobiidae; genus Gobius; species Gobius niger. The sequence continues at coordinate 23,230,036 of NC_136860.1, forward strand.
GACACCGGGACGAAAGAACTCCAATCATCCCATTAACACTTGTATTACTCCCAGAGGGACTACGAAAAGGATTTATTAAGGTCAACAAGTTAGTTCTTTAAGTTGTTGCGAAGTTTGAGAGATTTTTTTTGAGAAATACGATGTGTTATTTTCTTTGTAATTACTATCAGACACTTCAATGATCCCCTTTCTTTTTGCCAATTATTATATATATACAGTATCACAGGTATACCAGGAAATGATATTAACTATGAAATTGTAACTTACTGGTAGATTCGAATGAATTCTTCTTATAGTGTATGTTGGTGGGTATTGTGATTGGCCTCTTGTATTTGGCAGATTACAAGCAGATTAACATGAAACCCAGTTTATGGAGCGATACACATTGACCATTGGTCTTTTATTCCAGTGCTCTGATTATAGAAGCTGGCAAACCTTGTGCAGTGGCTTTATCCTCTGGGCATTTGTTGTATAACAAGAGTAGTTTGATTACTTTGTGCAGTCACTGTACTTTTTAAGTCTTGATTTAATTTCTAATGCTAGCTTTAGGACTAGAAAATGTACAACAATATTTGTTGTCAAATGTCCCTTATATCCATCCATATGCTATGTTTAAATTGTTGGATATTGTTTTCTCAATTTGTCCTGTCCCCACTTTAATCACAGTGACTCTTTTGGCATAAAAAAGGAACACAGAAATCGTGTTGTTATATTTTATTTGGTTGGTTTACATTTTTAGCACATGTCCATGATACGTCTCATGCTTGTGAACCTATTGCCACTCCAGCCCATCTCCCTGAAGCTCCTGTACTCTCCGGGCCTGAAGTACATCATCCTGCCTCTGTAGTTGGGCTGCTCGTACATCAGCCAGTGACCGTCCATCACATGGCAGGACATGCAGTCGTTCATACGGTAGCGGTCCTGAATGTTGTCACAGTCATTCATGAGCTCGTGCATCTGACCACCGAAGTTCTCTCTCTCGTAGATCCTCATCCTAAACTGGCCTCTGTACTGTAAGATGAATTTTAAAGTTAGTTTTGGTCTATAACATTTATTGCAGAATCATCTTCTGACAACCATTTTCAGTTTATTGTAGTACATTTACTTTTGTAGCAAACAAGAAATGTCAGAATTAGTTTTTGTCACTTGCGCTTACCATAGGGATCATACGGCAAGACCTGATACCGCCGGTCATTCCCATCATGCTTGTGTAGTCAGCATACTCGCCCCTCCTCATGAAGTACTGGTTTCCCATGTAGTTGGTACGGTCATAGACCATGAAGCAGCCACTCTCCACCCTGCAGGAGTGACACCTGCTCAGGTAGGAGGACATGTCAGCACAGTCGCTCATGCACTCATAGGAGCGCCCCTGGAAGTTCCTGTCCTCGTAGAAGATGATCTGAAAGACACACAGTAATCATTTGCTTACTATGTCTTTAAAATCTTTCATGAAAGAAATATTGCCATATATAATAATTACCTTGCCCATGCTCATGTCTGTGGTGGACATTGTTACAGTTGAGCTGCTGGTGTTGCGACTGCTACCGGTGCACTGTCCTGTCTGTGTTAACCCTTGCCTTTATACCTCACCAAATGCTACACAGTGTGTGGGCCCCCATTGTGTAAATACCTGACCAAGCAACTGGGTATAGACTGCCATAGTGTTCACTGTTAGTATGTTGCACTGTAAATCACATGACTGGATTATAAAGACTCCAGTCACCTTTATTTTTTATAGCAGCTATAATACACGGTATGACTGCAGAAGACTGATGTTTACTATAAGTATATGTTATTACATCAGTTACCATTTTAGGCAAATGCAAAATTATATATTTAACATTATATATATATATATATATATATATATATATATATATATATATATATATATAAATATAAATATAAATATATATATATATATATATATATATATATATATATATATATATATATATATATATATATATATTTATTTATTTACTTATTTATTTATTTATTTTTATTCAATGCTCTGTTCCAATCCAGAACAAATGCAGTGTTCTAGAAATGTTGTCTGCCTTCTTTGACAATAGTTTACCTTTGCTAATCTTTTTTCAAATGTTAGGCAAAATGGATTTGCAAACAGGGGTAACCAGTAACAATAGACATTACACCTCTGTGACCCCAGCCCCTTTTCAGTAAGGTTTTTCCAGTTACTATTATGCAAATTATAGACCAAAGGGGGGAAATATTAACATCAGTGTGCAGATGGCAGAAAATCACAGGGGAAGATGAGTTATTTGATACATTTTTGATACATCTACTTTTTAGTTTTAGTTCTATCTGAAATTTTGATATACTATTTAACAATATTTTTGCATTTTAGAGACATATGAAAATGTTTGCATCATCTATTTTGTGAGTTATGTGTGTGGTGTGCTTACCATAAAATATTGCATGACCTGATCATGTCAGATGTCTCATATTTTCATATAGTTTGCTACCTTGGCATGCTCCAAGTTATTAAAGTTTTTTAAGGACGTTTTGCCCCATAGGCTTTATTGGTCAGGACAGCCCAGGGTGAAATGCCTGGAGAGCATGCAGCAACCCATGACGCTGACCCATGACCTTATGGGGGCGAAGATCGCACTACTTTTTGGCATTCATGGTGGGATGCTGGCTTTGCTGCGATACCAAATCCTAGTAGATTCGACTCAGTTTGCTACAATGTGGAATCTTATGGGGACTTTATGCCTGTCAAAACAATTGGCTGCAAAGAATATTGTTGCTACAACATTTTAACCTGTTAAAGACCACCTCTGGAGATCTTATTTGGGTCTTCACCAGGTTAAAAAAGTTAACTTTACTTTACTTGCATAATTTGCAAGTAGATTTCTGCCATTTAAGTCATGATCTTCATGCATGATCTTCAGGATCGTGATTGTTGATAATTTTACTGTCATTTTATTGCTGTTTTAGTGAATTCATGGCATTCTTATGTGAACCTCATGATCATGATGAATTAGGTAGATTTTCATGTCATTCATTACAGTAGTTACACGTTTAGTTCAGGGATGAAGTCATCCATGAAGCAACATGTAATCATGTTTGTTCCTGAGAAGTCATGATTTAGTAATGCTTGAATGTATCATGAAATCATGCATTAATTCATGCATAAGTTCATGAAAATCATACATGAACTCATGTACCATTATTATAAAGTGTTACCGATGTCACATCTCGGGAAAATGAGCACCCCAGTCCACATGAATGCAGCATTAACCCATGGCTACAATCCTGCATGGCATGTCTACATGCATGAATCTCATGTTTGTTCATTAACTCACATTCTCACATTCTGAGAGAAAAAATAGTGCACTCAACATTCCCCAAAATGTATTCTCAAAAGTAGTGTGCAGCGATGGTCACTAGACAGGTCAACATTTACCACAATGCGAGAGTCGGAGGAAATTTATTAGCTTGTGGCTATTCATTTTGGCTGTCTGTTTTACAGACATGGTAAAAGGATATTTAAACATTTTTTGCTTTGGTGAAAAGAGAGTTTATTGTAGCCTGCTTATTGTATACAGTAGCCTAAAAACAACCTTTAAGGAGAGCCAAATCTATGATATCCTTTCAAAATGCCTTATTTATATTCTGACTTGTCTTTGAAACCAGCAAACTTGCTGAGGCCCAACCCTGATAATGTCTTGTTGTCAAAAAAGGTGTTGTTAAATTGTTCGACTTGCTACATACAGTAAGATGTAAATATAAAATACATTTTCACAAAAAAATACTGCAAAAGTCTTTATTTAAACATTGTTAGTAAACATTTAGTTGCTTTACTAGCAGGAATCCATGATACGTCTCATGCTCATGAACTTATTGCCACTCCAGCCCATCTCTCTGAAGCTCCTGTACTCTCCGGGCCTGAAGTACATCATCTTGCCTCTGTAGTTGGGCTGCTCGTACATCAGCCAGTGACCGTCCATCACATTGCAGGACATGCAGTCGTTCATACGGTAGCGATCCTGAATGTTGTCACAGTCATCCATCAGCTCATGCGACTGACCACCAAAGTTTTCTCTCTCGTAGATCTTCATCCTGAACTGGCCTCTGTGCTGTAATATAACATGTTGCTTTGGTCATTTGACTCTGGATTCTAAAATAATTGTAAATAAAGCATATTACTTACCATAGGGATCATACGACAAGATCTGATGCAGTCCCTCATTCCCATCATGCTCATGTAGTCAGCATACTCTCCCCTCCTCATGAAGTACTGGTTTCCCATGTAGTTGGTGCGGTCATACACCATGAAGCAGCCGCTCTCCACCCTGCAGGAGTGACACCTGTTCAGGTAGGAGGACATGTCAGAGCAGTCGCTCATGCACTCATAGGAGCGCCCCTGGAAGTTCTTTTCCTCATAGAAGATGATCTATAAAAGAAAACATAGGTGTTTACAAAAAGGTGTAAACCTTTTTTTTTTTTTTTTTTTAATATTCATATTACCTTTCCCCTCATGCTCATGCCAGTGTTGCTCATGTTGGCTGTGGATGGTTTGCTGCCCTTAAAGTTTACTGCCTTCTACCTGGTTTAACCCTTTCTTTTTATACATAACGGCATGTAAAGAGTCAGTGGCGCCCCTCAGAGAAACCCATATTCAGCATTTTACTATTGGAGCCAATGGACTGACAAGGTTGTCAATGACTGAGTGACACACTACATTTAAAAGCCTTTTCTTCTATTATAGTTATTGTTTTCAACAGAGCAGGTAATTTGTGAAAAGTATGATAATGACTATATTGTTTTAAAAGTAGACATTAAACTTTAATTAATTTGTATTTAATTTGTAGTTTTAACTACTACCACTACTTAATTGACAAATTAAGCCAGCTATCAAGCTTAACTACAAACTTGATAGCTGGCTTAGTTAGTCAATTCATGTGGAAAATTGGTGATAGTGATACCAATGAGGAGCAAGACAAAAGAGTGTGTTCAAAATATGATATGTTACATTGTGCTTTACTTTTCTTGATATTGATTCAAATTTAAGATGTTCTGGCCTGATCATATTTTATATTCACTCTATTTGTTTTACATGGGTCCCAAAGTCAGTGATGCTGACACCTATTATTTTCCACATGTTTTACTGCCCTTTGAGTTCAATAGTGTTCACATACAGTGGGAACTAGATGTTTTACATACACTTTATAAAAAGACAAATTTGCTTTTTTCTCACTGACATGAAACCAGAATTACCTTTTACTTTTTTAGGTCAATTAGAATTTAAAAAAGTATGTATATTTGCTAAATGCTAAAAGAACGAGAGAGAATTTGCATTGGGTCATTGTCTATTTGGAAGACCCATCTGAGGCCAAGCTTTAACTTCCTGGCTGATTGTCTTCAGATGTTGCTCCAATTTTTCCACATAGTGTTCTTTCTTCATGATGTCATCTATTTTGTGAAGTGCACCAGTCCCTCCCTCATCAAAACAACCCCACAGCATGATGCTGCCACCCCCGTATTTCACAGTTGGGATGGTGTTCTCAGGCTTACAAGGTTCCCCCTTTTTCCTCCAAACGTGACCATGGTCATTATGGCCAAACAATTCCATGTTTTTTCATTAGACCACAGGATATGTCTCAAAAAATGTAAGTCTTCATCCTCATGTGCATTTGCAAACTCCAATCTGGCTTTTTTTGGTTTACTTTGGAGAAAGGGCGTCTTCCTGGCAGAGTTCCCTCTCAGCCCGTGTCGGTCCAGTACTTGTTTCACTCTGGATAATGACAAACTCTTACCGGGTTCAGCATCTTCACCAGGTCTTTTGCATTTGTTCTTGGGTTGATATTCACATTTCAAACACAGCATGTTCATTTCCAGGACACAGAACCCGCCTTCTTTCTGACCTGTATGATGGCTGGTCCTTTCCATCATTGTTTTAACCACTGAACCTGGCACCTTCAAGTGTCTTGATATTACACTCAAGGATGAACCAGACTTGTGCTTCCAAGGTCATGACATCGTCATGTGGGCTTTCAAATTGTTTAACAATATTGTAATTTTAGTGTATGTAAACTTCTGACTTTGTAAAAAGTGACCAAAAAAATCTAAAGTAAATATATTGCTCATTCTTCTGGAATTTGGCAAATAGATTTTTTTTTTTTTTTTAAGTGTAATTGACCTAAACTTAATTCTGGTTTCATATCATGACAGTGAGAAAAAAAATGCAAATGTGTCTTTTTATAAAGTGTATGTAAACATCTGTTCCACTGTACCTAAAAGCAGTTAGTGACTTTGTGTAGTCATTGAGTGTTTTTAATTGGAAATTAAAGGCAAAATAATAGATTCAGAAATTGTGTGAATTGCCAGTTTAGATCGTCATGAATTCAGTCTTTCTGTCGGGGTTGAGTTTTGGCGAGTCCAGAGATTCCAAAGGTGGAGGTCGGGACCTCCAGAAGGCTTGCGAGATTATTTCAAGACAAACTTTATCAAATTTGTAACATCAAATATGGTGTATTTTTAATTGAAAGCTGCATGTATTAGAAAAATTGAACAAAATATCAAAACATATGAACAATAATAGACCGTTTATAAATGTTTTGGACCTAAAATTATTATTAATACTAATTACATTTTGCAAGGGGAGGGTTCAAACTCCGAGTTGTTGGTCTGGTGATTGTGGGGGTCGCGGCCTGAAAATTTGCAGAACCCTTGGCCTGTAACTCGTTTTCTATGCTGTACAACTGTTGTTTATGTAAGTTCTCAGTCGTACACATCATGTGTACTGGTTGTTTTTAGTGTTTACTGTTCTTTTGCTTGACTTGACCTGATTGATTTGGTGCAAGACCCATACATTGAGAACAACATAGAGTTGCATGCCATGAACATGAAAAAGACAAAGACATGTTTTTATTTTTTTCTGTAGTTCTTACATTGGATTGTAAAGCGACTTTTAAATAAGCTTAATGTCACACAAGAACCAGGAGGACCCAAAAGCAGACTTAGATCAACAGAGTTTTAAAGACTTTATTGGAGTATTTGAGTTTAGAAGTTGGAGACGAGGCAGGACCGGTGAGTTCTGAGCAGCGGAAGGCTGAGACACGAGGACACAGTAGATGACCTACCTGATGATCTAGCAGAGAAGTGGTGAAAGAACCATGCTTAAATACTGCAGCAGGTGATTAGGTGCAGGTCCAGGAGCAAAGGCTGTGCCCAGGAACTCCAAACAAGGTAAGCCAAGCAAAGAGAAACAGAGGGGAGGGGGAGACCACTACGGGCATGGACCATGACGCTTATCAACTGCGAGAAAGCATTATGGCTTGCAATTTCTGTTCTTCTAATTAAAAGGTCAATAAAAACATACACAGTCTGAGCAGATAGGGTTCCTTTGTCCATCCTCCATCCCAGGAACTTGCTGGTGCCACTAAAACTCTGACAGTCTGCTTCGAGTATAAAAAAGCTGTTTGAACCCGGGACATTATATTTTCTTATCTGAGTTTTCGTTGTTCTTTTTTTTTTTTCTTTTTTTTTTACTTATGGGTGGGTTTTGGGCACCATTTTGACCTTCCATCATTATGAAGGAAGAATATTTTGTTTTGATTATTTAACTGCTATGACAATAGTTAGTTCTTACATCTTAATGTAGGATCCATGGGCAGCAACACAATGATAGCTTTATACAGTAGATAAATTTGTACAGTTGTAAAAAGTTCTAAAAACTTCATTATGTTTGTTTTTTGTATTTTGGCTGTTTCAATACGTGTATAATATCTATAAACTTAGACATGCTTACAATGAAACCTTCTTTCATGTAGAGTGAGTGAATTGACCAACAATAATAATGATTTTCTTAAAAATATTTATTCAGTGTAGGCTGTAGGAACATTACACATAGATGTTTTTACATATCCATGATGCGTCTCATGCTCATGAACTTCGTGCCACTCATTCCCATATCTTTGAAGCTCCTGTACTCTCCGGGCCTCAGGTACATCATCTTGCCTCTGTAGTTGGGCTGCTCGTACATCAGCCAGTGACCGTCCATCACATTGCAGGACATGCAGTCGTTCATACGGTAGCGATCCTGAATGTTGTCACAGTCATCCATCAGCTCATACGACTGACCACCAAAGTTTTCTCTCTCGTAGATCTTCATCCTGAACTGGCCTCTGTGCTGTAATATAACATGTTGCTTTGGTCATTTGACTCTAATTCTAAAATAATTGTAAATAAAGTATATTACTTACCATAGGGATCATACGACAGGATCTGATGCAGTCCCTCATTCCCATCATGCTCATGTAGTCAGCATACTCTCCCCTCCTCATGAAGTACTGGTTTCCCATGTAGTTGGGACGGTCATAGACCATGAAGCAGCCGCTCTCCACCCTGCAGGAGTGACACCTGTTCAGGTAGGAGGACATGTCAGAGCAGTCGCTCATGCATTCATAGGAGCGCCCCTGGAAGTTCCTGTCCTCGTAGAAGATGATCTGTAAAAAAAAAATGTGTATGAAGAAATTTGAACGAATCAATTAATCTTTCATAAGTGACCCACAAACTAATGAACGGAATAATGGGTTAGAATCAGCAAATCAAATAATTCTCTGGCTTTTTCTTACCCTGCCCATGGTCACAGTTTCTGTGTGGCTGTTACAGTGTGAGTGCCCCTGTTTTACTGTTACTTTTATACCTGACTAAAAGCAAAGTATTTGTAGTTTCCTTTGTCTAAACCTCCTGACCCAGCAACATGGATTTGAGGCCTATGGAGGGCCATGAGCCATTTGTCAAATTTTCATGTGACTGGTACACATAGAAAACATAACAATAGATTTTTCCATGGGAACATTACCACAATGGTTTTATACAATGCAGAGGGACAAGCAGACATTAAAGGACATTGTACTGTAGGGCTTGTGTAACATTGCCCTGTTTTAGACATGTTTTTTTTAATCAACAGTGTATTTGTCCAATTATTTGTAGATACATGTAATAATTATCATGAAATACAATACTTGTGAAGTAAACCTTTTATGCTCTAGGAATTTGACATAACTAAACAAATATATCTTAGCATCACTGGAGCAATATTGGCTACATACATTTAAAGCATTTGTGCGAATCTAGACACAGTTATTTAGTGTAAATAAATATTTTGTATTGTGCCACTTTTGTAAAATGAGAATTATCAAATCCATTATGCTGGTTCAACATCAACACATACAAAGCGCTATACCACGCTGAACTGGTCTGATAGTAGAAAATCTAATTAATGGTAAGCTAAAACCATCGGTTTTATTTATGTAAGCCAATCCTGTCAGACCTGTGTTTCTGTCTCATATATATACAGTTGTTCTCAAAAGTTTACATACCCATATACATAGATTTTTTTTTATTTTATTTTTTACTATTTTTCAAAGAATATGAAAGACAACACAACATGTTTTTTTCACTCATTGTTAGTGGTTGTTTGAAGCCATTTCTGGTCAAACAACTGAGTTTGCTATTTTTAAATCATAATGAAAAAAGGAAGTACCAAAAAGACCCTGATCAAAAGTTTACATGCACCAGTTTATATACTGACCCCAGTTTTTAACACTGTGTTTTGCCCCCTTTAGCATCAATGACAGCTTTGAGTCTTTGTGGTAGGTGTGGATGAGGTTCTTTATTTTTTCTGATGGTAAAGCGGCCCATTCTTATTGGCAAAAAGTCTCCAGTTCCCTTAAGTTCCTGGGCTGTCTTGCACTAACTGCATGTTTGAGCTCTCCCCACAGTGGTTCAGTGATGCTGAGATCAGAAGACTGAGATGGTCACTAACGGGACCTTCACGTTGTTCTACTGGAGCTAGTGGTATCAGCGAACCACCTCGATATTTCACAGTAGGTGTGGTGCACTTTTTTGTTGTCAACAAGGCCAATGATGGCCTATGATGAAGTTCTGCCAGGGTATGTAAACCTTTGAGCACAACTTTATATATAGAGTACAGAGTTATTGCTATCAGAAGATCATTTGTATGATGCATGCTTATTAGTAGTATAGTAACAGTGTTATTATTTCTTTAAAATGCTTGTTTTACATTTGCAGTCCCGGTTGCAAACCATGCTCCTCGGGAACATTAAACTTAAGTGACGGTCATTCTATTTCAGAGACAAAATACGTTGTTCCCAGTAGACAGATTGTCTGAACCTGCATTAGGTCTGTGTTTTCTGGGATTTGATCTTGGTGAGTTTTTTTTTAACAAGTCTAAGCGCTCCAATGACAACTGGTATAGTGTGCGTCTTTATTCCCCACATTTTGCTGATTTCAATTTCCAGATCTTTGACAGTTTTTCACAAAAAGTGTTAATCTCAATCAATGTTCATTTTTCTTTCTGTTTTCATTACAATGTCTGGATTATTGGCTTTAACTTTTTCAGTTTGGACTGGTGTATCCCACATAATTGTTACATAATCTTTCTCTTGAACGGTGGCTGTCTGATGTTCATACCTTTTTTTCAGACTAAATCCTCCAGACGGCATTGGCAGCTACTTTCTGGTTTCATAAAATTTTCCACATACCCTACATTCAGGTTGCGTCCCCTCCATAATGGTGGTATGCTCTAGTAGCTGCCATAATTCATCCCTATTGGACAAATCCATTAACCTATTATGATTATAATTATTATTATTATTATTATGGTTATGATTATTGTGATTGTTATCGTCATTATTGTCATTATCATCATCATCCATCTGCTCCCTTTTTCATCTGGGGTCACAACCAGCGCCTTCATTTCTTAATTCTTAATTCTTAATTTCCGGTTCTAGCTTTCAGAGCCTTGTATGATCAGGTTCCTTCTTGCATCAGTGATCTGATCCGGCCTTACACCCCTGCGTGGGCACAGAGGTCTGTGGATCAGAATCTGCTGAAGGTTCCACGCACTCATTTTCGACTAGAGGTGACTGATCCTTCCAGGCTGTTGCTCCTAGGCTTTGGAATGATCTTCCGCCCTCTTTGCGCTCAATTGACTCTGTTGACACCTTCTAGAGCAAACTTAAGACTCATCTATTTGTTCAGGCTTTTAATTAGCTACTTTTGGGCTGCTATGATTTTGCATTGTCTTGGCCTTTTACATTGCGTGTACTTTCCGATGTTTTTGAACTGTGTTGTGAAGCACTTTGTGGCTTTTTGTCTGTGAAAGGTGCTATATAAATGAAGCTTGCCTACTTACTTGACAGAAGCTGAAGAATGGGGATTATGTGTTTTACCATGGCACACAACAACAATACTGTGAGTCAAACTTGTATAACTATTTTGATTATGCAGTATTAATGACATGGACACTGGGGGTACGAAAGTAAGATCATTTATTTAGCTCAAAAGGTACTTTAGCACATGTCCATGATGCGTTTCATGCTCATGAACCTACTGCCACTCCAGCCCATCTCCCTGAAGCTCCTGTACTCTCCGGGCCTGAAGTACATCATCCTGCCTCTGTAGTTGGGCTGCTCGTACATCAGCCAGTGGCCGTCCATCACATTGCAGGACATGCAGTCGTTCATACGGTAGCGGTCCTGAATGTTGTCACAGTCATCCATCAGCTCATTCATCTGACCACCAAAGTTCTCTCTCTCGTAGATCCTCATTCTGAACTGGCCACGGTGCTGTTGTTCCATGTGAAATATAAACAACAAAGATGAGTACTTTTTCGGTTATATCATTTTTTTTAAACTCGTATGTATGTTACACTTACCATGTGAATCATACGGCAAGACCTGATACCGCCGGTCATTCCCATCATGCTCGTGTAGTCAGCATACTCGCCCCTCCTCATGAAGTACTGGTTTCCCATGTAGTTGGGACGTTCATAGACCATGAAGCAGCCACTCTCCACCCTGCAGGAGTGACACCTGCTCAGGTAGGAGGACATGTCAGCACAGTCGCTCATGCACTCATAGGAGCGCCCCTGGAAGTTCCTGTCCTCGTAGAAGATGATCTGAAAGAACCAATTTTGTCATACACTTGTGCTGAGCTGTTGTGCATAACAAAATGCCACTAGCTCTTACCTTGCCCATGTTGATGGTGGTTTTACAGGTCCCTCAGAGAACTGTTTCCAAACTGATAATACCCCTGTCAGAACATGCTTCATTTATACCTGGCTATACACAATGGCCGTGCCCCACCATTATTTAAAATCCTGACCCAGCAAGTAAAGCCTATACAGTTGCTTACTCACATACTGAACAGGTTTCTAAACAGAATATTCCTTTAGCTTTCACTGGATGCAAATTCACTGTACTGCTTTAATGCTGTTAGTAGACATAAAAATTCGAGAGGTCATTCGAGAGGTAAGACAATTGAGCACACTTTAGGTCCAATTGAACACATTTTAGTGTAAATGTGCGTAAGGTAAGGTATACTTTATTGTATCAATGGCGAAATTTGTCTTGGGCACTTGGTCCAGCTTCACATGTACATCTTATTGTTGTGTCAATGGCGGACTTGTGGTTGTGATTGCTATTTTCTCTTGTCCTTTTAGAATTGTTTTGCTTTGTAAACATCTAACCAACTAAAAAGAAAAACAAAACATGCATACACTTTGATTAATTGACATTTTGGCATCTGAATCTGCCTAATGCACCTCATAGACTTTAGCAATAATAGCACTTTCACAATCAGCACTGACCAAGAACAGTTTATATATTAAAGTAAGTTTAGAACACATAACCATAGTGTGTGAATGAGTGGTTGGTGGTGGTTGGAGGAAGGGCTGAAACATATATCGTATCGATATCGAGATATGAACATTCAAGATATTAATATCGAACAAGCAACGATATATCGTATTGATATCGAGATATGAGCATTCAAAACATTCAAATAGAAAAAAGCAAGATATAAACAATATTCACCTTATTCCGGAGGCTCGCGTGGGCGTCGCCATTAATAGTGCCCGCCCCATTTCTCCTATCTGTTAACATGGGACTGGAAAAGTCCTCATAAAATCAGTTACTACACGAAAACAAAGCCGTTTTTCGGCTGCGCTGAGAAACAGTGCAGTGTTGACTTGTTGGTGCAAATGAGCATTGGCCATTTTACATAAATCAACCTACTCAACATCAGATTTCAGCGGAGAACATTTTCCCTCGTTCTCCGTTTAAATGAATGGGCTTCGCGCTCGACCGGAAGTGTCTGTACAACGGAAGTGCCAAGACAGCGCAAAAAGTGGCAAAAGTGGGCGGGGCGGAATAAGGTGAATAGATATTCATCAATAAAACTGCAATCTTTATTATTATGTTTTCATATGGCACAGCTTCGCTTCCATCAGTCTACTGGGGCGGCTGTGGCTACAATTGTAGCTTACCACCACTGAGTATGGCGTGAATGAATAATGACTACAATGCGGCACTTTAAGAAACAGGCTTGAAAGGCGCCATACGAGTGTAAGACATTATTATTATCATTTTCAATAAACACAAAAATATTCTATTTATATTAAATAAATAAATACATATATTTATATTAAAGATTATTAAAACTGATTATACAGTCGTGCGTAAAAGTTTACATACCTTGGCAGAATTATTTCTTTTTATTTTGAGTATTTTTCAAAGTTGAAAGATAACAAAAAGTTTTTTTTTCACTACAGTGGTTGTGTGAAGCAATTTATTGTGGACAAAAACGAGTTTGCTCTTTTTGGATAATAATGAAAAAGGAATCTTCCAAAATGACCCTGATCAAAAGTTTGCATACCCTGGTGATTTTGGCCTGATAAAATGCACACAAGTGGACTCAAAGAGGTTTGAATGGCTGCTTAAGGTAAGCATCCTCACCTGTTACCTGGTGTGTGAGTTTCTGGGCTCCTGACAGACCCTTGCATCTGTCATCCAGTGCTGCACAGGGGTTTCTGGATTATGAGTGAGATGAGGAAAGCAACGGAACTGTCAAAGTATCCTTGAGAAAAGTTGAACTGTATAAAACAGGAAAGGGATATAAAAAGATATCCAAGGCACTTAGAACTATCAGCAGTGTTCAAACTCTAATTAAGAAGTGAAAAATTAAGGATTCTGTTGAAACCAAACCACGGTCCGGTCGACCAACAAAAAATGCAAAAAAACAACTGCCAGGAAAATTGTTTGTGATGTAAAGAAAAAAACATAAATAACAAAAATGGTGTTGCTGTTTAAAATTTTTTTTTTTTTACAAATCCTTGTATGTTGTCTTTGAGAACATATGTTTGTCTTTGTGCGTGGTGATATATGCTTATTGATGCTTGCAAATATTCTGTCTCCTAGTATCTGTATGGTTCATTTGGCTACAGAAATCCGTCTCTTTTTCAATAGCAAAGTTCCAAATGATTGTTTCTGAAATGTAATAGACTGGGTTGCATTGCATTATTATTTGTCATGATTAATCCTAAGCTTCTATTCTCTGCCTGCTATTGTTTAATACTTGTTCTAAAAGTATGTGCAACAGTGGTTGTATATAGGAAAATAATTGACAATTAAAATTGTGACCAAAATTGTATTTATTCATGATGAAATTACTCTTTTTTGAAAGAAAACAGTCAGGTCCTAAACCCACATTCTTAACATTTTTCTTGCTCCTATTAGCTTTTATTCCTTTGTTATGGGAACTTCCAAACATCCAGTTAATTAAAGCCAAAATACATGAATATCTTTTTTCATTCATAGATTTTAGTGCACAATCAGTACCAAGAATCCATGATACGTCTCATGCTCGTGAACCTATTGCCACTCCAGCCCATCTCCCTGAAGTTCCTGTACTCTCCGGGCCTGAAGTACATCATCTTGCCTCTGTAGTGGGGCTGCTCGTACATCAGCCAGTGGCCGTCCATCACATTGCAGGACATGCAGTCATTCATACGATAGCGGTCCTGAATGTTGTCACAGTCATCCATCAGCTCATACGACTGACCACCAAAGTTCTCTCTCTCGTAGATCTTCATCCTGTAGTTTCCTCTGTACTGTAATGAAAACATACATATGTGTGTGTGAAAGATTGATGAACATTTTGTTGAAAATGTTGAAAATGCTTTGTTAACTTACCATAGGGATCATGCGAGAAGACCTGATACAATCAGACATTCCCATCATGCTCATGTAGTCAGAATACTCTCCCTTCCTCATGAAGTACTGGTTTCCCATGTAGTTTGCACGATCATAGACCATGAAGCAGCCACTCTCCACCCTGCAGGAGTGACACCTGCTCAGGTAGGAGGTCAGTTCAGGACAGTCGCTGCTGGTCTCATAAAAGCGACCTTGGAAGTTCCTGTCCTCGTAGAAGATAATCTGGTACAAACAAATTATTGGATTTTTGGCGTATTATGTGATGAACATGATAATGCAGATGCCTCATTGCTGTTTAATGTAATGGTGGAACCTACCTTGCCCATGGTCTTGTTCTTCAAGCTTCAGTTGCACTGTGCTACATGGCAGTGTGAACTCTTTCTTTTATAGTTACACTAGGTGAAAAAGATGTCGCGCTTCTATTGTACAAAGCCCTGAGCCAGCAGGGTCATAGAAAACTGAGCCAACTGTTAAAAGCTTATTCTCTAGCCCCGCATTGTTGTTCTACATAAAGAATATAAAGAGAAAATATGAAGTGGAACTTTCAATTGGATCACATTTGTCCCTGGTAGTATTTATTCATTGTATTGGAAAATATAAAAGTTATTCATACTATATCATGTATAGTCAGCAAAACATGTTTTTTTCTTTTTGGCCTTTACTTTTAGGTTACTATAAATAAAGATTTGATTTTATGCTCTGTCATTTTAAGAACATAAGATATATTTGATTGCTGGTAATTAATACATTTTTACCTTAACTAGTAGGAACCTCAACTGGTATTAATGAGTAAAAATATGCAGACAAATTAACATATTTAGTGGTAACTTTACACACTAAAATCATATCTTGAGGATTTCATGATCATCATCATCATCATCATCATCATCATCATCATCATCATCATCACTGTTATGCTAGCAGGTGTAGACATCGCATTGTTAAGCACAATGTAATGGCATATCTTTACAAATACTATGTCCATTTCAACTTTATACCATATTCTTAATAAATGTGGAAGGCCAACAACATAAATTGAATATTATTGTTTATTCAATAATGCAGTTACTAAAGAGTTGATCACATTTTGTGTTTAGCAGGACTCCATAATGCGTCGGATAGATCCAATCCTCATGTCCGTGGAGCCATTTCCCATATCTTTGTAGCTCCTGTACTCTCCGGGCCTCAAGTACATCATCCTACCTCTGTAGTGGGGCTGCTCGTACATCAACCAGTGGCCGTCCATCACATGGGCAGACTGGCTGTCAGTCATACGATAACGATCTTGGATAGAGTCGCAGTCATCCATTAGTTCATTCATCTGACCACTAAAGTTCTCCCTCTCATAGATCCTCATTCGGAAAGGACCTTTATGCTGTGGATAAATACGTTTTAAGACCGAAATGATTAAGTTGATGATGGATGATTGTGATTATTAAGTCAAGTCAAAGTGGCATAATATCTTTTCATAAATTTGGCAATTGTTCATACCGTTGGGATCATGCGGCAGGATCTGATGCAATCGCTCATGCTCATTCCCATCAAGCGCTGATTGTCAGGGTACTCTCCTCTCTTCGCCAGCATTTGGTGGCCCATATAGTTTGGACGTTCATATACCATAAAACAGCCACTCTCCACTCGACAGGAGTTACAGCGACTCAAATAGGAAGTTAGTTCAGAACAGTCGCTGCTCGTCTCATAGGAGCGTCCCTGAAAATTCTTGTCCTCGTAGAAAATTACCTGGAACAATTATGCATAGTGAGAATTTACACGTATTATTACATGTATTAATAACAAATGAATAACAAACAAAAAGTGAAATGAAAAGATAGAAAGACTGCTTACTCTGCCCATTGTGATTCTTGATTGTATCGCTGATTGCTCTGGTACTTTGGCCTGCCTAAACTCTCCACCACTTTTATACCCATCATGATAGATAAATGATGTAGGGTGCCTTTGTGTGAATATCTTACTCAGCAGAATGACACACAGGGCAATGTGTGTTAATCGCTCTGTAAATGGTTATTATTCCAGACCGTATGCTTCTGGTGCGGTGCCAAGTGCATCAACTCAGCAATGTGGGACATGTGGGTGACAGCTCTGAATGAGCAATTTATGAAATATATTGTTTGTTGTTCCAGTTAAAGGCTACTTATTTCTGATATGCATTTGTGTATTTAAATACCTCACTATACCTGCTTTTTTTGTGGTAATGGAACAAAATTAGTTTTGTCCTCCGTTAGTGAATTGTAAACTCTGACATTTGTGGGGAAAACACTGTTCTATTATATTCAGTCATAATGTTAGTGTAAAACTAAATAAAAAAGTTCTTTATGAGACTAAAACTATGACTAAATAAAAATAAAAAGAAGAGACTAAAATCATCCAAACTTCCAATGACAGTTTGAGCTTCATATCATTTACAATCAGTGACAAAGGAACAGCTCTGAGCTTTGTTCATGAGTAGAAGCTTCATGAAGCAGAGGACCTTGATTAAATATGATTATAATAAATATAATAAATACAAAGTTCACTAAATTCATCTTAAATTTAGTCGACTAAAGTTGTATGCAATTTTAGTTTTAGTTTAAGATAATTATTTGATTAAATCGTGACAAAATAACATTACATTTTCATCTAAATTAATATATATATTAAAATTAACACTGGCATCTAATTGTAAGTAAATAAGTAAGTGCTTTTTTGTCATTGTACAAGCATGCATTCAGGCGCTAGTCCTGATCTGCCATCACTGTGGGCCAACCTGACCAGCATGTTTGTGGAGGTCGGGGAAACCGTAGTACGTGGAGGAAACCTGGCTGGCTGCCTTCAGTGCATTTGTCATTGTACAAGCGTACTAAGAAATATTGTTCAGGTGTTAGTCCTGAGCCGCTGCAACTGAGAGCGCTGCCATTGTGGGTCACATGCATGTTTTTGGAGATGACTTTATTGACTTCCTCCTTCATTGTTTGTAATTTAAAAAAATATATAATCAGGTATTGGGCTTTTAACATCTTTATGAGTTTGTGCGTGTGTGTGTGTGTGTGTGTGTGTGTGTGTGTGTGTGTGTGTGTGTGTGTATTTTTACTTCCTTAGAGAATGATATTCTTTCATATATAATACTTGTGTTGTAAGCTGCTATATATACAGTGTGTAATGTGTCGTTAATAAAGATTAAAGATATTCAATTCATTATTAACAATTATCTTTTTTTTTTTTGCATTCTGGCCCAACATTTAGCTGAACACAACTTAAAAACCTTGTTATATAAATTGTACAATAAAGTGTATGACTTTTCTTTCTATACAATTCACCCTCTTTTCCAATGGTTCTCAAACTGTGGTATGTGCAACACCGGTGATACTTGGGCTTCTTCAGGTGGTACTCAGGGTCATCTGCAATTCTAGACTGTACTTATTTTGACTAGAGATAGTTTCATTCATGCTTTAACAATGCATAAAGCTAGAAGTGTATTTTCTGGTTAATGCAAGGTAAACTTTAGACCAGTGGTTTTCAACCTTTTTTAAGTCAGGACCCCAACACATACCTGTGGTTACAACCCTCACAGGACACGCTTTCCATTCAAACTACATAGAATGCATGAACCTCCTGAAATTATTTTAAAGATCAAGAGATTTTATTGTCACTTCATTGATATGAATCGTTATTGAAATTTCTCTCAAATCCTTGGTGTGGGGCGGGGGGTGGAAGCGCAGGGAAGGTAGGGAGTTCAGCTTCCTGATAGCCTGGTGGATAAAACTGTTCTTCAGTCGACTGGACCTGGGGCGCTGTCTCCCTGACTTGAAGAGACTGTGTGACACCCAAGTTGAGAACCACTGCTTTAGACCAATTTAAACCCTTTTAGACCAAGTTTAGTTCTGATTGGACTTAAATAAATGTTTTATGAGTATGGTACTTGGTGTGAAAAGTTTGGGAACTGATTGGCCTATGCTGTACTGTGCTTTAAAACAAAGAAATCACTTAGATAAGTATTGTATTCATAATTTTTATTTTATAATACATGAAAGTTGCGACTTTTATTTGTCAACACATTATTTGGCAGTATGTTGGTTTAGCAGGAATCCATGATGCGCCTGACGGAGCTGATCCTCATGCCGCTGTATCCTCCGTCCCTCATGTTCCTGTACTCTCCAGGCCTCAGGTACATCATCCTGCCTCTGTAGTGGGGCTGCTCATACATCAACCAGTGACCGTCCGTCACTGAACAGGACTGGCAGTCCGGCATGCGATAGCGATCCTGAATGTTGTTGCAGTCCTCCTGCAGTTCATAGCTTTTGCCTTGGAAGTTCTCCCTCTCATACATCGTCATTTGGTAAGAACCTCTGTGCTGTATTTGATCAAGCACATATAATTATAATTAGGCAATTGACATGGTAGTTGATAAATACACAGAAAATACTTGGTGCAAATGATGCAATTACCTGTGGAATCAGACGACAGGATCGGATGGATCCACTCATGCCAAAAGAGTTGTAGTCAGAGTACTCGCCCCTTCTGAGGAAATGTTGGTTTCCTGTGTAGTTGGGACGCTCATAGATCATGAAGCAGCCACTCTCCACCCTGCATGAATTACACCTGCTCAGGTAGGAGGACATGTCAGCACAGTCACTCATGCACTCATAAGAGCGCCCCTGGAAGTTCCTATCCTCGTAGAAAATGATCTGCAAAATGGGAAACAAACAATCATTTAATTAAGATATTTTTTTCAGTGTTGTCTTTGTGCATTTAATCTCTGCAGGTTTTGCATTACCTTTCCCATGTTTGATGCGATGTGAGTTAGTGGGAATGTGTCCAACAACCTGTGGCTGCCAGGAGGCTTTTATACTTTATACACGCTCCAACTGGGTTTTGTCATTTAAATGATCTGAAAGTTGATGAACCAGCAGGTCTGCGATTGCATTTGATTTCATTTGTGTCATGATCTAGTGCGATGGGCAGGGAAATGGAAGAGACCAGCAAACCGAGATCACTATGAAATATTCCTGTGTGCCAGATAAAGATTAGGCTAAAAGATGTATTTTACGTTATTATACTTAAAATTTTTACTGTCACAGTTAAAGAATGCATGTTTTTGTTATTGCAGCTTGCAAATAGCAAAATAATTGTGAAAGCACAAAACTACATTAATGTTTTTTGTCTTTTTTACCAGTAACTTGCTGAAACTTATGGTTTTCATACAAGGCATATATACTTTGGTGAATTCCAAGTGAAATCAGATAGTGCAAACCATTTTGCTGATATGCAAATTGAGCTTACTTAGCAACAATGGCTTTCCCTTGTCTTGCACATTCTGCATTTCGATATAAATCACAACTCGGCTGCAGCTGGTTGGGAGGATAGCAACATCATGGGGAAGGTAAGGGGCCTTTAATATTGCTACAATGTTATATGTCATTATTTAACAATATAAACAAATGTATATAAGATTTATTTTTCAGATTGTGTTCTTTGAGGATAAAAATTTCGAGGGACAGAGCTATGTGTGTGACACCGACTGCCCAGACCTGCGCTCCTTCCTCAACAGCTGCAACTCCATTAAAGTAGAAAGTGGCTGCTGGGTGCTCTATGAGCGTCCCAACTATGGAGGATACCAATATGTCCTGAGTCCCGGAGACTATCCTGAACACCAACAGTGGATGGGGTTCAATGACAGTATTAACTCTTGCCGCTGCATAAAAAATGTAAGACAAGTATCACCAATCAGCCTTTTGTTCCTTTGTCCAAATGATTATTACTGGCCACCACATGTGTCACATTCACAGATGCACACGCACAAACAGTTTTGCATAACCAGGGCACTCCGCTTGGTTGACATTCTGTTTTTGGTCTCACTTAGGTCTATGGAAAATCATGGAAGATCAGATTTTATGACAAACAGGACTTTGCAGGTCAGGCGGGAGAGTGCAATGAAGACTGCCCTTCAGTTTTTGAGGCATTCAAGTTCAGCGAGTTCCATTCCTGTGTGGTGACGGATGGTGCGTGGGTCCTCTTTGAGAAACCAGACTACCATGGGCAGCAGTACTTCCTTGACCAAGGAGAGTATCACAACTACACAGACTGGGGGGCAACCACCCCCACCGCTGGATCCCTCCGAATGGTTGCAGAGTTCTAAGCTACCCCATACTGACAAAACCAGGTTTCTCACAAAGTAGTGGAAACAGTGAAGGGTAGACATATTCCTGCCTAAAAACACCTTTACTCCCTTTTAATTTGTATCAGTACTACATAAATAAAGAACTTGGCAAAATATATCTGTTTGTTCTTTTATTATTTCAGTAATAAATCTTTGTACTTGGCTCAACTGCAACCATTTTTGCAACTTTTTGCAAATGAAATGTGCGAATGAAATGTGTATTATTATACATTCAGCGTGTCAGATTGTGTTCTGCACCAAGAACATATCTGTCTGCACACAACACTAAAGTAACAGCATTCTGCGCACTAACTGATAGAAGTGAACCAAGGGAGGGATTACCTGAGAAACAGTGCCACTCTGCTATGATAAAACAAAAACAAACACATTTTTCACTTCCCTAAACATTTTGTTTGGTGCAATTCATCATAAAGATAATAAAAAATAAACATTTGTATTTTTATAGACAAATAAATAAATAAAAGTGGGAAGAATTAAGGGAGGCTCCTAAGCATCAGTACATGGAGCAATGAGAAGAGAAGAGGTAGCAACGTCAGGCTGATTATTATTAGGTTGTTATTAGGTGTTTTTAATGCAAATCTGACTTAATGTGTGCGTGTGCGTGTGTACACTGCCACATGCTACTGTCATCAAACAGAATTGAGCCCTTCAGAAAAAAAAAGTTGATGATCCACGTTAAGCAAATTAAAAATGATTAATAGTACATTGTAATGGCTGGTAAAGGTTTGATCAATAATGTAAAACTGTGCTAAACTTGCAGGTTTCAATGTCACTGTGCTATCTATAAGATATTTTTTGTTTTTAACATGGAAAGTGACTACAGCTGATGGAAACTTGGCAAACCGATGAAAAACTATTGTTTGCTGAAAAGCCATTGAATGAGAAGGAACAAAAGAGAAAATCTAGATAAAACATTTGAACTCTAATAACGGCTGCATATGCTGCTAACCATGCATTTGGTTGCATTGTCTCACCACATATAAAGAGTACTGCCCCGTGCCTGGTGTTTCTATCGCTCATCATGGAGAAGGTGAGAAATTCATTGAACCTTCATATCCAAAGCTTTAATTTGATGTAATGAGTATTATTTTTTGTTGTGTACCTGAACAGATTGTGTTTTACGAGGACAAGGACTTTAAAGGGAGGTCCTATGACTGCAAAGGTGACTCTGCAGATCTGCATAGCTACATTCGACGATGCAACTCACTGAAGGTGGAAGGCGGCTGGTGGGTCGTGTATGAGCGAAACAACTTCACAGGCTACCAGTATGTCATTGGCCCAGGAGACTACAACAACTACCAGAAATGGATGGGTTTCAATGATTGTGTGCGATCCTGCAGAATTATCAAAAGTGTAAGAAATTTGTATTTTATCTCTGCATAAATTTATAAACTTGTATCTACATACTAAGTTTCAATTTACTTTTCAGGCAAAGGGTCCATACAAAGTACGGCTGTTTAACCGACCAAACTTTGGTGGTCAATCGATCGAGGTGACAGACAACATGAAGTCTGTTCCTGAACAGTGGCAAAGGAATGAGGTTCTGTCCTGTAAAGTCCTGGTGGGATCCTGGGTGTTTTATGAACATCCCAACTTTAGTGGTCGACAGTATCTGCTGGAGAAAGGGGACTACAGACACCACACTGAATGGGGCGCTCTTCGATCCTCAGTGGGATCCATCAGAAGAGTGACACAGTGAAAATTTTCATTTGTGAAGTAATATCAAGCCAATAAATATTGTATCAGTGTTTTTCTTTGTCGACTGCTTTATGGTCTTTAGTCTAGTCAGGGGTGGATCACAATTTCACCAAAAATATAGGCTAATACATTTAAACAAGGCATCACAGTAAGAACGTGTGGGTTGGTGGGGCCTTTCTGGAGTTTGCATGTTCACCCATCATGTTTGCATGATGGGTGATGCTGGCGATTTCCCATTGCTCCTGATACTGTAGCTCTGATTGGTTGCCCTGAGGCTCTTATTAAAGAATGGGTCGGATGCAGACACAATTCCCTACAATGTAAAAGTTATGTAATGTAAATATAGATATATGAATGTGAATGATAACAACATAACCAACTTTAGGCATCAATATCAGCTTACAAAATCTTACCCCGTCTTGAAAAACGTGTATATTGTGTATAGTAGTAGTATACAGTATCTTCTTAACCCCTAACAAAAAAAACACTGAATACATCTTTACATCTCCTTGGCTTTCCATCGACTTCTCACCTCGGGCTGATAATTAATCGATCTCATTTGGGTTCTGACTGAGCAGCGCCTCAGGACTAACTCTCCATCTGATCTAAGCAATTCCATTGTACAATTGCAAATGCTGTGTGCACGGATGAGGAGGAAAACTTGCCCAGGCAGCCAATGGCAGCTGCGTGAGGTCCACTCTGTTCAAGTATTTGAAGATGAGGCCAGTGTTGTCTGTGATCATGAGAGGGCGACAGCTCCTCCTGGAGAAGAGCGTGTACCGCTGCTGTCATGAGTGGGCAATTTTTTTCAGACATATTCAATTTTTTTATATTTCATAAAGTCCAACTCCTCTCATCGAGAGGAGAAATCACTTAAACCACAAAGTACAGCTCAAGAACCTTTATCTACGATGGAAAACTCCTGCCAGACTGAGAGCTTACACAAGCATTTGTTGTGCTTTGCTTATTTAATAAAGTATTGTCACTTTACTCTTAGAGTAAGAGTTCACAAAGTGTTTAAATGAACAGTAAGTTTGTATATTGATTTTGCAAAAAGTCAGAAGATTAATTACATTCTTACTTTACAAATGATGCATAAAATAATTCACATCTATTTAATGTATTGTCATTTGCACAAACCTCTAAACCAGGGATAGGCAAGTTTGCTTGGTCGATTTTCTTCATTGTTAAAAGACCAAGGATCCGGACCCTCCAATCGCAGTAAAGCACCACTTTCTACAAATGCCAGTGTTGTACATCATACTGTATATGGGTGTTCTGTAAGAAATGTTAAAGGAATTAACAGTAGTTTTCACATTTCTAGAGTACTTTAACATCCATTTGATCTCAGATTAATAATATTCCTCAAAATGATCTTGAGGGTCAGAGGTTCAATGATGGAGACACAAAACTATTGCTTTTATTAAGCTTATAGAATGTTTGTGAGGCTCAGTCACTTGTTCTGATCCACATCACACAGGTTTCAGTGGAACAAAGCAGATGAAGCATGCAGCTGATGACTCAGTGGGATTTGCCAGTAAGAGCTATGAGCATACCAGGCACTGTTAGTGCTGATGCCTCTGGAACAACACCTGCAAACACAAAAGGAGTCCAGCTCGCACGTTCTGCCAGCTGCACCCACAACTAAAGCCCTTTGGAGGGCGGCAAGCAGAGCCCCTCACTGAGACAGAGTTGTAGATATGACAGTGTGCACCCTCTAGTGGAGGATAAGTTCACTTCAGTGTTCCAAAAGGACGAAAAAAAAAAAAAAGATTATTATAACACCCGTACAACCAAGGAATATTCTAGAGCCCTATTTGCTCTTTCAATTAGTTGAATAAAGTTCTTGAACTATTCACAACAATTGCCGATGAGAGACACAATTTTCTGCAAGACATTTATAAATTGGGCCAAGAAATAACCAGACAACCAGCATGCACTATGTTTCTGGTGCATATACATTTATGCACGCTACTGCTGAGTTCTTAACTTGATTATGGCTGGTTGTATGAAAAACAGCATTTAAGAAATCATACTTTCATCTTCTAGTCAACCATCTTCTCTAAACAATCGATTAAATCCTACCACTAAATACTGTTGGATTACACAACAGTAATAAAGGAAAATTCATTGTTTTTCTTGATGTTTTTTTTTCTAATTGTTCTCTGACTTCACAGAAGCCAGACTGACATGACAGATGCAGGGAAAGAGGACTTGAGTTGGTGTGAAGAAAACGATGCTGAGGAGGAAGGCAGATCATTAACCCTATCAAAAAAGGGTTAATGATCCTTTTTTGTGTATTCAATAAATGTGTTATTTAATACACATTTATTATCAAATAAATGTGTATTAAATAACACATTTATTTGATGAAATGCTCTTGGCAAAACTGTAGCAATGCGAACCTTACTCTGATGCAGGGCTCACCAACCTTATTTCAGCTGAGGGCTACTTTAAGAGCACTAAGTTGTTTGAGGGCTACCAGTTAAAAACAAATCCTAAAGACTTTAACGTACACTGTTCACTTATAGGATATTGACCCCATATTATAATAAAATGAGCTTTATTTTAAACTCATACTGAGTCACAAGAACCGAAATAACTGTAATTTTAAGAATTAGATTCAAGAAAATGAAGTGTTTTACACTTCAGAAAAAGTCCCAGGGGCTACTGGACATGCCCCAAAGGGCCCCTGGGTGCCCGCGGGCACCACGTTGGTGACCCCTGCTCTGATGTAATCTCATAATTACAATGTTGCCACTAGATGGCACTATTACATAAGCTTGAGCTGGGACTTAACCTCATTTCAAATTTGAAAATGTGAATGGATGTGATGTTAATTAGACATACACAACATCTTTTAATACCATTGATGTTCATGCTGCTGCCATGCTTTTTCGGTTACTTAAGTTTATATCGTCAATAGACTAGACCTATTTCTCCAGCACATTACAGCCAATAGAAGCCAGGGGTCGATCAATAGATGATTAATTCCAAACATTAGTGGTTTAAATGGCTGTCTGTCACCCTGTATTCAGCACTTCCTCAGCTCACGCACCTTCACACACAGGGTTTAGCGGGAGCCCGACGAGGTGTCACACTGGGAATGGGGGGAAAGAAACTGTATTGCCATGGAAACCCATCTCCCTCAGTTACTGTATGATCTATGCTTTGTCCTGGATCTGAGCACATAAGGCTTTTGTTGTGGCTCACACAGGCCACTCCAAAGGAATAAGAAGAAGCTCCTTACAAAATATCATACTCTATTTAACGGTATGCTTAATGCAAGAATCGCTAATCTCAACAGGCAGAACTTTTCATTTAAGCCATCATCCATGAAAAGTGGAGTAGGCCTAAGCTATGCTTGTTTCACATTAAAAAGTAGGTTCATTTTTCTTTTTGGATAGGCCTATTGTGAACATGTTGATAATGGGCTTGCATCTTTGCATGGATCTAAAGCACCTTTGGAGAATAAAATTATGCAGACCATAACAGGATAGGGACTAACTTACTCCAGCTAAAATAAGTCTTTAGAAAAAATGCCATCTTATCTTTGAAAAATTGCTTGATTTGTGCTTGAAATAAAACTTTTGACTAGGCTTGGACTCGTCTTGAAATAAGATTGCCAATGGAACAAGCATTCCTTTACTTAAAATAACCAAACAAACCTGAAATGAGACAAAGACAAGAAAAATCTTCAAGTTCCACTGGCGATCTTGTTTCAAGACGATTCAAAACCATATGAAAAGCAGCACTAAAAGTCTTGTTTCAAGCACTTTTAAGTTATTTTGGTCTAAGATATAAGATTTAATTTTTTCCAGAGTATTGAAATCCATCAGCTCTCAAGGAACACTCAGGGGGTGCAAATAGACAGCAACAACAACAACTCAATAAAGGACAAAAAAGTAGAAAGTTATTGTTAAATTATTATTAGTAGGCTAGTAGTAGTGGTCGTAGTAGTAGTAGTATTTCTTTTCAACATTTGTTTGTATTGGTCGAATGTTACTCAGTAGTTCACTATATAATATATTTACATATGGAATTGAAGCTGTGCTGATTTCTTGTTTATGAACAGACAGACAGCAATACAGCACCCGATCTGTTACTGTCACTGCCACCTGCTTTTTGTTGCTATGATACTATTCAGTAAATTAGTCAAATGATTAAAAATGCTGCTTTGATTAATTAGTAAAAGACTCGTCCTTTCTGTTCACTGGAAGCGACTTTATCGATTGTTGATCTGTTTCCGGATATTTGTGAACTGTTTTGTTTTGGTTTCGCTCATGGGGGAAGCTGTTACCACCTCGCCTGCGCACACATCCTCTATAATCTTTATTGGGTTGTCATGGTGAATCAATTTGCTGCCTGTGATGTACGCACTCAGGTGTACTGACCCCATCGATCTGGGCCTTTATCAATACAAAATCAGCATTCACTTCACCGTTTTGGTTCAGAGCAGAATTCAGCACTGGATAAATCACACACACAAAAAACGTCACATATGGCGTGGTGCATCTATTAACCTGTTCCTCCTGAGATTTCCCTTTTGTCATCTTTGAGGCAGAGCTGCGCACGTGCACACAGCTCAGTCACATGGATAGATGTTGTGTGGAGCTTTAAAATCATTTGCATAGTTTACGTCACGTTGCGTCGGGCGAACACGCAGCTATTGATGTGAATTGACTTGTAATATTGAGAAGGAGCTGGGTTTGCTTTCAGAGAAGTCATCTGTCTGTTTCATAACTGCGTGTACGCATCTGCAAATGCAATCACAAAAACCAAAAAGGATTGTGAAGAAAAGAAATAAAACTAGGCACTACTCACTCATCAAAACTGTATTGTATAACATATTGTGCTGGATGAAATTTAAAGGCACCTTCACTGTATAACAAATATCTTACCTTTAACTTCCTGACCACTTTGATATTTGATTTTTTTTTTTTTCCTGACCAATTAGCACGTGTTTGCACATGCACGCAGACCTTGACATTGTTTTCCTGCGTAAAAAGCAAGCGTCCTATTGTACCAGTGATAAAGATCCTGCTTTACCCTGTTATCTGATAGCAGCTTTGCGCTCGTGACGCCGGCTATTATTGTGATTTGCTGCTAGACATGTGTTGAGGTAACGGACAGATGGCTTTAATTGAACAGTTTCACCGCGATGCATAGGACGTGCCAAACCAAACAGGGCTTTATGAGTAAGGAGGAAAAAGACTGCAGTGCTGGAGCTGCCTGTCGCTGGCTCTCTGAATGTTTACACGGCGTATGAGGGGGATCCTGGGAGGCAGCTATTTTTAGCTCTGGTTTCATCATTCCTCTCTCGCCGCTCGGTGTGCAGCTGCAGCCTGCTGTTGCATTCTAATGAAGACACATAGCAGTAAAACACCTTCCTTTTCACTCCGCACTCAAGCTCTGGCACAAAACGCAAATCTATGTCTGCGTCTATCTGACTGCTCTGACTAACTGGTTCTTTTAAGTATGAGGTATAGGCTGCCTACAATGTAAACAGATCTATGTACAGAATATTTGTCAATCAGACTCCTCCTGTGGGGTGACAGTGACTTCTTGTTAGCAGAGCTGACTGTATACAACTATTGACGAAGACAGCCACTGTTTCCTTTTTGGGTTGCCACAACAGACGCAGTGCATCAGCCTCCCCTCAATACTCTTTGTACAGTGTCTGCCGTGACAGCACCATCCCAGCACGAAGCAGACAGGGCTCAGATATGCAAGGAGACCAAGGTCATGTCCTCTGTAGGGCTTCTGTGCGGCTCTAATCAATACTTTTATGGACAGTGGATCCGATGACAGTGTCGAGCAGTCGAGTGTTCATCCCGATTTTCATCCGGTGCATTTTTTTACCACGAATTATATGATCTAAATAAACTGGCCCAATCTACTATATTTAGTTATCTGTCTCCCAATACATCAGCGATTTCTAAATGCTATTTTAGATAATCAACTGTTTCTATGTCTTTTATTCCTTTATAGACACTAGTGCAATGATTAAAGGAACAGGCCACCATTTTTACATACTGAGATATGTTCTTGCCTGAGCTTAGACGGTTTGATACGTACCTGTCTGGTCTTTGTGTGTGCCCCCAGTCACACAAAACAACCAAAGATGTTGTTAGCATTTGCCTCCCCCAGTGTGTTCCTATAGCTCGAAACGGGGGTGAAGTTGGAAGCTACCTCGCTCTTCCACGGGCGCGCACAAAGACCAGACAGGTACGTATCAACTCATCTAAACTCAGGTAAGAACATATCTCAGTATGGAAGAACTGTGTGCCCTCAGCCACGCAAAAAGAACAAAGATGTTGTTAGCATTTGGCCTCTCCTAATGTATTCCTATAGCTCCAAATGGGGGTGAAGTTGGAAGCTACCACGCTCTTCCAGGTAAGAACATATCTCAGTATGTAAAAATGGTGGCCTGTTCCTTTAACCTCGTGCATAGTACCATGTGCCAAGTTCATGGCACTAACTGCAGTGTCCTTGGTTAATGATAGCATTTCAGCACATTTGAAATATGTAAATATTGTGCAAGGGAATTAATACATTAGATAGAGCTATGGAGGGGGATCGTTTCCTTTCTTTCTCTTCTTGATGTACAAAAAACGTTGACATTTGTGCATTTTCAACTCCATCAAGAACCTGCTGTCTTCACTGTAATGGAGCAAAGCAGAAGGGAAAGTGCAAAGTCGGTTTATTTATAACATTTTTACGTTCAATTTACTCAGCATAGCACTAAAATAAAGCCCTTCTGAATCTGAACCCTTTGTGGTCAAATGAGTGGAGAGACAATCCTCTAAATTAGCTGGACGCAAAGACCTTGGACTGCCCTATCTTCCCCTCTACTTGAGACACTGTATATTTTTAGAAATTAGCTTAACTCTTTGAAAGGATATTGCCATGGAGACCAAGAAGCAAAACATACTCATGAAGGAATCTTTTTTTTTTTTTTTTTCCCAAAGCAGGGTCTATTGATAGCTCTCTCCGAGTGGAAAGAGACATATCCGGGATGAACTGGTGTGTTTTCCTTCCCTCAACCTTTCATCTCGGACTTTGGTGTGTTGAGCGTCACAGCGTTTTCACTTCACAGATTATGAAGCCTATTTTTGGAAATGTATGCACAATTTTGGTCGGTTACGTCACAATGATTAAAAGCCTCGTTCCATAGAGAAACGCGTTCCAGTTGTCCAGGCGGAAATGACATTGACACAAATACAAATACTTTAAGCTACAAAGGGGAACAATCAGGCAAAACGTGGTCATATGGTTATAATTATGGTCTCTGTATGAACATGTCTGTTGTCTGTGTTGTTTACATAATCCTCGTGGTAATGATGACAGTTAAACATAATCTGGTATATCTGGCTTTGTACCACATTAGACATATATTGGTTACTCATAAGAGAGAACAAAATTCGAAATGTTCATTCTGAAATCATAAATCTCTCTCAAATATCAGTTTTAGATCTGGAACATCTCCCTTTGCTCAATCAAAACTGACAAAAGGACGGCTTCATCCACCAGTTGACCTTTCCCCTTCCCTCCCACTTGTCATTTTGCACCAAGGGTTTCAGATTAACATAATTCTCTTCATGTGCTTTACATGTGACAGAACTGGCAATAAAGCTAATTGAATTGAAAATAGGACTGTTTTTTATGCAGAACACAATGTTTTTAGAGTGAATTATTTATAATGCTCTTGAACTGCTTCCCTTGAGCATGAAGAATATCACTGTTTTATTGTATAAGTAAGTACATCGGGAAAGGAGAAAAGAGCTTGTGAATCTTTTGAGTCATATTTTTGTCCTTTTTACCTCTTAAACCCCGCCTTAACCAAGCCCAACCCAAATCTAAAAGCTTGAAAGAGAAGCATCAAAATAGCGACGAAAATGAGGATGAAGAGGGAACAAAAATTTTCCGGAAAAGCAAAACAGAGCAATGAAAAAAGCAATGAAAAAGCAACAAAAACATGACAAAAACAAAACAAAAAAGTGACGAAAACACGACAACAAAGCAATGAAAAAAACAAACGAAAAAGCCACAAAAACATGACAAAAACACAGCAAAAAAGTGGCAAAAACACGACGAAAACACAACAACAAAACAATGAAAAAAGCAAAAAAAACAGACAATAAAGAAGCAAAAACACAACAACAAAACAATGAAAAAAGTTATGAAAAAGCAAAAAAAAGCCACAAAAAGTGACAAAAACACAACACAAAAGTGACAAAAAACAGGCAAAAACAAGACATCTTTGCAATAAAAGAAAGCAATGAAAAGCAACAAAAAAGCCACAAAAACATGACAAAAACACAACGAAAAAGTGATGAAAACACGACAACAGAGCAATGAAAAAACCAAACCAAAAACCAACAAAAACATGACAAAAAAGAGGCAATAAAAAGACAAAGTGACAAAATAGTGACGAAAAAGTGACATAAAAATGACATTGGCTTTCAAATAAGGCGCTACGCTGTTGCTCTCCAGTCGAAAAGCTTTTAGATTTGGGTAAAGCTGAACTGGAGGTTAAGGCCGGTGCATTGAGGTGAAGCCGTGACATTAATCTCACACATCTCTCACGTTCACCGTTGTGCTAAATGCCGGGCTGTATTCAGGGCTGCTTTGCCTTTTGCGTGCCCATAAAATGTCTTCCAGTTTTTTGAGCTAATACGAGTAAACAAGCCCCCAGATGTTGTTTTAAGAGCGGCACACCGGGCCTAATGAAATGCTGTGTAACCGTTGAGCTTTGCCAGTAGCGATGGATGTAGTGAGTTATTTTCTCTCTTTGCAGATGGGGTAGGTGGCACAAGTGGAGCTTTTTAATTAAAAACTGCTGAGACAGAGCGGTCCTGGAAGAAGAGGTGGCAGTAAGTCTTTCCTGTCCCATGAACGGATCTCTAGACGCAAACAAAAATTACTGTCGGATACAGAAATAAACTTTGTTTAGTGTCTCATTACTTCCAGAGCTTTCTTTTCTGTTTGAGGAAATAGTGTTTAGGATGCTGGTAATAATACTCAAGGCTAGGATTTGTAAAATTAAAGCCATTGGCGTACACAGTTCATACTAATAACAGGATTACAATGTGCTGCTCTTTTCTCTTTTATACAATATAAGGGTGATTAAAAAGTCAACAATGAATATCAATGAACAGAGATGATGCTAATGATACTGCGTCAGATTGGGGTGATGGAGCACAGAACATGGATGCATTTACTTGAACCAGATGGAGTGCATCCATGTGCCGTGGCGGAAATGAGACAAAATGATCCGGGAAAATTACGTAAAGCTTTGTGGCCATCCTAATCTGATGACCATTCAGCTGGGAATTCACTAATTTGCTAATAGCTCATTATGCTGTTTCTTGTTCCTCTCACCGCACAGTTTGTACACTCTGGATGCAAGGAACAGTGCGTACAAATGCTCCTCCATCACAGCATCATTTCCTATTTATGACGTGTGAATAGAAAAAATGCCTAAACCTATTATGACCATGTTTTTTTTTTTACCTCAAATTGTTAACTGTGCAAAAACAAAATAGCTGTCAACCAGGAAAAAAAGTATATATGTAACAGTTTAGATAAACTTCAATATTAATTCATCTTACAGACCAGTGTTTCTAAACCTGGGGTATGGAGAGTCCTGGGGGTACACACACTTTGCAAGGGGTACTGGGAATTAATTCAGATTTAAGAAAGAAAGCAGTTTCAATCAGATTTTGCAATAACATGTATAGATTTGACAGTTGTTGTTTTTTGTTTTTTTTGAACCGGACATCAAGTAGAGTGCAAGCTGGAAAATACCATAGCTATTTGTGGGCATGTTGCACCACATTTACTATTTGAAAAGCCTGTATTACAGTTTTATGGCCCCAAAGGTTCTATGAAGATGAGAGAACACTGCATGACAAAAATAATGTGTAAATGACGGGTGCTGCTTATTCACTTTTGCACATGGTACTCGTTTTGCACAAGAGTAAAGTTACGATAAGTTATGTTATACTTTATCAATCCTCGGAGGGAAAATCATTCTCTACATTTGATCCAGAAACAAGATTAACACACACACAAAAAAAATATAAGTCGTTTTTCATTTTATTAAATGTATTTTACCCCCTAAACAGTTATCGTTGTTACTTGTCATTGTGCCTTTTCCGGCTCCAGTTGGTTGCGTCAATGTCCATACAATACACTCGGGATTATTATTTGTAAAAATGGCAACTGACTTGAAGGATTTGAATGTCAAATGGTTGAGTACAAAGGTCTTGGTGACATTTTCATTTTGGAGCGGAGCCGACGCCCCCGTGCTGTGTGTGTTGCCAAGTCAGACTAATAGCCTCTGTCAGCTTTTGTCACCACGAAGCCTTGCAGGCACCACTTTTACTCTCCACATGGGAAAGGCACATGGAAAAGGTGAAACTCGTCAGAATCATTAATGGACACTGTTTTTTTTTGTCTGGACACTCAAAGATGATTTACATTGCATTATTCATTCACTCCATACTTGGTGGTGGTAAGCTACTATTGTAGCCATAGCTGCCCTGGGGTAGACTGACAGAAGCGAGGTTGCCAAGCTGTGCCATCGACCCCTCCGTTCACCACCAGCCACTCACTCACTACATTCACCCAGGCTTCCTGGTGTTCCTCAGCAGTCTCCCAGCCAAGTACCAACCAGGCCCTTCCCTGCTTAGAGCCGATCGATATCAAAGAAATATACATATTTTATTTTCTGTATTGCAACTGACAATTTATCTTCTTTCCTGTAGGATATATATAAAAAAAATAATAATTGATGTAAAAAAAAAAAGAAAGAAGTCAATCCCAAAAATATGCTGATGGACGGCTGTAACATATTAATTATAATACTCATAATTTCTGTCTCACTTGGACTAATCGCATCAAATCTGATGATTAAAGTTTGAAACCAATAGAATGTATAATTAATTATCTACATGGTTCTGTCTTTAACAGAAGCAAAAGGAAAAAACATAATTCCAAATACATTCTTATACTGGATTTCCTATTAATTCCTATATACTGTATTTTGAAACCAATCCTGGTACCTATTGGATTAATATAGGAGAATCCTATGCAATAAAATCCTATAGGAATCCTATAAGAATTATATAGGAATCCTATAGAGTAAAATCCTATAGGATTCCTATAGGATTTTATTGTATAGGACTCCTGTGGGATTTTCTATTGGATTCCTTTTCTTATAGGAATTTACTATATTCGCTACTTTGCGACAGCGAATCTTTGCAGTTGTGTCACTTGGCAAGACACTTCAATTACTGCCCACCTCCATCTCATTAATTATGTGTAACTGATCGCAAGGAAAATACTTAATTCTTTCTGCTTTATCTTATTATACTAATCAGGACTGCACATAAGCAGCATCTCTGGAGGTCTAATGCATTTGAATATTTAAAGTACAATTTATGCATTTTCCTTTGAATTAAACATGAAATAATTGAAGTGAGGCTTTAAATAATTCAGTGAGCGTGCAGGGAGCTGAGGTCAGCGCAATAAGGCCTCGAATGTGTAATACTGTAAGAACACCACTTGTGCAAATTTTATACAGGCATTACAAGCACAATAGACTACAATACTGGCATTAGTGTTGAGCAGGACAGTAGATTCTCAAACTTTTCCACCAAGACTTCATATACACATCTATAATGGGACTATGTGCTTGGTCTAAGTCTAAGACAAAAGTAGATCTGAACAAGGGTTAATCCACAGGAGAACAAAAATGTGAATGAAGTTGAGTTAAAGAAACAATAGGGACCTTAAATATTCCCAGCAGTCGCTCGTTTTCTTCCAGTAATACCCTTTCAAAGTTTGATAATACAACCAATGCAATAAATCATAAATTCCCACTGATTTAGTGTGTAATATATTTCATGCGCCGACGTTAACCAGGTTTATTGACACTGGGAGCCTTTTTGCGCCCGATCCATCATGCTTGAACACACAAGGCTTGTGTTTTCTCATTAGTGGTCAGTGAGTGAGCGTGAAGTGTGGCGGTGACATCAGAGAGGGTTTACCTCAGCCAATCAAAGACACCACTCCATATTAGAGCCCTTCACTGCGCCACTGCTCTTATCCTCTCAATGTGACACCACCTACATGGCACACGGCAGGTTAAGGGCGCTGCACGCTATGTCATAATGATCTCAGAGTCACAGTACTACATTTTACATCACTTTACTGGCCAACAGTTCATTTTATCAATGAAAAAATGCACAAGCCACTGAGATGGATCCCGAAATTTCAGTTTCACTTTGTCTAATCAGTGTCACTTGACTGTGAGGAGTGCCCAGAAACTGACCTTCATTCTGACCCCCCTCTCCTCACCTTTGGGGCTGTGCACAACTCCAAGGACTGAACTGAATGATGATTTGTAGCTTGTTTACATTTTATAGAAACTGGTGTAAAACTGTTTTATCTCTTAAAGGAATAGTTCACCATTTTTCCATACTAAGATATGTTCTTACCTGAGCTTAGACGAGTTGATGCGTGGAAGAGCTTGGTCACTTCTAACTTCACCCCGTTTGGAGCTACAGGAATGTACTGGGAGAGGCCAAATGCTAACAACATCTTTGGTCTTTTTGCGTGACTGAGGGCACACAATTCTTCCATACTGAGATATGTTCTTACCTGAGCTTAGACGAGTTGATACGTACCTGTCTGGTCTTTGTGTGTGCCCGTGGAAGAGCTTGGTCGCTTCTAACTTCTAACCCGTTTGGAGCCATAGGAATACATTGGGAGAGGCCAAATGCTAACAACATCTTTGGTCGTTTTGCATGACTGAGCGCACGCACAAAGACCAGCCAGGTACGCATCAACTCGTCTAAGCTCAGGTAAGAACATATCTCAGTATGGAAAAACGGTGGCCTGTTCCTTTAACCCCCACCTGAACTGAGCATGTTTTCTCCAGTTTGGCTTTACCCAAATCTAAATGCTTCTTAAAAGAAGGATGAACACGTGACACAAAAAGTGATAAAAACGTGACGAAAAAGCAACCAAACTAGCAACAAAAGAGCGACATAAACGTGACATAAATGTGGCGAAACCAAGAAGCAACGGAGAAAAAAAAACAATGAAAAGGCAACAACAACACGACAGAAACCCTACAAAAACATGTCAAAAATGTGACAAAAATGTGGTGACAACACAACAAAAAAGTTATGATCAGTTTTGTTGGCCTTAGCTTTCAAATGAGGTGTTATACTGTTGCTCTCCAGTCCAGAGGCTTTTAGATTTGGGTAAAGCTGGAGAAAATGCAATAATAACTTAAAAGTAAAGCTAAGAAATGCCTTATTCGCAGATACTTGGGAGGAATATGCCAATGCAGCAATACGGTCATCTATATGAGTTATTAATGTATAGATATAATGTATGGACAAAAATAATAGTTCAACCTAAAAATGGAAAACAAACCGAGCAGTTGCTGATTCATGATTCTGCCTGCCCACTAGAATCTTTTTTCTACATTGTGCCCAAAAGCTTATTCTGGTTGCAGTGCTATCACTCTCAATCACAGCTACATTTGCGATTCATTTATAAGAATGTATGTTTCCGGAGGTTCTGGAGAGCGCTCATGACTGTGTCTTTGCAAATGTTTGATTCATGAGTTGTGGAGGAGGTGTTGATGTTGCAGAACGTAACTCAGATGAGTAGGACAGACTGAGAGGAAGTGAGTGACTGCCGCACTGTTGCTGTTAATTTCCATGCGCAATTAACCCGACACCTCAGTCATATTTCTCTGTGAAAGGCCGTCGTGTCTTGGCCAACGGATTCAATACGATGTATGTGTGCTTGTTTGAAGCAATCAATGTACATAACCTATAAATTTCAAGTCATGCTGTGGGGACTTTTTATCTTGTTTGTCATCACTGGCTGCACTATAAACCCAAATAATTCACTTTGTTATGTCTTATGCCTTGTTTGTATAAGTTATGCACTCCAG
The DNA here is from genome assembly GCF_951799975.1 of Gobius niger. Classification (NCBI taxonomy): domain Eukaryota; kingdom Metazoa; phylum Chordata; class Actinopteri; order Gobiiformes; family Gobiidae; genus Gobius; species Gobius niger. Next base: position 23,266,940 of record NC_136860.1, read on the forward strand.
CAACAATGGCAGCTGGACTAACTCATTGTGGTAATAACTGTACTTAACTTTTCACACCAACGGTACAATTTTGTATGTTCAGTATTTGCTTTTTGACTAAACATTTGGAGTTCTCCCCCCTGATAGAATGACATGTTGTGTGCTGATGAATATACTGTTTTTGATTGTGACGTATTGACAGAGTTGCTTGTTGCTTGAAGAGGAAGTGAAACAGCTGCGGCACAGACTTGGGTGGAGTTTTTCTGAAATTGAACCACAACACTGCGTGAGGATCTCCGGAGGTGAAACACTGAACAACTCGGATCTTTATGTTCTTCTTCTACTCACAAGCTCATCCCCTGCAGCTGCGACGTGCAACTGACTCGTGACCTTCAAAACCTCCAGCCCACAAACAAAAACGGTCTCCTTTTGTTTCACAACCGCTCAACATCTTTTTTTTTTTTTTTTTCAGACATCTGTGTACAGACTTAATGAATGTGCCCCCACTGTTATTGGAAAGACAGTGAATCTCTGGAACGAAAGAAACAATTGCTCATAGGTTCGTTTTTCATTTTAGTGTGTAAAAAGTACCATGTCCACATGGGTGTTTTACCATAATAGTCAGAATGGTGCTTAAAGGGACTGCTGGTTATTGTTGGTGGCAAACTGTATTTCATATCTCCACAATAAAATATTCATCTTTCAAGCTGTTATTTTTAATTTGTCTTTCATCATCTACAATTTTAGTGTTATCATAGGAGTGACTTACTGTGGCAGATTTGACCCAGTAGCTTTCTTAGATTAGATTACATTTATTAAAGATGAAATGCCCTGAAATGTGTAGTCACTGTACACGTGTATCAATGTGTAAGGATTACAGTTGTATTTTGTTAATTTACTATTTATTTTTATTAAGATACAACAAAATGTAGCTTAATAAATGCAATGGGAAAAAAGGACACCTGGTTAGCATGCTGCATATTACTCACACAAAATATGGTAATATATTAGTCATTAAGTATCTCAAGTAAAAAGTGCATGTAAATGGTTTGTATTGATGTATGGAAGAAAAAAAAAGGTGTAGCAAACGTCGTCAAAACGAGAGGGAAAGTGAAGAAAAGGGAAATCTTTGACTTCTGCTCGATTACTAAAAATATAAATTGAAGTAACTTGCCCAGCATTAAATGGTCAGTCTGTAAATTTAAATGTTTTGCAAATTTAATAGACTGCATACAATTGAGCGCCAGGGCCTGCAATTTGAGGTAATAGAAGTAATATATAATAACAATGTATTCTGTAAGGTCCCTCCCTTTGCTGATTTCAGACACTAATCAGAAACCCCGGGCTACCACTTTGACCAATGAGACGAGCTTTTCCTCTAAACCAGCCTGTCTGGTCCAATCAGGAGAGAAGGGGGAGGAGCTTGATCGTTGATGTTTGAAAATTCTGTTCCTGCTCTCCTGATTTTGCAAAATAAGAGGGATTTTCTGGATAAAGAAGGGAGGAGTTTGTTTACTTTCAAATTTAAGTGCATCAAACCAATGCACCAATGAACTTATGCCTCTTTTTAAAGTATTTGTTTTATTTAACCAGGAGAGAAATTTCAGGAATTCTTTTTCAGGCGAGTCCTGGCCCCAGAGGAGAACCTACTGTACACAGGGAGAACATGCCAACTCCTCACAGGACCTTAAACAAGTAAGATCTTTACTTAGAAACTTAAGTGAGTGAGTTATTTGTAGCTTACTGTGTGGGCTGTAACGTGAGTGAAATGTAAGCCAGATGAAAACAATCTGCTTTTGATCACAAAAGAGCACACCGCTAACATTTGCTATTTTTATCCTGTTTGTCTGCGCCTCAAATTAAGCTCTGGGCCATTTGTTTTGGCTGCAGCACGTTCCCCGTCTGCTCCTCTCTGTGGAGGTTCCTGCTGGAGTTTGTAACTTTAAATCAGCCTAATGTGACTTTTATCCCACCCGGACGTGAACTTTGCTGTTGAATCATCCTCTGAAAGCCTTTTTTTTTTGGACCTTCAAGTCTTCAAAAGGAATTTAATTGTTTTCTTTCCTCTGAACATTTCCAGAGATTAAAAAAAAATCCTAACCAAATATATTAGTGTAAACTTGTACAGTAAGCCTAAGCGTATTACTAAAATTACTAAGTCATTTTTAAAGTGTTTTCCATCACTGTGCGCTCCTTTGCTCCTACAAAGAAGAACTAAAACGAAGCCAATCTCCTACATAATGGACATTTTACCAATTTAACATTGTTAGCCTGTTTTATTTTGCCATTGTGGTTTCACGGAGCCAAAAGCCAAGAGCAGCTACAGGAAGATGGAAATATTAGAAGTGGAGAGAGTGTTGTTTCTCTGGGGACTGGCCTCTTATAGACCGACAGGAAGCAGTGTGTACTTTTCGTGAAATGAGCCAACTTCTAAGCCATATGTGAAAGTGCAAATGACTAACAATCCATGCCAGTACAAAGACATTTTTAGAGTAATCTGATCTGTCCAGAGCAGGTCTGCTGTCTGTGTGAGGTGATAATAGTGGGAGAAAGACATTGTTAACAATGGCAGGTACAAGAGTGTGTAAAAGCAGCCTGCAGCGGTATCATGAAGCATCCAAACACATTGATTCTTCTAACCTGGCTCTTGAAGAGAAGACTATAATGGTCACTTAGAGCAGTGCCTCCCAGCCCGAAGAACGAGGACCGCGGGGGGTACACAAGCACTTAGCTGGGGGTAGTTGGGAGTCTCTCAGGTTAATAAAGAATGGACAATAAAGTACTATTTGCATATACATCTTTCTTTTACAGTACACTTTCTGACTAAGAATGTGTTTGGAGCATTTTGAACATATACAGAAATAATAAATATGGTACTTTCTTCAAAATATCACCAAAGGTTGAGTTAGGGGGTGTTAGGTAATGGATAGATGGTACTCAAGACAAAAAAGGTTAGGAGCCACTGACCTAGAGCTCAGAATATGCACCTTTCTACTGTTTGAAAATAATAAGTAATTTCTTGCCAGACACAGGTAGTGAGTGAAATTAACATGGAAATTGTTGTGATTCTGAATGTAATATATATATATATATATATATATATATATATATATATATATATATATATATATATATATATATATATATATTCTTTTATTTCAAGCTTGAATTAATTCATGTATTAGTGCAACTTTCGACAAAAAAAAACAACACTTTTCAGTTCTTTAAACGTTGTAATAAACAAACAGAAAACATTCTTAAAATCTTAAGTAGAATAGGCCAAACAGTCATTAACTAAACTATGCTCTTGCTGCTGAGAAGTGTAACAACATGGGCGGTCATTGGAATGGTAAGCAAGCCCCATATTTAACTACAGTGTACACTACCGGTCAAAAGTTTGGAGACGCTATTTATGTTTCAGCACATGGGATTATGTAGGAAACAAAAAAGGCTGAAATATCTCAAATTGCCACCCTTTATTCTTGACAATTCTCTCAATGCAGCTTCAATTTTCTCAATGAGCTATAATAAGGTCGTCGTGGTCGTCACCTGAAAGAGTTTAACAGTCTGTGTGACTTGAAAACCATTTCTGGACATCGTGAAGCTCATTGAGAAAAGGTCAACAATGCAAAGCAGTAATCAAAGCAAAAGGCGGCTAATCTCTCTCAACTTTTTTTTGGTTTAAAACATAATTCCATATTCCAGCCATATTCCACAGTCCAAATTATGCCGATGGGCTGATTGTATGAATTTGAATGCACTGTCATATAATGTTATTGTTTTAACCACAGCATAGCAAGTCCAAGGCACATTTCCCTACGGGACAATAAAGTTGATCCTTATCCTTATGTGTTCATTCATAAATCAATGAATGTGTGAGCAGTGTAAATGGTCTTGAAATAAAAGAAAACACAGCTCCAAACTTTTGCCCGGTCTTGCATATGGAGTAGAGGGCCGCAGATGGTGGTCAGTGCAGAGTGGATCATTTATATAAGTGCATATGCTTCTTAATGAGGTTACAATTTAATGACATCGTCGGACATTAGGGTCAACACTGCAAGAAGTAATTAAGTAGACTAGTATAAACATCTCAATTTGAGCATAACAATCCAATTGTTTGTTGTTTTGACTGGTTAAGAAGTTGTTGGGCATTTGTCCTAGATTATTTCACTTGTTCTGAGATGTTTCTGACTCGTTTCGATACATTTCGTCCCTGTTTCAGGTCATTTTCTTTGCCAATGGGGTAAGAAAATTGGTCTTATCTCATTGGCAATTTTACTTTCTTATTTCAGGCGAGATTTACCCTAGAACTGGTCTGAAATGTCCTCAAACAAGCAAAGTAAACTTGGTCCGATCAGGAAAAGTGTCTAAATGAGTGAAAACCGCTCAAAACAAGATACATTTCCGCAATTCAAGTCATTTAAGCCAATGCTTGATATTTACTTTTTGCAGTGAATTTATCAAGATACATAGAAAAGCTCCCCCCCCAAAATGATCTGGGTCATAGTTTGGACACCCCTGCTGCAGTATTGCACAGGGCTCTGTTCTACACTGCACATGTTTGCTTATCGCAGACTGCCCATTATTGAAAAGTTCTCCATGTTTGAGACGTGTTTTCAAATCGACAGCACACAGACCCAATTACGATCCTTCAGCAATTACAGCTAAGTTAATACCGTAGGCCATAGAGGCTGCTTTAATCCCTGGTAGGGAGAGTCGGATGGGGAATAGAGACAGCTGTTGATCAGTTTTAGACCGAAGAGAGGCGAGACAACTGAGGAGGAAGCTGCAGACGCACAGGACATTAAGCGTGCGCACAACAGAGGACGGCGAAAACAGAGGAAGAGAGAAAGGGGGGATCGAGAGAGAGAGAGAGAGAGAGAGAGAGAGAGAGAGAGAGAGAGAGAGAGAGAGAGAGAGAGAGAGAGAGGACAGCAGCGGAGGGAGAAGGGGGAGAGGAAGCGAAAACCTTAATTAATTCAGCCGAGATGGGAGGGACGTTGCCGCTCTCCGCGCCGTGAGCCGTCGTGCTGCATGAAGTGTGTGTCAGTCGATGTCTCCGTCTCCTTGTGTTGTTTGTGCCCTTTACGGAGGAAGACGAGTCCCGGGTCCCAAACTGTGCATGCACACACACGGCGTCGCTTCTTCCCCACTCGCGGACTTCACTGGGGGGATGTCATAGGCTATGGACCGGAGCAGCTGCCATAATCCGAAGGTAAGGCAGAAGAAGAAGGAGAAGAAGAAGAGTCAATGCTGTGCTTGATTGATCGCCCGCTCGTAATCGTCCCACACAAATCTGCCCGCCTGTCCGTGTCATCATGGCTCACCAAATTGCACTTGAGCGTTTAACTCTTGTTTTTAGCCAGTTCTTTACTGGTCAGCTCGGGATGTCATTGGCATAAGGGTGGATGCGTCGTGTGTGAACGTCTCGGTTACATGTACATGATACTGTGGGAACCAGCTCCACACATGACGAGATCTTCTCATGTGTGATCTTCTTCCACTGAGATTGACAAATAAATAGAATTTTTTTTTAAATCGCAAACTGCAACAAATGTTTAGCTTTCTATTTCTTAAAAAGCAGGGTCACAGAGGGCTAAAGCTCTAGTCCATCAGGTTGTTTTATTGTTTACTGTAGGGCATCTATTCATGTTCTTTTTCTTTATAGTTTGACTATCAGAGTGTTTATTAAATACATTTGTGATAGCTGTCTTTAGCATTACAATAAATACGTTATTGCAATATTTTGCTAAGCCATTTCAACACTGTTTCTCATTCATTTCAGACAATATATGTATGTTTTTTCATCAAATTCAGTCAAAACAAGACTGAAAAAAAAAAAGAAAACCTGAGTGATTGGATAATCATAATGTGGCTGCGGGTGCAATGCAAGAACTGGATATTTGTGGTTTCTAATGTAGTTAAAGATCATTGAGTGTTTGTAATTTCAGACCGATTCTCCAGAGAAGCCTCTATGACTTTTCAGTCATTAATCTCCAGTCGCCTATCTAGGCTGCCCCCTTATCAAGCAGTCACTAAATGCAACTCCTGTTCGACGACAGCATCCACTTGATTGGTGATAAACATTAGTACATCCATGGTCGGCAGTGACAGAGGCAGAGCTTGAGACAGGAGGAGGTGGCCCGAATGCAAGGAGAGGAGTTAAAGTGAAAAGAGACAGATTGAGTTGAAATAGAAAGCTGGATTTCAGTGTTTCTGTGATGCAGCGCACGTTCCCAGGTCCTACAAAGGCATCAGAGTCAAGTACCTCTACATGGGTTGTGTCTAAGTGCAAGCTAACGGTGTCATTCATGGCTAAAAGCACGTTAGCCGGATGGGCAGCCGGTTGTAGGTCAATGGAGGTCCGCTGAGATGGCCCACTGGTCATTGTTTTCCTACGAGACAGTAATTCATCACACGGATTAAGAGGTGCACAATCGCTTCTCTGAACGACGTGATTATGACACGAAGGGAAAAAAACACTTTAATTTCAATATTGACCTGGATTGAGTGTGACCCCAATTGAAAGAGAGCAGCGAAGAGCTTTTTGTGTAAAATCTGGCTTCTTCTGGGCTTTGTAGGTTTTCATCACCCTATCCATGGACATTTTTGAGAGTGATAGTGGACGCAATTCACGATTTCGGTCAAGGTTATGAAGGAGTCTGTGATTGGGTTAAGCTTGTTCAGTTGTTTTGGCCTATGGTGCGGAAAGTGAGTGCTCCATCACTAAACAGCAATGTACTGAGTTGGGTATGTGTTTACTGACAGTGACTGTTCTACTTGTGGTTGCAATGTAGTCTGAGTTGGGTAACAATTGTGTGGTTTCAAGGACAAGGCATTTACCCCTGAACTAAAGGATTTCTGGTGTGGTTTTTGTGACTTTATGGAAAATGTACTTGCTTAATAAAGGCTTTTTGATCTTATTGTTATATCTTTTTTATATGCTCTAATTCTCAGTGTAGCATTCTATTTTGTTGAAGGATTAAAAAAAAAGTGTGCATTGTATTTTTGGAAATGCTTTGATTTACTTTAGACAAAACGTGAGTCAGCCTAAGTTGTGCTCAGGAAACAGATAAGAATCGGTGCAAATGCTTTTTCATTTGTTGTGGTTTGTAGACGTGCGGATCACGTTCAATTCATAGAATTTTAAAGTCAAATTGTGACTCAATCCTTTGTCAGTGTCAATGTATCGGCCTGGTACTTGTCCGTCCTGTGGCATTTACAGCCCATTGTTGGAGTGGAGTTTTTGACTTTAGAGTAATAAAGTGGAAAGTATTTTATGTCACATGGCACTGGATTGGACAGGATTCATATTTTAAAGTCTATCCTATCTATATTTGTGGAAATGGAAAAAAAAAAAGATGTTCTTATCGCAGAGGAGGACATAGATATTGATACAGTTCTGTATGATTTTAGTTCACTGGAGGTTAAAGAAAGACTATCTCTAACACGGAATAGAGATGCACAAAAGGCTTCTCGAGAAAGAAAATGATTCACCTTAAAATAACTCTTGAATTGATTTAGTCAGTGCGGCGCAACCCTGGGGCCAGAACCAAACCTGCTAAAGGGGCCGCTCCTAACTGCACTTTGCATGTCATGAATGTCGTAGATTATCCCGCAGTAAAATGCCATCTCTTCTAATACTACATGTTTGAATAACTGTAGCAAATTCTGTTTGGTTTCCATCTTTTTCCATTATGTACTGCATGTTTTGTACACAAACATCTGCTTTATCCATGTTTTGAGCACATGGACTAACAACTATGCTAAAAGTACATGGGCTTTTTGCAACAGCAACAAAAGAAAGACATAGGACAAGGGCTACTTCTCCAATATCTGCAATGTAGAAATAACTAGTAGCAGTGACAAGCACACAATTGTTGTTGAATCAAACCTCAATCTTTAAGTCAGTCTGTGACAGAGTAAAGTGGAGTGCGGGGGTGGGTTGTGTAGTGTCACAGCTTCCTGGGGACTTGGGTGAAAGTTTAAGTTGCTGTGTGAGAAACAGCAGTGATGATCTGTAGTGTCTTCTGTTGTGTCTTCCCTTGGACGTATGTGAAAAGTTTGGGTCTGGCCCCAGGGTTTATTCACATCCTCACGTATTTAAATGAAATGGCATCCTGATTTACATGCAGTGTAGTGGGTTGGGCGTGCCTTGGCCTTTCCGTCCACATTCTGCTGAACGTTGCCATGTTGTTGGAGCCATAAAGGATTGTGCGTGTCCCTGTAGATTGGACAAAAGACAGAGCGGGACCAACATCACACCGGCATGTAGTTCAGCTGTCAGCTTGGGCCATATACTAGATAGGGGGAAACGTAGGTGCACCGAGTCAGCCAACCCAAAATGTTATTCTGGTACAGCCGCTGTTCTGAACAACATTCAATCAGAACAACAAATCCGAATTTCCTGTTGGCATTAAAACATTCGCTTAATAACACCCGTGAGTCACTACCTCATATATTTTAATGTGTTTGATTTTAAAACAACTACAATACTTACATCCACATGGCCCACACTGTAGCAGTACTTTTTCACAATCATACAACTCTAAAGAGCTTTATGTCTTAAGATGGGTAGAACACTTCACAAGGAACATGCTTTCAGAGACGGACAGAGTGAAAAAAAGAAGTGTGAAAACAGCATGTGTTATAAGACAGAGGCCGACAGGGACAGCGTACAGTGTATGTGCCTTGTCTGGACACGCTCTGAGACTGCAGACCTTTTAAGGCTAAAGATATAGCTCTATGTGCTGCTCCTGAGGTCAGCGGGGCCCCATACGGTTCAGTCTCGCAGACAATATTAGCCAGTAAATCTGTCTTTAATTGCCTTTTTGACATGTTTCCGTTTGACCCTGCTCACGACTGACCCTGTCACACTGAAGAAGGAAATATGGTCACAGGCTCCACTAATGGCTATTTTTGATCTTTCACTTTTCATAAAGACATTGTTTTATCAGAGCTTGATGAAGGACATACCTTAGATCTTATGGCTGGAGTTATACAGTCATTTTGAATTAGTCTATTTTCTTATTACTGATTGATTATTGTATGGTTTATACTCTGGCCTCACAGCTAGAAGGCCCTGTGCTTTGTGTCTGAGTAGGTGCTGCGGATTTCTTCGTCAACCAAACTATGCACCACACTGATAAATCCCAGTTTGGTGCTTGGCTCAAGATCTGAAGATGGGTCAAATCAAGGATAGCACTCAGTTAGTGCGTTCCCAGACAAGGGCACTGTAAGGAGGCCTCTAAAGGTTGTCCACAAAACATTCACATAAAAAAAGATGTTTTAACTTTTTGTGTGTTTTGTTTTTTATAATCAGTATTAGCCTATAGTCACTGTCCTGTGTACATTGTTATGTACATTTACGGGACATTTATTGTTTGAGAATTTTCGAGCGGAGAAATGTATGAGGAAAAACATTACGTATATCTTTAAATGAGTTATAGGATAGTTGTGTGTAGGCCTGTCACAATAACAAATGTGAAGTTCGATATATTGAGGCAGGAAAGTATCACGATAAACGATATTGATTCTAACGATACTAGATTCTGTCAACTCTCAGGCGTATAAATGAATATTATCATATCCTAAAATACCACACAAGCTGCAATAAACATGAAATATAATGTCACTCAATTTACTTCAGTTAAAAAATCTAACTTTTACAAAGAAAAAATGGGGTGGAAATGCTTATAAATGTAGAGATGATAAATATCGAGCCCGTAAATATATCGTTTATCTGTTTTTTATTGAACGATAAGTCAATATAGTAATTATCGTGACAGCCCGAGTTGTGTGTTTGCTATAGATATCAGAAGCTCAAACATAGTGGTGTTTCTCCTCCTCCTTCAGTCTGTCCAACACTCGGTCAATCACACTCTGTCTCTACATCTTTCCATTACAAAGAGTCTAATGGGTCATTACAGGTGTAATGGGTGTAAACAAAGCACAACAGCGCGCTGTAGGAGTCTCAAGTGCCTTGTTTACCAAAACATTAACCAATTTAATATCCTTAGAAAGCAGTGGTCATTGAGAGACACATTCACAAATATACATTTACACCGGTCTGCAGAATATGCTAAAATAGACAAACGAAGCACTTTGTGAAATGTAAACTGAAACAAAGCAATTTATAACGTCTCTGATTTATGTATTTAATTCTGTCTATCTAGCATGCTTTCTTCTTTTATGTTCTTAAATGTTAGGAAAATTAAAATTAATACAATGAACGAGTAAAATCTGTCCTTTCACTGACCCCGATGATTAACAGTTGAATTGTTTAGGAATATTTTAAACTGTGCTCAGGAGCCACGTGAATGTTACCTTTTCTGGCATACTCATCTAAAAATATAAATTCGATTACCGGCAGTATTAAATGTCTTAGAGCAAACAAACTTGTCCTGCTATTTTCCTATATTGCAGTGTTGTCGGAGTAGCCTGGTCTGACTCTGTTCTCATGAGCTAATTGAGTGTGTGGGAAAGAAGTGTTTATATCAACTGGATTTGAAGTGTTCACCATTCGTCACCGTCACCGAGACTTATGTCACTGCATCGCGCAGTTCACAATAATCCTATGAACTAGTAAAGCACGGTGCATTATCTGGGTATTGTTTCAGTTGGGGCCCCTGCATAATTGAAATGCAAAGTGAAGCTTGAATTTTACATTTGTGGACTTGTTCAGTAAGCTACGTAACGACCCAGTTATAGCTCGATGTCTATATTTAGCAAGTGCTTGGATCATGAAGATCATCTCTCTTTGCTGTAAATGTCGGCACTTTGACACAGGAAAAAAAAGCTCTCCTTTTAATCATATGCTTGCACTTTCCTGAGGTTTCCGCTGGTGTTGCCAATGAGGCAGTGATGTGTATGTGTGTGCGTGGATCGTGAACTTTGCTGTTGTTATCAAGCCGTTTCAACAGTCTTCCTGTAGAGAGTACAGTTGGCTACATTGGGGGTTTTGTTCATAGCTTTGTAAAACTCCCCATTCACTTACAGAGGTTTAAAATTGTGTGTTGATAAGCAGATATTTTTAAATTGGCTATGTAAACCATGACTTTACCTAATTACAGTGGCAAATGTTTGGGCACCCCAGGTCAAAATGTATGTGAAGTTACATTATTATATCTTTTACTTCCTGTGCCTCTTGGATTGGTCTATCATAAATATTGAGATGTGTTTAGTGTCTTTATACATTTGTAGAATCCATCTTCTTTTTAACTCAGCTTTTGTCAGAGAGTGGTTTACATTTTCCTCCAGAATTACTTTCCTCTACTTGTGAAATGTTCCTCGTGCCAATGGCTGCAATTCAGACCCAAAGCCTGATCGATCCACCGCAAAGCTTAATTAACAGCTGGACAGATGTTCACTGCCCTTTCTTCTCCAAAATGTACCCATCCTCATTCAGGCCAAAAAGTTCTGCTTTAACCCTGTCTGCCATAGCCTGATACGTTTTGGAAACAAGACCAGTGGACCGATGAGGTGGACATAAAAAAATAGTAATATTAGCGTCTTGGCCGGACTGAGCAAAGACTAATTCTAAAACTTTCATTAATCGTTGATGAACTGGCAGGCAAGTTGTTGTTGTTGTTTATATTTACAGTGACAGTATTTCTACCCCATACGTTAAGAAAGTTAGGAATGTGCTTGGGCCACAACTAAATATCCAAAATGTACAAAATTGTGCAAAAAGAAAAAATCAGGTATTGGGGCATGAAGTGATTGGAGTTGATGGATATTCCTATGAAGAAGTAGCAGCTCTTACTTGATTATTTTAATTATCCCAGACCTCTCCTCTTCATAAGTCTTTCTTGAGTGTGGGCTCATGTTTCTGTTTACATTATGACCTCATACGTCTGCGGGCCTTAATCATCATCAGTCTCCTAATTTGGCCTTGCTGCAGCTCCTCATGCTCACGCCCTGCTACAGAATACACACACCACGGTGCGGATAAGGCCAGTGTTTAAAAAGAGCTAATAATACAGAAAATGAATCCATCAGGTCAAACAAATCGTTATAGAAAGCTAGTAAGAGTCATATTCAGGTTCTGCAGTTTGAGAACTGTTGCCACGACAGGCAAGTGATTAATGTATTACTTATTATTATACTGTCTGCACTTGTATTTGTGTATGCTTAGAAAGAGGCTAAATTTAGATGGTGTATATTAGAGGGTTTTGTTCAGATGAGGATGTTGTATTTGACGTGTTATTGTCATGGTTGGTTCTAAATATGTGTCAGAGTGTACCCAACTGAGCCACTTTCACCCCTTTGTGAAATGAAGACATGCACCTTATTTATAGGGTACGTGGGCCCCAGAATGTATGCGAGACAGGTGGGTTCTGCCAAACGCTAACAATTATTTCAGATTTAAAAAATGATGAAACTGAATTGCATTAATCAGTATTGATTTGAAAAGTGACATTTTGCTGTATAAAGTTTGCCTTTGAGAGTGTTTTAGCCTTATTTTAAACCCAACTCAAGGACTCAAGACAAAAAAGATTGACAACCACATAATTAGGATAGCTAATGTTTTTGGTAGGGCTGCACAATATATCGCAAAAAATATCGTATCGCGATATTAGCTGATGCAACATCCGTATCGCAAGAAGCCACAATATATCGCCACATTACCATAGCCTTCATCTGACTGAGATCGACCCATTTTTTTGCAAACTCAAACTCATGCATTGAAGTCATGTGTAAAAGTTCAGTTTGAGTTTAACATTTACTAGCTTTGTTAAATTCTACCCTTGTTTTGCTCCTGATGTTTTTTTTTTAAGTCTTCTTTTGACACAATTTGCTGACAAAAATGGAACATATCATGTTTGGTGAAATATCGCAATAATATCGTTATCGCGGTATTGCACAGCCGTATCGCATATCGAAAGTCACTTCAATATCGTGCAGCCCTAGTTTTTGGCTTCCTGTTTATTTCATTTTTTGGATTATTTGGTTGGGACAGTGCATGTTAATGAACACACATGGGTCTCATGCATGTAAACGCACCACACTGGATTGAAGCCATGGGCTTATTTCCATCTGTCGTCCCCTACTCACACTCTCAAACACACTCTCATTCATCCTGGCCTGTTGTTCATGTTTTTTAATGGTAGGGGAAACCTACACAATAGATAATAACATCTCACTTCTCAAATACTGAATTTGCGTTTACCTTGGTCATCATAACCTGGTCATTCATGTAACAAAATACTATCATGCATACTTACATTGACAACCTGCTTTGCCTCTTCTCTTTGACAAAATCGATACACACACAATTACACAGCCTTGATTTAGTGTTTCTCTGTGATGCTCAAACAGAGAGTCTCATCTGCTCTTTCTCTTGCCAGGTCTGTTTTTGTATCACCCAAAGACACAAACCAAACGTAATGTGGAGGTGTAAATTAACCCTTTTCTCATCCGTCTTTTTCGAGAGGCTGTGTGACTCAGGGGCGGCTGCTAAAGGCTACAAAACAACAATTTTTGAGAAGAACACAGCAGTTCTCATTTGGTCCTTTGTCATGATTTCCTTCTTTTTTTTTTTAGCTTGACTTAAAAGCAAGAGAGATGCTTTGATATTGGGGGAAAAAATATAAAAATAGAGCAAAGGTTTAGCGGTTGTAGACAAGAATAAAGTCAGTCTTCTTTCATCAAACAACAATATAGTTTCGTGACAGCACACATGCACACGCACACACACACACACACACACACACACACACATGCACACACACACACACACACACACACACACACACACACACACACACACGCACACACACACACACGGTGAAGATGACAATGCATACAATTGTAACTTGGAGCTTGCATTATCACTTTATAAAGAAAGTGGTCCAACACACGATACAACATTCCATCCAAAAAGTAATAGAAGGATTTATTTCATTATGAATGTTTTCATGGTGAACAGTACTATAGATACTATAGTGTTGCTGAACCTAGACCTGACCAACTGCAGAAACACCCTTTCGCAACGTCAAGATGGTTGACATTGCAGGACGATTTCAGTAAAGTGCCGCTGCTCTGAACTCGAAGGCCACGATCACTTCTGTGGCAGCTTCTTCAAAAAGCACGGCGGCCAGATGAAAGTGAAACTGCGACAAACTAAAAGGAAACGTGGAATTCCACTTTGGGCAGCCCAGTGTCACAGTGGTTAGTGCTCGTGCTTCACAGCTAGAAGGTCCGGGTTTGATTCCCACCTGGACAAGGCCTTTCTATGTGGAGTTTGCATGTTCTCCACGTGTCTGCGTAGATTTCCTCCGGGTACTTCGGTTTCTCCTACCACTAAAAACATGTACAATAGGCCAGGTTGAATGAGGGTGTGCTTGAGTGTGCAAGTGCGGCACAACGGATGCAAATTAAGGCAAGGCTACAATCCGGAGTGGTGTGTTCATTAACATGCACTGTCCCAACCAAATAAACCAATGAATAAAATAATAAAATAACAGTTGGTGAAATCCAGGTGGTGACTTAATTTTTTTGGTTAGGCAGTGTATACTGTATATTAAAATCTTTTGGACAGTCCAGTGGCTGCAACAGTGGGGCGACAGTGGCGCAGATGGTAGTGCGGGTCGTCTCATGATCGGAAGGTCGGGGGTTCGAATCCCACCTCCAGAAGGTGCACACTGTCGTTGTGTCCTTGGGCAAGACACTTCACCCACATTGCCCCCAGTGTCTGCGTACATTGGCGTATAAATGAGAGTATGAATGGGTGAGTGGATCCTTGCTGTAAAGCGCTTTGAGTGCCTAATGTAAGTGGAAAAGTGCTATATAAGTTGAGACCATTTAACTAACGATTATTTTGTTATCGATTATTTTTACAATTAATCGATTGGCTGTGAATGGTGTAGAAAAATAGATTTTAGCTAAAGTGGCACTGCTTGAGGACATGTTGATGGAGTAAACTGAAAGTAAATGTTTGAGGCTTAGCGCTAATTCTGCTTTCTGATTGTATGAGGCACAGACAGATATTAATGAAATGTACAATGTACAAAACACTACATACACTAGCTAGAAAAACAAAGTAATCAAAAATACTACATTTTCATATCATTTTAGCTCTATTTGAGTCTGTGCGAACCAAAAAACTTTAATCGATGAAGTAGTTGTCGACTATTTCAATAATTGATTAGCTATCTCAGCCCTTCAGTCCAGCTTCTCCTACAAGGGCGCTACACTGTGGAACTCTCCCCCTACTGGACTGAAACTACAGGCTAATCTTTAGCTCAAACAGTGGCTAAAATCAGGCCAGAGTTGTTCCCATGTGTAACATGTGCCTTGTCTCATTATGTTGAATAATGTGTTTATCTATAACCTAAAAGCCCTCTAAGGACAGGTGTTGAAAATTAGCTCATTTGCTATGACACTTGCAAATGCATCTGGGGTTTGTCCAATGTTATTGCTATGTGAATGAATGAATGACCAGTTTGCATGGTGGTGGGCCGATTTTCTTCATCGTTAAAAGACGAAGGGCCAGACCCTCCAATTGTGGGCTGAAGTAAAGCATCACTTTCTACAAATGCCAGCGTTGTACATCGTATATGGCCTAAATGGGTGTTGAACTCTGATTTGTGTAATAATGTTCATCACAATCATGGCCTAAGGTTCTATAATGGAGGGCCGGTTTTGGCTCCCAGGCCTGACGTCCTCTACCCCTGCTGCATATCCTGTTTTTTTTTTAATCTCCACTGATTGAACATTACTCAAGCTGAGAAATCGTCGCAGTATGATGCCATGTCTCTAGTATTAACGATGATAGATCCATATAGTATAATACAGTATTTATTTTTTATCTTTTACTGAAATGCAGTGAGCGATTACCATGCGCGCCATGATGATGAATGGACCTGTAAGCAGTATTTAACGTGTTCATGTGTGTGGAAAGGTGAGGATATTTGCCTGTCTCTGCGCCTCATCACGGAGCTCCCAGTTCCCAGGCTCTGCGGTGACGTCACGGTTGCCAGGCGACACAGCGAGCAAAACAGATCCCCGCTCTGATTGGCACGTGCTGCGCTCGCTGTGCCTCGGCTGAAGGAAACGCGCAGAGATTTGAGAGATGCGCCTATTGCGTTTGTGATAGATTGGGCGGTTTTGGGACGTACGGAGGATTGAGGCTGTTGTCAAGGGCAAGAGCAGATGGAAATACAGTATTCAAGTGACGGAGCAGAGGAGAAGTGTTATCAAATGCAAGTTTAACTCTTTCTGCGGCAGCACAGGCTGAAAGGATGAAGAGGGAACAGCCTCTTGGGTCTAATTTATATCTAATCGAAACGCCAGTGCTGTTACCACATAACTGCATACACCTTTGCATTTAGAAGATTTATCTGTCATATTTTTAGATGTCTCTGTGGTTTTTGGCATTTGAACTGAATATGAAATAAATATAGTGCATAAGATAATACAAGTTGTATTTTACTGTCCATTTCTTCCACCTCTGCAGTCTAGCATTTCTATTTTAGCTTTGCTTATAAAACACGAGGAATGGAGTCGTTTTCAATCCATAGCTGTCATCGGAGAAAGCTGCAGCCCGGGTGAATCTGACCTGCCAGCATCACACATTTGCATTGCTTTGCATTTCAGATTCACGAGCCTGCACATTAGAAACAGCTGATCCTTATATACACCTATCATAACCAAATTGTGATTCTTTTATGTCAGTAAATCAACCAGCAAATCGGTATGTGCGGTATTTGTTTTTGATGGTGGATATTTTTGCATGCGTAGCCCCACTGCAGCATTTTTCCTTCTCCACCCTGTTATACATGTTACAATGGCTGCAAATGTAAATGGTAGTTGTCATTGCTCTAACCTGCCTTTTCCCCCTCTTCATCTGCAGGTGATTCTTGCGGCTGAGCTACACTGCGCTGTCTCATGTGGAGCCATGACAAGTAGCTAGCGGCCGATACGCACACTCAACCTGACATCTTCTCTCTGCTGCTGAGTGGGAGGCTGGAGTACCAATTCACACCTACCAAAACTCAATAAAATGATTGTGACAGACCGCACTTGAAAAACCACGCTATTCCCCCATCATCATCATCATCATCGAGTGCTTTTGATGAGGCTGCTAAGACGCGGACAAACATGACTTCCCAAATCCTGTTTCACCCATCGATCCGAGGATAACCGCCAATCCCCTTGGTGTGGCCCGTGGGCTGACTGGCTCCTATCTGCTCCGGGATCTGTCTGTGACCCCAAAGCATCATGGGCGATAGGGGATGGGTGTGTCTGAGCCCAGCTGAGTTTAGCCAGCTGCAGCAGTACAGCGAATGTGAGTATTCATGTGTGTAACTCGCAGATAAGATTTGTTCTGTTCGTTTGTGTCAAGAAGAGATTACGTGTGAGACCCATAGACACGCGTTTGTGGGCAATGGCTGTCGCCTAAATGCTATTGTTTGACGAAACAAATGATGTGGCGGCGCACTCACATGAGGATGTTCCAAGGCATTATGCAAATTCACTTCTCTCAACACATTCAGTAGATTTGCTTTGTTTTTTTGTATAAACATTGTAAATTATTATTTCCAGTTCTTGACATTCACACTTACCTAGTTAGGATGGATGTGCTTAACCTATCCATCTATCTAATAAGTGTGTTATACATCCAGTTTTGTTGGTATTAGAAACATAATCATGGTTTAATGAGAATTGTTAGATTCCCTATCCAGACGTTAAGAGGTTAACCTTTAACCTCTTGCTTTACGAATCATACCCACAAGGATTACCTCTAACTTAAATGGACTATACAGAGTTTAAAAATGTTAAAACTAAGTATTTTCCTCCCCCTACATGTTCCAGCCATGCCCTGATGTGTAGAATGAGCTCAGACCTGTTCACCACAACTGCCTCTAAAATCCTGCACTGTCACTCAAAAAGGTGTTAATTCGGGTCCGAAGTGCCGTCATGCACGAGCTTAATATAGAAGGTGCAGTTACGCATAAGACCTGAGGTGGCAGTAGTGAGTATAAAATGACAAACTTGCATCTAACCCAGGAGTGCCCAAAGTGGGGCCCGCGAGCCAAATGTGGCCCGCCGAAACAATTCTGTGACCTACTTTTGCACTGTGTGTGGTTAAAACTCTCTTCCATTCATTCTCAATGGTAAATATGGATGCAGTACACTTTTTGACCACCAGCGTCAAATTGGGGGCACTGTTTCACTCCTTTTGGAAACACTGTTGTGGTGTCTTGGTATTTATTAATCACAGAGTGTTGTAGCATCAACTTTCAGTTTTCTTTTATTACAAAGGTTGTTAACATCAACAACAGTATATGTTAAAAATTGACTTATAAAAGAATTGATGCTGAACTGACACTTTCAGAATAATCTAATGTGGCATTTTCTTTGATTTCTTTATTTGCATAGATAGAATCAAATGCAAATGTAATTTGCAGTTATATGTGTTTCGTGCTTGACATCGCCGTGTTTGGCCCGCGACTCACAGGCACTTTTTCATTTTGGCCCCTATGAGACAAAAAGTTTGGGCACCCCTGATTAAAGGGGTTACCTTTAACTGTCCCGTGAGCAAGTTATTGTCAACTTGTATCATATTCCAACATTTTATTACTGGATAATGAAGCACATTCAATCTGTTCAGTGAAGCTGTAATGTAAGCTCAACATTACAGACACAACATCTAACAGAACAGAATTACAAAAAATTATTGACAATTTACAAAAATTCTCCATCAAAAAAGTGTGCGCTCGTGCAGGTTAAAGCTGAATGCTCCTCAGTGTTGTTCGAGTCCAAGCCCCTGGCAATTTGCTGAATGTCTCTCCCAGCTTTTCATCCTGCTTTCCTGTCCAATAAAGCCTGCAGGGGTAAACTAAAAAGAGCGTACACTGCAGTATAAGCTGTTTTGAAATGGTGTATTGGGGGAGTGACCATAAACGAAATAATGCATACATCAACAATTGTCTTGACTTTACTGGAAATGTCTTTTAATTAAATACACATAATGAACAAATTGATAACTGTATTTGTAAAAGGATTAGCGTCCAGCCTTTAACTTTAACTAATATGACCCGTTTCTCCATGAGGCACTCTTCTCTTTTTTAACACCAATTGTTTGTCAAAGGGGAATATGCCATCCCTCATACAATCCACTCCGTGCAGCAGTGGTATGAGCCTTTTATGAGCAGCTGAAAATCCAACCTCTTTATTTTAATCATGTTAGGTGTCACTCTTTGACAGCAAGGTCGTTAGCCAGACAGGAAGGTTTATAACACTTTTCACCCCGCGCAGCCTGTGCATGAAGTGCATTCAGGTTAATCTCTAGCTCGTTTCAGTTGCTCGGATATTACATGGTCTAGACACAACAGGCTTAAAGGTAATGATGGTCAGGCAGATGAAGATGCAAATGCACAACATGAAGAATGAGCTCCAATAGCATTCCTACTTGATGTTAAGTATGGTAATTATCTGAAGCAGCTCGTTTTGTATCCGTTTTATGTAACTATGCTACATTTCTATTTATCTTAAGCCAGCACAACAACATTCTTGACTTTTTTTTTTAGCTTATAATGGGAATGTGAGTCAAATTAGTGAAAAATCTGTTATTATATGACACAATATGGAGCATTTATAGATCTATTCAGAAGTAAATATTAAAAATGCTATAAATTCTGATTATGTTTAGACAATCAGCCGGAAAACTGACAGAAAACTCACAACATGATGATGTTTATCCCTCTGAAGCAAAGTGCACCACATTTTGTAATCAGTTATTAACTTTAACCACTAAAACAATAGCACATGAGGTTTTCTGTTTCCACTTCAATTCAAATGATCCGTCCGATTCTAGAGGAGGAAATAAACTACGATGTTTAACTACATTGAACTAATTCATTCAGGTTTTTATTGAGCTTGAGAAATGCTGAATTATATCGATATTGCAACAATAGTTAACACAGTGTCCATATCAGAAGAAACCAATAAACAGCTCAACAACATGATAGAAAATGTTCAGTTTCAGCACGGTTTAGTGTTGCTTTTTCTTATGTCGTGTTGACTTTGAGACAGCCTGACATGAAAACAAATGTACATTTTCATTTTGATTTCAATTAAATCAGACAACACAATATTTTCTCATTTCGTGCCGCCTTATTAATCTGTGAACAGCTTTTATACAGGCTCTGGTTGGTTGTTTGCTGTTTGAATTCTCAGCTACAACCCACAGCAGCGCTTTGTATTTGCAGCGCTCTGACAGCACATCGTCCTGCCTCTAAAATACTGTGTTTTCATAATCTTTAATCACATCTTTCTCTTTGCTAACCTGATATCCTGCGCGCCATTCTTTTTGTCCTGTTGTCATGAATATCTAATAGAGCACTAAAATTGGATGCCCTCAGAAGATACACAGCACTAAAAATAATAATGAAGTAAAATGTCAGCTGAAGTTGATTGTGAGAAATGGTTGCATGATAGTTGCGCTTCAGTTTATATGCACCGTTATCACTGTGTCCATTTGGGAGAAGATGGAGGAGAAGGCTCATAAAACCCTCAGTCAAAAATGTGTATAGTGAGGCTTTATGGATATGGATGGTATTTTTTACGGCATCGGTGGCTCCTGTATTCTTCTGGATGATGTTCGAGTCCCGGTTGGTGGGAGTTGCTATTTTCCCAATTGACTATATGGTATTTTAGCGCGAAATACTATGTAAAAGGAAAGTCCACAAATTTAACCTCTTAACCCCCGCCTCAACCAAATGCGTTCAGATTTACCCAAACGTTAAGGGCCAGTGTAACACCTCATTTGAAAGCTAAGACGTACAAAACTAATTTTAACGGATATTTTCCCCTCCCGTTGTTGTCACTTTTATCTTTTTCATTGCCTTTTTGTTGCGTTTTCATCAATTTTTTCCCCACACACTTTTTGTCCCTTTTCTGTTGCTGTTTTTTTGGCTTTTCCATTGCGTTTTCGTCACACATTTTCGTCACTTTTCGGTCACTCTTTTGTTGCTTTTTTGTTGTGTTTTTGTCACGTTTTTGGTCATGTTTTTGTCACTCTTTTGTAGGGCTGCAATATTTATTTATTTATTATATTGATTATTCTAGCGATTATTTTTTATGATTGATCGCTTGGCTGTGAATGGTTTAGGAAAATTGTATATCTTCAATTTTTTATCATAAGTGGCGCCGCTTGAGGACATGTCGATGGAGTAAACTTAAAGTAAATGTTTGTTGGAGGCTCTTGCTGCTAATCCTGCTTGTGATTGGACGAGACATAGACAGATATTTATGAAATTTCCAATGTACAAAACACTACAGACCCGAACTATAGAAACAAAGTAGGCTTTCATCAAAAATACTAAATTTTCATGTCATTTTTGCTCTATTTGAGTCTGTGTGAACCGGAAAACAATTATTACTACAGTAGTATTCGATTATTTCAATAATCCATTAGCCGTCAATTAATCAATTAGTTGTTTCAGCCTTTTGTCGCTCATTTTCATCCTTGTTTCTATCTCATTTTTGTTGCTATTTTGACACTTTTTTCAAGAGGCTTTTAGATTTGGGTATTGTTGAACTTGTTATTTCATCATAACAGCTATAGGAATTGTACTTGCACCCCTTCTCCATGACAGGCACCATAAATTTTGTGATTGTGTATTGTCTCATCATCATTGGATTATACTTTGAATGGCACACACTGAGATCCTTGTGCTTCCTCTGCAGACTCCACAAAGAAGCTGAAAGATGTCTTGGAGGAGTTCCATGGCGATGGCGTCCTCTCCAAATACAACCCAGAGCAAGTAAGTCACTGTCAGGCGCCTCATCTCCCTTTGTTTGTCTCGACTCAATTGTGAACGTGATAATTCCCTGCGTCAGATCTTCGCGGCTGCGGCGGTCGGTTCAGTTCGTCTGATTCACTTGTAATATCCATCGCTTAGGTGCTTAGTCACTGGCTCCATTTTTAGATGAAAAGCCAAGCGCGGTCACACCCTCAGCATCCAACCATGACGTCAGCAAATGAGCTCTGAGCAGTAGACGATGACTGCTGCAGACACGTTTTACTGCCATCTCAACTTTTTTCTTGTGGCCTATTTTTATAAAGTCAGTCGGCGCTGCGTCGATTTGACTGTCTGACTCATTATCCAGCCAGAGCACGATACATTTGAGGCTATAGGGTGTGAACAGTGTCGCCCGGACAAGCTGGGTGCTACATGATCCTTTGTCTATCGCTAATCTGGCTGTTGCCTTGTGCTATTTTGCTCTATGACACAACCAAATAAAATAATAATAAATTGTAAATAAATTACATTATAAATGCATAATTTTTCCACTGGTTATTTATTTATGTATATATTGTACTGTATAGTGTAGGGGAAATGACTCCTCAAAAATGTACCTTAAACACTTTGGTAATAATATTTTGACCAGACTTTTTTATGCTTATGATAAACAAATGTACGTGGCTAATATGGTTCATAAAATAGGAGCTTAAGAGTAAAACCCAAACAACTAAACAGCTTAAACAAATTCTATTTAAAGCCACGCCGCGTAGAATTACACCCAAAAAAAAAGCACATACAAGCATTTATTGTATGACAGATATTTTCATATGTTCTTTTGCTGTGGGCCGCTCACCTCTCCTTTGACATGACTGTAACTTTACAGGGAGTGGGTACGTCTCCAGCTCGTCTCCATGGAGATGTGACAAAAGTCAGCAGAATTTGATGATCGAAATTGGTTATAGGTCCTCATCCAAATCCATTCTTTGATTACCCACTGCAGTAATAACATTTTCTGCGTTGAGCCGGTCATTAGGAGTATGTTTTGTGCTGATAACAACAATCCAATATGTTACGTAGTGTGGCTTTAACGCAAAATAGTTTACAGTTTATTTCTGTGAAGTCCAAACTCCAATCAGAGCTGTGACTGCGACTGACGGTAGCTCTGTCAAATAAAAGGCAGCTGGCAATATATGAGTCATAGATTTAATCACGGTTTGAATAAAAACCCTTAGACTGAATTATAAATAAAATAAAATGTGGCCTTCTGTGTATGTATATGACCCGCAATGACATACTTGTGTTCTAGACCTGCAACCAAATGATCAATCAATCAATCATTATTTATAAAGCCCTTTACAACACTGACCAAAGTGCTTTACAGTAAAAACAGACAGAATGAGAATAAAAACAATTATGTGAACAACGATAAAATAAAATAAAATAAAAGCATAAAATAGATCAAATGTCACCACATTACTGAGAATTAAAAGCCAGTCGAGATAACTTCCAGCAGGCGCTGGTTTGTGGGCCTTATCACCCTGTTAGAGTTGCGGACAGTCAGAAGGTCTGACCGATAAGCAGGGGCAAGGCCACGGAGGGCTTTAAAATTTATTATATATAATTATTTATTTATTTATTTATTTTTCATTAAATGAATCCACATTGTCATTGTATCTGAATAACGCCTCAGTAGGGCTGCAAGATTTGTCTCAATTGAATTCAAATTGTAAATTCAATTTCCAGCCAATCACAAAGGCTGCAGTTATTTAGGTAATATAAATTTAAACACCTGGTCGCCTCCCGCGGGAGGTGTTCCAGGCATGTCCTAGTGGGACAAGGCCTCGTGGAAGACCCAGGACACGCTGGTGGGACTATGTCTCCGAGCTGGCCTGGTGTCGCCTCGGGGTCCCCCCAGAACAGCTGGAGGAGGTGTGTGTGGATCGGGAAGTTTGGGCATCTCTGCTGAGACTGCTGCCCCCGCGACCCGGCCCCGGATAAAGCGGAAGAAAATGGATGGATGGATGGATGGATAAATTTAAACAACAAATTATCCTTTCAGTTTCTGTTATGTTGTATAATGAATAAAGCCTAATATCACTAATAATAGCTTACACTTATATTGAGCTTTACAAGCCTGTGTTGACAAGCTAAAAGCAAAACACTGTAGTCATTAGCCACAGGGTTTGACGGACCTGATGACGCCAATCTGCGCCAATCTGCTCCGACCATCACCAAACTCCCACTCACATAATATTCATGCACGGGTGGTAGTTAAAGTGTCTTTCCCAAAGATGACAATCTACACCTGCAGGAGCTTTGATTTGAACCGCCAACCTTTCGACTCCATCATCTGCGCCACTGGCACGACTAACAAACACATGATTCTCCAGTGTATGTGATTCTTGTAATGTTTCTGTTTTCAGATATGAGCTTAAGATGATCCTTGTGAACCAAACATTGCTTATATAAAAAAGGATACATTTCAAAACCTAACCACGACTCTTGGAAAACTCACAAGTGGATATGGATATATTAGATATAGCCCTAATGGCCAGAGGCTGCTCTCTTGAGTATTTCTGATGACATGACTAACAAGCCGGCTTGTACCACGGCGCCACTGGGCCTCTCTGTGCAGTGTGTCTGGGACTGTCACCTGGCGCCGCTCTCGCACGGCGGCCCTCGGCTCCCATTTGTCAACGTAAAAAATTAAGTGCCTCTGTAGTCCATTGTCCCAGATGTAGGGTGTAGTGGAATCTATTTACTGGACCGGTGGCGCACGAGGACCTCCCTCCCCCTTGCCGTATACGAGTACATTTATACGGGTTTATTTCCGCCGGAGGGTGAGAGCCGTCTGAGGAGTTTGAATGAGCGACGAAAAGAGCAAACAATGGCTAACACTTGGAGCTGTCAGCTGAATTTTTGCCACTGAGGCTAACAAACAATGATTTTTAGTGAGCAATAAAACCCGCCAATCGCGTCTCTATTTGAATCTCTGTTAAAGGCTAGATGAGTTAATTACTATATAAAAGACAGCTTCAGTAATAGTGCTCCATAAGTATATTAGCGCCAAGCTAAATGTACCCTTTACAAGTCCATCCCAAATTGTGTATTAAGAAGCTGACCATGGGATATTGCTTGTGTGGTTTTGTATTCCTTTACTTAGGTCGAAAGGAGTGTTATGTCAAAAAGAGGTGAAACTAAATGCGATTACAGTTTCACACTATCATCTATAGGTACAGAGTGTTGCATGATTTAAACAGTGTAAACTGACCTAACTATGGCCCCATGTTTGTGCTATAAAAACAGAAAAGTCAGTCGAAATTAAAGAATAAATGAAGCATGTAAATTGCGGGCTGCCCTCGGGGGTTGTTGACAGACTGGCACAATTCAGTGTAGGTTTGCTGAGGGGAACATAATGTTGGTCCGTTTAAATGCTTTCCTAAGGGACTGACTTTTCCACAAATGCATCTGGGTGTACTTATGTGTCAAAGCGGAGCGTTCACTGTTTTCTGTGACAACGACCAGTTTATTCAGGCCTGAGTGCACAGGAGCAGAGTGAGCTTCATGATTCAATTTAAAGCCTTGTGATTTATTTTGCCAAAAAAGGAAAGGCTTTAGTTGGTTGGAGTTGGGATATGTCAGTTGGCTGAGAGGATCCCGTCATGCTCTGTTCTGTGCCTCTTAGACTGTGCTCAGTAATCAGCACATCGCAACTTATTATGGCCTTCTTTCAAAGATCAGCATATTTTCATCTAATGTTAAGACACACTAGTACGAGAGAAAATGTGCAAATAATAGTTCTAATGTGGGCACATGACATAAAAAAAAACAAAGCTTTTTGAAATATCTTCATAGAAGCCAAAATGATCAGCGTATCCTACTTCACTCACATACGTCATCTACAATGGCACTCACTGTTTCCTTCCTTCCTCTTCACTTTCTTAACTGTAAAACAGAAGCAAGATGTTCTGAACCAAGTAAGCCCGAGCCCCCGGCTCTGCATGCTGTGTGGTGTCTGTCAGTCAGCGGAGCGCATGCACATCCTGTTACCCACGCAACATACGCTCGCATCACCATTACAGATGGGCCGCCCCCGGAGGGGCAGGGGTCAGCGGTCAGGGGTTGCTCAAAGGACTAACCTCAGAGCTTTTACAGTGTTTGACTGAGAGTTTACTAAAATGTCATTAACTTCTCTGTCACTGAATCTTGAATGTCAACTACTTTCTTTTGCCATAATCATCTGCTACAGAGAGATGTTTTACATGGAGTAGATTTTTTTGTTTTTCTGTGACCTGCCTTGACATTTGGCTGAGTCAATAATATCTTTTGGAAACTGTTTTTATATAATTGCTTAATTCCATATTTTATAATTAAGTTGTTTTGGATCATGCAAAATGTAGACCTGTAAAGGTCATCCTGCAGAACACTCTAAAATGGCGGCATGTTTTATTTATTCTCTTTATTAATTTGTCATAAGTACAATAACCTTTTGTAACCTCTTTCTTCTTCTTTCTCCCTGTGCTCTGTGCTTAGCCCATTGACTATGAAGGCTTCCAGCTCTTCATGGCCACCTACCTGGAGAACGATCTCCCCGAGGAGCTGTGTCAGCACCTCTTCACCTCATTCAAGAGTAAGTCTGGAGGCTGCTCCCCGGACCAGTCCAGAGCAGGAACCAGCTTACTTGGTAAGTTCTGCTTCTTGAAACTGCTCTAAAACTTTGCTTAAATACGTTATTTAGTGCGTCACTTTCACTTCATATTTTCTTTTTATTAATTAAAGGTTCAATGTGTATAAACTAAAACAATAAGTGCAGGATTGTTGCCAAGACCAAAGTCCATGCTCCAGGACCTACTATGCATCCATATACATTATTAAAAGGCTGAAAACTCTAGTTTATTTTGTGAAACACAGTTGCGTAGATCAATTCACTTCTTTCAAATATATTTATTCATCAAATGTTTAATTCAGTCAAAGGTAAAAGCAACTTTACACAGAAGTGAATACTTAATTGAAACACTCCACTGTCACCATTGTATTTTACTCAACAATTGCCTCTATAAGATTTTGTGTGGGTTTTGGCAGCGGGTATATTGCGTGTGTCTGCTCGTCCATACTGAGCAGCTGAGGAGACAGATGGACCATTGAATTTGAAATCTATTTGTGTGATATAATGCTTGTCGAAGTAAGAGGAAAGAGCAGAGAGGCTAAGTGAGAGGCAGCAGGACACTTTGGACAGCAAACGTGGTGCTGAGATTTCCGCTGTGAGTCCGTTTCGGCGGAGTCCACATTTTTTTATTCGCTGCCTGTCACCCACGTCACTACTCCTGCTGCTTCATGGTCAATCAACGATAATGTGGATTTAAAGCTGCATTTTATAAGCAATGCAGAGATTATATACTATGTCCATGTGATACAAATACAGAGCAGATTAAATGCATGTCAACTTTTTTTTTAAACTGCATTTGTTCCACAACTCTGCATGACGTATTGTGCACATGTACAATTTCTTAGGTTGTAAGTATTTTTACTTTATGTGCACATTGTAGTTGCATACAGAATACACAGACAACACTGCACTCTGGTGGTTACTCTATCAAAACAACGCACTTGTGATCAGATCATTTTTTTCCCCTCACCAACAATTGTCGCCCACTGCTCTTGTAGTTATAGTCTGAACTATAACTATTTCTGCCCATATCTGAGAATAGACTATGGTCAACTCTCAGATATTGAATAATCTTCATTTCTATATCTTTCTTTGAGCTGTTGTTCATTTATTGCATCTTCTATGACTTCCTTTCCCCATATCCAAACACTGGCAGAAACCCGCTCCATTGACGCAGGCATCTCTATACAGACTGAAGTGGCCTGTGCTCCCATTACAGGTATCAGAGGTGGTGAGGTCATCTAAATCATGGGAACAAGAGTCCTGCTGGCTTCAATCTGCTGCCCCCATATTGTGATGCTGCTTTTGTGATTTCTGTGTGAATTTGTTTTGCCCGTGGAGACCCTTGACTATATCGTATTACAAACATTTGCTTTAATTAATTATTTCAATGCTTTTTTAATCTCTTTGTATTTTGACTGCTTTGTGAAAGTGCAGTGTTATGCGTATTTATTTAACAAGTGTATTTTCCCTTCATCGTGAAGTGGGTTCAAAAAGTATTCTTTCTTCCATATTTCTTCCCTTCCCATTATGTTGAAGGCATTGGATTTTATTTTTGCCTTGAAGCAACTAGGAAAGAAACTTCTCATCAGATATTTTTGCTTTAGGAAATCAGTTTATATAAGTTTAGTATCAAACTGCTCAAATTGGTATGATATAAAAGAAGTGTGAAAACTTCCTGAACCCTCTTTATACATATTTATTTTTTAATCATTATCTAACTGTTTTCTCTTGTTGCGTTTCCAACAAGGCATGAACGGGAAGAGTATCCTGTCGGCCATGGGACGTCACACTCCCGAGCACAGTGTAATGAGCACGGCAGGTTCGGGGGCCACCACGTCTCCATGTTCGTCCCGCTCTTCGTCACAGCGGTCCGGGAAAGGGGGCCAGACGCCCGGGGGGCAGCACAGATCGCCCTGCACCAAAGTGAAATCCATCGAGGGCAACAATAACAACGCCCTGACGCCCAACGCAGGCCCCCCCAGGTCACCAGTGTCCCCCAAACTCTCCCCAGGTACAGTCTCTGAGTGCTTTGATCATATTTCTGTCGTCTGTGGCAAAAACCGAGGAAAGTTGATTCAGACTTTGAAGCACTTCCAGGGCAGTGCAGGGCCCATCTGCGTAAAGTGTGCATGTTTTCCCCGTGTTTTCCTTTGATTGCTCTGTTTTCCCCTATCACTAAAACCACCGGGCCCGGACTCACATGTAAAGGAAATTTTAAATCTCACTGGAACTTTTTTGGTGAAATAAAGACTATATAAATAAATACATATTAAATAAACCTTCTTCTGTATTGTCCAGGATGTACTGTATTTTCAGGACTATAAGTCACACTTTTTTTTCATAGCTTGGCTGGGGGTGCGACTTATACTCAAGTGCGACTTACAGTAGATAATCAAAATATATAATTCCGCAATGTTTGTTATTTTCACACTGACAGCTGCTAGAGGGCGCTCTTGGCTTGTGTACCAGTATCTGCTACTCCTGTACCACTGAACATTTAAGAAACGGTAATCGAGCAGCAGAAAAAAGTTTAGAATGAGCGAGAAACTTGTGAGGGAAAAAAAGTTTCAAAAGCTTTCTGAAGCAGGCTAAAAGCTAGATGGCCACAGAGGAACGAGTTTGCAAATGGGTGCTTGAACAACGTGCTGCCGGGAGAGGCTTGTCAATGATGCAGTTACTATAAGTCGGTCCGGAGTATAAGACGCACCAGCCTGAATAGGCGTATTGTATGCTAACGTAACACATTGATGGTTAGCTATATGAAGCATAAACAACGAACTAAATAGGTGTCTGGTATGTTAGCGTCACATAAACAGATAACTATAGCATAAAGAACATGCCAAACTCTCAATCTCACTCCAAATCACTAAATCCATTGAAATCTTCATCCTCTGTGTCACTTCTGAACAATCGCCTTGGCAACTACATGAGCACCGAGGTGTAACTGCACCGTTGACAAGCCTCTTCCTGGAGCATGTTGTTTAAGCTCTCATTTGCGAACTTGTCCCTCTAGCTGTGGCCATCTAGCTTTTAGTCCGTGATTAGCTTTTTTTGTTTTCTTCATTGCAGTAAGAGAAACCTCTGCTTTTTGCCAGTCCCTCACAAGTTTCTCGCTCAATCCAAACTTTCTTTTTGCTGCTCGATTAGCCCGCAGTGCCCTCAGCGGCATGTGAAATTCTATATTTGAATTTTAAAAAAAAATCACATATTAGTTGCTCCGGAGTATAAGTCGCACACCCAGCCAAATTATGAAAAAAGTGCAATTTATAATTTTGCATTTTGTTTTGGCTGGTGCGACCTATACTCCGTAGCGACTTATAATCCGAAAAATACTATACTTTAGAGGCTTAATTCTAATTTATATACCCAAAATGTAGACATGGTGAGACAGTATTTATCAAAAAGTCTTATACTTGCTTGGGTACTACAACAGTTAGAGACGGCTCTCTGATCATCTTGTTCTTTCTCCACATCAAGGCGGTGGAAAATGTTGTGTGCACCTTTCTCTTTTTACAGCGATGACTCATTTCTTCTAGGTGCTGCTAATCCGGCGATGTCTATTCACACGGGTTTTGGCCCTCACATGATGCCATATTGTTTGGGTCAGCGGGCTGTGCTATCACCTCCTCGTTCTGTACTGTACACTGTGTTTTGTCCCTCTGTTCTCCACGGCTCTGCTTTGTCCACAGCCGTACCCACATCAGACCTGTTGTTTCATATTGTGATGGATTAGCTCCTCGCAGTAAAGCGCTTTGTCATGTGAATCCACACAGAGCGGAGTCACTCGGAGAAACATTTGTCGTTGCGGAGGAGCCCGTCACCACAGAAGCTGTCCCCCCTGCCGTCGCCCCAGGTGGTCTTTCTCAAGGACATCGTCTGCTACCTCTCGCTGCTGGAGAGAGGCACCCCGGAGGACAAGCTGGAGTGTGAGTGACAGACCGAGGTGGGCGGGACGGGTCAGCTCACAGAGGGGGAGCGTGAAGAAGGAGCAGCTGTAGTTAGCACCCTGCCAATACTGACTAATACAAATAAGATGACACTGGAAAATGATTTGTTTCTCGCGATTTAGCTTTATTAGATAATGTGGTGCACAGAATGTATGTATCTTTGTTCATGAAACTTAACCTCTCACCCCCACTTGAACCAAGCGCATCTTCTTCAATTCGGCTTTACCCAAATCTTAAAGCTTATAGGCCAGTGTAACATAACTATTTTTTTGTCACGTTGTCAACGCATTGTCACACGTTTTTAATGCTTTCGTCTTTTTTTTTTTATCCTTTGGTTTTTTGCCGGTTTTCTTAGTTTCTCTTAGTTTTTCTTAGTTCTTAGTTGTTGTGTATTTTTGCTTTTTCATCACTTTTTTGATGCTTTTTTGTCATGTTTACATTGGTTTTTCATTGGTCACATTTTTTTTGTGCACATTTTTAGTCGCTCTTTTGTGGCTTTTATTTAGCTTTTTCATCACTCTTTAGTCATTCAAGAAGCTTTTAGATTTGGGTAAAACCAACCCGGAGAAAATGTGCTCGGTTCAAGTGATGATTAAGGGGTTAAGTTAGTCTTAAATTGTACTAAACATAACCTTGATAGTCCACTCCACATATCAATTTTTCTGGCTGTAATCTACACATTTTTTCCTATTCTCATGTGTGGGATTGGAATGAGGACTCCCTGCAGTGATTGTATTACGTACATATTACTTTCACTTAGTTTAGGTTTGACTTAAGTGTAATCATTTTATATGTTTATTTTATGTTAATATATAATTGTGTTCCTAATTTGAGTTTTTTTTGAGCCATTATGATTTTAGCTTGTTGAAGCCAAAAATCTGCCCTTGTTGGACCAAAACATTTCTCATAGCTGTTTTACTTAAATTTAGTGAAGACATTTCTAAATCCATCCTGGAATAACCTTGATTGCTCAACTTGAATCGTAATTGAGCTCTTAAAGGCACATGTACAAACTTTTTCCACCAACATTTAAAAGTGACATTGAAATTTGGTTGCCAGACAGAGAGAGATTCATTTACAGTAAATCCACTGCATTCATCTTTGTTTTATCATCATCTGTACGTCACAAAAGAGTAATAATATCACAGCTCCTTCTTCACTAAACGCTTCCCAGGGGGCTTGAACATGCGGCTGTCACACTCCCACAGTCACATGGGGCAGGTCAGTGACATGCTTAAGCGCCGCTCTGCCCAATTGACTTGCGCCCGTTTCTATATCGGCTCTTTCCGACAAGGCTAATCTCATTTAACCGGTCCCACAAGAAGCATACTTTACTTCCTTAACCCCGTGGCTATCTGGAGACAGGCTAAGAGCCAGGCTAAAGCTGCTAATGATGTGACAGCAGTATCTGAGTCATCATGGGGACCTCTGTTCTCTCGTTTCCCTCTAGTCATGTTCCGGCTGTACGACACGGACGGCAATGGAGTCCTGGACAGTTCTGTGAGTGTCTCCTATCTCTCCCGGTTTGTGTCTGCCTCGTCACTCATTACCACAAGGAATAGTCTCTGCTGGCCTTTTGCCCCGTGAGTTACTTTACAAAATAAAAATGTCAGGGAGCTACTTGTTCTTTGGTAACTCTGAGACTGCGAAGTACACTCGGGACAGTTCGTCACCATGATGGTATTTATCATCATTAGTGCCTCCAGTGCATCTAAAATCTTTCATATATTACTGGATATTACTGTAAACGCTGTCTTGTAGGTGTAATGCTCTTCTTAACGAAACATGGCACTCCTTAAAAAGAGTGTCTCATACTCTCAATGAGCCGTCCCTGTAGCAATAAAGATGGAGAAAAAATAATTATGTCCATACAAATAAAGGAAAAACATATTTTTCTAATGATGGAGACAATATTGACCCTAATGTTTATGTTCAGCGTAACGTAATCATTTGGTGCACAAAGAGGAAATGCATCTATAAATGGGACTTTTTGCCAGGATATTATCATTAAACTATCATCAAACTCCTTTACAAAGAGAAAAGCTTTTGTAAAGTGGTGGCGTGATACTGGTAACTGGGTGTTGGAGGCCCTATTAATTGTCCATTTGTGTTCCATTGTAACACAAAGTAGTCATCTGGTCTAAGTTCTGTGCAGAATAGTACGTTTTAATGTAACACAATGTAACACTACTTCAATGTGTATTTCCCCGTTTTTCTAGGAGTTGGATCGCATCATTAATCAGATGGTACATGTGGCGGAGTATCTGGAGTGGGATTCAACAGAACTGAGACCAGTGAGTGCTCTAATACCACGCAATAAAGCTACAGCTAGTTTTCAATCGAGCTTGAATAAATCCTTGTGAAGATTTATGTTGTCCCTGTCCCTACGTAGGTTTCCACTGGGTGCTCCGGTTTCCCCCATCACTAAAAACATGTACAATAAGCCCGAACGAGTCAGTGTGCTTGAGTGTGTCTGAGAGTGCAAGTGTGGAATTGTGGAAAGAAATGAGGCTATGGCTACTAGCCTGTGTGGCGTGTTTACATGCATGAGTTCCATGTGTGTTCATTGACATGCACTGTCCCAACCAAACAAAATGATGATTCAGTTTAAAATCTATGACAAAGGCACAGTTATTCAAAATCCCTGCGTCCTAGAAGGCAGAATGTTTTCTTTAGAACTAAGTTCATATTCTTTACTACACAACTTAATATGAATTACATATCATACAGTATATATTTTTTATATTATAAACATATGTATACCTTCATGACTTTCTAATTACTTGTTTACTTGATATTTACTCAACGTAGAGGCTACAATTTTGTTTTGCAAACAAGTAGAGGCTTTCAGTAGTTTGGATTATATACTGCATTGTTTATAGCTGCTGGAAAGACATATATATATTTTGTATTTTGAGTGCTGGCCTCCCTCCTGAAATAGACAAAAAAGGTGTTGAGTTTATACTGTCAGAAACTCCTTTAAAACTAGCCCAGTCTGTTTTAAATTAGTTGTCTGTGTTGGGCTGATGGATCATGACTTCAGTCTTTTGAAGGATAGTATTTTTAAGGAGCGTGTGTTTCTCTTAATGCAGATTTTGAAGGAGATGATGGAGGAGATTGACTTTGATCGTGATGGGACAGTCACGTTGGAGGAGTGGATCCGTGGAGGCCTCACCACTATCCCTTTACTGGTCCTGCTGGGCATGGACACGGTAAGACTGTGCCTTTGCAAAAAAGAGGTCTCCAGTTTTTTAGTCTGGTCGCTTTATACACTGAATGTCTGATATTTCCTGTTTTAGAATAGGATTCAGACTATACAACGAACTATACACCAAAATATGTTTTTTTTTTTTTGTCCTTTGTGTACCTAGGATGTACAGGAAGATGGGCAGCATGTTTGGCGTCTGAAGCACTTCAACAAACCGGCGTACTGTAACTACTGCCATACCATGCTGCTAGGAGTCCGCAAGCAGGGCCTGTGCTGCTCCTGTAAGTCACTGCTCCTCTGAGATAGAACTTTTAGAATATGTGCATATGACAGGTTTTCATGTTTTCCTTATTACTTTGATGAGACACTGTATGTCTGTATTAATCATAGAGGCAGCTTTATGAATGCTAGTTGGGGGGACAAAGTAAATTTTTTTATGCTCTGAAGCATACAGTAAAACACTTAACATACATAGAAAGAGGGAAAGTTTTTACAAGGCTAGAACGAGAACTCGCTCATGGCTCATTGGTACAGTATGGTTGCACAGAACAGTTCTATTCTATCTCTTCTTATGTCACATCCTTCATCCATGTCATATGGTAGTAAAATAATAATTTGTAATTTAGGAAATTATCAGAACAAGTTCTATAAAGCTGGAGGAGCAGAACCTCATAGTGTTTTAAGTCTTCTCAATATACAGGCTTACTCAAACATGTATAAGTGAAACAAACAAGAACCCGTAGGTTTTTGAAGGAATGAAGGAATCACATTTTTACATGTTACCTGAAAATGTGCACTTATATTTGCACTACGTGGTTATTCACTTTATTATAATTCCTACTTTGTGAATATACCGTCTCCGACAGAGGCAAATAAAACCTATTCTGATTGTGAAAACATCGAGTCGATCCTTTAACATCTTCTTTTAACATTGCCAGTGAGTTTCCGTGGTTGTCTGAGCCGAGCACGCTCAAAGTTTGTTATTTAATGAAAAATCCTTTAGAAAAATCAATACTAAGCATTACCGAGTCATTATGTGTAATTATGCAAGTGATTTATTGTTCCACATTGATGAGGAAGTATTGAATGGGCTGATTTATTTCAAAGGGCTGTTTAAGGCCATTACCTCTAAAAGAAAACTTTACAAGTTTTAGTTGCAGACAAACTCTCATTATGTAAACAAACCAGGCTCTGACACAGATTTCCGTCCTGGAGAATAATGTTGATTGCAGTGCAATTATACAGAATTATGCTGAAGTCCTTCTGACTAACATTCTGTTGTATTGCCCTCCTCAGTATGCAAATACACAGTACATGAACGCTGTGTGTCCAAAGACATTGCTGCCTGCATCAGCACCTACGCCAAGTCACGTCGACACACCAACGTGAGTGTTATTATTTATTTATTTCATTTATTTGATAGGGACCAGTGTAACACACAGAAACATGAATTCATTCATCGTTACACAATGGTAGTGCATTTGAACGCAATCTAAAAATGATTACACATTTGGTCTCTTTTTAAAACACGCTTTAGTTAATTTTTAAAAGCCTTGGAGACAGCTCAGGAGACACACGACATTCCACCGTTTAGAGCACTTTCACATAGCCGTTATTACTACAAAATGAGAAATTACTCATCCAATCGGACACAAATATGATCATAATGACCATTCTTGAAACTATTTCCCTGTCTTTCATCAGGCTATGCAGCATGTGTGGATGGAGGGCAATTCTCCTACAAAGTGTGACCGCTGCCACAGAAGCATCAAGTGTTACCAGGGTCTGACGGGACTGCACTGTGTTTGGTGTCAGATCAGTGTGAGTAACTTTTTGGCAATGCCCAACATTGTCCCAATGAAAGGGTAGTGAATACAGAGCAGTGTGTTAGCTCAGCAATTTGTCGGGAAACCTGTTCAGTGTCACTTCATTCTCTTTTTCCTATATGCAGTGCCTTTTACATCCACCAGATGGCACTGCTGTCTTATATTTGTCCATATTATATAATGATTATAGTTACTATCTTAAAGGTTTCCCTGGAAGTTAGTTATTGTGAAACATATAGATAAAACCAGTGAATACATGTATAGATATTTCAAATGTCTACATTCACTTCATATATAGATAATCAATGACCTCATAAGTGCATCCCTGTTACTGTTGGATTGACTCAGTCTCACAGATGGATCCCACCCACAGTTCTTATGTTTCTCCTTGTAGCTCCATAATAAGTGTGCTTCAAATGTCAAGCCCGAATGTGACGGAGGGGCACTGAGAGACCACACGCTGTTGCCCTCATACATCTGCCCTGTCGTCTTGGTGAGAACCATCTCTCCCCTACAGCATGACCTGATCTTTACCATTGACGTCCAGGACGTCCAAGACGTCATCTATAAACGTGCAGTCAGTCCCACATTGATTTATTTTGCATGGACGGCTTCATAATCAACATTCTTGTTTGTTATGTTATCTCTTTGGGGGATATTGACTGTTTTTAGCCTTTTATGCATTGTAAAATATGGTCAGACATTCTGGCTTCAGCCTCAAGGGGTCAGTATAAGAACACATCATGGTGTGACAAGTAGGATTTGGACACCGGGTTGTTTTTTTCCCCAGATTTGATTTATGATAAAAAGAAAGCATTCTGGGGATCTTAAGATTAACCCCGTGCAAGAAAATGACCCGTGTGTGTGCATGTTGAGTATGCACAAATAGAAATCTTTTTTTTTTTTTTTTACTTAAATACGTATTCATATTATTCTACTTGCTGTTAACTAATGTTTGTTGTTTTAGGTGTCGGATACCTTTAAAAAGAGTCCCCTGCTGTATGTTTGTTTTTGCAAGTGAAGCCCCTCGGTTGAGATGCTTGTATGTTGCACCAGAGGAAGCTGTTAACAGGCCGGGGCGTATAAACAAAAGCCACCCACATTACTTTCCTTTATACAGAGCTGACACAGTGCAGAGCAGCTGGGTGAATACCTGATAAGTGATTATTACACGGATGAATGGAGCAGACACCGAGAGCCTTGGTTTCTCTCCGACTTATGGCTAGCACCTGTTTCAATTCCACACTTTGTATTGACACTATTTTGGGACTTTATGTTGGTCCGGAACAAACCCATAGACACACTTTTGTACATCTATTTTTAGCGTACCTGGCTATATTTTCCTGTTAGGGCTGAAGATGCGATTGCGGTTATATATGCAATTTATGTTTCACAATCTTCATTCATTAGCACATTTTTAAACCAGGAGAATTGACTCTGTGCATAACTTCAAATCATAACAACGCCAAGAAGTGACTTCCTGTTTCGATCCAGCACACCAAAATAAAAGCACCATGTTATTCATTAGTTCAGCAGTTCATTAGTTCAACGTTCTTTCTGCCTAACTATTAATAGACAAAACACTTAAAATGTGTGTTTAATTATATTCTTGTAATGTTGCAAGTACCGGAGACGAGCTGTGTGCATTTATTTTGGTGTACTGGATCGAAACAGGAAGTCACTTCTTGGGCGGCGTTGTTATGATTTGAAGTTATGCACAGAGTCAATTATCTTAGAGATTTTAGAGAACGTGATGTGAACAGTTAGAAAACTCCTCAACTCAAACAACCCAGTCCGGGTGATGGCTTTGAAAATCTCCACCTCACCAGAAATATGACCTGTTCAGCGTATACAATAATCTTAGCAAGTTTTAGATATGAAAAAAACTTGCAGAGAACTTTGCATTACCTAAATAAATGCAGAATTTGCGATTTGCTTATTGAGATTCATTCAAACACTTTTTTTTAACTTTTGTAAATCCAGGATCGTCAGTCTGTGGTAAAACGCGGTGAAGGGGACTCGCCGCCCAGCACCAGCCCAGAGGACACCAATCAGACGTTTAAATTCAGCCCCGGTGATGGACAGCCGCTGCAGGTATAAACTCTTCCTCATACCAACTATCCAGTGCACTTCCTGTGTTGGCCAGGAAGGAATTTACGTGATTTTTCTTTTGTTTGTTTGTTGCTCTTTTGCATTCAGATCACCCCACTCCCTGGTACTCACCCACTTCTGGTGCTGGTCAATCCAAAAAGTGGAGGAAGGCAAGGAGAAAGGTACTGTATGGACCAGCTACAGTCAAACTATTGTACAGTAATGCCATTTTATTCCTTTTTTATTTTATTTTATGGATGGATTAATATGGAGACACGGCTAGATGGTCCTGGGTTTGATTCCTACCTGGACGGGGCCTTTCTGTGTGGAGTGTGCATGTTCTCCCCGTGTCTGTGTAGGTTTCCTCCTGGTCCTACGGTTTCCCCATGCCACTAAAAACATATACAATAGGTTTATCCTCCAGCCAGGTGTTTCTGACCATTAGCCGGCCTACGCTGGCTGCTCACGGCTCCTACAGGTCGCCCCAGCGGTGTTGAGGATGGGTCGAATGCAGAGATTGAATACTTAAAATTCAAACTCTAATTGGTCAAAGCAATTGTTGTCTGCATCTGGGACACTATGTGCATCTTGTCATGTTGCAAATTAATTGTACAACATTGCGAGATAGTGTCACAAATACCAACTCAACCCCGACACCCGGCACATAATTAAAGATTTTCAGTTCGTACAATGTTTTAACCAATGGGGATTTTAAATGTAAATTATAACACTTGACTGACACTGCGTTGTCATGGATTTATCAGTCGTGAGCCAGCAGTTAATGGTGTTGTCTAAAGTTACACGGACCACATGTTGTCAAAATAATGATTTACT
Source organism: Gobius niger (assembly GCF_951799975.1). Lineage (NCBI taxonomy): Eukaryota > Metazoa > Chordata > Actinopteri > Gobiiformes > Gobiidae > Gobius > Gobius niger. The sequence goes on from NC_136860.1 coordinate 23,305,249, forward strand.
TAGCAACTGTCAACCTCTCACAAAGATATGCTTCGTTGTGGAGGCAATTTGAGTGAATTAGTCTCCTCGAGCTGTCATGTCAGGTGTCTGGACTTTTAAACACAGAGGCACACCACCTCAGGACGCCAGCAGGTCAGACAAACTGATTATGCAGGATTACATTAGCAAAACACTTTTTATATTGGCCCTTTAATACATCCCATGCCACAGAAGAGCACACCAGGCTTTGCCCCTATCTGCGTGCCCCTTCTGCTTCGGCTAAACACTGTAATTTAATGGGGACAGAGTCTATACAGGCTACATAGCAGTAAATACATGTCTTGACTGTGCAGCTCAACACTTAGCACACAGTGGAGACCAATCATACCCTGCTGCTCTGCCTCAGCCTGACACACTACCATAGCAACATGCTCTTTATTACCATTACAAAAGAAAATTACTGCGTATTAATAGACGGGACAAGAACAAAAAATCACTTTGGAATAGAAAGCAAGTGCCTATTGTGTTGCCAGTGAAGCTTCTCCATTCAGTCTTTATTTTTCTTCAACAATCTTCAACTCAAGTACTCAAATTCTCCATTGTTGCATGTACTGCATTGACTGTACATGTTGTATTCAAATGTGTTGCACTGCACGCTAACGCTTTATCAAAGACCTTTTCAGTGGTGATTATATTCTATCACAAAAAAAGGTGCTTGGAAATGGTTGGTGAGTTCAAGGCTACGGCAAAGCACTGAGTCACTGCGGTTCTTCACAGTTGGCAGCAGTGGAAGAGTAGTCAGAGAAAGTGTCTGTTCACTTTTCATACAGTATTATTACTACCTTCGGGCTTATCTGTGATTTGTATATTATGCTCAAGTGCCATTCTTGTATTATAAACAGTATGATCAGAGCATCTCATTTTCTAGGTTGCACTTTGCTTACAACACTGTTTCTATATTATAACCAAGGAAATACTCTTCATGTGTCCGGGTAATTGGCATACCGTCCTAGGGTTAAGGTGAAAAGTAGTCACAGTACCATTAAATAAATTAGGTCTGTGTCTGGTTTCCATGTAATCACCATATTTACCATGTTATTACACTTTTAGGTAACATACAAGTGCTAAAGATTTCTCTACATGTTAACTCATCTTATCCATGTCTATTGTCTATGTCTAGGGTCCTGAGGAAGTTCAGATACCTACTCAACCCCAGGCAGGTGTACACTCTGGATCAAGGCGGGCCAATGGTGGGGTAAGTCTACATATGTACGGAGAATATACTTGGATCCCTCATTTTGTAAGTGTACTTTATTTTACTTTAAATTAAGTCATAATAGTGTTGACTGGTTGAAAAAAGGAAATAAGAAAAAAAAAAAAAGCATTTAAAGGGAGAAAGACATGTAGGCGCCGTCAGATTGATTTATAGACTCATCAAAGGCAGAGGTCAGTGAAGGTATTGGAACACACTGTTACTGCTGTACTCACCATCTGACCTCTTGACACACACTTTGTCTCTCTTCAGCACAGCCTGTACTTGAAGTGAATTCTGCTGCCGTTACTGTGCATTCATGTGTAAAAACCGCTCAGTGCAGCACAATGGACAGAAACGCTGTCTTTACCTTGAAGGTGAAGCCCTGCCCCTTCACTCCTTATTTGTGTGTCTCAGTCACGATGAGCTGCTCTCCAGGGCCGCAAGTAGCAAAGAGACTGCAGTGACGCACGCAAGCCTTATGGGACTGAGCGGGACACAAATGTGACACAGACACTACTTCATGTACAGTATACAATATACGCCTACAGGGTAAACAGACAATAGGATTTTTTTTTTTTTATCACTAAAAAGAGTATGTTATGTAAAAACAATGCACCTGTCTTCTATCTATTATGTTGGCATTGAGTGGTTAGCACACCGCCTCACTGCAAATAGGGCACAATCCATCAAATCCACTTTTTATTAAGATAAGATAGGATAAGATAGCCTTTATTGATCTCACAATGGAGAAATTTACTTGTCACATACAGCTCTTAGAAACACTCAGGGTGTGCAAATAGGCAGAAAATGTGAGAAAATAAACATAATACGATTAAATAAAAGCGGTATCTTATGTACAATGACTACCATTGTACTTAAAATTGCAGAATCTTGTTGATGTTTACTCAATAGTTGTGATGTACAAGAGAATCTAGATACAACCTCAGAAGAACTGATCTGCTACAAAAACCCAAGGAGAGAACTCTTGCAAAGAGGAGGTGTATATCAGTCAAAGGAGTTGATCTATGGAAAGGTTTACCTCATCAACTTAAGGGCTTTAAATGTCATAGAAAGTATAGAACACTTGAATGAAGATCATTAGAAAAGAAGTTAATCGTGGATAACATCATTTTGATTCTTGAAGTTTAACTTTTGTGCTTATGTGTATCACTCGGAAGTATGTTGATCTGTCACACAGAGGGTTAACCTCAGTCTTATTTACTTTTTGAACTGTTGCCTGCTCCTTAGCAACAAGCAGCAAAGGCACCAACACATTTTATATGAGGTTTGCTTTGAGGGATCCAAGCTTTTAACTTGAATCATTTATTGTAAACAATTAGATTTTACAGCGAACCGTTACGATTACAATTTCAGATGTTAATGTTAAAAGATGATAAAAGCCAGTCCAGTGCAAGGACTGAGGCTGTATATTACTTCTTTTTATTGTTCGTTCATTCACTCTAATTCTCTGTAGTTTTAGGCCTCTTTCATATCCTCTGTCTATATTTAGAAGCCCAAATTAGAAACAGTAAGCTGGTTGTATTAGCATATGTCATCACTGCAGCACCTCAGCTCAGATAACGTATTACCCCGTAATCTGTGGTGTACATATGGAGTAGCCATGGTTACAGCTGTTTCTGCGGTGCGACTGTGACCTGTATGCATCTGTTTCATGGCCAACTGAGATGAAAGCTCCTGTCCACACCTTTGTCCCAACATGCATTTAAAGGTCCCTTTGAAGGGCACAGTCCCCACTCACTCCCATTTCAAGGGAAAGCAGAGGTGCAGCCAAAGAGTGCATTGATTAAACTTACTGTCTCTTTCAGTGCATCGATTTATCCTCCACATATTAACGTCTTGTCTAAAAGTGAATATCCACAGTATGTAAAGGTTTGTGCCTTCTTTCCCCCTTGTAGGCTTAATTTCTTTCATGATGTCCCTGACTTCCGGGTGCTAGCCTGCGGCGGTGATGGGACTGTGGGCTGGATCCTAGACTGCATTGGTAATGATGAGCTTGCTTTTACTATGTGATAGTAAATTACTTGACATAAAATGAAAATATATTTGCTGTAGATTTAAAGATGAACCAGAGTGAGTAAAATAGTCTTACTGTATTGTTTGGTAATGTTGCGTAAGTACTGTTTCCCATGACTTTAAGAGGAGATTTCGACACAAGGGCACTCTATTAGGACACACATAATAGGTCCTCTGTTTGTGTTGTTTTTTTAGACAAGGCCAACTTTGCCAGACACCCTCCCGTGGCCATCCTCCCTCTGGGCACAGGGAATGACTTGGCCCGCTGTTTACGCTGGGGAGGAGGTAAGAGCTAACCAAATGTTTTTTTTTTACCACAAAACAAATGCAAAACATTAACAGGATGTTAGTACAAGCTACACATTTGGATAATTGCTGCATAATTCCTGCATCATTGTGAATGTTACATAATGTTTTCTCATCAAAAACAGACGATGTTTAGTTACTCTGCTTGAGGAATCATTGATCTCCTTCGGGAGTGCTTTATTTTAACATTAGACACTTGAATCCAAGAAAGTCATTATTCCTTCATTGGAATATTTCTGATAATTTAAGCACCTAAACAGTGCAGTCCATCTCTCTTTTTGTTACCTTTACATTCCTAATGGCCAAGCAGCAAATTAATCATTTCAACATGCTTCATTCCCCACTGTCACTATCAGAGGGAAATTAACTCAAAATCTGAAGCATTCTCGCATATGGGCCAGTGTCTTAAAAAACTGTTTTCTATACATACATCATTTCAAGAATAACACAAATTGCTGAAGCAAATAGGTACACCAGAAAGAAGTTAATTAATATGAAGTTTTGTCATTAAGGTTGATCTGAAAAAGACTAGACGAGAGTACGTTTTTCATCACGCATACAACATCAATCAAATCGACAGAGAGAGACAGGAAGTACAGAAGGGCATTTTGCACAAATTATGAATTGTTAATATGCAAAGCACTAGCTGTAGACCCTTTGCCAGCCACTGAGTGCCGTGCCACTATGGGGTAATAATTGGAGAAGCTGCTTGTGAGTGCTTGATTGTGCTACTTGAAGGACCAACAAAAGCTTTTTGAAATTGTATCGTCAATAAGTTGCCGTGTATTGAAGCCAAAGAAAGCTGTGTGGACTGCTAACTTGACAATAATCGCTGTCAGTGTACGATGCTGGTGTACCAATGAGATGCAAGTGTATTCATATGATTTTGCCATAATCCATGAATGACTATTCTTTTTATAACTGAGATCTCTAGTATTGTCTAAAGTGCTTCAAATCATATTGCTCTGATGCGTATTTTACTCCATCCTTCTGCAAGCATTAGGCTCAGTTTTGTTTTTCATACTTTTATGCAGCTTATGTGCCTACAGAATTAGCATAATATCTACATAAAGCTTGTTCTTCTCTGCTGGCTGCAGGTTACGAGGGCGGCAGTTTGCTGAAGTTTCTGCGGGACATCGAGCACAGCACAGAGGTGGTGTTGGACCGCTGGAACATCGACATTGTCCCTGATGATAAAGAGGAGAAGGGAGACCCGGTGCCCTACAGCATCGTCAACAACTACTTCTCTATAGGAGTGGTGAGTGATGCTCATTTTACATGTTTCAAAGGCTGCTATTATTTAATGTACTCTGAAACACACACCATTAAGATTCATCATGCATAAAGCCTGCAAACTCTGTCGTTTAAACTTATACAAACATTGCGTGTGATATTTGTCTATTAGTTTAGCTCAAGGGTGCCCAAAGACCTTCAGACTTCTTGTTGAATTAGCAAACATCACCAACGGTGGTACTTTTTACTGCACGTTTCATAATTCTAACTATTAAAAGAAAAGAAAAACATTGTATTGTGTGAAAGAGCTGGCATTTTTGTTTCAAGCCTAAATACAGGTGTGGGACACAGTTAAAACCTATGCCAAGTACACCCAGTCTTCACTGCTTTGACCATGATCTGTGGCCCTCCACACCGTATAGAGTTCGGGAATGTGATGTCATATCGCTAAGCATCATGGGATTAGCAGTAAAGTTAAAATATTGAAGTTATTGTTCACATTAAAGCACTTGGACACCACAGTGAATTACATGTACAGTATTTACCAGCAGTAAATCAGCAGCTAACAAGTTGTTCCACGAGTTTTTTTCTCCACTTTTTATACTGTTTCTCCACGCTAACTGTGGATTATCCCAAACTCTATATGCTTCAATATGCGGCCTTCTATGAACAAAGTTTGTACATATTCCAGTTTCATCTCAAAGGCCAGTGCTCCTGGATGTGCTTAAAACCTCATCAATCTCAAATCTCATCACAATTGCAGTGCTTGATATAAAAAAATACTCTAAGGAGGGTTAAACGGTTAAATGTGAACCTGTTCTAAGTAAAACAGCAGTGGTACAATACAGCTCCGTTTATTATGATATTATGTCTGCACTGGTGAGGTATCTGAGGATTGTCTGTGTGAACTTAAGCCATTAGTAGTATTAGTGAACGTGTGCTCCCGCTCGAGCAGCTCTGTTGTTTAATTGGAGGAAAGACGTCCGCTGCTAGGCTGCAGTTGCTAGGTAACCTTTTATGGTGTGTCCTGATGGAGAATGCAGCGTTTGGCTCAGGGATATTTATGTCGGGTGATAAACATGGGCTGGTCACTGATTTATCTGAAAGTGTGCTTAAACACCGCTCACCTGTCCTCTCTGTGTGTGTGGATGAAATTCGTAATACATTTTTTTTCTAACATAAAATCTGCAATGATCTTGTAATACGGTATTTTTGCAATATTTGACTGCCCTCATTTCACTGCATACGGGGAATGTATTTTTAATCTTCCCGTTGTTGCTGGATGACGACACATTTCCTTAAGAAGTGGCCAATACTCTTTGATTAGACCTCGTGTCTGTACGTTTTAGGCGAACAATAATCCATCCTGTTGGTGCTGAGGTTGTGCCAGATTTTGAGCTGAGTCATCAGTTAAAGTGGGAGCCATCTGCTGTTTTTCCTCTTGAACCATCTACAGCTATAAACATGATTTATGAGGAAAAGTACCACTAATCACTAGCAAGTAAATACACCAGTTAGAGGTTGTACATTGCGTGTTTGCACAAGTTAATGCTGGGTAATTTGAGCCAAATGTAAAAATCATGTTGTTTAGTGTCTATAATGAACACACAAGTAACTCCAGATCCACACCTAGCTTTATTTGTGCAGATAAAACTTTATAGTGTCTTTTGGTTTGATATTCATAATCATTTTGAGGGAGTGCAGGGGCGGATCTACAGGGGTGGCACGGGACAGCTACCACCCCTAGTAAGGGTCTTGCCACCCCATTGATGTCAGCCAGGTTTTGTCCTTGTCTGGAACTGTCTAAATTCTCGTGTAGTCATCAACTTGGCGCTTCATAAATGCATTGTTTCAAGGACTAGTTGCAATCCAGATCTTCAAAGCCTGATTCATTTAATAGTTTTTTTTTTATCTGTATAACCAATGTTTTGTTTCACGTCTGCTCTAGAAGCTACTTACTAGCTATTTACAGAGGCTCACTCTTAGTTATTATATTTATTGACAGGACAAAAAAATATAACGACTTTATAGCTAAATAAGGAGCCAAGTGCCAACTCCTTTGGTTCCCAAGATGATGATTTTTATTTTTTGTATTTTTTTGTATTTTTTGTTGCAAAAGTTACATTTTTCCTGAATTAGAAGCTAGAATTATTTGTCCATCATATAAGCAGGGGGTACTTATATTATGGACAAAAACTTGCCTTGCAATCAAGCAAAAGTTGCGTACCCCCACTCAAAACATTCGACAGTGTAAAATCTGTTGCCACCCCAGAAAATGTCCCTGATTTTTTGTGTGTTTTACTTGGATTTTTTTTTTTTTTTACATTATCCCCCATTTACTTACTTAGAAATTGCCTTAAATAATTTGAGACCTCGATTCTGTCAGTATTGAAATCTGGGCTGAAAATAACTTTATTTAGCTTTGGCAATTAACTGACAACTTTTAATTTAACTTTATTATTTTGAGTGTACTTTTCTGTACCCTACTGTAGTTTTAGTACATTCCTGTCTTCTAAAGCACATCAAGTTACTTTGTGATTGAATTGTGCTCTGCAGATTGCCGTACATGTGAAATATTAGGATGAAATACCATTTTATTGATCTCTCACTCTTAATCCACAATATAGTGCAGAGAGCACAAAAATGCATGCAATCAGGAGATGAAACATATTAAAAAAAAAATGCCGTTAGTAATTACTTCAAAACAGAAGCAGTAAGTATATATGAGAAAATCAAATGTACTGTAAGTTGTAGCATTATGAATCAGACACATAATGCCATTTTAGGCATTACATTGATTAGAAAGGCCTCCCTCCCCTCTGGTCCTGTGGCGCAGCCCTTACACAGATCTCAGGGACAGATCGCTGTGTATCAGTGAGCGCACGACACCTGAACAAACCCAGGGCTGACTCACACCAATCATGTCGCCATTACCAAACCTGAAGCCCGCTCCGCCAACCATACAGGGTTTGCATTTCCTGCCGTCCCGTCACAGATCTCGCTACCCAGGATCCCGTCGCCATAGCAACGGGAGGCTGGCAAGGCCGAATCTGAAAGCTCTCGCAGTCATCTGTCCTTTATCTCGCTGACTTAATGGAGGCTGACATGGTGTGGAGCATGCGGCCGGTTGAGCCAATCCCCTCTTAACGGCGAAATGTTTATGAGAGATTTCAAGATCTGACTTTAATTTGCGTAAGTGCTCACATGCAGCGTGTTAAATTGCTCTCCACTTTTAGCTGTCAACTCAAAACAACTCATGTAATTTGACTTTATAAAATCAAACTGATCTTCTGCTGATTTCGTTATGTATTAGGTCTTTCCAATTTTTTTTGCACTGACTTTTCACTCCTCCTGTCGGTCATGTGAGTGGCAGGTGGATTCAACCAATCATAGGGGAGTGTGAAGTTTCAAAACATGAAGATAACTCTTGTTTCCTCTTTGGGAAATATGAAACTAGAAAGAACTATAAAAAATTTGACCTAGGCTCGAAGGAAGGTCTTTTAATTGAAGACCAAATTAACAGTTGTTGGCTTGAGGTAACACACAGTAAAATGTAAAATATCTTTATTCCATGTAAATGTGGTTCCTCAGTCTTGAGTGGTGGTGGTTGAGTGTTTTTGGAGAGGCATGGCGTTGTGTAAAAATGCACTGTGTGTGGGGGCTGGTGGTGCTATACTCAGCAGAAAGGATAGTGATAAAGTGATAAGAATTTCCACAGCTCTCAGCTCCATCAAATCTCTTCTATCTCAACTATGACTTCCTATATACTGTAGCTTATTTAACACTGGAGCATATTAAACACCTGTACTATGTGTGGAAAAAAGGTATCAGGGGTAAGGTAAGTTAAGGTACTGGCAATGAAAAAGAAAACTGGCACCAAAAATTGAATCTATAAATAGTAGATGAAAATTCTTCAACAAGAAATTGCACTAAAGAAAGGAAATAGGTTTTGCCCAGTACTATAATAATAAGAACATTCTCATTTTGTTCAAAGGTTCTTGATTAGCATTGCTTCAGTGTTCTGTAGGTATAAGAAAAAGAATGGTGCCGGTTTCGCTGGCTAGCATTATATTTGCAGCACTGTCAGAGCTGGTTAGCATTTAACCTGCAGCCTGGAAAGAATCTTCTGTAAGGAATCTGAGAGTAGGAAATCACACCATGTCAGCAGCCATTAAAGATGCCACCTCACATTGCACTGAGGAAGCTAATCGTTCCGCAGTCTTTATCCGAGTGCAGCCCTCTGGATTAGGCTGCCAAGTTGGGCAAAAGTATCTCTCTGGCTTCAGTGGTGTGAAGGCCAAGTGTTAGGTGGCAGTTCCGAATGGGTCACTGTGGCTTCTGCAGGAGAGGAGTGTTGTTGAAACTCAATTTGGTTCAGATGCACCATTATATTCTATCACACATAAACATCAGGTTAAAGGGCCTATACCATGCAAAATCAAGTGTTTGAGCTTTTATTGTATTGGAGTGGTGTTTTGTTTCAGTAATCCTGTGTATTCACTCCGTTTTCCTCTTCCGTGCTCAAAACGCACAAGCTCACACTTCGAGATAATGAGTTTTAGAGTTCAAAAGATTTCTTGTGCAGCTGTGTGTTTGCCGGTCTCTTTAAGCTTTAAACGCTTCCCATTTTACAGCCGCAGACGTGGGTTTAGAACCATCTGCTGGTGGAATGTATGACAACATTGCACACTGATATTAATACTGAGGGGATTTTCTAATTACATTAATTTAAGTTATGCTACAAAAATATCAAGGCTAATCGGCTGTGAAAATTAAACGTCTTCATCTGAAGTTCCCATGGCATGTAAACTTCAGCTGTAAGCAGAAACTTGTCCATATCCTTCCAGTGTCATCACAGTGCTATGCTATTTTTATGTACCTGTTTTTGTAGGCTTATTTTTAGAGAGACAACATTTGGTACAGAGACAAAGTGGCTGCTGCTTTCACACTGAGAACTACAGTCTGAACGGAGGGACATAAGACTTGGGCTGGCATCATAGCAGTCGTATTGTTGTTTTTTCTAAATTCAGTGAGAGGCTGCGATCTCTGGACCAAACATACCCACAGTGGTGTTTACCGCTGTGCCGAGACCAAACCGAAGGCACAAGTGAAGCACATTACATCCCTGGCCAGCCTCCCATTTTGACTGTGTAGTTGTTTTTCTCACTGTATTGTCCGTGTAACCGTTTCCCAGATCCGAGCAACGCCGGACACAAAAGTTCTATTGATTTTGTGTTTTTGCTCACTCAGCTGTTAGTGCCTCCGTATTTATACAGAAATCTGTGCAAAGAAAGACGTCGCGGAGAAGGCGAGTGTGTGAGGGTGACGCAGGGTGTCGAGGTAGCGCTGAAGGTCAGGGGTATCGGTGACAGGAAGTGAGCGTGTGCCAGGTTCAGACCAGGTTACCACGGAGATGAATGACCGTGCTGACTGACACCGGGCGGCTCCTAAAGCCAGGCACACTTTAAAAACACCGTTAGATCAGAGGGCTCACAACACAATGCCTGCTTCTGTATTGTGCGTTTTACATTTTTGAACACCACCACTTGGCTGCATGTCTTTAGACTTGTAAGGAAATGGCCATTGTCTCTTTTGGCTCTAGCTGACAAATGTTTCCTTAAAGGTGCACTGTGGAACTTTTTATATGAACTTTTTTTTTGTGCCATTTTAGTCCCTATACCTATGTTTCTTTATGGTGTATGTTTTGTAAAATCCTTTTGGTCCCTTAGAGTATATAGTACTGTCAAAGTGTAAAGGTGGACCGATGTGTGTAGTCGGCATTGGTTTATTTTCTGTTGATGTGGCCTGTGTTCAGCCCAACAACAATGGCAAACCATCAGATGCAAAATTTGAACCATGGAAATACTGTATCTTTGTCATCAAATTTGGACTAAAAGGCCCTATACCTGATTTTTTATTTTTATGTCAAACAATGAAAGGGGAAGCCACTAAATTAAAATGTTAGTTGTGGTACAAACTCATTTGTTACTTTTCTAAAATATTTGTAGCATCCAAATTCTTTACAGGGACAAGTTTATAGGAACATTTCACAGCTTGCAGGGTCACGTTCACAGAAATGCTAGAAAAATAGCCTAAAAGTTCATGAAATTGATACAAACGTTAGGTGTTTACAATATACTAGGAGGATAAGATAATTTTCATTCCATTTTTAGTCAAAATCTGAAGATAATATTAGGTATTGGGACTTTAATTATTGAATTTAAAAACTGATTTAATTTAATTAACAGCGATGACCAATGTTTTCTACAAGTGTTTTGTTTTTATCCCTGTTCTTATTTTTGACTCTTTTGACTATAAAGTATGATACTTAAAACGTTAAAATGCTTCTGTCTATGAATGGTAAGGCGTTGTGTTAATCCACTTAAAGGCCCTACACCTGATTTTTTTCTTTTTCATGACAATAACAATAACAATAACAATAAGAAATATTAGTTGTATCCAAACTCATCCCTAATATTTCCAGACATATTTGTAGCATCCAAATTCTTCACAGGGACGAGTTTATGGCACATTTCACCACTTTTCGGGGCCACTGTCACAGAAATGAGAGAAAACTCGGCTGCAAGTTTTTAAAATGGATTCAAATGCTTTGTCATTAGATGCACAGTTGTTTCACAGTTGTTTTTTCTAAATGTTTGAGTTTACAATAAACCAAAGGAGCAAAAAGCTGATATTGCTCCATTACAAAATAAATAAATAAATGTCATAGTGCCTTTGAATACTCAACTTTTGCCATGTGTGAAATTGAAAGCAGTACAATATTGAGTTCTCCTTAGTATCGAAATTCATTATTGGTACAGAAAGAAAATGAAAAGGTTCTTATCCCTGCTCACCACCTCTGCTTGTCTTTGTATGTGGCTAACTTCAAGCCTCAAGATCCACACATCTTAAGGTTGATGCTTAAGCCACATATACTGGAAGTAATTTTAGTACCGTGTTATGAACCGACATCCTGCAATGTATTTTTTTTTTCTCGTTGGTAAATACTCACATCTAGCTTCATTTTAACCAGTAAACCTGCTTCCCCCCCCCCCCCCCCGTACTCGCTTCCACCTCACTGTATTAAATATCTCAGTCCCGAAAAAGCGTGGCTATTTTTACGACCTGATTTTCGCTGATGCTGTTAGATCTCAAAACACCGCTCCGCTCTGCAGTTGCGTCATGGCAGGCTCTCAGCGGTGGCCATAGAGGGTTTTGAAGTTGACAAGAGAAGATGGGCATTTAATTACATCTGTCCACCTGTGCTGTCGCTACCTTTAGTTCCCCTTTCCCTATAGACATTAAAAGCCAGCGCAAACGGGCGTCGTGCCAAGCCGCCATAACAGATGCTCCTCACTGTCACAGAGAAAAATGTAAAAAAAAAACTTTGGCGGTCATCAGTGGAATGAACACAGATATAGGCTATCGGATGAATTTGAGCCCTTCATAGGATTGTACAAGCATTTCCCATAGATGCCACAACCTGATATGCTGTACAGTAAACCATGTTGTATTGCATTACCAGAATAATATCTAAAGGAAGTATTGGTTTCCTTGAGGCCGTGTTGTAATGACCAGATATGTCCTCTGCACCATATGTCCGAATATATTTTCCATCTAATCTGATCTATGCGGATTTCAGGACTCGTTATGTTTTTGTCCTGCCGTTTGTTTACTGTAAAATGAAGTGGATCAGATAACAGAACCTAATAACCTCTAACGTAAGTTCAGGTCTGCACTACAATTTATTATAGTTACACAATTAAGAAGAACACGGCACTGGCGCTTTTCAACCTCGGGGGGGCAGGACCCACTGAACCAGCCTTTTCTGGTCACAGGGTCATATTAAAAAATATAATTTGTGAACATTAATTTGTAGAAATCAAATGAGATAGGAACAAAAACAATCACTGCAGCTGTGTATTTGTCTTTATGTATTTATCTTCTAATGCATTTGTAGAGTGTGATGTTGGGTGTGTTGGGCTTTACCCAAATCTAAAAGCTTCTTGAAAAAAGCAACAAAAATGAGACGGAAACAAGGATGAAAATGCAACAAAAGAGTGACAAAAACGTGACCCAAAAAAAAGCCACAAAAGAGCTACAGAAAAATGGCAAAAATGTGACGAAAACGGAACAAAAAAATGACAATAATATGAGGAAAAAGATGAGTTTTGTCGGTCTTAGCTTTCAAATGAGGCGTCACACTGGCCTATAGGCGATCAGAGAGATAATGCACTTGGTGAAGGCGCCTTAAAACCCAGCACATTTTCTCCAGTTAGGCTTTACCCCGAATCTAAAAGTCTTTAGAGCTTTAGGCCAGTGTGACGCCTCATTTGAAAGCTAAGGCCTACAAAACTGCCGCTTTTTTAAGTGTTTCTAACGTGTAATTGTTGTGCGTTTTATCTCATTTTTGTCACCTTTTTGTCGCTCTTTCTTGTTGATTTTTTGTGGCTTGTTCATCACCTTTTAGTCACGTTTTTGCCGCTCTTTTGCCCCTTTTTTGCTTTTATATTTAGGTGCTGATGCCAAACTGGAGAAAATGGGGTTAAGGGGTTAAACCTGTTGTCTACAAAAGTGGGAATAGATGCTTAGAATTAAAAGATCTGGCATAACAATAGCACATTTGGTTTGATAGCTTTTGTTTCTGTCAACATTCAAAAGTGTAAATATATTGTCTCATCATGATTGGTTTAGTTTGGGTCAAATCAAAGCCAGTGTTTACTCCAACGTACCAGTATTACTGCATTGTGCAATAAAGGAACATTCATTTGTCAGAGAGTGCGGTGACAGTCTGTCCGACAGCAGCGGGTCACTTAGGCTGTGCTTGTGACTGATCACAATGATGTTCACCTTTGACCCCCGGTGCAAAGGTTAAGCACCAACAGGAAAACAGGGCCCAGCACAGATTTGTGGCCTCTTGTGTGGTGTCAAAGGAGGCTAGTGTGTACATTTTACATTTAATTAACAACAGGATTCTTAAAATTGAAAAAGGCTTATCGTTTAATGACCAAAACATATATAATATTTATTCAATTGCCAGACATTATTGGACTTTATACCATTGTGATAAAGCAGTTCTTATCGATGAAGTTGGATACTAACTCCAACCACAAGGGGTCAGTAAACACATCGCAGGCGTGAGCGTTTATGAAGCGTTTTAGAATAAAGCTGTGAACCTCAACCTGGATTCAGACTTCCAGAGGCTTTGGTCCGAAAACCCAAAGCATTTTTAATATTTTGATTGATTCTGATTCATTTACTCTCTCACCTGAAATGAACACATTTGCTACAGTTTGGCTTTACCCAAATCTAAAATCTTCACAAAAAAAGTGTCAAAAACATGCCAGAAAAGCAACCATAACTCAACAAAAAAGTGACTAAAGAACAACAAAAAGGTAAAAATGTGGAGACAACTCTACATAAAAGTTTCAACGTAAAAGCTACAAAAATCAACAAAAACATTACACCGTTGCTCTCCAGTCGAGACATTTATAGATTTGGGTGAAGCCAAACTGGAGACAATGCCCTTAGTTAAAGCAGGGGTTAAGAGGTTAAAAACCAAAAATATTTCAATGTGGGTTTGTATCCAGTAGGTGATGCATTGGTCACAGTGAAGAAAGAAGAAATGTCTCAAAACGACTGCTATTGTGCTACAACATGGTGCTATGAATTATCGACAAAAACATATATATGGGGGTCTGTAACTGTATTCGCACGATACAAAAAAAACAACCATAGTTACTTCATAGTTAGGTAAACATGCCAAACGTGCACATTTGGGTTGTACTGAGCTTTCTGGTTTCTTTTGTAGGACGCCTCCATCGCACACCGTTTCCACCTAATGCGGGAAAAGCACCCAGAGAAGTTCAACAGCAGGTAACGCATCCATCCTCCACAGACATGTTTTATAATTTATCTTCTCTGTTGCACTGTCTGACCCCCATGTAATTAGTTAACAGGATGACCCTTCATCAGGAAACCTAATATCACATAGAGCCTCGGTGGTCAGCATAGGTCAGTGAGAGGACATAACCAGCCGAAAATCAATACATTTTCCTCATCTTTGCTGAGATGAACTTCAAACCTAAAGGCAGCTAGGTTCAACCCTGTTAGACAACATTCAGTGGCTACATAAGGTATTTCATAAGTCAGATGATGTGCTGAAGAGTGAGGGGGTTGAGCAGTGACGCAACAATAATAATGATGTCAATACAGAGAAAATAGCGAAGACTTTTAAAGGTCAACATTTTAAAATGCCAAAGTAAGCATGTGGCAATGTCTTTTATTTTGCAAAACGACTAACATTATCAGTTAGTCAGAAAGAGTTCAAAGCAGCTTAGTTGAAAAAGTGAAATTAAGCTTGATTCAACATGAAAAAAAAATCAGAGTATGTTCCGGTCAGTGTGATCTTTGTGGTAAAAGTAAAGATGGCAAGACGTGACTGGATTTTTCTTGATTTATAGCTTTGTTCAAACAGAGACAAGGATGCACATACATAGCGACCCATTAGAGAACAAACGGCAATGTAGGCACTTATTCTTTGGAAATCTCTCTTTTTGCTCAGAGGTGACTGACTGTTGATGAGGTGTGTAGGCTTCTCTGTATATTAAAGGAACAGGCCACCATTTTACATACTGAGATATGATCTTACCTGAGTTTAGACGAGTTGATGAGTACCTGTCTGGTCTTTGTGTGTGCCTTCAGTCACGCTAAACGATCAAAGATGTTGTTAGTATTTGGCCTTTCCCAGCATATTCCTATAGCTCCAAACGGGGGTGAAGTTGGAAGCTACCACGCTCTTCCACGGGCACGCACCTGGCCCAAATATTGACAATACCTAGCAATATTGTGCATTTCTATCTGAACTTATACACTTTTCTGAAAGGTGCGGTGAAAATCAGTCAAAAAAATCAAGTTGTGTTACTCTCCAATTTACAGTGCTTCCCAGCAAAGTGTTAATTACTGTATCTTTGTTAGATTGATTCCTACAACCTTGGCAGTAATGAATTGCCCGGGGCTATGCAGTATCAGTGCAGGGCTAGAGTTTTTCAGTAAATCTTATGTAAGTGACAAGCAGCCAATGACCCAGTTTTATTGTTACTTGAGCGACATTTTTGTCATGTAATTGGAGTCCTTGGACAGTGAAGAGTGAAGCAACCACACGATACATGAACTTTAACCCTATGGGAGAAGCCTGCAGCTACTTGCAGCGCTTAGAGTAAAAAAATCCCTCCCCCACTTGTCACTCGGGGGAGGCAGGGGGAGAAGTGCTACTCCTCACACTTCACTCTGCGCTCTCCCATCAGAGGCTCATGATCACAGTGGCCAGACCTTTAGGTGCCCAAAGCCCAGGTGTTAATGACTTTCCACCACGGCACAATGCTCGTTCTCCGAGTGTACAAATGCGAACGTGAGCTTCGTCTCAAATCAGTGGGGGAATGGCCAAGTTACTGAATGGACTAGTGTGGGAAAACGAGGCTTTTCACACTTGGTCAGTGTAGGAGAGAATTGGATTAGGCAAGACGCCGTTGTGGCAGCATTAGTGCTCTCACCTCTCAGCAAGAAGGTCTCGGGTTGCATTTTATATTACATTAGTTTACATAGAGATGTCGGAGCACAAAATGTAGCTCAGATGATGACACAGTTGTCAGGGCAACAAAAAAAAGGATCAATCATAACCTTTTTCGCTTCTCTAAATTTATATGAAGGACAAGGACAGTCAAATACACTGTGGTAACAATAGGATCCACCTTCACATGACAAACTATTAACCTTGTTTTTCCATTGATGATGTTAAGACTTTGATAGGTCTCTCTGTAAGCTCATTAGCTCGGTAAAATTCACTTGCCCTAAATGGATTAGAGATCAGAGCTTTGGCATCAACACCTTCCACTTTTGACCACGGCTCTGCACCTGGTGCCCTTTGGTGTCTTTGGTGCAGCTGAAATTAAAACAAATTTAACAAAAAGATTACAACAACATCAAGAATAGCTCCAGAGACAAGATTAGGCATCCAGTTGTTGTTTTTTTACCTTTTAATCTCTTGGATTGTTGCTTGGGTTATTCTAAATAAGGCAAGGACATTCAGACAGTTTTATTTTTAATGGACTGTTGAAGATAGTCAACAGTTAATGTAGCAACCATTAATAAGGCTTTCTGATCTGCTCACAAACACACAATTAATTTTACATATCAAAATGAAACTTCTCCATTTATGAATATTCTCCAGATTTGATTCAACTGCTCAAATCGATAAAACAAATATCGCTAATTACTGGCGTCTATTCATTTGTTGAGTACAACAAAGTTTTGAATCCTTGAAAAATAAATGCGGATGAGTGCGTCAATGGTCTGGGGAAATTGTAAACGGTGACCGTTGCTCTTCAAGGACAGAGCTGAACATCCAAGATAAAGGAAGCGAAGACTTGCTTGTGGGACAACTTGTGTCGAGTAGAGAAAGCAGTCAGAAAGTGTCCGGGGCACTTGAGTCCATAACAAACTAAATGTCTTTAATTCAAACATAGTCCACCCTACACATTTCGACCGCACAGGTCTTTGTCAGAGCAGGTGAAATTGATCACAGTCTGGGTCTGGGTTTTAAAAAAAAGAGCCCAAGTGACCAAAAAATGTTACGCGATCACAGGCAACATATACAATATATATTATACTGTATATATAAACCGCAGTCGCAGTGTGTGTGGGGGGAGGGTGGAAGCTCCATAGGGCGCCCACCACCATTTTTATTTCCCCAAAACTCTGCGGGCGGCCCCCACGTAACCGTCCCACCTGCCGCCGGAATTGGCCACCGGTCAATACAGACCGAAGTGCATTGCGGTACTGCTGTCCGAAGAAAACCAATGAATGAGATCTGACTGCCACGTGCGTGTGTGTGTGCACGTCCAAACAACCCGATGTGTTTCATCGTCACTTAACCCTGCTCTGAGTGCTTTAGCCTCCGTGTGAGGAAAGCGAAAATATGAAACTACTACTTAACGAGTGCATGGCCTGGCCTGCACTGCGTTGTTTTTTGTTGTTGTTATTTTACTTTTTACAGTGTGCTACCATTTCTTTTCTATTTTGCTTCCATGTATTGTCACCCGAGAGGTACATTTTATTATAAAGCAGCTTTGAAAGCATTGCCAATTTTATACTAACATTATAAATACTGTCTAATCACGACCATTTGGCTATTTCATTTCAAAACCAACTTATTATTTCTTATATTGTACTTGCACTGTGATGCTCCAAACCGCGGGTCCTGCACCGTGAACCGAAGTGTGAGAGCTGAACCCCTAATATTTATTCATAAATATTCCTCTGTCTCTTGAATTCTATTCCCTGAGTTTAGCGAACATACTGTAGATGTAATCGCTCATTCTGCTGGGTTAGAGGGACTTTGATGGACATTTCTTTGTAACAACTCATAATCTATCAAATGTGGCCACTAGCTAATTAAAGTTGGAGGGGCTTAAGGAGAACAAGAGCCCAGAGTAGCATCACAGGATAAAATACACCAGTTTTAGCTTTTTTAAAAGTGAAAGTATAGCTCAACAATTGCGTAACTTTTTGATGAGCCAGATCTAATGCAGTTGTATTTGTATGCTGTTGTAGATAACATAGAAAACAATGCATTGCAACTGATGGAGTCGCATTACAGTGCACTCACAAATACAGTAGCTTTCTTATCAGATCCTTTTAAGAGGCTCTTAAAGCGGAGAGAGTAAGTAGTCAGTCCACATTCTTCAAAGCCAACACTCTTCTTGATTTTGAGGTAAAAGGTACAGAATTAGGGGCAGGGGTGAGGTGGCAGCAGGTCACAAGGGTCACTGCTTATTTTGGGGATTAACAAAGATGTTTATCTACTGAGGGGAGGGGCCCAGCAAGACAGTTCTAAAAAGCCACTCAGCTGCGATGGACCATCTGATCTTTGTTTTCACGTCAACATGCCTCGTCTCTGCCCTCTCTCCTTCAGTCAAAGAAATGTAATTGTGCTTCATTTGATTCTCTGTTAAAGGTTTTGGCTCAAAGAGACATTAAGAGCTGTTGTACCTGATTTCTAAGAGTAAGAAATTTGAGGACAGAAAGGACTGGAGCCTTATCCACTTGTAAAACTAATCACTATGATATTGCAATATTCAAGACACAATATTCTCATATCTGTGCAGCCCTATTTTCCGTGCATCCGGATTCATCTGCACGTTTCACAACTTCGAGACTGCAAAGTAGTGTTTACTGTCACGACAACAACAAGAATTTAAATGTTTTACAACAAGAATTTACTCTCAGGAAACAAGTTGGGCACAGGACAGGATTTATTGAACACAAAGAATTGCAAGAGCCGCTATCTCTGTTTGGGCATCAGCTGTGTGCTTACTGTCAACCGCTGAAGTAATGCTCAGGCGACCTCATTAGCCTCTTTACCAGAAAAAAAAAAGCCCCAGGGTTCAACACAAAATGGGAAGATAAAAATGGCCTCCTCGTGACAATTAGCAAAAAGGGGGACTTCTGTTTTTAGGCGTTTTGTCCCAAGCTTTTGGAAGAAGAGATATGGGACTAACTCAGGAAGGTTTATAGAAGTAAGTCGACCTCCCTGTTGCTCCCTCCGTCCATTTGAGAGGTGATAAAACAAAGACTTAATTGCATTTTTTACCCGGCGTCTCATGTGGAAGCAGCTTAATGAGGTTAGGCAGCTTGGAAGTCGCTGCAGTTCCTAATTGTGATCTCAAATATGGCCATAATCCCCTGATTTGACAGAGGCGGAGGTTTCTGGGGAGGTATTTAGGTGAAAAGGGAGAGACAATTAGACAGAGAAAGGAGCGGTGAGCAGAGTAGAGTACAGCAGCTGGGGCTCATGAAAATAATGATAATTTTGTCTCTTTATCTCAGTTGCACCTGCATATGTTATTACTTACTAAAACAGGTGTGTTCTCACAAAATTCATCTAGGAGAAAACATGTGTTGATCAAGATCAAATCAGGATTAAACTAGGTCTAAAAAGGGTCTAAAATAAACAATATTATATCTAAACAGTGTGTTGACCAAGTATAAACAAAACATCACACCTTAAATACATTACTTAAGCATAATTGCCATAACCACCCAAAGAAGCCCATGTACCAAAGTTTGAGAACCACTGGCCTAGTAGATCCTGTGTAATGTTGTCTTCGGGACTAAAAATCTTCATGGTTTATGGTGGTAAGGAAATCCACTAAAACAATCCAAGATCGGTCAAGATTGGTCAAGATAACTTTTGACCAAACAGAATAATGTATATAAAGTGGGGGGGAAAAGTGAGTACACATTTCTGCCTAACTTGGTCATTAAACATGCTCTGATCTTCATTAAAATCACAAGAATGATGAAACAGTGTGTGCTTGAACTACTACCTCCCAAACATTTACATTTTATCATGTTTTTATTGGCCATAACTTGTAAACATTTACAGGAGGGGGAGGAATAAGTAAGTAAGCCTCCTGAATCTCACTGAACTGCAGCAGTTTTGTAAAACCCTTTCCCCACTGCGAAGTTTGGTGCAGGGAGAATCATGGTGGGGGCTGTTTTGTTGCCTCAAGGCCTGGACAATGTGCTATCATCAATAGAAAAATGAATTCACGTGTTTTACTAGATGTTTTGCAGAAAAACCTGAGACATTCACAACTGCGTGGAATAAGTAAGTGAATATGTGTGTAAAATTGCTGGCTCACCCTTCTTTTGCAGCAATAGCTGCTTGTCTGTAGTTGCAGATTAGACGCTCACAACGATCAGGATAAATCTTGGACTCTTTACAATACTGCTGCAGTTCAGTGAGATTCAGGGGGTGTACTTACTTATTCCACACTCTCCTGTGAATGTTTACATGTTATGGCCAATAAAAATATGATCAAATGTAAATGTTTGGGTGGTGTTAGTTCAAGCAGACACGTTTTAATCATTCAGCAGACCACATTTTATGACCAATTTAAGCAAAAATGTGACAAATTCCAAATGGTGTACTTGCTTTTACCTCCCACTGTACATAGCTTTGACGTGGAAAATGTATACTGCATTTGCCCATCACCTGTTTTTGCTCACATTACAAACTGTTTGTCATGATTCAATTCAATTCCTACATTTTTCTTTGAGATCAGCTCACAATCCAACTACCCAAAGTGAAAACGTAATCCTCTTAATTCTGAGGCCTCAGAAATGAGAGACATTCTCTGCACAAACGCCTTTGTTTCTGTAATCATGTTTTGATCCAGTCTTTTTCACAATGCCACGGCAGCACTTAGCCTCAGCGCACCTCCATAACGCAGCTGTTGTGTCAATAGCCATGTTGTCAGTATCAGCAGCGCCTTGTCAAGTCATAAATTAGTGCGTGAATCATTTCAGACGTGATGCGGAGCGACAGGTCAATCATAACAACCTGCCTCTTATGAAATATTAGGATTGAACACATTCAGATGCTTGCTGTAGGATATATGCTCAGATAGAGGGTAGATGGTGCTCACATTGCACTGTAGCTATCACACATGTAACAAATTCTGTTGACAAGTGTGAGCTCATGGCTTTGGCAGGGCTTGACAGTACTTCCTCTGCCAAGAAATCTGCAAGATATGCTTACAATTGTGGCTCACTCTGCCCTACCTGCACCCAGTCATTGTAGCGCAGTCATGATCTACAGCAGTTGTTTACTTCAGTACGGATGCACTCAGGGGCACATAGGATAAACCAAGCAGGGGATACACCAAGAAAGTTTAGGGAAATACATATATTTCATTTGGTCTGCATTTGATAAAATATTACATTTTTGGGTTTGCCAGAACATGAAGTGCATGCTTGAGTTCATTTCGAAGAAGTAGAATAAATGACAACGCAATGCAGATCGGAGTTGGGGGCAAGCGACTGGTCACTCAAAGCCTCGGGGGGTACACTACTCCAAGAAGTTTGGATACCACAGATCTAAAGTAAAAATACATCTGTGGTGAATCTAAGTTTAGATAAAAGTTTGAAATAATACAATATAGAGTTTGAAAACGCAACTTCAAAAGCCATATACCGCCATTTTCCACCCGGTTCCATGCGTTGAATGCTGGCCATATTTTCCCTCTGTCATTTGAAGAGGCACTGTTGATGTTTCAACTCTTGGCATCCTGGTTTGAAAACATGCACTTGTGGCCCCACATGCCCCTGACATTTTTTACCAGTTAGCTTATGTCTGGTCACTGCCGTTTTGCAGAAATCTTGGTTTCAGAGATTTCACTGAAAGAAGCTTCAAATATTAATAAAGAGCTAACAATTTCATGTGTTGTCCATGTCCGTGTTTCCATGCAGAATGAAGAACAAGTTGTGGTACTTTGAGTTTGGCACCACAGAGACGATATCAGCCACATGCAAAAAACTGAATGAATGCATAGAAGTCGAGGTGAGTGCTGAAGCATGGATAAAATTACTATACAGTTTTCAGTTTTCCTTCGGCATAGTATTTGTTGTCTTTATATCCTTCATTTCCATGTTCCTTATCAAGTTTGGTACTATTAAAACATCTTGGCAGCTTTGCCGTTTTGTTTTGTGACACTTTGATGTACTCTTCTCATCTCCAAAATTTACAACATCAGTCGCTGTTTTATGATATTAAAAGGTTGAGCTATTTCCAGCACATCACCACTTTAATGCTCCATAAACTTGCTGATTGCCTCATTCTGTCACACGGCTCTGAATAATCTTTCACCTGATTGCATAAACCACAGATGAAATAGACTTGGTTGTGGAAGTATTCGTTCCCTTCTCTATTTCTTTCTATTTTATTATGGTTAAGTGTGACGTTTCTGATGTACCACTCTTTGCATCCACATGAATAAATGTATCAAATCATTTTGTTGACTTGTTCGTTGTCAGTGTGATGGGATCATATTGGACCTCAGCAACACGTCTTTGGAGGGCATCGCGGTCCTCAACATTCCCAGCATGCACGGCGGCTCTCACCTCTGGGGCGAGACGAAGAAGAGGAGGAACTACAATCGAATGAGCAAAAAGGTTCCCGACCGGATGCCGTCCAGCACCGTCACTGACGCCAAAGAGCTCAAGTTTTGTGTTCAAGGTGAGTGGAAAAAGTGACCTTCGATCCGTAGAAACAGAAGGTAATATCCAAAACTAGGCACCAGAGACCATTTCATCTTCAAGCCCACCCTTAATTTAAAGGGGCTGGATGCAAGTTGGCCATTTTATACTCATTACTGCCACTTCAGGCCATATGTGTAACAGCACCTTCTATATTAAGCTTGTGCATGACGGCAATTCGGACCCGAAGTGACACCTTTTTGACTGACAGTGCAGGATTTTAGAGGCAGTTGTGGTGAATAGGTCTAGGCTCATTCTACACATTAGGACATGGCTGGAACATGTCAGGGGAGGAAAATACTTAATTTTAACATTTTTAAACTCCCTATAGTCCCTTTAAGCTTGTTTTTATTTTGTTTTTTGTGTTGTATTACTAAGATTTCATATTGTATTATTCTTGCATAGTGTTTATTACCAGCGTTGATGTGTTTTTGTAGTATGAATGTCCAGCACACTGGCCATACAGTAAAGCCTAGAGCTGAGTAATATGGCCCTTTATTATTTAAACCTCAGCTAGGTACTCTAGACACCGAGCTCTAGATCTGGAGGCCGCAGTCGTCCAACGCTCCTCACAGGTTGCTTTAAAGACATTGAAGCATGAGTAAAATGCAGAAGAAGTTTTCCTACGGGGGGCAGTGAAGTACTTTATTGTGCCAGTCCTGGAACATCAGCCATTGTGTGAGGCATAAAACCCAGGCCACTTCTTATTTGATTTAGTAAACTTATAACAATCGAATACAACAAAGGCACTGCCTCAAAATAATTATACACATCGTCATTCAGAATTTCATCAATATAAAATCATGGGGATTCAGCGTGCTACAGCTCTCTTCATGTCGCTCTCTTCTCTAACTGTTTCCATGGAGATCGCTGAGCAAAGACGCAAGCAGAAACTGAAAAAAAAAGTACTATAGAGTGAACAATATAAGCAAGCGAGGTGAGTCATGTTTGTGACAGTAGTTGGTTTGCGCGGCAAATATTAGTTTGGCAACTCAACTCATACAACACATGCAATACAATACAATACATCTCTTATTGTTCTCTTATTATTAAATATTGTTGTATTGTTCACTGTGGACGTTCTCACTCACTCACACACCCTGCTTCTTTTGACCCGGGCAATTTTACCAATGGAGAAAAATGTAATGGCTGGGGAAAAATTGTGTTCAGTTGTGCCAGCTCATGGCATGAACCATTTTATGCGATTCATTCAAGTCACATGGGACGCATATCATTCAAGCTAATTTTACAAAGTTATTCAGCAGCAGTTTTTCAAGGTAAGCCATTACAGCTCTGACATAATACACTCACAAGACTTACAAGCACATTATTACATACAGTACTTATCTGCTCAATACATCATGGGTGTCGTTTCCCACACACCTTGAACTGGGAAATGAATTAGAAATGGACACAAATAGTTACTCAGTATAGCTAGAGAACATGGTCTGCAGTGGACATGACATTTCACTCCGCTTAAGTGAATGTAATATGTGCAGTGAACTACACAGCCAGCACTGTTTGGAGAGTTGAATGAAAATGAAATCTTTTTGACACAGGGCCTCATTTCCTAGCAGATCACTCCGCCGCTGTATAGCTTATAACCAGGAAGCTGATGCTGCTCAAATACAAGTTTTAACTGCAAAATGGTTATATTAAAAAAAATGATTCAGTCAGCACAGACATTTATATCGGTAGGCTGGTGTTATAAGTGATTTGCCTCATGTGCACTGTGCTTGGGTCAGACTGTTTTTAACGCAAGCTACTAGTTACCACTACTACTTCTCGGCTAGTGCTACTAGTAAGCACTAGTCTAGCACCACTAAACTCTTTAAATATAAGGACTGCATGAATGAAATATATATACAGTATATCTCCAGAAATCAACAACACTGGATAATTAGGAAATGAGGCTAGACCTAGTGTCCAGAAATTATTTGACTGTTATGGTATTAGAAACAGGATTTGTTTTGCTGCCCTTGTAAGGTGGATTCACAAAGTGATTACACAAAATATACACAATATAGACTGCAAATCATGTGAGGCGAATAGCCACGTAGTGCAAATATCTCTGTTAAAAAGAAGCTGTTCATGTGGCCGTAGGTTCTGGTCTGGAGGAACCGTAGCCTCCTGCCTGAGGGGAGCGGGTCAAGGTGGAAAGGTGGCTTTAAGTACTGTGCCTAAAACACAATAGCAAGCTTTGGTTTGAGCACAGCGTTCATTGGCTAAATCCATGTAAACCATTGGCCGAGTCTTGACTCTTGACCTAAATCAGAGTTGTAATCCTATCGTAGGCTCTTTGAAGGGATTTTCTCTATCTCATTACACAGTTTGATAAAAGAAACAGCTTCACACTCAAGGCACAAAATACACACATTTCCTTCAGAAAAAGAAAGAAATAGTAATACAAATCATGTGCTAACGTCTGATGTGTTTTCCCCTCAGTGGCATTTAAACAAACTGTATGTATTGAGTAGCCTGCTCCCCACATGTCCATGCTACTGTCTTGTCAATATTGTGCATGCCTATCATAAGAGTAATTGTTTATGGCAGTAGTTTTCTCTGGAGCAATAAACAAAATCTTTGAAATCCATTTAGCACGGATAATGTAATCAGGCCAGCGTTGGAGCGAGTGAAAGTAGCCCGAGGCGTTTCAGAGCGCTGTACACTGTATTGCCCTGGCTTCTGTAGCAACTAAAATGATAGACCAGACGTGCAGTGACAATCCATACTTACATATATCTAATCTATTACGTCGTCAATTTCGTTACAGCAGGCCTTAAGTATTTTAAACACATGCTACACAAATATTATATTTTCCAGCGTTGTATATTCTCTAGGGGCTATTTGGAGCACTGCAAAACTGCCCGTGTACTGGCCAACTGTGCCGTGTGGACTGAACTCGGTATATCTGCAAAAGGGAAATTATTTGTAAGAAGCTATAGCTCTCATCGGGTACAGTGTCAGGAACCATCTTAAACCTACAATGACAAGTTGCAACCCATATACAAAATATTAGTTATTAGTTACAATAAAAAAAGGCAACATAGCCCTGTTATAATGCGCAATAATATAATACAATATTTTCTCATGGACTTCTGTTGTTTTAAGGCGTTGATCAAGTCAAGACAAATTACCAAAACAATTTACAGCATTTTTAATTAAAGGCCTGCAACCCACTGAAAATGGTCTCACGACAAACAACTTTTAGTTCCCGGTTTAGCTGAGAACCAATTATAACTCATGGACATTTACAATGCTCTGAACAGTGTGTGATATCAGATTAAACACAAAAAATTTGGTAATGTTTGACCAAGCATGCAGCAAGAATATATTTCTTTATGGCCACGAGTAGACAAAGTAGTACAAAATAGTACTGTTCATCCATATTTGCTTTGGGGACTCAGATGTCCATCTCAAATGTTACATACAGAGTGTCTGTGAACACTGGTTTATGTGTGTGAGTGTGTTTGAGTGAGAATGGATGGAAATCAGCCCAAGGCAACAAAATCTGACATGCTTACATGCATGTACCTCATGTTCTTTAACACGCGGCTCCAACCCGACAAATAACACTGATGGTTTACTTCAGGTGTAGATTAAGTGAGTGAAACAAAGTAGTCATTCCCCCCCCCAAAAAAAATTAAACATTCACATTTTTGTATTGCCCCCAGTGTAGTGGCTTCTTTCTACATCTACAATCCCTCTACATGTTTCTCCTTTTCTTGGCATTTAGTGAGGCCAAATGTGTTAGTTAGTGATGCTTGTCTATCATACAACATATGTAGTATAGGCTCCATTCTACTGCATAGTCCTTTCAATCCTCACTCTGGATCCTAACCCCGACCCACTTCGCTCATCGGTGTCAAAGAGATGGCTATTTTAAGACTTTGTAGTCGAGACTCCACATTGTGTTTTTATTCTCACTCAAACTGCAGACTGGAATCACTTTAATCACTCCTGCTGTTTCTTGCAGCTCGTTTTAGATCTAATTTGTGGCTTTTCGCCTGGTCCACTGTGTGAGAGCAATTAGCTTTCAGTCATACGTTAACTTTAAGTTAATGAATGGCTGTGCCTGTGATTCATGGAATTTTCTATTACATCTTGAAGGGAATTGGCCTCCAGTTATTTTGAAGGCAACACGATATGAACCTAATCCTTCTCAAGACATATTAACATATTGGACTTTCTCTGACCCACATTTTTGTTGCATAACTTTGAAGAATGATAAATACAAATGATAATAAGTTCTTAGTCAATGTGGTTTTAAAACAACAGACTCTGACACGCACTAACTCCTACAATGTTTCAAAATCAGTGACTTATCAACGAAAGAAAGAAACGAGAAAGAATCGAGAAAAGCGCTGTAATAGCATTTTCTCAAGATTCAGCTACAGGACAACACGAGCCAGTGCAAACTCTTTGTGCCAGTCCCAAGCCAGTACAAATGTTGAGGGTTGCATAGGAAAGACATATTATCTACAGGTGAAATGTCAGAGAGAACAGAGAAGGCCAAAGCATGGGAACATTTTGTTAGTGTGAAATCCTTGTGGCCATTTGTGTCTCGGACTAAAATAGTGATATGTGTGTGGTATGTTTACAACAGTTTCATAACATATTGTTCCTTGTCGTCGGTCCAAGTGCTCTCCCTTGTGCCCCCATAGGCCTTTGTCGGGGCAGGGAGGTGAGATGGCCTCCTGTTCCCTCTGACCATCTGCCACAGAGCTGTCCACACAGAGACAATAACCGGGCGGCCAGAAAGAGCCAGGGAGGGCCGTGGGCGGAGGAAGGACACTCAAATAAGCCTGCTCATAATTATAGCCCAACACCTCTCACACAAATAAAACGGCACTTGGGAGAATTTTGTTCATTTTAGGCATTTTAAAATAGCTCATTGCAAAAAAAAGCACAAAGGATGCTGGCAGTGGTATTTTGGTCAAGCTTTCATATTGTTACAATGGCCTAATGTCCTTATACGGAATAATTCTGGTCCAATTTGATTCTCATTCCACTTCTGTGAACATTTTCCCACAGACTATTAACTACATCAAGATGGTATTTAGTAATAAGAAATATAGTAGTAAAATAGCCAGTTGTAATAAAGCCCCGAAATAACACATGCATTAGAAAAAATATCTATATCCCTCCTGAAAATACTTTTTAATGTCAATATAGAGAAAAGTAACTTTAGTTGAATCACAAAGGTTTTACTAGTTGGTTGATGGCTTTTTCTTTTATCATTATTATTCTTGATGTAGTTTGTCCCCAGTTCCTTCTACCACTTCACTGGATGTATTGACTTCTTGTGCCCAATGTGAAAATATAAAAAGTAATATTGAGTTTATATTATAAAAGAATGCCATATTAATTAGCAGTCTATACACAAGATGATGTGTATAGACTGCCGATAATGGGAGAATGCAGGAGCAGGAGTCACAATAGTTGCCCCACTGTTTGGCAGAGCCGTAACCATCCCATCCCATGATGCACTGCACCGTAGCTGCGTTATGTAAGAGACTGTTCTGGTCTATTCTTAGCTCTACCTCGCTGAGAAAGTAACAGCGCTGGTTGCCGGAGAGTCAAAAGCGCACAGATCTGATGAGGCGGGAACCAGTGAGGTGCGAAACAGCGCAGTGGGCTACTCTGCCATCTCTTACCAGGGCAGGATGGCATGCCCAAATTTGGACAAAGGAAGTAGAGGTACACAGATGAGCGAGCAGTAGAGGCGGCGTTTTTGACAGTGGAGAAGAAGGAATTAATAGAACTTACACATTTAAAACATCTAAAATAAGCACTCAACCCACGTTGGCTTGAGAAAACTTAAAATGGTTGATGGAGAACTTAAGGTGGGTATTAGTGATTGTAGGATCCGGCTCGAAGGACCAATATAAAGCCCATATAAAGCTACATTTTTTCCCCCAACAACATCAGTGGAAAAAAAAAACATGATAGGGTGAAAAAGAATCAACTCTAAATCAACTGCCACCAAAGTAAAAAACTATAATCATAAAAAAAAAAAAAATCAACAATGAATATATTATATATTATATTGCCCTCTGTGACTATGCTCTGTCTCGATCACTTAGCCTGTAAACTGTCCAGTGCGCTTTTATGGACGCCAAATCCCATTACCCTGATGACACTGGCGGTCGCATATGGCAAATGTGTGTATGCTCCTGTGCTGCATCCTATGGGCAATACACCCCCCCTGCCACAGAGGACAGTGAGGGCATGGCATCTTGAACAAGCTTTATGTAACTATTTCAATAATACATTACCTGGTTGTTGTATACATATCATGGCGATACATACAGTATATTAGAGAGAAATATCCAACTCTTCCCTGCCGTCATTTTGGGTGGAATCCAAAATAAAAAAAAATCCTCCTCATAGATGAATAGGCCGCAGTATTTTCTTGTCTTTTTAAAGATTATATAATTTAAACAGGTATTTTACATTTACTTCTGGTCATACGGTACATCAAATTTCGAACTTTCTGTGCTGACATTTTCTTTCAGATTTATTAAGCCAGTGAGTCAGAGGCAGTGAGTGCAGTCCCTTATACACCTCAATGCCAGAACTTGGAAAAATGGTACTTCCTTTTAAATGCCAAGTGCACATTTCCGACACTCACAGAAATGGCCTTCGATGTGCACATAAGATGCTTTAGGCTGTCAAATGGTTAGAATAAAAGTAATGGGCAATTTGAAGCTGTTATTTCTTAAAATGTTGTGTAGGACTTTCTCTGTCTTGCGTCATTCCTATGTTATCTAAAGCAAAGATAGCAGTGTGAGTGAGGTCTGTTAAGTTTGGGAAATTATTAACATTGTTTACTCCAAAACAGACATGCTGTGACCACTTGACAAACTAGTCCTGACCTGTCTGGACTGGATGCAGCTTTGGGACCCTCGGGCAACGGCCTGACTGGTTCTATGTCTGCGCCTGTTTATTTTCTACTCTAGACAATGCCGCACACTCTGGTCTAGACCATGTGTCCAATCAGTCACTGCTGCCAAAAAGTCACACAGCTCCAAAAAAAAGAAAAGAATTGTCCACAGTAGATGCACAGATGAAACACCAGTCTGACTCCAAAGAAATGTATTCATTTACTATAGAAAGGGTATGTACACGTCCATCTAATGTAGGTGGAATGAACACAAAATGTTGTTTGTGAAAAGAAGAGGTTCTTTCAGAAAGTTGCTTCTCGCATGGCTGGTCTGCAGTTTGTAACAGTTAGAGTAGTTGTCACCAGCGCAGATGTATAAGTGAGTATGAGAATTGATTTTGACAGCTCACAAATTATCGGACCAGCTGTGAAGATGAAAATCTTCTCAGAATCGTTTTGATAATTTATTTTACTGAGCAAGATGACAGTTTTACTGGGCTTAACCAGTCAATGACAAGCCTTCGAAGATACTCTTTATAATCAAGAGGAAATGAAAGTTTCCCTGAATGTCACTATTTGTATACATGTTTCAATTATTCAAATTCAAAGACTGTATTATACAGGATTATAATACAGTAATATACAGTGCTGAAGACTCTTGAGAAATATCTTACTGTCTGAACACACTGAGACAAAAAATTAGTTAATATCAAGACAAAAACTCAAACCTGCTGTTTTGAGTAAAGTCAAGTTTATGTTAAACTACAAGGCAATGAGAATTGTTCCTTTATTTTGCCATATTTGATGTTTTGTTTGGAGGTAGGGGGTAATTTTTAGATTACCAATTTAATGCCTTTATTTTGCAAAAAAGGGCTAATAATGAATGGAGTTGCTCCAAGAGAACATACTACAGGACTGTTTCTGAGGTAGGGATGACTCAAGCTGAAGGACTTGGTTTCTTTACAAACTTTAGTTGTTCACAAAGCAAAGCACTGCCTGTTACTGCATTGACTGAAAACCCTTTTTTACTGTAAATAGTGAGACAAGCAGAAGAAATAATGACTTTAAACAACCTTTTGCAGAAAAAACCCTCAAACAAATGTGTGTTTCAGTATCTGGTGTAAAACAATGGAACTCTTTAGAAAACAATCTAAAATGTTCAAATATTCAATTTAAATATAAGTATAAACAGAAAATACTTCATTTGTATAAAGAGGAGTGTGAAAATTGTTCACATCTAAAGTTGATAACATCTGGTCTATAGTAGGTTATTTTGTTATATTTTGGCATCGGTGAGGCCATCTAATGTGTACATTTCTCCATATAAGAACGGGGTAGTTTATAAGATTTCTTCATCCTACTCCTGTTCTAATAATGGGATGTATTATTGCTACTGTTGTGTTTTGGGGATTTTTGTAGGTGTTCATGTTGCACTACCATGAAAGGACAATAAACAAATGAAAAAAGAAAACACCAAACCACAAACAAAGTCGTTTATTCTATTTGTTGCCAAGAAGAGGAATGCAAAGAGCATTATATTGATGAAACCAAAGTGTTACAGGTGTTATCAACACTGCAGGGAAAGCACAAGCGGCCCTCAGACGGCTGTTCACCTCCACTGTCATGGTTGAAGGTGGTGCGAAGAAAATAAAACCCGAAACGCAGGACTGCAACAAATACTGGTGGTGTTCAATAACTGAAGTAATCCAAAATAACAAAATTCAGAGCTGACAACGACGTGACAAAGGAAACACAGCGGTATAAATACATGAGGCAGAGGTGAAGCACATCAGGGCGGGGCAGGCAATTAAACACAAGGGACATAAAGCAAAATCACAAGGACAGAACACACGTCAAAATAAAACACAGGACCAGAGACAAGACAGCAAAACGTGGGAGCAAAAAACAAATCATGACATCCACCTCAAAGCCACCAACCACTCCTTTGAGGACAGAGAAGTTAAAATTTCATCTAAAGAAAAATGTTGGTTTGACAGAGAAGCAATATTTTTGTATTTATTATATATTATATATTTATTATATTTATATCCATGCATGAACAGGAAGGGCGGACTCAGATTTCACCACTGTACAGTAACCTCTGACTTGCGGCCCAGGCCTGGAGAGCTCTGTCATGTTAATGAGGCTGCAACTCAGCCCAGGACAGATCATCAATAGGCAGATAATTAGCAGTGATCAGCTGAGCAGGGCCGTTCAGACTGAAACTCAGGTGTGAGTTAGGTCGTTAGGACTTAGAACTACAATGACTCATAACTACAAAGATGTTTATCCAGAGAGTAGCTGTAATAGAGGGGAGGGACTGAGCCAAGCTAAACTCCTCCCGGTGGTCTTTATCTAGGCTGCGGGCTGAGCTGGAACTTTGGTGCGCTGACAAAGCCTTTTTGATGAGAGGCGAAATGTTCAACACCTCAGCTACAGAAGATGACTCAATAACCTGCATTGAAGATGGAAAACTCCTGTATGATTGAGAGCCTACACAGACATCTTACTCAAGATTTCTGGTTCATACATTTGCATAAAAAGTAGTCAAATAATTGTGCAACATAAATGTCATGAACACAAGCCTCACACACGAGCAGCTGTCAGATATTTGACAGTCCACAGCAAAAAAACATGAGTGTGACAGGAAAGAATGGTTTCAAAAGTTTGTAGTATTGTTTGTGACTTTTAACTATGCTTTTAATAGAATTACAATACACAGTCATGGATCACTATTATTTGTCTTGTCTACCCAGACTTCAGTGACCAGCTGCTGGAGGTGGTGGGTCTGGAGGGGGCGATAGAGATGGGACAGATCTACACAGGATTGAAGAGCGCAGGACGGAGACTGGCCCAGTGCACCAATGTCATCATCAGGTCAGTCTGTCCCATCTATCCTCGTCTGTCTCTGCCTTAGCCCAACCAGCTGTCTTCTAAAACATACATGGAGGGTAAAATGGTGTTTCCTGAGTGCTCTGTGTCCTCAAAAGCTGATGTTGAATTATAAATGTTGCATGGGCGACCTCCTGGGCACACAAAAAAAGCAATGCTCGTTTCTTTGAGCTGGTTTCATAATGTTGTGGCTGACGCTAATTTTCCAAGAACTGAGTTAAAGAGTATTTTGTTGTTTTTCACCCAATACACTGTTGGTGTAGCTGTAAGGGCGAGAACAGTGGTCCTAAACCAACTTCTGACTGCGTGTGTGTACAGTAGGCTGTGAGTTTGAACAGTGGGGGCCTGTCTGGGAATGAGTCTGATGGGAACAAAGAGTGCAGTGTTTGACCCTGTCCTGGCACAGTGTGAACAGCCTCCGGTGCCTCTGAGGTGTGTGTGATCTGACCTCCCTTTCTTTTCCCTCCCCTTGCAGGACGTCCCGGCGACTGCCAATGCAGATTGATGGTGAGCCCTGGATGCAGCCACCTTGCACAGTAAGTAAAAAGTGTACTTCATCACCAGCACAGTGACCTCATTTTAGGCATTGCCCATCATTACTAAACATAATACTGTGTAGAAACAAATTACATGTACCGTATTTTCCGGACTATAAGTCACTATTTTCTTCATAGTTCGGGTTGGGGTGCGACTTATACTCAGGTGTGATTTATATATCAAAATCTATAATCCCACAGTGTTTGTTACTTTCACACTGACAGCCGCTAGAGGCCGCTCTAGGCTTGTGTACCAGTATCTGCAACTCCTGCACCACTGAAGATTAAAAAAACGGTAATTAAGCAGCAGAAAGAAAGTTGGGCAAGAAACTTATGAGAGACTGGCAAAAGGCGGATGAAGAAAGCATAGCCACAGCTAGAAGAACGAGTTCACAAATGGGTGCTTGAACAACGTGCTGCCGGGAGAGGCTTGTCAACAGTGCAGTTGCTCCTCCATGCCCAGGTGGTTGACAAGGCTGGTGCGACTTATACTCCGGAACGACTTATATATGTTATTTTCTTCATTTTGCATTTTTTGGCTGGTGCGACTTATACTCCAGAGTGACTTATAGTCCGTAAAATATGGTAGATCTTATCTGTAGACTATGTTTCTGTACTTTTTACATTAAAGTCCATTAAAAGTAGGCTATTGCTCAATGCCTGAAAAGTGAACATTGCCAATAATAAAATAAGCCTTTTAATCCAAGCAACTTTTTGCTGTGTAATATGAAATACAGACAGTACTCTGACTAGCAGCGTGTGTCACCAGTTGTATTATCCCAATCCCTTACATATGTGACCTACTGTTAAACTGAGCAAAGTCAGATATCTGCTGTATCTTCACATAAAAATAGGATATAGCATTCATTGAACATTTCATTGTATATAGTATTATGAAAAGTTACACGGTGGCGGATGAGCCTAGGTCTGTTCACAGGCATTTACAGTGTGCGATGTAGCTGCTGAGGCCATAATATTTAAATCAATTCGCACTTTCTTATTTGTTAATTTTTCTATTCATGTAATTCTTCCAGATTCGAATCACACACAAGAACCAAGTCCCCATGCTGTTGGGTCCACCGCAGAAGACCCCATTTTTCTTCTTCAAAAAACGCAATCGGAGCCGTGACTAAAGCTACAGACTTCTACTTACCACGGAACTGAAAACACATACCCCCCCCCCCCCCCCCACATAGGCAGCTCCATAGAACACCACAGACGCTATGGATTATGAATGACCAAAACCATGTATCCCCAAAGGACTGTCAAAGCAAAAGACTTTTAGACCAAGCCCTGTGGAAGCATCCTCTTTTAGCCCCTTAAGGACAAAGTACACTACCAGTACAGCACTGCCCGACCAATACAAATACATGTACTCGTCTGGACTCCAATAATCAGACCTAAACGTGAAAGTGGACGTTGTTGTATCGTGAACTGGACTTGGAGTAAGCATAGACATACCTCTCTGTATAAATAATAAAGAAGCGATTGCTTGTAAGAGGCTGCACTGCGGGCTCCCCCCCCCCCCCTCTACACACACTGACAACAGCTGAGCAGAGGAGCGCCACGGAAAATGCCTCATCCATTATTGACTTGACTTTGTTTGTTGCTTTGATGGCGGGCGAGGCGCAACAGTGCAACACGCGAGGACTTGGAAGCCTCTTCAGCATCACTGGCCTAGAAACCTTTAAACACGGAGAGAAGGGTGGTGTAAAAGCCAGACCTGCAAACAAGAGCGATGCGGCAGGTGATGTTAGAGATGCGTGTAATTTACAGCGGTGATGGACTGACTCAGCTGACGCCCGCTTCGGTGAGGATGAGGTCGTGGATTGAGATAAATCTTCTCAAGGGTGTTGCAGCTGAGGTTTTATTTACCGGCGCGTTGACAGGCGGCTTAATATTATCTCTCACTTACACAGAGACTTTGAGTGCTCCTGTGAAATCCTACGCCTAATTACACTGTCAACTATCACTGTCCCCACTGCGGCCTGTGACACATTCATTATTTCTTTTCAGTACCAAAAATACAAACAATGGTTAAAGATGGACGTGTATCAAAGAAAATATTATCATGTTAAAGGAGGGGTATTATGCAAAATCGACTGTTAAAATGTTGTTGCCTCGTCAAAAACATACTGTGGTTTTGGGACACTTGCACATGTTTGAGTAATCTTTGAATATTCTATTTGTAATGTCACAGCGGCGGCGTATAACAATGCCCCTCCTGTTTGACTCCTCCCGCGGTCCGACCCGACCAGGAAGTGCTCTTCTTACCTTACGATCTCTGGCAACGCTTATCTTAGCCAGAACATCCACCAAAGCTTGTCCTCACCTTGTTTCACCAGACAGAGCTAAGGGAGAATTTGAATTTTTGTGTAAGTGTAAGAAGGTTATCAAGGTTTGAAATGATTACCAGTTACCTGCAAAAAGCATAATACCCCCTCTTTAAAGTTCTATTATAAAGAGGCAATAGGTCTCTCTTTATTACGAATGTATCTCACATGATGTTTCCAAAATATTGCAACTGATATTATATAAGAAACTTAAGTATATGTATATTTCTGGAAAGTAGGTGTAGCTCACATACTGTGCACTCGAATGTGTTTGAATTATCATTGTTAATGTGAAAGTCTTAGTTTAGAGGAGTGTAGATCAGTATTCTGTTCAGAGCTGCTACAGTCACTCTCTGAGGGGCGTCGTCTGTGATCTGTAAACTGGGATACAGTGGGTGACAGGGCAATTTGTCTTTTTGCATCGTCACAATATTAGGATCCAGTGCAGTAATTGCAGGTCCCCGAACAACAACACATTTTCTTAGACTTTTCTTAATGCCAGAAAAAAACTGTGATGGTCTGATCTGTGGCACTGTGATTAATATAAACTTTTAAAGCTTCACATATTGATATAAATTAAGTTATAGAGACAAAAAGCCTTTGGTGTAATGCAGTCACTACCCGCTATCTTCGCTGACATATTTCCATTTTTTTAATAAATATAGTTTCTAACCCTTTGCTGAAAGAATTATGGAAAGATTGAGCTTTTAGAATCAATCACAATCAAATTCACTTTGGTTAAGTGCAGACAAATATTGCCTTCGTAGCTGAAGCAAAACCGCTTCCTATTTCAAAGTGAATAATTCCTGCCATGTTAATTTCCCTAAAGTAAAACTATAATCTGATATGACAATGTTTTTAATTATAATGAATCTTCTGATGGATTTTCAACATCGGACTGTTTGACTGTGGAAATGGCAGCAGAGAGTGACTGTGCAGACGATGTAATGGTACAGTAACCTGAGCACCACTGTGGGGTCAAGACGCTCCGACCCTGGCTCCCTTTAAACACACTGGGACAGCGACCTTCCACCCAGGCCTCCCCCAACGCATATCCACTTTTTCAGTATTCAAGGAACAATAATATTTCTACTCAAAATTGATGTCTAGAATCATGCCTATTACCGTTAAAGCACTTTGTAAACGCCTTCACTGTGGAAAAAAGCTTGTTTTTATTGGGGCCTGGGTGCGAGAGACGCCAGTGTTAAAAGAGTGCATGTTTACAGTAATTGCAGTTATCGAAAGAGTAGTTTCAAGCGCTATATTACCAAGTGTATATATTTGTTTATAATATTTTATCTTCATCACCGCATGCCTGCTAAATCAAAGAGTGAACAAAACAGCGTGTGTGCATCCAAATATTCATTTCTTTGCTTTGCTAAATGTGATATATTTATAATTTGTTGTGATTCTATTTTTTGCTAGCATGTTCATAATCATGTAGAGTAAAAAAAAAAAAAAAGACAGGGAAAATAAACTGTCTTTGTTGGAAAAAAACAAAAAAGAGAAAGTGGGTTCGTACAGCTGTCTGTCTGTCACAACTTGTGTGTTTTACTGCAGGTCGTAAAGAAGGAGCGCGTGTCAGAACTCAGGTTTATGACTGCCCTTTGAAGAGGTTGGTGGCCCCAAAGTCAATAGAGCCATCTTCATAACCTTTATAATTATCACATATTTGAAACACAAAGTGGACAGGATTGGAAGACTATTGACAATGAAAACTCTGAGGGGATATAAAAATGCACAGATTTTGGAAAGCTGATTTGGACCTGGAGTTTAAAACCACAAGCGGAACACTTTGCTATTTATTTTTTTGCTATGAATTAATTTATTAGGTCAGGACAGTGCATGTCATGTTGTCCTGCCCCCCAAAACACATGCTCATTTATCCTGGTCCCAGAGGGAATTTGTTAAGTTACGGTACAAGTCATGACTTAGGAAAGCTCTCAGTAAAGATGTTTTTATTTTTATTTTATAGGTATTTTTCATGATTTGAAAGGATCTGCAGTATTGTTTGTGAAGGCTCTCATTCATCCTGCTGTATTGTCACACTTTTACATTCATGGTGTACCGTATCTCTCCCGGATTTTTATATGGTGGTTGCAAAGTCACACTGATGAGTCAACAGAGATGTCCTTGGGAACGGGAACATAGTCATACCTGTATGTGTCATCACTCAAAAGACTACTCCATTCAAAGAACTACTTGTAATTGGTGTTCTTGCTAAGAGTGACATAAAAGTCCAAGCGGAAATATTGATTGAAAATAAATAAAACAGCTGTTCAATGGAAACTTTTGGAAAAACGGTAATATGTTTTCAATCAATAACCAGTTCAGATGTTTGCCCTGGAAAAAATTCACACAAAAGACGAATATGTTTGGACAGTGGTTGCTCTATGGTGGAAAGGGCCAAAAACATGTAGCAAGGCCAACTCTGAGTCAGAGTTAAAGTTTGACATGTCCTTGTTTGTGAGGATGATTTCTAGAACAAACCCTCAAGTAATAATCTCCAAATCTTAAAACCGTCATGCCTTTATTCCTGAATCCACTTGAAACATTGTCCTTGTTTTCAGACAGTTGGTGTGATAAACCCAATGTGTGGCTGTCCCGTCTCTGCTCTCGTCCACTCTTTTGGTGAGATGACACTGGCTGTGGAAAATTACAAGTGTCAGACGCAGCCCTTCAGTTGCCACATGCAAGGCTTGAGGACTTTACATTCTTCATTGTTTGGCAAAAGGCAAAATTTAACAAATGCGACATTATATTGAGACACAGATTTACCATTTCAGGGCTCAAAATGATGAAATGAGGACCGTTGCCATAGTGATCCATAGTAATGAGGATTTAAACTGTCCAATCTTTGACTAGAGAGCAATAGGTCAATATGTGTTTATGGAAAAAAATGGGTAATGCCTTCTATGTCAACAAAAATGAATGATTTACTTTGTTTCTTTCACAGTACATACACTTGATTGCTTCAGCGTTTCGGATTGAGGGTCAAAACAAATAATAATAATGTAAAAATGGCTCTCATTTGGCTCCTGTTGCCTTGCGGTACCTGCAACATTCCCTTTATTAGAAAGTGGAGACATTATTCAATCACAGTTGAAACAACTGTTGTGCATAAGATTATTATGACAAATAATATCCACAAATTTGTCATAGTAATCTTATTGACTGGGTCCACAAAGGTCCAACAGGAGAACTGCTTTGTTTCTCACACAATGACTCGCCCAGAGAGTTATGCAGGGCCATGCCCTCTGTGGGAAATTATAACATTAACGTAACCTATGAGCCTCAAGGTGATTCACCCATTTTCATCTGTGTGGATCTGTACTATGTGGGACTGCTCACCTCCCACTAATGCAAAGATAAATGTCCCCTGATGCTTATCAAATTACCAGTATCGAGTGACATCACAGGCCCATATAGAGTAGCACATGGATTCACAATTAAATAGAGGCCGAGGAGGGACACTTCTGTCAAATGCATTACAACAGTTACATGTGGCCTGAGGGGCTTGGAAAAGAGAGGCTGAATATTGTGTCGGGATTGACATGGGTTCACTATGGGACTTCGAGCTGAGCCAGGGTCAAGGGCATTCTCTCTCCATGTGATTGGACAATACAATAATCAATAGGAGTTCTAACAGTCAATTATTGTGGGCAGTTTTGCCCTGGAACGTTTCATTGACCAAAGTGAACATTGGGCAAATATCGGCTCAGAAACGATACATCTACTGAACAATACTACTCTATCACATACACTGCCAATTACAACATCTTTAGGATCCTAAGTCTAAGTGTCCAAGTGGGTAAAAACTTTTGCCTTGCGGTTGACTCTGGCACTCTGTTTTTTACTAGAGTATCCTGCCTCGCCTCTGTTAGATGGTGGACACAGGTGGGACGTGAGCGACTCAATTGTAACCGGGTACTGCAGGACTTTGCTTAAGTACCTTAAAATGGCTGGACCTACTGAAAAAACTCACTGACTTTCTTTGTAAGGGACATATGCCTACAGAGGGCATCCAAGGGGTAATTAGCCCCAGGGCAGGTGTACCACGTCAGCATGTTCAGCCTGGAGTAATACGGACGTCATCTGCTTCCATGAAGCCTAAGCTCTACTAGTGACCATCCACAAACAAACAAAAGGAGTAGCAACACGCTGCATGGTTTACAAAAAAGTGTCCATTGTGCACCCCGTGGAAGGGCTACTAATACTATGGCTACTACATCTATACACGCAAAGCTTTTATACATAGAAAATAATCTCACTTTCATAATTGCTATTTGTTAGACAAGATTAAAAATATACATATTCCACAAAAAAATAAGAAATAGGTAAATAAATAATCCCTAAAATGTGAACAACTAAATCACCAGCTATGAATTTTGGCCTATCTTGTTTCTTTCAATTTTGTGATTAGATCCGAGAAGAGCCCATCAGGCCGGTGCCCACTTGTGATATGATTAGTGCTTTATAACCCACAGTGTAATAATGTGCTGCTGTTAGCACGCCCTGATAGTAGCAGAGCCTTTACATTATCAGAGTGCAGATAGTGTTTGTGACTCACTGATGTTCATTAGGCGACTGTGAGGAAATCTGTGGTGACAATGGCTGCACAAACAAAGCCTCAGGGAGACGCACCAAGACAACAGCTTCACACCGTCAACATTAAAAGGACGGAGAGGAGTTTTACAAATGCACGTCCTTTTGTTACGCGCTACACAAATAACATA
Organism: Gobius niger; assembly: GCF_951799975.1. NCBI lineage: Eukaryota > Metazoa > Chordata > Actinopteri > Gobiiformes > Gobiidae > Gobius > Gobius niger. Next base: position 23,345,538 of record NC_136860.1, read on the forward strand.
ATATACAGTCTTTTAAGAATTTATTTGGTTCTTTGTTGCTTTTTGTTTTCCATAAACTAAGACTAAACCAGCTAAAAGAGTTTCTCAATTGTTTTACAGTACAGTAATTTTACAGCTGAAATACAGTATGTTCCTATTCCCTGTAGTTTTTAATTACTGTCTGCCTTTTGCTAATCAATGATATGTCATTTGTAGCCTAGTGTGAACTTCTGGGCTCCTGGCGAAATCCCCCAATGGGAAATGAGGTCTTGATCTCAATGGGTCTGGTTAAATAAATAAATATGATTAAACAAACTCTAAAAACACAAGACATAAGGCACATATAGTTGAAAACCACCTTGGACCAAAAAACAGGATCAAATTCAGAAGTGAACCACGTGCTGTCTTTATTGGACAAATCGCATTGATACCAGTTGAATAACTTCATTTTTTGAACCACCAGTGCATTGCAAATGTTACAGAACTGAGAAAGTATTGATGAACACACCATTCCCCAAGTATATTTTTGTGTCTTGTTCCATTCGCCAAGTGCTTAGCGGCAATTAATGAAAGCCAGTATATTATATAAAACTGGGGTAATGTGCATAAGAAATCATTTAAATGAGAAAAGTGGAAACAACGGAGCGGCTGTTTTTCAAAAGCAGTCTCCCTTTGGCATGGCTTCTTGGTTTAGGCGGTTAAGATAACAAGGCAGGAATTAACTCCCAAAGCTATTAATAGACTGCAAGCCACATCTTGTCTCAATAGCCAAGAGAGCATCCAGCAGACTGTAGAAATGGATTCGAACTGTATCTTCGAAAGTTTGGACAGATGTTTGGGAGGAAATGGCTAATTTGAAATCCGGACCAACCCAGTCTCTCACTTCCCACCCAGTCTCTTCTTTCAAATGTAAAATGTATCATTGCTAGGATGCCCAATATGATTTTAAATCTCATTACTGCATATGCCCGCTTTTTTATTTTTGCGATATCACCCTGCCAACTTGTTACTGCACTGGAATAACCCAAAGATGTTACATGTGTTCTCTCTTGTCCAGTCTCATAGAAAGTTGGGATTAGCCTGTTTAGCTCTGTGACAGCACTGACCTGGCCCCTCATGTGTGACACTAACCTTTGACAGCGGTGTGAGAGGGGACAGCGGAAAATTACCCTCTTCTCTTTCAATGAGGATATACTACACCCCCATCCCACGCCAGTCACCCCCAGTGAGGTACTATGTATAAACAGCAGGTCCCCTCTGCATATGGCACTTTTTATTTTAGGAAAGAATAAGAATAACAGCAACACAATGTGCTGCTCGCTCTCCACACGCCTCCGAGTGACCACCCACCACATCCGCATACACTGGCTCTGCAACGCTGTGGACCTGCAAAGACAGAGACGTCCTTGGCTTTAAATACAGGCGCAATTCAGATACTTTTTAACTCGGCGTCAATCTATTTTTTTTGTCTTGATATAGGATGAGATGACTTGTACTTAACTTTTATAGAACAAGAAATACTATGAAAACTACAGTATGGCACCAACTACTGTCACTACTGCCACTGACTATGCAGAAGTCAAGTTATTGTGGTTGCAAAGGATTACACAGGATTACTGCTGTCCTAATGCAGGTAATTATAAACGCTGACGTCAAAGGTTGAAAGTACTTTTACTCAAGTAATTTGCGTGCCAAAGTACTTTTACTCAAGTAATTTGCGTGCCATAATAAGCAATTGCAAAGTGTTGGCTGCAGTGGTAAAGACAGCATTACATTAGTCTTTTTTTAAATAATTCTTTTGAAGCAACAGTAGCTTGAGTTAGCTCTTTCTTCACCACTGACGGATGTGTTGCCTTTCTGCAAAATACCAGTTTCTAATTTAGTAAGTGAGGTGGCAATGACAAAGGTTGTATATTTATGAGACCGTTTGATATGGTGTCATCTGCCCATACACACTTCCCTACTTTGTCAACGCATTTCTCATTTGAATCCCAGAATAAAACAAATACAGTAAGGGAGTAAGGGATTTATAGAAACACGCCCTAAATACCTACTGCCTTTGACATTCTCTGCAAATAGCAAAGAAGATAAACCCATAAGACAAGAAAACAAATGAAGAAGGTCATCTATTCTTTGGGTGATATTGAGACCAATCCTTTGGAGACCAGAAATACCCAGAACAAATTTACCGCTCACTTCATAATTATATAGGATTTATTAGCAACAGGCATTAGTGACTGGCATTTAGCATGTTAACTTGCTTTCCGTCAGAGTTTATAATACATTTAGTAGCCACATTCACCGGTCAACTGGAATTAATTCTGAGTCTATTACATAATGCTTGCGTCCGCATTTAATTTAATGTGCAACCTTTAAGACTAACAATAGAAGCTGGTAAGGCAAAAGCAAACATTAAAACGTGGTTTAGTTTGTCTTTCACTTGACATCAGACACATTCTCATCTCGTTTTCGCTTTAGTACATTTCCATTTTTTGTGCTGGCCTGGCCAATAAAAGCAGCCTGGCCCTTTAAAAGCAGTCTGGCGTTAAGGGTAGAAAAAAAATGTGAATGAAGTCCAGCCATTCATAAAAATAGGACAGTGCCTCATTATGATTGGCTACCCGGCTTTTAATGTATAATTAATGAGCACCTGAAAGCCGATTGGCTACAGCTTAAACAGACAGACCGCTCCGGCCAATCAGCGCCTGTCTCTGCGCGCAGCTCGCGCCCTGGGGAAAACTGGCTGGGACCATTAACCAAAAGCTCAGTCAACTTTTCTGAGTCGACGGAGGCGCTGCAGTTTATCTGAGCGCACAGGATTCACCGACCTTCCGCACGCTGGTCTTTCTTTTTCTGGGATTTAACTTTTGCATTTTTCAAGCGAAGGGACCTGAACAAACACACACAAGGTGGGTGCAGCATTTTTGCCTTTTTAATCTACAACAAGCTCTGATTAGCTTTGCGCATCGGGATAATTTAGTGCTTATACAGTTCAAACGAGCGCAGCCATCTTTATGTTAAGATAGGCGATTTATTTTGGGGCAAGCATTTCCTAACGTTTTAAATGTTTGGAGGAAAGGAGCTACGCGATGACAGTGATTTGGCTTTGGTCAGCTGTGGCTGCGAGTTGTCGCGGACCCGCCGCAGTCAGGAGGACACAGATTTTATGAATGGACGAGACATTTCTTTCCTCCCCGTGTTTCCACACGGATCGAGTTTCACTTCATTGAGAATAACAAGAGAGACGGGAGGCGGTGGGGGAAGGGCGGGCGGAGGGTGGAGAGAGGGGCCGTGGGGGGTGTCTCTCTCTCACGCGGAGGGCTGGGTGCTGTTTGAAATGGTAAACAAGCCTTAGAATATAACAATTCCGACCTGCCTATCTGCGATCAAACGCAGTGGATGCGACGCGCTGCAAACCCCTTTGACTTTCAGAGGGAAAACTTTGGGCTATTGGCCATGATAGTCCGTAGTTTGTAGTAGCCAAACTATTCTGCTTTGCTCTACTTTGGTGACGCAGTTTTTTTCCTTTTACTTAAAAGTGGAAAAAGCCCTGACTCTACTCTCGTGGTCGTGGTACATTGAGCTCTAATGGCATAAACTCGGCGCCTGTAATCATTGCCCAGCAGCTCTCCTTTATTCGTCATCCATTAACAGGAGATAGATGAGTGAGTCATATCACTACAGACGCTCAAGGAGAAGGAGCAGCGCGCGCACTTATTATTGTCGTAAAGGCAACTTTTTTCTTTCGTTCTTGTGTCTTTTATGCAACGCACACATCGTTTGCACTTCTTTTTATTCACAAACTGAGCTAAAACCAGCCTAAGTTCACATTTCTTCGTGCGCAAAAGAGTCTTTTCAGCGCGCTTCGTCCATCAGCTAGTTCTGTTGAAAGTAGTGCACGCAGATGGTCGCTGTGGCTTATATAAGAGCGTTACGTGTGCCCGAACTACACTTGTGCAGTGGAATAGTGCTTTTCCCCCTCCGGGATTTCTCTTGGCGTGCCCATTGTATGTTTTTTTATTTTTTATTATTATTGTTGTTGTTGTTGTTGTTGTTGTTGTTATTATTATTATTATTATTATTATTATTATTATTTTTACTACTACAAGACAAGAACAGCTTTGATCTCAAATTGTTCCCGTTTACATGTATGAATGATGCTATGACCTTTTCTTCTTTGCAGTGACCCAGCCGTTGTCCCAGGTGGCTCTGTCGCTTTAAAGCGAACCCCCTCCCCTTAAAAACAGAGGCCCAAGTCATTTCAGATATCATGGACGGATTCTATGACCAGCAAGTCCCCTTCATGATCCCACCTAATGTAAGTGGACACACAGCCTTGCGGCACGTCTTCACACATAGACTTGACTAAGCCACACATGTGCTCTTGTTTATTATGGAGAAGGCATGCATCCACAGTGTCAATTATGCATTGAGCGAGTGATTTCTTAATTGGAGCATTGGTCTTGACATGTCTTCATCTTTCTCTGGACAGCACAAGTCTTGTGTGGAGGAGCCATCTCACAATAGACCACTGAATGACAGAAAGAGGAAATTTGTGGAGACAGAACTTGCACAGGACACAGAAGGTATGAAATTAGAATTATTTACATTTCTTTTATGCATTAATTTACGTATTTTGGCGCTTAATTACACTTTTATTTATTTTCAGAACTTTTCCAAGACCTCAGTCAACTGCAGGAGATCTGGATAGCTGAAGGTACTTGTTTTATTTTTTATTCATCTTGATTGTTATATAAATGTAGGCAGTGACATTTTAGTGATTTATGCTTATTGATTACCTGGATAATAAAACAAACAACATCCTTCAGTTTAATCAAAAACAGAAAGAATAATTCCTCCCTCAATAAAGTAAACACATGGAAATTAATGTCATTTGTATAATCATTTTTCTTCTGTTTTTACAGCTCAGGTGCCTGACGATGAACAGTTTGTCCCAGATTTCCAGTCTGATAACTGTAAGTACCTTGTTGCTTTTAGTAACTGCTGTTCTCCTCCGTTGCTTAGTCAATAACATCCTCACCGCATACAGACTTTGTATTATGTTACTGTCGTTTAAATGCAGCTCGGAGCAGGTCATGCTTCTCTCTCCTCCATTTTGAGTGTAATCAGCCGATTGGCATGGGGCATCACATGAGCCCTACTCCTAATCTGATTTCACACTTTCCCGCACTCAGCCACTGTAGCCAGTCTCACTGTAGCTGCTTGATTCCAAGGCATAGTGCTGCTTTGTCTGCCCTGTTCCTTCAGTTTATACTCATTACAAGCTGAAAGATAAGAAAATTCACATAATGGTGTGGTCTCCTGCTGTGAAATACATTTGGATTATGCTCCGGAGGGCTGTTTTATGGCCACTGCCCTCTCTACTGCAAAGTTTATTTTTGCTTCAGAACGTAGGAGGAGACAGGGTGTGGTGGTCCTTGTGTTATGCCTCTTTTCGATTTGAAGACAAAAGTTTGATCCAATATTGTCATGACGGCTTGGTCATTTTACTGCAGATTGTCATGTATTACTCATTGATTTGACTAGATTCACAGCGTAATTGGTATTGACACCACAGATTGATGTCTTTGGTGAGTTCAGTTCAAATCACGCATAGGAAATATGTTGAGATTTGACCCGATTTGCTCCCCTCGGTGTGAAAAGTCAAATTGGACCCATTAGTCTGACTCACGTGCCCATTGTGCAGCCTCTTTGGCCCGTCAGCGCCGCAGGTGATTTATTCGGCCGCTGCTCTCCGGTGCCAGGGGATCCAGTTTCGGCCTGGCTATTATGTGGCGCCCCGGAAACTGCAGCCGATAGATAGAGCACTGTGGAGAGTGTCTAATGGTTACAGCATGGGAGAAAGAAAATCATTCAGCACCATTAGATTACAGCTGCACTGATTCATGGATATTGGTATTGGCTTGCCCTAATGGGAGGCAGACGAGCAATTTGAAAGCTTTAGTGTGTACTGTGCAGTTCAGATCATGCTACCTAGCAGTGCTGGATAGATGATGTTTTCAAAGGCCAGAGTCGACTGTCATTTAATGCTCAAGACAAATAGCTGCTAAGTGGCTCTGCCAGACGAGGGAATATAGACACTGGCCATGCCTCCATTTGTCCACCAGCTCAAGATGTGGTTAAGATAATGTGCACTTCTGTTTATGGCCACAGTTAGCTCAGATCTGGGCTTTTATCTGATACACTGTGCTGTCTGTCTGATTGTGTTATTTTTCCTCCATACAGTGATGTTTCATGGCCCTCCTCCCACTAAGATCAAACGAGAGCAGGCTCCATCCAAAGATCTGTCTCCCTGTCGCCAAGACAGGAGTCCAATGCCCTACGCAGAGAAGTGCCTTTACAGCTACAGGTATGTTACATCTAACTAAGGCCCTGGCTAAATTTAACATCTGTATCACATTTAATAATTGCTATATTTGAACTTTAACATATCTGTTCACCCACAGTGCCTGCGACAGGAAACCCTCCCCTGGGTTTAAGCCATTAACCCCTCCCTCCACACCAGTGTCTCCATGCGGGACGTCCACCACAGGAACGCACCCACTGAGGGAACAGAGTCCCTCCTCACACCAACATGGGCCCAGTCCAGACCCACGGTCTGTCCACGCACAGCAACCCACAAACCAGCAAGCACTCCCCAGCCTGCCTTTTGCTGTCCCATGCACACCTATCAACCAAGAAGCAAGCAACTTCTCCCCCGAGCACAGGTCAGCTTCTTCTTTAACAATGACAAACATGGAACTTTGGATTTTGTAGACTTCCACATTTTTTATTATAAAATACACATATCTTTGTTTCAATTTAGGTTTCAAAGGCAGATGTCCGAGCCATGTCTACCCTTTCCCCAGTCAGAGAGTCAAGGACGCCCACAGTTTCTCCCCCAGCCCCCCAGCAGCAGTGCATTACCCCGGGATGGCCGGCCTCCATACCACCGGCAGATGTCTGAGCCTTTGGTGGCAGTACCTCCACAAGGCTTCAAGCAGGAGTTTCTTGATCCCCGGTACACAGAGGAGGGGGTCCCCACAATGCGCCCTCCAGAATCTGCTGCCGGCCCACATCAAACTCCCTTTCATCCAATGAGCATAAAGCAGGAGCCCCGGGACTTTTGCTTTGATTCTGGTGAGTGCCATAACTAATAGAGAACTCTGTGATAAATTTGATCTTTGAGATGGTCCTGTTTACTCTAGCTCTAGTGACACATGAGTGTGACTTTTACACCCACTACAGATCAGGCACACATGCGTAATCGCCCTCATTCCTCCAAAGCCTCTACAGAAAAAGGAAAGTGGGTCTTGTAGCTCAGCCTAAGCTTCATGGGCACACAGTAAATGGGTTACCCAGCCAGGTGCAGATAGGCTCACTGAGTCTACCTGGAATAGAACTAGGCCAGTGCCCTCAGAGGACATGCTGACCTAAAGCAGAGATTGTGCAGTGTAAAGAGTTCAGCATTTTACAAAAGCCACACATTGAATTTTACCAGTGCTATTTGCTTGTGCAGCATAATGAAAAAGTGAGCCTGTTTTTGCATTGTTTGATCCAAACACCCACTCACCCATCTGCTGTTCGCTCCACTACATTAACATCCTCTCTTCCTTGAAATTCTAGTTTTTTAATCTTTTCCATGTTCCTGGGTTTCATTTGCAAGCTTTTTGCTCAGTGGTTGTGGACTTATAATGATGTAATAACAAATCCTCTTAGCTTCTTATGGACTCTAAAGATCTACGTCACGCATGTCTAGCATCACTTAGACTGGTGGATGTACATGTTGAAGTCCGAGAGCATTGTATTATAAATGTGGATGCCTTATTAAAATGCTGATAGTGTATTTTTGGTCACAATGACACCCTGCAGACTTTTCTAACGTGAGGACAATAAAGACTTGGAGACAGTACTTGATTGTTTCTGAACAAGTGTCTACGTAATAGACAATTGTGACCCCGAGGAGTAGGACCGGCATAACTCAATTGTCATTGAGACTTGATACAGAAACCATTATCTTAATCCTATTTAAGGGCTCCATGAACATTCAACGGTACAGTCATAGAACTGCAGATGCTTATTCTTTGTTGAAAAGAAATGACTACATTTATCAATTACCTCTTTGTTTTGTGCATAATCAATAATTGTCTATACTATGTCCTTTTATTCTTGATGATCCTGCTCAGAATAACTGTTGAGAACTAGCTCTGCAGCTAATATTGACCAATTTACAGAAATACTGTTACAGATACTGTACAGAAATACAGACATAATAAACAAATAAATAAATATATACGTATGTTTTTTATTTTTTACAGAAGTGCCTCAGTGTCAATCATCGTTTGGAAGAGCAGGGAGCTTCTATCAAAATAACCAAGAAAGTAAGTTGTAACACTGCATTTCATATATACAGTGTAAGTGGAAACAACACTTATTTGTAATTATTTTTGGAAGTTATCAAAATGCTTTACCCTGCGTACATTGTGAAACATGGAGAGAGAAATGTTCTTTCTTGTCTCCATGTCGAATCAGATCTATTTTCCCACATGCCCTGACTCACATCGGATTAACAATGTCTCACTTTGTTCATGTTTTTTCAGACTTTTCATTTGACAGAGATTCTCAGCTCTATTTTGACGACACATGCGTGGTCCCTGAGAGATTAGAGGGGAAAATCAAGCAGGAGCCGTCGGTGTACCGAGACGGACCACCGTACCAGCGCCGGGGCTCGCTTCAACTTTGGCAATTCCTGGTCACCTTACTAGATGATCCAGCCAATGGACATTTCATTGCCTGGACGGGGCGTGGCATGGAGTTCAAGCTGATAGAGCCTGAGGAGGTTGGTTCAAACTGCCTTTTTCTGCACAAGATGATTAACCATTTAGTATTAACTATTTAACTATCCACTGTTGAACTTAAAGGTCATGTATGTAGGATGCGCTTAGTTATTTAAAAGCTGCACCTACAACTGAAGTATCAATTCCTTGAAGACAAAATGTACTAATGTTTTTTTTCTTCTCTGTATTTCAGGTGGCACGTCGCTGGGGCATCCAAAAGAACAGACCTGCCATGAATTACGACAAACTGAGCCGGTCGCTGCGTTACTACTACGAGAAGGGCATCATGCAGAAGGTAAAGGCACGTTGAGCTTTTTGCTTTTTCCACCACAATATCGCAATACCAAAATTAAATCCACATTCTTTACTACTGCCATGTCTGTCAATCACAAATAATGTAAATATTGTACCCCCTCTCTTTCCAGGTGGCTGGCGAGAGGTACGTGTACAAATTCGTGTGCGACCCAGAAGCGCTCTTCTCCATGGCTTTCCCGGACAACCAGCGGCCCAACCTTAAGCCCGACCCGGACAGTCTCCCCGGCCTGGACGAAGACACCGTCCCACTCACGCACTACGAAGACGCCGCCCCGTACCTACTGGATGGAGGGGAGCAGTGCGTGGTGGGCCTACCTTTCCAAGATGGCTACGGCTACTGAACTAACACTATACACGAAGACTCTACTGAATAAAGTGTGGAACTCCTGGAGCAACATGAGAGAGTCAGTAGGCCTACATGCGGCTCACTCTCCTCCTCCTCCTCCCTGGACACTTTTATCGCAACAGCGTCCCGACTTAACAATCAACGAGGGGAGCAGTGCGTCAAATTCGCCTGGTTAAAAGAGGAGAGACTGCCATGGATCAACACAGTCTGGCTTTTCCACGTTAGGTTGTGGAGCTGCTTGTTGCCGTGGAGACCAAAAACAAAAAGTCAGGTCCAAGGCCAACTTTGAAAACTGTCAGATTTTGTCCTCGGTGCAAATACTGCAAAAGTTGTTACATTTTACCCTTTGTGACAATCTGCTTTAATGAAACAATCAAGAAATTTAAAAATATATATATATATATTTGGGGATGAATGTGGCAGCTCGACCCTCATCTAGTTGCCTTTTGGTCCCTCAAATTCACACCGTTTCTGGAAATCCGTAAAAGGGCTTTAACTAAAACAGGATTGTCAGAATAAAGCTAACGCCTACAGTCCCCGTGAACCACTGTTGATTTTCTGTAGATATTTGCTTTGATCAGTTGCCACGTGTGCGTTTTGTGGTTTTATGACCCAGAGCCAAAGCATTCTGGGATGTCGCTGTGTTTCAAGCTACAGTTGGCCCGGGCCGTATTCCTATGTGACTGTTCTGCTTTGTGACATGGACATGATTGTAACGGCTTTCATTACAAAAGCAGCATACAATCTTCGATACACTCCTTGCATCTCTATCCTATGCGCAAAAGTTTAAATATGGCACTCTATTCCCAGCTAAAAAGGGACACAAACTCCCACCCCCCTCAAACCTGAAGCTGTCAATGTATACAACAGTTGCTCCCTTTTTTTTGTATTTTGTGTGGGTGCTCTCTCTGTACATGTTCCTTAAGCGCACCAATGTACCGCAGGCCAGGAACGTCACTAAACCTTGCATGCAAAATAAAGAAATTGTTGATACAAACTTAATGGACCATTTCTGCCACCCTTAAGTTGTCAACAAGAAGCTTCTATTTGCATGGCATCACCAACATATCGCTTTACCGTTTTGGGGCAAAGAAGATATTGTGACATTCTCTGCAATTTTTTCTGTGTTATCTTGTTTCTTGATCGGGGAAGGACAAACCTATAAAGTATATATTTTTGCTATAAGGCTGCATTTGTTTTCATGTATAAGCTGTATAGTTCTGCTTCTAATAAATATGTACCTTTTAAAATAAAGTATCTTGATCCTTATGCGATACGGTGGACTGGTTTTATGCTTGTTTATCAAGTCTGGCAGCTATTGTGTTGGGCCATTGGTTTCCTAAGATGCTAGCTACATATGGAGACTTAAAACACGCAATTAATATAACTAGCCTATGTTTTATCATTTTGTAGAATAACCTTTGCTTCGTAAAAGAAATAATTATAACTCCAAAGGCTGTTTTCCCAAATAGCATTTTTCTTATCTAGTGTTTTTCAGGCTGGTTTTTACAGAAAGATTTTCTTACATTACTTATTCTGAATTATTGGGCTTTTATCCACAATAAAGGTGAAAGGTGAAATTAAGATTTCTTCTTTTTCCAGTAATGACAATCAAGTTTATATTTATATTTTTCCTTTTTGGTCAATTGTGCCACCAGAATAAACCCACAAATGTAAACTTGGCTCTGCCCATACATTTGTTGTGTCTTGAAATCCGTCATTGTTATGTATAAAATACCTTAGTGTTTATAAGGACAGCAACAGCATAGTTTCTCAATCATCCAATTGGTTAATTCAATCTTCTAATATTAAAACAAGTGGTTTCTCTTTTTAATGTCAGTTCAGTTATTTTGTTTTCATATTAAAAGATGAATAAAAATGTAATACATTTTATATCAGTACAGTAAAATTCAAAATGATAGGCTAACTCTAATTTCTTCCCTAAACATGTTGTTTTGTAACACTAAAATAATTCTAGTGGACTATACTTTGGGGGCTTTGTCTTAGCAATCAAACCATAGGCAATAGATACAAAGACAAAAAAAAGCAGAAAAGGGAATAATTTTGAACAAACCACCTTATAGCTGCAACAACAGAGCTTGATCATTTGGTCCACCCCTCCTCCCTCTCCTTCTGCAGTCAGGCTGTGCTGTGTTCTGGTCTGGTCTGGCAGGAGTGCTGCTTGACCTGGCTCATTTCAAGAGTCACATGCTTCTCTCTGGATCCCTGCTCTGCATTTCTGGGTGAATAATTACTCTCACTCGCGCCAGGAATGAAAATATGAAAAAAGAGAACATATGTAAAAAATTTATAAATGTAAAAAGGAAAACATCAACCATCTACAATTCGTGCCTGATTTGACCTTGATCTTGGCCTGGTGGTACCTCCTTTATTCTTTGAGGCGGTATTGGGTTTGAAAAGTAGCAGAAACCCTGTGTGTCTCTATCCATGCAGCACTTGTCTTGTGATGGACTATTGTCTATTAGTTATTAGCAGATATTTTAGGCATGGAGGGGCTTGAAGCCATGATTTCAAATTGTTATAGGCCTACAGTACAGCACAGCACATGTCCCTTAGCACCACTATCCTGCCTGGCCAGTTTCCCCTTCTACAATATCACAGAAGGGACGACTGCCCTGCCCTCTGGCGGACAATATATGGCTGTACACTCCGGTTCACGGTGAGGTAAAATTAAAATAATAATAATACAGACAAACACAAGAAAGAATAGGCTATATAGCCTAAATTATTATGAATAATTTAATGAAACTCTGATTGTGTGTTTCCCTGTTGCCCTACGCACATTGGACCCATGGAAGTTGGAATAATTGTTGTATTATTATTATAAGTTGTATATAATTCTATGGTTGGAACTTGTTAAACTTTAAAGGGACTAAATGCTAGCTGGTCAAATGTATACTCACTACTGCCACCTCAGGTCTCTATCATAACGGCAGTTTCTATACTGCTCGTGCATGACAGCACTTAGGACCCATTTTGAGAGACAGTGCAGAGACAGTTGTGGTAAATAGGTCCAAGCCATAGAGCTCATTAGGACATTTCTGGAACATGTAGCAAAAATACAAATTTTTTATTTTAAACTTAAGTAAGTAAGTAAGTACTTTGTGACTACTTACTTACTTACTTACTTACTTACTTATAAGACAGATAACAGATAGAAAAAACATCTTAAAGAGGGGGTAATTATGCTTTTTTTCAATCACATAGCACCAGTCTATAGCACACTACGATGATGACCAAACCTTCTGTTGGTCTGTAAATGCAGTAAATTAAAATAACTGCCTTGTATAAAATTGCTCTCTCAAAATGGCTGTAACGAATGTCTTGAAATAGGCCTCTGTCTCTTTAAGAACCTCTGACCCTTTCCGACACGCCCCCTCCACACACTGTCTGTGGCATCAGTGGGGAGGGGGTTCTGCTGAGGAGCAGTGGTTGGTTACTCGGCTGGTGACAAAAGCTCGGAGGCTTCTCCAGGAGGTGGGGGCGTTCCTAGGAGGACTCAGGCAAACTTATCCCTAAAATGGCCGCCATCAGAGTTTTTACAGACTACTCAAAAATACGTGAATGTGCCAAGGCAACACTTCAGGCATGTTTTTAATGAGGGAATAACATAATAACATGATGTAAAGCTTGAAAAAGTCGATTTTGCATAATACCCCCCCTTTAAAACACAACACATGCCGAGAGTTATTGGCATCGTCAGTGTTAATGTTCTAAAGAGAGTAAGTTTTGTGTGAAGTTGCAGACGCATGCGAACAACGTACACACCGAACTATTGGCTGCAGTACCAAGTGCGGCCACTAGTCAGCATGGAACGAAATCAGGGGAGTGAGTGGACCACGGCCGCGGAGTCGCACGGTAGGTTACAGCAAAGTAAATGCCTTAATTAATCTGCTTAAAACTTTTGGTTTTAGTTTTATGTAGAGAAATATAGAAAAATAGCCGATATGATCAACTCTGGGTGGCGTTTTTGCCTTTATTCTAACGGCAATGTGTTAGCGGCGATAGCATTTTCTTGGTAAAAATACTTAGTTTTTACATTTGAATGTATATATTTGGGTTGTCAGCAACTTAAAACAATAAAACAACGAATTAAGTGTGTTCAAAACTAATCCGATCATTGGATTGTAGACTTTTATAACATTATAAATTCCTATTTGAATAACAAATCGGTGCTTTTTCATTGGATCATGTAAACGTCAGTTACGTGAAGTTACGCCCGGTTTTAATGGCCGCAGATTCAATCAGCGAAACGGTGGAAACTTGGAGCCAAATTCTTCCGACAGGTTTGGAAAAGGTACATGTCATGTTTCCCTCCATGAACATGATGCCTACCATGCAACCGCAGGTAAAGTATATAAATGTATGAAATAAGAACTTACTTTGATTTCTCAATTTGACCACCACTTTGCACGTGGCATTTTGGGCCTGATACGCTGATTAAACGATACATTTGCAGTAATGTGAATTTGATGTTTAAGTTGTTAGCCAAGTAAATACAACATAAAAAATATGTATTTATTTATTTAATTTATTATTATTTCAGGCCGTTTGCGCTTGCTTTAATTGCACTGTGAACCAAGCTTTGATTGCAAGCAGGCAAGCTTGCATGCTACATAATTATTCCTCCTTCCATGTGGTTCCTACGCCTGCTGTGGTGCCCCCACCACCCAGGACGGGACAACCTAGAACGACCAGCGAAGGTGCACGTAAGTTACGATAGCAGTCAATCTCAAATCGAACTAATCAATGGTATTTTGTCAATATTCCTCAAAACCGTTGAGCAAGTGCATGGTCAGAGCTCTGCAGATAGAATAGGCTTCCATAGGTTTCAAAGCCACACCGCTGAGCATTTCACCCAATAAATAAAATAAATTACAAGAATTTATTCATCACAGATATTTTTTTATCGTTGGAAAGTACCAAAAAGACCTGACTTAACAAGTGGGACGTCCCTTGCTCATCTCCATGGATATGTTAAAGGCAGCCAAATACATGATTTAAATAGGTTAGGTCATCTATTCTTTGATAACCCACAGCAAAATAGCATTTTCTGAGTCTGGCTGGCCATTAGGAGCATGTTTAGTACTACTGAGAAGTGTATAATCCGAAAAGTTACTCGGTGTGCCTTTTAACTAGTATGCACTTTTCTTTTACAAACAGATGTGACCAGTACCGATAGGACTCTTATTCTGCAAAAGTCTGTCTTCTGGTTGGTGTATGAACACATATACCTTGCTCTAACTGATTCTAAACTTCTTGGCTGGTACCTGGCCCTCTCTCCTGAGGATCGAAAGAATATTCAAGGTATTTGATACGGAAGACCAAAAAGTATTGTATAAACCTAAAACATAGCCGGTTATTATGGATGTGGATGTGTATAGATGTGTTACGTTTTGTCCTCTAGATGAAGGAGGGTTTCATCGGTTCTTGAAACGACACCCTGCCTTGGAACTATCAAAGCACCACATTTATGTGAAAAGTAAGTGTAAAACAGAAAGTCACAGGATACTAATTTAATTTATCTTTTATGAACATACCTTTGGGAGGCACAGTGGCGCAGGGGTTAGTGTTTGTGCTTCACAGCTTGAAGGTCGAGTGGGGGACGACAGATGGAAATTAGCCCAGTGCTACAATCCGGTGTGGCGTGTTTACATGCATGCATGTCCCAACCAAATAAACCAATTGAATAAATAAAGATATGTACAGTAGGTTCCCCTCTGGGGCCAGGACTCCCCTGGAAATGAGATTCCTAATCTTAGTGGGGCTTTCCAGGTAAGATAAATGTAAAATGCAATAAGTGCCCCGTCCCCAAACTGTAGTATGTATTGTTTGACTGGAAAAACTGGTGTGAATTCATATGTTGGAGGACCAGTTATAAATGATTCATATAATGTGTGTTAGGGCAGGGCGATATGGCCGAGAATCTATATCACGATATAAAGAAAGAAATACCCCAATAATAATATGACGATATAATTGACAATGGACAAATTACTTGAAAATGCCAGCCTGGGGAAGATGAATTCAACTATACTCAAGCAGTTTACAGTCTTCATTTCATTTTACTTTTTAAGCACCTGTACCCGTGTTCTTCAGTCAGTGTTTATGCTGCTCTCATGGAGCATTATGGAGAATTATATTGTGTCCACGATATAAAAAATGGCAGCAATATTAAAAGAAACAATATCGTGATAACAATATGTGATACTATATGGCCCACCACTAATGTGTTTACCTTTTTTATTGTATGTTTTTTTTTCTATCCCTCCTCCCACTTATCTAGAAGCGATTCCTGAAGAATCAAGAGAGCATTTTCCTGTTTGCAGGAATACTCCCAGAGGTTTCAACCAACATTCAAGCTACAACCACCCTATTCCACAAAGAGTGGACCCCAAAGTACAAGAGGCAAGTTCACTACTGCGCATCTATTTTTATACAATTCATTTTATATTGGAAAAATAAAGAGTTAATTTTGGTCTGTGCAGTTGAGGAAAGTTGCTTCCAACAACTTCCATGTTTAACCACATGGTTTCAGAGGGGCATTAAAAGTCTTTCATTTATGAGCATTAAATTGGTTTTGGTTTTCTCATTAAATCTAAATTGACTTGCAGTTTGTCAAAAAGTAGAACATTTATGGTCTACACTAAAACACATTCTACTGCAGTTTTGGCTGAAATTGTACACAACTTTTTGCCCAATGTTGCCTGTTGTATTCGATTGCTTTGCTTTGTTGCTACCAGTATACACACTGTGCACCAACTGATAGCCTTGACCTTAATTAGTCCTAACCATATAATTCTCATTAATGATTACATAATTGAATGGTGTGTGACCAGGATTTAAACCTCTGTTCTTGTCTGTTTTACTGGTGTAGCTCAGTAAACTGACATGGCCAATGGCGAACTCTAGTGATGGGTACAATGCACTTAAAAACCCAGTCCACTTTGCCAATCTGTCTTTGGATGTGGAACTGGAAAGACACACACAAGGAGCCAATCCTCAAAGTACTTTGATTGGGTAAGTTGACTCTTTACGATGTTGCGTTTGAGAACAAAATCATTTTGTTCTTGTTATAAAGATTAAGATGATTATGAATGTTGATGAAATGTGTCGATTAAGCACTTTCTCTTTCATGGGTCTGTCCTTCATAGCTCTGGGCTGCACAGCAGTAGACACGATGCCTTGTTGCGGGAATCGAGACATGAAGCCAGTTTGAACGATGACTCTTTCTACAGCATCCTGGAGGCAGATAACAGCATTGTGTTCTGCGTCCCAAAAGAGAGTCCAGATACTTCTCAGATTGACTCGGAAAATAGTGCGTCTAATGGTGAACCATCTATCTTTGAATCCATGATCAGGACAACTGAAGACCGGTCGACCTCCCCCATGCCCCATGTCTGCACCTGTGATGCTCTGGTTGGCACTGAGCAAACAATGATGATGTCAGCAATGAGCCAAACTGAATCGCCACCTACAATAGATAAACATATGAATACAGAAGTTTACATGTTAGACCTGGACTACGTTACTCAGGTAGACTTAAAAATGTTAATAAAATGTCGATGAGAAGCCTAGTTTCTCTGACACTGTTACTTCCCTGCATCAGGAGTTCATTACAATCAAGGCTGAGAGAGATAAACTACTTGAAAAGGTGAAGATGCAAAGGTAATGGATTTTTCTTTCTTTTTATTGCCCCATGAACAATTAGATCATAGATATTTCAATACTGCCGACTGGGCTGGGTTGGTTGAGTTAAAGCAATAGGCCACCATTTTTACATACTGAGATATGTTCTTACCTTAGCTTTCACAAGTTCTTTAGGACCTGTCTGATCTTCCCCCGTGCCTTCAGTCACGTAAACACAGCGCAGACGGCGTTAGCATTTAGCCTCTCCCCCTCTCCTCTATCGCTCCAAAACAGGTCAAGATAGAAGCTACCAAGCTCTTCCACGTTTTCCCTTTTTAAATATGGTTACGTGAAGTGTTACACTACAAAGTATAATTACACAAAATTAAACAATGTGGATTTTCTAAGCGGATAAAAGGCGTAATAATACCAGGAGTAGTTCGAAATCCGTGCAGTAATCTTCACTTTACTGCGCAGTAATCTTCACTTTACTTTGCGGATGCCAAACTACTACGCCTTACATTATAGTTCCCCCATTTATCCGCTTAGAAAATCCACATTGTTTAACTTTGTGTAATTATACTTTGTAGTGGAACACTTCACGTAACCATATTTAAATAAGGAAAACGTGGAAGAGCTTGATAGCTTCTATCTTGACCAGTTTTGGAGCTATATTGGAGAGGGGGAGAGGTTAAATGCTAACGCCGTCTGCGCTGTGTTTACGTGACTGAAGGCACGGGTGAAGATCAGACAGGTCCTAAAGAACTCGTCAAAGCTAAGGTAAGAACATATCTCAGTATGTAAAAACGGTGGCCTATTCCTTTAAGGCAGTGGTTCTCAACCTGGGGTCGGGACCCCCAAGGGGGTCGCGAGACAAATTGAGGGTGTCACCAGATCATGTAGATAAAATATACATATTTTTATTAGCATATAATCTTAATATCTTATTGTAGCATGTGTGTGCTATTTTACCAGAGTGCCATTATTTGTACGTAATTTGATGAATTTCACTTTAGCCATTTGTTTCTTTTCTTTGTTTTTTATGTAGGCTAATGTGCTTATTTCTCACGGTGTGACCAGGGCGGGGGGTCACGAACCCCTTTAACTGTTATAATGGGGGTCGCGGCTCCAAAAGGTTGAGAACCACTGCTTTAAGGAATACTCTAGACCAGGGGGAGGCAAGCTTGCTCGGTGGAGGGCCGGGTTTTTTCATTGTCAAAAGACCAAGGGCCAGACGTAAAGCTTGAAGTAAAGCATCACTTTCTACATATGCCAGTGTTGTGTATCATATACACTGGAAAAATGCCCATTGTAAATTAGATAAATTACTTTAAAAAAAAAGTTTTTTTGTTAAATTTGAGTCTGTTTGAACTAATCTAAGATCAGATAAAAACGCTAATGCCAATGGAACAAAGAGAAATCCCACTGGAAATCAAACTACGGTGATTAACTTTTACAGTTAAAAAAAAAAAAAAAAATCACTTGAAATTATACAAAATAATCTGAATTAAGAAAAAACTTGTGCTTGTTCCATTGGCAAGAATAGGTTTTAACTGCTTTAAGGCCAGACCAAATCCACTCAATCTTTAGATTTAATCTAATTCAAGTAGATTTAAGTAATTTCTTGGTATTCTTTTTGGATTATAGCCTAAAAGGGTGCTCTGCTAAGACATTTTAAGGAATTGACAGTATTTTTTAACATTTCTAGAGTACTTTAACAGGCATTTGATCTCTGATTTGGGGCATAATATTTTTCAAAATCATCTCGAGAGCCAGAGTTGGATGATGGAGGGCCGACCCCCAGGCCTGACGTTGCCCACCCCTGCTCTAGACCCCATTGTAACCATTTTTGCTGTCTGGAAAAGTGAGCCTAGCAGTTATTCAGGCATGATGTGACGAGGGATTGAACAAAAATCAAAAATGGTGGAGCGTAGGCTGAGAGAAGGGCATCCTACACTCCACACAACTATGCTGCATTTCTTCCAATGTGTAGTTGGGGAAAAGCTGTTCAGATGGTGATGTGTGATGTAATTTTTTATTTATTTATTCTTTTATTTGGCTAATTTAATTATTGACCTTGTGCTGTTTCAGAACCACATCACCTTTTGCAAAGATGGTGAATGACCTCAGAAAACTGGAGACGGACTATTCCAAGATGAGGGAGAAAATCCTGTCGGGGATTTCTTTTCAGGACCTTCAGCCGCTGTCTTTTGACTTGGAGGAAGCATCTAAAGATCCAGCTGTGGCAAAGGTGCAATGCAGTTTAACCTAGTAACTGGATAAATAACTTAACTGACAAAGTAAACCTCATGATCATGTGACTTCATAAAACTGTAATGGTCTATAAATTTGAAATTGAGATGGAGGGTGTTTTGACCTTTCAATAAACGCAACTTTTAACTAACAATAATACCAATTCGATTAATTAATGGCTGTTTCTAGTATCATGTATTTATTCACTCCCTGGTCCCGCTCACTGAAATGAAATGCAATGTTATCTTTACAACGTTTTTGTCACCCAAAGCGCTTCACATAGAGTAGGGGATTTTATTCCTTCACACATGCTGTGCCAACGGACTCTCCGACCACCACCATTAATTCATCTGGTGGTGAAGTACTTAGCAACATCTGTCCTTGGTTGCCTCTGCGCCATCAGCCCCTCCAAACACCACCAACCACTAATTCCAATAGTCCCCCATCCTGAACCAGGCCCAACATGCTTAACATCTGAGCACTAAAAGTGCATCATCATATCCTAAAATACCACACAAGCTGCGATAAACATGAAATGTATTGAAACTCAATTTGCTTCAGTGAAAAAGAATAAAAAGAAGGGGAAAGAAAGAAGGGGGGAAATGCTAATTAATGTACAGACGTTAAATATCGAGCACAAAAATGTATCGTTTATCTGTTTTTTTATTGATCGATAAGTCGATATAGTATTTATCGTGACAGTCCTAGGTGTGTCAGTATGACCTAAGGCTTTCAGCTGTAAGGTTAATATTCACCTTATTCCGGAGGCTCGCATGGGCGCCGCCATTAATTGTGCCTGCCCCTTTTCTCCTATCTGTTAACATGGGACTGGAGAAGTCCACATAAAATCAGTTACTACACGAAAACAAAGCCGTTTTTAGGCCGCGTGGAGAAACTGCAGTGTTGACTTGTTGGTGCAACTGAACATTGGATATTTTACACAAATCAATCGACTAAACATCAGATTTGAGCGGAAAATATTTTCCCTCGTTCTTCGTTTAAATGAACGGGCTTCGAGCTCGACCGGAAGTGTCTGTACAACGGAAGTGCCGAGACAACGCAAAAAGTGGCAAAAGTGGGCGGGGCGGAATAAGGTGAATAGCAAGTTTGTGAACCCAATCACCAACAATGTTAAATAAAAGCAAAACTTCTTATTGATCCCTGCCCTCCATCTGAATCTAGAACATGAAACAAACCTGATAATATTTATCATTGTTTTCTAGATAATTGGTGATACTGAAAAAGTTTCCCTTAGGTAGGTCATACAAGGTTCACCGTTTTGTGTCAGTCGCCTCTGAATTAATGTAATTGTTTAAACAGCTCTCAGCAGCAAGAAACTTCTGTGAATGATGAGCTTGCTGCTATCAGTGACAACTCCTCCCAGGCAAGTTCATGTCTAACATGTTTAGTTTTTTTCTCCACAATTTACAACTAAAATATTTGATAAATGTGTTGATTCTGTTAATTTGCCAAGGAGAGTGAGACAATGCGAGATGCCAATGGAAAAGATCCCAGTAAAATAAAACGGGCTGTTACCCGCATCCCTAAGGAGAGATGCCCAACCCAAAAAACAGAAGGAAAACCTTCAGGTAACTTATGACTAAAATGTAATTACAGTTGTTTTTAGCACAGGTTTTAACTTTTTTGGCTGCCTTGAAAGATTTAAACTCAAATGAGACATGGTACGATGCAGAGGAAGCCCTGCCTTCTGAAGTAAGGGGAGATCAGTCAAAGGTGGATGAAAAAACGGATGTTGGGGGCAAGTATTTGGTGTATATGGGTGGTTTTGTTAAAGATTTGGCAGTTATAAAGTTTATTTCTTCAGATACACCAGATAAGCTGAACTGTGCAGGCCTTTGCGTTTCTGGCCTTCCCATGAATGTTACAGAGGTGAGCGCTTTTAGATCATTTTATGCTATGTACAATTTCAGGGTTTCCGCAAGGCATTATCAAGCATTAAAAGTCATTAAATTAATTATGCCAAAATTGAGACTTCAAAAGTCATTTAAAAAAGCATTACATTGGATTCAAACTGGCATCACATCGACATTTTCTAGAAAATCGAATTTTTCCTTTTCCATACAACTATTTGTACTTTATACATTTGTATAAAAAACAAAGAAAAAACCCCACAAAAACTATGGTCCAAAACAAATGCTGCAGTTCAGTTCAGTTAGTTGGTTATACAATCTAGTCCTCAAAAGTTGCCTGTTGTGTCCAATTTAGTTTGGAAACAAATATTCCCCTCATTCACCTGTTTGAATGTTTGCAAATCTTATGAAATGCAATATGCAAATACAGTATTTAGGCATTAAAATGTAATTAAAAAGCATTAGGTATGACTTGCTTCATACCTAATGACTTGCTTCCAGAAACCCTGAATTTGTATGGGAGGCTATTCTGCATAGTGATCAGCAGAGGGCAGTATAACCATGAATAACACTGAGTCTTGCACACCTTTCAGAATGATGTGTTGATGTGGTTTGAAAAGTATCATCCATCAGAGGTTCACATCTCTAAACTAAAGGAGCTGAGGTATTGGGCATTAGGATGAGATCATTATGCCATATCTCAGTCATTGTGAAACATGACTCAAGTCTTAGTCTCTGCTTTGTACAGTGTTGCCATAGTGATAGTGGGAAGTCAGCAGTCTGCAGAGGTTGCAGTGAAAGAGCTGAATGGCCTGAGAATTAAAGAAAGCACTTTACAAGTGGAACGTGTTAACACTGGCCAGTCTAAAGATCAGGGTCAATCCTCCACCTGTGACTCTGAGAGCTCAAACAACACAAGCAAGAGCCAGAATCAGGTGAGACTCTGGTTGTTGTGACTCATTGTTTTGTGATCAAGCATATCTGACATTTGCCCTTTTATTTATTGTTAGTTATCAACATTATCCAACTGTAGTCCAAAGAAGAAGGTGGTCTGTGTCTCACCTACAGCTCAAGGAACCTTTGTGCCTCAGCACTATGGGACCATGGGCAGCTTTGATGTCCTCATGTCTGAGCTGATGCAACGGCACCCGAGTGTGGGGAGGCAGAGAATCGTAGATGCTCTGCTGGAGCTAAGGGCAAAGTACAGAGGTGTCCTCAGTGGTCTGCCCCTCCGGACCATCCGGGACATGACCTCTGATCTCCTGACCAAACCATCCTGCAACATTTAAAACAAATGATTTAATACTGTGACAGTTTTGTTCACTCGTATCTTTATTTTTTTTGAAGATTAATTTCTTACGGTTATAAAGTTCAAGTGCAAAGTTTTTAGTTGCCTCTGTTGGTTTTTCAATTGTTACAAAATTGTTTCACATTATAAAGCAGTGTGTTTCAGTCCTCAGTTATTTGTCATAAAGTACTTGTTTTTTAGTTGACCAATAAAAGTCTTCTCAGCAGTTGCTATGCAAACTCTTATTGGACAGTTAGGCTGTGCAATATTTGACACCACCACTAGGTGTCAGCATTGGATACAAACCATACAAATGCACGCACTTGTATGCTTCTATGTTCAGCCCTGTCCCCGAAGTAGCGAATGGGTTAACGTAATCCCTCATAGAGAATGGGCGGAGTGTTGGAGTCAAACCGGACAGGGACAAACGGACTAGGAAAGCAAAGTTGGTGAAAGGAAATCACGGTTAGAGACAGTTCGTATATATGGCTTTTTGCGTTGTTGCTGTCTAAACCGTGGCAGGCCGTATACGCGGTCTAGAGAGAGCATTCATGGCTGATCAGTGTCATCTGTTGGTGACAAACAAAATGTGGATTATAGTGGCGTGAAAAACAGAATCTTGTATTGGACCACAACACATCAACAGGACCCCGTAGTGCTCCAGCGTCCTCCGACCCAAACAATGGAAAACTGTCACGGATCTTTGATTTGGGAATCGCGTGTCAATGGGACTGTCGCGGAGTAAAGGCAATTCATTGATTTGCACCGATCATGAAAGAGGACAGATACAGATCTGTGGAGGTGCCATAGAAATCTCATTGGACTACGTGCATAGAAAAAAGATCTTATTTTTTTAAAAGGCGTCGGTGAACGAGGCCAGTGGCACCATGTGGAGGACGTGGATGCAGCGAGCAGCTTTGTGCTGCGTGCTCCTGGAAACCTTCCTGTACAACGCACTGGGTAAGACAATGCAAGGTTGTGTAATGTAAATAAACTGTGTTAACCGAGGACATAGTCATGCTGCAAGGCCAAGTATGTCGCTCAAGGGTTTTGTGTGATGAACGCACAGACAGAAACTGTGTTGATTATTATAATGTAGTGTAGAGGCATATGCACATAGCCTTTTCAGTCAAACATAACCCTTAACATTTAAATTGTACCAAATTTAAACAGCAGCACAGACTTGTCACCCGTTGTTTCCATGCTGTTACTATGCCGTGACAATGGTGACATCACTCGCATTCCCTCTGTCACAGTAATGTTATACGTTATTTTTTTACAGTCGGTTTTCATTAAAATCCTATTTCCATGTAGCCATTCTGAACGACTTTTATGTTTATTGATTGAGCATTTAATCACAATTCCCTTGGCTGTCTTATGTAGTAATTGTTAGAGTAAGACTTAATATTTTATATTTTAGGATTTCACAGAAGGAGAAAAAAAAACACAAATTCCAGTGTCTGTTTATTGCCTTCTACCTCACACCCTCTGTCTCATATTTGACTTGATCCTCCTCAGGTCTCAACATGTGCATGAGTGGAAGTGCTACCTCCTGTGAAGAATGCCTCCTCATTCATCCTAGCTGCGCCTGGTGCGCACAAGAGGTACCTATAACTGATGGCTTTAACCTGAAGGTACATTACAATGAGTGCATTACAGCCCTGTCTAATTGATTTATTTTGGATAGGATTTTGGAATTGGACGTACACTGCCCTCTCGCTGTGACTTCAGTTCAAACCTGGTGAAGAGGGGCTGTGACACAAGATACATCGAGTCTCCAAAGAGCAGTGTGTCTGTGCTTCAAAATGAAGTTCTGAGCACAAAGGGCTCTGGCTGGACTCACATGAATGTGGTCCAAATTATGCCCCAGAAGATCTCTCTCAGTCTGCGACCAGGTATGCAGCAAGTATTAAATCACATGTTTATTCAGTGCACACATCAAACAAACCTGTGTTAACTAAAGTGTTCTACTTTCCTTTTGTCTAAATAGGAGACCAGACTTCTTTTGAGCTGCAGGTGCGGCAGGTTGAGGACTACCCAGTGGATCTCTATTACTTAATGGACCTTTCTCTTTCAATGAAAGATGATCTTGACACTATTCGTAACTTGGGCACAAAGTTGGCACATGAAATGGGAAAGCTCACTAGCAACTTCAGGCTAGGCTTTGGTTCTTTTGTGGACAAAAACATGTCTCCTTTTTCATACACTGCGCCCAAATACCAGGAAAATCCATGCAATGGGTGAGTGATGTCATTTATTTTTTACATAGATGTGTATTTCCTCTCTGTAAAGGTGCTTTAGATGTTCAGTAAGAGAGTTGTGGCTTAATGGACTCTTCTGAAATAATAATTCAGTCCAGTTGCTGGCTATTCTTAGGCATTCATGAAATATGAATAATCAGTGTTTGATATTTGACCAAAATACTGGTTTCATTTTTAAATTGCGTAAAAATTGCCCCCTCTCTTGCTATAGTTGTATGTTACTGATGTGGACAAACAAAGAGCAGAACAGACAGAGGTTGAAAAGCTGTGGCACATGACGTTTGCCCCGAAGCCGAGGTTGCAATGCACCATCCGCATCACTAAACATCTGGGTTAGATCCAGGCTTGTGTGCGTGTGCCCTTCACAATAAAGCACAGGGGGCAATGTTTACTGCATAGTTTGCCTCAGATCAACAGCCATTGCTCACCTGCTCATTGAAGTCACATCTATCATTTCAAATGGCACTGACTAAGCTTTGCCTCTCCCCAGCTACAAATTGTTCCCCAACTGTGTCCCTACATTTGGGTTTCGCCATATCCTCTCGCTAACGGAGAGAGTGGACCGTTTCAATCAGGAGGTGCAGAAGCAGATGGTTTCTCGAAACAGGGATGCACCCGAAGGAGGGTTTGATGCCATCCTGCAGGCTGCTGTTTGTAAGGTAGCAACACTTTCAATTTGTCCTCTGCATTTCTAAGCAAAGATTAATACCATGTATGTTATGTGTGGGGAAAACGTTTAAAGAAAGGGAGCCATACATGGAGCATTATAGTATTCAATTACAATAACAAGATGGATTGGACATGTGTTTTCTTTGGAACAATGCTGATTTGAGGACATGATGCTGTATTTGTATTAGTTTGGCAGTTCAGATTGAAGTTTCTCTCAAGTGTTAATGCTTCTGAGGTTATTTAAAATGTGCACCGCAAACAGAATGTCTATTTTAAAATATAAGCCTCAAACTTAATCAAAATCACAGAGTTTGTTCTTTTTTTCTGGTCCTTCTCTCTTTTTTCCTCCCCAAAATCGTGCCGCACTAATTAGACTTGCCCCAGTTGTAGTTCTTGACTCCAGGTATGCTACATAGAAAATTCCACATCGATTACTTAAGAAGACTGTAAAAGGATGAGCTAGTGCCCCCCCCGTGACTGGTACTTGGCCTATTTGCTTGTTAATTAAAAGCACCAGGGGGGACAGACAGGAAGCTTTGTCTGCAGCTGGCCAAACATGGAGACGAGTCAGGGCCAGTCACAGCCCGGGTTTCCTCGTGCGATTTAATTGTTTTCTACAGGAAGTGATCGTCTTCCTCTAGTAGCTCCTGCCTTGTAATTTACTCTCGTGGTACTATTTCAAACACACAGTGGTTATAGACTGGGCAAGGGCTGTCCTAGGGTCTAACTGATGTAGCCTGTTCTATTTACAGGACACCTATTAAGAATGTTTTATATTTTACTTGTACACAATAACCTTTTGAAAGTGATTTTACACTTTAACACATGCCCTCAGTTCAGTAAATCATTGTCTGCTAATGCTGTATTTGTAGGAGAAGATCGGCTGGAGGAAGGAGGCCTATCACCTGTTGGTGTTTGCCACAGACGACGTGCCCCACCTGGCTCTGGACGGCAAACTGGGGGGACTGGTTCAGCCTCACGATGGACAGTGCCACCTCAATGAGCTCAATGAATACAGCGCCTCCACTCAAATGGTACAAATCTGCTCATATTTGCTCCTATTACTTTTAATAATGCAGTTTGTTTTGGATCTGCTCATTACAACAGTATTTCCAAGTACTCTTTGTGAAAGGTTCTTATTATGATTTCCTAACTGTAACTAAAAGACTAGCGTAGTATTTTTAATGGCATTGGGAGAAATTCCTTTTATAACAAATGCACTGTAAGAGCAGCAGTGTTTATTCTACTCATAAATCTGTTCATCTGGAGTAAGTAGAGTTCTGTTTTAGCCTTAAATCGCTCAGAACTTCAGCTCCAGCAGAAATGCAGTAGGATGAGGTATACAATTGTGAAGTGCATTGTGGCCTTCTCAAAAACAACATTTTGTGTAATGATTGGCTTTTAATTTATTTGGAACTGTTTTCTTTAGCCACTAGTTTCTTTTTCCATCACAAGTCCTTGTCAAATGTTTTTACAGTTGTGCCACTAACTAAATAAGGCCAATGTCTTCTAGAGCAGGCTCCAACTGATTTCAAAAGCCTCACAGAGCAATGTAAACATAACATTGGGTCACTCAAGAGTTAGCACATTAAACACATGCGACTGAACAGAGGCCACTTGTGCCGTCTTTTCACAGGACTATCCTTCTCTGGCTCTGCTTGGGGAGAAACTGGCCGAAAACAACATCTTTCTCATATTTGCAGTCACAAAACGACTTTACGTCATTTATAAGGTATTTTCATTCATTTATTTTGGTGAAAATCTTTGCAAATACCTTTACTTATGTTTTTTTGTTTTATATGATCTTTTGCTCTTGTAAAGAACTTCACTGCCCTAATACCTGGCACAACGGTGGAAATCCTAGACCAGGACTCCAAGAATGTCATTCAGCTCATCATCAATGCATACAACGTGAGTTCCAAAATCTGAAGTTTGGCATTTCCGGTTAGTGTGGGAGAGAGTCGAGCTTCCACAAAAGCATTTGAGACGACAGATAAAGGGCAGGGAGACGACACTGCTGTCGCACAGTTAATGACCCTCCAGCTGGTTTTGTCATTTGGCTCTGAAGGCTCGTGTCAAAGGAAGAAACAGGACCAAAGGTTAACCAAGTTTAAGGGAATATACTTTCCGTGCTATATTTATTATCTTCCTCAAAGACTAAATCTCCCAGGCGTCAAATCAAATCATATATTGGACAGTTTAAGTAAATTCATCTTGCTTTCAAAGAGGTTTCCTGATCATTTCTACAGTATGTTTTTTTTTTATCCTCTGCAGAAAAATGAAAAGATAGATTTACATGACACCGTCTACTGCAAACGAGGGACTCATTTTAAAGTTTCATGTTCAACTGTAATCCTATTATTTATTGTAATCTGCTTCATAGGGCTACACAATTAATCATAATCAGATCTAATTGATATTTTATCATAGCAGATAACTAATAGCTTAAAGAGACACGATGCAAGTTGGTCATGTTATGCTCACTACTGCCACCTCTGGTCTTATGCTTAACTGCAGCTATATTAAGCTTGTGCATGACAGCAATTCGGACCGAAGTAACAACTTTTTGAGTGACAGTGCTAAGCCTGTATTTGCACCGCTACAAACATTCTGAACGTTCTGAAATGCATGTTATTTTTGCATTAGTTTAGCTTTTGCTCCTGAATTATGTATAAAATGTGCCCTGAAACACAAATCGCTAAGAGATTGTGGGTTCAATGCCCCTTTTGTGATACCATGAGCTCTGCATAGCTTTCTTTGTGTCAGTTGTTTAGTCTTGCCCTTAGATGTGAACGTGACTGGATGCTTGTCAGTGAAAATTTGTGTAATCCCAATTTACACATTTACCCTTCACGGTAAAGGATTGTTGTTCATATTATTGTGGCTTTGTAAAAAACAATGTGTTTCCATGGAGACGGACTTCCTGTCTGTTTTACCTTTGGCGGTGGGACATTATAGTAAATGAGCAAGAATGACTGCGCATTGGCAGCTGATGGAATTGCAAACAGCTCTGGTATTCAAATCTGCACAACCTGTGTTCGTTCGTGCGGGGAGTTTGCGGTTGTGGTAGGATTTGCTTTCAAAATGTGCCAAACCAGGCGATGCATTCCCCATGTTTCACTCTTTTCCACTCTACTGCTCAAACCAAGGCACAGAGAGGGAAGGTGGTTGCAGCATTTTATTGTGAGAAGTATGTTGTGCCTGTGTATTTTCTCTTTTCTACACTGATCATTCTTGTTTTTGCCTTTCTATCTCGCACATGCCTTCTTCAACCTTTCTACCACATGTTGTCCTCAGAATATCCGGTCGAAAGTAGAGCTGTCGGTGTGGGACCACCCCGAGGACCTGAGCCTCTCCTTCACAGCCACCTGTCAGGACGGGGAGCCTCTGCCGGGCCTCAGGAAGTGTGCCGACCTCAAGATTGGAGACACTGTGAGTGCAATGATTACTGATGATCTAAATGTAAACTGCATCCTCCAGGACATGAACAAAGACGGCGAAACATGACAAAAATTGCAAATCGTGATCAGATGAGCTTGCTCCTGCTTAGAGAAGAGGTGAAACATTCCAGTTCAAATGACAGCCTTGAAAATAACAATACTTTTAAGCATATTGACACTAAGATACAGTGTCAACAAACTGGAACATTGTAGGAAAAAAAAACATTTAAACATTTATGAATCATTTTCAGCATTGCAATTTGGTAACTGTATTTATGAAATGGATTTCTGTAGCTTTGTCTGCTTTGAGTTGATCCAAACTATGGCCGCCAACCCTGTGTGACCCTTGGATTCTCTGTGTTTCCTGATAAATTGAATCAGGAAGTGACAGTAGAGAATGTGGTCTCTTCTCTCTACTCTTCTATTCTGACAGACTTGGCCAAAAATATTTTCCCAGTTTCTTTTAGCTTGTAAGTCATTTATACGGCGTTTTTATTATGTGCTATCATGGGTTAATTTGAAAATTGTAGCTGGTTCATTTAAGGTAGCTCTAATGTTTCATCTGAGTTATTTTGAAAATAATATAAATGAAAAAGTTAGACAAGTGGCCAGCCTCATTACTGTTGGAATCCCATATTGCTCAACAGCAACAATGTGTGAAATCATTGTAAAAAAAATACCCATGCATTCTGCAGAGGGCAGCTGAAACATGAACGCTGCATTTGGGCAAGTGTCAGATCTAACTATTCCCTGCAGCTCCCCGTGCTCCCCTCTTCCTCTTTCCTTGTCTCTGCTTTTCTAATGGGAACTTGTTAGGTGATTGAATAGCTGCGGTGAATGGAGGGTATTGAAAAGCCCTCAGCGATGGGCCCTGCTCATGTCCATTATTCACTATGGAGGAGGCCTGTTTGCCTGGCCAGCCCTCTCTTTACTGAGGACATGTGGCCCAGGTGTCACTCACACTGAATGCCAATGACCTCACACACAAAAGTTAGCGAGAAGGGCCTGTGAAACTGCGTGGCATGAAAGCGGTGGAAGGGGGGGGGGCTGGTTAGAGCGTGTTATTGTGCTGGCATCCTGAGTATAAAGTAAGAAAAAACGCATAGATAGTGAAAAGTATTCTGCATATGAAAAGGGATTTGCTATAACATACCATGGGTCAGTTTTGTTCACAAAAACGAGAACTCTCTGAATATACTTACATGCCGTCCTTATTCATCACCACATAACAGGGTTGCCAGGTCTCAACAGCCCGAGATCTGCCCGAAAATAAATTAAAAAAGCAAAAAACCCGCAGCTGGAATTTCCAATGTATTTGACTCGTTTACATGTGCTTTCTCCCTCTCTCAGCAGAGAATTGACACTCAAAATAGTAATTTTTATCAACAAATAAGCCAAAAATAGCCTACATGGAAAACAGCGTAGCAAAAAAATAAATAAATACAGACACTGAATTTTTAAATTATATATAATAGAGAATTGTAAGTATCTACTAAATTGCTTATTGGTTGCTTTGACCTAAACTGAGACTCCCTCTGCATTCTTGTGCTACTTCCTGTCTCAAATTGACCCCACAGAGTCGAGCTAAAGCCACATGATGGCAAGAACAGCCTCCTCGTGCCTCACATTTACAGTAAATTAAATTGTGCTCTTGTTAACTCATTAGTTTCCCGCGTAAAGTGCAGGGGGCTCGCCCAGATGCTCATGACATAGTAGTATCATCCTGAACTGGCCGTTTTTTGGCCAGAGAGCAGAAATATCTAGTTTATCTACTTGGTGCATTGTAATTTTCACAATCCTGACTAAATACTGTACTTGACACCTATAATAAAAGTACAGCTTTTTGTGTGTGGGATTTGTATTTAGAATGTACATTCGCCAAGGTTAAAGTAGAAATGTGGCATTTTGGTTCTGCTTTTTAATTACTTTGAGTCAATTGTCACCTTCCACTAATTAAAGAGAGACATCTCTGTTAAAATGGTTAATGTTGGAGTTGCTGAAGTTCAGCAAAAATTGGCTTCCAGGCCCAGGACATTAGATGGGCGGAGGTCTAGTGCCGTTGCACTCTCTGAGGAAAAGCCACTCATTTGTTTTTGGATGATCAAGGAAGAAAAAACCCATCAAACAACATGAGATCAAGTGACCCACTCAAGTGAAGCCAAGAATTTTAATTGTCCAATTGAACTCAAACAGATCCAATTAAGATTCAGTACTGAATGATTGCAGTTCAGATTTATTACAGTGAAGCAAAACAGGAAGTTTGATCCTATCTATTTTTTCAATTGTGTTATTCAGGTGTCATTTAATGTCAGCGTGGAAGCGAGGACTTGTCCGCCTCGAGGGACAGACCAGACTTTCACCATAAAACCGGTGGGATTTAAAGACCGTCTGGAGGTGACTGTGGACTATCAGTGTGACTGCAGGTGCACCCAGCGGGCTCAGACCAACAGCAGCATGTGCAGCTCCATGGGTAAATGTTGGATGGATCCTTTTGGGGTTTTTTTCTTTAGTGTAACTTTTGGCCATCAGTGACATGCCTAATTACTGACTGTCCTTGCTAAACTCCCTTATGCAGTGAAGGCATGCAGCTAGTAGTTGTTGAATTTGTGTGTAATTTTGTATAACTCAATCAAGAGTCCACAATTCCACAAATATTTTGACCATATCTCACAGTGGTTAGGAAAAGCACCATTACAGTACTATCGTGCCAAACATTCCTTGTTTCTTGCAAGCGCTAACAAAAGCACTAACCAAACCACTAACATAGATTTTATAGGAGGGCATATTATAAATGACTTCTCCAAATGACTCTGTGCAGGCACGTACACCTGTGGGACTTGCCACTGTGAGCCGGGGTACCTGGGTGCCCGCTGTGAGTGCCAGGAGGGAGAGGCCGGCAGCATGTACCTGAGCGCCTGCAGAGAGACTGAGGGCAAACAGATCTGCAGCGGCCGCGGGGAGTGCAGCTGTAACCAGTGCCTCTGCTACGAGTCTGAGTTTGGCAAAATCTATGGACGTTTCTGTGAATGTGACGACTTCTCCTGCGCCCGACACAAAGGCATCCTCTGCTCAGGTGAGGCATTTCCTGGCTCACACCACACTGGAAAGCTTTTACACAGTTGCTCTACACCCATTACAACTTGTGATACAGGAACAACATGCTCAGTCGAGCCTATTGGATGTTGTTGCATATGAAGCACATTCCTGCTTTGTACTTAATTCAGACCTGTGCAGGGTGTGTCTTTATGCTTAAAAGTCCTCTAGCTCAGTGTCTACTGAAGACACTTTATTTCTTCAAAAAGCTGCAGGGTTTTGGCACATTACCCAGGTTTGATTCAGAGGTGCAGCTGAAGGAGCAGTTTGTTTAGTCCTGACATTTACTTTGCCCTGATTTTGAATGTGATAATGCCAGTTGGGTCAGTTGAAATACACGTTTGACATATTAAATGAAAGTGCTTTCTGAAATAAGCTTTAAAAAGACTTTTGTGAGCTCAATATTTTGTCTTCATAAATAGTATGTATTCTTGCCTCCGCAGTCCATGTGCATTACATGACTGTTTAGTCTCTTTGAGGAAAGCGTGACTTGTATAACGTACATCTTGGTCATTTGGTCCAAGTAGGCCATGGCTGTTCCCAGAAACCAGAAATGAGTTCTGTTTGGGACCTCCGGCTGGAGGGAGGCCCACTGGCTCATCCCCAAACCAGCGGCTGTTCAGTGATGCCACAGAGAGCGCTTTGTGACCATGGGGCCAGCTTTGGCGCGATCTGCAAACACAATGCCCGCCTCTATTTATCTGTTCTCTGGAGAAACACAAGTCTTTGGTTTTTTGAGCTGCGCACTTAATTTGCTGATACAGAATAGCGGTTTGTTTGTGCCAATCATTGCCCATTAAATGTTAACAGTCCACTCCTTTAGTTGCTCTGTCATCCTTACTGCTCTGTAGGCCCAAAAATTGGAGGCCAGTTTCTAATGATGCCAAACAATACGCCTCTTCCACACTCCCACTCTTTCTGTTAATTATCATGGAGAATGCTGTAAAACAAAGTGCATTTCTCAGCACTGAAAATACATGCTCCCGTTGGCCTTTCAGGCAGCAGAAAGTTAGAAAGTGTACAACTAACTTTGGTGTGAACGGTGTGTTGCATTGACTTAGTTCTGCACTCAGTGCCTATAGCCCAAATATACGTTGATGACAGAAAATAACCAAAACAAATACTTGATTCCCAACAGGGAGAGTTCTACTTGGAAACTAACTACATGTCACATTTTATCACTGACTGTAGTGCTGAATAAAAGTCTGCTCTAAATTCTATCTCATTTCTGTTATTTTATGTTGTCGTGATGTTTTCAAGGTAGTCTGAAGAAGCTGGCCTGCAAGTGTGTTGTGTCAGCCTGACATGACGTCAGCTTGTCTCTTGAGTGTAATCTTATCCCCACTATCAGTGAAGGTCAATCAAAGTCTGTGTGCACCGTCCCCACGGTGAAGTACAGACGTTTGGTGACAGTGTATCGGAGTGTGACCCAATTTGTTTTGTTTTATTTTTTTGCTTCTTCAGCTCAGCTTTTGCTTTGACATGTGCCTTAGAAATGCCATCACACCAGCTTTTGCGCATGTCTGTTTTTGCCATAGCCTCATGTTGACTTCCTGCCCCCCCGACCCAAATCTCCAGCGCTGACGTGCAGCTCCTTCTAAATAATGATCCAACCGCTCGGCTGGTCTCAGTTGCCAGAAATAGCATAGTTTATTTCCAGCGTTGCACAAACCTTTTTTAACTTCATGAACAAAAACATGTGTGTCGACATCTGCACTCAGTGTACTAACACATGTGCTTTCATATTGTTTTGGTCACCAGAGTTAAATAAAGTATTTGAAATGTGTGGTTTTGATAAAACATATTTACATGAGTCGAATTTAAGGGAAAAGTAATAATAATGCATTGGTTTTATATTGCGCTTTTCTGGACACTCAAAGATGCTTTACATTGCATTATTCATTCACTCCATATTTGGTGGTGGTAAGCTACTATTGCTTTAATGAAAGAAAGGAGAGCACTCCTAGTCAGGATTAACTTTATAGCCTGTCAGGCGTTTCGGGGGTCTCCTTTCATCAGTGTCAGGCCTACTACGGAAGCGAGGCTACCTGTCTGCACCCTTGGCCCCTCCGACCACCACCAACCACTCACTCACACCCACCCACGCTTCCTGGTGTTCCCAGTCTCACATCAAGTACCAACCAGGCCCTGCCTTGCTTAGGAGTAGTAGTAGCCATTATTCTATGATTGGTAGCTAAGATAAGATAAGATAATCCTTTATTGATCTCACAAAGGAGAAATTCACTTGTTACAGTCGGCATTCAAGAAGATCACTCAGAGTTAATAAAGTGCAGCTGATACAGATACAGTTGAAGATGTAACACCATAGCAGTACTAGTTGTAATAGTGGTAGCAATAATAACCGTAAAACTTTTAATGTGTGAAATGTCATCTAAAATGGAAAGGGGAAAGCATTTTGCAGCAGACAGTTTGTCGTCGTGTTGGGATGATCTCTTTTGTGAGGTCTGTTTGATTCAGTGTCTGTGGTTCAATTAGACTTTTATGTGGTACTTCAACATGCACCAATTGGCCTGTCTGGTGTTTATTAACACTTGTCACAGCCACCAATCGGAGGACTGCTACCAAATTCACTTTATTTTTTCATTTCAGCAATAGAAAGCTTCTCCCTAAACATTAAAAACGATATTTTTCAAAGTGGTACATCTTATTATTAAAGTAGGTATTGCTTGCCCTACTGAACTGCACCTGCCCTGGGAACACAGTGGATGACTCCGCCCTCTTCTTGCTGCAGTGGAACTTGACTGAACTTGACCAGACAAAGATCTCAGCTCTGGGTAGTTGAATGCTGGCAGTCCACGCCTACCTGCCCTTTTTAATGACTTTAGTCAGTGTTTGCTTGGAAATTTCCAGCTTAACACAAATATTGCCACATGCTTAAATCGATGGCTCTAAACGCCTTTTACAAACTCGGCTTCAAAAAGTGCGGCTATGTGTAAAATATACACGTTAGCAGTAACTGAACTCAATGATCCCTTTGAAAGGTGCAGCATTTAACTTTTTATTGCTACCAACGTTGAAGGAATCTTAGGGGGAATATGTTAAAAATTTTGATCTTTGCTTTAATCACCATTGCGTGTTGCTGCAAACCAGGCTGAGAAATGTGTCGAGTTGCAGTTTCATGTCTTGATGCAGCTGTTTTGAGGGTTCACTGTAAAGCCCAGTAGACAGGCTTATGGCCCGTTGAGCCCCTCTTTCTGCAGCTTTGCGAGCCCCCGGAGGTTGTTTGCTCAGCCCCTGGATTCAGATCTGTAGAGGCAGACAGCTGACTGTAATTGTGCGAGTGGGACTGGGGGACAACACATCCCAGCTGCGTGGAAGCTGTTTGAGTCCCGCTGCGGCGTTTGCAATTGAGGCATGGAGCTAATAGTCCAAATAAACAATAAGCTTCTGAACTTATGAAGGGTTCAGTTTCAAAACATTCTGGTATTTGAGGGCATTTAGGGTCTCCAATAACAGAGGGACATTTAATACCATTTGAAATATATAAAAGGCAAGAATGCTATAAAAAAACATTTCCATTTGATTACTATTTCAGGACTTGAGATGCACTGTAAGATGAGTAGTTCGTGTTTTGACCCTTTGAAACTCATGCAGTTTGAGGTGCGGAAATCCCTGTATTTAAGTATTTAGAGAATGCCAACCGATGCTTACTCAGCAAAATGGCAGGTTGAGTCGAAGACTATTCAAGGCGATCATTGTTGCACTTCTTCTACCATTCATTTTCTCAGTTTTTGTCCTCTTTCTAAACATGACTAACGCCTTTTGGATGTTGAGGCATCTTATGACTGCAAGACTGATGAGGATGTCCGAGTAAATACTATTTTCATGAGCGATGATGACTGTTGTCTGTCAAGTATGTGATGTTGTGCCCCGCGCCAGAGCTGCCATTGCCTGTAATTGTCTTCAAAGCTATTCTTTGTTACAGGGAACTATCTAATGGGCTTATTTTGCTCGTCGGCACACTAGCACTCTTTTTCTAACCTCAGCTAAACTATCTGTCTAGTTTCAATATCAGGCAGCTTGGCCCAAGTACAAGAACAAACATGTTGTTACTTGCACTTTTTTAAATGTCCTGCATTTTTAAAATGCTTTAGCTTGATGGGGCCATTTTCACATAAAAAAAAAAAGCTTTATTGGAGTGGTGATATAGTGCTTTAAAGATTGCTCATGCTAAAGAGTAGGAGAAAATGTGCAACCAACTGTCTATACTGTGTCTGATTTCTGTGTTTATTTGTAAGCTTATAGTTTTGCTGAACTTTCCAGGCTAGAACGACTAATGTATTTTCTTGACTATAAGTCGCTCCGGAGTATAAGTCGCACCAGCCTAAAAATGCATAATGAAGAAGAAAAAAAGCATATATAAGCCTCTCCTGGCAGCATGTTGTTCAAAAACCCATTTGCGATCTCGTTCCGCTTGCTTTAGCCATCTAGCTTTTTTAATTTTGTTTGAGTAACCACTGCTTTTCGCCAGTCCCTCACAAGTTTCTTGCTCACTCCAAACTTTCTCTGCCCTCTAGCGGCTGTCAGTGTGAAAATAATAAACATGTTAAATTATATACTTTGATAATTAAGTCGCACCTGAGTCTTAGTCGCACCCCCAGCCAAACTATGGAAAAAAAAGTGTGACTAAGAAAATATGGTACCTCTCTCTTGATGTTCTTCCGACCTCTGAAATAACTTTATAAAACCCACATCTAAATTCTATATGAAAAGTAATTTACCGTATTTTCCGGACTATAAGTCGCTCTGGAGTATAAGACCCTGCCCCCTGCACCCCCTGCCAAACTATGGAAAAAAAATGTGACTTGTAGTCCGGAAAATACGGTAGTTGAATGCATAGAAGTCTTGTCTTCCAGAGCAGCTTGCATTAGTGTGCATTTTCAAGCTCCAGACACACAGTGCCGCCTCAGCAGTTCTGCCGCTCACTGACTCCATATTTACAGAAGCTGATGCTCCTCCAGAGGTTTGACAGGGCATATACTTAGAGGCTTTCCACGCTGCTGCTTCTGTCTGAAAACATCTCAGTCCTCCGCCACAGCAGAGACGAGCCACTTTGAACCTATAAACAATGTAAATAGATCTACTATAATGGACACATTCATAAGCTACACAAACTATCGACTATAACTCATAATGTTTCCCTTGGGATGTTTTTCTCTCTTCATCTTGAGAAAGATGTTAAGCTGCTAAATTTAAGCCGCTGGTTCACCACCAGTGTGTCATTATTGTGAGGTTTGTGCTGTCAAAAAGGCGATTTACTGAAATAGATTAGCCAAGCAGTTTTGAAATTGAACCATACCGTGGATAAGTATTTATTTTATGCACAAAGGCAATTTTCTAGCATTTTGATTGCAAGGAATCACTATTTAGATTGTACTCATCACAGCTCAGGCTTAAATATGTAACTAAACCAGAATATCACCACATCAAACTAACTAAAATATCTATGGCTGAGTTATCCTTTGTTCTTTTTTTTTTGACTCATTCATTTGGGTTCACCATAGTTCGATTGAAGAGTTAACTATGTTGTGGTTCAAGATGCACTTTGTGGCTGCCATTTTTGTTTGTCAGATTGAGATTTACTGGACTGTATTTTCAATGTTTTGAAAATGGGCAAATATGGACAAAGTGTAAAAATTCCACACCGTTTTCCATCTTTTGTTGAGAGTTGTATCCTGTGAATTGTCTAACCAGCGCTGTGCTCTTGTGGAGGGATAATACGAACTTCCAAATCTGGTCTATGCTTGTTGTGTCTGGCTACATTGGCCTTGGCCTCACTCCATGTTTTGCATTAAGTAACGGTCTGGCTCTGGTACAATCCAGGTTCATTCGATTTTTTTTGACATTATTTTGAAGTTAGACCATGAGTTGTTGGGCTGCTTCTGTTAAAAATTCACCCGGTGTAGCGTGACAAATGCATTTATATTTAGGATTTCTCACAGGAAATTGCCAGGTAGAGGAAATACCTTTTTACTGGTCC
The DNA here is from genome assembly GCF_951799975.1 of Gobius niger. Classification (NCBI taxonomy): domain Eukaryota; kingdom Metazoa; phylum Chordata; class Actinopteri; order Gobiiformes; family Gobiidae; genus Gobius; species Gobius niger. The sequence continues at coordinate 23,383,541 of NC_136860.1, forward strand.
TGAGAGACAGACTTGCAGCTGAGTGCAAAGGTCCTCAAAACGGGGTGCGCCACAAGAATTTGAAATATTCAGTGAAAGTTCTCATCAGCTGAGAGGCGAAAAAAAGGCACTGCAAGTGGAGATGTTGAAGGTTAAAGTGCATGTTGTCTTTTCCAAATGTCCACGGACACAAACAGCTCTTTGACCACAGCAGGAAGTGGCTCCCTCCTTCTGTCAACATAAGGAAAAGGGTGGATATCTTTTTTTTTTTTTTTCCTTTCTTAAATGCAACACCATAACTGTGCATTTTCAGTAGGGGTCATTGAGTGCTTGGATAAACTACTGGCTGCAGTTGTGCTTCTAAGGAACTTATAAGCCAGTTTCCATGGTGATTGCTTGGAGACGGCCTAACGAGGATAGATAACAAAACCAAAAAGGGGGCTCCTGCCAAAAATGCAGCTGATGTTAAAGGAAGACTATTCCAGTTGCAACTCCCTCTTGGGTGTATTCTACATTTCTATCTGGATGTGAACGTTTGACTAATCACGATTTCTTGTAAATGCGTGAAAGAGGCCAGATTTTCATGACATGACAAAAACAAGAACAAAACAAGCAAAAGGCAGAAGGCTTTTTGCTGAACCTGTTTAGCCAGTTATGAATAACAAAAACAGTGACATGTCAGGTTCATCTGCGCTTTCTCCTACCTCACACTCGCTGAAAGTGATCGCACACCACATCAGTGCTGGCAGATCACAGCGGGACCGTCCCGAGAAGATGTCAGCGATAACATTCTCCGGGAACATTTCGTTTATTTCCACAGTTTTTACATTTGAGGACGACTGCACCGGCTGAACTTCTGTTTGTTTTAGAAAAGCTCTTGCTGTCCGTCACTTAAGCCCTTGGGATAATAATAATGTGCAAGATTGGTGGCTAAAAATAGCCCACACTCCCTTCTCCTATATTTTTCATGTAAATATTTACTTAAGCGGGATTTATGTCATGGAAAGGCAGAACTTCTTCAGGCAGAAACATTACGAGGTCAAGTACAGGGATGATTTGCGATAAAGTTTTGGAGAAAATCTGCAACCCTCTTTAACTTGCTGTACTGCAGTGAATTTTGGATGGTAAGAGCAGTAAAACAACTTGAGGCTGACCGATATATTGGGCCGATATTTGGGGATTTTACAATATCGGCTATCGGTCGATCTAGCATCTTCGCATTTTTTACATTGGAAAGAGCAAAGTCAGGGCTTTAAAACAAATCCTCCCACAAGGTGGTGAGAAACATCGCAATGAAAATTGGTTCAAGTTTGTTAAACACAAGTTTCACAAAACCTCCGTCAGTATGGACATGCTGCATGTCATTTTGAAGTGCAGAATCAATCGCGAGAGTTAGTTTTAACCTCCACTATTGTATTTTTGATTGCAGCTAGTAACAATATGCTAATAAGAGTGCTAGTGTGCCGAATCTTGGAACAGAAGCTATAATTGGATCACCTAAAGTAATAAAAATCAGCCAGTGCTGGAGCGGCCAAGTATTTGTTTTTACAGGAAACGGCCTTCCATATCAGCATCGGCCAATTATCATCCCAAAATATCGGCATCTGCCTTAGAAAAACCCATATCAGTCGGCCTCTAAAAACAACACATTTTTGCTGCTCAACGTCTGCAGATTTATTTGCATCTCATCCCCTGAATTAGAACAAGACATTTACCACTAGTGTCTGTAATGAGTTCTGTAGACTGCCAGACATCCATCGGGAAGTTGAGGTTATTGTCATTTCTTATGACCTTTTTAATAGTGAAGTGAAACTGGCTGAGTGCAAAACATTTTTTTATGTGATTTAGGAAAGTTACAAAAGAAGCCTGACTCTGAACATGTGCTATTCTCCCTATGTCACAGCTGTGTTTATCGTGAGCACTGTTTAATCTCTGCTTTAGTCTCATAATGGCCTGGCACCTTTGTACGTTTTCAATGGGAACAATACTGTTCAGTCACACAAAGCAGCAGAAAGAATGCACAAGCTCTAGACATGTGTTTCGGGGCACAGTGGTGGATCGGATATTGGCCCGTGAAGTGATTTTGTCTCATAAGCTGTGATATGTCGTTGGCTGCTTGCAGTAACAGTGACATTTTCGCATAAATATTGTTATTTTATAGTGTGAGTCAGTGGAGATGTTTTTAAAAGCTTAGTTCCCTCAGGCGATACAGTATGAAACAGGGCATTGAGGTCATGAAAAAAGAGTAAAGTTGAATGCAGAAGTGACTGTTTTTCTTGAGGGTTAGACTGTTTACAAGACAAAGGCAATGCTTGAACAGATTTACAGTATGTCTATCAAACAAGTAAGGACAGGTTTGTACTTGGAGCTGTGGTTCTCAAACTGCAGTCTGTGTACCGCTGGTGGTTCTTGGACTTCTTTATGTGCATCCTTTGCAATTTTATTAATTTCATTAACAAATCATTTAATTTATAATTTGGCAATACATTTATTTTATTTACGGTGGGTGTTTTTCAGAACTAACTCATGCCCCTAGAGGCCACAAGCACCACTGCAGGTGTCGTAGCATGTTCCATTATTTTTTTTTTTACTCATGAATTGTCTGAGAGTAAATACTATGCAGACAGAAAAGACGAAGTAAGAGAGGGATATTGTACATTGTGTCACAACTCATTGACACAATGGAGATCCTTGTTTTCACTCAAACTTGGCTGTAAATACTGCTAAAGTAGCGCTGGCCCGCAGGTAGCTTTGCCACAAATTAATTTCCATCAGTATGTAATGCGCCTCCGACCTGGTGCAGGGAAAGTTGCAAGGGTGGTTTTCTGGCCAGAGACACCCGGGGAGATGAAAGACAGTCAGCCAATATCATCCCATGAACACTTGTATTACCCCCAGAGGGACTACAAAAAGGATTTATCAAGGTAAACAAGTTACTTAGTTCTTTAAGTTTAGGCCAATGTTTTACTCTTTTTAGGCCTGCTTTAGTCCTGATTTGATCTTGATCTAGGCCTGGTGGTACTTTTAGAACCGTGTTTCCAAATAAGTGGTACAGGGACCTCTGGGGCACAAGGCAGGGGGGTTCTTTGGAATTTCTTCAGAATAAAAAGAAGGCAAAACTTAGTAAAATTTCAATGTCATTTTCAATGGAAGTTAATTTAATGATGTTTTTTTCAGTGAAAGGCGTGTTCAAAATAAAGCTAAAATGCTCTCAAATTTAGTTTAGTTGATCACTTTCAAATTATTGTCCTTTATGTGCGTTACTCGGGTTATAAATGAACGACACAAGGAGTACGCGACACAAAAAAAGCTTGGAAACCACAGCCATGGTGCATTAACTAAGATATAGTGCCTGAGCAATTTTCTTTTTTTTGTTTCACCATTCTGATTCTGCACATTGATGGCAGGTTCTAGTTGCATCGCTTCCAGATCTCTATTACTTTTTAACTGGATGTTTGCTCTTTCAGTAACAAGTTCCAAGAATACTTTCATGCTTTGGGTGTGGCTGATGGATGCATTATAGTTATCTCAACTTATCTGTGAAATTAAGGCATTTATCTAGTTTTGATTGATGTGCAGTAACTTCAAACGTGTGACTTCATGTTGTAACTTGAACCCTAATCCCAAGCAAAAATAAGCCCTCATTCCTTTCTTTATTCTACCCATCATGCCAGTAACTAAACCTCTCCTTTCCCAGTAAGGGCTCAGTTCCTGTCATTTCGGGGCATGTACTCACGGCACTGGCACCATGACTCAGCCTCACATGTCTACACTGGCTGCCACCTCTCACCAATTCATTTTTGACCAGTAAAGTTTTCCATCTCGGCTCTGGAACTTGACCGCCTTGTGTGTCAAGTCTTCACAACATGTTGCACAATGCTGACCACATGATGGACGGATGAGACACGTCTTGTTGGCTCATGGAAGCGTCTGACCTCTGCAGGATCTGGGTTGGATCATGAACTGTTTGTGTTTTGAAGCTCAGTGGTTCATTCCAAAGGCCTCTGTCCCAGGACGTCTGCTGCAGTCATAAAGGAGCACCTCCTCAAATCAGCAGCTCCGTGATTTACATATGACCTCTTTCAGTGTTATTAGATTACTTCGCCATATTCGCCTGAAGTTATGCATTCTTTTCAGCCATTACTTCCAAGGACATTGTTAACTTAATGAGTGCATGTTTTATTGCACAGAGTTTGGTTCCAGACTGGTCAACATTAGAACAAGGATGAAACAATTAGTTTTCAGTGTGGATCTGACGCACTGCCTGGTTTTATACAACTGTTATATTTTACCAAGCCACACAAAAGGCTGGAATATTCTTTGTTTCTCAGTGTGCAGCTACAAATAAATGCCTGGTTCAATTCGTAGTCCTAAAACCAAATTTAATATAATATCATATTTCAAGACTAGGGCTGGGTACAGTTAAAAAATACCAGTCGTGGTATTGAAAAAAAAAAGTTCAAAAGCAGGTACCGAAAAGAAATATGAAATCTTTAATTTCAGGTTTTGATGCTGTTGGCCATCAAAATGTTAAAGGAAAAGGTTGAAAAAAAAATTGAAAAAAAATTGGGAAAAGAAATGGGAGGATTTTTTTTTTTTTTTTTTTTTAAAGGGAGAAAGTGAAAAAAATATTGGGGGAAAAACAAGTAGAAAAATTTGGGAAATATAAAAAAAAAATTGGGGAAATTTAGGGAAAAAATATGGAAAACAACAAAAACTTGGAACGTGTTTTTTCTGCTCCTTCGTAGTTAAAGGAAATTTCATGGTTTGTTTTACCTCAAACAAATGATGCACATGCACAAGAAATTTAATGGAAGGAAAAGGAATAAATTAACATTATTAATCTGTCTGTATGACAACTATTTTAGTATATGTAACGGAAAAAGTCTTGTTCAAGTATCGGTATCGAAAACCATGTATCGTTAAAGTAACGGTACCCAGCCCTATGCAAGACGCAATGTTTTGCCTGAGATCTTGCCTAAGCAAATCAGAATTTGAATATTTCCTCACCCTTTGTCTTGGCTCTTCTAGTGTTTTTAGTTGAAATATTAGCTTGCTTCAGCAGAGCGGGTCTGGAGCCTGCTTTGTGTAAGTATTGGTCAGTGTTTTGCCTCCGCCTCATCCATCAGTGACAGCACTTTATGACTGAGCTCTTTGTAAAGGCAGTAGCTGGTGTGAAATAACCTTGTCGATTGTAATGCTTTGTCAATTAAAGCAGCTGTAATAATCTCTCTCTTTTGTTGTGGCCGGTCGTGCTTCACACACACACACATGACAAGTCAGAGTTCAACAAGGCTTAGCACCATTCAGTTTATCGCCACAGTTGGAAGTGGTGCCAAAAACACAAATTAATGAGTGCGGTACAAGCGCCGTTTAGGAGGTTTGGGGGTTTGCCACAGCTGGTGAGAAGTGAACTCTGCAGCTGCTACAGTTGTTCACTCAAGGTCAGACTGCACCGGAAACAAACTCGACTTACTCAATTTGTTTTTGTCCAGTTTAGAAACATAATGGTTCACATTGTTGTCGTTCAAGGACATCCAGTCTGCCCAAACTGTACTGTACCAACTTACTTTATACAGCAAGATTTTAATCTCCTAAACCCACATGGTTCAAGTAGGTTCAAGTAATGCTGCAGGATTAACTTCGTAACTCCGCCTGAACCGAGCATAATTTTCTCCAGTTTGGCATTACCCAAATAAAAGCTAAAAAGCAACAAAATAGCGACAGAAACATGGCAAGAACAGTAATAAAGTGACAAAAAATATGGCGTAAAAGCGATGAAGAAGTGACAGAAACATGGCAAAAAAAGCTAATCAAATTTGACTCAAACGAAGATGAATGCACAACAAAAATGCCTCAAAATAGTGACTAAAATGTGACAAAAATGCTATGAAAAAAATAAAACGGCAACAACGCAAGGAAAATGATCCGTTTAGATGAGTTTTGTAGGTCTTCGCTTAAAAATGAGGCCTTGAGGCTGTGACCTTTTAGATTTGGGAAAGAGGTTGATTACAATTGACTCAAAATCGCTATTCGCGAATCAAAAATACACCTGTTTTTTCCCCCTAAATCTGCAATGCACATTATAGTATCGTCTCCAAGCTGCCAACCTTTATTTCTTGAACACTCATCCCATATTGTACATACCTACTTAAATAGATTGAATATAGTTTATTTTACGTGTGCATATTTGGAGATGGATTTTGCTCTCACAAATTCCTCAAATAAGTAAAGCCCTCTGGTAGCTACATGAACTTTGGCGGTGAGAAAAGGATGGTAATTGCTTTTGAAAACCCCTTAACTGATTGACAGTGGCAGTTGAGTAATAAACATGAAAGGGGGGAATGCAGTTAAAATCCCAAATGTGTCTGTCCCAGGTCACGGCGAGTGCCACTGTGGGGAGTGCAAGTGCCATGCGGGATACATCGGCGACAACTGTAACTGCTTCACGGAGACCAGCTCCTGTGTGTCTGATAACGGACAGATGTGCAGCGGGCGAGGCAGCTGCGTGTGCGGTCGCTGCCAATGCACTGAACTAGGGGCATTCGGAGACACGTGTGAGAAGTGCCCTACCTGCCCGGACGCCTGCGGGACCAAGAGGTGAGCTCAAGTCATTTAGATGGAACTACTGTGTGAAGTTACAAACCATTTACAATATTTTATGGATGTTTCTTTTGAGCATTGTGAATCACATTATTTACTAATGGCTTCATGGAGATTTTAAGTTTATAGATGTGCATGAATTATTATGAATACGACAAGTTATATTGATATTTAGATTTATTATGATGTGATATTTCCTGTAAATTGGTTAAATTAACTTGATTTATCTTGTCATAATTTATTTTATGACAAGATAATTTATTTATTTTATGGCTATAGGCATAAAATGTTCCACGATTTCAAGACCATTTCAGTAGTTTGGACGTGAATGAAAATTGTGTGTAACCCATCTGTTACAGGTCAATATGATATATTGTAACTTTAGTCATATAAATGACCAGAAACCCCATGAACTACAAAACAAAATAAATGAAATGGTAGATAATAAAAGCTCTAAACTCTAAAATGCTTAAATAATCTCCTGTAGTTGACTTATCTCAGTCGTGATGACAGTCATAAAAGCGGGTGCAGATAACTTTCATGCCATTTGTGACCCTTAAAAATGAACCGTCTGTGCGGCTGTTTGAAGCTGCTCCAGTCTGAGGTTGAGGGTCAATCGTCCGGGACTCCAGTAAATCGACTGGTTCTGTCGGATGGAGTAAGTGCTGTTTCTCCTCCTGCAAGAGCTCCTTTCATGCACATGGGGCCCCGTTTTCAACGCAATAGTTATCTTAATGGAACGACCTTTGACCCTCTGCGAGAATTTGCTTTAGAGCAAGTCACTCAAGTTTGTGTAGCATCATATGAAGAACCAGTCTGTTACAACACACATCAATATACCACATTGTTGTTAATTAAAATGGTTGTTCTGTAGTGAGGTCTTGAAGAAAAAGTAGCACCCTTAATCTAAGTGAGCTAGCAACGTTACACAAGCAGGAGTCTCTTGTAGGGATAGTGCTAGAAATAACATTGGTATAATTTGTCTTTTTCTGCTCTAGGGAATGTATCGAGTGCCGGCTCTTCAACTCTGGCCGTCTGGCGGACAATCAGACCTGCCAGCATCTGTGCAAGGATAAGATCATCACTGTGGATACCCTGGGTGAGTAAACACTGAGCAGACACGAACACGCTTCCTGAATCCTGGCAAAGTTTAGCCTTTACATGTGTGACATCTGCAACAGTTCACGTTCTCCCATTACATGCAGTCTTTTATTAGTATGTTTATTGATCTGTTATTGTTGAGCGTCGCCAGTCAGTAAGTGGTTCGGTAATTTGAGCAAGTGTGATGCATGTAACGCCTGCTTGTGTTGTGATCCTAACAAAGTGACACTTCATTTATCAAAAGGTTTAGAGCAGACCTGGGCAAAGTACGGCCCGCGGGCCACATCCGGCCCGCGAGATGATTCAGTCCGGCCCATAACTTGTAGGGCATAAATTCATAAGCATGTCAAAAAAAAAAGTAAGTCTCTAGCTCATTCCTGTGCGGAGTTGTGATTTTTTATTTTTATTACCAGAGTGCTCACTCCAGCCACTAGGGGGCAGATTAAATAAGAATAAAAGTAAAGAATTCCACAGGTGTCCAGCAAAGGGCACTGGCATAATAAGATATAAAGATATAAACAACACATTGTGTGACTTGCAAGTGGGAAATGGACAGTCTGCCCCTGGGCAGCTGTGGCTACAATAGTAGCTTACTACCACGGAGTGCGGAGTGAATGAATATTGACTACAATGTAGCAGAGACTTGTGACACAGGCTTGTAAAGTGTAAGCCGTTTTTATGAGGCTACAGTCCTGCCAGGCTCATCATTATAGATTATATAGATATAATCTATAGATATTGAAATAATTTATAGATATTGAAAAAAAGTCCTCAATGTATTTTCCCAATCAAAACATTTTTTTTTATTTTGGAGCTTTTGTTCATGGACCCCAGCGATACACTCCCGATATATTATACTTATATCCCGATATAAGTTTGAGTTATTGTTGGTGCGGCCCTCCGACTCAATTCAGGCTCCTCATGTGGCCCCTTATGAAAATGAATTGCCCACCCCTGGTTTAGAGTCTAGACCAGGAGTTTTCATGTGGTGTAGCTTTGAAACCGATTGTCGACCTTTCACAACAAGCCATGACCCAAATACAAATATTTCACTTTTAAACAATTTGGACCCTGTTAAAGCATTTAAGAGTTCTGTATAAGTACAGATCATTAGGTTCACCGAAAGCTATAAAAACAACTTATCAACAGCAGTTTTTTGGCAAAGTGACCCCTCTAAAAAATGTTTGAGTCCTGTCCCACCACTTGACAACCACTGGTCCACTTTAAAGCAGTACTAAGTAACTTGTTTACCTTAATAAATCCTTTTCGTAGTCCCTCTGGGGGTAATACAAGTGTTAATGGGATGATTGAGGGGGTCTTTCATCTCCCCCTGTGTCTCTGGCCAGAAAACCACAATTGCAGCTTTCCCTGCACCGAGTCGGAGGCGCAATACACAATAATGGAATCACGAAGAAGAAGCTAACAGGCTATCAGGCGATGCTAACTGTGGGCTACCGCCACTTTAGCAGTATTTTACAGCCAAGTTTGAGTGAAAAAAATTATCTCCATTGTGTAATTGGATGTACAATATCCCTCTCTCCCTTTGTCTGTCAGCGTAGTATTTACTCTCACGGACAATTAATGAGTAAAAAAACGCAACATGCTACGACACCTGCAGTGGCGCTTATGGCCCCGAGCACGAGTTACTTAGTACTGCTTTAAACTGTCCAATTTTTGCAAGCATTTCTTTGCAACTTGTACCATTTCTTGACACTTTTGAATATGAAAGATACACAGTACTTCGTTCAATTTGTAAATGAGCATGTATTTGACTTTGTGATGTAATTTAGAAAAGAACATCTCTTAGAGAAATTATATTTCACAACATTCACTTTTTTGCTGTAAAAATGGAAAGTGTCCGTCACATTGCCATCACACACAACACGTACCACATCTGGGCTGTTTCAAACTTAATCTGCCATTTTTCCAGACAAATGTTTCTCTTTTTAAAGGTTTTTCCACTTCCATCACGTTGCACTGTAAACTGTCACTACCGATCAGACAGTGCATGTTTAAGCACATGGATATTTACAGCCACCTTTAATCCGTTGTCACGCTGCAGCACAGAGAAGATGTAAAGGAAAAATCTCCATGACTGTAAAACTGACTATTAAAAGATATTATATTGGCCTTTATATTGGCTTTGGCCCAAATCTGACGTGTTTTCATAGCATTTCCCACTAGTCCCACCATCTGACTGGTCCTAATGGAGTCCACATGTACATTCCACATACTTGGTGCATGAAATAGAGCGGGACAGTGGGAGGAGGGTGAGAGCAGGGAGGAGGAGAGGATCGTGGCCAGTCTGACTGTGACCTCAACCTCCCTCTTACATGTATTTTGGAAGATGGAGGTGGATTGAAAACAACATCGAACGGCAGCAAATCAAGCCGGGGTCTATTTTGAGATGTTTTTCTAAAAAATAGGTCTATGAGATGACGTTTCACTCTCTGATGTGGTTGAATAGAAGTGATTGCATGGGCTTTACTACTTGTTGCCTGCCTTTATGCAAGTTGTGAACATGTAACAAATCACTGCTGTTCTCTTCATCTCAACATCTTGGTCTGGGTTTGAAATTAACTCTTTGCTCTCTGACCACTGTGGCTAGTCTTTATCAAATGTTATCCTCCATGCAATGTCTTTCTAGCCACAGTTTAGTTAAGACATGTTTCTTGGGGCCTATTGATGGTTATCATTTAATTATTTAAGATGGTATGAAATCAGTTCCTATCATCAAACTCTGGCCAAAGTGTTAAGCAAGGGTAAAATGGTCTCTTTCCAAAATGTCAGTCTAGAATTGTTTAACTAGTTGGGTTGTTTAATGCCAAGCCTTTCTAGGGATGCAACAATTCTCAATATTATATTGAATCGTTCAAAACACCCTCAATTCAATACGAAAATATGCTCAATATGAATCTATAAAAGATTGTATATGTGCCGCTGATAGTATTTTCAGAGGTTTCCTAAGGTCTATAAGAGCTAAGCACTTGAATGTACAGTATGTTGACACAGTACAGCGATACGGTAACTCTGTTTAGAGTTATTTTTGCTTTTAACATATTTTATTGAAAATAAATAGACCTTGTATTTCTTTTTTAACACAATAAATGTATTGAATCCAATAGAAATTGTGGCCCTCATAATGAAATCCTTTAATCTTGCTCGTACTACTGCACAAAAATATTTTTTTCTAAACATGGACCTTCAACAAACCGTAGTTTACATTGTAAAAATAACCCTGTAGCCTGTAATAGGGCATGCAGTTGGTTGTCGCTCTAACAAGGCGCCTGTTTCAATCCCTAAAATTGGAATTTGTTTACTGCATGTGGGTGTCTTAAAGACAATGGTGGCCTAAAAATATGTTATTTTGTTTTCAGATAAGGCATTGTCCTTTTTTTTTCTTCACTCCTTGTGTCTTCTCCACAGAGACGGACGAGCCTGGAGCTGTGCTTTGTCTCTATAAGACAGACAACGATTGTGTGATGAAATTTACATATTCTGAGCACTACAGCGGCCTATCCGTCCTCACTGCCCTTAAAGAACCAGGTCAGTAACCCAGCAACAACAAATTAGCTCTGCCTTTGTGCTCATTAGTTTAGTATCACTGCTGCATAAATAACGTCTTAGCAACACCTACTTGATGGATTTGTTCTGTTCTGAAGCTGAACTTTCATGTTGTTTTCAGCAGTGACTCCTACCGACTCTACTCTTACAGACCCAAAAAACATTAATTTGAATTTCATGTTGGTAATGTCCTGTGATTGTAAATATTATGTTTATTGTAGTAGTTTATATGTTGTAAACTACTTTAAAACGATGCTGTTAGCCATAGTATAGAGAGCAGATAGAAATATCTAGCCCCTTATATTTAAGTATTAGTATTAAGTATTATCTTGAGTATTAGTAACATATTTTTTCATCGCTGCATATTAAATAACCTTGCTGCAACTTACCTTTATTTACTTTTTTTCCAAAAAAACATATAAAACAAGTAAAACTATTTTTTTATGTTTGTATGCATCATTGAGCCTTTAGGAAACAAAATAGGTCAGACCAAATTGATCAACTGTATTGGATCCCACAATCAGACCAATACAACAGTCAATGAGTATATAATCTACTAATGGATTGTCTGTTCCTGGCTCAGAGTGTGCGAGTGGACCAGATGCCCTCACGGTTCTCCTGGCTGTCGTGGGCAGTATACTGTTTATCGGTGTGGCGCTGCTTGCCGTCTGGAAGCTGGTCATCACCATTCACGACCGACAAGAGTTCACACGGTTTCAAAACGCACGATCACGAGCCAGATATGAAATGGTAAGTTTCCGTAAAGGCTTTGGTTTAATGCGTAATTATTGGACCAGTGACCTGTGGGTCAGTGACTTTGATCTTATAGCCATTCAAGTCATAAAATCATAAGCTAAAGTGATTTTAGTATGCAGGGTGTAATGGGAAATTGCAAGAATTTGTTGCATTATGTGTATAGAGCTGCATGTCATCACAACACTGTAATTGCAATTTAGTCTTTATTTCACTTCTTCAGGCTTCCAACCCTCTCTACAAGCAGCCGGTCACCACACACTCTGTTGAAACGGACTCCAACATGTTTGGGAAGTCGTACAACGGAGGTTTGCTCTGATCCCTTGGCACAGGGCGCGGCAGGACCGGTCCGGATAACAAAGCCCTCTGCACTGCCCTCCATCAGTCATTCAGAGACATGAACGACATTGTTCCAGAGATGCACGATTCTGTGGCCTTGACTTGCTTGCAGAGAAGACTCATGCCTGCCACTGGGGAGACGAAGATTTTTTTTGTTTCTTGTCTGCAGTGCCAGCCAGCAGCAATGAACTGTGCAGGAAAGAGCATGGCAGTTAGTCCACGCAACACACGCACCACATTCATGTACTGTCCCGTATTTGTATATTTCTATTGACACAAAAGGCCTTTTTAGTCGAATATGGTTAAACGGGATCTTGTTGCAAACATGCCGCTAAAACAATTCAAAGCACATATTGCAGAAAGTGGCTGTCACAATGTTGTGGTACTACTAACAATTACTAAGCAATACAGCCTCCGTTTTGCACAGAATAGTCTTGTAAAGATTTAAAAAGCATTTTTTTTATAATGTGTGAATGTATGTTGTTGTGAGCTCCAATTGCACTCCCTTCTCTAAAGCCAATTAGAGTTTCCATTGCTCCCCGGCCACTGATTCACAAGTTTATTCTACTTTTTAATGTTGTCAATGTTTTCTTATAAAACCCCAGACATTATGATTCTAGTTTCACTCTTTCAGTCTAGCATTAGCTTATTCTGATTTGCACTCGAATAACCACTTGTCACACACAAAGGGCTCATCAAAATCAGGGACATAAATGTAATGACAATCTTAACATTCAACATTTCTATGGAGCTTACCAGTTCGGTCCATCTCAAAAACTCAAATGTCTCATTCATTTTTCCTCAAATTAGCAAAATAGTAACTTTTGGAAGTACAGTACTCTCGCCAAACACATAAGTCTTAACATGTTCTGAATTTGCCACTGTGAACCAAATCAGGATATTTCAGGATTTTTGACATAGGGCCTCATTTCTTAGCTACGGTATCCAGGGTGTTGTTGATTTCCGCAGATTTAATTAATTTATTTTGCTAATTCATGCAGTCCTTATATTTGAAGAGTTTAGTGGTGCTAGGCTAGTGCTAGGCTAGCGCATGTCTATGGTAACTAGTAGCACAGTGCACCTGAGGCAAATCACTTCTAACACCAGACTACCGACATAAATGTCTGTGTTGACTGAATAATGTACAAACCATTAAATACAACCATTTTGCATTTAAAAGAACTTATATTTGAGTAGCATCAGCTTCCTGGTTGTAAGCTACACAGCGGCGGAGTGATCTGCAGAAGAAGAGCCTACTAGTTACCATAGACATGCACTAGCCTAGCACTAGCCTAGCACTAGCCTAGCACTAGCCTAGCACTAGCCTAGCACTAGCCTAGCACTAGCCTAGCACTAGCCTAGCACCACTAAACTCTTCAAATATACAGACTGCATGAATTAAAAAAAAATATATATATATCCAGAAATTAACAACACTCTGGATAACTTGGAAATGAGGCCCTATGTCAAAAATCCTGAAATATCCCTTTGATCGCAAATGTATTCCCAAAATCGTGCAGTCTACAGCAGATGCTGAACTGCAATGTAGAAGCAACTGACCATTAACAAATAAGAATTCCAAATACTTTGTACAAAATGCTTTTACAACTTTTTGGTTTGTAAAGATTGTTATATACCACCATTCTTTTAAACTCTTTAATATTTGTTTCAAAATTGTCCGTGGGAACAAATGGGAATGGGAGAGTGGTTTGAGGTGGGCAGGCACTGTTGGCCTCCATTGGCAATATGAGCCATTCTACTCTAACGAGATGCCAAACGGAAAGACAAAACAAAAGTCAATAATAATCACACCAGCAAAAACAATTACGGTGCTAATATGTCATTCATCCATTCACGCATTTTGATACAATGGTCTCAACTGATAAACCAAAAATTGTACAACAGTCTGGTATGTCGGCAGCGCATGAAAAGTAGAATAAAATACGGCTTGTGATGCATTATGATCCAGGCGCTGCTTCCACGTGGACGGTCTCTTATTAAAAAACACGTGGCTGCAAGATTATTATCTCCATATGACCGGGTGGAAAATTGGGAGTCCTCAAAAGACACTGACCATAGTCTTAAATCACTTCTCTCACTGAAGAGGCCTGGTGTGGGCAGTTAGCTTGGGCGTGTGCAGCTGAGGGCGGAGGATGCTGCGATCATCCTGGACCTAGAAATCACCGGGGACTTGGAGTTGTGTGTGAATCGTGTGAGTGAATGTAAATAATAGTACAAGGGTGTGTGCAGTATGTACATATATGAAATGAAACAGAAAAAAAAAATATTGCTGTAAGATTCTGGTACAGTTTACAAAAGCCTGCAGTTGTCCATTAGTTTGATATTAGCCAGCATCTCTGTGTACCATTACACCAATCCACCACTGTTTGATGTAACATTGCACAAGAAGAAACAATAAACTCAGCATTCGTCTTAAGTGCTAGACCTTGGTCCAAGCATGTAGTTTTGTCCATTTGTGTTTTTGTAAATAAACTTAAAATGGTCTGTCGTCAAGGTGGGCATTCACAGAACAGCTCCACATGTTGAGAGGTTTGGTCAGAGGTACCTACATACTGTCCCTGATAGATTACTGTAAATATTTTTGTAAGAGAGTAGTATACAAGTAGAGTTTCTAAAATGTGCCCTCAATTAGATTTTCACTTGTTAATTTCATACTTTGTTTTGCCGTGACATTTTCGAAGCTTGTTTCTACCGGGAAAGCAAGCCTTTTCACTTCTGTTTTTGATTACTTCCCTAAGTTAATATAAAATACGTTGACTCAGCTTTGTTCCAAATCCATTCTCACTAACAGTGGTGTCTCCTTTCGCTCGTCCGCAGTTGGACGTCTTATTTATAGAAAGTGAGGAATGTTGCTGACTGTTGTGTATCCACAAACTCTTCATTAGCCTTGTTCTGAGGAAATCAATAATAGTCGGTCATCGATGACAGTGTGGGATCAGAGAGATACAAAAAGGAGCGAGTGATAGGGGGAAAAAAGCAGTGGTAAATTCCTGATGGAGTGCACCATCTTACAGGCTGAAACAGGATAAAGTCAGAATTTTATACTATACTTAATATAGTTTTCATAGGTTGTACCCAAATATTAAAGATTGTAATGGCAAATTCACGTAATTTCAAGTAAAGTATATGTATTGATTTGGTCAAGCTGAAAATAATAGCAAATAAAGTACGATTGTACTTGTAGTAAGATAGCTTTACTACAGTTTATTGTACAATTTGCAGTGCTGTGTGGTGAAAAAACATAAAGCCAAATAGGCCAGTGGTTCCAAAGCGGGGTTTAGACCTTCCAGGGGTTGTGACTCGTGAGCACTTTGCTGCGGGCCCAAAATTGTTTTCAAGATGTAAAAAAAGAAAAATATAGAGAATTTATGTAGTTCTCAATTGAAATTAGCATTGAATTATAAATGGTTAAATAACAATGTAAACAAGTGTATCTATATTTCTACACCAGATTATAAATGTTGTTTTGCTTGATAAATCATTGTTATAGGGGGTCCCAGCCTGAAAAGTTTGGTAAAAGTTGCACGCTCTCAACAGAAAAATCAAGCCTTTAGAACAGTGGTTCTCGTATGGTGTCAAGACCCACCCTCACATTAGGATGATAAACCTGTGTGACCTACAGGGCAATGGAATTTGTAATGGGTAACATAAATAAAATAGGTACAGAATTTTGTTCTTCTGCCTCTCAGTAGAAATGTTCCCTTTTTGAAAGCTCGTGACCCACTGAAAATGGTTCCCCAACACACTTTGGGGTCCAAACTAACCAGTTGAGAACCCTTATTTTAAATGTTAATATTTTGTGTCAACACAGTTCTGGGAGCAGTGTTTTTTAGTATTGAGTCAATGGGTGTGTGTGTCTATGGTCTAAACGGGTGACAGCAGCAGCTCCGCCTGTCTGCGCGCTCGCCCCCGCACAGCAACCTCACTGTGCGCATTGACCTCTGGAGCTGCTCTCTCCACAGCGACACATTCAGGACGGATCTGCATCACAAAACGTCCCGTGAACCGCGCGTAACAGCATTGACAGAAAGTCACTGGGCTTAAACTATGACCCGCGGCTGCTATGCTGTTATTGTCGCCTGTGGAAGGTGTCAAATCCATAAACGCACTCCATCTTCACGAACTTGCGCGTGCACCATCCGTTTAAAACTGGTCTTGATTGAAAGGAATGAAAATAGCCTACAAAAACAAACAAATGTCCTAAACATCTTTTTCAGTTTGACATTAGGCCTATAAAGGTAATTGCAGTCTAGACTTTCGATGCAAACCTTTGGGGAAAAGCGCTTTCAGAGCCAATTGTATCCACACTTTAATTCACATCGCCTCAGGGTAAAAAATAACATGATTAAACCTGAAATATTGCTGCCTCCTGCAGGACACAACAGGGAAGAGAGCTCTAAATGGATTGTACACAAACGTTGGGCAATGGTGCCATCTAAGGGACAAAACAAGTCAATAGGCTTTTCATATTTTACTGTAGGACAGTCTTACAGTAAAATATGAGTCATAGAGTCAAGACTATGTCTCGCAAAATGCAAACAACAATATTATCATTTCGGCATGCAGTTTCTGGTTTTAAAATGAGTTTGAAATTAACTGCCTTATTCTTAATCTCCTGCAAAAAGTCAAACATCCACACACTGCTCTTATACAGTTGGCCTAAAACAATCGCGCCACATGGTGGTACAGAGGCGACGCAGCTGGTAGATTTGTTAGTGATGGGTGCGAGGGAGGAGGAAATTTACAATAATAATAATAATAATAATAATAATGCATCAGATATATGTAGCGCTGTTCTAGACACTCAAAGAAGCTTTATATTGCATTATTCATTCACTCCATACTTGGTGGCGGTTAGCTATTGTATATACTGTAGTATTGCAACCACAGCCGCCCTGGGGTAGAATGACGGAAGCAAGGCTACCAGTCTATGCAATCGGCCCCTCCAACCACCACCAACCACTCATTAACTCACTACATTTTCCAGGCTTCCTGGTTCTCCCATCCAAGTACCAACCAGGCCCTTCCCTGCTTAGCTTCCAAGGTCTGACAGGATCGGGCAGAGCAAAGGCGGTTTGGCCGTTTATATAGACTAGTCTACCTAAAAAATACATCAACAAACGTTTTAATCTGTTTTTAAAGAGAAATGAGGGACTTGGCAACAATTTATGTCTATTACTCACTGTTATATCACTCTCATCTTCAAGATTGGATGAGGGGTTCCCAAACTGTGACCCGTAATCAGAAGACAAAAAAACAAAACAAAACAAAACAACTAAGGACACCCCACGTTACAATTACAATTTAACAAGGCATTTCAAATCTGGTTAGTTTTGTGATTATATTTGTAATTTCACACACAAAAACAGTTTTTCAATGCATACAAATGAATGTTCCAAAAAAAAATTGTCTTGAAAGTATTTCGTGATCTCCATTTCACTGTCCCCCGACTCCCACTTTCGGAACCCCTGCTGTAGTGTGTGTCATCTATTACAAACATTACTGTCAACACTACACCCAATGCTTCCCGCTCACTCCTGGTTCTTAAAAAATCCCTCTCAAAAACGTTGGGATATTTTTTACTCTTCTATGACTCGCAGACATGATCTCACTTGTTCTGTTTATGGTTTATGGTTTAATCATGATAGGCTACCACTCACTCCACCCTGCACACTCATAATGATTAAGATAACCAGACACTTAGTCCCACATACATAGTCAGAACTTTCCATGGAGTTTAAATGAGAAACCTGTGTCTGAAGACAATGTTGCTGCTGTGTATGGAACCAATTCATAAAATGTTTTACCCCGCAGCCCCTTCTCAATGTGTACAATCTGTTAGCTTGGTCAAAGAACTTGGATCGGTAATTTTCCTATTTCAGTCATTGTCACTTTGAAGGGCATAGCATTATATAGGCTACTACTAAAATGCACTGTACTGTCCTTCCTGACATTTGCATTTGTGTCTGTATACCATTACAGGGCAGCAGGGGATTTGAAACATCTGGAAAAGCCTTATTTTGCACTGTTCTGTGTTTTAGGAAATGCCAGTTCTCCTGTGGCCTGTGTTGCAACAAATCAGTGTGGCCTACAGCAGAGGTAAGACAAACAATACGCTGAAATTAAAAGCAAAGCTTTTGAAACTTTTCAATTTATTCTTCTCTTGGTATCAACAAATATTTCATCATGAGCTTCTCATATCCTTGCATAGAGGCCAAGATCTCTTTTATTTGGTCTGTTGCACAGTGCCAAAGTGTGGCTCGTGAGCCAGACATGGCCCTTGAAGAGATTTGTTTTGGCCCACGAAGAAATGCTGAGGTTTTTAGATAGATAGATCTTTATTGTCATTGTACAAGATGCAACTCTCATAAGCAGTGCTAGTTAAAATGATATATACTCATTCTAATAATATGATCAATGATTATCATGTCTGATGGGTAAAGGCATCAGTGTATCTACTTGTAAAAAACAAACAAAACTACTGGTTAAATAGAATGGTGTTTTGTCATGACCAGCCAATGTGGGGTTCTGTTCTTAACTTGTGCTGTAGAAACAGTAGTGAACCCCCTCCTCTCTCCTCCGTGGGAGGCTGCACTGGGCTGAGTATAAAACAGAGGAACTCTGACACATCTGCAGAGCACAGCTGTGGGCAGGACAGCACCATGAGGGTTTGGGCTCTGCTCTGGGCACTGGGGCTGCTGCTGAAGGAGGTACAGGCCTGGGGGTACCGTAACGGCGTATTTCATAACTCAATATGGCTGGGTGAGTTTTACTTTTAAGTACATTACTGTTCTCCAAAATATAAGATAATATTTAACAGACTGTTTGTTGTAAAAGCAAATTGTGTTGAGGTTCCTGTGGTCCATTTCTGCGCACACAGCAAAAATATTTACTCATTATGGTGGAATAGAGACTTTAATAGTCTACACGAGTCCAGCTTAGTCTTGTGCCAAACGGCATGTTTATGACCAGACTGAGTGCTGCCAGTAAACATGGGAAATGACTTCATCTCTCCAAGATACACAAAAGTGAACTGACGACAAACACCTGAACTCACTTTTTTTAATTACAATTTCGGCACTTTTCCATAAGAAGATAATGTACATTGACAAAACTTAATGTGTTATAGATTTCTTTCACCATAAATGTTCATAGACCTTAATTAGATTCGTCTGGACTTGCTTTTCACTTTCAAGGTTGTATTCGCCATCTAGAGTATCTCATTTGCATATTGGCACTGATCAATGCCCAGGCAACCTCTTTAATTCATCCAAGCGAGAGACCTCTACCTCTACCTCACATTGTCTTCCTGGTTGTACATGCGGCGCATACAGCTTGATACTTGAGCTGATCTATTTTACAGGGTAACATACAGAAAATGTTTTCCAAATGTTTGTGAGCATTCGTTAAATCCTTGCACATGTATTCTCTCTTTAGATTCTAAATACACGCTTAGGAACAGATCATATGTTTTGTACTTGACAGAGCAGGCAGCTGGAGTTTACCACCGGGAATCACGCAAAGGGAGATACCAGCTGACGTATAAAGAAGCCATCGCTGTCTGCAAATACGAGGGGGGCTCACTGGCCACTTATGACCAACTGGAAGCAGCGCGGCAGATAGGTCTGGGACCAATCTACTCCACAATGAACACACTATGCTCTGTACTATACAAATCACTTTATTTTTCCAATTGGATGGCAAAAAAAAAAGCTTCAAAAGATTTTCATTTTGAATACATTTCTCACTCATTCAAGTGCCTTTGTCAATTTTAAACTCAAAACATGATTTGGGGGAAGAACTTTTTTGCTGCAACAGAACTCAACTGGAGGAACAGTAGACATATTTCTATTTACTCCTGTTTTATTTCTTATATTGTTTCCTCCATAGTATTATGCTGTACACTTATAATAAGTCCAGGTGTGGAATGCTTTCAGGGAGAGTTTCCTGTGTTCAGGGTCAAAGGTCACTGTAAAACAAACTGTAAAACTCCTCACAAGTGCTTGGTGGTGCAACGCTACATCCCTAAATAGTCCGATTTAAAACACACTTTAACACGGCTATGCTGGTTACGCCATAGTTGCCAAGTCACCATTACTCATTTGACAATGGAATAGGCTGGTCTGCTAAGCCCACCAATGAGCAACTGAACAAAAAGAAGAAAAGTTCCAAACAGGTCTCTTTTACGGTGGTCCATTTGGGAAAATAACCATAATAAATCTTAAGTAATTTGTGCTTAAAGTAGCTAATCTTTCCCATTCTGTTCAGGTTTCCATGTGTGTTCGGCCGGGTGGTTTGGTAAAGGCCGGGTTGGTTATCCCATTGTCAAGGCTGGAGCACACTGTGGATTTGGGAAGATTGGAATCATCGACTATGGATACAGGCTGAACAAGAGCGAGAGGTGGGACGTGTACTGCTACAACCCTGATGGTGAGAACTAAATAAATGTAAAAATCTCCCTTAGTTTACAAGTGAAGCACTTTTAGTGTTATTACAAGAGGTTTCCAACGTGGGGGTCGGGGCCCCTCAGGGGGTTGCGAGATGTTTCCAAGACAATATTAAAAAATGTATAAAAATGCATTTAAGTATTAAGTAGTATGAAATCAAGCCTTATTTAATTTATTCTAAATACTATTATGCTTACAGTTGGTGGGGGAGCCCCAGCTTGAAAAGTTTGGGAACCCCTGTTATAGACAAACATTATGAAAGTGGACTACATTTAAAATTCTTAAAATCTTAAGAAAAAATAAAAACATAATTGTGGCATAATGTCCAAAGTTAAGTCCCGTTGGCGAGCACTAGACAGTAGTAAATGCTTAATTGCAATTGTATATAGTTTGTTTAGGACTTTCATGTTGATACAACACATCGTTAGCCACATAGCATAACTGCCTAAGTCACTTTGTATTGTTAAAATGGCAATCAGAGAAAAACAATGTGTTTCCTATAAAACGTCTTTTTACATGTTTTCCAGATTCAAAACAAAAATGAGTTAGGCATTTATGCTATGTGGCTAACGACATGTAAAGCTGTAACCTTAGTTCCTCTTATCTTGGACCAGCCTAAAATAAGACAAAAGGAAGGGAGTGGATAAGATACCTTTGAGAGCACCAGTGAAGGCACAGATGAATGATAACAAAGAGACAGGGTGGTCTCTAGAGACTTTTATAGCACACTCCACCTGCATGAGTCAGTGACGCCTCAGAGTGAGCTGAACATTTGCCGTGTCTAAAACAAAGCTACATTCAGTGGATCTCAGACGACCCTCTGGGTCTGAGGTAGACAGGAAGTCATTTTACAGGCGTAATTTACTCCTGTTGAGGAATACATTGATTTTATTGTGAGATAATAATAATATTATTTCAAGTTTTATTCTTATGTCAATGTCAAAATGAGTTGGCTTGATGCACTACATTATTTTAATCAATTATACTGTTCGTTTAAAATCTAATTAATGGGTTGGGGTTTTCCCATCTCTTGTAGAGAATTGAAGCAATAGTTACAGCTTTCCTGTTTACACATGAGGAATAACAGTTGCTCCCTGTTGGTCAGTTCTCTGTTAACACTATTGTCCTTTAATTTAGCATGTGTGTCTCATTTTGTTAAAAACAACAAACTCTTTTGTATGTTGAAACCAATCCTGAAGATTTCCAGTAAATCCAGTCCATAGCTCTCCCGCAGTTGACTCCTAACCAGGGGGCCTCTAATAAACAAGTCACATTCATTGATTTAAGCAACTTATGACATCATAGTGCATTTATCACCTCTGTTTGCCAAGCAACAAATAAATCAAATGATCTGGTCATACAAGTTTGTCTTATTGCAGCCAAAGAGTGTGGGGGTGTCCTGACAGAGCAGCAGAAGATCCTCCAGTCACCCGGTTTCCCCGAGGAGTACCAGGACGAACAGATCTGTTACTGGCACATTCGGGTCAGGCTGGGGCAGAGGGTCCACCTACATTTCTTGGAGTTTGACGTGGAGGACGACACAGACTGCCTGGCCGACTATCTTGAGGTCTACGACAGCTACGATGATGTAACTGGGTTTGTTGGCAGGTCAGTGATTCAATGACAAGACAACACTGAGACACGTATTGATTTTTCAAGAACTATTAAATACTACGTATAAATATATTATAAATCATATGCTGCTTTGACACAAGATCCACTCTGTAAAATTAATACTGTAAACAATGCCAACAATTTTATTCTGTAATTGGGTAAAATGTTATACAATATGACTTTGATATGGATGCGTTTTGTTCATATAATATAACAAAGGTTTTGAAAAGGGCATTTGGACAAGATGGTTTTGAACTAACAAACCAATAGGAAGAAGCAAAACATCAGAAAATGAGACAAAAATATGTATCTTCTTGCTTTCAGATTCTGTGGTGATTATCTACCATATGATATTATAAGCACAGGTGAGTTTTTACATCTGCATAGCATCCACACACACCAAGCGATGAACTACCCCATACCACCATCACATGCATCATTTGTTCATGTTTCTCTTACTTCACTCCACTTGACTTGGTTAATATTATTTAGCATGATCTGTCACAGCTCATAAATCTGGCCTATCAAACATAATGTTATTTTCTCTTGGCAGGAAATGTGATGACGCTCAAGTTTCTGTCCGATGCTTCAGTCACAGCAGGAGGTTTCCAGCTACAATACAAAGCTATAAATGCATCCTTGAGTTCACAGAATATTAAGGATTTATTAAACTAGAGATGGGCTGATCAGTGCAACCTCTTTAGCCTCAATACCGATGTGATACTTGACAAAAAAAAACAGTGCCTTCTCTTTAAGATGAACATAGCAAAACACAGCAAACCAGTTAATCTAAGAGGGCTCTGTATGATCCAATTACTTGTTGGGAAATTAAAATGCAAGCACCTAATCATAATATCACGAGGACCAAAATGTGATGCAGTATATTTTCCTGTCTTCCTGATCCAGAATTAGTTGTATTAGTAATGTTCTATTCTCTGTTGTATTTATGATGCAAATGTTAACCATGATTGTACAAAGATTAGGGCTGTAGGCCTAGGTTATCCATAATAAAGGAAATAATTGGAAAACATGTCATATTGCTTTTGTGTCAAATTGCTTCTCAGAATATTTTAAACTACTCTACAATAGCATGTGTGTGTAGTGATACAAGCTAACATATAAACTATAAGCTACACAGAAAGGTTTGTGACATTATGTATACAGTTATGTCTACCATATCTCTAAACATTAACACTACACAAGAAAACAAAAAACAAACCACTACTGTGGAAAAGAAGAACATAAGTGCTTTATTTGTCATTGCACAAGCATACAATGAAATAGTGTTCAGGCGTTAGTCTTGAGCTGCTGCGACTGAGCCGCTATGGGCCAACCTGACCCGTACGTTTTTGGAGGTAGGGGAAACTGTAGCGCCTGGAGGAAACCTGGCTGGCTGCCTTCAGTCTCCTCTGATCCTCTGAAACGGTGCAGCGCCTCCTGGGTTTGTCTCTTTTTTAGAGCGTGGTGTCCTGCACTGGTCAGCTCCTCCCTCCTCTTCTTCCGGTGCAGCTCCCTCCGCTCCCCAACAGTCTCTCACCATCTTCTGGGAAGAGCTTAGCAGTTGATCTGTTTTATTCTCCAGTGATCGTACAATTGCCGGAACAATAGAAGGCATGTGTGTCTTCGCTGTGAGTCTCGCCTGGATACCTCCTCGTTTGTCCCTTTTTTTGTTTCCTGTGACGCCTCTACAGGTGTAGGGGGCTCTTGGTGCCTCTTCAGTGATGATAATGTAGCCTACATGATAATACTCCTGTTTATCTCTAGTTATTTATTAGAAAAATATACACAAAAATGCTTACATGGAATCATTTATTGTTTATTAGTAAGCAGTAACAACAGACGGAACAATAGAAGAAAGGGTAGCACAATCAGGTACCATTATCAAAATGCACGAGCAAAAATAAAGCATTCTCAAAATACAATAAAGGGAAAAAACACGTGCACGTGAGCTCAGTGGATCAAATCATGGTTCAGAGAGTCAGTTCAACAGTTCATAGCCTGCTTGAGTCCAGGGGGATTTCACACAACTAAGAATAGAGTTTTATAGCTTTAGGTCCTTTCATACGTTCCAAGAATATCATCATTTGAGCAGTGAACTGTTTATTTATGACAACATGGGCCAGTGTTTTGTTCCTGCGCCTTTTAAGGCAAAGGGGGCGGTACCATGTTGACGCACCGCCGGGGTCAGAGGTACTTTTGTACGTCGGCGTGCTGCTTTGGCGCCAGTGGTTTCGCGGGGAATCAACAGTACGAGGCGCAACAGCACAAGAAAGCAGCAATAAGCACCCCCCCAAAGCTGCATTTCTCCAGCATCCAATATCCACCGTGAACTTACCCGCGCTGAAGTTGTGTCTCTTTCGGCTTTTGACGCAAGCAGCTAGGCGGCGGATGCTGCGTCGCATGTAGAAATCCCATATCATCTCCAGTAAGTAACATGCACAACACCGCAAACCTTCAGCGAAGTTTGTAAGTTGTTCGAAGATTTGGACAAATAATCACAAACCCAAAGAGGCCTTGCAGTAGGTGGTTTGGAAGTACACTTTAGTAGCTTTAGTGTCCGCTGGAGCCATGACATGGAGCTTGCTAACGCAGCTAGATTTAGGCAGTCAACACCATGCAGCTAATGTTAGTGCTATGTTCTTTATCAGACAGACACCATACACGAGGTAGATATATAACCTGGATACAGTGAAAGTCTGACAGTAACCGCAGAAAACCTGGACATCAGCATGTGGTGCAGTTTGTGTCGGTTTATGATCGCATTAGCTTGGGCCACACTTCATGCCCCCCATGTGATGGTCCCCTCTTTTCACTATCCCTGCCTCGTTTTACCTATTAACACAGATGTTGATCGACAGGATCAGGATCAACTATTTGTTAAATTCTCTACGCCATTTATGTTTGACAGTGTTTAGAGATGTTTACAAATAGTACGTTTACACAGCTGCATATGCATTGTCCAAATGTGGCTGGACACAGTGTGCATCATACACCAGCCTTACTATTGTTTGTGGAATGTAAATCTATGTTGTGGTGATGTTTTTGCTTTTCATTTCTAGTATCAATATGAGAGGTGCAAAGATGTTCTAATTTTTCTTTTTGTCTTGTTCAGGGGGTGAGGAGAGCAGTGATAATGATGGCAACAGTAGAACCTCTGAGCATATTCCTGCCTCTGCTGGAGTCTTTGGAGGACGGTGCTGCAGGACAGTCCGAGCAGATCGATGCCTACCTCACCATCAGGTATGATGCTAAATATTATCTGATAATGTTACAGAACAATGTGCCAAAACGTTGCAGCTGACTTGTTGGAGTGCTTTGTGGACTGACCTGTTGGCTCTCACCCGCTGTTCACACTCACTGCCCACCAATCACTCAAAACTCTGCACCTAAGCTGTTGGCTGAACGCATTCCCATGAACACACATATCAAGTAATGCGAGCCCTGTCAGTGCAGTGCCATACACAGTGGTAATTTCTCAAGTACAGTGAGATTGATGCCTGTGACCGGAAAGGAATACACACAGATGACAGCTTTACTGCAAAGACATGGGCAGCAGAGTTGATCCAATTTGTTTTGTCAGAAAAATGTTCCAAACATCATGCTCTGCAGCGTCCGTTAATTTGAAAAGTACAATTCAAGTAATTTCTTCAGACAAAAGGTATGAAACTAAAAGAAAGTTGATCTGAGGTTTATGGACTCTATATACAGCATCAGCCCAGAGTCCTTTGACCCAAATGCACCACTCTGATTGATAGCTGCTTCATGTTGACTTAAACAGTGCCTCTGAGATCACCTCTTTGGTTTTTTTGTTTGTTTTCTTAGTCGATTAAGTGGAGAGGACGGACAGGAGTTCCTCTCTGCAGTTGAAAAGCACTTTTCTCGTTTAGGCCAAACTATGCTGGTAAGCTCTACATTTTGAATAATTCTTTAATGCACCAAATATGTGGCAGATATTCATATGATTCATGTCTCACTGTAGACTCATATAACCAGTACAAATGTGGAGCTGAGCCAAGCTGCGCTTCAAGCTTTGGGCTTCTGTTTGTATCATACGAATGTTGTCTCAGGAGTCTCAGGTATTGGTGCTCAGATTGGATATTCCATTGTGAAAATGTATATGTTTGTGTAAATGTTGTTTGCTTTTTTATTCCAGACACTTTAGCTACAGACATTCTATCAGCACTTTGCTCTTTGGTGGTGAAGTCGACAGATAAGAATACATGCACTAGAGCATTATGGGTAATCGCCAAACAGAGTTTTCCTACACAAGTAGTAGAAGCAAAAGTAAGTTTCTTAAAAAAAATGCACACTTTTTTTTTTTTTTCATCCCGTTTTCCATGTATTGATGTTTCTTTCTTTTCTAGGTGCCTTCAGTATTAAGTGCGTTGGAAAGTGTGTGGAGCCGAGAGGACATCCAGTCAGTTGTGATGGAGCATGAAGCCCTAAATGTTGTGATCAGGTACATAGGGCCATAAATCTGTATGTAAATATCTTTATGTAGGTTGAGCCTGGGTTTGCAATCGATGGATTTTTCTTTTTTCTCTTCAGGCTGTTGAAGCAGGCTCCTCCACAGATGGGAGAGGGAGCGGTGCGGTGGGCTAAGCTTGTCATCCCACTGGTTGTTCACTCCGCCTCTAAAGTGCGTCTGAGAGCTGCGGCGGCTATGGAGATGGGCATGCCCCTTCTACTAGAGAAACAGACCGAAGTGGCTGCTATCATTGAACCACTGATGTCCTCCGTAAGTGCTGCATGTGGAAACTTTCATTTTCTTCCTTATTGTCCACAACAAGTGATAAATTCATATTATGAGTTTTTTATTTATTTACAGAAATTGATTCCAGAACTGCAGAAACTTTTTAAGACTAAGAATGAAGCTAATGTGCTCAAGCTGTGGCCTTTGTTTGTCAGATTACTTGGCAAGGTAAAGCATAAAAACAAACGGCTATTTTTTTTGTAATTGGGTACACATTTAAAATCACTTCTTTTGTTTATAGCTTTTACATAAAGGAGGTCCCTTCATCAACTCCCTGCTGCATTTGGAGGAGCTTGGTTTCCGTAGTTCATCTCCAAATATCAAGAAAATTGCCTTTATTGCGTGGAAGAGTCTGATAGACAACTTTGCTCTCAATCCAGGTGACACTTTGTTGAATCGAACACCATCACAACGGTTTCTGAGTTGTAATCTGTTGTTTTTCGTATTTGAAGAGATCTTGTGCAGCTCCAAACGAATGAAACTCCTGATGCAGCCCCTCTCGTCCATGCACGTCAGGACGGAGCCGTTACTCCTCACTAAAGTGGAAGTCTGGTGGTACCTTGCTGTTCAACTCGGTCCAAACCTTGCCCCGAACTTTGAACTGGTCAGTTTTGACTGTGTTACAATAACCTTTTTTGTACCTGACAGTTTTGATAGCCCGTTTTCCTGCAGTTCCTCAGAGTAGTCATGTTTTGCCTTGTCAGCTGATTTATAGTTTTGGGGCTGTTTTTCAACCAGTGTAGGTAGGACAGGATCCTCTGCAGTCAGTCTTCTTCAGTATAGCATCCCACGTGTGAGAAAGTAAAACAAGCCCCTTCATCCTGGTTAACTGTCCCGAGAGCAAGATTCTGAATATCAGTTGCCTCCATTATCCAGCGACGGTCTCTGTTGTCCTCTGTCCCGATGGTTTAGCTCCATCCCAGTCCATAATGTGGTTTTTCATTTTGCGATGATAAGAAACGGCAGATTGAAGTTGTTCTTGGTTCCACCGTTGCTTGATATATTAGGCAATTCAGAAACCTTCCTCCCTGGACTGTTAACCAGGATGAGTGGGCTTTTTTGCTTAGACACTGTATTGAAGTCGGACAGCAGATGTCCCCATCGTCCTACCTCCTCTTTCAAGCAGTGTCAAAAACTTTAAAACGGCTGACAAGACAATGTCACAGCAACATCACAGATCACTTTGAGGAAGACTGCAGTTGGAACTGTCAGGTATGGCAAAAAATCTGCACTGGTCTGATGAAAAGAAGTAGTAAAACATTAACACTAAAAGACTAAATTAACCTTTTTGGACGGTCTTTTCTTTGTATTGCACTGACCACTTGTTTGTGGGTTTGTCATACTGTGTAGATGGCATGGTTTGATGTCCCAAAAAATGTTGGATGAAAACTAACGCTTTCTTGAAAGTCTCCCTGCACTGTCAGTGCAGACTTTTCACTTGTAAACACTGCTTCAGTTTTTTACATATTCCCATCAGAAATAACTGATTTGAAAATATGACTAGTGAGGTTTGTGGTTCTATGGTTTGTGTAAGCAAGTCTGAAATGAAAGTGACTCCTTGTTTTTTTCTGGAGTTATCAAGCGTCTACAGTTATTGGCTTGCAGTTTTGTGGTTATGATCTTTACGGTGTGATGAATAATTTTGGGCCAATATTTGTAGGTTTCAGTTCCTCTGCTCCAAATCGCAATTGGCTGCGAGTCGTCTTCAGTTCCCGGCACGCCGTCTAGAGGTGGCATTCCAAACGGTGCACCCAGCACGCCCAAGACTGGTTTGTCTCCTTTATACAGAACTTTTAACAACAACCCCTGATCAATGGCTGATCAAACGTAAATACCGTTCCTGTCCCATTTGCAGCTGGTCCAGTGGGGTTTAACAGCCCAATGAACACTACGTGGATGAACCTAAACTCCAGCGTCAACTCTCAGTCCAGCTTTCCGTCCATCCAGCTGCTTGGCCTGGAGATGCTCCTGAACTACTTCATGGGCCCTGAGGTGGTGGCGTCTGCAGCAAAGAACAAGCTCGTTCTCAGCCTTGGTACGACCTACTACAGAAGGCTTTAACAATGTGAACTTGACATATTATTATTTGAATCTTCTTTTTCCCCAGAACCCCTAAAACACCCCTTCCTTTCCAGTGCTTCGTTTTTTACTAAACACGCTGCTGTGCTCATTACAAGTGTGAGAGATGGATTTATTGCTATCGGCAAAGATGCACCTGGTAAATGTTTAAATTCTTTCTTTCGTTTTACCAAAGTCTTTCCTCAATACATTAATGACCAACTATACTTTTTGTTTTCTTCAACAGAGCCTATGCTTACACTTTTATGGACAAATCTGGTTCGTTTTGTTAACTTCTCTATTGAATCTGGTAAGTTTTTCTGTTGAATTGTCTATTTACCGTTATACCCTGGATTGTGGCTGCTGCCGTCAGTGTAGGCTCTATGAGAATTGAGTTCTGCCTGGTTGCACCACATAGAGCATTCATATTGGGTCTAAGCTCGGTCTCTACGATGAAGACCTGGGACATCAAGTCTTCATCTAATCTCTGACCCACTTGCATTGTCATCAGTTTAAGTCTGAGTGTCCAGGTTTTTATGCCGTGGAACTTTGTGACGATGTAAAAAGTCTGAGGGGCCAGTCCCCAATGATGGAACTCTCAAATGTAAACTGGTTAATCATTTATTTAAGGCATTTGTAACATTTGTCCTTCCATCGTTTATCCAGGTGGTTCTAAAAAGGATCGGCAGGGCTGTGAAGTACTCACGCTCACTCTTCAGGCTCTTCAGGGTGTGATCATGTCAGAAGCTCTACCTCCAAATAGAGTGCTGGTAAATCGCGTTAACTGGCTTTTATGCATTTCGCTTTTTCGCCCTTACAACCCTTTCTTCCTTTCTGACAGTTTTTGATCGAGGCGACTGTCAAAGGCATTCCTCCAAGAGTCCTGGGCTCCGCCTCGTATCAAGTGGGGAAAATGGATGTTCTCAATGTGAGTATTAGAGAACTTAACTAACAGGGTCTGTTGATTTTAAACGATGTAAGACTAGATGCAGACAGATTCTTTTGTTTGCAAAGAATATTGAAGTCCCTGGCTAATTGCAGCTGTGTGTGTATTTGGGGATCTGATCTATCGTTTTTTTTACAGGGAACACCAGCACTGTTTCTCATTGAGCTCCTGTATGACAGTAGCATGTTGTCTGCCTATGTTGAGGACGAGAGGTGAGCTTTTTGATTGCATAACTTGTGATGAAGTGCTGATGCTGATCAGTCTATTAAAATCCATTGTCCCACTTGTAGGTTTGTTCCGTGCCTTCAGGCTCTTGTGAGCTGTGGCCTCTCGGGGCCGACTTCCCCTCTGGCTTTTGGAGAGGCAGTGTTGGGTGCCATCAAACGGAGCTCGGGGACCATTCAGAACAAAGAGCTGCTGTGGAAGATGTGGAGCGTCATCGTCAGCTCCTTGACTGAAACTCTCACACAGGTGATGTTTGGAAAATATCCATTTTATTTGTACATTTTGTTCAGTTACTAAACTCTGTGTTTTGCAGTCTAATGAGGTCAACCAAGGCGATGCTTTGGAGCACAACTTCAGCGCTATGTATTCTGCTCTGATGTTTCCAATTACTCACCTGCTACATGGCACAACCCTCCAACAGGTTTGTGTGTTTGTCGGGGGGGAAAGACGCCCATGTAAACTGTATTTAATTATTTACAATAATTTATTTACAGTTGTTATCATATTATTTTTAGGCTTCACAGAAGTCGATGTTGTCTACTTGGTCCAAGCTGTACACGGTGTTTGCTCGCTGCGCTGCTCTGGTGGTCACTGCTGAAGAGAACATCTGCTGTGAGGAACTCTGTACCAAGATGGCTCCTGTACTGGACAAAGACCGCCTTAAGGTAAATGTGACACCATTCTCATTGGAGAAAAATAACTTGAATAACCAAAATAAAGTGCATCTTCTTCCTCGTGTCAGGCACCTTCAACATTAAATGCTGTTGCCAGTATTCTCCATGTAATAGTTGAAAGTGTGGACTTCTCTCCCTACACTCCTCATTTTCAGCAGAAGATTAAGTGTAAGGCTTAACTTCGATTATAGTTCATCAATTTGCATTTCTTTTTTTTTATTTTGACTGATTGCTTTGCTTGTTCAGCTCCTCACACTCCAGTGAACTGGATGAAGAAGAGGAACAAGGTTTTGGGTAACCTGTCCACGTTCCAGTCTCTGGTGGTGCAGTGTCTCGATGTGCTTTTAGACAAATGTGATGGTTCGGCTGAGGCCACAGGAGCAACACTGGTGTCCATCCTGTCCACTCTCTTCACTAACCTGGTCTTGGCCAATCCAGTGCAAGAACTGCTCACTGCCGTCATCAGGCCCCTCACTCTGCTCTACAAACAAGCAGCCACTGACCCAGCCACGTTCACCTCACAGTTTGGGACAAAAGTAGGTGTTTTCCATGCAATAACCTACATACTGCATTACATGAAATTGACACTATTCAACACATGCTTTTTCTACTGTTCAGTTGGAGAAGCTTCTCTCTGAAATCCTGAGCTGCCTACAGTCCCGGTCCACTCTGGCCTATGACACTGAGCTGCTGGAAAGGCTGTCCCCATTGCTGTTTGTGCTCTTCCCGCACAAAAACAAACATCTCCGAACCACAGTCACTCAGTTCTGGAACGCAACCTTTGCAAACTCCGTCAGCCTCGCGTATCCAGAGGAGCTGAGGTGAGCACATGTGGTAATGTTTTACAAGTTGGATGGGAGGTGATTATGTCTGAAATTGTTTATATTTCTGCTTTTTGCAGGCCCATTCTGAACCAAGTGAAGCAGAAAACG
This sequence comes from Gobius niger, assembly GCF_951799975.1. Lineage (NCBI taxonomy): Eukaryota > Metazoa > Chordata > Actinopteri > Gobiiformes > Gobiidae > Gobius > Gobius niger. The sequence continues at coordinate 23,415,550 of NC_136860.1, forward strand.
CCCATCATTCTCCCTGGCTTTGAGGTGACCAGTGTCCCTGATGAACTCAGTGGACAGGATTCAGTAAGTTATCAATACATTGAATTTAATTTTAACATTACATCAACATGTGGTGCTCATCTCTTTATTTTTGCTTTAGTCTGAATGCTCTCAGTTGGAAACAAAACTCAGTGGGATTCCCATCTCCTCTGTGGGAAAGAGGGATTCACTGCTGGGGAAGACGCCCGAGTCAAAAGATCGAACATCCATTAAGATATCAAAACTAGTTTCAGTGAGTGTTAAGCAATTTCACAAATATGTAGTAAATATAGTACAATTTTAATCTGCAGATGACATGCATGTCTGTCCATCTCTAATAATTATCCTCTTGTTGTCTCATCAGACAAAGCTGGACTTTGGTTCTCCAAAACCTCCTCGGAGAGAGGCTCTGGAGGATGAGGCCTCTGTGGACTTTGTGTTCATCCCTCCAGAGACAAAGGAACGGGTTTTGACAGAGCATCAAAAAGAGGTCAAGCGAACTAAAAGGTCTGTTTCTTTCTGCCTATTCCATCATTTTTGGGCCTAGTGTTTCATTGTTTGTTGTTTTGTTTGTTTTTTTATCCAGGGTGGACATACCTGCCATGTACAACAATCTTGATGCGTCATTGGACACCACAGTTTTCTCACAGTACACACAGAGCCAGGAGGATTCTGTGTAAGCTGATGCCTCTTGTTTTAAGGCTCCATTTTTTATTTATTTAAACCCTTTAAACATCATTTGATTTACCCTAATATTGTTTATCCGCAGGGAACCATTGGCAACAGAACAAAAGGGTGACGTTACCAGAGAAGAGGAGGCCTCTGGCAAGGTATTATTAAAAAAACACAAAGACTTGGATCTTGTTGTGTGGCAGGGATTTTATGCAACTTTAATACCGAACTTGCATATAAAAAGGGCTGATTTGTCAACATTTGATCAAAAGGAAAAGGTTATATTATATTTTGGTAATGTTTATTGTTAATGATGGAAGTGAAAGGTCAAATAAGTATTTCTGAGCCAGGTCCAGCTGTTTAATAGCTCCAGCATGCAGTGGGTCAAACTAAATGGGGCACTAATCACACAGGGGAATTGGGTATTTTCCAAGAATTTCCTGTATTAGTCGCTCATGGTGGTTTTCTTGCACGTGTCTTGTAGGTTTCTACAGCTGAACAAACCAATGGAGCAACAGAAGTTGTGGCAATGGAAACCCAAGACTTTGCCAGTCCAAAAACGGAACAAGAAGCTCAGAAATCTTCTGATAATAACGTGCAGGATGTGATTGTACCAGAGTCCACAGATGTGTCTATGGAGGAGGAAGCCCAGAATGAAGAATCAAATCCCCAAGCTAAAGACAGCCCAAATATGTCCTCAGATCTGTTATCGGAAACACCACAGAAAAGCAGGCGACAGCCTTTTATCACTCTGGAGAAATATACGGATAGCAAACCATCGAGCCCCAGCAGTGCATTCACAGGACTGTTGGCTAAAACATCAGATAGCCAAAAGATTTCCCCACAAAACTCACATGCTGAGAAAGTAAAGACCTCCTTTGATTGTACACCAGAATCCCCTCGCCTGCCGAAAGATGGGAGAGAAATTAAAGGAGTCAAACTAACTGACCGACTTCCCAGTGACACAACAGAGGACGAGGACATGATCCCAGACACGCAAACACAACTGGAGGACAAATCCTCAAAACTAGAGGAATCCGACGGTGACTCGCAATCATCCTTGTCATCTCCAGGTGAACTAAGGCGATCTGGTCGACAACGGATCAGGCCTCTGCTGCCTGGAGAGGACCCCAAGGAACGCGATGAGAAATTTGCACAACTCAAAAGGAAGCGCTTTGTTGAAGACATGAAGGATGATTCCCAAAAGTGTAGCCCTGTCCAAGTTAAACCTAACACAAGAAGCAAATCTGTGGAGGAGGATGGTACTAAAGATAAACTGACAATGAAATCTCAAAGGGAAAAGGACCTCAGTCAGACTGGCTCAGGGAGAAGAAAAGTTAAACTATTCAGCGGTTCCCAGGACTTTATGGATAAACCTGACAGAAGAAAAAGTTCACGAGAGTCTAGCCAAACAGACTTGGATTCACAATCTGAAAATGAAAGCCAGTCATTGGGAAGATCTCTCCGCAAAAGTAAACCAACACTGGAGGTTAAGGCAGAGGATAGAAGAAAGAAAAAGGAAGAAGCAACAGAAGTTGTTACAAGTACTAATGAGACCGAAAGAAGAGAATGTTACAACGTAGGCAAAGCATCACCTGAGACTCGGGCAGTGATTGTACTGAAGAAAATGGACGGCATCGAATTAAGTTCCAATGCCACATCTGACAGTTTGGTGGTTCACAAAGTTGTCCTCACGAAAGAGGGTGAAATATATTCTCCATCTGACAGCCCGGCAAATAACAATGAACTAAGTCAAAAAGATTCACCTATAGCTACTTCTGAGCCGGTACAAGGAAATTCTCAAAGTAAAATGAGCACAAATGAGTCGCAAGATGAAGAGGCTGAAGAACTTTGCCAAGATGATTCGCAGTTGAGTGCTTCTGACAGCCAAACTCGCCGGAGGTCTACAAGGAGCAAGGCTTTAGCCGATTCTGCCGAGGATCAAGGAAAACATTCAAAGACCAATGTAAGGACAAGGAGGAGCAAGGTACAAGAAGATCCCCCCAAATCAAGCAGCTCCACTCCAGATAATTCACTGTCAAAAGACAATTTGCAGTCACTGGACACCGATTCATCCCAAGGCAAGAGCAAGAGGTACTCTCGGAGGTCCTCTTTATTGCCAGACCAAAAAGAGTCACAAAGTTTAGAAAAATCTGAAAGTTCTCCAATACCTAAAAGGAAAGGAAGGGGATCTAGACTCCTGGCCGGCCTTAGTCCATTAACATTTGTATCTCAAGAAGATGCAAGTGGCGATAAAGATTCGAAAGCTAGTCAAGAGGTACCTCAGGCTGATTCCCAAAAAGCTGAATTGGAAAGTTCAGAGGACACTCAGAAAAATCTGGAATCAGAAGAGAAGATTAGCAGTGAACCAAATCTAAAAGAGTCTGAAACGGGAGTTTCAGATGCAGATGCTGTTCATGACATCCTTGAGGTTGAACCAAAGCAAGATTCACCTCACAAGATTCAGGAACAGACAGTGGACTCTGAAGGTGCAAATGTAGCTTTAAGCCCACCACAAGGTGATGTCGAAATGGTTGAAGACATTGCTTCAATAGAAACAGAGGAACAAAGCCAAGAGAAAACAGAATTACCGACTGACAGTGTCCTACCACAATCTCCTGAAAAAGATACAAAGATTTCTCAATCTTTTGAGTGCGCAGAGGCCACGACTGAGGTTATAGATACGACTGATCAAAACCAAGCAATTGTATATGAGAAACTTGGCGATACTGAAGCTGAGATTGTAGCACAAGACAATGATTCTAGCGCTAAACCGTTGGAGATGCCCGCTGAACTCGCTGTGGATGAAGTGTCAAAGGAGGTGGAGCCCAAAACAACTGAAGGGTCACAGAACCAACCCATAGAGGTCAGTGACGGCGTTACACCCATTCAGGACAGCTGCGAGGACAACACCCCAGTCATAGAAACTGTGGAAAAGGCAGAGGAGCCTGTGGAGGAGCAGTCAGAGGGGCCTAAAACAATAGAGAAGGCAGATACTGCAGTGGAAGTTTCTATTGTGAATGCAGCTGGTGACAATGGGTTACCAGACTCCCCACTGAAGCAAAAGGACTTGGATGGAGTCACGGGACCAGAGGTTGAACAGAGCCCGACCGGCGGGACTAAAGGGACATGGTCGCCTTCGGCATCTCCATCCACCAGCATTTTGAAGAAGGGCCAGAAGAGGGCTCTAGAGGTGGACACTCCCTCACCTCTGGTCAAGGTAAGGTAATTTTGTGATATTGCAATACTTACGTACGATTAAAACTAACAATTGTTTTCTACTAGTCAAGAAGAGTGTCGTTTGCCAATCCAATCCAGCATCAGGAACTGGCGGATGATATTGATCGCTGCAGCCCTGCTCTGAGGACCAGCTCCCCTAGAAGAACCAAGATGGGCATAGGCAGCATCTCACAGCCGAAGGTAAATGCAGCGCTTTTGTTCACTGGAAAACAAATGTCATGTCTATTACTCATCTTAAAGCCTGTTTTTTTAGTTTGTCACTACACCTACAAAAGGCTTAAGCACCTTGAGTCCCAGGAATCTGAATAGTCCAGGCTACAAGAGTTCAAAGAAATGCCTGGTATTGTACATCCTTTAACCAGTAGCATTTGTTTGTACTTTCATCATCTCATCATCACAAACCTAATGGCATATTATTTCCCCCCCGCCAGATCTCTGAAATGGGTCAAGAGCCTCGTCCTTTGTCTAAAGACTGTATCTATCCTGCTCTAGTGGGTTGCACTGCTCCTGTGGAGGCTGTGCTGCCTCAGATTGCCTCAACCATGTGGTGAGTGCAAATATCTATTTCAGGACAAATACTTTTTTCTTACATCTTATTTAGGCAATTTATACTATTCACAAGTTTTGTAATAATAACTCTACTTAACTCCTGAACAAGTGCCCAGAGAAAACTCAAATAAAACGCAATAACTCAATATTACTTATAATATAACGACCATGTAACATTACATTTTCCACAGGTCTCGGGGGTTTGGACAGATAGTTCGAGCCAGAAATATCAAAACTGTTGGTGACCTCAGCGCCCTTACTCCGACTGAGGTCAAGGTTCTGCCAATTCGTTCCCCAAAGATTTCCAATGTGAAGAAGGCTCTGAGGATCTACGAACAACAGGTATGCGAATTAATGTTAAGATAATTATTACTGTTACTTCTGTTCCATGTCTGAAAAAACATTTGTTTTGTAGCGTAAAGGCAAAGGTGGAGACGAGTTGAAAGGTTTTGATGAGACTGAGCTGATGACCTCTGAAGTGGACGAGATCAGTGCTCCACAAAACCAGGAGGAAGACACAAAAACTTCAGCTGCAGAAACTTTAGGTTTGTTAGAGAAAATATCGACCATGAGTGTAAATACCACTGAATTCTGGTTCTGAAACTGGAATTTATTTTGTCTTTTTATCCATACAAATTGGAGGTGAAGATTTGGAGGTTGAACCAGTCTTCTGTAAAATGGACAATAAATGGAATTTACTAGAAACCTTTTATGAATGTTCAAAAATAAATGTTATGGTGTTTAGATAGTCATTTTATTTAATGATCAACACAATTGAAGCAGTTGAAACATGTCTAAAACATTTTGAACCAACTGTGTGTATCTTTCTTCTTCTAGCCACAAAGCTGGAGTTCGATGGCACCCCGGCTGAGGAAAAGATGGCGCGGGAGCCCTCAGGAGCTACCGAGCTGACCTCCGATCACCAAGCGCCCGGAGACCCCGTCCCGAGTGCAGGCCTGGTGTCTCAGGTGGAGTCCCTTCACTGCCGGATGAGCCCAGGAGAACTGAGCCACTGTTCCCCTCAGCAGCTGCTCCACTTGCACCATCAGCTGGGAGACATGATGAAGGCTGTGACTGTGGAGATGCACTCGCGCCTCTCGAAAACCAGCCAACCATAATTGAACTGATTCTTAAGAGGTTTTATTATTGAGAATCGCCGCTTGTCCTCTCATCTGAGGATTTGTTGCCTGAAAACTCCAACATTTGAACAGTTGTACAATTATTTTACCTAATGATGTGTCCTACAATTTTTGCATTTTTTCCTCCCTCTTTTTAAACCTTTTGTTTTTAATGGATTTTAATTTGGCTTGAGTAACATTGAAATTGAAGCACAGCCAGATGTATTGGATGAATGTTTTATTGCTTGTATGAACAGTGGGCATTTTAGCCCAATAAACTGATGTTGAATAAATGATAACTCCTTGTAACCTGCTAATGTACATACTTCCTTCACCTACTCCATCCTGTATGTTAACAAGTCAGCTGTCTACACTTTGTACATAATGTAAATGGTGTTCTTTGTAAACTCTCCAATGTCCTCACATGTTTTATTGTCTTTTGTAGACATGCTGCACTTCAATATTTTAAAAATATTTCAATAAAACACAATTACCTAACTGCCTTTTAATCATGTAGTCTGTTTCCGGCATGAGACCTTAATTTCCCATTGGTCATGGTTTAATTTCAGTATTGTATAAGGAAATGAAAGGTCTGTAAAGTTTCAGAACCTACTGTCATTTTATTTCTATATTAAATTGTCTTCCACTTAAATGCAATGGTTCACACATTAGGTCCATGAATTAGGAAATAAAAAGTCACTAATCTTAACTATACCTCAAAGCTGAATAGCTATTAATGATCATTGACATGGTTCAATTTGCTACTGTGTTTTTCTTCACTTTGTAAAATCCTGTTTTTTACTGGCTGCTGTAGCAAATCTCTCTACTTACAGTAATTAAAACTGAAAGCACTCTGGTTGTGCTGGGTCCCACAGTGATGTCCCATCCAGATCAGTGTAGTGTGGAAAAGCTGAGAGATCTATATTTCTGGTAGTATTGATCACCTTTCTTTGGTCGGATGCAGGTCTTGGGAGTAAACAGATGAAGACTAGTTACTTGTTGCTGCAAACCCATTTTATTGAATGCTCATTTGGCCGGTGGTGTGGATCTTGGACGTTTGCCTGTATTTTAATGGAAGTACAGTAAAAAGTGTATTACTTGACTTGTCCCACTGTCTGCTTTCTGTCCAGCACTGTGCTTCTGTTTGGCTCAGTGTGTGTGAAGGTAATTATCTGATTATTTCTGCAGAGAGCTGCCAGCTGCTGTGCTGCATTTCCACAGCCCGTAGAGATAAGTTAATGTTAGCGGAGTGTGCAAGGCCAGCAGATTGGACCGAGCTGCTCTTCTGGAGAATGACCAGGGACCAGCGGCAGGAGCACCACTGCGGGACGGTCTGAACGGTGCTCTGGAAGGGACAACTGTGGTAAGATTTTTTTTTCTTTAAGCATACAGTATGTAATGCTACCTTCATATGTCCTGTTTAATTCATCTGCAGGGGTAATACTGTATGCCAATATTGTGTGCTCAGATGTCCAATTTGTATTTGTTCTTTTGTGCTTGCTGTTGATACAGTAGAAGCTATAGCCTTGAAGATTATTGATCTATTTACAATAGATGCAGATTTGTTGATCAGAGCATGATCTACAATGTGTAATAATTAGAAATCAGTACAGTTGCATCTACAGTAGTTACAATTTCTCTCATTCTGACTAGTCAGGCTTAAGTGGCTTTTGCATAAATATAGTGTTTACACGAGAAAACCAAAACACAACCTTTACATTATTATACATTAGTTCTACACCTACTTTTAGTATATCTTTTATCCTGTGTTTTCAAGTGGAGGAGAAATGTTCACTGAGCTGGTTGTGGGCTGGACTATAGCGCTGTGCTGTCCTCATTTGGCTGCAGCCTCTGTCACACACAGTGAGTACAACTGTAAATCATGGACTGTATAGTAGCACGCTCAAGCACCACCGTAAACTAACAGCTGATTTGTTGAGGTCAGCACAGCTTTCACCCATATTTCTTTGTTTCGTAGGATTTCCATTGAGCCGATGGTCTCCACAGAGATGCAAGATCTTCATCCCACCTCCAGCTCCTCCTCCCATGTTCCCCTCCATCCAACGAAAAGAAGAGCTTCTAGTAAAACACTTTTACATTCTTTATATGCAATATTATTATTATGTAGTTACATAACATAATAGTATATCCTTCCCCCCAGGTTGACATAACCCAACAAATCACAGGGGTGAAAGGAGAAAAGGTATGCAATGTAGCATCAGTGTTTACTGCTGTTCATAGCAGGTCTGTAATTGAAGTAGTACATGAACATATAATGTAAGTTACTTATGTTCCCAGGGCTGCAGAGGAGTGAGAGGGCCCAAGGTGCAGTGAGATGCATGCAACGTGCAAAATGTCAGGGTCATTCACTGTTTATTCACTTTGTTCAATGCCATGGCTTTGTTTTCAGGGAGACCCAGGTGTTCCGGGTCCAAAAGGGGAGCCAGGACCACAAGGATCAATGGGGAAGATGGGCCCCGAGGTCATACCACATCAGAATTTGTTTTACCACACTTGTCTATACAAACAATCTGCAATGTTTTAATGTGATTCATCTATACAGGGAGACAAAGGTGAGAGAGGATGGAGGGGTCTCTACGGGGATATAGGGGCACCTGGCATGATAAAGGTATGAGCGAACATGGTGCTTTCAGTCTTTGCAACATACAGTGAACATTTCACAAACACAAACTGTTCTTTTTGACAGGGCAGTAAGGGGCGTAAGGGACTAAAGGTAATTGGCAAGACTGCATTCAAGATCCATAAACCAGCCTGATTTGTATCTTCTTAATGAATGTTTTAGGGTCAAGTGGGAGCTAAAGGTTACAGAGGTCCAGCAGGAGAAAAAGCAAGTTCAATCCGAGTTGTTATTAGTTTATATTTTCATTTAGTTGAGCAGCGTTTAGTTTGTATGTGTGTGTCTCGGTAGGGGGTGAGAGGAAGGACTGGGAGGCCTGGAGAGAAGGTAGCCATCAGAAAACAAAGCTTTCATAATTCTCATAGTCAAATACACACACGGCTTTGGTGTTTGATTGTACATTGTTTTAGGGAGATCCAGGTCTGAAAGGAGATGTCCTCAGAGGAGATCCGGGTCCCAGAGGAGAGAACGGCAACAGAGGAGCGGTGGTACATTGACTTATTTAAACTTTGTATTCTCTTACATCTCTATGAAAAACACACAAACAAACCAGAACATTTAACTTTTTGTAGGGGCCTAAAGGATCTCGGGGAACTTCAGGGAAGGCAGGGCACACTGGTCCAGCAGGGCTTCATGGTCAACCAGGAGTCTCAGGAAATCCCGGTCAAGGTTTGTGCATGACAACAAGTTGTATGAAATACTGTAATGTCTGTAAAATTCCCGCTTGTGTAAGCCATGTGTTGGATGTTAGGAAGCAACAAACAAAATGTTGGGTTGAAATTCAAACTTTGTGTTTTCCATTTAGATGAAGAATTTTTGAAATATCCAAAAGCACTGATAATATGTCCATCTGATCATTTTATCATTTTATCACTGTATAATATGAACAACTGGAAACATTTGAAACATGTGGAACAAAACATGGCAAAGTGAAAAAAAATGTTTTGTGTGGAAGTGTACGTTCTGCCAGGACTTCAGGGAGATCCTGGAGAGCAAGGTCCTGCAGCCCAGTGCAATTGTTCAAATTTAGAGAACCTGAGAGAGAACAACCGAGTGTACAATGTGAGTATCGTATATAATTTACTCCCATCATATTATTTTGATTTACAGTTACATTGAACGGCATTTTTACTGTTGTTATTTTTATTTGTTTCACCCAGCTTAAAATACAGTACTTATTATTGGGGTAACGAGATACATCTAATTTATGATATTTGCTAAACAGCTCCATCTAGTGGGCTGCAGTGAACCAACAAAATTATTGTATTTCATCATGTCAGAACTTCTTTTCTGTAGATTTTTGTGGCCGATGGAGAGAAGCAGATGAGGAGGCTGCGGGCAGAGAACGTGATGGTGCTAAGAACAGACAGAAAGTCACTTTACATTTACAGCAGCTCACAGTGGATCAATGTTTTGGTAAAAACAGCAACAGTTAGCCATGCTTATATTGAAGTATTACGTTTGTATTTACTAATATGTGATTTTTCATTGTGTTTTCTGCGATGGGGATCTATGAACCAGGAGGACACAAGAAACTGAAGTCAAACCACCCGCTGTAGAAATCTAAAGCTGCCCTTTCAGCATTACCTGACTTAAGTGCCTTTGAGCAAGACACTTGTGCAACCTGTGCACTGAAATGGTCAAAATATCAAACACTAATTTGAACTGAACCAGTCCCTTTAATTAAATACACAAAGTACATTTTGCTGCAATAATGTCTTATTTGTGCAGGTTTTATCTGAAACACATAATCTGTGCATGTTTTAGAGAGAATTCAAACTACTGTATGTCACTGACTGAGTCATAGGGATCACTCCCAATGTTAATGCATCCCTTTATCCTGCTACAGAGAATCAATAAACATATTTTTTCTCCCACAAAGACGTCTGACCTTTGAAATATATATTTACTCTATTATTTCACCTAGGGCTGCTCGATTATTGAAAAAATAATAATCAAGATTTATTTTAGTCATAATTGAAATCACGACTGTTCAAACGATTATTTGTAGCCTTTAAAAAAAGTGATTTTGTGTTTTCTGAACAGTCGTAGAAGTAATGATTTCAAGTATGCCTTGATTGAGGAGAGGTCTCTGTTTCACACCTGCCCCCTGCTGGCCAGCCCGCACACCTTCACAAGGAAACTGCAGCGCGGCAACGCTGTTTGTTTTTATGTCAGGCAACAGCATGGGCCATCGCTTCGGATCGACAAGCGGGAGGGCCTCCTGAATAATAATGTTTTCTATAAGTTAAAAGGATGAACATCCTCATTATCAACCAAACATTTACTAAAGCACCTACTATTTTTTCTTTTTTCTTTGGAATGCATTGTGCTGAAGTGCTGTGTTGTCTGTCTCGTGTTGTCTACTGTATTTTGTAATCCTGTCTTGGAATGAGTTTGTCAAATGTATTGTAATTGTTGAAGTGGTCAGATATTGTTATATTCTGCTAATTTTGTGATCGTTAAGTGTAATAATCAAAATAAATTTTCAATTAATTGCACAGCCCTAATTTCACAATCATCAATTTGTATTATTATTGGTTTATTCGGTCGGGACAGTGTGGGTCTCATGCATGTAAACAAGCCACGCCGGATTGTAGCCTTTGGCTAATTTCCATCCGTCATCCCTCATGCGCACTCTCAAACACACTCTCATTCATTCAGGCCTACTGGACATGTTTTTAGTGGTAGGGGAAACCGGAGTACCCAGAGGAAACCTAGGCAGACACGGGGAGAACGTGCAAGGCCCCGTCCAGATGGGAATCGAACCTGGGACCTTCGATGTGTGAAGCACGAGCGCTAACCGCTGTACTACCATGCTGCCTAACATGGTGTTTGTATCTAAATTTTTTAAATGTTTCACTTAATTTGTGCATTTCTGTAATAACTAAAATGGCAAAGTACAAGTCTTTTATAATATCCAGAATATCTCAAAAAATATGAGAAATAAATGGCAACAACAATGGAAACAAATCTATATTTTAAAGTGGGAAACTAAATACATGCAAAAACATGAGCAATCATCAATCTGACAAAACTTGTGAATGGTTTATTAAGTAGAAAACGGATGATCACTCAAACAGAGTTCAGTGTAGCTGACTGGCTGTTCGATCTACTCTCTAGCAAACAAAGAACTAACCCACTGACTAATGAATCAACAGACATCCTGATAGTGTCCTGTATCAGAATCACACTTGCACCAAAATGTTGCAGACATGTTAAGGCTGAGCTCAGAGTACACAGTTCGGGACGATTCATCCATAAATAACAGTCCAACAGAGAAATCCCAACACAACTGTGGTCTGTCACACGAGCCACTTACAGAACAGGTCAAATGTAAAATGTACTCTAAATTTAAAAGGAGAGAGAGAGTGGGAAAACTTATGCATAGTGTCTCTTATTACTGGAGTAACAAACTCATAAATAGTGGAGGTTTGATCAATTAGAAGGATATGGATAAAACAACCCAAACTACTGGTTTAGTTTGGTAACTCAGGCCAATATTTCAACACAGGGTACACATCCAGTCAAACTCATTCTTCTTTGACTCTTATAAACTTAAAATAATTATAATAATATCTTTCCAGTATTAAATAATCTTATATAAAAACACAAAAAGTTTAAAAATGGCAATGCTCCTTCTCAGAGTGTCCCGCTCCTCAAGTTTCATCTATGTACATCCTCACTTCTTCTTGGCTGATTCCTTCTGTATTTTATCCCTTCATCTGAAATGCTACTTCCTTTAGCCGCAGCTCCATGCAGTACCAGATTCATGGCAGCAAAATGTCTCTGTTGCTGTTGTCGTTCAAGTCTTGTTTTATACTTTTGATTTGCAAAGCTGCACAGACATCGTGAAAAAGCATAATAGGTGACGTTTCTGGCTTGCTTGTATACATATAATATATACACATATATAGTTTTACTCATTGGATTAACACATGTATTGGTAATATTAATAATGAGAATAATGGGAACAAGTATAATCTTATATTAAGATTAGGAAACAGGGTTTGCTACTTGTATCCTGGTGATTTTAGAATGAAATGTAGAGATATTTTGCTCATGATAAGTCACTGCGTTAGGCTTTGCCAGTGTCCAGAGACCTATGAATAGAGGAGGAGATAGCAACGTTTTCCCATTGGCAAACATGTAACGGCTTTGCTAGATTTACACCCCTGTCCCAACAGCTTTCTCACATGACACTTGTGTTAAGGGTATTGTGATTTGACATAGAGGTAGTGTATTTTTCATGAAACCAATTGGAAGTAAAGTTAGGGGAGTAATACTTTCCTATAGTAGAATCTATAGGGTAAACAAAGCTAATATGTCATCCTCGTCGCAGCCATTACACACAGTAAGATTGGGATCCTCTCTCTATACAAGTCCGCCTCTACCATTCACTGGTCAGTTTGGTGCTTTGGTCCCGTTTTGGCGGCGCGGGAGGAGGGCCTCTCCGCAGTGTTGCATAGCCTGAGATGTTGGCATGTTTGGCGGACTGGGAGTGCGTGTGATGGCGGGACAGAGTCTTGGAGTGCCCCCGGCTGCCCTGCTGTTGCTGCTGTAGGAGCTCAGGGGGCGGAGGCGGGAGAAGGGCCATGTCGTCCATTGTGGCCATGGGCTCCATCTTGGATGAGGTGATGAGGTGGGAGGAGGTGAGCGAGCCGTGACGGGACACCACTGATTTCCTCTTCAGCGTGCGGTTCAGGTCTTCCAGGAAGTTCGTCTTAAGTGCGAGGGTGCTGGGCCCCACTGATTTGGGAGAGGTGGGGGGCACAGGGGAGGAAGAGGATGAGTAGGATGTTAATGAAGGGGGCGGGGTTTGGGAGAGAGGAGGCGGGGACAGCGGTAAAGAAGGCGCCGTGTCGTATTGCGGCGTGTTACTGGTGCGCCTCGACAGGGTCGGAGGCGGCACTGAGACTTTTTTCAGGGAGCTCTGTTTCCATGATGTCGCAGACTGCTGCATTTGAGGCTGAGGATTCACCACCGCTACTTTGGGCGGGTGATGAAACTCAGAGGGGTGCGGAGGGGGAGGGAAAAGCTCAAAGTCACTGGGGGGCGGAGGGAAGTAGTCGGGGGAGGTGTCAATGTGCGGCGGCTGGGAGGGAGGGGGCGGCGGAGGGGGTGACGGGAACTCTGCCTGTTGTCCAGTCTGTAACCCCTGCAGCGCTAAAGGCAGGTTGGCCAGGTTGAGTTTGCCGGGTTTGGGGGGAGCTGATGGCGCCGATTCCTTTGAAGGAGACCCAGTTGCTGATGATGAACTGGAAGACGTCCCGGTTGGAGCTCCCTGGCCAAATTTATTCACAAGGCTTTCCACTTTCTTGGGCCTCTCGTCCTGTGCCTCCCCTGAATTTGATCGCATGGACGAGGCTCTTTGTGGAGTCGGAGGCGGGCCGCGTTTGCTCGACCCTGTGGAAGATGAGGAGGGCGACTTCTTGATCGGAGAGCCAGTTTTTGACGTGTTGTTGGAAGCAGGAGGTGGGAAGTTATCATTCGGCGGTGGTGGAAACTCCGGCGACTGCGCAACTCCGCCCGGCTGCCATTTTGGCTTGGCCTTGACCGCTGGAGGGGACTGGGGCGCACCAAACTTTGACCCTTCTGCGGAGTTGGACATCGGCAGAGAGGAGGGCGGGGAGTTTCCTGGGAATTGATTGACAATCTGTTTGACCAACGACGACGTAGCGGCCGCGATGGACACAGACGCCGATGACGCAGAAGGGGACAGGGCAGTGAGGTTCTTGGAGGACAGACTGTGCTGTTTGGGTAGAGTGGGCGGGGGCTGATTTGGAGAGTGTCCTGTAGAGAAGCTTTGCTGCTTTTTGAACGACCCGTTAGCGCTGTACGGCTGTGTGGGCGACACGGGGGAGAGCGCGATGGGAAGAGAAGCGGGACCTGATAGCTTACGGGAAGACTGAGGCGGGAAGGGGCTTGTGAACGTTTTAGGGGGTGCCGGTGGCGGGGCATTGGGCGACACGGGTCTTAGATTTTGAAGCGTGGCAGGTGGCGACAGCTCGAGTGGAGGCGGTGGCGGAGGGGTGTTATCTTCATCTTGGTTTGGAGTGAAGTCATAACTCATATTAGGGAACTTGTGAGCCAGGAATTGTTGCAAACCCGAATTGGAGAGCTGAGGGCAGGAGTTTTCGACAAGCTCAAGGGGCGGCGGTAGTGGGAGACCGTTCTCTTCGATGCTCTCTGGAGGCGGAGGGGGCAGATAGGAAGGCTCGTGGGGTATCTCCTCGATGGGCGGAGGAGGCAGGAGAGCAGCAGACGGGCTTGGGGGACCAAACTTCAGCACGGCCATGGCAGATCCAGGCGCCGGGACAGCGAGGGGCGGGGGAGGCGGTGGCGACGGAGGCTGAGCCGAGGCGACATTGTACCCCGCTGGAAGAGTGTTGTAGCTGGATTTGCTCGACGGCGCTGGCACGATGTTCAGCGCCGCCCCGGGCCTAGCTTGGTTTTGGCTCTGCAGACGAGCCAGCGTGCTGTATTTGACGTACGACGAGGTAGCAGTCGGCTGGTGGGCCACGGTCTCGACGGGAGGCGGGGGCGGAGGAGGCGGGGGAGACGGGGGTGACGGCGTGGACTCGTCAGACCCGACCAGGTCGTCTGTGTAGCTGGTGCGAGGCGTCGTAGGCTGGGACAGGGAGAGCGGCTGAGACGAGAGCGTCGGGATCTGCACTGGGATCGGCCTACTGATAGGGTCGATCCTCATCATCTGGAAAGACAGACATAACATACAGGATGAAAAATAACACTGTCTAGTTATGAAACCCATTATCATGAAGCTAATTCTATTTAGGCCAAGATGCAGGGGACAAAAACAGTGCAATGAGCAGCAACTCAACCAAAATGTCAACCACAGAGCTCTACACTCTATATGTCATACTGTACTACACCCTTTTTTGACCTCTTTAAAACACACAGGATTGTATTTCTAAAAGTGTGGTGCAGTCACAGTAATACAAGTTGTACAATCAGTTACAAAATATTCTGTTAGTCAGGTTCAAACATTTTACAATCTCTCAATTGCTTTGGTTAGGACATTCCAAGGCCGTCACACAATCTAGAAAAATAAGATCAACAGTTACAGCTGCAGCCATAACAATCTTACTTTCTTTACAGCTAATTCAGGATTTAAGACAACACTGCATTTTCTTTCATTGTATGTACATTGTATTGATAAAATCAGTGAAATCTAAAGCATATACATTTCCGTTAGAGTGTCATTACCCTGTGCCTACAAAGGTTTAGGTGGGACAGTATGGGCACTTTACAGTAACAATAGCTAATTTTGTTTGCCCAAAAAAATACAAATAGCTTTGAAATGTATGTTTTTTTGTCAAGTATTTTACAATTTTTGATTTTGGCTGCAGCTGGTCTGTTGAGATGCCTGTTATTTCACTTCCTGTCTAACCTCCACTCCCTCCTCCTCCTCCTGCACAAAGTGGAACGGCCAAACGTCCCATCATTTTAGACCTCTGGCAGGAGAGCAAAAAGGCACAGGGGGTCATGGCAAATGCTGTACAATGCTGACCGGGTAAGGTTTGTTAGGGGCCGGGTGATGCGAGTCTTTCGTACCTCTCCTTGAGTCCCTCTCCTCCAAGCGTCCGAGAAGATGGAGCTAACCACACTTTGGGAGCGCGTGTGACTGGAGGAGGCCAGCTCTGATACGCCGCTGTCTGATTGGCTGGAATGGTTGGACTGGGATTCTGCAACACAGGAGCGACATGATCAGGGCTGGGTGGGTAAGTAAGTAAGTCTAAGTAAGTAAGTAAGTTGTGAGTAAGTAGAAAGTAAGTAGGTAAGTAAATAAGTAAAAGTAAGTAAGTAAGTAGTAAGTAGTAAGTAATGTTTACCGTATTTCTAAAGCACTTTTCATAGATAAAATCACAAAGTGCTGTACCGCTAAACGATACCAGTATGGTATTGGAATACAATTTAGGTACTACCAGTATTGAAAAAATGATAGTACTGAAAGCAGGAAAAAAAAAAAAATGTATTATATATCTTTTGATGCTGTGGGTCTTGGGGCAGCATTAAAACAAGTGTCTTGGTTGTTTCAGCTCAAATAAATGATGTTTTCCCCATTTTTGATTTACTTCCCCCCCAATTTTTCATTTTTTTTTGCCCAATGTTTGCCCCATTTCCCCCCCCATTTTTTAAATTTTATTTTTGTTTTCCCAATTTGTTTCCCTATTTTTGATTATTTTTATTCCAAATATTTCCCCTATGATCAAGGGTAAATAGTTGACAGTAGTAACCCCTGGGACAAACCTGGAAGGCTTGAAGAGCTAGATCCTGACTTGATTGAAGAAGACGACAAGGAAGACCAGTCGTACGCGGCCTCGGACCTTCTCATGGCTTCTTGGTAGTTAACGTACAGCTGTTTCCCGTACTAGACAGTGGAAAAAAAAAAAGATTAAACATAGCAATTCAAGATAGGTGTCATGAAACCTGAATGCATGTCATTAAATAGCTTGCAAAAAGAAACGACATAACGTGGCCTGAAGCATTTACCTTGGCGATACGAATACTGTTGATCCATTGCTGGAGAGTTCGGACGTCATCGCAGCACAGGTACTTGATGTACTGAGACTTCTTCTGAATCTGAGGATGCTACACACCGACAAACATGCATCAATATTTGTCCAAGAATAATTTACACTCTGCAACCTCCAAAATAAAAAGAATAAGCGTTCAATATTGTGTAATGTAATAGTGCATAACCTAAACCCAAAAATCTATTTCTAGTGCAAACAGTCCTACTGTACGTTCACCACAAGGGGTCACTGCTACTACACTAATGGTTCAAATACAGCTAAACAAACTGTACCTTGAGCACCATGCAGAAGTCTGTTGGAGCCTTGTACTTGCTCTTGTAGTCCTGGCCATGGTACACATTGACATGGTCCAGCTGGAGGAAACACACCAAGTCTCTGGAGGCCTGGACACAGAGTTTGAAGTGAGCATGTGTGTGCGTACATTAAACGACAATGATTCGATTGAAGATTTCCTGACCTTGGCCTTTCCTTTGGGGACATAGTAAATGCCAGAAGCCCGCAGCAGAAAATAACGCTTCTTCCAGGACTTCTTCCCATCCTCTTTGAGCCACAACACTCCCTCCATCTCAGGGACGGACACTGAAGTGCCTCCAAAACACTCCTGATAAACAACGAAACAACAGATGCTAGGTGATAGAGTACGATAAAAGGAAACCACTGCGTCTGAAAACATATTTGAGGTTTACGATAAAGGCGTGAGAACAAAATACCTCCAGAAGAGCTTCTTTGTTTCTTTCGGTCATCTCGCACGTCTCCTTACGCCCCAGCAAGTAGTTCTTTGGGATAAACGTTAAACAATGTTAAAACACTCAGTGGCACATGCTTAAGTTGACCAATCTTTACCTCGTTTCTTACCTGAGGATTTTTGAACACGGCGTATTTCTCAATGCGTTCAGTGAACATCAGGCGGTTCTGGCTGTCTCTCGTCCAGTTCAGCAGGTTCTCAACCAGGTTCTCGTGATCCTCAAAAATGCGCTCTATAAAAAGTAATATTGCAAAGTACAGTAATGCACTGTTAATCATAAATCATTCTACATTTAGCCTCCCCCCCCAAAAAGAAACAACCCAATAGTGTGTGCCTTGTTTTCATACAGCTTCTTCTTCATTATTTCATATTTTTGCATGCCCTTTTAGAGCTACATAAAGCACAATAACTCTGTCCCACTCTCAAAAAGAATTATGGCTTTTGGCTATCTGCTGCCCTCATTGCCTGTACTCGTCTCGTTTGACTTTTTGTCTAATGTCCAGCCCCCCTTTAGTACGGCCTGAGCTCAATCCAATAAAAATACACATCCTGTCAGCTGTGACCTATTTTCAATATTTTGACTACTGTCATTGCGTCTTGTGAAGTGCTTTCAGTTACATTTGTCCTCGGAGTAAAACGTTTAAATGCCCATATACTATATCATAATCTCACAAATGCAAAAAAAAAAAGGCTGCTTATTTAATTTCTTAGGATTTGCAAATATTTCATCAAACAGAGGAATTGAGACAAAACAGGAAACTTTAAAGCAAAGAAAATGTGGTAAATTTCAGCCCAAACTACAACTTAATATGTTTTAATTCAGACCATCATTTTGGTATTTTTGATTAACACATACAGTAAAAATAGTTGAGTCATAATTTAACACCAGTTTGAATCTAATTTAATCCTTTTTAATGGCATTTAAGGCCTTGATTTTGCACAATTCAATTCATAACTTTTATTGACCCACATAAACCAATGCAAACAAACATCTATTTTGTTGTATTTTCACATATCTTGTGTAGCTACAAACTACAGGATACCAAACTATTAAAGTGCACCAGTGATACATTGTGCTGATGATAATGGTACCAATAGTAGCAAAAAAACAAAAAATATGGAGATTCACTGCAGTAAAGTGAAATGCTATCCAATGTCATTAACACTTATTCAAGTACATTAAAGGCATGATATTGATTTACAACTAAATACTAGATAAACAAAAGTGTGTACAAATATATAATTGCAATAAATATGAACAATTATTAAGGTAATTAAGTAATAAGCTAACTGAACTGTAAAATAGTCTCATTTTCTTTCGAGGTCACAGTCTGTCGATGCGCTTTGCCCGGGGTCAAACAGCGGGAGACTGGTAGCACTGGTGTGTGGATGTTTGTGTGTCAGTGTGAAAGTGCTACTGCTCTGGTCCCCCCCTAAAGCTGCGGATGCTACTTATTTCATTGATTAACGCAAAGCCCTGCAAAAACCCTCCTAAGTCGGAACCTTGGAGCCGAGCCTTGGCCTTACAAATGCACGTGCGGCAGATTTAAAGAAGACATTGGCTCCGTCGTGGCCTGGGCTTCTTAGTTTCATAATGATGCCGAGTGATTGTGCAGAATGTGCCGGAAGATGTGGGTTAGATCACACGCATCACTGCCCCGGACCTACATTGTATGTGTTAGTGCGTGTATGTGTGCGCAGGGGCTTGACATCAACTCTAGACAAGTAGCCTAATGCGGACAGATGACTATTTTGGCCTTTAAGTAACCACGTAACCGGTACTCTTACAAGCCACTAACTGTTTTAGTAATTCATTCATTTTTGTTGTTGTTGGGAGTTTAATGTTACCACTTTGAGTAAGCGGTAACATGTACATGATTACATAATCAGAAAAGTGAGTCCCACACCTATTGTTGCCAGATCCTATGGCTAAAACCAGTTAGGATCCCCCAATTAATTAATTACCTGCAACCCAAATGTAGTGTAACCGAGAAATCGCTCATGACGAGAAAATAGTAGCAATATGTGAAGAAAAAAAAGAAAATAAACAAATTGTGGCAAGGAAAATAACCATTAGGCACATTCACATACATCTTAACATTAAGCTAGAATTAACCTTTTGCCTGTTGATAACTATTACTGTGAGATATTCACATGAAACAAAAACCAGCAAAAAGGTCAGAATCCTCTCTTTTAAAGCAGAACTAAGTAACTCATGCTCCTAAAGGCCATAAGCGCCACTGCAGGTGTTGTAGCGTTTTTTTTTTACTCATTAATTGTCCATTAGAGTAAATACTACACTGACACATGGAGATTATTTTTTTCACTCAAACTTGGCTGTAAATACTGTTAAAGTGGCGCTAGCCTGCAGTTAGCTTTAGCTTAGCCTGTTAGCTTCTTTTTCATTATTTTATTAGTGTGTATTGCGCCTCGGACCCAAAGGCAGGGAAAGTTGCAAGTGTGGTTTTCTGGACAGAGACACCAGGGGGAGATGAAAGACCCCCCAATCGTCCCATTAACACTTGTAATTACCCTCAGAGGGACTACGGAAAGGATTTATTAAGGTAAACAAGTTAATTAGTTTTGCTTTAATTAACAGCTTTTGAGCAACATTTTTTGACTATAGTAGAAAATAGTGGTGGTAATCGTCAGGTGTTTCGTCAGTGGAAAGGACTTCAAGACACAAGATTGTTATGATGGAGCTTGGGTCCACAAACTAACAAACATAAGTAAGATTCAATATTTGTGCAATGTGTGTTTGGCCATAGATAAAGTAGGTCCCCAATATCTAAGCTGGTAAAGTATTAACAATAGTGACACCAACCCATAAAGTCAAGAGCATCGTTTTGTCTCCGAGTTTGGGTCATTCTATTAGCTAGTAAAGTTTGAAGAGGACTGGAGAGTGAGACTAGTGAGCAAAAAGGTTAACGTCAAGCCCCCTGACTAGTTAAATATTGCGCTAAAGTCTGCAGTACAGGGTCGTCGAGCATGTGACGTGTGTGTCTATGGAAGCCTAAATGTTTTTCAAGAGCCCTCTTCCTCTCTGCACACCTGGACCTCTGAAGGCACTTTGGACCACTCAAAACACTGAGGAATTTTATTTGCATTGATCCAAAAAGTCTCACAGCTGTTGCACAAGGTCTAAGTGTTCCATAATGCTCCATAATGTGTTCACTATTTAATGTCTGATAAAATTACTCCATTAGTCGGAGACATAACGCAAGCTACTTCTTTGGCTTTACCCTCTTACTTTCTAGCATGTTGTGAGACACATTTTTTTTTACTAGATTCACTGAAAATAAAGGAGAAACTGTATCAGTGTGTGAATGCGGCTTACCCATTTGCAGCTCATTGATGGTTTCCACCAGAGACCAGTCTGGGCTGTAGCCGCAGTGAGACTTCTCCAGCAGACTGTCGAGAACCTGGAGTGGAGCAGACATAAGCGCATTTACCTTACACTGCAGATATATGTATAATTTATGTGAATCATGGTCGAAAACTTAATACAAAAGTCTTTTCAAGGAACTCAAAGGCGCTTTACAAATGAAACAGACAAACAAAGATGGGAGTGCTATTGTAGGTTGTAGGTGAGCTGAAACAGGTGAGGTTTTGAGCAGGTTTTTTGTAGGTGGTCAGTGAGTCCGAGTTTCTGATGTGGATGGGGAGTGAGTTCCAGAGGGTGGGGGCAGCAATGGCAAAGGCTCGGTCCCCCAAGGTTCGGTGCGTTGGCATTGTCGGAGGTCTGTGAGGTACGGAGGGGCCAGGTTATTGAGGGCTTTGTAGGTGATAAGCAGAACTTTGCAATGG
The DNA here is from genome assembly GCF_951799975.1 of Gobius niger. Taxonomy (NCBI): domain Eukaryota; kingdom Metazoa; phylum Chordata; class Actinopteri; order Gobiiformes; family Gobiidae; genus Gobius; species Gobius niger. Next base: position 23,436,895 of record NC_136860.1, read on the forward strand.
ATGCGCTGTTGTACGGGGAGCCAGTGAAGCTTTTGGAGGACGGGGGTGATGTGGTGTCTGGAGTGTGTGTGTGTGGGGAGGCGGGCGGCGGAGTTTTGAACATACTGCAGTTTTTGTAAATCAGAGGAAGGGATGAGATGCATGGATGGGAGTTTCAGCAGCAGATGTGGAGATGGTGGGGCGGAGGCGAGCATTGTTACGGAGGTGGAAAAAGGCCGGTTTGGTGAACTGGCGGATGTGGGGCTTAAATGTGAGTGTGGGGTCAAAAATGAAACCAAGATTTCGGATTTGGGGAGAGGTGGACTAATGACAATGATTTCCGATTTATTGGAGTTGAGTGCAAGGAAGTTGGCATTCATCCAGGATTTTATTGCAGACAGGCAGTTTGTGATGGTGGATACTGTGGCAGGAGTGATGGATCTGGTGCTGAGGTATATTTGTGTGACGTCTGTGGAATTGTAGTCCGGGATTATGAATGATAAGTACAAGGGGAACTTATCATTCGTTTTCCCCCTGCCTCACAAACTGACAACACAACAGTGTAACCCAATCTTACCTGTCTGACAGTCTGTCTCTCGTCCACCATCATAGTCTTGGAGCTCTCATCTGACAAATGAACGCGGATCACCAGCTGCAATAAACAAAGCACCACACAAGACATTGAATCGGAAAACCTTAATATTTCAAACGACTGCACACAACCCTAACCCTACGCATTACCATAAGTGCAAACCGCTTTAACTGTGATGGGCAGAAATGATCAAAAAAGTAGAGCAAACCACAGCAGCTCAGTTTTCATAGCTCTTAGTTTGTTTACTCTGCACACTGGTCGGATTAGTGCCAGTCTATGGAGCATTTGTAGGAGCCAGTAGTACCCAGATATAGCAGCATGGCATGTGACTGTTAAAACATTTATAGCCGGTCTTTAAAGTGTATAACCTACATTTTAACATTTACTATAGTCTCATGCAATATTTAAACTAAGGAAGAGCTACATAGCGTTTTCCTGCTACAACATGCAATTCATTTCAAAGACTGGTGACTCACATGTGTGGTTCTCAGACACCTCAGAAAATACTGCTTTTTATGTTACTTTATGCCCAAAATTACAATTACATGTATAATATATAACACTAATAATGATTTTTTAATATTGCTAAGTCAAAGAATAATGGTCTAATTTCCGAGCTGAGATATGTGTTTTCCATTACATGCATCCAAAATGTAGACCTGGAGTAACATCCGTTGACTTTCTAATAGACTAGATCATGAACAGGTAGCTAGATCAGATCGTAAGTGTTTGTGTGCGTAGTAGTAAATCCAGGTTAGTAATCCACCCTCTCCCTCTCCCCCCTGTCCCTCTCTCTCTTCTCTGCATGGGATTGGGACTTAACTTGCACTGGTCATTATGTTGAGTGCTCCTGTCTGTGTGTGCTGACCCCAGCTGTTACTGACCGATACACAGTAACACTGACCTGACCCAGAAAACGCCAGGCAGTTCAACACGTGCCACGCATTTCACACACATTGGATTTTTTTATTTTTTGAAACGTGCAGTGTGAAAACTCAAATACCCATCATGCACCTCTGCTCGTGACTCACCTTCTTCACTTGGGCTTCCTTGATCTTCTCCAGAGCCAGGCGGATGTTTTCAGCCTTCAACTTGGCAGCTTGCTCCTCCTGCATGGACAGAATATAAACACATGTTTTAAAAAAAAAAGCACAAGCTTTAACTTTTCAACATAGAGACACGGATGGTAAGACTATATGACAGACTTACCTGATTTTTCCAACAGGCATTCATTGTGTTGAAGCAATGTTAACAATTCTGTGTCTGTTTAGATTTACTTCCTGACTAGCGCATCAGTTGCACTGTATCAAAGTATTTTTCCAATCATCAAATCCAGCTTACAAGCAGCCAAACAAAGGCCATTAAAAGTATCAAAAATAAACTTCTTCCTATGCTTTTAGATAATTCTAGTCCAACCACACAAGAGCCAAGTGAAAGCAATACATGTTATACAATATATCAAAATCCATCTATATGCTCCAGTTATATAAAAGATAGAATTGTTAGTATATCATTAAAATATATCCTTTCTGTCTTTGATTCCGATTCCTTAACAACCGAACGCAATTCAAGGGATCGACGTTAACAAATGGGCAGCTTTAGTCGGACAAAAATTGTAAAAACTGCAAATAAAAATAAAACTCTACAGTGCAAAATGTGCTTCTCCTTCTCCGCCTCTTCATAATCGTCATCTCTGTAAATATCGTGGCTCAATGCTGGAGCACTACATGTTGCCAGATAGTATTGTCTCCTTTGCAGTGGGATTAGACTCCGAAACATGCATGCATAAGGATCTAGAAGCAAAAAAAAAAAATCAGACAAAATAAAACCGAGGAGTCTTCCGGACCAACTCAAGAGATGCTCTAATCTCCGCTCATCTCCTCTCCCTCAGCACGCGGCGTCAGGTTCGCTGCACCTTCAATTAAACTATCCCAGCCAAGATTGTTGGGAGTTATACTAGGCAAGTGACGGAGCAGCCTTGAATCCAGCTCATATCTGGGAGCAAAAAAGTCAAAACGTCTACATTTGAAGCCGTGAAATACACAAAGAAGAAGATAGATGAATAGCAGCCAGATAGCCCTTCGAGGAACTGAAGCTAGAGGCGGCTAACCAAAAAATCAGAAAGTCAACACTGCTACCATGCCCTGTCACATCCTCTCTGTTCGATGGAGCCCCGTGGAATGAACAGGAGGAGCAGAGTCGAGGAGATGCGGTGGGGGGAGGGGCCATGTGCTTTGCCAACTCCAGTGCAGCGGCAGTGATCTCTTTATCTCAAGCTCCTCTCCGGAAAAAAGGAAAGAAAAAAATACAAAATTCCTCCAATTAAAATGTTACACATATTATATAAATTCTTCTTTTATGTATTGTAGTCATTTTTTGTTTGGGTGTTTATTTTTAGTGAATCTATTTTCTAATTTGAGACCACATTCTTTGGGATAACGGAGGTTTAGAAGTTTCACCCAATTCCTGATACAAACATGGACTGTAAAGCGTTTTTGGTACTATGATAGTTTCCACGTGTTTTTGTCATACTGAGCGCCGCGTTAATTGATCTGGACGGGCTGCTCCGAGCTCGCGCACATCTTCCCTCTCGTCAGTTTGCATTAGGGTTTGCGCACACAGCCCAGAAGAGTCGCTCTAAGTCACACCCGCCGCGGGAAGACGATTTGTGAAGCAGCGAAAGGGCAGAATAACAGAAAGAGCCGATCAGCGTGGAAATCTCCTTATGTGCACCCCCCGCCCCCAAATGACTGCAAATGCAAGCACATACTGTAGCCCCACTTTTCATAAGCGGACTAGCCGGGCAGACAGCTTGAGATCATTACGATAAATGCTAGTTTATGTCCGGGCCGCTGATGTGAGGACAGAATAAAAACAATATCATGAGTTGGTATGTGATTTTTCTTTTGTTTTTGTTCTTTCATTCAATTGTGTCAAAGTCAGACTTCAAAAATACAAAATTACAACCAAAACAAGACTAAAACCGAAGTAAATGAGGGAAAATTGGGACTAAAACTGAACTTTTCCACATTTTTAAGTTACCAGTTAAGCATTTTGGTGTAGGCTGTGTTGGCAAAAAATGTGTAAATCTCAGCTAAATGGAAAAACTCAGGGATGTTGTGATATAATTGTGGCTTCATGCGATATGGATATTGGAACTGCTACTATTGCAACAAAAATAGAAAACAAAAAGGACTTCCTGCCTTATCCCTTGATTTTGGGTGATCAGCTCTCTTGGTGTTACGCAAAATATTAAAAGTAACAGGAACTTTTAGTTTATTTGGTTTTACATAATCAGTATTAACAGTTGCTCACTAATGGCTTGAGACAATAGTCTTACATAATGATTGCTTTAACTAAAAGCTCCAATAATGGCAAATTCCCTGAAGATTAAATATGACGTAACTCCATAATGAATTATCTGCATTTAACGTTACAATTAAAGTGTCCGGAGCCGGAAGAAGCCCTCCAAATCCATGCTCAAATAAAGTCATTTGTAAAATGAGTAGCCAAAGAAAAAGGCACAAAGCAACTAATGTGTCGCTGGCTTTCTGCAACGGAGCGGACATCTCAGAGAGTGATACCGAGCCTATCTCATAGCCTCTTCAAGGAGAAGGCAAGGAGTCTCGATCCATGCCAGGTCCGTGTATAAACCTTAATAAACCTTCTTCTTCCTCTCTTCTTCCTCTTTTTCTTCTGTTTCTTCTCTTCTTCCTCTTCTTCTTCTCCCTCTTCTTATTTTTCTTCTTCCTCTCCTTCTTCTTCTTAACTGTTCTCCCTCTTCTTCTTCTTCTTCTTCTTCTTCTTCTAACTCTTCTCCTTCTCCCTCCTTCTTATTTCCCTTCTTCCTCTCCCTCTTCCCCTTCTCCCTCTTCTTCTTCTAACTCTTCTCCCTCTTCTTCTTCTCCCTTTTCTTCTTCTAACTCTTCTCCTTCTTCTAACTTCCTTTTCTCCCTCTTCCTCTTCTCCTTCTCCCTTTTCTTCTTCTCTTTCTTGTCCTCTTTTTCTTTTCTTTCTTCTCCTTCTCCCGCTTCTTCTTCCTCCTCTCCCTCTTCTTCTGCTAACTCTTCTCCTTCTCCCTCTTCTTCTCCCTCTTCCCCTCCAAAGGTTTGTGATTATAGCAGCATTGCCAATAGCATTGGCCATAAAGCTAAGGGAACTGAACTGAACTGCACTAATAATAGCAATGGTGGAGCATTATAGGTATAGCTGCGTTTTACTCCCTACTCCTCTTTGCTAGCTGCCTGAAATGACACAGCCCCCTCTGCTGAACTCAGCGTCATCTGCCGCTCGCAGCGTAAACATTTTCACTGCATCTCATAGATATTCACCTGACCTACATTATAGACGCACTAAAATTAGCTTCGCCCAGGAAGGCTCCGGCTGCCTTTGAAGTTCTGAGCAGTGTGTCCCTCCTGAGCACCCGTAGCCCCAGAACGGCTGCAGACTTATGCGCCGGAGAAGTGGGGCAGAAGCATAAGTGCATTGTGGGTAGATGACTGCAGTTATTGCTGTAACACTGACACAGAAAGATGAGCCCAGAGCACCGCATATATGTTTTCACACATACAGTAAGCACAAACAGCTGTCGCCCGCAATCCTATTTAATGACCGCAAATGATTACACCCTCGAACTAATCGCTGTCCCGGGACTTGGACTGGCCCCTTGGACTATAATCTGACTGGAATCTTAGGGTTCCCTCCGCCCACTGTTTTAATCTGTGGCTCACGTTTTTCATTGCAGTTAGAATCAATGCAGTAATAAGACAGAGATTACAGGGCGGATATCTGCTTGATGTGCCACACAGAAAACAGGATTGCATGAGAGTGACAGCTGCCCAGAGAAATAAATGGATCTAAAGAGTACAGCATTAATCTGAGTTCAGTAAGAGGCTACTGGAGTTATGCTAAGGGCGTTGGCGTTACTATGTTAAAATAAAATAAAATCTGATTGAAACAGTGACTGCAACGTTTTATCTATTTGGGAAGATTGATATACTGTGATTTTCCTTCTTTCTGTTTTACCTACATCTGTGTGTGTCTACTTTAGCATCCAGTGAGAGACAGATGGATTTAACCACTCACTCAATGATAACGGAAAAAATCAAAATCTTGACAATCTTGTGATCCATTTTTAATGTTCTATTGATGGAGTTTTACACTTGGAAAGGCCACATCTACATGCAGCAATTATGTTTCAGCAGTCACTTTGTCAATGACGAACTGCACACCAGTTACTATGGCCTGCTGCCAGCGTTACGACAAAGTGTGGACTTGGGACATGGGAATCACCCTCCCTGTGCTCCAAAGAGGATTACAATTACCAATCGGGCATGTTTCTCCGCGGTGACCAATCGTACAGCCGTATCTGCACCAACATCCAATCGAAACAAGACTTGAGTGATCCAATCCTAAAATGTCTTATTGTCTAATGCACACAATGCGAGAAAAGCAGCAATAAGCAGCCTACAAATTCAGCTCAAGCTGTCTCCATGTGGACTCAGTAATGCCACTACTGTTTACTGCACTGCACAGACATAAAGTTATGTACTCTGTAAATGTTTTTGACAACCCAGGCAGTATACGCAAGTTAAAAGAAACTATGCCACAAAAACGTATAAATGCCAGTTATGAGGGCACCAATAACAACTATTCGGCTGCAGCTTGTGCTATTATGTGCATCGATCAGCGTTAGGACTGAGCTCCCATCTAATCTCTATTACTTTAACTGGCTCAGCTCCAAACACATTACAGGCACAAAACAAACCTGCTTAACACCCATTAGGCAGCTGGTTTATCTGGAGTCGCCATCACTGCTGGACAGCCACGTGGTCAACGTAAAACAATAGATAACTACCTTTCTGCATCACTTTTTTTTCTCCAAATAAATATACACAGTGTTTCTAAGTAGACACAGAATTGTAACATAGAAAGCTGTTTTATGACATGTGTCCAGCAAGATTGCAGATAATTGACATTTTTGTTTTGCAAAGGGTTGATGATGTGACTCAGGTGTAGTTAAAGCCACACTGTGGAACATTCCAGTTCATGTGCTGCCATGCAACAACATCAACTATCTGTATGCTATTTTGTCAGTGGGATATCTTTATGTACCTTATGTATCTAAACCTCATGTTTGGCTACCTTCAGTCAAAGCCAAGCAGTCATGGAGACAAGCTGGTTATTTCCTGCTCCCAGCCAAGGTAAGGGTCAGGTTTGAGGAGAAGGGAGCTTGCATAGAGTAAACCCCAATTATTTCTGTGGTATTATTCCACCACAAAAACACCCGGAGTGAAATCAATACTTGTTTTATTCTATCTATTGGGTGAAATGTTGTGCAGTGTGGCTTTAAGATGCACAAGACAAATGAATGTAGTTTGTGGGTCAATTCAGAAAATCACTCCATAAAGATTTTAGATTAAAAAATTGTATAAAAGGAAAACACACCCATGCATAGTTTCACAGGATACATTTCCAGACAATTCGCTTGGTAACAAAGTCACGCTCACAAAGCTTTACTTTTTGATGCAGGCTGATGTTGAGTTTGAAGAATGGCTTGGCGCTCTAAGTGGCCTTTAATGCATCAACAATGCTCCTCATAGCCATTTCGGTTCAATACAAATAGCTTTAAAAATACATGCGATGCATTCAGAGCAATTTAGCCTCGTGGGCGCTGGCACCATTACACAGCTTGACAAAGTAAGCTACCCCAGATTGTGGGCTTTCTGAATCATCTACAGTCCCCATAATTTCATACAAACTTTGATTACACATTTGAGAGGCTGCATTCGGCACGTGAAGCTTTGGGAATAGATTTAACATGGAAATCATATTACTTACATTAAATGACCCAAATGCTACACGTGAAATGAAAAGAGAAGAGAGCATGCAAGTGGGTTAGCGTGCAAAATGTAACAATAACGTAACATGCAAACGTATTCATTCATGCACTCAAACTGATGCCAAGCGAGAGGAGCGGCAGGAGCGTGCAAGGCGTAGGGATTGTGGCGTCACCTTGGTCAGGAGGTGCATGGGCTTTCCTGCTATATTTTTCAGAATCAGTGAGGTTTCCCTGTCCAGATAGGAGTGCTTTCAAAAGGGAGAGAGAGAAAAACAGATACAAATTCCAGAGTGAGTGAATCAGGTGCTCGGACCGTTGGACGCGGTGGATTGGCAGAAAGGGTGAAGCTGGGAAAAAGCAAAAGAAGTGGGCAGTAATTGATTGAACTGTGGAGCGACATTTGTTAGATAAAAAGTAGCTTTTGCAAGTGAACAGGTGACACAAATCAACATTGAAAAAGAAATACAGTACATTGCTGGTAAACTTAATAGCAGGTCTGTCTCAAATCAGAGGAAGTCTAGATTACTTTTTGAAAGTGAAAACACTTCTGTTTGATTGATTGACGACTGAGAGCAAACACAGCAGTAGATTATTTTATCTTAAATGTTGGTAGGACTTTACTTTACAGCATGGGAATAGCATGATAATAACATGGAAAGGACACACACTTAAAGCAGTATTAAGTAACTCATGCTCCTAGAGGCCATAAGCGCCACTGCAGGTGTCGCAGCATGTTTTTTTTTTTACTCATTAATTGTCCGTGAGAGTAAATACTACGCTGACAGAAAAGACAAAGGGAGAGAGGGATATTGTACATCCAATTACAAAATAGAGATATTTTTTTTCACTGAAACTTGGCTGTAAATACTGTTTAAGTGGCGCTAGCCCGCAGTTAGTTTTGCCCATTAGCCTGTTAGCTTCTTCTTCGTGATTCCATTATGTGTATTGGGCCTCCGAACCGCAGGCAGGCAAAGTTGCAATTGTGGTTTTCTGGCCAAAGACACCAGGGGGAGATGAAAGACCCCCCAATCATCCCATTAACACTTGTATTACCCCCAGTGGGTCTACAAAAAAAACAATTATTAAGGAAAACAAGTTGCTTAGTACTGCTTTCAGTTATGTAGTATAATATGATTATCTTAACAATATTGAAACAGGGCTGAAAAATGCATTATCCCTTGTTTTTCCTTGTTGCTACAATATTTTTATCACCGTTACCAGGTTATTACTGTGCTGTAAAGTAAATTGCGACCAATACTTTTTTTAAATGAAAACTTAAAGGTTATTGTGAATAGAAAATATAGTGAGTTTTGCAATATCATTGTTTTTTACATTCATCCTAAATTGTATTTATACCTCAAACACCAAATATTAGGATATTAATTTGCTTCTTTATTGGGGTAATCTTTTAATACAGTATATAGCCTGCTCTTCATTACAATATCCGAAAGATAACTCTGCAGCTGTTGGATTTTACAGCTAAATTTCAATCAAATTCTAAAAAAGATAAGGTAATACCAAATGAAACGTGTACGCTCTTACGCTGATAATCTTCCAAGCGTGCGTGTGTGTACGTGCTTCAATCACTAGAAGCCATTTTATAGAAAGCATTAGTTCTCAGATTAAAAATGATATTTGGGACAAACACACAGAAGCCAAGATCTGATCTGCCCCATACAACTCTTGTGTTTATCCTCACACTGTCAGAATAGAGAATCATGTGACGCATTCAAGGACTCAGCAGCTCCTCTGAATTCTTGTGCAGTTTGATGGTTTTGCATAAATGTGTCCTAAAACGCTAAACAATAGGGTGAGGGTCAGATTCATGTTTCACTGAATGTGTTCAAATGCCATTGTTTTGCAGGTTTCACAATTTTAGGCTCTGACAATTGGCTTTAGATTATGTCAAGAATAGAGTTTATCATTTACAAACTCAATAACACTAATTCATAGTTAAAACAGCTTCTTTAAATCCTGGTCTGATTTTAAGAAGCCATGACGTAAGACTATAGGGGTCCAAAAAGGCGTGTGAAGTAGGTTAATCCAAATTAGGTTGCGTTTCGCCGACTTAATCTCCATGTTTTTATCGTGTTTTGTCTCTTGTGACATTTCAAACTCCATTCATGCTGAGTCATTCTGACCCTTTGTCTCATCTAACCATTTTACTCTCTTGTGCAACTTTAGTTTCCGCGACCTCTTCGGATTGGTTGTTATATGGATGGCCAGACTAAAATGGAGTCCAGATTCTTGTTTCATCTAATGACAAGATAATAACTGGTCAGATCCACAGCATCTGAACATATCTTTTTACTCACATATTTTTGTGAGTAATTCTTAAGGCTTACACTTTTACTGTCTATGGCTGGGAACAAGTGTTTTGAAATATCACTTTTTTTTAACATCATTTCAAACCTTATGGAGTCAAGCCCGAGATTTCTACAATAAACATAATGTTGTTACTTCACCACTAGATGGCGGTTGTGCTTTACACTTTATTGGCCTCATTTTCTCTGTTTCAAAACAGTGCATTTTTGGCTGACGATTATAATCCTGTGGTAATCAGCTTGAGTGGAAAAAGCCAGTTGGCCGGTGAAGGGGTCAGTGGGGCAGGATAAAGGAAAGAGTGAATTATAGTACGTTTCATATCAAATAACGGTCTGTACCTCGGTGCTGCTGTGTCCGGCGCCCTCTTCTGGACCCTTAGAGCTCTGCCCATCTTCATTTCGGAGAACACTGTCCAGGGAGTCCATGGAGGAGGCGGAGTTCACGGAGACTCCAGACGCCGAAGTGACAGACGAACGGGACGATTGGACTATCGAACGCGCCTGCAATGAAAAGAAATGAAAACATATGATAGATTGTCAGAGAAGAAGCAAAAATACAGCTATCTCAATTATTTCTACAATTTCAAGTGCAAGTATATTGTTATAGCTACATGTTGAGCTGGAGGTCCGATACAGAGTGTTCAGGGAGCATTCATACTTCCATTTTTTCCAACGTTATTATGTTGAAGACTGACATTGATTTTCTTTTTTCTGCTCAAAGGCATGTATAGAGGCTGCACTTTGTTGTAATGGTTCTGAATACTAATATGACGATGAAATTGTATATATATATATATTTTTAAATTTCTAATAATGCATTATTGTGGTACAATCAGTGGAGAGTTTTTTACGAATAGAAAATGCATTTTAGTACCAGACGGCTCATAATAAAACTGTAAAAGTAAAGAGACTCACTGTCACTGATATTGGCTGACTGATACAGAATTATGCGAGGAGAAAAAGGGGTCACGTGAGGTGCTTCTTTACCTCATGTTCACTGACAGTGCCCACTGAGCCTGTGCGGCGGTGTTGTCGGGCAGACGCCCCGGGGCGCCGCAAGGGGGCGGAGGTACAGGAAGTGGCGGAGCTGAGAGAGTGAGAAGAGGTCTGACGAGCCGCTTCATCCATACTCAGAGACGCCTGGAGCACAGCAAAGAAAAGAGTCATGATGTTCACAGACATGTTTGGTTGTATTTTATTTTGGTTGCATTTTATTCTTCCCAAGTTCAGAACATGTTTCACCTTACTCTTCCTGACAGAAAACCCATGTGCTAAACTCTAGTGCTTGGCAACTATTTGTGCGACCCACTTTTCTAAGTTTAGCCTCAAAAAGGCTCTTCTGCAAACACTGGCTAAAGGGAATCAGGCATATGATTTGTGCACAAGACAACAAAACAATCCCTAAAAAAATGAAGCCTATATTAAAAGTAAATTATTAACAGTATCATAAAATCTAAAGCAGTGGTTTGTGAACTATAATACGTCTAACACTGGTGGTACTTGGCCTTCTCCAGCTGCTCAGTGCCAGAGACTTCATCCATTATAATAAGAGATGCATTTTAGTTATGTATTAGTAATGCATTTAAGCTGGGTGGTTTTCTGGTTTACGTTTCTGGTTTACGTTTAGATATATTAAGTCTAGTTTAGGTCAGATCTAGACTAGAATTAATTTAGTTTTCATTGGATTTAAATCTGATGGTCAGATATTTTACAAGGTGATATGAAGTGGAAAAAGTTTGAGAACCACTTAACTAAATTATCCTCACAATACCAAGCCCCATTAAACAAACTCTGTAGCAATATATGTTAACATAATGATGACTGCTTCTATGACACAACTCATTATCATTATCCCACGCACTCACTTTTTCGAGCTGAGCCGTGATGTCATCCAGACTGAAGTTGGAAGCCAGCGCCGGCCTCCCATGATGCCCCGGGGCGGCTCGTATGGTTCCTGCAGGTGACGCTCTGGTGCTGCTGCTGCTGCTGCTCGCCCCACTGCTGGTGCCGCCTCCGCTCACGTTGTTGATGCCACTGCCCCCTGCTGTCTGCCTGGTGCTGGTGCGACCTGCGGGGGGCTTCTGACGCACCTGCACAAAAGTAAGCGCCGTCAGGTACCGCTCTCACTGAAAAAAAAGAAAAACATTGTGGGTAAAACTGCAGTACCTTTGTGTCTGTGAGCCCCAGACGTGCCATGCCGCCAGCGCTGGGTTTGGTGTTGATTGTGTTCAGTTCTTGCTCAATAGAGGACAGGTCGGCCATAAGGGCATCCAGGTCTACGTTCTCTCCCTGGCTTAGCGCCTCTGTGGAAAATAAATGCAGCGGTGAGTTAAGATTGCAAAATTTTTTACAGCGGATTTATGATCACGCAATACCATTGATGTTGTAGATTGAGAATCTGTAAGAAAAGTTGGCCATGTTGGTCTCCTGTCTGAGAGGGGCCTTCTGCTGGGGGGAGCTCTCTGTTGGACGGCCATCATCCAGGCTCTGAAAGACACGGCAGGTGTTCATTTTATTACAGGTTAAAGGAATAGGCCACCGTTTTGCATACTGAGATATTTTCTTACATTAGCTTAGACGAGTTGAAGTGTACCTGTCTGGTCTTTAGGCGTGCGCTCAGTCACGCAAAAACACCGAACATGTTGTTAGCATTTAGCCTCTCCTCCTCCTCCATGGTTTTTCCTATTTAAATACGACTTTACAGCAGGGACACCGAAGTGCTCCTAAGGTATTATTACGCCTTACAATATAGTACCCCTTTTTATCTGCTTAGAAAACCGACATGTTTAGTTTTGTGTGACTATACCTGGATCATGTAAACGTTCACGTGACCGTATTGAAATAAGGAAAACATGGAAGAGCTTGGTCGCTTCTAACTTCACCCCCGTTTGGTCCATGAGGAGAGGCAAAATGCTAACAACATGTTCAGTGTTTTTGCGTGACTGAGCGCACACGTAAAAGCATCGACTCATCTCAGCTAAGGTAAGAACATACCTCAGTATGTAAAAATGTTGGCCTATAACTTTAAATGAAGCTTTTGAGCGCAGCAAAGTAGCAATATAAATGTAGAAGAAGCAATAGCTGTACAGTGTAATACAATAAATATTATGTCAACCATTAATTGGCAACAGTAAATGGATTGGTTAATTTTCTGAAGTAGATTAGAATGATTTGTTGTAACAATCTAACTGAATTAAGACATTAACCATGCTTAGAGAACACATATAGTCAAAACTTACAGCTACCTGTGTGAGTTTGTCGAGCTCTCCTAACCAGGCCCCGAACATCTTATCCAGATCTTGGTCATCTTTGTCACTGTCCTCCTCCTCATCTTCCTCCCTCACCTCCACCTCCTCATCGGACAACTGCTCCATCTGAGAGAGAGAAGACAGCAGACGAGCGGCAGATTACAAAGGGTTACATTTACAATTACAATGAGTGTGCGTGTGTATGTGTGTGAGGTGTTAGCGCCCTCTATCGGCCACATGTAACACATGTAACACATGTAACGCAGCAGTTCAGCAAAGACCTGAAATGAAGAACCAAGGTCACAGGAAACAGCCGGTCGCCTAAACTAGAATTAACATGATAATCCTTCATAATAACTGTAGAATATGTTTACAACAGTAGCACGGGTGAGCAGGAAATTGACAAAAAACACAACCACGGAAGAAGACTCTTTTAAAGTAGACAAGACTTCTCTCTGTAACGATGATATAAAATGAGTTATTTCGTCACGTTCACCCTACATAATTCTTCTCATCACCTCCTCTCCCCGGTGACACCCAGAGCGTCGCCCAGGGCTCAGTGCACTATTCCTGGGACGAGGCCCTGTTGTCACCCATCTACTCCTGTCCCTCTCTCTGGGGAGGGCCAGCTATAGCCAACGCACACAACATCCAAAAAAAAAAAAAAAAAAAGATTACAGTTCAGCATGCGCCTGTCCCACATACAAACAGGGAGCAAAGGGGGGCACACGCGCATGAGCTGCAGCGCTACAATTAGATCCCTGTGGTGTGGAGGTCTGTCATTTGGACCGACTGTGTGTGTGTGTGCATGTGAGTGGTCAGGGGACTGCTATGCGACTAGAGGGGCACTGTGAAAACTCTCACAGCTGCCCAAGAGGAGACGAAGGCCAATAAATGAAGCCTTTTTTTCCCAGGGAGAATCGGATCCAGCTCCGAAAAATGTGAGAAGGAAATTCAATTCACGTAGTGTCTGAACTGAGCCCCTGTGCACTGCCAACACCAACACTTTAACCTTTAAATGCTGATGTCCAAGAGATACACTCTTCCTTCCACATATTTAGAGAACAGGTGGTGGTCTGGTTTGACTGGAGTGGGATTTCCTTTTCGGGACATTTGTTGAACCCACACCACTCTCTCTATATTTAATGTTATTATGTTGTTCCCTCATGAAAAACATACATGTGGCTGGTTTCATTCAAGGACGCTTGAGTAATCCAGTGTCTCCTTCTCAACGTGAGCACAATAACGCTTACCGGACAAGTTCTGATCATTTCAGCACTCAAGTTGCCTCCACTACAAAGTATTTCTTGTTAACACATGGCAGATTTGTTTGTTTTTAGCGTTTGTTTAACTGCCTAATTCTCCAAGTGGCCAAGAGCGTTTTGTCATGAGAATTCTATCGCGACATGTTTAACCTCTTACCCCCCACTTTAACTGACAAGTGTATTTTTTTCCAGTTCAGTTTTACCCAAATCTAAAGGCTTCTCAACTGGAGCTTACAGACTATAAGCCAGAGTAATGCCTCATTTGAAAGCTAAGACCACCAAACTAAGCAGATCTTTTTCCTTCCGTTGTTGCCGTGTTATGTTGTCGCATTATTGCCAATTTTTCATCACATATTTGTCACTTTTTTTGTTGCTCTATTGTTGGATTTTCATCCTCGTTTTGCCACTTTTTTGCGGCTTATTTGTCACATTTTTGTCACTTTTTTTGTCATGTTTTTCTTGCTCTTTAGCTCCGTTTTCATCCTTGTTTTTCTCTCATTTTTTTTTTTGTCTTGTTTTCACCACTATTTTGTCACTTTGTTCCAGAAGCTTTTAGATTTGAGTAATTTCAAACTGGAGAAAATGTGCTTGGTTCAGGTGGGGGTTAAGAGGTTAATAACAGTAAAATCTGATGAATAGTTTGCCTAATACAGATGCCTCCTAATATAGTTCGTCAAGCTACAATTTAAGAGCTTCTTTCAAAAGTTACTGTCAATGGTGTGAAAGGGTGATTTCACTATCAAAATATTTGCTTATGTATTTCTGGCACAGCTGTTCAAGCAAGGCCAATGGTTAGTGTCAATGTGTCAAAACGAACTCAGAAGCTACAATACAATTTACATGACACACAAAGAAGGAAGAAAATAACAAATAGTTTGTAGAGAAAAACAAAAAGTGTTTTACTACTTCTACCACTTGGTCAGCTGATGTTTGAGTATCTATAGCCTGTTCTGTAACTATTAGAAAACACGATCTGCCATACAATAACATAAATCTTATACAACATAAACAGTGGTGAGCGAGAACATCTACTCCACAGCTAAATTGCACTTTTCACTGTGTTGTTGTTGCTGCTGCTTCGCCATGATATCGAGATCCCACAAACTGTACTGGCTCCGAGTTTGTTCCTTTTCCAACCAAGCTGAGAAAGCAAAGTCCTCGCGCTCGTCTCGAAGTGTGCTGTGTGTGTCCAAAGTAAACAGTAATTACTTTGCTGCGGCAGCCACACTCCTGTCTGTCACTCCAAAAGCATGCAATCACTCCTCCTACATCTGCCCCTTCTCGCCATCTTTACTCCCAAAACTACACTCCCCCCTCCGTCACTGAGGCATGGATTCTAATCACACATTCGAAGGTGTAAGAATTATAATAAACAAAGCGGGATTTTAGCATGCAAACCACTTAAGGGAGAGTTCACATGAAAGTACAGGTTGGTTAGATGATTGTATTTACTAGTAGTGTTTACTTTTTGACCAGTTTAAGCAATGATGTTCCCAATCTCTGCTTGTGTTGACATTTTATCCAAATCTCTATTTATTGGAATTCAATAAAATATAAGAATAATGTTAAGAAATTCCATAAGAGACTATTTGTTGTGCAAAAGATATAGTTTTAGTCATTATTCGTGCCCTGTGGCTTTCTCAAGTGTTGCCTGTGGACCAAGCCTGGCCTTAGCCATCCGTAAACTCCGGTCAATTATAATTTCCCAACATGTACGACTGGGTTTGACCTCAGTGGCCGCGTTACATCGGTTGAATTTCAACCTACCATTCAGCGAGCAGGGGAGGCGGGTGTTGTAGATGACGTCGAGCATTTGCACCGCATTTGCTCCTTGTAGTTTGGCAATGGCAGCAGATATGAAAAGTAATGGAAGCTCTTTAAATTGCTCTGGCTCGGCTCCCAAATATCCAGAAAGTAAAAAAGCCTTGGAATGTGCAAGGAATGCCCCCAAGAGTTTTGATGGCTGCTTCACTCACTCGGGCGCATTACATACGTCACGACCAAACGCTAGTGAAAATCAGATCCAATCGTTTCAAAGGAGTTCACCCCTCCCACATGACAATGGAGCTCAATTGTGAAGATGCAGACCCTTGTACGAAACGAAGTAAGTACGAGAGCATGGTAAAACCAGGCTACTTTGGACCCACAAGACACAACAATATAGTATCTATGTATTTTTCGACAGTTCCCAGCCTTTAAGTGCATATGACAGGTTTTAATGCCTTTGTAAACATGACTCATTTAGATGGATAATATCTGTTGAAAGTAATAATCATCATTTTATTTCAGTGAAGCAGCAAATGGATGAACAAATGCTGGGTAGAGAAGTTATTTCTATTTGAATTTTTAAGCTGAAAGGAAGTGACATAGATAGAGGTAAAGTTACATAGCAGTTTGACTCACTCATTTCCCATTGACTTAACATGGTTGGAACGGCAACAGTTTAAATGTTTTGCCTCTATCTATTAGAGATCAACTGATATGGGTTTTCCTAAGGCTGATGGCAATTTTCTGAGATTTTAATTGCCTAATGCTGATATGCTTGGCCAATATTTTTTCTCAAATGACTGGTCTATAATTCTGTAAAAACATAAATACTTGGCCACTCCAGCAGTGGCCAATTTTATTTTATCACTTGGTGATTCAATCATAGTTTCTGTCCAAGCTTTGATTAGTTGCCATGAGCATTAGCATGCTGCCATTAGTATTAGCATACTGTTGCTAGCTACGGCGATCAAAAATACAAAAATACAACCTGAGCGATTGGATTCTCCAGGTTCTGTGCTTCAAAATGAGCAGCATATCCATAAAAACTGAGATTTAGTGAAATTTGTATTTAACAAACTTGTAGCGAACCAATTTTCATTGCAATGTTTCTCTGTTCCCCTGAGGCCTAGGAAGTGGGAGGACTTGTTTTAAAGCTCTGACGTAGCTCTTTCCAATGCAAAAAATTGGGACTCTCTATCACTTTCGGGTCTGGAGATAATATCGGCTTTTATCGGCACTGGATCGGCTGATAGCCGATATTGTACAATCCCCAAGCTCTACTATCTATGTCACTTCCTGTCAGTGTCCAATAAGGAAGTGAAACTATAAACATCACAAAAAATATAAAACTGAAGAAAACTGGGTACAATATTTTGCTAAAATCTTAAATATAATTGTATTAACTATGTTTTAGCAAAAATGGTCTAATGTGTCTTATGCACCATTTGTTGAATTTATTATTCAAGATTTTCAAGGTCTTTTATACCATAGTAATGTGACCATGGTTTACAAAGCGCAAATAGCTCTGTCCGCATGTGTTAAGCTCCATCTGCCAAACAGGAAGTGCTCGAAGATCAGACCTTTGCCCCATGACCTCACCCAGTCTCATAATTCTGGAGGTAAACTCAGCTGCTGCCTGCCACTGTGGAGGGTAAGCGGCTACACTTTGTTATTACTCGACAAGTGCAATAACAACAATGATACCTGGATTTAGGTGCACTTAAGCCTGACCCAGCACTGATCTGTTATTGTGGATTATCAAAGCGTTTGTGCTGCCTTCAGGGTCAGCATCAAAGGGAGGTAAAACCAGCTACTGTTGAACCTCTGTTAACCACCAGCTCAAATCAAGGACACAATAAGGTAATGGGGAATATGTGTTTTTACCAAAGAAATGTTTTGACAACTTTGCACCCCGTTTTATATCTGTCAGTGATAGGTAAATGTGCAGCCAAAACCCCTCTTTGTACCACAACTGCATATTGGTATTTGCTAACAGTTATGAGCGAATATCATGATACTAAAACCACAAAATTTGTCGCAAAACTTGTCGATTGCACCCGTCTCCGGGGACACCCCGGTTTCCCACAGCACGCCTGCCCCCTGAAGTGGTCCTGCTGCATCAACAAAACAAAAACAGAGACTTTGGCCCCTCGATTCACTTGGCCTGTTCCCACGGCTCTGTATCGGGACATCTCTCTCACACTGGGGGTATTTTTAGGCCGGGTTGCTTGGGTTTGTGTGGAGTGAAAACTACAAATCAGAAGTATAAGAAATGAAGGCTTGAGTGGATCCAGGCAGTTAGTGGGGATGTCTGAGTGTCACACACATGCACGGGCACACCACAGTAAAGTAACCCCATGAGAAACATCTTCCCATTACTGTAACTGTCTTTAATCCACAGATCAAACAGGCCACAAATGGACAAACACATACTTAGAGGCACCCAAAAATGTCTTACTATGAGGGCTGGATGATATTAGAAAAAGGTTATGCAATGTGAGTTGAGTTGAATACCTCAACAGTGTTTATTATGCTGCCTCGGATATTCTTCTCTCAAGTTTTATATACTCCAATCAATCCTGAAGAGCACCCGGATTGGACTTTGTTAAACCTACTCCTAACCATTTGATCCACGGTGATATTTTTAGCCAATATTTCTGGCAGATTTTTTAAATGCTTTGTCTATAATCCTGTGTATGACGCTTCTAAACTAAAAAATGTGTTGAACTGAGACAGACGGCAGGGGCTGCTTTATTAGGGGCATAGAGCTGATTTATTCAGGACATTCATGTTTAGTGGGTACTTCAGAGGGAGCTCATTTTAAGAGACAAAAATCAGCAGATTGTAAAACAAAAAAGCTAAGTCTCTTCTCTCCGATGGTTCTGAAATGATAAGCAAAAGTCTGCAACATATATAAAATAGAGCCTCTTAGGGAGGGCTGGGCGATTTTGTAAAAAAAATTATTTAAATTTAAAACACGATTATTTTCCTCATTTTAATCAGTCTCGATTTTCAATTCGATTTTATTTTTTCATAATAAATTAAATACGTCTTGCTGATTGATAAAATTGGATACATCTTCTATTCAAACCTTAGCTCAAACAAAACTAAATGCTAAGTACTGTTTGTGCCAAAGAAATGGCTGTAAACCTGTCGATTATAAAGTCCCATGACGATTATTGAGATTGACCAAAGTAGAGATTGCGATTTTGATAAAATTTCGATTGCTTTTTAATTGCCCAGCCCTACTCCAAGGTGTACAAACTTGTGACCGATTTTCATCTCAATTTTTCTCAGCACCCCTCAGGCCAAGGAAGTGGTGGGAGGGCCATCTCTACCACCTTCGGTTCCAGAGAAATCTTTCTATTATCGGCAAGATATTGTCCGATAAACAATATTGTAAATAACCCATATATTGGCACATTCAGAACATTTTTGCAAAGGATATTTTACAGCCTATATAACTGCCATCTTTTTGAATAATTGCAACCATTCAAACTGTGTTTTTTGTGAAGTGTGAAATTTTGATGCAACTGTGCAGCCCTATATTGTGCCATTCCACCCAATTATCCTGAAGGGTTAAGCTTTTACATCACTTCTTTTGATCACCTAGCCCCGTTATATTCACCCCTCATGTTGTTCGCGTATATTGTGAATTTTCTTCTCTCCGGGGAGCATAATTAGCTTGAGGATTCACACAGCTACATCAATTACAGCCCACAGTGTGTGTTTGTGTGCGGGTCTGAAGCTCTGCCAGCTCACACGGCCACTCCGCTGTGAAAGGCTTCTGCTCGGTAACACAGGAGACACGCATGTTACTGAGGTCGCTCTGGGTAAGTCCTGCCTTAAACAAACGGATCAGAAGTGATTGTTTGGACACAGCCAGATCAGGACTTCCCACAAAGCGAAGCCTCGGGTCCTGAAGCAGCCATTAACAGCATTTTCTGTCATCATGGGATCTTATAAAACCTTAACACTGTAGGTTTGACTTCAACAAATGTGTAATACTCGTTCTGCCTCAACAGAGATGTGACGTGGTGTCTCAGCTTTGAAGGACCAACATCTTGCATCTAGTCCTTGTCGTGGTGGCAAAGTTCATTTAAATATACAGCGAAAGGTCCACATTATTGTTGTAAATGTCACTTTAGGTCATTGTGTCCGTACAATCAGTTCACCGTGCGTAATACTGTAAATGCCAGATAAGGACTGAATTAAAGGTAAATAGACCCAGCGCCTCGTGACTTGACCGGACTTTTAGAGGTTGTGTTTTCCTTTGATTCAAACTCGCTCTTACAGTTGCCCTCATAGACAGGACGCGTGATGGAGGGAGAGGGGAAGAGGAAGCCGTTGCGGAGAGAGGAGCGGCTGCTGACCCGATGCAACAATGATATCACTTCCCTTGGGACCACAGGAGGTTGACATCATTTCCTGTCTGTTCCCGGTTTCATGTCGACATCTGCCTCCGTCTCTCCAAAAAAATGAGCCAGGCCTGATACAAGCTGGGAGGAGAAACAGCTGCATGTTCTTCTATGGTTTTCTGCACGCCACTAAATCATAAAGAAGCTATCAATTCCATGGCAAGAAGAAGGTATGCAATGTTGTGCAATGGCCATTCAAGTTCAAAAGTTCTGATGTCCATGGTAATGTTGTGTCCTAAATTTCCCCTCCTTTAATCCGAGCATGACATGTACAGTTAAACCTCCAAAGCCAGACAGTCTCTCAGGTAGAACAGCTGGCCCAACGCAACCCGATACTGACCCGAGCTCAACGCTGTGTTCCACATTTAGTCCCAGAACAAACGAGAGCTATTTCTGCTGCACAGAAACAAAGAGGAGGCAGCAGGAAGTTGATCCCAGTGTAAGTAAATTGAGAGATGCTGTGGATGGATTCGGTGCATGCCACAACAATAAACTCCCTAGTTGGCCACAAGCATTTCATCAAAGACAAGTCGCTCGAAAAAGTTGATTCAAACGTTCTGAGGCATTCAAAACAGCTCATGTGGAAAGCCATAAAAGAGTCTGGTATCTGATTTGTATATTTATAGAGTGTGAATTAGACACAGAAGGTCAGCTTGCACTAGGGCTGTGCAATTAATCGAAATTCGATTACGATTTCGATTACAACAGTAAACGATTACAAAATTAGCATAATCGTAAAAAATCGATTATAATTTTTTTTTTTCTTCAAATTTTTTTTTCAAATTTTTAATTTTTGGATTTTTGGTCACTTTTTTGATGGATTTTTGTCTTTTTCTGCTGGATTTTTGTCTTTTTTTTAATGGATTTTTGTCACTATTTTTGCTGGATTTTTGTATTTTTTCTGCTGGATTTTTGTCACTTTTTTGATGGATTTTTGTCACTTTTTTGCTGTTTTTTTTCTTTTTTCTGCTGGATTTTTGTCTTTTTTTAATGGATTTTTGTCACTATTTTTGATGGATTTTTGTCTTTTTTTGCTGGTTTTTTGTCTTTTTTTTAATGGATTTTTTTAAAGGCAACAAATAATCGTTTGAATAATCGTGATTTCAATTATGACAAAAATAATCGTGATTATTATTTTTTCAATAATCGAGCAGCCCTAGCTCGCACGCTTTACACTGGCAAATAGAAGTGCAATCAATTCTATGCGCAGATCCCATTAACTGTGCTATGTTTTAGGAAATGGTATAAAATGATGTGATATGTGCGGCTGATGGTCTAGTGGTTAAAGCTGCTGCACTAACTCAGAATCGTGGCTTCAAGTCCACTTTCTATCACCCGGACCTGTCCTGTCTAATGAAGCCTACTGGCTAAAAAACTTTTGAAAAGATGTGTGAACATATGATATTAGTAAAGATCAAAATAGATTAATAATAAGACAAACTTGCTACTCACAGCCAAGCAGGACTTTTAACTTAAAAACTTATACTGATCAAATTACTAAAAGGTCTAGACACATTTGATGCCAAAACCAAAACGTGGGCAGACAAGGTTTCAATACGTTGCAGAATTACTATTGCAACAACACATCATCAGTCGGGTAAAACTAATCCTTCTAGAACATTAACCAGTCTGACTTACACTATAACTGACCACAACTGCAACATTTTTTCAAGTTAATTTGATCTTCTTCAGAGTAATCCTAACCGAAACACTGCATGACTGTTGTCTTAGTCTACTTCAAACAAAGGTAGAAAAATCTCCATACGGATGCAGTACAACCTTAACCTTAATCTTAGAGAAATGCAAAATTTTGTGATTTTGTGAGTTGAAAAAGTGACACAGAGTGCCACCACCACCACCACAACCACTTTTTGTGATGGTACTGGTAGTAGTAAAAGTACAACTAAACTATGCAAATACAAAAACTGCAATAGTAGTAGTGACAATGATAGTTTGTGTAGTATTTTTTCGGCAGTATTGAGATTCGGTTCACTGTGCACAGTAGAAACACATCCAGGAGCATCAACAACAGAGTACGCAGGTTTCAAATAACATAAGTAACATGGACACGGAGCAATTTGTTGTTTGAAAACGAACCAAAAACATTGCTGTCCTTGCAATTTGCTAATAACAACCATTCAAATTGCAATCCCTTTCGACTGTGATCCATCCTAGTATAAGTAAAAACACAAAAACTTCTGATGTAGTGATGAGGTGTTGTGGAAAGGTAACCAATAGGAGCGCCACAATTGGTATAATAGACTACAGAAGCAGTACAAAAATATATTTTATGCTTAAATAAACTTAACAGAAGTTGTTTACTTGGATTTGGATAATAGCACTGTTGAGTTACTTGGACTATCTGAAAGTCATAATACTACACTACATTTGCAATATATTCCAACCCCAATGAACAGGGAGAAAGACCCCCCTTAGGCCTGAAAGGAGGTCATGGGGAAAATCCCTGGGTCTGGACACATGAGAGTGGGGTTGTATAGATCAGACACAGGAGAAGACACACACAGACCACTGCGCACAATGGCCTGTGCCTGGAGCTATTCTGGCTTTTTGGGAGAGACAGCCAAAACTTTCCTGCACTCAATCCATCATGGAACAAACACAACCTACCAAGAGTATCATGTCGCTTTCCACTATTTTTACCAAACCGCTTCCGGCTGTTGCGTAAAACTACATGACGAGCGTCTTAAATATATAGGGATGACTGTGCATGGACCACAGCTTCATAATGTGAGCTGGAAGAAATGGCAGAGCTTGAATAATAAAGACCGCAAAAAAACATGTACTTTTCCACACAGCTCAAATGAGATAAGTGTTTGAAAACAAGATGAAAGCTTACAGAAACACATTTGCCTTGAACAGTAAGGATAGTGTCTGGTTTTAAGGGGGTGAACAGTGGCAGAGCGGTGAGCATAACAAGGTGGCTAGTGTGGTGTGCTCGTTCTCTCCATGTTCTTGTTGGCTTCCTCATTGTCAAGTTAAGCATATTTAGGCAAACCAGGGGGATTTTTCTTTTTTTTATGGTGTACATTGTGCCACAACCCAATTACACAATGGAGATCATTTTTGTCAGTCAAACTTGGCTGTTAATACTGCTAAAGTGGCACTAGCCCGCAGTTAGCTTTGCCCGTTAGCTTCTTCTTCGTAATTCCATTCACACTAATGTAATTATGGGTCTCCGGGTCGGAGCAGGGAAAGTTGCAAGTGTAGTTTTCTGGCCAGAAATACCAGGAGAGATGAAAGACCTCCCAATCATCCCATTAACACTTGTATTACCCCCAGAGGGACTACGAAAGGGATATAAGGTAAACAAGATACTTTGCACTGCTTCAAGTCATTGAATTCCAACCAAAATGCCATAGCCAAAAACACATAGTAACTTAAAGCTGTGCAAAGGGTCAGTTTTAGTCATGATGTTAGCTCAATTTTATTATTGAGAAAAGTGTCATGGATGAAAAGGCAACAAGAAAGTATTAAAAAGTGAACAAAAAAGCAACAAAACATCCATTTAGGTCAGTTTTGTAGGTCTTAGCTTTCCAAAGAGGCGTTACTCTGGTCTATAGGCTGTGAACTCCAGTCAGAAGCTTTTAGATTTGGGTAAAACTGAACTGGAGAAAACGTGAGAATGAACAGTCTGTGTGATGGACTTGACACAGCATGTGCTTCCGGAACACAGTATCAAAACCAGAGCCTCTCAAACTGGAAGAGGGATGAATACGTTTGTGATTCAATGTAGAGCTGTTTAAGAAAGAACTTGGGTCTGTTGCCACTTGGAATGCAGTAGTCAAACACAAAAAGATAAAAATGATACGCTATACTGTTATTTAGGCAGACCTCAAATCTCCGAACAGAAGAATGGTAAATATAATTTTAGCGTGCCACATGTGCTCGATTTTCCAGAAGAACAGATGGAAAAAACATAGCAGCAAAAATGTGAAATGGCTCACAATATCGCCGACAATAGCAGTGCTAGCATTACAAAAGCAGGGCAAAATTTGACTTGGACGCAGTGTTCGAGTCTGAAGCCTGTATAAACAAATCTGTCTGTGTTACTGCTTTATACTTTGGACTTTAAGATTAGCTCTGGTCCAGATTTCCGCAATAACATACAATAGAAATTTAAAAGAGAATCCGTGTTAAATCAAATCAAATGCTACTAGTCAGCATTTTATGTTTTACTCATTTCCACTTCCCCTGACAGTTTGACTTGAGCAACAGCAAAAGAACTTGTTGTAATAAGTATTTTGCTGATTCCACATGTTGTCAGCAAAATTTTTACTATTTTTGAGAGGGATGACAGCCTGGCCGGAAGAATTATAGATGGTATGTCTTTTAACCTCTTAAAGCACATTTTGTCCTGTTTGGCATTACCCAAATCTAAAAGCTTCTTGAAAAAGTGTCAAAATAGAAAAAACAAGGATGAAAATGCAACAAAAGAATGACAGAAAGGGGACGAAAAAGTGATGAAAAAGATGTGTTTTGATGAGTTTTGTAGGTCTTAGTTTTCAAAAGTGGCGTTACAATGGCCCTTTAGATTTGGGTACATCTGAACTGGAGAAAACGCATTTGGTTAAATCTTGTATTGTCTCAAGGATTTCTTATTAAGGATTGTATATAAAAACCATTAGGAAAGACATCAAGCAAAAATTAAAGCAGTTCTAAGTAGGTCATGCCCCTAGAGGCCAGACGCGGCACTGCAGGTGTCGTAGCATGTTACGTTTTTTTACTTGTTTATTGTCCGTGAGAGTAAATACTACGCTGATAGAAAAGAAAAAGGGAGAGAGAGGAATTGTACATCCAATTACACAATGGAGATAATTTTTTTCACTCAAACTTGGCTGTAAATACTGTTAGCTTTGCCCGTTAGCATGTAAGCTTCTTCGTGATTCCATTAGTGTGTATTGCGCCTCCGACCCAGTGCAGGAAAGCTGCAAGTGTGGTTTTCTGGCCAGAGACACCAGGGGGAGATGAAAGGGACTACAAAAAATATTGGTTAAGGTAAACAAGTTACTTAGTACTGCTTTAAATCCATACACAAATGGTTCTCTATTGCAAAGGAAGAAAAGCATGAAGAAAAATAAGTAAACAAAAGGTTTGTGCAGTCCAAATAAGTCCGAAACATTCCATTAAACGTTTTTTTTGAAGGGAATATTCAATGGTAATGAATGGTTTCAGCCAGTTTAGGGTTTTGTTGGGGCTGAGGTTGTGTGGTAATGTAGTTTGGAAGTGACTTTGTTTGTGATGCATTGTCACGCTGTAACAGGAAAGGACTTCAACTGCCGCCAGAAAGAACACTATTGTATCAAAGGGTCACTATCAGTCTATTTTAGTGGGACAATTGTTCATGAAACGCTGTGCAAATTTCCTCACTCAGAACACTTTTCAACACGGGTCGGTGTGACTTCAAGTCTGTGAAATAGCTCACTTGATGTTCAGCCAGTTTCCTTTCATTAGTGAGGTAGAAAGGCAGTAAAAACCCCTAATGCAAAAAAACAAAAAAAACATACATACTAAAAGCTTAGACTTGGATTCTGTTAAGGCTCAAATCCCTGAGATCTCATAATGGAGATGTCGCACTGACCTGGTGGCTGTAGTCTGTCTTACAATGGCACTTGAGCCAATAGAAAAAAACAGTTTCAAATCCACATCAAAATATTATAACCACTCTAGAATCCAATTGCAACCACAATTTGGGAGTTATTCTTACCAACAGACTTACAAAAGAACTTACAAACCATAAATAGTAAAAACCCCAAACCAAACATTTTCAATAAAGGACATGTAATACAGTAACAGTCTTCAATTATAAAACCACAGTCATGAAACATCGCAGCGGTCCAATTAAATACATGTAATATGCAGCAAATCCGACGTATATGACACAAAACACAGGAGAATGCTGACCCTACGCACGCCACACTTCATAGTAATTACATCCAGGAGGCTCACATAAACACAGCGTGTGTCAGAGGCATATAAGATCACAAGTGCGTCGTTGGCTGTTTACCTTTGGTCTGCTCCTGTTCAGTCCAACTCCAGCACTTCACGAAGAGATGATCCAATCCCTGCACAGACAGACAGAATATTTATTATTGCACATGATCGTGTTTCCTCTGGTCGATCCGTCTTCCTCTCAGACTGCGGCAAAACC
This sequence comes from Gobius niger, assembly GCF_951799975.1. Lineage (NCBI taxonomy): Eukaryota > Metazoa > Chordata > Actinopteri > Gobiiformes > Gobiidae > Gobius > Gobius niger. Next base: position 23,463,498 of record NC_136860.1, read on the forward strand.
ATAAAGGCTTCCTGACAGCAGTGTTTGGTGTTTTTGCAGCCAATGGCCAAGTATTTAGGTGCTTAAGATGTCAACAATAAGTCCATTTTTAGGATGAAGCTGCTCTGGAAAATATCGAAGAGAGCTGAGCTTAGAAAAGCGTAAATATGTAAACAAAGATGAATGCATTTCTGCTTGTCTCTGCAAACCAGAGTGTTATTCACTTCTGGCTAGACACCACAGCATACAGTGGCCTTGCAACTAAGCAGGGATTTGCTTATGGATCTGACAAAGGCATTGCGTTATGTCATCATGCACCCTCATCCACTTATTCGAGAACAAGTTCAAGTAAAAGCACTTTCAATGCTCAGCTATAGTACCATTTCAGCCCTTCCCAAGTCTGTCCTAAAAGGCTCGCTCCATTTCTGCATAAGCATGATATGTCAAATTTGATTACGGTCTTGGCCAGGGGAAAAAACTCATTTCAGGTCACATTCATGAATGCGTTTTCTCTTTCTGCATCAAGTGATAGCATTATGAAGACCCTGAACACATATGGTGTGCAGATTGTAAAGTATAGTGTTATAGTGGAGAATTAAGAGGAAACTAAAATGCTTTGCTTTCTTTTGCTTTGCAATATCCTTTTGGCTTCTAACTGTCTCCAGAGTGTACTCCTCTTGGGTACCACAGTTTTCCAAGAATCCTCAAAGCAGTAGCCATTTATGGAGACCCTTCGCCTAAACCACTAATGCAGCTCTTAAGCATGTGATATTAATACACTTCATTATATTTGATTGCAATGTAAAGAATAGGGCTGGACCGATATGGATTTCTTGGGGTTCGATACCAATACGAAGGGGGTTGGCAGGCAGGCTGATATTAAGTAATTTAATTTGATGGGGGGGATATGCAGCGCTGATATTTTTGGCCAAATCTTTAAAAATGCCTCGTCTATAATCCTAAAATTATACCCAAAAGTCTGCAACATAAAATTCAATGAAATAAGTGTATACAGTAAACTTGTGGACGATTTTCACCACGCTGTTTGCAAGGCCTAATACGTTGTGGGAGTTCTGACTGAGGTCTTTCCTGTGCAAAAAAGACGGGAAGTCTCTATCACTTTTGGTTCCGGAGATATCGGCCCGATGTATCGGTCGGGCCCTAGTGAGGTCATTTTTGCTGGTTCATTCAAGCGAAGCAACAATCTGCCAAGACACCCCCATGCACATGACATCTAAAGAGGGATATCAAAAGGCAGCTGTCAACACAACAACTGCATGGTCAGCAGGTGGCACTACAGCGTTTGAGTGTGTGTGTGGTGGTGGTGCCCTGCTGAGACTGCTGGAAATGTGTGACCTAAAAATAAACCCACAAACCACAACATCCACTACTGGTGCTATCCCTGTGTCCATTTTACAGTGGTAAAGTTTCCCTTCCTGGGTCAGGTTAAAACAATGATTAAAATAAAGTTGTAGCCATCACCGACTCATTCATAACAAGGTAATAAAATATGTCAGCAGGTCACACGGGTTCCCATTCAAACATGCAGCCGCGGTAGCCTCAGATCATTAGCAGCTCTCATATGATCAGGAGCTGACGGCTGAAACAACAAGCACTATTTTGTTTGGTGACACGCACAAAGACACGCAGCCGGCTCCACCACCAAGAGAAGTGTGCGCGTGGCTACATCAGCTGTTACACAAAGTACACCAATGCTACAGGATCATTCCAAATGGTCTGAAATGGCAATATGGCTGTATCTAACCAGGGAAAAGGCCCACTGAGATCAAGATCTTAGAGGGTGATCTGGCTATAATATGATCAGAATACATCCAAACGTCACTATAACAATGGAAGTCAATGATGGATTACTGTAATACGTTGCCATTTTTGTTTTTTATTAGGTTAAATTGTTGACTGGTTTGAATTGTAGGAGCCAAATGAGCACAGAAAAAGGAAAGGGTTTGGTATAAATCTTGATAAGGCCACAAGCTTTGCTCTTACAGATTCTCCACCGCCTCAAGATCGAGCCAAAGATAAAGGAACACACAGTTTCTCAAACAGCGACAGGCGGAAGAAGTTGATTTTAAACTGTTAGCCATGGCCACACAAAACGTTTGTAGCACCACGCAAACCCTCCAGGACATTTTTATTCTTTGCCATCATGGATATGGGAGCAGGCCTCTTGTGCGACAGCGGTACTGTCAGGTGTTTGATAAAATGGTTCAACTAAACGTTAACATAAAGCTTAAAGGATAGAGACTCTACCACTGAACTACAAGATCTTCACTTGTTATGGCTTTACAAAACTAAGCCCCAGTTAGACAATCATGTATTCTATGTCCTTGAGTCAGGAATGACAACATAATAGTCCCATGCGCTGCAGGAAACTCCTATTTGCGCTGAATTAGGGGCTGCATTTAGCATCACAATCAGTTTACTGTGTGCGCATCCACAGAAGGCAGCAACATGTGCCTTTGAAAAGAAGATGATTAATGCCCCCGATTGATGACACAGCCAGATCGCCAGTCAGACGAAAGAAGGCAGGAAAACACTTGGAAAAAATGTGTCCCTTTTTTTATACGATTAATTTCCCACACTTTGAATGAGTCACACAGGGCGGATCCGCAACTAACATGCAACGGATAAAGTGATTCCATGTGTAACCCCCTCCGACTTATCAAATCACTGCTATTTACCCCCGATCCATGCTAGCGTGATTGATTATGCTCCCGACCCGAAAAGCATCCATGAAGAGAGGATCTAAAAATGACCTCACACTGCCCAAATAGTAGTTGGCGGTGTGCTGTGTCACTGTGCTAATACTGGGTTTGCTGCATGTTGTTCTGAAAGGCTCTTGTTGTCTGCTCCACTGGTTCGTGCTTTTATGTGGTCGGAGCTGATGGGATTGAAGTGGTTGTGACACAGCGCTTTACACATTTCACTGCAGGAAACAAAAACGATGTGTCATTCAAAATCGTTCCAACTTAGAATTGTGTTGCAACTCACTGCATTAAAATATATAAGGGAGGATTAGTCAATAGCGCCGGTTTTGAAACAATAACTGTTGAAATAAAAATCTGCGGTGGCAAATTATTAATAGCAACACATGCAAGTCAGATGATGAACAATTCTCTGTCACTGCACATGGCGTCAAGGTTTTTTTTTTTTTTAGGGTAAAATGGAAGATATTTATGTTTATAGGGGAATTTAAATGTCTGTCTGGTCTAAGCGTCAGCGAAGAAGCCGAGGCATTATGGAAGGCAATGGGAAGTTAGTTTACCCATATAATTGTTATTTTTCATTCTTTTTTTTTTATTCTTCTACTCTTTACTTCTTGACAATTAAATTTTTGTCAAAACAATACATAGACACTAGTGTTTTGTTTTTCCTTTAACCTTTAAAATGTTAACACAATAGGAGCGTAATTGTAGACATACTCTGAATCTGTCATTTGCTATGTGTATGTTTAATATGCTTACAGGGACTTTTAAATGGTCAAGCTCTGGCTCAGTCCTCAGCAGATTGTTTGTTGCAATTGCTCAACTGGACGTTTTACAGTTGTGAAATGACGGGTCCTGCCAAATCTGGGGATATAGCAATCTTAAGACTGAGAACAATATAACTTCAGTGCTTATCAGACCCTGGGTATCCAATTAAGGTGGGATAAACAATAAACAATAAGGGTATTTACACCAGTAAGACATGCCTTTAACAGATTGAGACTCAAACTCAGTAAAGACCTCTTTTCACTTGCTAAATTTAATTTAAATACTTGAATTGTAATAAGAGATTACCAAAGCAATGTGTGTACATTTTTTAAATACATTATTATGTTTTTAGTTGGGCTTGTGCCTGAGGAGCTATAAGTGTTTTTGGTAAGTGAGAGTGAAGGAGAATGCAGTAGCACATGTGTGCTCTCCTTACACATAGCTAGGACAGCCTGTCTCTGGGCTGTACATAGTTTAGTCTACAGCCGCAGCAGCTGAAGGCCGCAGACAAACACCAGGGTGAAATAAGGAGACAACCAGACCTCATGTTTTTAAGACAAATTCTCCAGAAACCTTCACCAAATATTTCTATTAAACAATGAGGACAAAGATGTTTTGACAAAGGTTTAAAGAACAATGCCACTGTTATTGAAGCACCAGGCCACCACAGTTTCTGTTATTCTCAGAAATAGAAGAAATTCAACATATGTCCTCAAATAGTTTACCTCAAGTGGGCAGTTTTTTGTTTATTTTACAGGATATTACAGGATCTATTGTATTACAATGTTTAAAATATGTACTATTACAATCTACTTCAGATTAAGTCACAGGGCACAATATAGTGTAGCCTACTTTGTGCCCATTGACTTTAGACAAGGGCTGCATGATATTGAAGTAACTTGCGATATGTGACACGGCTGTGCAATATTACGATAACAATATTATTGTGATATTTCACTAAACCATTTCAAACCGATATGGCCCATTGTAATGAAACACAAATCACAAGAAACTAGTTTTTCAGCAAATTGTGTCAAAAAGAAGAATTACAAAACATCACATCATGACCAATATAAAGATTACAATTTTACTAAATTAGGAAACAGGAAACTTTAGCACATGTATCTACGTTGTATATATAAGGAATGTTGCGACACATTGTGGCTTTTTGCGATATGGATATTGCATCACCAAATATCGCGATACAATCTTTTGTACGACATGCTGTGCAGTCCTACTTTAGACCGATCTGCAACCAGAGAAACCGAAACATTACATATGAAGAAGATTAACTGGTATATGACCAAAGGCAAATAAAATGTGCTTCTCAGAGAGGACAAAAAAGCAAAATGCTTAAAGGGAAAAACAAATTTGATGAATTTGTTTCTGATGCTAACAAGACATGCTGTATGAAAGTAAATCTCCCGCTGCTAACGATGCCACAGAACCTTTCTGCCCAGTAACACAGCAAACATGTTAAACACATGCTAACAGACAGACTCTGCACATCCATGTCTGCACAAGGCCAGACGTCAGCTCGCATTACTGCTGCATGCTCTCGCTGCACACCGCACTCACCCTCACCCCGGGGTTCAAAAGCCTGCTTTTACATTCACATGGGCCACTGGCTTTTAGGTTACCTCTAGAAGGCTAAAGCATCCAACTTGAAGAGAAATGAAATCTGACACTACATGTTTTCAAACTGCACCCTCAATATCAGACATTATCCAAAGTATGGCCCTTTGGCTGGTCGTGGTGCAGAGCAAGGTTTCATATGAGCCCGAACATTTACTCATCCTTGTTCATGGGCTTTAGCAATTAGCTTTTAGATACATTTACCCATTCATTACTTTATGATCTAAACTACAACCAAATTACTAGATGTAGAGAGAAGGCTTTCTTTACAAAGCGCAGGTGTCTTCTGGTTGCAATAAGTAGCTAAACATGTTTGAGTTATCACTGTTATAAAGTGCACAACTCTTGAAGCAAGCACTAAGAATAATTATCTAATTTTGGCATGGCTTCCATAATAAAAAAAATGGATTTGTGCTCGCTTTGAGGAATATGCAGTCCTACAACAGCTAGGCTTTGGTTGCCCCCATGCACAGCGTCAGGTTTAAAGGAAGTATCCCAGGGGCACACTGCTGGGCACGATGCCAGCGCTGCATGTCAGTTTTAGCTGTTACTTTGAGGATCACAAAACTTTTATTGGTCTAGGGAGAGTTGCATTGGTAGGAATAATGGTAATTTGCCTGCCATCTGCATTAAACTGCTAGCTTTAGGCTATTGCAACTAGAACCATACGCTTTTTCCGTCTACAATTAGAATTTGGCCTAGATATTTATGCAAATAGTTTTGTGACTGCAATAAATGTGTTCTTGCGGCAACATTTCTACGATTCTATGAATTACGGGTAGATTATTTTTAGGGGGGATGAAAACAATCCATATTCAAGTGAAATGTCTCCCTTCATTCATGCACTGTGATTTCAATATTTTGAAATGCCGACATATGGTTTTTGCAGTGTTTTGACCATACCCATTCATGCAAGAGAGGTTGAAAGTCGGGATTATCTCATCCTCATACACCAAATGCAACTGAGTGCTGACGGCCTAAACAGTGTTGAGTCTAGCAGAAAATTGCTCTTATTTTACATTAGCAGCCTGTCTGTGATCACCAGACGCGAGAAACCTTCGAACAGCAGCGTAGAGATGCGATCAGATGCAACACGCAAATCCCGAGCGGAGGCACGCGCAGGTTCAGTGGTGCTGCAGAGGAGTGGGCACTGCAGAGCTGTCAGGGAGAATCACTGCCCTGAGCTTTACTGCTTTTACTCAGCAGTGGCACAGGCTGATACAAGGTCAGCGAGTGACTGGGTTCAACTACTGCAGAAAGCAAGTTCCACTCACATGACTGGGCAAGACAATCATTTAGCTGTAGGAGTATTGGACAGCCGTGATAATGTCTTGTCTTTCGGCTTCCTCGACATACAATTTTGCTACTTTTAATCCATACTATTTGCATATTATTAAGATGACAATATTGTACACATTTCCTGGTACAATAGATCCTGTGGTTTATGCTTGGGACCAAAACAACAAAAAAACACTTATTCTGAATCTTCCATAGCAATTTTTTGTCTCCGTAGTAGGGACATTTCATCTACCCTTTAATGTCAATGGAAACTAAGCTGGAAATATGCAACACAACAAGTCTGCTGCTAAAACATTCCTCGTTTTCATCCACAACAAAGCGGGATTGTATGAACTCCAACACGTCTTCTTTTGAACTCTTAATACACATTTTCCTTTACCACAAAGGACACCTCAACTAACCACCTCAGTATGTTTCTAAATTTTCCATTTCTGTCTGTCCGCAGTTGAACGGAGTCCAGCCAGCTTCTACAACTGCGGTAGGAACCAGCATCATCCTCTTGAACAGCAACACAGCGAGCAAATAATCAAAGAGGGCCCACTTTGTATCTTCCAGGTGTGTTTTCCGACTTGTGGCTGAATGTTATTAATGTTCTCTGTAGTGGCCTTACATAAACGTGAGCGTGGCCTTAGGCTGTGAAAATGACTTGGTCGTGCAGAAAAGTGCAACATGCTGAGACACACTGGGGCCGCATAGAAATACCCCATATTTACAGAGAGGTATGGAGTTAATCATGTAATGACAGAGTGAAGGAGAGGTGACGGAGTCTGACTCAGCTATAAACCATTAGATCGCATCCAGTTCAAACAGGTCTTCCACTGTTTCACTGCCAAAACAATACTTAAATATAGGGAAATGGGAAAAAACTAATGAAAAGCAGAAGTCTATTTTTGTGTTTCTATAGGGAGGGTTTTTTCCACATTGAATGAAACAGAACATATAACAGGGCGGGAGAGCAGGAAAGCAGTGCCAATCAGAAGGGGTCAATTCCTAAATCTAACCCAGGCATCTGCAAGTGGCTCTGGTGCATTAGTCACTTTATTTCCCCCCGACATCATGGATCCGACAGACTGTAGACCCCCTGGCCTTCACACAATCCCTTTTCTTAACCCTAAACTTGACCAATCTATTCCTTGTATAACTCTTTGTCAACTTCCATGTCCTGTTAAAAGATGATTTGCGAAGAGGCAGCACTCGTCTTCTTATTTGACGTTCATGGCAGTGACTGGACCCTGAACATGTGAATAAATGAGCCAGTTATAGCTTGCAGAAAAACAAGACATTAGCTCATTCTGCCCGTCTTTAAACACGGACAAAATATAATAACTTCAATTACAAGCTTGTGGCTGTGTGCACTTGAGCCAAGTTGCCAGCTCGCAAGTTTTTCTGTTAACGGTGCTTAAAAAGGCAAAATGTGCAAATTAAAACACAGCTTGGAAGTAAAGTAGCTTTTAAGGCTTTTGTAATCTGTCTGGACAGAGATGGACAATCCCTCAGTTGATGCCTCACACTGTTTATTAAGTGATCCACGGACAACACAGGTTCATTTGTTGCACATCGGGCATTTTCACTAATCACAAACAGACTATTTGAATTACAAAAAAAATGCCCTTTTGGACTCTGTGGGGGTCTCTTCTGAAGTTTTACTAGTTTCCTTAAAGCAGGGCCACTTCCAAAAATGGCTTTAGGCCCTTCCTGTGACCCAAAATGAGCAAAAGTCAGGACATCCAAACTCGAAAGGCGAAATATGAGTAATTTTGTGTGGACTATTCATACACCTACGCAGCAATTAGTGACGTGCCTTTTGCGCACTTTCCATCCACCAAATTTTCCAAAGTTGTCGGAGCATTTTAACGGGCCAGTTCCCATCGTGTGTCAGGCAAAATTGAAGTGGTGCAAAGTTATTTATATTATAGCCATAGTTCAGGGTAGGAAAATAGCGTTCCTGGGCCTTCACTTTAGACACCTAAAGGAGGACTATATCGCTCCTCGTCTTCAGTGTTTTGATCCAAACCGAAGTGAAAGACAGACAGGGGACGGCTCAAATAGTTTCCACCTCCACTGAAGCGCAGTCGGCACATTGGGAGGTAACTGCGGTTTTGGGACGGATCCAGTTCTCGTGTGTGTGTGTTTTCAAATATTAGAAGGAGGGAGCGCAGCAAAACAGTAGCCCGGGTACGATTCCTCAAAGCCATAACATTAGCACACGTGAAACCTGCCACCGCACATTACAGGACATATGGTCTCTGCATTACCCATGGAAAGTACAGGCTTACACTATCAACAGTTTCCCCAAAGCTACAGACACTTAACAGTTCCACACAGTCACTCTTCTGTCGCATGTGCCACACTAACATTACACTGACATTACAGGCTAGTTTGTAGAGGTCGTGTGTAATTACAGCCTTTTCTGGTGTGAGCTGTTATAATTGAACACTGAAAAGCAGACTATCACAGTATGTTGTTTTTATGCGTGACTGACAGTTCCAGCTCTGTCGTTCAAGACCGTTAAAAGGAATGAATTTTATATGATTCTGAAACCTCTATTTGACCGCACTCTAAAAATGGTTAGGTCGTTAGGCTCAACTGTGCCTATAGTCTCTCATGAAACATAATGAATCTTTTTTATGACTATGACTATATTTATTTGACAGTGGCATCATATATTGAAACACAGTATCACAATTATTGCAATACTATACTTGTCTCGACGTCTTACAACACCGAGGCTGTCGACTCACTGCTTATGTCAATAGTGGCCAAAGGTGACTTAATACGATTCTGCCAGGTGGGAACAGAACAAACATTAGGTTATTATTCATTGTCATGTGTGAGTTTGTCAGATTGACTAATACTTGGTTTTATAACTGTTCAAAACTCGACTTTTGCTTACTTTTCAATGAATACATGCTCAAGCATAGAATAGCCATCGATATAACACTGAGCTGGAAAGTTGTTGTATAGCAAATATAATTATATCACAATACATCATATCGGCTTCAACATTATAACATTGTGTCATGACAGAAGTGCACTGGCCCAGTCCTAGTACTGGGAGTCCAGACTGAAAACCTGCTTATTTACTATATGCCTATGAATGATGCATGATTTTGTACATCTGACAGGATCCTTAATGTATTACGTTAGCCAACATTACTAATTAAAGGTTCTATAAACCATTAAGAGCTGAGCTAGTACGTGCATACTATAAGATGAGGAAGACTTGAATTTGAATCCTAATTTGAGTGTTAGGGTACTACATCTGAACATGTAAATCCAAAGCCCTTGGAGCAACATTTAAAAGCATTGAGAATGACACTCCTGATTCCCAGCTGCACAGCCTGCCCCTGCATCTCCACTCAGCTCTGACAGAGGGAAAAGTCAAAGAAAAGAAGAAAGTGTTTTGGCAAGAATGATGAAGCTCCATGGAACAAAAAACAAGAAAAGAAATAGAGAGGGTTTTTATTTTTTTAAAGAGACACAGAAGGAGTAATGAGATTAACTTTTCCTAAAGTGAGGCTTGTGCAGAAACAGCAGCCAGAGAAAGTCGACATCTGTGTGGCATTAAACAACAGACAGATTGCTGACAGTGGTGAAAGAACATCAGAACATCATGACGAAGATGTGAGGCACAAATGTGCAAAACAACACCGTTCAAAACAGAAACGCTATTAGTGAGAAGCAACAATGAACAATAAATGTGGACATGGATCAACATTAATCTTAATATTAATTAACACTACGCTACAAATTTGTGGACTCACATTGCAAAGTATATAATCAATTCTGTCCGATTCAAAAAAGAAAAAGCTACAAAAATTATTTGACATACACCATTCTCTGAATATGTAACTTAACAAAATTGCTTTGGTTGAGGCTATCCGGTAACTCTAAAACTGCAAAACCAATAATTTACAAGTGGTTCTCAACTGAGGGAGCTTCAGGACCTCCCTTCAACCTATAATAATAATAATAATAATAATAATAATAATAATAATAATAATAATAATAATAATAATAATAATAATAATAATAATAATAATAACTAGAAATGCAATGGCTGCGCCATTGCGATTGACTGCGGAAATGCGGGAAGCAAATGCAGAAATTGCATAAACTCTTCAAATTGCATAATCAAATTTGCATAAACTGTATAAACTGCATAAAGTGGTAAAATGCATGAATGGGATAATTCGCATAAATTATGTAAATTGCATAAACTCTTTAAAATTCATTAATCCTAAATGGCATAAACTCTTAAGTTGCATAAACGGTTTAAAATGCATAAACTGGTTAAATCCCATAAAGTGGTTACTTTGCATGAATTGTTAATGTTGCATAAACTTTTATATTCCATAAACTGGTCAAACTGTTGAAATGGCCTCAGTGCTTGATTGGCAGAAGCTGCACAAATGGCTGAAAGTCCTGGAGTCTCCCCATTGGCTGGATTCCCCCATACACACCAATGCAAAAATTTCAAACTCCTGTATAAAAAAAACTGGAAAACTGCAGAAGGACAATTTTTTCTCAGAACCCACAAGTTGCAGAAGCTGAACATGCACAAAGTGCAGAAATTGCAGAAAATGCAGAAAAAAGTGCAGAAAAGCATGGATTTGCGGCAGCCCCATTATAAGTCAATGGGAAAAATCTCCGACATTTCGGCCGATTGCGGAAAAACCATAAGTTGCAGAAGATCCAAAAGTAATAGCACCCTTCTCCTCAACATGCGGAACATTTTGATGCATAACTTGCATAAATTGCACAAAGCATGAAGGTGCTGAAAGCTCTAGAAAATCGGGAAAAAGATGGAAGAGGAATAATAATAAAGAACATGAAAACCAATAATTGACTGCGGAAGAATTCCGCAGTCAATCAATAATAACAACAGCTTTTATCTGTAGTGCACATTTACAAGCTTGAGTTTTTCCTCAAAGTGCTACACTGTACTCGCTTCATACTCAGAGGTGGTAAACTACACGTAGCCACAGCTGCCCTGGAGGAGGCTGCCAATCTCCTCCAGATGATCGACATCATCACCCCATCCGCCCACCACCACCAGTTTGATTATAATATCCAAAATAGAGTAATTTCCACAGTTCTGTTGATTCAAACTCTGATCGTACTATGTTGATTTTAAAGATCCTCTTGTCATTCAGGTGCACTTATAATTATAGCCAAAATAGTGAATGCATAAAGAGCGCAGTTTGAAGGTTCAGAATGAGCCGACACACAATTTGCTGGTAAGGTTGCCCTGACTTCACTAACCACGCACACCAACCTCCTCTGAGTTTGTTTTCCCACACTTCCTTGTTCGTCACAGGGGGCATGTGAGGAATGTCCTTCAGACCAACACCGTGAGTCTAAATGGATACCCTCACCTTTGACCCATGAGACTTAGGAGAGGTTTCCCTGGTGCACGTGTTACATTGGGCCAGAGACATAGTACCATCAACTATATAACTTTAAAACAGGTTTAAAGATGCAAGATGAAGAAATCAACCCATTCTTAAAGCTTACAATTGTTCTCTTTTGGGTTAACACCTTAGTGACACAAGGTTTTAGGAGTATAGTGTTTCCTCATCTGGTTACTCCATTAATAACATGAGTTGTGTGTAGGAGGGAGAGAAAGAACACCGGCTCAACCACTGTGTTCTGCTACCATTTGGCTGTTTCAACAATAAACATCAGACAAGCAGTTATTGCAATCAGGGTGCAACAAAAGACTATGGTAGTACTAACAAACATGAGGTATGATATAAACCTAATATGTTACATAGCTAAGAACACTAAACTCATGCCATATCTGATATATATAGAATTAAAATACCAAGGGGCAAACCAGGTGTTAAGTAGCAAGTGCAAGATGGAAAATATGTCTGTATAACAGTTTTAGGGCCCCACATCAGATATGTAAATGAGAGAATGATACATTAGTAAAAAATGCGTAATGAATCTGCTGCTGCTTTAATAATACTAGGTATTAGGTTTTAACAAATAGCTTTTAGGCAAGATAGACCTTTAGAATAAAAAAAACTAACATTATATGAAAAGAAAAGAATACAGTTCATTTAAACCTGGTGCTATTATGGCTACAGTATTGTAAACTGATGGTTAAAAAAGCCCCATGACCATATTTGAGATTGACCATAGCTGAGATTTCAATTTCGATCAACTGCACAGCTTGAGTATAGCGGCACATGTCTGTCTGTCTGTCTGTCTATCTGTCTATCTGTCTATCTGTCTGTCTGTGAAAAGCTTATTCAGCCAAATTGACTGTTTAAGAATAGAAAGATCTGGGATGTCCCACTGCACTGGATCTGCTCCATCACCCCCTGCTATCGCCATCAGTCTTTCCCAAAGGGAACATGGGGAGGAATTTCCTGAGAGAGCTAGAGATGACTTTGCCATACATTTGGCATGAATACGAACAAGCGGAAAGAGCGAATGAAAGCACAAAAACAACAACATCAGATGGTGACCCCACTTGACCTTTCAAAGCCACGAGTGAGAATCCTGTTAAAGCACTCAGAGCAGCTGATACAGATGTGACCACTGTAGCATAGTTTCATGTTGTCATTCCAAGTTTAGCAATTGTACAGGTTTGACATAATTCTGTAAAAACAACAATCTGTTCTTTCACATTATTAGGAAACAACTGTGCAATATTATGCTGTTGTCTAACTTGCCTTTATTAATTTTGCAAACAAGCAACCATTTCCTTTTTGTATGGGGGTATGCAGACCGCATTCCATCTTAGCAACAGCATAGCAACAAAGAAATTGAGTGGTAAGTCTGCATTGTTATTAATGTTTAAGGCTCTAGAATGAATGAAGAACACATGTGTGTCCCCTTTAGGCTACTCATTCATAAGGTCATATTCAGTGGCCTTATATCAGTGTAACAATATGTCTCATATCGCCAGAGATTACCTTCTTTTTTTTTTTAAATGGAATGAAATTATATTTTCAAGCATTCAGTGATCAGATTCCTCTAGTCTAAACAGGATAAAACAGTTCAATATTCACTGGATTAAAACTTTTGCTCCTAACATTAATATAATCTTTTGAGGGGTCCCTGAGTTCATGACCTGAAGATTTTGGGATCAAAATATCAAAATTGGTACATCAAAGAAAATCGCTTTCCAAGTACCACAAGATCTATAACAGGACTGTCCAGGCCTACATTAGGACTAAACCAGGCCTAAGATGGGGCTTAACGGCGTCTTAAGGGTTTGTATACAAAATGATCCAGACTAAATAAAACAGTTTGAACACTTTTATACAGCAGTCTGCTTATCTGTCAAGTGATGTCTTCAAATATTGTTTTTGTACACAATCTTGGCTATGAGAATGATTCACATAGCCCTCATTTGTGTGAAGTTGCCAGGGAAACCAGCGCAGACTACAGACCCTGCAGATGCGGCGCATAGACAGGCTGGTGGAAAGTACAAGTAGGGCAATGGGGGATTTTTATACTCCAGTTAACTCACTACGCTACAAGGATGGTTAAATTTCTGCTCCATTTTGCTGCATGTAACTGTGTGGTAGAAATGTCTCAAATCCATCATCCAGAATTACCCTCCAGCTTTGATGGGCCTAGCAATAGTTAAGTCAGTGGAAGGGTTTAGTTGTTCATGCAGATATAGTAGAGCTTGTCATGGTTTCCAAAGCCCATTGAAGAGACTTAGCAGGTCCGAGACATTTCCAAACAACTCCTGCTATAGGATGCTACACTGTAACAATGGTTTCAATTCAGAAATGGGTTAAAAGCAATATGTGAAACTAATATATAAAGGGCGGAAATGTGACAATTATCACCTATCATATGTAACAGAGTAATGTCTGACAGGAGTGTGTAACATCAGGCCTTGGAGCCAAATTTGGCCCTCCAGCAAAGACATTTTTGACTCCCAGGATGATTTGGAGAAATATTAACACACATATCAGCTAGATCAAATTAAATGCTGGAAATACAGTCAATTCCTTTAAAGTTTCTTGGAAAGTAAACCCCTAAACCCTTTGTTAGACCAAATATAAAGTATTTGTTGAACGAGGTGCTTCATTTTGTGCCACGATTAAGAGGTTTGGACCCTAGTCTTATGTGGAGGAACGGAACAAACTTTGACCGTCTACCAGGCTTAACTTTCCAAGATGTATAATGTTCAGACAAACCAAAAGTATGGGGAAAGTGTGTTTTACTTTTGTTTTTACTTGTTATTAATGGTGTAAAGGCTCCTGTGTAATACTGGATGGCCCATCAGGCAAAACCTTTTCTTGGCTTTGTGAAAGTGTTAAATAAAATGATAAGGGTTCCGATATGTTTACAGTTTCACACATCACATTGTCAGTGACTGTTCAAGTTGGCTATGGCTGATTGTGGCCTTAGATGGGAGAGACCTGGACAAACCGGCAGACTGGAGGCCTGCATGTCTGATGATGTTGAATTTTAAATGACCTGCAACTGAGTGCCAGCCCAGACCTTCATTGAATTAGTCCAGGTGTTAAATTCAAAAGGTCATATTCAGTTGCCTTATACCAGTGTAATAAATGTGATGTGAGTTGTGTGGCAGCTGCTGTGAACACGCCCATGTGTGTGTGTAATGTTATATGAATGCCACGCCTTGCTTGTGTCAGCTCAGCACGCTTGGCCTCCAAGCTGCAGCAGTAAAAACGCAAATATTCCTGTGGCAGCAAAGGGCGCTGTGAGCCGGTGCACGCTGCTTCCCGGCGAGCGAGCGCATCCAGGCCGCGAAAAGGGAGCCTTCAGGCCCGGGCAGTGTTTCTGCTATGTAAAGATAACATAGACCTGCCGCGTGCACAGGCAAAAACCCATGTATTACGTCCCCAAACATGAAAGCCTTTTATCATACGTCGTTTCGGGTTGACCCCCCCACCTCCCCTTTCTCTGCATAGGCTACACATCAGCATCTAACGGGATTGATTGGCCTTTTGTAGCAGTGCATGAGAAGGCTTTGCGCTTTGTTTTACGCACAAATAAAGACAACAGGGACGATCGTACACAACATGAAATAAGTCCCCATAGAACAACGGTGTGAGACCACGGACGCAAGGGTGAATGTAGGGTAGGGATGCGTTGAGGTGAGCGGAGTGAGCTACTTACTGTGTGGACCCAGGAGATTTCAGGCAAAAGAGCGGCGGCCGACAGCTCGGGATCTGAGATGAGGCGACGCGGAGGTAAATCCCACCCCGAAAAAGGCAGCACTGTGGCGGGGTGCCTGTCGGTTCAGTCCCGGTCACGACCGAGTCCCCTCTCCCAGATTTCCCAGTTTTCCCCGATTGCCCCTCTGCCACACTGATCCCAACACCGCTCTGGAGCGTCAAGTCGCTCGGAGCGACGGGAGGCACTTCCGGGAGAAAGTTTCACAACAAAATCACGTTTAGGATATATGTCTGATTGAGCCCCGGGCAAGTTTTAAGTTCTTCAAATATGAATCCGTCATCATTTTCTTTTTTGACTTTGTGATTAGAATAACTAAAGTCAATTAATGGACCCGTTTAATTGGCATATTTTTATTTCCTTCCTTGTCCTGACCAAGCTAAAGAGATTGTCGATCAAAATAAAACTAGACGTAGAAAAGCATATTTGTGTTGGTGGAGTGTGTTCCACACTGATGTAATGCATTAAGATAAAACCGTTGACATTCACTGTACGTCAAGTTTTTAAATCTTATTTTGAAAATAAGCTTACCCCATTTCCTTGATACGCAGATAGATCCTAAAAACTCAGCGGGTGCACGTATCCATGATTTGTGCGTTCACACCGCCCTATTTCCTGTCCAGCCCATGGTCCAGCCCAACCCAGGATCAATTTGAGCCAATCAGACTAATATTCTATTCTATTCTATTCTATTCTATTCTATTCTATTCTATTCTATTCTATTCTATTCTATTCTATTCTATTCCTATAGGCATGTGTGTTGAGATCTAAGATCTAAATTGAAAGGTTATGGGGACAATCTTGTATTGTTTTTAAAAAGTCCTACCTATCTATAACTAATTAAAGCTACACATTTCTTGCGTTATGTTTCTCCACTAAATTCTTTAACTTGATTTTTAGGGGAATTACCGTAGAATATAGGCTACACACAAAGCTCGAGGGAACCATTTGGCATTTGTATGTCAAATGCTGCCCCCTGCTGGTGTCTCTCAACTTTATTGTAGGTCAGTATTTTTTAAATAAAAAAAGAAAAGAAAGGCAGAAAACGCAATCATTACAATAGAAGATACCAAATAAATAATTTGAAACAATTCAGAGGGCACTTATAATTGTAGGCTATACAATTGTCCAGGCAATTCTGTTATAGCTCATGTCTGTGTCTAACCAGGGGTTCTCAAAGGTTTTGGAACCTGCAGGACCCCTTAACAAACAGAAACAAACATCCCCACTCTGACATTAATACGTTCACTTGTCTAAAACCAAATTCTATAATAGGATTAATGGTTCTTTTTTTTTTTTTTTTTTATTTAAATAGATGTATCACAAAATAAGTATACAGCTTCAACTTTATGTATGTATTGCAAAAACATCGTCATAATTTTTCAGTGGTATAATATTTGCCTTCATCAGTCAAATCTTCAAACTAAACGGCCCATACGTGAGCAGGATTTAATTCAGAAGTGGATGAATAAGGGGAAAGTGTCTTTAAAGTTCCTGAGGAACTTCTGTTCTGGAGAGGAAAAGCAGTGTTTTGTTCTAACAAACCTCATTACACACATGAATGTGTGAGACTGGGATTTGTAGTTGTCAGAGGTCCTCGTCACAACAGCATCCTTGTTTTTGTTGCCCTAGGGCAGCTGTGGTATAACCCAGCAGCAAGTTGTGAGAGAGGAATGGAGGAAAACAGAATGAAAAGACCTTTAATAATGTTATTCAGTATTGCTTATTGTCAGTGTGTGAATATAATTTGTCCCAAACGGCTGGCTAAATACAACATATCACTTTACCAAAACACTAAACACTAAAACTAAACATTATTTTAGAGGTAGCAACGTTATAGCTAATTGAATATTTTGTCCAAATTTTATATTACCTTCAGCACCAGTTATTCTCTACACTTAGCCCACCAGCTCAGGGTGAATTTTATGAAATAGAAATGCATGCATTTGAACAATAAAGAGGATCAAATCTCCCACTTTACCCACTTTCACCTTTGTACAATAGGTTAATCCTCCAGCCAGGTGTTTCTGGTGGCCATTAGCCTGGTTCCTCATCTGGAGATGCTCACTGCTCCTACAGGTTGCCCCGTGCAGCGGCATTGCAGATGGGTCAAATGCCGAAATTTAATTTCCCTATGGGGATTAATAACGTATGCCTTAACCTTAACCTTTATATTCTCATGCTTGAACTAAACAATCCAAAAATTGCTTTCTTTTTGTCCATGTTATATGTGCCTAAGGGACAGTGAAAGAATCCTGTCTCGCTCAGCCCCTTCTCTGTGCTGTAGGGTCTGAGCTTTTGAGGAGGAATTTAACACTAACCTCCATTCTGAGCCAGGAGATTGTAATATTTGTCCTGTATTTAATGTTTGGTTAACATATGTGATTTCACAGAGTGTCATTGGTTGATCATTTATTTATTTAGTATGGACTTAGCAACAACATTGGATGAACCAGATGTATTGTTTTAAGCGTTATAGCACATGATAACGCTATGTTCATGGGGTTTTTAGGTTAGAGTAGGTAAAACACCGTTGTTTAAGATATTGCACATTTTATACATGTGGAAAACTCTGGTTTAGCCACTGTTTGAGCTCTCTGCTAAAGATATCTAATGAGATTAGTCTCCAATTTTAGTGCATTGGGGACCACCCCTTGAAGGAGAAACTGGAATATCTGAAAGAGGTTCTGAACTTTGGGAGCGCACATTCCTCACTGACTGGACTGTTTTGGAAAGGTAAAATGAAATGTAAGTGTACAACAAAAATGCTACTCAAGTCACCTGTAAGTGTTTGTCACTGTCAGTGCTATTTATGCCGCCCCCAGGGCGTCCCACTCAACCCCTAGTTATTGACAACACTTGGTAATAATACCACTATTTTTAAGCATTTTTTTTTTTTTTTAAAGGATTCACATACAATGCAAGGCAAGTTTATTTGTAGAGCACAATTCATACACAAGGCAACTCAAAGTGCTTCACAGTTGCATAAAATTACAAGAAAACAGATCAAATCAGTAAAACACCAACATGAAAAAATAATCAATTACAGTAAAAGGCAAGAGTGCAGATAAAATACTTTTAGTTGTCATATGGCTACAAAGAACTGTTTTCAGCCTGGATTTGAACATTGTCAGAGTTAACAATGTTCTAGTGTAAGTGTACAGAGATCACCAGCAGAGGGAGACAAATGCCTGTCAAAGACTGTCTTGAGTCGTGATGATTTTTTAGGTCAACACATTAAACACAAGACATAAAAACAATTGCAGGGCCAAAATAAATGAATTCAAAATAATGCTCTACGAAGGGTTTTAGGCGGCAATCACTTACGCGTTTGTGTCCTGATCTATCTCCAATCTCCAGAACAATTAGTCTATTATTTAATATTTCTAGATACTGTGCCAATTTAGTCACTGTAAAACACTGAAAGAGCCTTAAATACGTTCTCCCACATTCGATACATGTGGTGTTTGGATCATGGGGCAATTTAAACATCAGAGTTTTCTTACAGAAAAATGTGTCTATAGAGAAATATATGGGGCATTAACAAAGCTAGTGTCAAGTCAGTTTACTTGTTGAAAAAGTCTCAAGTGTAAGAATCATTTTTCTGGGATTATATCATTAATGTCATGCGCGTTGGATTGTCGTCATCAAGCTTTAATTAACCATTATTCACAAACTGATGACATTGGACAAGAGTTTTGTATTTTATGTATTTATTTAAGAGAAAATTAGAAACATGATACATAATATTAGTGCTTGAAACAGTAAATACATAGTTTTTTTTTATTTTTTTTATGCCTTTGTCGTCCAAGCATGGGACTTGCACACAATCAATCCTTGTGGCTATATCTCTTTCTATTCTTAAAATAGAAACCTTTTGGAACATTTGGCCTTTTCTCTTCATGTCTCAAACAACCTGTCAGACTGCTAAATCGTTCAACCTTTACAAAATGTCATGAAAGAAACATCTAAGGGAGTGTTATCACAAAATGAAGACAACAAAAGCTCATATTCAACACTGATGATGTCTGAAGGTTGTTATTGCGAGCACTGTCTTTTACGCACCATCTTCAATACAGTGTCTTTGTACTGGACTCTACACAGTTGGGCTGTTGCTAAATTCAAGAATATCCTATACTATTTTATGTTAACTTGGAACATTGTTAACAAAGCAAAGTGCGTGTTAAAGACAACTTAACGGAGGCATTTGCAAAGCTGGTCCTTCAGGTCGGTTTGCTCTAAAACAAGAAACAAAAAACATATTGGTAATTATAGCATTAGTGTCATGGCTTCTATCTCTTAACCTGGTGTGAACTTGTCTCTTGTGAGTCAGGAAACCAGCATCAAGCCATCATTGATTGATACAAACTTCAGGAATATCAGCCCAGTTCATATTTAGAAGTGCAAACTGGGAAAGAGCTCTATGTTACAAATAAGAGAGAGATGTGATGCATGATGTTAGTGATTCCATAGTGATTCCGTGAGGCCTTCCATATTTAGACACGCTATATGTCCTATTATTGTAAGTAGATAGAAACTTAGACGACATATTAGGCTATTTTGTATACATTAGACCAATAGATGTCAAAACGACAGGGTGAAATGGAGGGCATCAAATAAGAATATTGTGTAGCCCTACGTAAATCCAGATAATATCGATTGCATTTCGATCCTATTGTTCTATCTCGATCTTGTGCCCTTTCAGTGTAATATACTTAAAAAATCAAAAAAGATTCTTCTTAACGTTATATTTTCATGACCAGTCTAAGGGTAAACTTCTTCCCTGATCAGAGTATGCGGGTCTGACTGGAACCAGGCTGTAGTATCTGAAGCGTTACTATGTTTCTAAGACACTTTCTAAACCAGGAATAGAAAAAAGTATATATTATAGGATTCAAGCAGGAGTTGAAATAAACTAGATAGAGCACTGCTGCTGCATTCGTGGCATGGAGCACTGTGTCCTGGCCTGAAAGCACAACGAAATAATATGGGCATAAACATATTAGAAACATCACAATGACAACCCCTAACGTCCTTGCAGCTTTCAGTTCAGACTTGTTTGCGAATATGGTTCTTTCAGATTTTGCAGCGGCTGTGATCTGGGAACGCATGGCCTGAATTTGAGATATAACTACCACAAATACCCTCATGTACAAAACGGCAATGGCACTAACAGGGAAGACAAAAGAGATGAAGAGATCAACTATTCCCACATAGTAATTGATAGCAGCCACGCATTCTCCTGAGCAGCTGTTGAAGCTGCCCGGTTGTTCCATATTATCTTTAAGCACCAATGCACTATATAGATCACAGTACAAAGCCAGGAGAGACATATGCACAGTCTAACCTTCTGTTCAGTGACTTTTGTGTGGTACTGTAAAGGCTGGCAGATAGCGATATAACGATCCACTGATATAAGCACTATTGTTCCCATTGAAGCACAGGTAACAACGTACGACAGATACTGATACACAATGAACATAGCGTCACCAAAAAGCCAACATCCATCAATAAACAGTGTCTGGAAAAACATGAGAAGTCCCACGGAAAAGTCGGAAATACCCAAAGAGAGGAGGAGGAGGTTGGTAGGAGTGTGGAGCTGCCTGCGGGGTAAAACATATTAAGAACACAGTATGAACAACAATTAGACATGTTGCTAAAAACTGCATTACTAAAGTGTTATTACTTGTAATGTGAGATGGAAATGATGACGATCAGGTTGAGAGTTGTAGTCACCAGTGAAATAAAGTATAGCACAGTATAAACCAGCATAGTTAAAACATATGGTTGTGCAAGCCTTTTACAAGAGGCATTGAACAGATGTGGGAAACAGAAATCATGCTCCTCTATGGTCTCCATGTTGGCATCTTTGCAATGCACAGATAACTATCATGAACCCTCTATCTGCAGTATTTAAGTATCCCCTCCCACCTGGCGCTCTGCTGTGGAAATCTACATTAAGGGTATGTCTTCAAAGACAAGCTTATTTCCTGGATCGCCTTTAACCCATTGACCCTGGTCAGAACAAAATTGGCCATTTCAATAATGTGCAGTTTATGAAGTGTTGAAAATAAATAAATAAATAAATAAAATCCCTATATCCGTATTTGATATGAAAGAACAGAAAACAAAAAGGGAGTAAAAAGGGAGTTTAGGGTTTCATTTACAGTTGACTACATTTTTCTCTGTTCTTTGTTAATTAGACTTGTGAATGTCAGTGACAAACAGAAGAACTTCATTAAAGCTTTTTATGTAACTGTGCCCTTTTTTCTTTCACTGGCTTGTATCAGCCCTAATAAAACCTTTGCTTATTTCTAATAATCATGATGGTAAAACATGTATTTTATGGAGTATTTAAGAGAGTTTCTTCAATATGTAGCCTGTATTGTTAGGGGTTATATAATGTGTAAATTACGGTTCGGAGTACTAATGTGATGTTCATATTACATTGTAATAACAATAATTGCAAGAATGCAAGCACCATGTTCTCCTTCTTCATAACAACAATCAAACCCATTTTTCAAAGTTATTTTATTGAAATATATATTTGACACAGTTTACACAGTGCTGATGAAAACCAATCCTGTGTAGTTTTTTTTACAAAGCACAATTATGAATGACAAGTACGGCCAAAGTCCGGTACAAAAACACTCTAATTGTTACTAGACATAATATGTGTCCTACTAGAACCAGGCTGCAGTATCTGAAGTGTCACTATATATTTGAGACACTTTCTAAACCAGGGGTAGAAAAACGTATATATTATGGGATTCAAACAGGAGTTGAAATAGATCAAATATATTACAACAGCAGCAGATGAAGCATTAAAATAGGCATCCTGGCCTATTATGACAATGTAATACGGGCTCAGGCATACAATAAACAACAAAATAACAACCCCCAGCGTCCTGGCAGCTTTTAGTTCAGATTTATTTGCAAACACAGTTCTTTGTGAATTTGTGGCTGTGGTCTGGGAACGCATGGCCCGAACCTGAGTCAAAACCACAACAAATACTCTAATGTACAAAACAGCAATGGCGCTGACTGGTATAATAAATGATATAAAAACGTCAATAAAACCAACATAGTAATTGATCGCAGCCACACACTCCCCAGAGCAACTGTTAAAGCTTCCTGGTTTTTCCATGTTTTCTTTGAGCACCATTAAGTTATAGAAAGTGGAACACAACCAATTAAGACATATGCAGAATTGAACTCTGTGCCCATTGACTTTTGTATAGTAATGCAAAGGCTGGCAAATAGCAATGTACCGATCCACTGATATGAGCACTATTGTTCCCAATGAGGCACATGTAACTGTGTAGGACACTAACTGGTATACAACGCATAAGATATCACCAAACAGCCAACATCCATCGACCACGAGAATTTGGAAAAACATGAGGAGTCCAACACAGAAATCGGATACAGCCAAAGACAGGAGGAGGAAGTTGGTGGGAGTGTGGAGCTGCCTGGAGAAGAAAAACAAATTTAGATTTCAGAACATAGTATTTAGTATTAGTAGTTTCATATGTAGATGTTGGTGATTACTTGTAATGTGAGATTGAAATAATAACCAGCAGATTCAGAGTAGTTGTCGCCAATGAAATAACATACAGCACAATGTAAACCAGCATTGCAGAGAAGTAAGGGCGGACAATCTTTTCACAAGAAGCATTCAACAAATTTGGAAAGCACAGGTCATGAACATCTATAGTGGTGTCCATCTCACCAGGATGAGAGGGATACGAAGTTAGGGGATTCCAATTTTATCTTTTAGAACATGCTCTATACTCCTCCTACATCTTTACTATTGGTTGAAGGATAGCTACCAATGGAAAAAGGTTGTCATATTGAAAACAATATAGGCCTATACGATATATATGACAAAACTTCAGAAACTTTATGACATAATCCAACTTATTTAGGACTTTGTCAGGCCATAAGAAAAAGCACAACAATCTAAAAGCCATTAATTAGGTGTTTTTACTTTCACTCCATTCTCAATGCAAGAATTGTAACAAAAACAATATTATTAATTTGCAAAGGCAGCAGTCTCAGCAGAGATGCCCAGACTTCCCGATCCACACACACCTCCTCCAGCTGTTCTGGGGGGACCCCGAGGCGACACCAGGCCAGCTCGGAGACATAGTCCCACCACCGTGTCCTGGGCCTTCCATGAGGCCTTGTCCCACTAGGACATGCCTGGAACACCTCCCGCGGGAGGCGACCAGGAGGCATCCGAAACAGATGCCCGAGCCACCTCAGCTGGCTCCTTTCGACGTGAAGGAGCAGCGACTCTACTCCGAGCTCCTCCCGGGTAACTGAGCCCCTCACCAGATTTCGAAGGGTGCGCCCAGCCACCCTGCGAAGGAAACTCATTTCGGCCGCTTGTATTCGCGATTTTGTCCTTTCGGTCATGACCCAAATCTCATGACCATAGGTGAGTGTGGGAACGTAGATCGATCGGTAAATCGAGAGCTTTGCCCTCCGACTCAGCTCCCTCTTCACCACGACAGACCGATACAGCGACCGCATCACTGCTGACGCCGCACCGATCCGTCTGTCGATCTCACGCTCCATCCATCCCTCACTCGTGAACAAGACCCCGAGATACTTGAACTCCTCCACTTGAGGTAAGGACACCCCACCGACCTGTAGAGGGGAAGCCACCTTTTTCTGGTGGAGAACCATGGCCTCGGATTTGGAGGTGCTGATCCCCATCCCGGCCGCTACACACTCGGCTGCAAACCGCCCCAGAGCGCGCTGAAGGTCCTGGTTCGTTGAGGCCATCAGAACAACATCATCTGCAAACAGCAGAGATTAGATCCTGAGGCTCCCAAACCGGACGCCCTCCGGCCCCTGGCTGCGCCTAGAAATTCTGTCCATAAAAGTTATGGACAGAATCGGTGACAAAGGGCAGCCCTGGCGGAGACCAACACGCACCGGGAACAGGTCTGACTTACTGTCGGCAATGCGAACCAAGCTCCTGCTGCGGTCATACAGCACCTTAGCAGAGGGCCCCGGACCCCATACTCCCGGAGCACCCCCCATAGGGCACCACGAGGGACGCGGTCGAACGCCTTCTCCAGATCCACAAAACACATGTGGACTGGTTGGGCGAACTCCCACGAACCCTCGAGCACCCGATGAAGGGTATATAGAGCTGGTCCAGTGTGCCACGACCAGGACGAAAACCGCATTGTTCCTCCTGGATCCGAGGTTCAACTATCGGCCGGTGTATGCAATGTATTAGTATAAAAAATACATATTAAAACACATTTCATCTTTCTGCCTTTACTGCACTAGTGCAGCTGGTAGAGCGGGTCGTCTCACGATCCCACCTCCTGAAAGTGCACACTGTCGTTGTGTCCTTGGGCAAGACACATTGCCCCCAGTGTCTGCGTACATCGGTGTGTGAATGAGAGTATGATCCTTGCTGTAAAGCGCTTTGAGTGCCTAATGTAAGTGGAAAAGCGCTTTATAAGTTGAGACCATTTACAATTTTCTGTTTTAGCCACGTTGGTGTAATGTTGACCTGGGAAAGTGGAATCTACCTTGTAACCTAGCAACAGGTCATATTCCAAAATGTGTCATTACACATTCCTTCCTGCTTCATATGGAATGCTGTGTCTGTTTCTATGGTGAGTCCAGGTCATTTCTGCCAAACTGCTGGTTTAGTTCACATTGCGACACCGTCTTAGCAAACGCTCAGCACTTTCTCACAGTTTTGATCGACTTTTACAAACATTTGTGACATTAGCAAAATGGAAAACGCCCAAGACACTTCTGACAGTGTTACAGAAGGAGCTGAAGCGTTTTCTGAAAAAGACAAACTCAAACAAAAGATCCAGGAGCTCCATGACAGAGAGCGTCAGTGGAGAGAGGAGAGATCAGGTCTCCTTCAGAGAGAAAGATGGAGGCAGGAGCGTGACAGGCTCTGGCTGTCGTTCTTTCATGCCAGAGAACGACAGTGGTCAGAGACGCAATTTGAGAATGAAAGACGTTGGTGTGAAAGTCACAGTTACAAGACTTTGAAAGCGCCGCACGAGAGTCTGCAGTACGTGAGGAGCTTCTCTTAAACGTGGTAAAAGAGGATGAAAGGCATCTCATCATCGAAATTGAAAGAACATCAGAAATATTAATCCCTCAGACGACGAACACACAGGGTTCAGGAGCAGAAAACGTCCAGCAG
Organism: Gobius niger; assembly: GCF_951799975.1. Classification (NCBI taxonomy): domain Eukaryota; kingdom Metazoa; phylum Chordata; class Actinopteri; order Gobiiformes; family Gobiidae; genus Gobius; species Gobius niger. The sequence continues at coordinate 23,489,274 of NC_136860.1, forward strand.
ACATTTGAGCCAGCGAACAGCGCCAACATGAGCAAAGGCCACAATAACCACGCTTTGCTCACGAACAAGAACAATTTCTGAACGATCCTTCAGTGACAGTTGTAGAAATGGTGCCACTAAGACCAAAGCATCAACAAATTAATATGTAAATAGGTCAAAATTACTTAAACTCAAAACTTTACTATAACTTTTACTATTAAGTCAAATGAAAACTGTGTCTTCTAAAATATGAATATATTCTTCTCAGGGATAAACACACATCTCTGCTCCCGTTGGTTTCCTCCGCAGGCCGGAGCACTGAGGCACCAGGCGGCCATCCCAGGAGGAGAGCGCCCCCTACAGGAGACCAGGGCCCAGACAACGTTGAGCTGAGGAAACAGCTTAATGCAGGTGCAAGGACGATGCTGCTCGAACAACAGCGGCCACAGAGCGAGGACCTGCAGCTGCGTCTGGAAGCCTCTGACCCCGGGGTCCCGCACGGTGGGGTGGGAGGGGCCTCTGTGGCGAGCGGACCCTACGAAAAGCTGATTAGTCGTCAGGGAGGTAAATTTGCTGCCATTGGTGTGACAGGGCCGGTGTTAGGACAGGGCGGTGGTTGTAGGACTTGAGGGCGGGGGGAGGATTAGGACAGGATGGTGGTCACAGGAGTAGGGGGGAGGGGAGGTTTAGGACAGGATGGTGGTCACAGGAGTAGGGGGGAGGGAAGGTTTAGGACAGGACGGTGGTTACAGGAGTGGGGGGGGGGGATTAGGACAGGACGGTGGTTACAGGAGTAGGAGGGGGCGGTTCTCTCACATCAATGGCATCAAATGTGCTTTAACTGAGCTCAGTTTGGTAGAGATTTGATAGTCCAGGGTGGGACGGCATGGGGTAAATTAGCGAGGGGTAGGACATAGCGCGAGGGCTAGGACATTGCGCGGCCTTTAGCGAGGGCTAGGACATCGTGCGGCCTTTAGCGAGGGCTACGACATCGTGCGGCCTTTAGCGAGGGCTAGGACATCGTGCGGCCTTTAGCGAGGGCTAGGACATCGCGCGGGGCACTACCGAGGGCTAGGACATCGCGCAGCCTTTAGCGAGGGCTAGGACATCGCGAGAGAGGATAGGGCGTAACAGTATGGAGCGTGAGGGTACTGCGTGTAACTGGACTGGGCAGCGACAAGATAGCTTTTCTGAGTTCAGCTCTGGGACAGATGAGTCACCAAACCCCCCCATGTGCAGGACCCGGGGCCGGGCTCCACGCAGCTGCAGTGGACCTCGTTCTGTGGCTGCTGTCGCGGGCAGCATCGCTTTGTACCTGCATTTAGGTTGTTTCTTCAGCTCAACGTTGTCTGGGCCCTGGTCTCCTGTAGGGGGCGCTCTCCTCCTGGGACGGCCACTTGTTGCGTCAGAGCTCAGGCCTGCAGAGCAAAATAAGGGGAACAGCTGGTGTGAGCTTAATCACTCCTTCCCTCTTAAACTCTGTACAGTTTGGGTAAGAGAGTAAGAATGTATGACAAATGTTTAGAGTTGATCAGGAACTGTCTGTTTTTGAAGTGACAAAGATGCTTTTACTCAAGTAAAGTGCTTGAACTTATTTTAATAGTAAAAGTTGTTCGGTCAAATGAAAACTGTGTCTTCTAAAATATGAAGATATTCTTCTCAGGGATAAACACACATCTCTGCTCCCGTTGGTTTCCTCCGCAGGCCGGAGCACTGAGGCACCAGGCAGCCATCCCAGGAGGAGAGCGCCCCCTACAGGAGACCAGGGCCCAGACAACGTTGAGCTGAGGAAACAGCTTAATGCAGGTGCAAGGACGATGCTGCTCGAACGACAGCGGCCACAGAGCGAGGACCTGCAGCTGCGTCTGGAAGCCTCTGACCCCAGGATCCCGCACGGTGGGGTGGGAGGGGCCTCTGTGGCGAGCGGACCCTACAAAAAGCTGATTAGTCGTCAGAGAAGTAAATTTGCTGCCATTGGTGTGACAGGGCCGGTGTTAGACAGAATGGTGGTCACAGGAGTAGGCGGAGGTTTAGGACAGGACGGTTGTTACAGGAGTAGGGGGAGGTGTAGGACAGGACGGTTGTTACAGGAGTAGGGGGAGGTGTAGGACAGGACGGTGGTTACAGGTTTAGGGGGAGGGGGGAGGTTTAGGACAGGACGGTGGTTGCAGGAGTGGGGGGGGGGGGGGATTGGGGGGCGGTTCTCTCACATCAATGGCATAAAATTTGCTTTTACTGAGCTCAGTTTGGTAGAGATTTCATAGTCCAGGATGGGACGGCATGGGGTAAATTAGCGAGGGGTAGGACATCGCGCGGGGCATTAGTGAGGGGTAGGACATCGCGCGGGGCACTACCGAGGGGTAGGACCGAGGGGTAGGACATCGCGCGGCCTTTAGCGAGGGCTAGGACATCGCGCGGCCTTTAGCGAGGGCTAGGACATTGCGCGGCCTTTAGCGAGGGCTAGGACATCGCGCGGCCTTTAGCGAGGGCTAGGACATTGCGCGGCCTTTAGCGAGGGCTAGGACATCGTGAGAGAGGATAGCGCGTGACATTTTGGGGCGTGAGGGTACTGCGTGTAACCGGACTGGGCAGCGACAAGAGTTCAGCTCTGGGACAGATGAGTCACCAAACCCCCCCACGTGCAGGATCCGGGGCCGGGCTCCACGCAGCTGCAGTGGACCTCGTTCTGTGGCTGCTGTCGCGGGCAGCATCGCTTTGTACCTGCATTTAGGTTGTTTCTTCAGCTCAACGTTGTCTGGGCCCTGGTCTCCTGTGTTGGGACACTCTCCTCCTGGGACGGCCACGTGTTGCCTCAGAGCTCAGGCCTGCAGAGGGAAATAAGGGGAACAGCTGGTGTGAGTTTAATCACTCCTTCCCTCTTACCCAAACTGTACAGAGTTTAAGAACGTATGACAAATGTTTAGAGGGTCGTCTTCAGAAGTTTACCGTCATATTTTTGAAGTTACAAAGATGCTTTTACTCAAGTCATGACATAGCATAATGAATTCTTTGGGACTGAACTTAGAATTAAACTCCTAGGATCTAATCAACAAGATGGATGACTGCCATCCTCTCCAGACTGGCACTCCTTTGTTTCTCCTTTTGCCAGAAGCAAGACCCCCACTGGGATGGCAAGGAACCCGCTAAAAGTAAAAAAAGGAACTGACACTAATGTTAAAAATGTCATTCACAAAGATGAAACTTCCTTTTAACATCCTGCTGAAAGCCGCACTCCTCTGGATCCAGGATTGAAACCAACATCTTGGCCTTGTATTTGAGGTCAGACAAAGTTCCCCCCACAGACAGTTGATTTCCATGCAAAGACTGTCCTATCACAAAGAAAGAAACAGATTTCAACTATTTGTTTCTTTTATGACACTCATGAAACAGGTCTGAAGCTGCTGCTGGCCTTGGACCCTCTGGACGAGACCAAAGACTCTTTACTGACAATGTGACTAATGTACATATTAACTGCCTCACTATGTGTGTCACACAAATGTTTGACCCTTTGTTGAATATTTATCAGTAATTGATGGAGTATCAATATTGCCTTCAAAATTAGAGGTACGGCCTGATCTCGCTCTCTTATAAAACTTCTCTTTGTTGTGGTGACCATCCTCGTGGTCACACTCGCCCTCCATTTCAAACCTTGTGTTTCTCATTTATTTTTCTTCAAAAATATATACATTTTTGAGCTCAGTATAATTGTATACGCTCCTTTTAAGTCGACAATTTACCATTTGGAGCAAATCCTGGAAAAAAAAATAGCTTTACAAATTTAATTTTGTCTTTAATTTTGTAATTAATTAATTTATTGTTTTATTTGGTCGGGACAGTGCGTGTTAATTAACATACATGGGTCTCGTGCATGTAAACATGCCACACTGGATTGCAGCCTTGGGCTAATTCCATCCGTTTTTAGTGGGAGGGGAAACTGTTTTTTGATCACAATTGTTAAAAGCACTTTTTGCAACATAATGAAGCCCTGGACGGGCTCGACCAAGCGCCGGCCGCAGTAGCTCTAAAGAGCAGCTCAGCGCGGTTCCACGAGAGTACCCGCGCTGGGCCTGAGCGAGTATACTGGAGAGCCTCTGGGGACCCACACAAGGAGAGAAGTGGTCAAACCAGGCGCACCTGGCTCCTCTCGGGCGCCACCAGGCTGACCACCACGGTGCCAAACCCGTCCTCCAAAACAAGTGCTGTCCACCTCCATGGCCTCCAGGTGAAAGATCGCCTCCATCCTGCGGTGTCTGTCGGCTTGGTGTTGAGCGCAGGCTACTCCAGCTCTGCCCAAAATGTCCCCTTTGACCTCGCCATCGCCATCCGTAACTCCGGCCAATGATTATCTCCCTACATGTTTCGTGTGGGTCTGATCTCAGTTGCCGCGTTACATCGGTTGATTTTCAACCTACCAATCAGTGAGTAGGGGAGGGCGGGGCTTGTAGGTGTAGCATTTGATCACTCTCTTCACTCACTCGGGCGCATTACATCGCCTACGTGAAATCAGATCCAATCATCTCAAACTATAAAAAGAGTTCACCCCTCCCACCTGAAAATGGAGCTCAATTGTGAAGATCCAGACCCTCTGTATGAAATGAGCATGAGGTAAGACCAGGCTACCTTTGACAATTTTTATTACATTACTTTTGAAAACCCTTTGTAAATCGATCAGGCCAAACCGTATTAAAGATAATTAGACCAATGTAACAAAGATACTCCATCCACTACTGTAATTGTCATTCACCCCATTTAAGACCTGTTATACATTAAACCTTAATAATGTTGATGCTTAAGTGTGTGTGTGACCTCAAATTTTGAATAAATATTCACATTTGCACTTAAAGTTTCTACGTGTTATTGTGCTTTGATTTCGTCAGTTTAGTTAAAAGATTCAAGATTTCATTCCTTCAGATGTGTTAATAGATTTATATAAGACTTTCTTCCTGAATGTCCATATTACTCTGTCAAAGAACAGAGTTTGAGCGATAGTGTTCTAGGGTTTGTTAGGATCTGGTTCTTTTGTATCACGCGAGAACAGTTATTTGGATATGGCCAAAGCAAACACTGGAGATATAAGTTGTCTCGAAGAAAAGGCTTTTACTGCCATTGTTCCAGTTACAAAGAAGTAAAACCAGCTGGTGACTTCAGAGAAAGAGAAGAAGTCTAGACCTTTTATCTCCTTTTATCCCAGTCTTGCTCCTCTGTGCTGAGAGCGTGACTGTCTATCTGTGAGTCAGTTGTTTGTGTCTATGTGTTTGCAGATTATCTGTACTTTACGTTATGTTCAGAATGGTCACGTTCAAACCTCCGTACGGAGCACGGGGCTTTACCAGCCCAGTGACCGAGACGGGTCTGCGGCCAGATACACTTGCAGTGACCTGTTCTTGGGCTTGAACTGCGCTAGCTTAGCTTAGCACCCCTGCTAGCTTATCTTAGCACTGCCGCTCCACTAAGCAGAGAAAAGTGGCGCGCAGTACAACACAAATAATAACATAATGCGGAAATTATCGGCAGTAAAGTCATTGCTTGAGCGGTTAAAGTACTTGCTAAACAGTTACATGACAGCCTTAGTACTAGTTTACCTTTGCACAGACACGAACTCAGATGAAACCTGTGGCATGGCTAGCCCAGTAGCTCCCCTCTTCCTTGTCTCTCTCCTTTCTGGGAGACTTGCCTGGACTTCGCCTGCTGCCTGCTGTGTTACACAAGAAAATATTACCACGATGAAGCTTTTAGAGCAAATTAAAAACCCCTCTCTAAGACAACTTTCTTCAAATAGCCCACCCCTTTTGAAGCTAGCTTTAGCACCGCATGGCTTACTTTACAAAAATATATATCCATATGTATATACAGTGCCTCTCGAAAGTATTCATACACCTTGAACTTTTGCACATTTTGTCATGTTTGCAACCCTAAACATAAAGATTTTATTTTGATTTTTTTACTGAACGTTCACACACAAGTAACAGACAGCTGTGAAGTGAAAGCAAAATGATACATGATTCTGTTATTTTTCCAAAAATAGAAAAGTGAAAAGTGGGGCGTGCATAAGTATTCATACAGCATTTTCTGAGTGCATTAAATTGCCTTTAAAACATTCCTAATGACTGCAGAATGTTCACACCTTGGCCTAACCATTAAATAGAGGCCACCTGTGTGTAATCTACTCTCAGTTTAATTTCAGCTGTTCTTTTAGGCCCTCAGAGCTGTGGTCGGAGTGTGTTGGTCACTGAACAACATCATGAGGGCCAAGGAGCTCACCAGAGAGGTCAGGGATAAAGCTGTCGAGAAGTTTAAAGCAGCATTAAGTTACACAAAGATTTCCCAAGATTTAAACATCTCCCTGAGCACTGTTCAATCCATCATTCAGAAATGGAAAGAGTAAAGCACCACTGCAGACTTACCAAGACACGGCTGTTCACGTAAACTAACAAACTGAACAAGGAGAACACTGGTCAGAAATACAACCAAGTGCCCCAAGATAACTCTGGAGGACCTGTGAAGTCCTGCCGCTGAGCTGGGGGAATCTGTACATGGGACAACTATAAGTCGTATCTACACAAATCTGGCCTTCATGGACGAGTGGAAGAAGAAAGCCATTATTGAAAGGAGGCCATGAGAAATCCCGTTTGAAGTTTGCTAGAAGTCATATAGAGGACATAGCTCCATGTGGAAGAAGGAGCTTTGGTCAGATGAGACAAAAATGTAACTTTTTGGCCCAGATGCAAAACGTTATGTATGGAGCAAACCTGACACTGCTCATCGTCCTGAGTGCACCATCCCCAGTGTCAAATATACGGAGGGGAGCATTATGCTGTGGGGCTGCTTTTCCTCAGTGGGGACTGGGGAGATTGTAAGAATAGTTGGGAAGATGGATGGAGCCAAATACAGAGACATTTTGGAGGAAAACCTGCTGGAGTCAGCAAGAGAACTGAGGCTGGGGCGGAGATTCACCTTCCAGCAGGACAATGACCCGGAGCACAAAGCTAAATCTACAAAGGAATGGTTCAATAAAAACATATTAATGTGTTAGAATGGCCCAGTCAAAGTCCTGACCTAAATCCTATTGAAAATCTGTGGAATAATCTGAAAACTGCTGTTCACAAACGCTCTCCTTCTAATGTGACAGAGCTTGAGTTGTTTTGTAAAGAGGAATGGGCTAAAATGTCAGTCTCTACATGTGCAAATCTTGTACAGTCAAAAGACTTGTGCTGTTATTGCAGCAAAAGGGGGTTCCACAAAGTATTCATTCATGCTGTATGAATACTTATGCACACCCCACTTTTCACTTTTCTATTTTTTGAAAAATAACAGAATCATGTATCATTTTGCTTTCACTTCACAGTTGTCTGTTACTTGTGTGTGAACGTTCAGTAAAAAAATCTGAATAAAATCTTTATGTTTAGGGTTCTAAACATGACAAAATGTGCAAAAGTTCAAGGTGTATGAATACTTTCGAGAGGCACTGTATATGGGCAAGACATGGCTTAGGGTGATATTGAACATATATTTTATTTGGCTAAAACACAAGTGAAAGATTGTTTCCTTACTTTAGCGCGATCCTCAGTGAAGAAACGTCCACTTCATTTGAAAACAAAACTGTTGAAATGTACCGCAGGACGGACTGATGTGGATCGTTTTCTTCTGCCAGTTTTGTCTAGATTGATTTTTACCAACAACATTTCTTAAGCTGTTACAATAAGAGTTATTATTAAAAATAAGTATTCACTCTCAAAAAAGCTGAATATTATTTTATATTATTTTCTAGCACTATATGTGTGGCGCAGTAATATGGTTGTGGGTTTACAAGATCCGGTCTCTTTCTAAAACTTACCAAACTAAGTCAAGTTCATGTTAAATGTTACCCCAACACACCTCAAAGAATTTTTCAGCTTTGAACTTACTGACATACGTTAAACATTTAAAACGATCATTGTCATGTGAAGACAAACTACACTCTTACGTTACAATAACAAAATGGGCATACGACTTTTAACAGTGCACTGGATGGATCAAGTAATTTCCTCACATTCCTCCCACCTCTGATTCTGGTTCAGTAAGCATTTCCGCATGATTCTACTCTTGTTTGGTACCAAGGCTGCTTCCTCTGCAGCCAGGGCAGGCTTTCCGACCATATAATCCAGACCCTTGGTCATTGGTCCCCCGGGGCTTCATTTTGGGGGTCCTGAAGAGCTGGGTTAATCTGAGACGGAGCAGCAGTCTAAACAGAGATGCCCAGACTTCCTAATCCATGCACACCTCCTCCAGCATTTCTGGGGGGACCCTAAGATGACACAGGCCAGCTCAGAGACATAGCCCCCCAGTGTGTCCTGGGTCTTCCAAGAGGACTCTTCCCAATTGGACGTGCCTGAAACACCTCCTGAGGAAGATGGCCAGGAGGCATCCGTAAAAGATTCCCCCGAACCACCTCAGCTGGCTCCCTTTAACTTGAAGGAGCAGCGACTCTACTCCGAGCTCCTCCCAGGTGACTGAACTCCTCACACCTTACGAAGCAAACCCTACGAAGCAAACTCATTTCGGCCGCCTGTATCTGCAATCTTGTCCCTTTGGTTATTACCCAAATCTCATGATCGGTAAACTGAGAGCTTCGACCCCCAACTCAGCTCCCTCTTCAGCACAACAGTCCGATACAGCGACCGCATCACTGCTGATGCTGCACCAATCTGTCTGTCGATCTCACGCCCCATCCATTCCTCAGTCATGAACAAGACCCAGAGATACTTGAAGTCCTCCACTTGAGGCAAGGACTACCAATCTGGAGACCTTTTTCTGGTGGAGAACCATGGTCTTGGAGGTGCTGATCCTCAACCCAGCTGCTTCACTCTCAGCTCCAAACCGCCCCAGTGCATGCTGATGGTCCTGATTTGATGAAGTCAACAGAACAACATCATTTGCAAACAGCAGAGATGAGATCCTGAGGTTCTCAAACCGAACACCCTCCGGCCCCTGGCTGCGCCTAGAAATTCTGTACATAAAGGTAATGAACAAAACAGTGAGGCTGTGACTTTCCTGAAGTCCACGGTCATCTTCACTTTCTTCTGGGCATTCAGCTCCAGGTTGTTGTGGCTGCACCAGGACACCAGCCGGTCTACCTCTCTCCTGTAGGCAGACTCATCACCATCCGAGATGAGCCCGATGAGGATGGTGTCGTCCGCAAACTTGATGAGTTTTATGGACTGGTGACAGAGGTGCAGCAGTTATAGGGAGAAGAGCCAGGGGGGAAGTACACAGCCCTGAGGGATTTCAGTGTTTGTAGTCCGAGTGTCCGAGATGATCTCGGCGGCCACACTTGTTGCCTCCGGTCCATCAGGAAGTCAGGATCCACCTGCAGAGGGAGTCGGGCACGCTGAGCTTGGTTTGTGGCAGGATGGTGCTGAAGGCAGAGCTAAAGTCCACAAACAGGATCCTACCATAGGTTCCTGAGGAGTCCAGATGCTCCAGGATGAGGTGGAGGACCAGATTGACTGTGTTGTCCACAGACCTCTTGGCTCTGTAGGCAAACTGCAGCAGGTCTAAGAGGGGGGTGGTGATTTCCTTGAGGTGGGGCAGGACCAAGCACTCAAAAGACTTCATGACTACAGATGTCAGTCCAGCTGCCTGTAGTCATTAAGTCCTGTGCTCCTTGGTTTCTTGGGAACAGGAGCGATGGTGGACGTTTTGAAGCAGGCTGGTATGTGGCATGACTCCAAGGAGCAAGACAGGAGCCAGCTGTTCCACACAGTGCCTCAGGATGGCGGGGAAGATGCCATTTGGCCTGGGGGCCTTCTGCGGGTTCAAATTCAGGAACTGCCTATGCACGCCTCATGCTTGTTCAAATCAAATATCCCACATTATTCATTTCCAAGTAATCTTCATACTTCTACATTCAAGCTTTTATGTGTTTCTTGAACTCCAGGGGAGTTTCTGACTCTTTCACTTCTTTCTGAAGTTTTCTCCAGAAACTATTTCCTATCACTGTAGCTGTATGTTCCATTGATTTACAACTGAACCTGGGTTTTTTAAAGATGTCTGTTTTTCTTTTGTCATGGAATATTAAAAGTTATGTTTAACAGTGAGAGCTTATTTATTTAGATCAAACCAATGTTTTATTGTGTTTTTTTCTTCATTTACTGCTTCAGTTGTCTCCTGTTCATCTTTCCCTGAGTAAAATAAGGTTGTATCATGTATTTTATGTATTACAGAGTTTCCTCAATATGTAGTCTGCATTGTTAGGACTTCATATTCCCATTGTTTATATGCTAATGAGTAAATTTAAGATGTGATGTGATAACTGTGGTACAATAATTGCATGAGCCATAATGCAGAGTTTCTCAGAATGCAACCACCTTCTTCATAACAAACACATTTTTAAAAGTAATTTATTCAAATGCATATTTGATTAATTTTACAAAGTGCTGATGAAAACCAATCCTGTCCATTTTATTAGCAAAGTCCTGTACAAAACCCCTCTAAATGTTACAAGGCATAATATGTGTCCTACTAGAACCAGGCTGCAGTATCTGAAGTGTCACTATATATTTGAGACACTTTCTAAACCAGGGGTAGAAAAACGTATATATTATGGGATTCAAACAGGAGTTGAAATAGATCAAATATATAACAACAGCAGCAGATGAAGCATTAAAATAGGCATCCTGGCCTATTATGATGATGTAATACGGGCTCAGGCATACAATAAACAACAAAATAACAACCCCCAGCGTCCTGGCAGCTTTTAGTTCAGATTTATTTGCACATCCAGTTCTTTGTGAATTTGTGGCTGTGGTCTGGGAACGCATGGCCCGAACCTGAGTCAAAACCACAACAAATACTCTAATGTACAAAACAGCAATAGCACTGACTGGTATAATAAATGATATAAAAACGTCAATAAGACCAAGATAGTAATTTATCACAGCCACACACTCCCCAGAGCAACTGTTAAAGCTTCCTGGTTTTTCCATGTTTTCTTTGAGCACCAATAAGTTGTGGAAAGCGGAACACAACCAATTAAGACATATGCAGAATTGAACTCTGTGCCTTTTGACTTTCGTATAGTAATGCAAAGGCTGGCAAATAGCAATGTACCGATCCACTGATATGAGCACTATTGTTCCCAATGAGGCACTTGTTACAGTGTAGGACACTAACTGGTATACAACGCATAAGATATCACCAAAAAGCCAACATCCATCGACAACGAGAATTTGGAAAAACATGAGGAGTCCAACACAGAAATCGGATACAGCCAAAGACAGGAGGAGGAAGTTGGTGGGAGTGTGGAGCTGCCTGGAAAAGAAAAACAAGTTTAGATCTTTCAGAACAAGGCATAATATTTTCATATGTAGATGTTGGTGATTACTTGTAATGTGAGATTGAAATAATAACCAGCAGATTCAGAGTAGTCGTCACCAATGAAATAACATACAGCACAATGTAAACCAGCATTGCAGAGAAGTAAGGGCGGACAATCTTTTCACAAGAAGCATTGAACAAATTTGGAAAGCATAGGTGAGCATCTATAGTGGTGTCCATCTCACCAGGATGAGAGCAGTATGGAGTTAGGGGTTTCCGATTTTATCTTTTAATACATGGTCTATACTCCTCCTACATTTTTGCTATTGGTTGAAGGATAGCTACCAAAGGAAAAAGGTTGTCACATTGAAAATAATATATACGATATATGACAAAACTTCCAAAATGTATGACATAATCCAACTTATTTAGGACTTTTGTGAAAAAATGGTCTTCGTCAGGGCCCTGACGGTCAAAACGCACAGGCTGGTCCATGTACTTTTACTTTTGCTACATGACTCGAGTGGCTCGGACTTTGTTTGCCTTTTTGACTGCTTTCGCTACTTTACACCAGCTGTTCTACAAGCCAGTCTCAGCTCATTTTTTTCATAGAAATTCAGCCCAGTCTTTGAAGAGCACTGGTCTACTTTACACATTCACTCCATTCTCAATGCAAGAAATGTAACAAAAACAATATTATTAATGTGCAAAGGTTTCTTTCTTTCTTTCTTTCTTTCTTTCTTTCTTTCTTTCTTTCTTTCTTTCTTTCTTTCTTTCTTTCTTTCTTTCTTTCTTTCTGTGGCAGGGACAGGTGTGATCAGGTGATCACATGACGCTATAAAGGGAGGAGCTACACAGGCTTGCTTCCTCTTTCTGAGCAGGCCTGTGCACACGTTGCTTCCTGGTGAGAACTGTTTTAGGTTTTAAGGTTTTATGGTTCTTTTTATTGTAAAACACTAACATTGTAAATGATTTTGTATTCTTTTAAGGGTCTTAACAGTCCAGTTTTAAAGGTATGCTTTTAGTTGTAAATTGTTCTGTTATATTGTTTAATAATCGCACTGTGCTTTTATAGGCTCAGTGCTGGTTGCCGTTTAATTTTGAGTTAGTTTCAGTTTCCTGTGTTCATTTTAAACAACAATCTTCCCAATTGGTGTGGACCTGATCTAGCAACAGCTGGGTGGGACAGGGGTTCACTCTAGGTGGTGATTTCATTTGTAGTTTTGGTGGTGGTGGCACATATATATATGGGTGATTTCTGTTATGGAAATGGTGTTTATTTGTTTAACCTTGTGTTTGTTTTTCACTAATAGTATACCCCTCTCACCCCAGCTCGAGGCCACACCACTACTGTTCCAATTCAACCATTTTAGTATTTGTTTAATTGTAAATAAACTTTGCCTTAGGGCTGTTGGACCCACACTGACTGTCTGGCTTTGTTATTGAAGCTCACCTGTGGTTTAACACGATTCCTAGTGTTACATTTCTTTCTTTCTTTCTTTCTTTCTTTCTTTCTTTCTTTCTTTCTTTCTTTCTTTCTTTCTTTCTTTCTTTCTTTCTTTCTTTCTTTCTTTCTTTCTTTCTTTCTTTCTTTCTTTCTTTCTTTCTTTCTTTCTTTCTTTCTTTCTTTCTTTCTTTCTTTCTTTCTTTCATTCAAATAATATGCAAAATCGATCACCTGCTCTTGCATTTTGATATAACTACCAGAGGTGCAACAGAACAGTCGCTCAAGACTACAGAACCCACAACACTAACCTGAGCACTGCCTGGATTGATTGAAGAAGAAAGCCTACGACTCACTTGGATCATTGAATGCTTGGAGCTATACAACATCAACAGGACTATAAAAGCCTGTTGCAAACTCGATGAGGTTGTAGAAAACCACCCTTGAGGCCAATGGCAAGCCACTTGCACTCGTCTCCATTAAATGTGGCAACACAAAGGAGACAGACGCCCTGTCCCCACTGCTGATCTCCATAGGTCTGCCCTTCCCTCTCACTTACAAGATCAGTGTGCCTAGGATTCATCACAGCGTATGTGTCTTTCCTGGCACATCCTAGCTTCTCTCTCACTCACAAGATCAGCTGGCATTCACACAGATTTTTTCGAAAGGCTCCATTTCCTTCTTCTTTGCAGTTCGCCTCACCTTTGGTTGCCTACTTTAATTTTCCCTGCTAAGGCGGCATCTGTCTCGTCTCTTCGCGACTCCATGGAGCTAGATGCTGCTTGTCATTCAGAAACGTGTCTGTCTCACCGAAGCTGGTGAAGGGTACTGAGATGCAGAGATGCCCAGAATCCCTGTTCCATGCACACCTCCTCCAGCATGTCCTGGGTCTCCCACAAGGACTCCTCCTAATAGGACATGCCTGTAACACCTCCGGAGGCAGGCGACCAGGAGGCATCCGACACAGATGCCCGAGCCACCTCATCTTCTCCACCGACCTGGAGACCTTTTTCTGCTGGAGAACCATGGTCTCGGATTTGGAGGTGCTGATACTCATCCAAGCTGCTTCACACTCGGCTGCAAACCCCCCTGTGCACGCTGATGGTCCTGATGTGATGAAGCCAAAAGAACAACATCAGAGAACAGCAGAGATGAGATCCTTAGGTTCCCAAACCGAACACCCTCTGGGCCCTGGCTGCGCCTAAAAATTCTGTCCATAAAGGTAATCAACAGAACCGGTGACAAAGGGCAGCCCTTGCAGAGACTAACATGCACTAGGAATGACTCACTACCGGTAATGGGAATGAAGCTCCTGCTGCGGTCACACAGGGAACGGACAGCTCTTAGCAGAGGGCTCTGGACCCCATACTCCTGCAGCACCCCGCAAGACACCGTGAGGGACACGATCAAACGCTTCCAGATCCACAAAGCACATGTGGACTATGGGGCAAACTCTCATGGGTCAGCTGTGATCCGACCCACATGCCTCCGGGTCCTGGAGGAGTACAGGTCCTCGAGAGATGGGAGCCTAAGCCAATCGCCTTCTCAGCAGCACTCACAACGCGCTGCAGTCAATGTTTGTCCCGGTCTGTAGCACCAGGGTACCGCACGGTGATGGAGAAGGTGAGGATGGACTTGATGATGACCGTGTAGAACTGCACCAGCATCTTGGTAGGCAGCGTGTTTCCTCAGCTGCTGCAGGAAGAACATCCTCTGTTGGGCCTTCTTGATGTGGGAGCTGATGGTTGGCTCCCATTTGAGGTCCTGGGTTATGATGTCTAGGAAATGGAAGGAGTCCACAATGGAGATGGGGGTGGGAGAGTTTGTCAGGGCAAGGAGGCACGGTGGTGGCCTTTAATGAAGAGATTTTTTGGTGCAGGAGAGCAGTGTTGGGAGATCACAGTCACATCAGTACACCAGCTACTGTAAATGTAGAAACAGACTCTACCACCCTTGGTTTGTTTTCTAACTTTGTTCAGTGTTTCACTATGTGAACCCTGTCCATGACAGACAGGTTGGCTGTACCTTGGGCTTGGCCCCTTCTCCTCTGTACAGCCAGCCTCCTCCTTCTGTAAACATTTTCGCTTTCTTCCTGCATGGAAGTCACATCTTTTTAGCTCCATCAGTGCTTTTCTGGCCAGCAAGCTGGCTTCTGTTTAACAGTTCACAGACGAGCCGTAAAGGATATTGTTGATGAGCATAGTTGCCGGTTTCGGCTCGGATATGCTGATATGTGTAAGTTCTCACGGACTTGGTACTGCTATTACATGGTTATTTTGTACAGCGACTGCGTAGAGGCGATCTGCTTTTTCTAAGCTGCTTGTATCTGTTTACTACACACCGTTAACCATAACTATGATAAGCTGAGTTAGTTTCCATTCATTTGTCGACCAACTTGTCCACTCTTTTGGTCGGCTGACATTATCTTCACTCATTCAAAGGTTCGGACCTGAAGTCAAAGAAGGTTGCATCCCGCCCTTGTCCTGCATCATGCGGGCTACCATTTTCGGGAGGGACCCTCACCCGATGTGCATCGCTCGTATGGGCACTAAACACGTTCAGACATCGCTGGCGGATCATGATTCTTGACATCACTACACATTAATGCCGGAGAATATACTTGAATGGACACTCAGAGTAGCGGTGGCTAATTCCCAGGACCCAGGCCTGACACAGGTCGCAACTAAGCCCATAGCCGATACCCATCAGACACGAGCTGCAACTACCTGGAGCAGTGGGGTGGATGTATCAGATGATATGCCGCCGCTGTTCGAGGACCTCCTCGATGTGGATCTAGGCAGTGAGGACACAGAGTGCAATGCTGCCTCTGACCTCCTTGAGGCTGTGGATATGGAGGATGTGGAGGAGGACTCCACATTCCCACTGATCCAGTCCAGACCCCCGAGTGCGTCAGAAACAACGTCCACTGTGGACAGCAATTTGTACGAAGTGTGCACGCGCCGCCACCAGGCTCAACATACCCTGGCCCACTGTGGACACAGAGAAGGAGGGGTAAGGGACCCACCGTCCCAAGAACTTCCGAAGTAGATGAGCCGGTTCTGGTTCAGCCCACTCAAGAGCAAGCTCCCAGCCCAGGGCTACTCAAAGCTGGAAGTACATGGAATGTCATTCCTGGGGTTGGCCGAACCCCCAGTGGTGGAGCCTTCAATGGCATATCACCTACATCCTAATCCCTGTGCCGTCTCAGTCTCAAGTAACGTCTCCCTGCCCAACAAGATGTAGAGGGTCACATCTTCCATCTTCCAGGGGCGTACAAATATGCCGCTCATCTGTGGAGCAGTGCCAGGCTGTTGTCTCTCCAGACAACACCTTGAACACAAGAGCGGACTTGCTGTCGGACTTGCTGACATTGGGATGTCATTCGGACTAGAGAAGTGTGGTCAGATGGTGACTAAGAGAGAGAAGGTAGTCCACACAGAAGGGGTCTCACTCCCAGAAGGAACAATAGCAGACATTGAGGTTACAAGTACCTCGGAATCCCACAAGCAAATGGCAACCTCGAAGAGGTGACAAGGAAAGCGGCTACGGCCAAATACCTCCAACGAGTAAGGTAGGTCCTAAGAAGCCAGCTCAATGGCAAGAACAAGTCCTGGGCAATAAACAGCTACGCCCTGCCAGTAATCAGATACCCGGCAGGAATAATAAGGTGGCCAAAGGATGAGATACAGATCACAGATGTTAAGACGCGAAAGCTCCTAACCATGCACGGAGGGTTCCACCCCAAATCCAGCACTCTGAGACTGTACGCTAGCTGTAAGGAAGGAGGCCGAGGACTAGTGAGTGTGAGAGCCACTATCCAGGATGAAACATCCAAGATCCATAAGTACATCAAGGACAAGGCTCCAACAGATGACGTGCTCAGTGAATGTCTCAGACAATGGGGAACAGAAGATGAGGTGCTGGAGGTCTCGTCATGGGAGGACAAGCCCCTACACGGCATGTACCACCGAAACATAACTGAAGTGGCGGATATACAGAAATCCTACCAATGGCTAGACAGAGCCGGACTAAAGGACAGCACAGAGGCACTCATCATGGCTGCACAGGAGCAGGCCTTGAGCACCAGAGCAATAGAGGCCCAGATCTACCACACCAGACAAGACTCCAGGTGTAGACTGTGCAAAGAGGCCAATGAGACAATCCCGCACAACTGCAGGGTGTAAGATGCTGGCAGGGAAAGCTTACATGGAGCGCCATAACCAAGTGGCTGGCATAGTGTACAGGAACATCTGTGCAGAGTATGGGCTGGAAACCCCAAGGTCAAAGTGGGAAACACCTCCAAAGGTGGTCGAGAATGACCGAGCCAAGATCCTATGGGACTTCCAGATACAGACGGACAAAAGGGTAATGGCAAACCAACCGGACATTGTGAGGAAAGCCGTTGTGGTCGACATAGCAATACCAAGCGACTTCAACATCAGGAAAAAGGAACACGAGAATCTAGAGAAATACCAGGGGCTCAGAGAAGAGCTGGAGAAAACCTGGAGGGTGAAGGCATCAGTGGTGCCCGTGGTCGTTGGGGCACTCGGGGCAGTGACCCCCAAACTGGAGGAGTGGCTCCAGCAGATCCAGGAAATACATCAGACATCTCGGTCCAGAAAAGTGCAGTTCTAGGAACAGCAAAGATTCTGCGCAGAACCCTCAAGCTCCCAGGCCTCTGGTAGAGGACCCGAGCAGGAGAAAGAGACCGCCCGCGGAGGGTGAGGAAGAGTTTTTTTTATATATATATATTATATATATATATATATATAATTTCACTCTATCTTTCCTCACTTTGCAAACTTACAGACCATCACTTTAATATATCGTGTTATTGATTTTTCAATAATACTTTTTTAGTCACTGTGGTTGTGGAGGCTGTTCCCAAATGGGACAGGGACTTTCTATGGTTCTCTTTAAGTGTGTTGGGTGGGTTTTCTCTGTGTGCTCAGGTTTCCTCCATCAACCTAAACATGTAGAACCACTATATTTTATTACAAGTTTTTTTTATGATTAGAAGCCCGGAGAGAGCTCAGGAGAAAGTGGGTTAGAGGTGGGATTACAATGCCTGGGGTATGTGCTTTCAGAGTTTTCAGGTTCTGTTCTCGCTTTTGTTCGCTGTTGGGTGATTGACAGCTTCTTTTAAAGTCAACAATTCTCACACGTAAACCAAACCTGTTTTATTTCCCTTGTAGGTAAAAATCATTTGCCTAATGATAGCATGATTCTCATATGTTACATTCCAGACATGTTTTCTTTTCATTTCTGAGCTGTGCTTCTTTCTTTTGTTTGTGGCATCACTAGTCGCACCCATGCACATTTTCAGCTTTTATTTATAATCCTTTAATAGTGAGACACATCTGAGGCCCCCAGCTTGTCTATACGAAAGAATTCTAGGACAACAAAAGGCATTTGCATGCTAAGCAATAATGACAATAATGATAATTACAGTGACAGCTGTATTATCCCTTGTCAACTTGTCACCTGTCTCCATCAATGGTTCATTTGAAAACTACAATGCACTCTGACAGACACTGGAGACTCGCATCTGACAACACATAAGATTGTGTGAGAAATTCTTGTCTTGTTTTTTGTGGTTGGGGAGCAGATGAAATGGGAGGAGAATATGATTATTAGGGGAGGGTCTAAAGCCAAAAGACTAAAAACAGGTGAAACATCCATCAGTCTTTACTTTTCTTCAATATTAGGCCACTCTCTAACAGGAAGCAAGATTTGGGTAAGACATATGCTTTTTTCCCTTAAATGTCTATGATTCAAACGATCAAATGAGAGACAATCAAATGAATATATATGGAGAAAAATACATTTATAACACTGCACTATCCACAATTTAAAAGACAAACATGTAATACATATGTGTTTGGAATGTTATGCTTTGCTGTTTATTTTGATATACATTTCCCAACATATTTATTGTTTATTAAAATCATAATTTATCATCATAATCTCCACAACAGGAAATTGTTGTTGAGCTTCTGTCTTGGTTGGTATCAAATCTAATATTTTCCTCCAATTGTCTTGTATAGCATATGAGGACTCCGACATGCTGTGGCTCACAGTGCTAACAGCTCTCAGCTTGCTCACTGGTAAAAATAATCGACAGTATAAAACCTTAAAATTAGGTGACTTACTCTCATCTTTGTGTGCACTTAGATAATGCTGCTGTAAACCAGGAATTTACCAGCTCTGCTGAGATTGACATCGCTGCATGTCCCATCAATTATTATGGGCTGAAATATGAAAAAGTTTATGTGAGTAAGTTTACATGGGCAACATCGTATTTGGTGATGAAATCTAACAACATTTCTTAAACATTAATTGCCACTTCTGACCTCTCTGACATGAGAGATCCCTTTCTTGTAGCAAAGTAAAGGAGCAGAAACCTGTTTTTAGCTTGTTTGACCGGTACAGGCATTATACATGGTTTTCTGGATCTAAATTGTGCTGTTGTAAACTTGATCATATTTAAATCAAACCCTGGACTCAGAAACACAGAGAATATTTTTTTCCGTTATTGTACTCAAACCAGATCCGATTTCTACTAGTTTGTCTATTTAAAATGTTTTAATTTTTTAATTTTATTTAACATATGGCACCAAATGTTAATCAATTCTTAAACATTACTCACTATATGTAATCCTTTCTTTGATCACTTTCCGGACTTCCGCAGGTTGGCTTCGACTCCAACACCTCCTCAGTCTGCTTCACTGGGCAGTACCAGTCTGGGCAGAGCAGTGACTGCATTCTCATGTCCAGAGGAGCAGCTGATAGAGGAACATTCACCATCTGGAACAGGGAAATACCCACGGGATCAGGTCTTCATAAACAGCTGCCCGACCTGAAGCATCCAGGGAGGTGTTTGAACATTATCCCATTGAAAGATGGGCAGGACTCTGATGTAAGTATGCGGCACCACAGGCGATATGTTACTGAGCAACAAAATGTGGCTCTTTTTGAATCTGACTGTTTTCAGATTAAACAAATTGAATTGGGCAACTTTGGTTCTCAAGCAATTGTGGCGATCAAGACACACCCGGGATTCTCAGATGAAAACTTTGTGAGTGTGAAATGATCGATGTACTCACAGAACAGAATTTTACATCTGTGCATCTGATCAGCCTACTCTTATCTCATTTAATATGATTTGACCATTTCTAGGAAACGCAGACTGTGGTCAATGGGCAGCCGGTTGCGAGACAGGTCTTCCCCACCAGTAAAACTAACATGGGAGTGGTGACGGATGTGAGTGGCTGCAGACTCTTTGGTAATTTGGAGCCACTTTAAATATATGTACTTATAAAGATGTAAAATAGATCAATGGCATAATATCTGTAGCTAATTTGTGCCTGTATGTGTTGCCATAGTAACACCATCAGTGGCCGCTGTCTGGTTAAAGGGGCTAGATGCAAGTTTGCCATTTTATACTCACTACTGCGATCTCAGGTCATACCTGTAACTGCACCTTCTAAATTAACCTTGTGCATTACGGCACTTCGGACCCGAATTAACACCTTTTGAGTGACAGTCCTGGGCTCATTTTACACATTAGGACATGGCTGGAACATGTAGGGGGAGGAGAATACGTTACATTTTAACATTTTTCATAGTCCCTTTAAAGTTAAGCAGTTAAGCAGTTAAGCGGTTAGGAAAGGGGTTTGGGACAGTTGTCTTGAGTTCTAAACATACCCTCTGTGCAACGAAGCTAACATTTTTTTGTATGTTACACAAATAAAAGTTGAGAAATTACCAAATTATATTTTAAGGTGAGTCACGTGTGGGCCCAAATACAGGAGGTCAGTCACGTGTCTGATGGTAACCAGACTCCTCTCAGTTGCATTAATAATTATGGACTTCTCAGGTGCAGTGTATAAGATCAACACAACTGTGTGGGACGCAAACATCTGCTCCACAGTGACCTGTGATGTGTTTGGAATGGCCACACCAGTCAGTGCCTGTGGGCCCATGGAGCGCTGCCAGGGAAACAACGTGTAGGTCTAAAAGTCTGTCAGTCCGTCTGTCTTTCGGTTGGCCTGTTTGTCTGTCTGTCTGTTTGTCACTACACTATAAATACACAATGTGACAATGATGAGATGCAGGCTGGATTTCCGCAAGATGCAAATTTACAAACTGTTGAAAATTGTTGTGCAGCTCACGCTTATTTGTTTGAATCTATCCATTGGTGGGACGAGCCAATCGCATGGCAGTATTGCTGTGAACGGGTGGCAGAGCGTACCCTGTTTGTGGTAATAGCATGGTAAATTATACAATGATCTGATAAAATGATGAAAATAAACGCACAAGCAAACCATCAGAGGAATGCAGCCTGCTGTTCATGCTTGTATGCCTTAAGACAAGATCATTATCAAATGTCTGACAGAACAATATGTATTTCTCCCTCAGATGCAATATGGATGCCACTTGCACCGTGACTGGTTCGACTATAATTGACGTCATTGGACAACTTCACACTGTCCCAGACCGGTGTGTGTACAAGTTGATGGAACATGTGTCTATCCCAGACTTGGAGGTGCGAGGGGTTTTCAAGGACCAACGGCGCAAAGATGTCAGCTTCTTAGACCGAATCATACTGCACCTTAAGTCCTTTGATGTGGACATTTCTCTGGAGCAAGGAGGAAGAGTTAAGGTTGGTCAAATTGAAGATGATCATTATGATGTCCTTCCCTCAGAGCCCTTTTGAATTATTTGGTATTATTTGGTATCCACAAATGTAAAAAAAATAATTCCAGACTCCCACACCCCGCGTTATTTTAACACTGCAGAATAGAGGTGTGCATATGTTTCCTCAGATGTAGATGTCTTTTGGAATAACAACCTCTATGTGTTGTCAGGTCAATGGCAAAGTAGTACTGCCATTCAGCACATCAGAGACACTTGTCTTTGGAGTGAAGCTTTCCAAAGATCCAACCGGAATCACAGCTGAAGTCACGTCCTCAGAACATACTGTCTCCGTTTATTTCAATGGATACACTGCACAGATACGCGTCACAGGTGTAGTATCATTGCTTTAAATTTAAACAGGAAAAAAAATCAATGACATTTTATGAATCTGGGTTTTAGGACTCAAAGTGACGCCAGTATTTGGATTATGTGGTAACTCCAGCACCACTGTGGCTCAAGAGAAGGATCTTGGTCTCAGTGACAGTGGGTAAGTAGAAAACAAAGCAATGCAGGCAATTTATAGTGACATCTACAGGCGATTTTGTAGATTGCACATAATGCAGCAATTTCTCCTCCCTGTCCCTGGTGAAATAACACCAGCAGTTTGAGCTTCAAGTAATATCACTATGAAAAAATATAATATGTGAACTAGGCCCCGGGGGTTTAAATTAATTTAGTTAAAACTGGTCCCATAAGATCTGGTTAGTCTAATATGCCATGATGCCTGAATATTTTTTTAATTAGCCATGGTGAATATTCCTTTCTCAACCTGGCCAACTGATGGTGACTTGAGACTAAATGAATAAACTAATAAATTAATCTTTCTGTCAATTTCTTGTGCCTACAGTTGTGAGACAATGTATCCTGAAGATAATGATGATTCAGTTGACTGCAGTGAAGCAACTGAATGGTAAGTAAAACATTTCAAATCAACATTACTCTCATTAAACTAAACCCGTTGCCACTGTGCAGGTGTAATGTCTTGAAGGAGCAGCCCTTCTCCCTCTGTAACCAAGTGGAGAACCCAGAGCCCTTTGTCTCGGCCTGCTCTAGAGCCCTTTGCAAATACCCGGCAGTGGATGGGTTCAACTGCCAATTCCTGGAAGCCTACAGCAGAGCCTGTTTAATGCACAATGTCACTGTGGACGGATGGAGGTCACACATCCAGTGTGGTAAGACACAGTCTGCTATAAGTTCCATACTGAAGCGTTACAGGTCACAGGTTGATATCAGATGTTTGCAGTTGGTTGAAAGTGATGATAACTAGTACACATTAATTTAAGTGTAGATATAGTTAATGGGTTAATGACATGCTATATCTTCTAAAACATCTCAGATAAATATGTTTGATTACACCATAAAAAGTAAACTGTGGTAAAAGTAAAGCATTGGCTTAAAGCTGCCCTGATGAAGACGCTTGTCACGCGTTGGCGTGATCCATGCGAATAAAGGACTTTAGTCCACTTTTTTGTACAGTGTGCCTCCGATCTTTTGCCTTCCTGCAAGTCATTTTCTGCTTTAGTATACCTTTTGGCCTATTCCTTGAGAGCACTTGTGTTCGTTTTTCGATCACTCATGAGCCATTTGAAACACTCACCTCTCAGTATTTTTTTTCTGATTGGCTTAAATGACTTGAATTGAAGAGATGTGTCTTGTTTTGAGTGGTTTTCACTCATTTAGACTTTTTTCCTGGTTTTTGCTAGTTTGATGACATTTCAGACTAAGGTAAATCTAGCTTGAAATAAGAAAGTAAACCTGCATGTTCCATTGCATATTGCATTTGTTTTATCTTCATTTACACCATTATGTCAAAAAAAAATAAAGAATTTGGAAGTGGCATTACTTTGATGCTTACATAATTTAAGTACTTATAATTTTAGACTCTACCGTTATTATTAATATTTTCTTATTGTTGACAGGTGATACCCAGGTGAGTTGCCAGGACATGTACTGCAGCGAGCATGAGTTTTGTGGAGAGAAAAGAAATGGATGGGAATCTGGATGTCTGTGCAGAGCCATCTTTGCCTCCAAATATAGACAAGCAGACAAGTTTGGTAAGACACTCGTCAAACAGGACAATGTGATGACAAAAATCATAGTTTTATAGTTGAATTAGACCAATGTAAAGTGATGTATCCAGGTGAGCCAACATTGTGCCAGGATCACACAGCCACACTGACCCTGGCCGCTTGTCTCTTGGATGAAAAGGGGATTGACTACAGCGTCTTACACATGAATGATGAGTCCTGCGTTGGACAAATAGACAATGAGACCCATATGGCGACGTTCAGTTTCGACAACATCAAGACCTGTGGGACTGTGGTCAAGGTTTGGAACGCATCCCTTCATTTAAGTCTCTAATCCAGTCTTAAACATGCATCTGTCTTTGAACCCAAATCAACCCTTAACGCTGGGTGTAATAATGCAGACAGTGAAAATTGCATTACTACATAGATGACTCTACAAAAAAATATTCAGGCCGTTTGCCAAAGACTCATGAGTACCATTCATGAGATGACCTCAGTTTGAGAACCTTTTCACTCTAACATAAAATTTGCTGCAGTAACTGTGCCTTGTTTTAATGCAGTCCAACAACAGTGAAATAATCTTCAGCAACACCATCAAGACAAGGAACAACGGACATTTTGGCATCATATCCAGGCATGATGATGTACACCTTGACTTCTCATGTGTCTATGTGCAGCCAGATGTCAAGTCTCTGGCCATCAGTATAAAGGACAGGTGAGGCCCTGGTTTTTTCAGATACTTTTGGACAAAAAAATAAAAAATCCTGTCCAAAAGTATGTAAAAAGTCAGAAGTGTGAATGAGGAATTTGAGCTTGCCGTAGGACAGCAATCACATAACATCACTCTTTTTGAGGACAGTTTGAGAAATATGTGATTGCTATAAAACAATACAGAGTGACTGCGCAAGCTCTGTGTACAACATTAACTAATTGGTTTGACTTAGGAGTCGAACCACTCTAAGTTAAACAACATTTCCCATGCATGTTCTTTCACTAACGATAATCTGTATGTGTGGCTCATACTGTAGCTCGGTCATGCAGGAGCTTAGATCTGGACAATGGAGATTCAACTTGTCCATGAATAGTTACACCGACGCGGCCCGCACCAAAGCCATCACTGCTAACACAGAGATAAACCTTGACCAGAGAGTGTACATTGAGCTGGTTATTGATGGACTCGATGAAAATCTGCTATCGTTGGTCATCGACTCTTGCTGGGCGACCCCTGAGCCTTCAGTAAACAGCAGCTCGAAATATGTCCTTGTTGGAAATGGGTAAGTATGAAAAATGTGGTGTTCTAACTCTAACGATTAGTTGCTACTGCTAATAGGTTTTTCAATACTTTATGTTGTTACAGTTGCCCTAATCCAGCAGACAAATCCATAGGCATGGTGAACAATGGTCTGGGGGTGTTCAGCTATTTTTATTTCAGCATGTTTCAGTTTAGTGAGAGAACGGGAGAGGTCTACCTGCACTGCAAAACCGCGCTGTGTATCAAAGAGGAGAATTCTTGTGCACCGGTAAAAGTCATGCTTCAAAGACTGATATGACGCTATATTAAGCTCTTTTTGTGTTTGTTCCTCAAACATGGAGCAGTGTTTTGTTTAATTTTCTCATGTTTCAGTAATCCTGCATATTTACCTTCTCATCAAAACCGTGCGGTGTGCAAAATGCACACGGTCGTTGTGTCCTTGGGCAAGACACTTCACCCTACTTGCCTCCAGTGTCTATGTACATTGGTGTACGAATGAGAGAGTGAATGGGTGACTGTTTCCTTACTGTAAAGCGCTTAGGGCCTGATAAAGGTAGAAAAGCGCTATATAAGTTGAGTCCATTCACCATTCATCAAAAACATGTGCAATAGGCCAGGATGAATGAATGAGTGTTTGAGAGCGCGAGTGGGGGACAACGGATGAAAATTAGCCTCATGCATGTGTCCATGTATATTCATTAACATGCACTGCCCCGATCACATAAACAAATTGCTCTCAATACAATATATATACATTTACATGAGGTCATTTTTGTTTTAAAATCCAGCCACAGTCTTCCGACTTCTAATCATGCTCGTGATCAGGTCAAATTTGCTTCTCAGCACAGTCACACATGCAGGTCTGATAGCAGCTACCATTAGTTTTGCTGGTTTTTTGTAGTTGTTTTAATTTTTGACGCTGTCTTCATTGCCCTGTCAGCCTTCAGGTGTACCCCACCCAAAGCCCATAGTTGTGTTTTTTCCTCAGAAATGTGGCCAGAGCAGCAGGAGCCGCAGGGGCCGCAGATCCGCCATGTCCCAGTATATGGAGCAAAACCTAGCTCTGATTACTATGGCATGGAGTCATTAGGTAATTGCTTTTATAATGGTTTATAATTAATGTTGTATTGGCACAACATGACAACCAATGATGTTAATTATGTGCTTTCAGGTGGTTTCCATAAAGTCTAGTCAACAGAAGATGGTGCTGAGTCAGTGGGTTTGGGCCTTCAGTCAGCACATCAATCTTCATATTTGTTCTTCCTAAGATGGTTTGTGGGGCTTTTGAACAGTATTTTGTGATAGCATTGTTGTTCAGCAATATATATTCTGGGACTATATGTGATGTATTCGATGAAAATAAATATTCTATATATGGAGAGTTTTAAGATACTGGCAAACTGATACACACTGATGCTCTATTGTTCTTTTGGTGATTGGAATAAAACATATTTACCATTATGATATTGTGGCTTTGTTTTTCTAACTTTTTAACGGCTACGATATTTCAAACTTTGAAAACATTTGAATGTTTGAGTGAAACTTTAAGAATATGCTATAATCTATGGATCATACAGCAGACATTGAAAATACAATGACGCAGTTAACACCTTTAATTTGCCTCCAGGCTCAGAGCACCTCAGGGAGTGGCCGGTAGTTACTGGATGTTACTGAGCTGCTGGTTCACACCTTCAGGGAAAGAAAGACTTCAGAGCAATCAGAGGTGTGGAAAAACAACAAGCATCATCCCTCCTGACGCAAACAGAGATTTCATCATGTAAACTCATTCTTTCATTACAACATCCCAAAAAGTTTTCACAGCCAGAACATTCTTTTCTGAAGAAATGAAAACATGTAATGCTGCATGCTTTTTATTGCTTTGTACATTGGTGTAAAAAGAAAAAAATATATAATAGATAGTAGTTGGACTGACCTTTAGCCAGCGGTGGGATCAAACGATGCAAATACAAGGTTATAAAAGTATGTAAAATTTTATCTTTGCTTAATTACTTCATCTATATTTCTGCATCTATATAACCTTCACTTAATGTTTGCTCAGTTACATTTATGCAAAATTGCATAAAACAAGAACAGAAACAGATCCGTCTCTTTCCAAGATGAAATCCAGATCGAACCAAAGAGCCATTCAAAACAGCCGAATCAAATCATGGATGACTTCCTATAGACACTTCAATACGCTCTTCATGTGAGTAAAAATTATATTAATAGAGGCTTGGGTTCTTTATGTGGCCTTAGGTTGTGGGGGAATACAGTGATTAAAAAGAAACATTCTAATTAGCTGTTTCCATGCTATATAAAAACAAAGAGTTAAAGGTGGAAAATTCACATGGAATCTGTTCTTCAAATGTTTAAAGGTTTAGGAAATCCTTTATAATCTGTATCAATTTGCAAAGACATTGTAAGAAACAGTTGTGAATGTAAAGAACAGTATTTTCAGTTAATTTAATAAATTTAATGTGACGTATGTCTGCGTTTTAGTCACACGTTTTTTCCCACGTGACGGAGAATAAGAATAAGAATGTTTTGAATTCTACTCATTTTACGCTGGATCCAAGTCAGTATGGAGTTGTAGAAGAGTGACAGTAGTGATGGAGTGGAAGGTCAGAGGTTTGAATCCCGGCTCCTGCAGGTGCACACTGTCCTTGTGTCCTTGGGCACTTTGTCGCCAGCTGCTCCGCAAACACAGCAGCTTTTTCTGATCTCCATCTGAAATAACTAATATAAGGCCAAAAACAACTTAAAGTGACTTTGTAAGATTGCAAAATGTCTAGAGAGAGATTTCAAAAGTAAACTATCCAGCCATCCCCCACTTCCTGATTGGATCTGAGTGGCTGGTTCACAGGAAAGCTCGTCTCATTGTTCAAAGTGACACTGCAGATTCTGATTAGTTCCTGAGATCAGCAAAAGGAAGAACTGTAGAAAAAACAGTATTATTTACTATTATTTACTTCAGGCCCAGGTGGTCCATTATATGTAATCTATTATGTCAAACATTTAGGGACCGATCTTGAGTTACTAAACGCAGACAGTAGACTAGACATTTGCACAATGACGGGGGCGCTATGTGGCATCTTCAGCTTCATACCTGGGGCAGTAAGATGGAGCTTTGCTCCATGCACTCTATACGATTTTACGAGCCCCTTCGCCAGCCCTGATGGCGCTTGGGCCTAATTATTGTATTAAAGCATTGCTAAAGAATCAAATATCATACATGTTTTTGAAAGCGTTGCTAGCATTGCTCTACTTGGTTGATGCTGTCTGTCAATCACGCCCACCGGGAAATCATTGAGATCAGCCCCAGACATGTCTTTGAATATCTTTGAAAAAGCATGTAGTTTGTTAGCCTGGCCAGCAATTCATTTTCTCGTAGGAGAGGTGTGGTTTACGATAGTCCATAGCCGTTTATTGGGCACAATGAATGTCTGTCATGCGCCTGCACGTAGCCATAGCCAATCGTATCATCGTATCCGATGACGTATGACGTACCTATGAGATAAACTATTTTGAACACGGTCTAAAGCTTGATCGAAAGATGGCGTTGCGTCTGCTGCTGCCATGTTGGTAAATAAACTTTTTTTTTTTTTTATCAGTCAACAAACTACAAGCTTCCGTATGTCGAATAGTGCGTCGTCGTCTTGCCCTCCCTCTTCGTTCTGTGATTGGTCCCCAAATCCTTGCGAAGATTTAGGCCATGGTCCCCAGGCTGCTGTAAAGTTCGAAATGATTTGAGCGCACACAGCAGTCTGGCGTTAGCCAGGCTAGTAGTTTAGCAGGCCGGGGTAAGTTTATAAATAATGGGCCGGTTCATGGGGGCCCTTGACCGTTGGGGGCCCCAAGCAGCTGCCTGCCTTGCCTAATGGCAAGCTTCACTTCTAAGATAAGATAAGATAAGAGATAAGATAAGATGGTACTTTATTGATCTCACAGATGGAGAAATTGCATTCGATGAGAGAGCATCCGGCAGCAGCACCCATTCAGTGCGCACCACTCTTTTTTTTTTTCTTTGGTGAAAGATCGTTGTGTCGCGGCCGCCATCTTCACTGTTTTGGTCACAGGAGGAGCACTGGTTGATGGGAAATCTGTAGACGATGACCAAGGCGGTGGAGCTCTTGCGCTTGGCCACGATGTTCTTGGCCACACAGGTGTAGTTGGCCGTGTGGGACAGACGTGCCTGCTTGATGATCAAGTTGTGGTCCACGGTGATGTAGAAGTTCCTGTCCTCGGCCGGGTCGATGATCTCGTTGTCCTTCAGCCACTCCACCCGCATGACCTTGGAGGATGGAGAAACTGTAGCTGCCCTCTGTCTCCTCTGATCATCTGAAACGGTGCACCGCCTCCTGGGCTTGTCCCCATCTCAGAGCGTGGTGTCCTGCACTGGTCAGCTCCACCTCGTCCTTCCTCTTCCTCCTGCACAGCTCCCTCCACAGTCTATCACCATCTCCTCGTTGGTCCCTTTTGTTGTTTCCTGTGGCTCCTCTTGTGACGCCTCCTCCGTGCTGCAGGTGTGGGGGCTCTTGGTGCCTCTTCACTGTTCAGTGTCTCAGAAGAAGATGTTTGTAGATCTCAAATGGGTTAAGCTGATAAGCTAGCAGTTTGTTTACCTTCAAAAAGCTGCTTTCTTCAGGACCATTTTGGACTCTCAAAGTAAACAAATCCACCAAACCTCCACAAAAACACGGTAAAGACATACAAAAGTATCCAGAAAAACAACGTGGTTCGCTGAAAAAGGCAAACAATTCACTGAAAAAGGCAAACAATTCAGCTGCACCAGGAGAGAGGGAGGGAACTTCCTGTTTTCACATCGCCATGACGTTAACAATCGTTCTGCACCCATATAATAGACTCAATCAACACATTCAAATCTCTTGTAAAAAAATGTTTGTATTTTCAATCATATTGCCAATCTTCTGCCATTCCACTGTTAAATTCATATTTTTGTGGCTCCCACAAATAAAATGTATTAATCTTATTAGCCTACTTACAAAGATGGTGTTGTTCCTGATTGTTTGCAGTGCACAGTACATGCCTTTTCCACTGTCACTCACCTCAAAGTAACCTCTGGGCCTTGATAGTTTGAATGTAAACTCATTTACATAGCCACAAATGACAGGTGACGTCAGAAAGTCTCGCATATAAGGTCCTGTGAAGTGGACCGTTTCCCTCAGAGCCCCAGAGCTCTGCCTTTCCTCCCTAACTCATCATGACGGACATCCTGGATAAAGACGACTTCTGCTACCCCCAGCTTAACTCCTCCTGCAGGGTGCCCACTCATCCTTATGTGGAGGCTATGCTCATCTATGTGCTGCTCTCTTGTATCTCTCTGATCACTGTGGCTCTAAACCTGCTCGTCATCATCTCCATCTCTCATTTCAGGTCAAGCTTTAACATGGCTGTCAATGTGAAGTAAGAAAATATTTAGGGACAACCTCGGAGTTTTACAGTTCAGGCAGTGCGTACACACTCTTGTGTAGGTGTTTATTTTGTGTGTGCTCTTGTACCAACCAACACCGCAGCATTACAATGTCAATTGCAGCTACTTTTCTCTTGACACAAAACACTGTGTTGTTTGTCTCTATGTGCTCTAATATTGATGATTCACTAATAGTTCACTTAAGATGAAAAACAGATGGGATGGTGACCAATGCTGTTGAATATCCTGTTTGTAAGGAAATGTATTCATGTTCCTTTAGTTCATTTCACAAAGAGCATTTATATTTCGAATCCCTTTTTTTCATAATGGATTACTATCTCTTCATCAATGGATTGCATATACTTGTAGCTCTGTTGTTACATGTTTAGTGACTTAGTCCTATGTTTTGTCTCCAGGCAGCTCCACACCCGCACCAACCTCCTCCTCCTGTCCTTGGCTGTCACCGATCTCTTAGTGGGGCTCCTCTTGATGCCTGTCGAAATCATCTACATTGAGACTTGCTGGAATCTGGGCGATGTCGCGTGCATTGTGTACTACATTGCTGACTATGTCATTACCTCTGCCTCCGTGGGCAACATGGTGCTCATATCCATTGACCGTTACATTGCCATATGTGACCCCCTAAACTACCAAACCAAAGTCACCATGATAAGAGCAAAGTTATGTGTTTTATTGTGCTGGTTCTTCTCCGTCGTTTATAGGATTGCCATATTTCACGACCAGATAGAGCATCTGGGTCTGTCCAACTCATGTGTGGGCGAATGTGTGGTTGTCATCAATTACATATCAGGAGCGATTGATCTTGTGTGCACTTTTATTATCCCTATCCTTATAATTGTTATATTATATTTGAGGGTATTTGTGGTGGCAATGTCGCAAGCCCGTGCAATGCGCGCCCAAGTTTCAGCACCCATGCCACAGATACAATCTATGAGTACAAAGAAGGAACTCAAAGCAGCTAAAACATTAGGTATAGTTGTTGTGGTGTTTCTATGTTGTTTTTGTCCCTATTACGCTCCGAGTCTAGTGGGTGAGGACACAGCAGTGGATGCCTCATCAGTTGACGTTGAGATTTGGTTGGCTCACTTTAACTCGTGTCTTAATCCAATCATCTATGTCTTTTTCTATCCATGGTTCAGGAAGTCAATCAAACACATATTAACAATGCAGATACTGAAGCCTGGATCTAGAGACTGGGCAATTTCTGACCATATGTGAATGTTTATATGATGCAATGTTGAAATATTGCACACCTTACACAAGGACCCATTGAGAAGATTATACATTATTTACCACTTACATAAACTAAAATGACAAAAATAGCAATTAAAAAATGAATAAAAAATTAAAGATCACTGTATTTAAATGTTTTAAAAATGTATAATTACATCACATTGCATTAACAGTAATAAAACAAGTTAGTTATTAAAGGAATAACAAAAAAACAAAAACACTTTTCACTCAAGACGACAATAAAGCATGAAATGAGGTGAAGAGAGGGAGAAGCATGTGTGGCATAGCACACTGTAGCACTGTAGCCTTACTAATAAAACCTTGTTTTTACATGTATGTGATATGACAATTGTAAATAATTGAAATGTTCAATAAAAATTAGAAACTTTAAATCTTTGCATACTGTTTCTTCTTGGAGAGGGGGGTATAGCCCTTAGTCTAAGACATAGTTGCATTTGCACCTTAAAGGTGCATTATGTAACTTTTTATGTGGAAAAAAAAGTTTATATTTGTGCGTATTTGACTTTGTAGTGACCCAACGGCTGTATGACAGGTCAAAATGAGGGGCCATTTCCTATCAATCCCAGTGGCCTCTAACGCTCAAGGATCACCTGTCTTGTGGAGGGTCCATCAGCAATGAAAACCTTCCAAACAATTGATCCTGGAGCATCCTACAGAATTTTTTTTTTTTTTCTAAGTGACAGAACTAAAAATGGGCAATATTACTACACAATTAATTCAATTAATAAATAGTCTAATAATATTATACTTGATGAATCTCAGTGAAGCAGGTGAGCAAGAGTCTTTCAGTCTTTCAGTGGAGGAGCAACTGATGTCAAGGAGTTAAAGCAGGCCAGGAAAGATTATCATATGTGAAGGCATGAGATTAGAGATGCAGGACTCCAGAATACTCCCAGATTCTTTGCTTTAGTGATAAAGGTTGAGAAAAGGGGTCAGTCACAAGGTCGTCACTGCCAAACTCTGATTGGCAGTGACAGGTACTGTATGCTCAATTTCATACCTATATTTATGTAACCACGGGGCTAGGCTAGGGGTTCCCCATTTAAACAAACCCAATGCCCGAGGTAAGTCTGGTAACAAAAGGAACCAAAGCAGAGGTAGTAAAAATATATTTTTTTTATTGATTGACTGCGGAATTCTTCCGCAGTCAATTATTGGTTTTCATGTTCTTTATTGATTGACTGCGGAATTCTTCCGCAGTCAATTATTGGTTTTCATGTTCTTTATTATTATTCCTCTTCCATCTTTTTCCCGATTTTCTAGAGCTTTCAGCACTTTCATGCTTTGTGCAATTTATGCAAGTTATGCATCAAAATGTTCCGCATGTTGAGGAGAAGGGTGCTATTACTTTTGGGACTTCTACAATTTACGTTTTTTCCGCAATCGGCCAAAATGTCGGAGATTTTTCCCATTGACTTATAATGGGGCTGCCGCAAATCCATGCTTTTCTGCACTTTTTTCTGCATTTTCTGCAATTTCTGCACTTTGTGCATGTTCAGCTTATGCAACTTGTGGGTTTTGAGAAAAAATTGGCCTTCTGCAGATTTCCAGTTTTTTTATACAGGAGTTTGACATTTTTGCATTGGTGTGTATGGGGGAATCCAGCCAATGGGGAGACTCCAGGACTTTTAGCCATTTGTGCAGCTTCTGCCAATCAAGCACTGAGGCCATTTCAACAGTTTGACCAGTTTATGGAATATAAAAGTTTATGCAATATTAATAATTTATGCAAAGTAACCACTTTATGGGATTTAACCAGTTTATGCATTTTAAAGCGTTTATGCAATTTACATAATTTATGCAAATTAACCCATTCATGCATTTTACAACTTAATGCAGTTTATACAGTTTATGCAACATGACATTTTATGCATTTTACCAGTTTATGCAAATTTGATTATGCAATTTGAAGAGTTTATGCAATTTCTGCATTCGCTTCCCGCATTTCCGCAGTCAATCGCAATGGCGCAGCATTGCATTTCTAGTTGTTTGACTGCGGAATTCTTCCGCAGTCAATTATTGGTTTTCATGTTCTTTATTATTATTCCTCTTCCATCTTTTTCCCGGTTTTCTAGAGCTTTCAGCACCTTCATGCTTTGTGCAATTTATGCAAGTTATGCATCAAAATGTTCCGCATGTTGAGGAGAAGGGTG
Organism: Gobius niger; assembly: GCF_951799975.1. NCBI lineage: Eukaryota > Metazoa > Chordata > Actinopteri > Gobiiformes > Gobiidae > Gobius > Gobius niger. Next base: position 23,522,830 of record NC_136860.1, read on the forward strand.
CTATTACTTTTGGGACTTCTGCAACTTATGGTTTTTCCGCAATTGGCCGAAATGTCGGAGATTTTTCCCATTGACTTATAATGGGGCTGCCGCAAATCCATGCTTTTCTGCACTTTTTTCTGCATTTTCTGCAATTTCTGCACTTTGTGCATGTTCAGCTTCTGCAACTTGTGGGTTTTGAGAAAAAATTGTCCTTCTGCAGTTTTCCATTTTTTTTATACAGGAGTTTGGAATTTTTGCATTGGTGTGTATGGGGGGAATCCAGCCAATGGGGAGACTCCAGGACTTTCAGCCATTTGTGCAGCTTCTGCCAATCAAGCACTGAGGCCATTTCAACAGTTTGACCAGTTTATGGAATTTAAAAAGTTTATGCAACATTAACAATTTATGCAAAGTAACCACTTTATGGGATTTAACCAGTTCATGCATTTTAAAGCGTTTATGCAACTTAAGAGTTTATGCCATTTAGGAATCATGGATTATAAAGAGTTTATGCAATTTACACAATTTATGCAAATTAACCCATTCATGCATTTTACCACTTTATGCAGTTTATACAGTTTATGCAACATGACATTTTATGCATTTTACCAGTTTATGCAAATTAGATTATGCAAATTATGCACTTTATGCAATTTGAACAGTTTATGCAATTTCTGCATTTGCTTCCCGCAATTCCGCAGTCAATCGCAATGGCGCAGCCATTGCATTTCTAGTTCCTCTTCCATCTTTTTCCCGATTTTCTAGAGCTTTCAGCACCTTCATGCTTTATGCAATTTATGCAAGTTATGCATCAAAACGTTCCGCATGTTGAGGAGAAGGGTGCTATTACTTTTGGGACTTCTGCAATTTACGTTTTTTCCGCAATCGGCCAAAATGTCGGAGATTTTTCCCATTGACTTATAATGGGGCTGCCGCAAATCCATGCTTTTCTGCACTTTTTTCTGCATTTTATGCAATTTCTGCACTTTGTGCATGTTCAGCTTCTGCAACTTGTGGGTTTTGAGAAAAAATTGGCCTTCTGCAGTTTTCCAGTTTTTTTATACGAGAGTTTGACATTTTTGCATTGGTGTGTATGTGCGAATCCAGCCAATGGGGAGACTCCAGGACTTTTAGCCATTTGTGCAGCTTCTGCCAATCAAGCACTGAGGCCATTTCAACAGTTTGACCAGTTTATGGAATATAAAGGTTTATGCAACATTAAGAATTTATGCAAATTAACCAGTTTATGCATTTTAAACCGTTTATGCAACTTAAGAGTTTATGCCATTTAGGATTTATGAATTTTAAAGAGTTTGTGCAATTTACATAATTTATGCAAATTAACCCATTCATGCATTTTACCACTTTATGCAGTTTATACAGTTTATGCAACATGACATTTTATGATTTTACCAGTTTATGCAAATTAGATTGAAGAATTATAAAATATATACACGGTTTTATACTGTTTTTTTACTCTTATTACTGTTTAGCTTAATTTAACAAAATGTATGCGAAGTATTCTCAGTTCTCTGTTACAGCGGAAAAGTACCAGAACACCAAAGTGTGTGAGCACAGAACCCCCGTGCCCCATAAAGAGATAAACAACTGCCTTTCTCCAGAAGGATCTTATCAGTTGCAACATTCCATTGAAGACATAAAATTGGGGGTCGCGGGGCGGAACTACGTGACCAGCAGAAGCACTGGAGCCAATGGAACCAATGAGATTTAGTTTTAGGCTCATGAATATTCCAATGTTTAATGTGATACAAATACTCTGCTTCCTTAGTAAAAATCCAGTCTCCTATGGCAATGGACAGCTGGTAGACTCGATGTTAGGGAACTAGGGAAGCAGAGCTCTGTATTAGATGACCTGTTAGGGAAATAAACCTTTGTGATTTAATCATCTGAATCCTGGGTCATCTGTGCTGGTATGTGTTATTAGCTGGTAGTGTAGCGTTGTTTGTCAATAACTCTTCTTCCAGTGTTGAACACGTTTGGTGTTGTCCGACGTTTGGGTAATTAATTAGGAAGTGGACAACACAGGAGAAGGAGTGAAAAACTCCAAACTCAACAAGATTATGCAAATTAAGCAATTTATGCACTTTGAACAGTTTATGCAATTTCTGCATTCGCTTCCTGCAATTCCGCAGTCAATCGCAATGGCGCAGCCATCTTTTTCCCGATTTTCTAGAGCTTTCAGCACCTTCATGCTTTGTGCAATTTATGCAAGTTATGCATCAAAATGTTCCGAATGTTGAGGAGAAGGGTGCTATTACTTTTGGGACTTCTGCAATTTATGGTTTTTCCGCAATCGGCCAAAATGTCGGAGATTTTTCCCATTGACTTATAATGGGGCTGCCGCAAATGCATGCTTTTCTGCACTTTTTTCTGCATTTTATGCAATTTCTGCACTTTGTGCATGTTCAGCTTCTGCAACTTGTGGGTTTTGAGAAAAAATTGGCCTTCTGCAGTTTTCCAGTTTTTTTATACGAGAGTTTGAAATTTTTGCATTGGTGTGTATGTGCGAATCCAGCCAATGGGGAGACTCCAGGCCTTTCAGCCATTTGTGCAGCTTCTGCCAATCAAGCACTGAGGCCATTTCAACAGTTTGACCAGTTTATGGAATATAAAAGTTTATGCAACATTAATAATTTATGCAAATTAACCACTTTATGGAATTTAACCACTTTATGCATTTTAAACCGCTTATGCAACTTAAGAGTTTATGCCATTTAGGATTTATGAATTTTAAAGAGTTAAAGAGTTTTAAAGAGAGCAATTTACATAATTTATGCAAAATAACCCATTCATGCATTTTACCACTTTATGCAGTTTATACAGTTTATGCAACATGACATTTTATGCATTTTACCAGTTTATGCAAATTAGATTATGCAAATTAAGCATTACCTCCTTGCTCCTGCGATAGTACCGCTCCCAGTCCACAGTGGCTCGCATCTACTTCAACAATAAATGGCAGAGAGAAGTCAGCAAAAGCTAAGGTGGGCGCACTCACAAGGCGGGACTTCAGCTCTTGGAAGCTCCCCTCACATTCCTCCGACCAGGCGTCATGCAAGCGAATTCTTCTTCCTCTATGGTTGTTGGGACCACACAGCTCTGCAACTAGCCGGTGAAGGGGGGAGGCCAGCTTGGAAAACCCCTCCACGAACCTTCGGTAGTAGCTGGAAAAGCCAAGGAAGGACCGCAGCTCAGAGACAGTTTCAGGACGGGGCCAGTTGGACACGGCAGAAACCTTCCCAGGATCAGTGGACACTCCCTCTTCCGAAATACGATGTCCCAAATATTGCACCTCCTGTTTGAAAAACTCACATTTCTCCAATTTCACCTTGAGTCCCTCTTGCTGCAGACGGTTCAGCACAACCTCCAGACGCATTAAGTGTTCATCAACAGTTGATGAGAAAACAACAATATCATCCAAATAAAGTAAAAGTAACTGGCCGTGCTGGGCGCCAAACATTCGCTCCATGAGCCTCTAAGTCCCCGGCGCATTACATAACCCAAAGGGCATTCGGTTGAATTCGAATAACCCAAAGGGGGTGCAGAAAGCAGTCTTTTGTTTGTCGCCTTCTGCAACTGGTACCTGATTGTAGCCACAGGCCAAGTCCATGGTGGTAAACCACCGGGCTCCAGACAACGAGTCCAGGGACTCCTCAATTCGGGGCAGTGGAAATGCATCTTTTCTGGTTTTCTTATTTAGTTGCCGATAGTCCACACAGAGGCGCAAGCTGCCATCCTTTTTGCGTACGATGACAATGGGGGAGGCGTAGGGGCTACTCCTCTCTCGGATTACCTGGGCGTCTAAAAGTTGGTTTATGTGGGCCTTAACCGACTCATACTCTGATGGAGGAATACGTCTATAGCGCTGACGCACCGGAACATTATCCAAAAGAGGGATTTCGTGAGAAATAAGCCCAGAACAACCTAGGTCGCCTTCGAACGCGGAAAATACTGACACATATTTAAGTAGCAGTGCCCTGACCTTTGGCTGCTCAGCCTCCGTTAACATGGAAAGATCAAGCCCCAATATTTTCTCCCGCACCGAACCCTCTTTCGCTGTGTGAGACCGAACTGTAGCAACAGTAGATTCACGCTCACCGGGAACTTCATGCAATCCCGACGGTAGACTAACTACCTCAACAGGGGACACCAGGGCCAAGGGACAGCGAGACTTTAAAGTTACAGTGGACATTCCGACATTAGTCACCGGTACATAAACAGTCCCTCTAACAACATTAACTAGGGTGGGCGACACCAACAGCCCGGGAGGCAGACTAAACCCATACCCCAGGGGTTCCGCAAGGGTAGCAACCGTAGACCCATCTAACACAGAGCAAGTCGCGGCAACAAATTTTGTAGTTCCGGCAGGGATAGCGATAGGCCTCCGATCCCGAACCTTTGCTAAACCACTTCGAATTGAGCCATCCTGCACCGTGACCTGTTGGCACAACTGAAGAGCAGGTAACCAAGAGGTGGGGACTCCTAACCCAAGGGTAAGGTCAAACAAATCAGGGCCGTACTGGTGATGAAGCTGCTGGTAATATGCTTTTATGACATTCATGCCAATAATACCTGGCACAGAATTAGCGCTATCCTGTCCTGGGGGGTCTTTTACAACCAAGATTCCTCTTCTAGAGACCACTCTCCCACCCACTTCTACATCAGGCTCAAGATAACCCAGGTAGGGGATAGCTAACCCATTAGCAGCCCTCAACTCAAGCCAATTACATGACTTTAATTTAGCCTGAAAATGTTGCCTGAAGAAGGACTCTGAAATGGTTGAAACCATTGACCCAGTATCTAGGATACACTGAACAGGAACCCCAGCCAATTTGACTGTAACCTGGGGACAAGGGGCTATTAAATGCTCCACTTCTACATCTACCACTGGGACTGATGAGCCTAACCCACCCCCTCCTAATGTCTGGCTCCGGACAGTAGGGGGTGCTAGTTTTCCGTCTGCTGAAGGCTAGTGGGGGCTGCAGCCGGAGAGGAATAAACAGGAGGGGGCCTAGAACGAAAAGGGGCATTACAGTATCGAGCTATATGGCCTGACTGCTGACAGCGATGACAAATAACACTAATGGGACCCGAAGAAGTCGGTAGAGGCGATTTTACAGCAGTAAGGGCCTGAGTAATCTCTGCAAGTTGTTCTTGTTGCTTCTGAACTAAAGCAGTAAGAGCGGCCAGTTGCGCAACAGTATCGGCAGTAGAGGGGCCCTGTGGTGGCATTTTAGCGCTTTGAGTCGCACACAAGGATGGCACCGAATGGAAATTTGCCCTACTATCAATAACACCCCCTTCACGTTCGCACTTAATGGCCTCTGACCGGACATCAAGTAGCGTATGGTTTGGATTTTCCCGGACTAAGCGCTTGAGCTCTCGCCGTAAACTAGGGTTATTGACATTTTCAACAAACTGATCGCGCAACAATGTTGGTGAATTGGTCATTCTATGGGGAGCATTGGCAACCACTTTTTCCATTAGACAAAACAGTGCATGTGAAAATTCTTGTAAAGTTTCCCCCTCTAACTGTCTTCTAGAAAAAAAGTCTTCTTGCAACAAGATATAAGGCTTCTGACACCCGTATAGCTCTTTTAGAATTTTGAAAACAGTCTCAGGGTTCTCACGTTCTCCAACAGTTCTGTACTTGATCTCATCCCGCGCTTCACCCTCCAAATGATCAAAAATAAACCCAGGCTGATCAGCCAGTCCAACATGCCTGACACGCATGCTTGCACGAATCTCCTCAACCCACTCATCAATCCCGATACCGTGATTTCCTCGGAACATGGGGCACTTTCTTTCTCGTGGTAGGTAGATGATCCGGTCCGTAGTTCCCGTGTTTTCTGCTCCTCTTTGACTAGGCCCTGCCTGGGCGACATCCCGCTCCTGTTGTAGTTGGTCCCGCTCGGTCTCCAACTCGCGGATCCGGTCCCGGAGCTGCTGTAGTTCTTCCGCCATGGTTAGTAGAATGGACGTCGGTAGCCGAAGGTCTCGGACCCCGTCCCACGGCGTGCCAGCTGCTGCTCAATTAAGCTCCGAATTTTATAAAGTTTAACCAGAACTTCTAAATTGCTATAACGCAAACTACAAGCACCAAAACAGCTCTTCTAAAAATTAAAACTACACTCTGCTTGGTTCACCAGATCCTGCCGAACAAACGCCAATTTGTAGCCACTGGGCTAGGCTAGGGGTTCCCCATTTAAACAAACCCAATGCCCGAGGTAAGTCTGGTAACAAAAGGAACCAAAGCAGAGGTAGTAAAAATATATATTTTTTATTTTACATTGTAGTTCAATTTTATTAAAGCTGCTTAAAACATAACCCTCCCATAACCAAAACCAAACACTTAAAACATAGCTAAAGTAAATGGGGAATTTAAACCAAATAGAAAATATTCACAAAAACAAACTAAATGTTAATAAACCAACTCAAACAAAAGAAAAACGTTAATAGGAAACAAACGCAAACAAATCCCCCATTAACCAGCTAAGGTGCTGTAGTGCTTTAAGTGCTTTGAGTTACAGGATTATTTGTCGGTAAAATTCGTTTGTTTGGCAAATTCGGAGCTTAAATTGAGTAGCGTGGATATAGCTGAAATACATAGAAAAACGTCAGTTTACTGTCAATTGGCCAAACCTAGGCTGTAAGACGGACACATTTACCTTAGGCAGACAGGAGGAACACAAACAGGGGGCTCAGGGCACCTCCGAGGAGCAGCATCAGCCCAGCAAACTCCACAAAATAAACCCTAGCCAAACAGTTTAAATTAAACCAGTGCACAGACATAGTTTTAAAATACACAAGGTGGAAAGGTTACTCACGAGAAGAGCGCCCACACGCCAGCATACCAGCCCCGACACTAAACAACTCAAGCGCACACCTTTTTGTAATCGCGCAATCAGTTGCGCGGGCGGAGAGTGGCGGTGCGTTCACGGGCAGATAGGAACTTTGAAACTCGCAGTAAAACAATATTTAACCACCTGGTTACATTTAATATACAGCTGGTGGTCTGGTGGTTGGGGCTGCTGCCATATACGTTGAGCACTATTCCACCTTCAGCATCGTGGGATCGTTGTCAAGTGCGACAAGTTTATCTTCCTGCTCTTCGTCCTCTTTCACCCTGAGCTGTCCTGTCTGGTATAAACCTATGGGCCAAAAGTCCTAAAATGCCTTAACTCACTGATGTTGCCATTATAAACTACCAGGGGCATGGTCCCACTTGGAGACCACCAATATGCCTCTACTAATATATATGAATATGTATGATGCCAGTAGCTACTTCAGTCCCTCTTTCACATGCAGACACTACTCAGTTCAATGCCTGGTCAACCCAGTGTGGTGAGCTTTTCGACTGCCAAGGCCATGCCGGGCCAAACCGGTCTTACCAGGTATAAGTTTTGGGACCGACCTCTGGCTGTGGCCAAAGCGCGCTAACCTGTGTCTGATGTGACGTGAACAGACTGCTGGTCTCTGATTGGTAACCGTAGCACTCCAAAGTGTGACTCAAACCTCTTCATGAAGTTTGCAGACGACACAACGGTGGTGGGTCTCATCATCAACAGAGACGAGTCAAACTACAGGAGAGAGATGTTGCACACAGAGCAATCTCTCTCTCTAAATGTGGAGAAGACAAAGGAGATTGTTGTGGACTTTCGAAGAGTGTGGGTCCAGCATGCTCCTCTAACTATCAACGTTGCTGCTGCAGTGGTTGCATTTCTTGAGCCGTGGCATTACCTCAGCCTGTACCTCAAATTCAAAGTGCTCTGTCAGAGATTTCTGCCTGGATTAAGGACAAAGGCTGTTGGAGCAGTGGCAGGAACCAGACAGTGTGCAAGCAACAACACCTGACCATGCTCCACAAAGTATTATCAGGTTCAGCACAGAGACCCAAATGCGTGGCTCAAAATCTTTTATTGACGTGGTCAAAAACAATGAAGTAAACAAAGAATTCCCACAGGAGCTGCACAAGGACAAAGAAACAGAAGTGTCAAAAAACTTAAAACATACGAGAACAAAATGACATGATTACCTGCACAAGGACAAAGACAATCTGACAAAGACAAAGGGGAAGACTCAGACAATATATACTAAAGGGGCGGGGAGGGCAAAGACAACAGGTGTAACACATTAGGGGAGAGGCAGGTAATCACACAGGCGGGGAAACAGGGAAGGGCAGGAAGGAAGTCTGAAACGAGAAACAAAAGGTAAGATTTCAAAATAAAACAGAATGTCTAAATAACACAAAACAAGAACTTAAACACCAGACATGACAGTACCCCCCCTCCTACGGCCGACTCCCGATGGCCCAGGCTGCATAGGGTTGTCCACATGGAAATCCCGTATAAGGTCAGGGTCCAGAATATTTTTAGCTGAAACCCAGCACCTCTCCTCAGGACCGTATCCCTCCCAATCAACGAGATACTGTCGTCCCCGTCCTCGTTGCCTCACAGCTAGCAGTTTCCTGACAGTATTCGTCGGGCCACCATCAACAAACTGGGGGGGAGGCGGAGGCTTGACCTTTGGCACAAGGGGACTTTCCACATACGGCTTGACACAACTTACATGAAATGTCGGGTGAACTCTCAGAGATTTAGGGAGCTTCAAACGTACAGCCACTGGATTCACGACGCGTGAGATGGAAAAGGGACCAATGAATTTCGGCGCCATCTTGCGAGATTCCACCTTCAGCGGAAGGTTCCGAGTAGAGAGCCAGACTCTCTGTCCAATGTGGTAAAAAGGAGCGGGACTGCGACGACGGTCAGCAGCTTTCTTGTAGGACTCAGAATGACGGAGAAGCACTTGACGAGCTCGCAACCAGCTCTGACGACAACGCCCACTAAAGCCATGGCCGAGGGAACTGTAACTTCCTTGTCTAGGGCAGGAAACAATGGCGGCTGAAACCCATATACGCACTCGAATGGGGTGAGGCCTGTAGATAAACAAGGCAGAGTGTTATGGGCATATTCTATCCATACCAGGTGTCTGTTCCATGAAGTTGGACTCTGGGAGGCAATACATCGCAGACCACACTCCAGCTCCTGGTTAAGGCGCTCAGACTGGACTGCGGATGGTAACCAGATGACAAGCTCGCCGTTGCTCCAAGCAAGGTGCAAAACTCCTTCCAGAAGGCGGAGACAAACTGGGGACCCCGGTCAGAAACAACATCCCTGGGAAGACCATGAAGACGAAAAACCTGTGCCAACACTATTTCAGCAGTCTCTTTAGCTGAAGGAAGCTTGGCCAGGGGCACAAAGTGAACCATCTTGGAGAAACCATCAACCACAGTAAGAATCACAGTGTTACCTTCCGAGAGTGGCAAGCCTGTGACGAAATCTAGAGAGATGTCCGACCATGGTCTGTGAGGCACTGGGAGTGGATGTAGCTGGCCAGGTGGAGCATGACGTGGGGTCTTGTTTTGAGCACAAATTGAACATCCAGCCACATACTCCTTTATGTCCCTCTGCATAGTCGGCCACCAAATTCGCTGCTTGACGGCAAACAAAGTCCTCTTCACCCCGGGATGACAGAACATAGGAGAACTGTGGCACCAATGGATGACGCGTGAACGTAGAGAGACAGGTACAAATAGTCGATTAGGGGGGCATCCCGCAGGAATTGGAACTGCAGATTGAGACTTCTTGACCTCCTCCTCAACCTCCCAGACGACAGCGCCAATCAAACATGAAGGAGGCAGAATGGAGGCTGGAACCTTAGGAGCCACCTCGGGCTCAGAGAGTCGTGACAGGGAATCAGGTTTCACATTCTTAGAGCCTGGGCGATAGGATACGGAAAAATTAAATCTACTAAAAAACAAGGCCCACCTGGCTTGACGGGAGTTCAGTCTCTTGGCGCCTCTCAGATACTCCAAGTTCTTGTGGTCCGTCCAAACAAGGAATGGCAGCTCAGCCCCTTCTAACCAATGGCGCCACTCCTCGAGAGCAACCTTCATAGCCAGCAGTTCACGATTCCCAACATCATAATTTCTTTCGGCGGCCGTCAACTTCTTGGACAGGAAAGCACAAGGGTGGAGCCGTCCGTCCCTCCTCGACCTCTGGGACAAAACAGCCCCCACGCCGACCTCAGAAGCATCCACTTCCACCACAAACTGAAGCTGGGGATCTGGCTGCACAAGTACTGGAGCTGTGGTAAAGAGTCTCTGCAACAGCTTGAAGGCATGATCAGCCTGGGATGTCCACTGAAACTTAGTCTTGACAGAAGTGAGGGCATGCAGAGGGGCAGCAACAGTACTAAAGTTTCTTATGAATTTCCTGTAGAAATTTGCAAAACCAAGGAAACGTTGTACCTGCTTGCAAGACTCAGGTGTGGGCCACTCAGCAACAGCCTGTATCTTCACGGGGTCCATTTTGATCTCCCCCTCTGCAATGATGTAGCCCAAAAATGACACAGATCGTACATGGAATTCACATTTCTCAGCTTTGACGAAAAGCTGGTTCTCCAGGAGTCGCTGCAACACTCTCCTGACGTGCTGGACATGGGTGGTCTCATCAGGGGAAAAGATGAGAATATCATCCAGATACACGAAGACAAAAACATTCAACATGTCTCGAAGGACGTCGTTCACCAGAGATTGAAAAACAGCCGGAGCATTAGTTAACCCAAAAGGCATTACTAAGTACTCATAATGTCCTGTGGGGGTGTTAAAGGCTGTTTTCCACTCATCCCCCTCCCTTATCCTGACGAGATGGTAAGCATTACGAAGATCAAGTTTTGTGAAGATCGTAGCTTCTCTCAACAGTTCAAAGGCCGTAGAAATTAAAAGGAAGCGGGTACCTGTTCTTCACAGTGATAGCATTAAGTCCACGATAGTCGATACAGGGCCTTAGCGTCTTGTCTTTCTTTCCAACAAAAAAGAAACCCGCCCCAGCTGGAGAGGAAGACGGACGGATTATCCCAGCAGAGAGTGACTTCTTTATATAATCCTCCATGGTCCGTGTCTCACGTCCCGAGTACAAACGGCCCTTAGGCAGGGTGGAACCCGGCAGAATGTCAATGGCACAGTCATAGGGCCGGTGCGGAGGCAAGGAAGTCGCCTTGGCCTTGTTGAAAACCTCCTTGAGATCCGTATAACAAGGGGGAACACGGGAGAGATCAGGAAAATCAGACTCTGGCTCATCCTTGGACGCAGAGAGAACCGCCTCAGGTGAGTCAAAACACTTTTTATAACACTCCACCCCCCAGGAAGAAACATTCCCTTGTGACCAGTTGATGATCGGACTGTGTAACTCAAGCCATGGGTATCCCAAAATCAGTCTGTGCTGGCAAGAGCTGAACAGATAAAAACTTAAACTTTCAGTGTGCTGATCGGGAAAAGTAATCCTTACCGGCTCTGTATAGTGGGTCACTTGACTTAAGAGACGACCATCCAGGGCACTGGCGGCAAGAGAGTGTTCCAAGGGAATGGTCGCCAAATTAAGTTCACTTGCCAGAGCATGGTCCATAAGGTTAGCATCGGAACTCGAATCAATCAGCACGGGCGTTCTACAGGAAGCAGAAGGAGAGGTGAGTGTAACAAGAGGCGTGGGACGAGAGGGATTAACAGGAATAGTATGGCTCACCAGTGCCCCTCTCTTTACTGATGAGCCTGAGCTTTTGCCGGGCATCTGGCTAAAAAATGGCCAAAGCCCCCACAGTAGTAGCAGCGCCCTTCCCTCATCCGCCTTTCCCGTTCTTCGGGTGTCAAGCGAGTGCGTCCTAGCTGCATCGGCTCGTCTTCTCCCGGATGGGGGATAGGTATTTCAGAAAAATTAGCTGCACCCTGTGCTGGTGAGTAACGCTGCCCCCTGTATTGTTGAGGAGTTTTGCGAAGCTTCTCTTGCTCCCGCTCCATCAGTCTTCTGTCGATCTTGATAGCTAGTGCTATGAGTTCATCCAGAGCCTCAGGTAAGTCAAGGGGGGCCAGCTGATCCTTCACATTGTCATTTAGTCCATTCAGAAATGCGTCAAACAATGCCGTGGGATTCCATCCAACACATTAGGGGAGAGGCAGGTAATCACACAGGCGGGGAAACAGGGAAGGGCAGGAAGGAAGTCTGAAACGAGAAACAAAAGGTAAGATTTCAAAATAAAACGGAATGTCTAAATAACACAAAACAAGAACTTAAACACCAGACATGACAAGTATGTCTCCAAGAAGCTAAGGCGGTGCTAATATTTGCTTCTGCATCTAACACTATCTACTTTGACCATTTGAGTTTTCCGCAAAGAGTCATGCTGAAGATGTCCCTTGTATAATGGTGGGTGTACAGTGCATTTTTTTTTGTCTTATAAGATTTTCAGATGTCACATATGTGGGGATAGTCCAATCGTGAGCTGCACTCGTCTCCACTCTGCGATTGTTCAAAGAGACAATCATAGCTATGATCAAAGTTTTGCCTTAGCAGCTTCAGGCTTCAGAAGGCGTGTGTTTAGCTGAGACAAGTGCTACATGCTAGCAGGGTTTATTATCACAGAGAATCCTGTAAAATGTGTCGTCTGACCCGCTCATGTCCGGCCTTTGTTGCTTGTGACTCTGGCGGCTTGCGGTGTGCGCTGATGTGCTGACGGGACACTGACAGAGATCCTCTCTGCAGCGAGAGGATGGCCCACTCTGCGACTAGCGTTCCAAAATATCAGACACTGCCTGATTTCGGCCGCAGCTCGTCTTTGGTTGAACAACGGCCCTATTTTAAATCTTTGTCCCTGTCTCAATGTATGACCAAAGACCTGCGATTTTCAGCTACGGCCTAAGATTTTTCTCATGACAAGTGATCGTACATCGCAGACGGCCAAAATTGCACAGTGTACACACGCCATAATGCTGGGCACTCGCGAGAAGGTTTTGCTATCTTGCGACCTAATCCAAGAGCCCGAAACCCTGCCTTTGGGTACAGTTCGCCATGAGGTGATTCATGTACAAGGAGCGGCAGTCCCCAGAAATCCAACTGTCAAACACAAAGTCTCTCAAATGCTGAGGAAGTCTCCGCTATCTTTGAGACCCATGTTGCGGGTCCCCACAGGTTGTCCCAGTTGGGGAACTTGTTGAGGGCTGGCTCACACCTTCTGAGGGCATTCTAAAAAGAGCCGAGGGTTGGGAAAGGGTCAGTCAATCTCTGTGGAGGACTACCACGTCGTGAACTAATCCTTTGTCCCAAGTATGTGCCGGTTCAGTTGGTCGGAGGGGCGAATGGGCCCAGGATGTCAGAATCCACTCTCTCCACGGGTGCTCTCATGGTACTGCTGCAGTGGGGTGTGGGAACGAAGAGTAGGGCCTTTCTGAGCACTGCAGGCATCGCACTGGTGCACAAACATCTCCACATCTCGTCTGCACCCCGGCCAGTAGAATCTCTGCTGCTGCTGCAACAGGGTCTTCTTAACACCGAAGTGTCCCGCTAAAAACATACCAGCTGTTTTTGTTTGTTTGTATTTTATATTACAGCTGATCTCCCGTCTTTCCGTGACCTCCCTCCCACTGCTTCCTCTTGCATTCATACCCTGAACTCTATCCAACCCCAATTGCATTGTATTGTGTTCATATTTCTATATCATACATTTTGCTGAACTGTTTGCACCAACACTCATTTGTAGGAGCACTCTCTTACAAATTTGTGTTTTAGGATCACTTGTGGACGTATAGTACATAAGGTACATATTTTTGAGCTAGATTCAAGGTTTACACCATGTATTCCCAGGTTCAAAATGTGTCCTTTCTCTGAAAAAAAAATATGCGTCTTAATTACAGTATAACGGCTTTCCTCCATCTTAAGATTATGACATCTGTGAAGTTAGTAGTAGAATATTAATGCAACCAGTTATGGATATAAAATAAAAAATATATCATTACATATTGCCAAGTTTGGTACAGCTCCAGATGAAGTGTGTAGTTGCTACAGGTGATATACTGGGTGGAGAGTCAGCATCATAACTATAAATAGCATGTGTCACAAATCCTTTTGACCCGACTGCTGTTCGGTGTTATTACAATGGACACACTGGAAACAAAGCTCTGCTTTCCAGTGTACAACAACTCCTGCAAGAAGACCCTACGCCCTGAGCTGGAGGCTACACTAATCTACTGCCTCCTGTCCACCATCACCATACTCTCTGTGGTCCTCAACCTGCTGGTCATCATCTCCATCTACCACTTCAGGCAGAAATACCATTCTCTCTATAGATATTTTGATTTCCAACCGTTGAATACCAGATTTTTTTTTATCCTGGTACAGTAATGTCTAACTAATACTTGCTGTAATTATCTATTTTCAGGCAGCTCCAAACATGCACCAACCTTCTCCTCCTCTCTCTGGCCGTCTCTGACTTTCTTGTCAGTTCAATTCAGATGCCCTTTCAGATCTTCCACTACAGAGGCTGCTGGTTTCTTGGCGACTTGGCATGTGTTGTCTATTACTACTCCGCTTTTCTGGTTGTTAGTGCCTCCGTGGGAAACATGGTGCTTATATCTATAGATCGATACGTGGCCATCTGTGACCCTTTGTTTTACCCAACTAAAATTACAATAAGGCGTGTAAAAGGCTGTATTGGTCTGTGCTGGCTTTTTTCGACAGTTCATGCAAGTTGGATTCTCAGAGAAATGCTCAGGCAACCAGACATGTATAATTCCTGCATTGGGGAGTGCGTACTTGCGGTGAACCATGTTGAAGGGATTGTGGACATTGTGGCTACATTTGTTGCCCCTTTTGCCGTCATCACAGTGTTATATTTGAAAGTGTTTGCGGTTGCCGTGTCTCAGGCGCGCGCCATGCGGTCTCATGTAGGCTCTTTAGCGCTGCAGCGTTCAGGAGCAATGGCAAAGAAATCTGAGCTCAAAGCAGCCAAAACATTGGGAGTGCTTGTCACAGTCTTTATTTTATTTTCCTGCCCATATTATGCGTTTTCAGTCGCAGCGGAGAGTAACCAGATAGGAGCTTCATCCGGAGACGCAGAGTTGTGGCTCATATATTTTAATTCATGCGTGAACCCCATTATCTACACCTTCAGTTATCCGTGGTTTAGGAAGTCCATCAAACGCATTTTAACGCTTCAAATCCTGCAGCCTAACTCCAGAGAAAGCAACATACTATGACCTGACATTTTATCATAGGAGTATGAAACCCAGTGGAACCCAAGGAATGAAAAAAACATATGTGCAAAAATGATCTGTTTTTGAAAGCTGAGGCCCTGTCAAAGTGTGAACCCCCTGTCAAGTAGATTTCCTTAACGAAAATAAAGACAACAAAATATATGCTTTTGCCTGTTATTTGTGATGAGTTTTTCTTTTCTTCAGTGTTCATTTAGTTTTGTTTTTAATTCAAAATATTGTGGGTATAATAGTCCATAAGAAGAATTCAATGCATTAGCTGTTGATCTTACTCGTATCAGGTTTTTGCATCTTAAAGGCTACATCTATAAGATAATATTATATACAATTTTAAATGGTCACATAGAAATCTAAGGTTGGTACACGGTAAAATCGTAGAAAGGAAAAAGGAGCAAGGAAGGAGAAATCAAATTCACCACAACTAGCAAACTTTGTCAGGAAACTTTTCAGAATTTCTAGCCTCTTGAAAGAAAAACTATATACGTGGCTGTTGGCATTTACGACCAAACATAGCAAATTATGAATGTTGTAAACCCATTAAAATCACTGGAATCATTGTACACAAGTTCTTTCAAGGTTCATGACAAGAAATCTCGGCTATGGACGTATTATATGAAAAGAATAGATACTGTACATTCAAATTTCTGCCTGTTTTTCAAGATAATTGATGGTACAAATGCACAAATGTATTTCACTGAGCTGAGTGTTGCGAGTGTAGGATTGTAAAACACACAATGTCAAGTGTGGAAATCAGAGTTTAGTTCGTTTTTTTTTTTTAAACAAACCTGCCCTCGCAGTATATAATTGTACTGTAATTGGGGTGTGAGAGTGTTTGCAAATGAATGCTTATGAATGAAACATGTAGTGATTTAATACTGTTGGGGCAAATGTATGATTGAAATTGATTTTGATTTTTTTTCTTTGTTGATATCAGCCTTCCCCAGGGACTAGAGGTGGAAAGTGCTACAACCTGGTACAGTGCATCCCTCCTACTATTATTGTCCCTGTTCAGAAAAATTAATAAAAAGATAATGAAAAATAATGAATGTGCATAACTGACAGCTCCAGGAGGCCAAATGTGTGTGGCAAAAGGGCACAGATAACCCTCAATGATTTAGATGGTTAAAACTGCAATGCAAGGTAGGGATACTTTATTGTACCTCAAAGGGGAAATCGGTCTTGGGCCTACAGGGCTGTGTTGCATACACTGCAAAAAATAAACAACTAGATTAGTTTAAATGTCTCAATTTGAGCATAACCATTTAAATTTGAGTTGTTTTGATGAGTTAAGCTTTAGTTGGCATTTTCCCTAGATTATTTCACTTGTTCTGAGATGTTTCAGAC
Source organism: Gobius niger (assembly GCF_951799975.1). Lineage (NCBI taxonomy): Eukaryota > Metazoa > Chordata > Actinopteri > Gobiiformes > Gobiidae > Gobius > Gobius niger. Next base: position 23,539,277 of record NC_136860.1, read on the forward strand.
ATTTTGTCTTTATTTGAGAGTCATTTCTTTGCCAATGGGGTAAGAAAATTGGACTTGTCCCATTGGCAGGATTACATTCCTATTTCAAGCAAGATTACTTTAGAACAAGTGTGAAATGTCATCAAACTAGCAGTATTTCAATTGAAGTCATTTGATTGGGTGGACTTTTGGTGTTGAGTTTGCATCTTCTCCCCATGCCTTCATAAATGAACAAAATGTCAGTATTAAAGACCGTGTTTGTGGGGCAATGGCTGGATATTAGCTATGGCTACAATTTGGCTTGGTGAATCGCGTAGCCTATACGTATGTTCCTGGAGTAAGTCCGCTGCTGTGCATTGTGGTGTTCTACACTTTGTATGGATCTCTGTTGTTTAACCCTTACAAACAGTAATCTAAAAATAAAAGAAAACAAATATTCCACAAAGATGGCAGATTGGTTTTCTGATATTACTATATGTTCGTTGCTATAGGCAGTGTTGGGCAAGTTACTTTTAAACTGTAATATATTCTGTATTAGAATACAGCTATAGAAATGCATTATGTTTGTATTACACATTAACTGAGTTACACTACTTTGAGTTACTTTTTTGTTTTGACGACGTTAGCTACAGCAGCTGCACATCTTGTACACCTGTGTCCGTTATTTTGGGAGAGTTTGGCTTTTTTTGTTCATACATTTAAATGCACTTGTAGCTCGAGTTACTTTAATTATGACTAATATATATTCCCGTATTTTGTTTAAGTAATATGTTATATTCCTTAGTTACTGAAAAAAGTAATATATAGTAAATAGTAAAAGTATATCTAGTATAAATATAAGTAAATATATTTTTGTTACTCAATAATTTTGTAATACGTTACCCCCAACACTGGCTGGAGGTGGTTCTGTGAGTTTCAGCTATTGGCGAGCAATTGGGCAGTCAGGTAGGCCTACTGCAGACTTCTACCACGACTACTGCTACTACTTGCATACTACTTACATATTAACAGTAATATTTGAGTAGCTTAGTATTGGGGGCACATTTCAGGGGTTTCAGTATTTCTACTATTTGTTAATTATCTTACCTAACTGTTTTAGTGTTAAGAATTAAATTTTGTCCTCTCTCATTATCATTTGAAAAACAATATTATTAATCCAATGCCAGTATATGAACTAAATAAATAAAGTACGTATTCACATAAACCCACAGGGGGTGCATTGCTTTGGTATAAAAGTGACGTGACATCGGCCTGTCGAGAGCTCTCTTCCTCTCTGGCCACTCACACCATGGAGACACCAGAGGATGAACGGTGCTTCCCACTCATCAACAACTCATGCAAGAAGACCAGGCACTCCGACCCCGAGGCTTCGCTCACCTTCACCGTCCTCTCCACCATCACTGTGCTCACTGTGCTGCTCAACCTGCTGGTCATCATCGCTATCTCCCACTACAGGCAGAGACCAGCCACTCTGCACACGCACTTTCACTCATCAGTGGTCAAAATGGTCATGGATATAGTGATATTATTCTATGTATTGTTTGCAGGTTTATGCTTGTCTTAAATTGAATGATTTCCCAACACGTGTTTGATTAGATTACTGAATATTGATATGGGCCAGTCCTATAACAACTACAGATCTTCACATTTTTATTTTCATCCTGCACAATTGCTTTTCTCTGACACGATGTTTCTCTTCCAGGCAGCTCCACTCATGCACCAACCTCTTGCTCCTTTCTCTGGCCATCTCAGACTTATTGGTGGGTGTTTTGGAGATGCCGGTTGAAATCCTGTTTTACCGCGGCTGCTGGTTTTTGGGCAGCTTCGTGTGCGGCATGTACGGCTTCGTCAGCTTCCTGGTGATCAGCGTCTCCGTGGGCAACATGGTGATGATTTCGATAGACCGCTACATAGCAATCTGTGAGCCTTTGTTTTACCCCACAAAAGTCACCTTAAAACGTGTGCAGGCCTGTATCATCCTGTGCTGGCTCTTTTCGACCGTTCACGCCATCTGGATGTCGCGGGAGTTTATCCAGCAACCGGACATGTATAATTCCTGTTACGGAGAGTGCGTGATACTTTTAGCAAATGAAACAGAAGCGGCGTTTGACCTTGTCGTGACCTTTATCGCACCCATTGGTGTAATAACAGTGTTGTACCTGAGAGTGTTTGCGGCGGCGGTGACTCAAGCGCGAGCGATGCATTCTCAAGTTACATCCAAGTCCGTGCAGTGTTCAAGGGCCAAGAAATCTGAGCTCAAAGCCGCACGGACGCTCGGTGTAGTTATTGTCATGTTCATTATATGCTCCTGTCCGTATTACATATTTACCCTCTTATTAGACAGCGGTCTAACGGATTCGTCTGGGGCTGCAGAGCTCTGGCTCATTTACTTTAATTCCTGTGTAAATCCAATCATCTATGCGTTTTGTTACCCATGGTTTCGGCGGGCGACTAAACACATTTTTACACTTAAGATTCTGCAGCCAGGCTCCAGTGAAATGAACGTACTGTAAAAAGAAATGACATAATGTTTGCGTAATGTTTGTATGCACAGTGAGCATGACATATGTTTTAAGTATGAGTATAAATATTCACCCCCAAATGTATATAAAGAATAAAATCTTAGCATCAATGACAATATTTAGTTTTGCATTCTTGGCCCTTTCTTTCTCTTGAATTACTGTATTACTCCAGGGGTCATTTCTATTTTTTCCCCCTTCCTTTTCTTTTCTCTTTCTTTTTCTGTGTTAATTTTGACAACATATTTTATTTTAGTTTTAGTCTTAGTCTTTTGACTAAAATGTAATTTAATTTTAGTCAAGATTTAGTCCAAAAAAAACTTTTCAATTTTAGTCTAGTTTTAGTCGACTAAAATTGCATGTCAATTTAGTCGACTAAAATTAAGACTAATTTAGTCGACCTATATTTATAATATTCATTATAATCATTTTAAATCGTGGTCCTCGACTTCATAGAGCTGCTTCCACATGAATAAAGCACAAACCTGTTCATTTGACAGTGATTTTACATGATCTGAGGCTCTTTCAGACGGTCAATAGAAGTTTGGATGATTTTAGTCTCTCCTTTTCATTTTTATTTAGTTTTATTTTAGTCGACTAAAATATCTGGACATTTTAGTCATAGTTTTAGTCTCATGAGAAACTTTTAATTTAGTTTTAGTCCAATTTTAGTCGTCAAAAATATCACTTTGACTAAAATTAAGACTAAATATTTTAGTCAACGAAATTAACACTGCTTTCAAAGCAGAAGATCTACGATGAACACGATGTCAGAACAGACCTAAAAAAAAAATTTCTTACAGAAAAAAATAGCAAATTTAGCTTCAGGTCCTGTAGGCAGAATTGGTTTGCAATAGTGAGTTGGCTTGTAGTTAGATACAATTCATAAACTACCTTTACCAATGCTAAAACACAAGAAAATATCAAATCATATTAAATGATAGGATCATAGCTGAGGGCCACATACACAACAAAAAACAAGGAGCATCGCCTTAAGCATCAATCCAAACAGCCCTTGTAATAAAACAAATTATAAAATTATTTATTACACACACACAATACTTATATCAACTGGCTTTAATTAACAGTCAATGTTTTTAAAGCATGTATAGCAGTGAAAATGAGTACAACTTCATAAATCATATAAACTCATTGAATTGCACTTTAACAATTTCACTCTTTGAACAGTTTTTATCGTTATTTGTTGTTCTATCCATTTTGATTTAGGTTTAGTACCTTCGAGGAAGAAGCATAACATTTTATTTACATTTTATTGAGGTAAAATAAGATTGATCATAATCTATATAAGTTCATGAAGGAATGAAAGTAGTTGATTGGAAGTTTAATGATTGTAATGATGATAATGAGTGAGTGATTGGTGCTTGGAGAGGCGTGTGGTGCAGATCATGCTTCCATCAGTCAGCCTCAGGGCAGATGTGGCTAAGGTGATACTTAACCCCTTCCCCCCTGCCGAGCACTTTTCCCCCAGTTTTCCCCAAATCTAAAAGCTTCTCGACTGGAGAGTTTACAGACTGTAGGCCAATATAATGCCTCATTTGAAAGCTAAGACCTACAAACCTTATATAAGCTTCTTCTTTGTTTTTTTTAAATCAAATTTTCATTGTTGAATTTTGTTGCATTTTTTTTTTTCAATTTTTTGTTGCATTTTCTTGCTTTTTTGTGGCATGGTTTGTGTGTAATGTACTTGTGATCAAGCCACAAAAAAGTGACCAAAACATGTCAAAAACTCGGTGAAAACACAACCAAAAAGGACGAAAACGTGACAATAATAACAAAGAAAAAACGTAGATTACTTTTGTGGCTCTTAGCTTTAAAATGAAGCGTTACACTGACCTTTCGGCTGTGGGCCTTTAGATTTGGGTAAAGTCGAAAAGGAGAGAATGTGCTCGGTTAGGGGGGGTTAAGAGTGTATACACTCTTAAAAATGCAGTGTAAAGTTTGAACGTCACCACATTAGTCTGATGTATGATTATAGACAGCCAGTCATTACTCCTGAGCACAACTGACAATGTGTATTTTCAGGGGAATCGTCAAATGATTGGTTCATAACCAGACTGATAATCAGACAAGACAGATTTACCACAAACAATCCACATAATTGTGCACTGCTGAGCATTTCGATTGGCTCAGAGTCACAGCTGATTATGATGGACATGTCTTTGGGCGGCGCGTGATTCTGAATAAATGACACTGATCAGAATGTGTTTGGGGGGGTGATGCCTCTCCTGCTGCTCCTGAAACATGGAAACCACACGTGCAGACGAGCAGCTGTGCTTCCCTCTGTCCAATAACTCCTGCAGGAAGATCCCACGCATCCCCTCAGAGGCCACTGTGGTCTACACTCTGCTGTCGTCTGTCACCGCGGTCACTGTTGTGCTGAACCTGCTCGTCATCGTCAGCATTTACCACTTCAGGCACTGTTTACCCCTCACCTGCTTTTTATGTATTCAACATAATGTTACTGTGTGTTACTACTGCATATAATAGAATGCAAGATTGGTATTTTTTTTGTATAAACTTGATTGGCTTTTTATTGAGGTCTACAAATCATTATCAATGGGGACAAATTGGGAAAATATTTTGCTCATTCCAAATAAAAGTTCAATAGTACTTACTAAAGTGAAATACAAGAGCAGGAATGTGCAATGTTGAGTGTTTTGATTGCATCAACCTCTTACCCTGCACCTTAACTCAGCACATTTTCTCCAGTTGGGCTTTACCCACATTTTTTTTCACATTTTTGAAGCTATTTGTCATGTTTTTGTCATTTTTAAATCGTGTTTTTGTGGCTTTTTTTATTGTGTTATTATTGCTTTCCCCTTTTTTGTTGTTGCTACTTTTTCATCATGTTTTTTTCACTTGTTTGTTGTGTTTTTGTCACTCTTGTCGCTTTTTATGGGTCCCTTTTTCTTCTCCTCGTTTTCCTTGCTCTTTTGAGGATATTGGATGATATGTGCTCGGTTCAGGTGGGGGTTAAGCGGTTAATAACATGACAAAACTCCTTGAATTAAAATGTTCCTTCAAGCTCCAACCACGGTATCATAGAATTAAACACTGCGTGTCTTTTCCCAGGCAGCTCCACACCTCCACCAACTTTCTTCTCCTCTCTCTGGCCATGTCAGACTTCCTGGTCGGGTTCCTGCAGATGCCCTTCCAGATCTTCTATTACCACGGATGTTGGTTCTTGGGCAGCTTTGCGTGCGCCCTCAATAACTTTTCCAGCTTTCTAGTCGTCAGCGCTTCAGTCGGAAATATGGTCCTCATTTCGGTCGATCGGTACATAGCCATTTGTGACCCCATGCTGTACCCCAGCAAAGTCACCATAAAGCGCGTCACAGTGTGTATTTTCCTATGTTGGATATTCTCAGCCGTTCATGCTGGCTGGATATTAAGGGATATACTTGGACAACCGGACATATATAACTCTTGTATTGGCGAGTGTGTGCTCATTGTAAACTACGCAGAGGGAGTTGTGGATCTCGTTGTCACCTTTTTGGCACCTATCGCTGTGATCACATATTTATACATGAGAGTATTTGTAGTAGCTGTATCTCACGCCCGTACAATGCGGTCTCAGATCACCTCCATCACAGTGGGGCCCGTTGCAATAACAGTGCAGAGATCCGAAATGAAAGCGGCGAAAACCCTGGGGTTTCTCGTCATGGTGTTTCTCCTCTGTTCGTGCCCATATTATTGTTTCACAGTGGCGGCGGACAGCAACCTGTTCGGAGCGTCGTCTGGAGAAGCTGAACTCTGGCTCATATATTTGAACTCGTGTATCAACCCTGTCATCTATGTGTTCTGTTACCCTTGGTTCAGGAAGACTGTCAAAATGATCTTCACACTTAAGATATTCAAGTCTGATTCATGTGAAGTGAAGGTGCTGTGAAAACAATCATTACTCATTATACTATTTAAGGTTGTTTTTTTTAACTCCCTTTATTCAGTGTATGGGCTCAGCTCAAGCTCATAATTTAAAGCCACACCGTGTAACATTTTCCCCAATAAATACAACAAAATACAAGCATTTATTTGCATTACACACATATGAAATATATGTTTAAAATACAAACAAATAATCATGAGCGGCTCACCTCTCCTAACACTTTGCTGTAACGCAACTGGGAGTGGGTACGTCTCCAGCTCGTCACCATGGAGATGTTGACTAAAGACAGCCAAAAAGACAACCTATAAGATTTATATAGGTTATATCCTCATCCAAATCCATTCTTTGGTTGCCCTCTGCAAAAATAGCAATTGGTCATTCGGAGCATGTTTTGTATTGCTGGCAAACAGTATAATCCAAAATGCATAACATTTTGGATTATACTGTCATGCTCCTAATGACCAGCTACATTTTTTCATAATGGGTAACCAAAGCATGGATTTGGATCAGGCACTACCCAATAAAGCTCATATTTAGCCGCCTTAGTCAAGAGACGTCTCCATAAACTTCTTTAAAAAATTTTGCACTAAAATCATGATAACTGTACAATGTCCCACTTAGATAGAGACAATGAATGTATTTTGCAGGCAGCAGATGGCAGCATTGTAACAACTACACATCCTGTAATAGGCTCTTCATATCAGGGAAGTTACATCAAGGTAATGAGGAAACAAAATATGGGCTATAGGCATGACTGCAACAGATCCACTCTCTGTCAGACTCATAGTATATGTTTATTTTTTTCACGGCACGCTGATACAGTTAAGTATGCAGGCAAATAAGACAATCATTAAGAAAATTCAACCACTGGCATAGAAAACAGCAATGGGTTATGGAGTTTTTTGTGCTTCAATATCAAACAACATTTTCCATATTTATTATAGGTTGCGTTCATCACACCATTCTTAAGTCATCTTGGTTTATGCTCAGTTATTATGTATCTCTGCCATTATTGGGCCTATCCATGTGAAACAACATAGTGATTAATTCTAAAATATGGGTGAGATGTTGGTCAGGACTTCCAGCCAAAGCATGAATATGGCAGCACTGACCAAATCCTGATCAAGTTGAATCATAGAGTTAGAGATTTTTGTCTGTAAATGAAAATGATTTCCCCTTGAGGATCAATCATTTGATTCTGATTCTGTATTGTGAGAAATGTGTTCTTTGCACGTAAAAAGATATTGTGAACGACTGAAAATGAACATCGGCCTGTATGTTTGTCAGTGGTTGAAAAGGTCATGGGCTCCACTCTCACCCTATGGGAATCTTTGTTCGCTGCTGTTATTGAAGTAGTGTAGGGTTGAAGGTTTGGCCTCTTGGTGGTGCTGCTGTAAAACTAGACAGGTCGGTAGAACTCTGATGGAACAAGCACGGCTCCATCGCCAACTTTAAGTGGTGTGATTTAAATTGAAGTCAGAGGGCGTGACAACAGGAGAAATCCTCCTCGAGGGACTGCAGACATTTACAGCAGCTTTACACCAAACTAGCTCTGGCTTTTGATCAATGTTTAGCATCCATTTTTCGTTCAAATTTACATCAAAGCTGTCAAACTTCTGAGATACTTTCAGATGTGTGAGAAATGTGATGTGGTTCTGGAATTTCCTTCTGAGTGTGTTTGTGTGTTGGCTTATGTGCGCATCCGGCAGGTAGAAAACACTTTAATGATTAATACAATTTTAATGACCAGCCTTGAGAAACATTCCTTCTTCCATGTACAGTGTGAGGAAAAAGTGAGTGCACCCTTTGGAATTTCTTATATTACATTTCCGCCTGAATTGGTCATAAAAGGTTGTCTGATCTTTATTAAAATCACAAGAATGATTGAAGAGTGTCTGCTTTAACTAATACCACCCAAGCAATTACGTGTTATCCTATTTTTATTGGCCATAACATGCAAACATTCACAGGAGAAATCCAAAGGGTGTACTCACTTTTTCCTCACACTGTATATAAAGAGAAATCCCTGTCAAGAGACTATAAAAGCAAAAAGCATGTGTTGAGCGATCTACAGTGACTTTTATAAATGTGCATATTATATGTATACTTGTACTTGTATATGTAAATGTTTGTACATTATATTTTTTTCTTGTATCTTACTTGCTAAATTAAATGAATGAACTGGAAGTCAAAAAGGCATTTGAACATGAGTATCAAGAGCAGATTTAACAATAATGCTAATGCTAGATCTTCTAATTCTACACTCTACACCATCGTCATAATATCACTCCTGTTAATACAGCATCATTAGAAGTAACAAGTCTTACTTTTCAATTGCTCTCACTCTACCCATTTTTTTTGTCCAGTTATGTAACACAATGATTAACTACAAACGTAATGGGGATTGGACTCCTGAGGTGTATCCTTACTGTCAAGTCAATGGCCCGCTACACAAAGAAAGCTGTGTAATTTGGATCTCAAGAGCTTTTTAATCGCAGCACTTTAGTAGTGAAGGCATTCTGCATGCTCCCTGTCAGACTGTGCAGATGTAGTTAAACTGCTTCTCTACCTCACCAGATGTTTCCCCGTCACTCCAGCCATTACTCTGAATATTAAAAAAAAGGAGCAGTCGCTGGACCACATCCAGAGCCATTTTCATACAAATAAAGCATAAAAAAAAAATGGAGATGTGAGATTAGCCTGTTTGAATCATGAGATGTTTACTGCCACCCTGAAAAAGGCTGTAAACGCCTCATTCATCCCTGTTATCAGTGGAAGGAAATGGGCACGTCCCGTAATGAGGGAATTAAAATGCCATGGACACTGACACATCACAATGGACATAACAACTTGATATACGTCTATAACAAAACGCAAAATGTAATCTGCTGCAGACCCCAAACCTTCTAACGTCAATTCATCAACAGTTCATCTCGAATAAGACGTTCAATGGAAAATACACAGGATATCTGTATTTCTCCATCTTACATGCTCTCATTATTTTTAATTCTTTCTTCAAAAGTTAAAGCAGGACTAAGTAACACATGCCCACTGCAGATTATAATAGCATGTTGTGTTTTTTGAGTCATGAATTGTCCGTGAGAGTAAATACTACGCTGACAGAAAAGACAAAGGGAGAGATATTGTGCATTATGCCACAACCCAATTACACAATTTTTTTTTCCACACAAACTTGGCTGTAAACACTGCTAAAGTGGTGCTAGCCCACAGTTATCTTTACTCATTAGCCTGTTAAATACTTATTCGTAGTTCCATTAGTGTGGAACCTCCGGGTCGGAACAGGGAAAGTTTCAAGGGAAGTTTTCTAGCCAGAAACATCAGGGGAGATGAAAGGCCCCCCAATCATCTCACTTGTATTACCCCCAGAGGGGCTACGAAAAGGATACATCAAGGTAAACAAGTTACTGCTTTAAAACGTAGTGTCTCATTTGCAAGAGACCTGTCAGTCTTTATGGCTCGCTACCTTTGCTTCCAACTAAAGGACTGGATAACATGAAACAACACTCCTTTTAAAGAACTATTCATGGGAATACTGAACATCATTATGGCTCAACCTTTAACACCAAGTACTATCTAAGAAAATACATCTGTTAAATACTGCTACATCTCAACCAGGTGATGATGTGGCCTATGACAGGACTTAAATATTACTATCCGGTACATTATCAGGGTTTATACAGGCAGAAGCAAGTCAAATTTAATGTTTTTAATACCAGTTTGAAAATGCTATATGTTAATGCCACGCAGAAAATTAAAAAAAATCTGAGCATATTCCATTTCTTAAAGGGGCTAGACGCAAGTTTGTGATTTTATACTCACTATTGCCATCTCAGGCCTTATGCGTAACTGGAGCTTCTATATTAAGCTCGTGCATGACGGCACTTCGGACTCGAGTTAAAAAATGTTAAAATTGTGTATTTTCCTCCCCCTACATGTTCCAACAATGTCCTAATGTGTAGAATGAGCCCAGACCTGTTCACCACAACTGCCTCTAAAATCCTGCACTGTCACTCAAAAACGTGTCCGAAGTGCCGTCATGCACGAGCTTAAAGCAGTACTAAGTAACGTGTTTACCTTAATAAATCCTTATTGTAGTCCCTGAGGGGGTAATACAAGTGTTTATGGGATGATTGGAGGGTCTTTCATCTCCCACCTGGTGTCTCTGGCCAGAAAACCATGTTTGCTACTTGACTGCCACCGGACCGGAGCAAGCAATACACACTAATGGAATGACGAAGAAGAAGCTAACATGCTAACGGGCAAAGCTAACGTCACTTTAAACAGTATTTACAGTCAAGTTTGAGTGAAAAAAACTATTTCCATTGCATAACTGGATGTACAATATCTCTCTCTCCCTTCGCTTTTCCTGTCAGCGTAGTATTTACCCTCCAAGACAATAAATAAGTTAAGAAATCGTAACTTGCTACGACACCTGCAGTTGCACTCACTGCTTTAATGTAGAAGGTGCAGTTACACGTATGACCTGAGGTGGCAGTAGTGAGTATAAATTGGCGAGCTTGCATCTAGCCCCTTTAAGATTTGCAAACATTTCATCAAACAGAGGAAAGAGAACTGAACAAAAGGGGCAACTTTTCAATCAATCAAAAAAAACTTCATAGAGTGCTTTTCATACAAGGTTGCATTGCAAAGTACTCAGATTAAAAACAATTCCCGCCCACCCAACCCACCCTTGCAGACAGAGGCAGACAATAACACTCATACCCTCCCCGTAACCACTTGCGCACATGCACAGACACACAGACACACACACACGCACGCACGCACGCACGCACGTACACACAGATGAAGAAGATAATGGACTTAGGGCTGAGTCGCTCACATTCCTCCTTCAGAGGAAACACTGGTTGAAAGCTGGAGAAAGTTTTCTGCCATCAAGGATTTGATATTTTAAATGCAGTTAAAAATGCATCCATTGGCTTGGTGTCATCAGGAGCAAAAAGATGTGGTCAATTTCAGCCAAAACTGTATACTTTTTAGACCATTATTTTGGTATTTTCGATGAATATACAGTAAAAATTGTTGAATAATGTCAGTTTTCATTAATGCTTTATAATGAAATTTAAGGCTTGACTATTAATGCTTTTTAATGCCCCATGGAAACCCTGATTATGCAATGCAAAAACAAGTGAATATTTCTGAGTAACTGACCTTTTTGTGACCCCAATGGCTGAGTGGCGCCTTTACTTTCCATCACAGTGGCCTCTACAACACTCCAGCATAAATTTCTTTGTAGGTTTTCTGGTAATTTGAACCTTATACCTTGACCCGAACTTCGTAGAAAGTAAATAGAGTAAAACATACAAAAAAATACATTAAGTGTTACTCCTGAGACTTTTGAAACATGAGGCAGAATGTATTTTCGTGGAATAAACTCATCTCAGTGTGACAGCATCCCCCAGATCTCTCCGGTCATTGCCGTTGTGTGCTGATGTTGAAATCATGCTCTCGGGATGTGATTTGCCACAGAAATGGACAGAGCGAAGTGTGCCTAATGGCGGCGCTCTGAGCTGCACGGGTCGGCAGCGTGACAAACGGATGACAAAAATGTGTGTCATAAAGGAGTAGAGAAGACACATAGTACAGTAGGAGGCTAGTTCACAGCAGATTGAGCTTCCTGTTGCTGTGCATTTCAAAGATACAGAAATACGGCTCATGCTCTCAAGGCACCAGTGGGGATTCTGAGATTTCAGCCATTTCTCTGTGCCAGGGCTGCCATCATCATCCAACACATCACAAAGCTTCGTAGGAGCTGTGGAGAGATGAGAGAAAAAAAATGTGAATAACCTCCACATCTTTGAGCACGGGGGATATAAATGCCATAGGGAGAAAAGAGGCACCGAGGAAGGACGTGTGAAACAAAGCTTTTTCAGCGTTGAGTGTTTTTTTTTTTTTTCTTCTTCTCACATTTAAATCCAATCTGCTAACATACCAATCACACCTCATCACTCCCACGCACTCACCTCCTCTGTCTCGCCGGGGTTCCTGCGGCGATTCAATCCATATTGTCTGCTTTTGGACTGAAAATAAGTTTTCACTTCAAGACCTCTTCTCTATACTTTCATGGAGAATAGGACTCTAGTCTAGCCCAATCTGCTGTCATCACTGCTCCAAACTGTAGAATTATCATAGATCATATTTTATGCATTTGTTTATAAATTAGTTCAGCAGTCAGCTTCCAGGATACTTTTATGGTACATTAAATACACTGATTTTAAAGCAGAACTAAGTAACTCTGTGAGAGTGAATACTACGGTGATAGAAAACACAAAACTCAACAACATAATGGAGTTGATTTTTTTTCACTCAAACTTGGCTGTAAATACTGCAAAGTGGTGCTAGTCCGCAGTTAGCTTTGCCGGTTAGCCTGTTAGCTTCTTCTTCGTGATACCATTAGTGTGCATACATGCCTTTCAGTCATGTGACTTTTGTTGTTATGGCGGCCATTTTGAATACCGAAGTAGAATTATGCAGTACTACAACATGTAACAATATCTCTACTCAAGATATAAAAGAAAGACAACTGATTGACAGCGACATTTTAATTTACTCGTAATCATTGCTCAAGAAGTTAAGAGTAAAAACACGCCCCCAGAGACGCACGTTTATGTGAAGAAACCAGTAAGTCTACCGGTTAGCATTTAGCTTCAACAGCCCAGCTCCGGCCTCTCCAATCGAAAACCCTGAACCAGACTCCAAACCTTGGATACAATATGTGACAGAGGTCAGAGCTGAGCTGTTACTGTAGTATTTCCTCAGTGTTCATAGATGTGAGCCACACGTGTTTATCGTGTTGAAGACGTTGACAGCTGATTGACAGTTGCTACCTGGTAGCATGCTAACATCTTGAGCAGCTGAAACAATGACTCAGACTGAGACACTGTTGACATAACAAACTGGAAAAAATCACAGAGAAAGGTTTCTGTTTCCTCTTTAATGTGTTAATTTAGTCTGAGGAGTGAAGCAGATCTTTTGAACCTGCTTATTTCAGAAGAAAACGGTGATAAGGTCATACACACACACACACACACACATTCTGAGATGATGAGGATTAACATTAGACATTTCATGCTCAAAAAAGATTAAAAATGACCATGAAAATTCAGTTGAAGCCAAATTTAAAATGTTTTCCCTGCAGGTTTTTCTGATTCACGCATTTAATAAAACGGTCATTGATCTGAGCAATGTAGTGTCATTGACTCTTTATTTATTGATATTTTGGAGGCAACAGGGTCATCTTCATACTTTTATGCAAAGCCACTTGTGGTTCAAGAAGAACATTAGAATAATGGACTGTACTGTTTATCGCCTGTGGAGGCATTCTGACTGGAGACAATGGCATTACTATGGTCAATGGTGTGAACTATGAATCACACGAATACCTCAAGGGGATTATTCTTCATGCGTGGGCAATCATTCAAAACAGAATTATAAAATGCCTCTCTCGATATTGGATGGGAGCTCTGATGGAGTGGCAGTAATCTCCATCCCGGACAATGTTAGAGTAATGAGGATCTTATCTGTAAACAGTAAATGATGTCACTCCTGTAGCTTGGTGGTGGTGGTGGTGGTGTTGCAGAAAAACAAGGCTGATTACTTTTGGAGTCTCCCCGTGAGATAAAATCGTGAGTTCCCTCTTCGTCTCAGTTTGGTTGCCAGGTTGGCGATAACACGTTCAGTGTAAAGCTGGCAGTAAATTAATGGCTCCTGACATAATGAACACAGCTCGATACTGTTTACTTAGCCTGTGGGCGTCAAGGCATTTCATTTTATAAAAGGAGGCAGTATGTGGTCAATTAATTTATGGGCTGTCAGCATGTGTAGTTAACAGAGAACAACACTCGACACAATCTCAGCAAATAAATATGCATTCATGCTAACAGCTCATGAAAATAGTGCACATTCTTGATATTTGGTAAAGTTTCAGTGGAAAAGTTTTTTTTTTAACATAATGCAACATCATAACAGGTTTGGTACAAAATAACTTCCTATTTGAAATACAATCCCCACTAAAGACTAAAGATTCATCTATATAATACATATATAGGACAATGGAAAACAAGAAAACAAGCTCAAATATATAACAGAATATTAAAACAATGAGAAAATAGAAGCAACGCACACCAGAAGTAGTCTCAGAGGTGCAGATGTTCAGGAAAATCTTCATAAATCAAAAAACAGCATCGCACACTCAAGCATAGCTATGCCGAAACGTTAACACCCTTGATTAAAAATTGGACATCGGCTGCTTGAGTGTAGAATAAAAAAAAAAAACATGTGCATTAGTGGCAGCATTTCCTAGAAATATTCTGAATCTTACTTGGTCTTTTTTGATTAAATAAAGGCTAATTTATAAAGGCCAATCATTTGTGGCATTTTGAGCTTTTTAAACCACATAGCACCACAGCCTTACCATGCCTTTGTTTATCAAGTTATTTAGTTAAACTACATATTTAATTGCATTATTCCTTCTTAAACACCAGCCACTATTAATTGTCATATTGGTTCTAAAACACTTTGTCCCAAGAACATCTGCGTTCAGAACACAATGTTTGATACTTGGTCACACGGCCTAATATTTTGATGGACCGCATTTAGCTTTGATTACAGCAACGCATTCGCTGTGGCTTTGTTTCAATAAGTTCACGTTCAATAAAAAAAAAAAAAATCCAGTGTTACAGTAACCATTCACCAAGATCTTGTATTGAAGATGGGAGAGTGTGACCACTGCCAGAGAAGGGCACATAGCAAAGATTCTGAAGATCTGGACTCTGTGGTGGCCGATCCATGTGTGAAAATAATGTCTCATGCTCTCTGATCCACTCTTTCACAATGTGAGCCCGATGAATCCTGACATTATCATCTTGGAATATGCCCATGCCATCAAGGAAATAACCTGGTCATTCAGGGTGTTCAGCTGATTTCAGTCTTTGGGCACACCGTGTTGCTGAACATAGACCTGACCAACTGTAGCAGCCCCAGATCAAAACAGTTAAGTCCAGGCAGTCTTTGGTTGAGCAGTTGGTTGCAATATTGCATACTTTGTTTTATTTCAGCACAAAATAAGAGCTGACACAATCATTAGCATAAGTGTATCATTTAAACAAGGCTAATATTTCATTTCATATCTCAAAGTAGAATAAAAATATAAATAAACATAGACACACCTAAAACAAAAAACATAACACAACAATGTGATTGGCATGAAGTTGATATTTTGCCAAATAGCACAGACAGAGCATCTTAATGGGAGAAACTTTGATTTAAAACAGAGAGGTGAACTGAATGAAAACATGTGCATTGCCTTTTACTTTGTCCTTTTCTGGTAAATGTATACTTAACATAGACTTAGCAGTGATAGCTTTTACATATATGTATATAATGTCTTGCGTGGTTGAACTTTGAACCCAAGCTTAATTATAGCTGAGTTGTGTGCCCTTTTCAATGCAAGGCTTTACTGGCAGATCCACTTAAGCCTGTGAGATACACAAGAGAGATATCTTTACCGTCAGAGTGTTTTTTTCACCAGTCTCTGATCTATTGCTTTAAATGCTTTACACCGAAATAGATAAAAAGGTGGAACTATTCAAGCGCTTTCACCTAAGACACTACTTAGCCCGCTCTCCCCCCACATGCTACTGACTGAGCAAAAGTACTTTGAAGATACTTATAGAAGCCAGGCTTATGCCAATAGCAAAGAGCATGTTCTCGGTGCCTATAGAATTTCTATGTGCCTTTCAGTGCAATGAGAAGAATATTTCAGTTATGTCAAAAGAAGAAAAGAAAAGCGACTTGAATTGGCACCTGTGTCAGCTTATTACCCAGAGATATGTAATGAAAGCATGCCACACTTTAGCTGTAAATGAATTCTGAATCTGAGGACAAACTAATTTCCATAAAATACATGGTTTAAGAGGTGCAAAACAACAGGATTTGATGGTGGGTGATTGCTTCCTGAACATTTATTTTTAATTTGGTGATGGAAAGACAAAAGAAAGAGTTCATTTGCAAAAGCAGATATCTATGTTATAATAGAAAGAGCGACAGAGTGAATTCCTATATAGCTCAGTAACAGTTTGTATGTGAGCACAAAGAGAAAACTAACGCTTGAGATGTCAATAGTTAGAGGGCATGAAAAGTGCATGGTTTCCCATTCATCTTCTGCAATAGTGCATTTGTGGTGGTTTCAAAGTGATTTATGTTGGGCTAAATTTCTCGACACATCCACTTTCTCTTCTTCAGGCGTTATCAAAATGTTACAAAGTGAAAAGGGAGCAGCGGACCCCCAGGGTTTTCACTGTACCCGCGTTGACTCACCTTTTCAGCAAATATTCTGTGCAAATCTCACTACAGAGAAATCCCACTCCAAGCCGTTTAACATAGGTTTGCGGCAATTTGAATAAACAACTAAATGGTGTCTCCAGAGGGACGCAAGAGCACGTTTTCAGTGCAAGCAAAAGAAATGCAAGCATTCTTCCGTAAAACCACTGTGAAATAGTTTGAATACCTTGCCTATCAAGTGACCTTTGAAAATTAATCTCGGACTAGAGTAAAGAAACACGGTCATGGTGGGCGCTCACCCAATGAAGTGCAAGTGTTAGTCAGAGGTAAAGGCTGGCACACAGTTGGAAAAATCTTACCATACTAAATGTTATGCTTTTGGGCTGTCACTGTAAACTACTGTACTCCACTCCAGCTCATGCTGTGTGGTGCTATTGGAACAGAGATGTGTTCTAGTTTCTTTATAAGCCTAGAGAAGATTACGCTAATAACACTATGTGTTTGGATCCCTCATACTGCATGTATTGATATCCACCACCAATTAATATTGTTGTATATTGTTTAAAAAAAAAAAAAAAAGAACAGGCCACCATGTTTCCATACTGAGATATGTTCTTACCTGAGCTTAGACAAGTCGATGTGTACCTGTCTGGTCTTTGCGTGTGCCTGTGGAAGAGCGTGGTCGCTTCTAACTTCACACCGTCTGGAGCTGTAGGAATATACTGGGAGAGGCCAAATGCTAACAACATCTTTGGTCTTTTTGCGTGACTGAGGGCACACAGTTCTTCCATACTGAGATATGTACTACCTGAGCTTAGACGAGTTGATACCAGAGCCGTGGGAAGATATTTTAGCTAGGGGGTGCTGAGGGACAAAATTTACCCCCAAAACGCTTTTTCTGGGTTCCCACGACCTGTATTGTCTTTGTGCGTGCCCGTGGTAGAGCGTGGTAGAGCCTAACTTCACCCCGTTTGGAGCTATAGGAATAATGCTGGGAGAGGCCAAATGCTAATAACAGGTACGTATCAACTCGTCTAAGCTCAGGTAAGAACATATCTCAGTATGTAAAAACGGTGGCTTGTTCCTTTAAGTTCAAGCTTATAGCAAACCAAAAACCATGGTCCTTGTTTCTTCTCTAAGTATTCCTTCTATTGCTGCTGTGTATGTTTTTATTAACAACACACCTACACATCTGTAGTAATAGCTGTTTGTAACTGCATATGCACTTGCTGCTGCCACTCATTCTGTCCATGTGATTGCATTTTAAAAAGGGCACGCTGTCTGTAGATGAACAGCCTATGCAGTTCCCCTGAAGCCCACCAGGAGCCTGACCCTGACTGGCCTGTTCCCCCGGCGCTGGTCCTATAAACTGTGAAGGTGTCCCGTATGGAGAGCGCTACATTAGAGCGCAGCAGCTGTGACCTCTGTCCAACACGGCACATTCAAAGTGTCCTTGTCTGCATGTTATGTCACCAGCCTGCTTTGCCTCTGTTTCTTCACTTTACTGAAAGACTCTTCTGATGCTATGAATTAACACCCTCAACATATTCAACATGGAACTCTGCAAAACTAAAACTCGTTGATGTAGTTGAGTAGCACTTGCACTACATTTATTGATAAACAAAATAAAGAAAAAAAGATCTGTGCTTTTCAACCTTTGACCTGTTGTTTTACAATGTCAGTTGGAAAGGTCAGAACCTGGACACCAATCAAGCAATCTACCCATGACTACACAAAGATCCTTTTGATGCACAATCTGACACAACAGCATGAAGCTGGATGAACAGCTTGTAGTTAGGGATGTCTTCCCCCGGAGCCTGGACACTGGTGGTGGTATGGAACATGCAGCAGGTAGATGCAGATGTAGAAGATGCAGCAGGTAGAAGCCGTGGACAGAAGAGGCGGAGATGGGGTGGAGGCGGGTCGCAGCGCTGCTACGGAGGTGCGGCTCTTACGCTGATGGCTGAAGTGGAGGTGTGGCACTCTCGGAAGCGATCATTGGCTGGAGGTATGTGATGCTGAAATTAGTCTCCCAGGTTGAATCAACGCCTAGGCTTCATTATCGTATCGTTTCCAGCATCGGCTCCAATATCTGATACCAGCATCGGATCGGTGCATCCCTAATCTTTATACAAAACACCAGAAATTTGGAAAGAATTCAATCTTTGTTTCCTCGCGTTAGTTGGGACAAATATTTCTTGTCATAGCAAACATCCAATTATTCAACTAAAGCTTTTGAAACACTAAATCTGGTTGACACCTTAAAAAAAAAAAAAAAATTAAAACACTTATGAAAAACAATTGCATCATGTATCAGCAGGCTCCCTTCTAATTGCTGAATAGTACATTTGGGCTTGTCATGAGTACCTGCCTGTTTTTACATTACATTACTAGGCCTCCAAACAATCACCAAGGTCTTTAAAATTGAAACAGGGAATAAAAGAAGGTATGAAAACAGAATGTGCAGTAAATCAGGTCTATGTATTTTTGTTTTCCTCTCCTTATCGCTTCATCCATGAAGTCATACAGACATATTATCATTATTAGTTTAAGTGTGCAGAAGTGCACACATTTATTTGAGCAATTTTACATTCATCTTATCTTCCAAAATTCATACAGTGTGGATGCTCAAAATGGAGTCGGCTGAAGCAATAAGCTTATAAGTGCCGACCCCATATTCAATTCAATGTACATTTACATAACATAATCAATTATAAGTTCTAGATCACATTGGCTTTTGATTAGTGCTATTAGTGTTTCTACAATGGCTGCATCCATGTAATAATTCACGTTAAAGTTCATTTCCAACCTCAGACTAAAATGACGGTATCGATCCCACTGCTGTGATGTTTCTCTCTCTCATCTTATGAAGTGCTTGGGGCCTGTCAATATCAACTCTATTGATTAAAAGTCTCAATATTGCTCTGATTTTTTCTAATCATTGTAACCGCGCGGCCTTGTTTGCTTTCCATCATAATGAAAGCTTCGAACGAAATGAAGAAATAAAAGAGAATCTCATATGTGCGGAGATCGTGAGGGATTTGCCGCCTTGTTCCGGTGAGTCAGATGGAACAGGCTGAACCAAAAACAGACATCAATCCAATTCTTTGCTGTGTTCGCTCACGTCTCCATCAGCCGCCTTTCCGGGTTTTACAGCTATTTCTGCATGTTCAGTGCTGGCATATGAAAGAAGCTCAGCACTTGTCAGCAGCTTCCTCTGAGTGATAGGGAACTTTTTACATTACAGGCCTACTGTATAATTAGCCAGCATGGGAACAGAGTACAGAATTGGACTTAGTGGAGAGCCTGTTCAGGTTATTTATCAGATGGATTTAAAGTTATGGAAAGAACATAAAGAGATGTAAATGAGAGACTCTGTCTGCCCTGATGAAGACCTAAGCGGTCGAAATGCGGTCTTCTGAATCAATAAAGGATTTTTATTTTAATACTTTTTATTTTGGCCTTGGACGTCCTCTCTCCTCTCAATAGCAAGAGATGTCTTAACCCTTGCCGGTATTAGGAACATTATGCATTTCTGTTAGCTTTATTCTTGTAAAGCATATGCACAGAGTTCAAACTACTCTAATCTCAAACCCTTGGTACAAAAACAATAGTTTTACCAATAGTTATTCTATATCCAGAGTAATATCAACAACAGAGGACAGCAGAGAAAGTGATGTTTACTTTAGTGTGACCGGGTGGAAGTTTTAGCTTTGCACAATTACAGATATTAAAGGACCACAGGTTCATTCATTGAAAAGAGTCAAGTCGTTCCATTAGTTTTATGCAATTAATTCCAAGAATAATAAGTTAAGTTTCAGTTTTTCAGGTTCATCTTAAAAACAATCCATTTGGGCAATTGTCCATTCGACAGTGACCGATTTTCACATTTTGTGAGGAACCACACCTCCCACCTATAGCACCGCCATCTCACATTGCACCTGAAGCTCACCCCAGACCCACAACTGTACGAAACAGGGCTCGGAGACAGCAGTCTTTGCCCCAATGGCAGGACAGAAAAGGCTGTGAGTTTCCTCTGAAATAACCCTTTCCGCTTAGGCACTGTCCAGATCATTGTTGAATAAAAGACACAACAACATGACACAAGATCCACAGCTTGATATCCAAAGAGTGTCCACTATTACCAGTAGGGTGAGACGGCTTGTGTGGATTAGCCGTTGGTCTGGCTCGGACAGTTTCCTCTCCTCTGATTCCTGTTATGGCACTACTCCAGAGCAGGTCACATCCCCATGACTTTTCAGACAAAAAAAGATTCAACTGAAAAAAAGAAAAGAAAAGCTAAATCGATTAAAAAACAACCCTGTTTCAAGAAGCCACAGAGAGATGGCAGAATAACTGTTTTGGGCAAAATAAAATCAAGACTGTGACCTCAAAACAGGAAAGCAAGCAAGATCAGAATATATGTTTATTTTATTCTATTTTTTCTCTTTTAACACCACGTGAGTTGTCTGTCTGTCTTTTAACATCTATTTATTGTTTTATGCACTCATTTAAGCTGATTTGTTTTGCATTTGTTGTATTTTGTGCAGCACATCTGTGTTAGCTTTTACCTCAAGAACATTGACAGTGACATGCAAATGTTGTGGGACAGGTGGTGATGCCATAATAAAAAAAAAACACATTTTCAAATTCATGTAATTTTGGTAATCAAACCCAAATCACATCAGTGCTTTTGTCTCATTTATCCCTTTAAACACGACCGAAGGGAATCTTAATGGACGCCTTTTGAAAGTGTTGTTGCAATAGAGCCTTTATGGATGTTGCTCCCTGGGGCTTTGGAGAAACTCATCTCTTATACAGCGGCGTCAGAGCGAGGGGAAGCTGGAGCAGAGTTGTCATGTTTTAAACTGCGGCGATCACACGCTCACGACTGGCAAACACTTTTGATCATGAATGTGTAAATATTTATAAACTCACTATCTCCATCAAATTAGTATTTTTATTCTCTTGATACCACTAATTGTTAATATCTTATCATCAAGCTTGAAGTGTGAATGGGAGCTGTCTGAGGGCTTTCTTTTTACTTCTTACATGAATTGATTCCCGACTAGGGGTATACGGGGACACCTTGAGGTACTTGGAATCATTTCAGACCCCCCTGTACAGCAGCCTCCTCTGCGCCAAGCCTGGTGGACACTGTCATGTTTATGAGGATGAGACACAGCCCATGGCAGAACAAAAGACAAGTAACAAGCAGCAGGTGAGAGTAGGGTCCTTGAGACAACAAAGGTTTGTTTATCAACAGGTCGAGAGTAGCCTTTGAATAAAGAGGGGTTGATTTAGGACAAGCTAGCCCCTCCCAGTGGTCTTTACTTAGTCTGCTTGTGGTCAGACATCTTTAGAGTCGCTGACAAAGCTTCTTGAGAGACGAAACGTTACACACTCAACTGCAGATGATGATTCAAGAACATTCATCTGACACTCAGGACAGCAACTTTAAAATATACAAAAATGTGTCAATGATATCTATGACATTTGACCAGCTTAGTCCATGTATTCCATCCATTCTAAAGTCAAGTTTCTGGGCAAGTCAAACACAACATATCTGTAACAGTAGGTGCCTCTTATCACTCCACCCGTCAACCTACCTGCGTTTGACCTCAGACCCCTTGTTCTTCCGTCTGTCTGGTGTGGAGGTGGTGTAGCCTCGGGCTCTCGTGAGCAGCTATGGGTCTGGGGTGTGCTTCAGGTGCAGTGCGAGATGGCAGTGCTGTAGGTGAAAGGTGTGGTTCCCCACGGGCCAGTACGCGGAGGATGACGTCCCCGTGTGAATGATGGATTCAAAAGCGAAAACTATTCAACTATTCAATTACCTGGAAACTGCGTTACCACAACAACCATTGCTGTTTTGTGGACACTGAATTTACAATCACTGAGTGCTGCTGAGAGGTGGGTGTGTGCAAACCTGTGGAGATGTGGAGACGTGAGGAGCGGTCTCTAAATATGGACGAAACTTAACTTATTGACCTTCATATAAATTACGTAAAACTAATGGAACAACTTGCCTCTTCAATGAACAAATCTGTGGTCCGTCTTAATGTTATTTGAAACTGAGCTTCCACCTGGTCACATATTGTCAATATTAAAAAGTTAGAGAACAGTCTTTGACATCGGTCCAAATGCAGTGTGTGAGTAGGTGAGTAGTGAATCAGACGAAAGAGGCGTCGGACCGACTGCAGCTCGAGGCGTTCTTTTTTGTGCCAACTGTGTTTGAGAAGACAAACTCCATCCAAATGGTCCAGATTGTTGAAGGAGCTATAATTATGGACTTCGAAGGTTTGTTTGACACTTTGGTTGTCTCAGAATGGGAGTTGCAGCACACCACCAAATGGTCGTAATACAAGGTAGTACACAGTAGTATAGTATAGAATATCGCAAGAAGCTGCATTAAATGTTTTCGATTTGACTGAGATTTTGTACTTTTTTGTGTAAATTCTGGTATTCATAATTTTTCTAATTTACATACATTTCAACATAGTTCTGATTTGGAGTTAGTTGTTATAGTTTTGACACAATTTGGTCGTACATTTAATGGAATATGCTTTGTGGAGCTTTTCCCCCCTGCCATCACTATAGACATCACCAAAAAAACACAGCGTCAAGGCGAATATGTCTCACAAACCAAACCATCAGAAAACTGTCACACAACCAGTCGCCATGAAAGTAAAACATGACGAAAGCATATGTCAGTGAATAAAGCACACACTGCCCTGTTTCTGACAACACGCAAACACGAGGAGTGTTTTCTGTCGATCATGTTGTTTATGAGCCATGTAATATTAGTGTCACAGTAGTGCATTTATATTATGAGAAGTCGTTACTGGAGCGTCTCGCCTCATGCATAACCCAAATGTAACCATTTCACCATATAGCTTTACTCACCGTTGCTGGCTCTGGGGATGCAGCAGCGTCTGATATCTTGGGACTGCACCAGGTTTAACACAAACTGTGTATTATTTGGCTCTCCAATAAGTCCTCGTTTAAGAAGCGTTCACTGGTAATACCGTGCACAAATATAGAGCATTTTGTTCCAAAGGATGGTCCCTGCAAAGTCTAACTTATCTCGCCTTGTGCCATGGCCTGGGAACTTGAAAATGGTGCTTCTCCTTGACATCCAAAGAAACATTTTCCAAAAGAAACACAAATGATAAATGTTTTCTCAATAACCGCCAAAAAAAAAGTTAAAAGCATGTATTGCTGAGTGAGCGCGTGAGAGTTTTTTTCTTTTCAATATCATTCACAAAAACAATTTACAATATGGGAGAGCAGGTGTGTGCTCTTCCTGGGTAGGCGGGGCGGGGATGTCTCCAGATAGGTGCACAGAGAACACACAAAGGCAGCAAGATTCCTCAGGCATATACGTGAATCAATCAGAAAACCATTCCAAGTACCCAAACTATAGAAAAAACACCATAACCATTGTAAAAGCTGGCAACATGGCAAAACAATTCTAGTTAAAACAACAGCAATTTCCAATTGACATATTTTCAATTTAATAAAAAAATCTAAATTCTCTTAGAGTGACCAGGTTGAAGCGTGTTCCAGCTGGAGGGACCTGAGAAGGAGAAAGCCTTTACCCCCGGCTCTGTGTGCACTGCTGGGACACTGAAGGAGACTGAGTCCTGGGAGCAGAGGCTGCGATGTCAAACTCTGCGTGTAAAGCAACATGACAAGTCTGATGGCACGAGGCAGAGAATAGATTTGTTAATAAACAGATACCAGGGCTAGAGTCTGCGCATGTACAGTGGGGAAAAAAAGTATTTGGTCAGTTTCACATAGACATTCTATTGGATTTTGGCCAAATACTTTTTTTCCCCACTGTATAATGAGGTCCATTTCACCAGCGAGTACAGGGTGCAGTGGTGCAGCGGCAGTGTGACCGCTTGTTCACTTAGCTCATTAAGAAGAGCACCCCATTTTTAAGCAGGAGTTTGAGAGCTCGTCTGATGTTTGTCTATTTTGTGTTATTTTTTTGGTTGTTCGATTGGGCATCCACTGGGGAAAACATAAATCAGCGTCTATGACTACAGTATTAACAGTATTCAAAGTACTGAGCATCAGTGATCACAAGACAGGTCAATATATCACAATGCACTGAAACAATTGGTGAACAGTCACGACGTCTTTGAAGTTGAACATGAATAGATACATTGTTACCTGCTAGTTTGACTATTCATACTGAATTCTTATTTGAATAAGTTGGTCTTTATTAGAGAAATCCACTTTTAGTTTTGTAAGCTTTCTTCAGGGTGTCTTGTGTAAGCTTTTCTTACCTGGGTAAATTGTTGAAGGGCTGCCTCGCTGACAGAATGAGTGACTATATAGTCCATAATATTGTGTGGCACTAATAGAGGGATTACTGGCTAGAGTGGACATCAAACACAGCACAGGTCTATTACCTAGCACAGAAAAACAGATTACATATAGCCTATTTGTACCCATAAAGAAATTCTTCAAAGTATTCTCATCACTATGACGATTGGAGTCACGGTCCCAACAATTTGTTCAATATCTCTCCTTGCTCTTGAACCCCTTTAACCCTGAGCTGTAATGACGGCTCCTATGTGCGCTCCTATGTGTGCGATCAAATAGTCCAGTTTTGATGCACTGACTATAATACATACGAAAAGAAATCTCTGAAAGTCTTTTGAAGAAAGGGCTCAGCATGACCTTTCTATCTGATGTAGAAACTTTGATGGCAGAACAAAAGCAGGACAGACTTGACCACAGGGATGATTTTTAAAAGCATATATTATGAGACGCAGCTGTAGAAAAAGTAGAAAAGAGTCTAACATCGATGGTCATTTCGTCTGCAGTGGACTGGAAAATGATAGATGTTAACAAGAAACACTAAATGATTTGTGATTTTATGGTTTTTCAACAACTTTTTTGGTCCGCAGACTTTGCTGGACAGAATTGTCAATAGAGGTGAAGATGGAAGAGAGAAATTCTGAGCATAGCAATCGTACAATGGAGCGAAGTTTTTTGGGGGAATACTATTACTCTTTTTCCACCGGATTCTTCCACTGGAGAGTTGCCAAACACACATTACATTGCATCAAATTGCATTTCAATCCCACAACATTAAACATTATATACAAGCAACAACATTCACCCCCCCAATTTAATCTAACAATGACTGAAATCATATTTATTTATTTGATCGGGACAGAGCATATTCATGAACAATAATAATATACAAACTGTACAAATGCCATTTTATATCAGAGCTGCTAATTAACATATGGTTTAGTGTTAAGATTTAAAAAATAGTGCCGGTGATAAGTTTGGCGTGAGAACTTTAGAAACTGTGACTGGTCCGACGTGCTTTGGGTAACTTCCTGTACTTATTAAAATGCAGTGAGAAGATGCATGTTCAGTGTGGGATGGGAGCTTCAGACCCTACAGTTCTCCCTGTACTTCCTGCTGCAGTGGCTCCTGTCACCGTACTACTGTGTGTGTATTTCCAAGATCTGCACACCCACTGGTCCAGACCCCCCTCCCTCATTAGCTCCACAGGAACAGTGAGGCGTCACTTGATAATTGAAGTTCTACATCCCCCCCGCTTGTTATTTCACACTCACTCAGATTTAGATCCAGCCTTCTGTGTTGGCCCCCTGTTGTTAATTTATGTTTATGTTCATGATCATTATTGTTTCTTATTTGTAATAAATTAGATTCCATGCAACCTTTTAGCGCACAATTTCATGTCATTTATGAGCATGCATTGGTCTATAGAAAATGTTTCATGTTTAAATTTTTTTTTTCCTTTGCTGTTCAGAATACATAGAGCAAACCTTCTTAGCATAGAGATGAAGCATATTATCTTAAAGCTGCTCCAAGCTACCCCGTTTTGCCGGACCGGCATTGTTACATTCCCACATTGCATTGCTAGATGCGCCACACTCGCAAACAGCAGCAAACTTTGTGTCACAAAAGGAGACCGGTGACGCGCCTCCCTCACCTCACAGCATACCCCCCAACACACCCCTCACCCCCACATGCACCATGTAAATACAAACACGTGTAGCAAATGTTTGAAGCAGCAGACGCAGCAACAGACGCAGATAACCGCTTCGCATTATGACAGAAGTTTATAACAAAATCGTGAACTGATGATGAACATGTGATCGACCTGCTCTGATGCAGCTGAAATCCACATGAAATGTCCGTTTGTTTAATAATCCAACATCTACAGGAGCCGTCAGGTCTTTTTTCTCTTCATGATCACAGCAGAACCGAGAGGCTGTGAGTGTGAGGCGTTCAAGGGTTGCGGGGAAAAGAGTAATGCACTGTAAACTTACTGTAGTTCTAAATGGTAGTATTATGTTCTAAATGAAAAAAGAAAGAGAGACGTACATGAGAGTTGCAGTTTAGCAACTAAATGTAGGTCTCAAAATGTTTTCTTTGCTACATATCTTTTTATGGCGATACATTTTAATGATATTTCTGTATCTCACTGAATGCAATCAGAGCAGTGTGTGGTCTATGGTGTGGAGGGGAGTGAGGGGCGTGGGTGACGGGTGATAGCCAGGTGTGGGGAGGGGGGCGGTGGTGGAGCAGAGCAGGATTCACAATTCCACCTACCGATGAAAAAAATTCAAAAAGACATCGCTTGGGGCAGCTTTAAGTAGGTTATAGGCATTGTTGAGTACATTTTATTTGTGTTCACGGCGAAGAAGTTACAAATACAAGCTTATACTACTAGTTAATTTACATTTAGCACCAGATCAATGTAAATGGAAATCAGCCACACAAAGGCGAGCAGAGAGTCCTTTAAAGCAAACCAATTTTACGTAACAAAAATGGCGAGATTTTTCTTTTCTTTTACTTTATTTGCCGAAATGTCAACCAATCAAAAATGTGACTCATCGTGTGTGTAGAAATGTAGAAAGCCTTTGGAGAAGAGCTAAAGAGCTACTGGTTGGAGATGGGTTAGGAGATCTTCTGTACAGTTTCTGGATTGCTTTCTGTGCAGAGGTTGTGAGTTCCCTGCTGTCTGGGTGGGTTTTTTGTGGCTGTTTTTGTTGTAGGAGATGGGAGTTTTAACTGAAATTATTAATCTAATGACACTGCTTTGATCCAGTGTGTGTCATTACAGACAATTCATTCGGACATGGGTCTGTGTCTGCTTCCAATATGTATCTAAGGGGCTTTTATCCATTGCACCAAGGGCTGACATTTCCATGGTAACACACAGACTGTCATTAAACAGAACAACCCCACAAAACAAGAAACCAATTGTATTGCCTTTGACCACCCATCGCCACATCTCTAACAAGGAGGCATTTATTCATTCACCTCCATATTGTTACTTATGTTTTATGGAAAGGATAGGACATAACTTTATTAATCCTGAAGGAAACATTAAAGATGAAGTAAAAGGAATACGAAGGAGTTGAGTTGTGTTCCCTTTATATATGTCTCCTTAAGTTAATACAAACATGCTAAAGAGGATTTAAAAAATTGCAGGTAGCAGAGGTCATAAATATGACAGTGTAAAATCTCATTAGTGTCATGTTCGTCAAAATAAAGGAGTAAATAAAAACGGGGAATGAACCCAAAGCTCCATGCAGAACCGAGTGGGTTCCTGCTGCACTTATCTTCCCCCTGACTTCAACATATGAGAGGTTAGTGTGTCTGTGGACAGACACCGAGTCAACAGCACTTGTTTTAGCTGCACGCCGAGGTTTGGGAACACAGATAAGGAGGAGGTAGGAGCGAGATGAACTAACGTGTCGAGGAGATTTCATGCTCGCACTCTACCCTGGCACGTAAAAACATACTTCAACTTCTGTGGGAGGTTAAAGTAGTTCTTGTAAAAATCAAAGTCAGTGTAGCAGAGTATCTGCCTGTCAATATGAACTGAACTTGTGTGTGTTTATGTCTACTATGCACACCAGCGGCAGAGACTTTGCGTATTTTCTAAGGAAATACATGGATAGTGATCTACCCTATACTGAGACAAAGAAAGAAGGCAATGAAGAATTCTTCCTCTGCAGTGGGGTGATGGGCCAAATATTCAAATGTTATGAAAGTGTTGCCCATAGGAGCTGCAGTCTCCCGAGTACCTATCATCTGCTTGTATAGACCGGCACCACTGGAGCTCTGAACTATCAGAAACACTACTTTCATATGCTCGAACAAGACCGCGGTTACAATCTGCTCCTTTGCGGCTCCAAATAACCCTAGAAAATTGCCATATGTAGTGGATTTAAAGGCAGATTTTGTATTAAACTTTTGACATCTGGAGGAGCTGGTGTATGCTGCATAATGATGTTACCCATTATACCCCAGAGAAGGAGAGTATAGCTACAGGTTTTTCATATCTCACATAAAATAACCAGTCAACATATGAAAAACGATGCCGCCTGGCTAATATTTTTATAAGAAGAGTGTATGCGGGGCTTGCATTTTATTTTATGAGATGTAGAGGTGTATTATTCATAACAAACAGCGATTCCAAGGCTCATCACTCAGCAGGATATTGTTCATAAAGCTGAGATTGCAGGTAGATCACAGGGATCAGAGCATGACAAAATGAAAAGGAGACCCGCGGTGACTGACAGGTAATGTGACATTTAAACAGAGGTTTGTGGGAGTAACTTCTTGAATACATTGTGCCTCTGAGACTCGTTTTGTTGAATATACTGTTTAGTTTTACATGACTAATTATTCAGATTAGAACTTCAAACTAGCATGCAGTTCCCCCTCACCCGTACAGTCTTTCTCATGTTACTCATTAACAAGGACATCATTTGTCATGAAATACAATAAAATGCCATGATGTCATTATATTTCTAACAAATTTATTGTTTTGGCCTGTTTTTTCGGGAAACTGCAGGGACTCCTCTGTGAAGTTTTGGGAATGACAATGACTGAAATTTAACGTATCATTTTGCAGTGGAAAGCAAGTCAATCTTTGCAAAATAAACTCTGCTCCCATGTGATTTTGAAGGATAACCCCAAATCCATGCCATTGTTGGAGCAGGGGAGGAGAAAGCAGAACTCATTACCAGAGGATTGATCAGCCTGAGCTCCGCCCCACACTGATCCCAATATCCATCCCCGGCTAATGTCTCTGCTAACACCCAAACAAGTAATCAGTTGCTCTCCTGAAAAGGCTCGACCGATCAAGTGTCCCCATAACGATTTTCCTCACAGATACACAAGAATGATAATTATTGTGCAAAGTGGTGATACACAGACCGATTCTAGTTAATAGATTTAATAGATTGTTAGATTAGTAAATAGATAGATACTAGATTCCTATAATTTACACCAAGTGTGGTTTTAGTGCATCCTTCCTTGTTTTGAGCAAAACCTCAGTGGCCTTTAAGATAAGAGTATTCAGAGCGTGTTTCCAAGTACAGTTGGAAAGGAAACAAGTAACAATGTCCTGAGGCTGAGCCCAAGCACTGCACAGAAGTTATTGTGCATTAAGAAAAATGAAGGAAAAAACAAGTTTCAAAAATACAGGCCAATGGATGACTCAGTTATTTGATTCCAGAACATTTACAGCACTCACATTGTTATTTATTTTACAAAATGCTAGTCTGCCAGCGTCTGTGTATAGGCGTATGACTATGAGTGTGAATGGGTGAGTGGTTCCTTATGTAAAGCGCTTGGGGTAAAAGTGCTTTATAAGTTCAGACCATTTGACCATTTAGTCTGAATAGACTAAATAGAACCATTATTGGTAACATGTAATTTCAAGCTTTCAGCTTTGAGTGGAAGTAATCTATTATAGAAAACGCTATCTCAATGGCCGCCGCCTGGGCGCCGCCATGTTTATTTCCCATACCGACTTTGAAGCTAAGCAGGGACGGGCCTGGTTAGAACTGGGATGGGAGACCGTTTGGGAACACCAGGCAGCCTGGCGACAGTAGTAACTTTGTGCGTGGTTGGTGGCTGGTGGTGGGGGCTGATGTGCGCATAATTGTTCAGCAACTTTGAGCGTCTGGAAAAGCGCTATATCCGCGGCCGGCCCCCACGTGACGGTCCCACCAGCCGCGGGCATTGACCACGGGTCCATATGGACCGCGGTGCTGCTGTCCGAGGACAACCCGCCGTCACAACAACGCGCATCCAAACAGGGCGGTGTGTGTGTGCGTGTGTGCGCGCGCGTGTGTGCGTGTGTGCGTGTGTATGTGTGCACGCGCGCATCCAAACAGGGCGATGTGTGTCATCGTCACTCACCGCTAACCTGCAGACGCTCCGCACAGGTACAGTTACATCCTCCAAAAGACATCTGCGGGTCTTTGTTTAAGTCTCTCCTGCAGTGACCGAGCCTGTGGTTCATTATAGATCCAGGCAGTATTCCGTCTCTAAAGCTTTGTCTCCGAAAAACAGTATACGCAAAACATTGCCCAAAAGCCTCTAATCACACGCGCTGCTCCGACTGATTTATCCTCCGTGTGCGTAAAAGCGAAAATGAAACTACAACTTAACGAGCGCATGGCCTGCACTGCGTAGTTTTTTTCCTTTTTTTTTTTGCTGCTGTACCATTTGTTTTCTATTTTGCTTTCACGTATTGTGAGCCCAGAGGTATATTTCATTCTAAAGCAGCTTTGAACGCATTGCCAATTTTATTGTAAGGTTATAAATACTGTCTAACAACCATCATTAGGCTATTTCATTTCTAAACGTACTTATTATTTTTTTAATTGTGCACTACCGTGATGCACCAAACCACGGGTCCTGCACCGTGAACCAGACCGTTACAGCTGAACCCCTCATATTTCTCCCTAATTATCCCACTGTCTCTTGAATTCTATTCCCTGAGTTTAGCCAACATTTTGTCGTTGTAGTTTATAAGAAAAGAGCACGGGTGCATCAAACACTCCAATTGCAGATTGTTTGAAATTATTTTTTGCATTCATTATTTTCAACATTTGTAGTGGCCATAGTTTTTGGAATGGGTTGGGAACCACTGCTCTACAGCTGAACTGTGTGACGGGTTGGACATTTCTTTGTAATCACTCATAATCTCAGAATATCAAATGTGGAGACTAGCGAGGCCCGGCCGATGGCCGGGTCTCAGCTAGTCTATTATAGAAAACGCTATCTCAATGGCCGCCGCCTGGGCTCCGCCATGTTTATTTCCCATACCGACTTTGAAGCTAAGCAGGGAAGTGCCTGGTTAGAACTGGGATGGGAGACCGTTCCTCGGATGCTAAGCAGGGAAGGGCCTGGTTAGGACTGGGATGGGAGACCGTTTGGGAACACCAGGAAGCCTGGCGACAGTACTGAGTGTGTGCGTGGACATCCGCGGCCGGCCCCCACGTGACGGTCCCACCGGCCGCGGGCATTGGCCACGGGTCCATATGGACCGCGGTGCTGCTGTCCGAGGACAACCCGCTGTCACACAAACGCGAGTGCACGAGATCTGACTGCCGTGCGTGTGCGCGCATCCTAACAGGGCGATGTGTGTGTGCGCGCGCGTGCGTGTGTGTGTGCGTGCGTGCCCAAAACCTGCTCAAACACGAGCCTCTAATCAAACGCGCTGCTCCGACTGATTTATCCTCCGTGTGAGTAAAAGCGAAAATGAACCACTTAACGAGCGCATGGCCTGCACTGCGTAGTTCTTTCTCTTTTCTTTTTTTTCCTTGCTGCTGTACCATTTGTTTTCTATTTTGCTTTCACGTATTGTGAGCCCAGAGGTAGGCCTACATTTGATTCTAAAGCAGCTTTGAAAGCATTGCCAATTTTATTGTACGGTTATAAATACTGTCTAATAACGATCATTAGGCTATTTCAGTTCAAAACCTACTCATTATTTTTTTGATTGTGCACTACCGTGATGCACCAACCCACGGGTCCTGCACCGTCAACCAAACCGTTAGAGCTGAACCCCTAATATTTATCTATAATTATTCCACTGTCTCTTGATTTCTATTCCCTGAGTTTAGCGCAAATATTGTCGTACTTTATAAGAGAGGAGCACGGGTGCATCAAACACTCCAATTGCAGTTTGTTTGAAATTTTTACTTTCACTCATTTGTTGTGGCCATAGTTTTTGGAATGGGTTGGGAACCACTGCTCTACAGCTGAACTGTGTGACAGGTTGGACATTTCTTTGTAATCACTCACAATCTCTGAATATCAAATGTGGAGACTAGCGAGGCCCGGCCGAAGGCCGGGTCTCAGCTAGTACAGTGATAATTTAGCAGCTCTCGAAAGCCCCTCTTGAAACAAGCTGCAGGAACTACAGCTCTAACAAGATGTTAATAAAATAAAAAGACAACAAAAAGACAGATGGATACATTTTGAATATTTAGCGAGGGAAGGTCAAAACATACATTTCTAATGGAAATATGGATACACAAATTTACGAAACAATGACGCCTGATTGATGATGATGAAAAAAAGGATTTGGAAGATAAGAATGGTACATTGCAGGGGAAATAAATTTCACCTTCACTAAAAGATGGAGGTCAAAAAAGATTTATAATGGAGGGGCAACACCTTTTTTTTTATCATGGTGTTGCCCCTCAGGAGATGGTGAAAGACTGTTGTGGAGCAGAGGGAGCTGCACAGGGGGAAGGAGGAGCTAGAGGGGCTGACCAGTGCAGGACACCACGCTCTGAGACAGGCTGGGCCCAGGAGGCGGTGCACTGTTTCAGAGACAGAGGGCAGCCAGGTTTCTTCCAAGTGCTACAAGTTGTTGGACATTAATAATAGTGTTTAAAAGCCTCTGGTTAATACAGGCCTTATTAGGTTACCTGCCAGTTTATGATTAGAGTTAGCAATTGTGCATATCCATATCCCAAAGCGTATTGACTGTAGAGCCTATTATGTCAGTGTGATGACTCTTTTGAAATCCAAGACCTTCTAATATCTGAAACTATGTGTGAGTGAAACACAACTTACATCACATTTGCTGTTTCCTAACCCTAATCATAACCTTAAGCCCCAATCAGGGAGAACAGCAAGTAACAGGTTAATCCAATAAAAACTGTTCATTCATTAACTCTTGATAAATGGGGACAAATCTGAAACAAGAAGACAAATCATACAGTCAAATTCATGTCCAATTACCTCTTAATTCAGCATTAGTGTCTGAGAATATGTTCCCCATTCTGAGGTGATGTGGGAAAGTGTTAGTTAGTGGTAAGTAAGATATTGAATAAGGTAATGCAGAATAAGAATACTTTAAGAGGAGAATGTATTCCGTTACAGAATACTGAATACTTGCCTGAAAATGTATTTTGTAACGTATTTTGTTACTCTGGCCAATCAGAGTAGTGTATTCTGAATACTTTAAATACACCATATATTTTTGCAGTGTAGGATTAAACACATGTGTAAGTAAATCATTTTTAACATCAACCCAAAAGAGACTTTTCCTGTTGGCTCATACAACTCCTTTATGTTTCTGACTACTTTGACTGTGAATGTAAATTAATAATGGGGCGACTTCTTATCTGTAGCCAATCTTCACTTTGAAGGCAGCGTCTGGGTGTACAGCGAGTTGCATCACTGACAATCTTCACCGACTTCAACTTTTTGTACCACCACAACCTATTCCTTCCCTCTATCTGTTCAACGCTTTCGTCAAGAATCCTTCTCCCCTTTTCCTGGAAACCTACTCAGAGATACAGACAAAAAAAAAAAAAGGCAATTAGGCCTCCTGGTGGAAGCGTGAAGGAACAACGACCAATGATCAAAGTGCAAAACCCCAAACACAAAGCCACAAAAGCTGATGCATAGAGGGGCTGCGGGGAGGTGTTGGAGCTTTCCGAGTGACAGATGAAAAAGCCTTAGCCGTTCCAGGCATCTACTGGCAACCCAGAAAGGCAAGATGTCACAATACTTCTTCCTGCTCCCGCGAATGCTGCGGGGGGAGAGTGGTTGCCTAGGTCTGTCAGAAGCCACTGCAGCAGTCAATCTATTTTCTAAAGCCCCCGAAGCTCAACGCAATGAAAAGCCTTTGAGAAAAAACAAGACACTGTTGAAGAGAAACAGGCATCACTCTGGTTGGTTGTGCACCAAAGTATTTCTTGGATAATGCCGAAGCAAAAGACGCTTGATTCAGTCAGCAGTCAAGGTTTGAGCGCACACAGCCAAGCAGAAAATATGAAAAATAAATTATGCCTTGCTGTAGTAGTAGAAGTGTTCATTCAGGGTCCACAGACATGACTTATTGCAGAGGTGCGTGCGGAAGTACGGTCCAGATCAATGGACTCCAGCTGGAGAGAACAAAAGAAAGACTGTGCCATGCAATTTAATGTGCTTTGGAGAAGGTTCTTTGAAACCTTAAGGTACGTAATAAATAACATAGCATATACAGAAGAGCCTAAATGAGCTTTGTGATATACATTTTCTTCTAAATCAAGGCAATCTGATGGAAGACAGGCAGCTAAGTAATGTAACAATGTCAAACAGAAGCAGAAAGAGATCTAAAGCTAAATGCGTAACATTTCACCCAGTAAATAAAATACTCACATTTAAAGCAGAACTAGGTAACTCATGCCCCTAGAGGCCTTAAGCGCCACTGCAGGTGTCGTAGCATGTTATGTTTTTACTCATAAATTGTCCGTGAGAGTAAAAAAGACAACGGGACAGAGGGATATTGTACATCCAATTACACAATGGAGATCAATTTTTTCACTCAAACTTGGCTGTAAATACTGTTTAAGTGGCGTTAGCTTTGCACACTAGCCTGTTAGCTTCTTCTTCTTGATTCTATTAGTGTGTATTGCACCTCCGACCCGTAGGCAGCGAAGTTGCAGTTGTGGTTTTCTGGCCAGAGACACCAGGGGGAGATGAAAGACCCCCCATTCATCCCATTAACACTTGTATTACTCCCAGAGGGACTACGGAAAGGATTAATGAAGGTATACAAGTTACTTAGCACTCACCTTTTGCATCATGTCATCGCCATGGGGATGTCACTGCTTATATGTAGCTTTGACTACAGGTAGATAGACATTTTGCCCACATACAAACATTTTATTTAGCCAACCCACTGCAAACATAACATCTTGCTGAGTTGACTTGTTTTGTGTAAAATGTAAGATAATAAGAATCGTAAAATTACTGCCTGTTTCACAACTACTTTGGGAGAAACTTGAATTGGGTGGTGTCCTATGAGCAAAGCATGTCCTCTGTGACGACAACAAGAATAGTAACAGATAAGTAATAATGATTGATATATTTGCCTAATAATAAGAGGAAATATAAGTAGTCATGATCAGTGCCCTTATAAATTACCATTCCAGTGGTTTCACAAGCTCTCAGATAGCAAGTTTCCATCGGATTACCCAAACCTGTGTCTGTGCGGCTCACAAGCATTTCTGCGGCGAGCTCTCCTTCCCTGAGCTCCCGCTTGACCCTGTTGTCACTCTATCTTTCCCATGATGCCGCGGGAGCACATCACACACGGCGCTGTCATCACCTCTGTACCGACTGGCACCTATCTGGACACCTCTCCTTTACAGAGAATCCCAGGCCGAGGAGATGAGGACACGATCAGATGTAAGAAAACGAGTCTAAGTAAAAATATAACTGTGAAGTACCCCACGGCTGTTCAACAGGATCTTGACATCGTGATGATTTCTAATTAGCACGTTCGCCAGCGCTGTGTTGTGTTTACACTGCTGCTTTTCCCTCTTCGTACTTTGTACCACACAACTAGCCTGCAAGTTCAGGGAAATTGGTACAAATGCTTTATAATAATATGCACGGTGTTTTTTCCATTTACAACACACTAAAGGAGGGTTTTGTTCCACCAATAGTTTTTAGTTTAATATGCGGGGGAAAAAAACACTGTCGCTTATGTGAATACCTCACTTTGAAGAAGGATCTGTACAATTTGAATTCTCCCAGTGTTGCTTTCTTTTTTATTTCTCCATAAAAACCACAGACCCAGCCAAACAGCCCTCCGCGGTTGTTAAAAGTCTCGGCGCGACCTTGCACTCGGCATGCACACGATCTCTCCGCGGGGATGTTAAATAAACACAACAAGCAGATTGAAAGAGATGGAGGAGCACAGTTCAGACGCTTCACACAGAAACCCATTCATCTTCATCATTACTCCAGAGAGGCAGCAACAGGCCGCGCTGCCACAGCCCGATGGGAAAGAGAAGATGTGGATTCAGCACATGATCGGATTGTTGTTGTTTTTTATAGTGATTATGCGAGTAGGAGCTATTTTTCTTTTCTTTCTTTCTGCTAAATTGATATGTGTAGAAGTGGATTTAAAGTGTGATGAAGTTTTGTTTATGCTTGGATGTTTTTGAGTGATATACCAGGACGGACATGCTGGCCTGACGATGTTTGGATGGATCTTGACATCGACTGGCTTGTTTGAAAATGCAAGTACAATTCACCGTTAATTACTCAACCTGAGCCACAGCACCTTTAGACGTCTTCAGAACACATAAGTACAATGACAATAAAATGCTCTTTTTTCTTTTTTTTACCGGGAACATCTGGCGACGCCATCTATAAAGTTTATTCGTAGAAAAGAAAAAGAAAAACGTTGGTAGCTATGAACAATTTTCAAAATTTCTAATTCTTACATGTAATGAAGTGGAACATTAATGTATTAAGATTAGACATGATGGCTAATCGGCTGTGTGCTAACTACTGACCATTGCGTGGATATTTTACAAAATAATGTAACGTTTTAGAAAAATCTTCAATTTAACCTTATGTGTTTTATGTCCATGAGTTAGCGCACAGCTGTTTATCTGGTATTGTGCTTTTAAACTCTTAATATTTCATTATTTTTTTTAAATCCGATGCAAAAAAGAAATATTTCTTATATATTTTTAGGGATGCAACGATACCGATACCAGTATCGGGTATCTGCAGATACTACACGCTCATACTCATACTCGTACTCATTCATCAGGTCCCGATAACCGGACGCAGCTCTCCGCTGAGGAGAGAAAATAGCTGAAACTGGAGAATTCTTTAGTGGAAATACAATATTCCACATAGAGCTGACTTTACAACACACTACACTCCCTAAATTAGAATCTGTCCTGGATTTAACCAGACACAGACACAGGCTAATGTTGCTAACTTGCGGCTAGCAGTTCCGCCAATTCTTACGCCGTTTTATGCCCAGGGGCTTAATTCAACTGTAAAACTAACCTAGCGACTAAAAAGTATTCAGAAAATCGAAAATAAAAAGGTACAAAATGTCCATATTGAGCGAAAATGAGCTGCAGCAAAACAATCAAAATGCTGTAGCTACTGGATAAGTTGCTATGAACACACGGGAAAATCCACACGGAGCTGAAGTAAAGGCGAGAAGAGACCATTTAGCTGCTGTAATATGTACCATCTCGATACTATTGTTAAATAAAAATACATAAATGAATAAAGCACAAGCATTGGGGAGCTTTTGGACATTGGCTGTTCTGTCTATGATGGACAGTAAAAAAAAA
Organism: Gobius niger; assembly: GCF_951799975.1. NCBI lineage: Eukaryota > Metazoa > Chordata > Actinopteri > Gobiiformes > Gobiidae > Gobius > Gobius niger. Next base: position 23,577,424 of record NC_136860.1, read on the forward strand.
AGCATCTGTTCACTTCTGATATAACTTCTCTGAAAAGTGTAGTCAACTTTAGGAAATATAAATGAGTAAATTAACTAATTACTAAGTCAGTCTTTAAATCGTCAAAAAGTATGTGAAAGAAAATGCCTTGTACTATTGGTATCGGTATTCGGCAAGTACTTAAATCAAAGTACTCATATCGGTTTTAGAAAAAGTGGTATCGGTGCATTCTTATATTTTACGTCCAAACCCAGACACGTGACCGGAAGTGGGTGGGACTGTTCGCTCTATTGCTTGCCTTGCCTTATGAGGAGCTACACCTCTGTGTGGCAGGTTGTATAAGCTGCTGCAACTGTGGCTGTGTTAGCGGCAGGAAATAATACATACCTCTGTATGTAGCTGAGTGCATTGCACTACAGTATCAAATCATGGTAAATGATAAGCTTTTCTTCTCCAGGAAATCTATACAGCTATTGAACGGCCTCCTTTTGATTTGCAACAGTTTCAAACCAGATTTGCTCCATTCAGTTTGAATTATTCATCAAGACATCTCATAAAACTGTGGTTTTCAACTTGTTTGTCTCTTCATACCCCTTTCATTTAGCGCTACCTTGAAGGTGTTGCTGCATGGATGGATTTATCTGTATGAAAATACAAAACTACTTTAATTCACCTTAGTTTTCAATCTGAAATAATTCCAAGTACCCCAGCTAAATGTGTGCATACCCCCAGGGTCTCTCTTGGGAATCATTGACATACACCACTGTTGCCTGGTGCTATTAAGTTTTAGAAAATAGAACTGTTGTAAGCCTCAGGTAAAGTGGTTACACTGCCATTAGGAAAGGCATAATCACCTATTATACAGCCCCGCCACTGAGCGGGAAGGAATCCATCAATCCTGCGTGGTCACATGACATGGCATTCCCGGTGAAATGATGTGAGAGGTTTTTGAAGGCCCAGGGTCCGGCTCCGCTCATCTGTCAGCATCGGCCATCACGGTGACGGCACAACAGCGGCTTCTTGGCATTTCTATTTTGAAGGTCGTTTACTAGTTTAAAGTGACAGGGGAAAGTGAAGGACCAAGTGTGTCAGAGCAGGCTAACAGCGCTTTGACACCTGCTTCCCTTGACATTCCATCAAGGCATTTTTCAGTTACCCCCAACGCTCAAAGCGGAGAGACTGCTCCGGCACATCGATGCATTGGCGGGAGGGGGTTTGGGGGGGTTTGGGGGGGTGGAAAAATGATGAATGACGACAATCGCACAATCACATCTGTGGCCCCAAAGCTGCACAGCACAATAAATGATTACAAGTGAGCGCGGCTAAATAAGTGGCTGCTGTAATGTGCTCTGTGTATTGGCTTAAACGAACTGCATTTAAGGGTATAGGAGGGATAACTCAAATGTACACTGAAAACTAAAAACGCACAGCGACAACAAGCACGCGCCTTATTTATTTTCCAGCATGTAATAATGATGGGCCGCTATTAAGGTGTGTTGTAACCTTGACCGTAAACATCTTGTTTAGATCATTCATTATATTAGCGATATGCTCCTAACCTTGTTTTTCTTTTCTTCTTTGATAGCCTAACATACAGAAGCTCTGGCCATTTATGAGATATACTAAGAACGGGCTCAAACATTTGAATCTACTTGTTCCTGGTTGTTACTGAAAATGAAAATCATACTTGTGCCACATGTGTGGTTTAGAAATATTCAGTAAGCCTTGTAATGTTTGGCTTTTCTCCAAAAGGAAGTTCTACAGCTGTGCCAAATCCATGAAATTTCAATAAATAAATACAATTCCAGGGACAACTTAAAAATAACTTTTGTATATTTCCCTTTGTCATTCAGTTCATGCCAGCACTAGCTTCAACAAAAATATTTCTAAAGAAACATTAAAAGCTTTTTAAAATTCAGCTGAACATTTCAATCCTCGTCTGACTTTCACACTGAACAACTGGGCCAGTTAGTGAAGAATAAGCAAGAAATAACCAAACAAAAAACTAACATTACTTTTAATTGTAGTATTTTGGACTGAGCAGTATTAAGCAATTTTTCTTGTTTAAAGCAGTACTAAGTAACTCTTCCCCCTAGAGGCCATAAGCGCAACTGCAGGTGTAGTAGCAAGTTACGATTTTTTAATTTTTAATTGTCTTGGAGAGTAAATACTACGCTGGCAGGAAAGGCGAAGAGAGAGAGGGTTACTGTGCATCCAATTATACAATGAAAATATTTTTTTTCACTCAAACTTGGCTGTAAATACTGTTTAAAGTGACGTTAGCCCGCAGTTAGCTTTGCCCGTTAGCCTGTTAGCTCCTTCTTCGTGATTCCATTAGTGTGTATTGCTTTCTCCGGACCGGTGGCAGTCAAGTTGCAAACATGGTTTTCTGGCCAGAGACACCAGGGGGAGATGAAAGACCCTCCAATCATCCCATAAACACTTGTATTACCCCCACAGGGACTACGGAAAGGATGTATTAAGGTAAACACATTACTTAGTACTGCTTTAAAAGTGGGACAAAGTAATTGGTAACTTTTTACAGCACCCTTGATACATTGTACCTAACTAAATTTAGTACAATGTAATGTGCTCCGTAACAATGTGTGATAACTTGTACTTATGGGTTAGGTACACAATGGAATAATATGTATTTGTTGTTTGGAACATGGAAATCCAAGCTGTTCGACTAAGTTGGAGATGATTCTTTTCATCTCAAGCATACCTTTGCAATAGGGTCACTGTAAAAAAAAAAGTGCTCATCGGTTGCGTTATGACAAAAATGTAGAAAATATAAAATGAGCCATTTAAATATTTTTGTTGAACTTAAAAAAAAAATCCTCCACTGAAAATACAGTAGCCTATTAATGCACCTTGATAGCTTTGTGTATTTCCTATGCTCTACAAAACAGTGCAACTCACGAAGCAAATTTAAATCAACTGTAGCCTCTCTTTGTCTGGTCGGTTCTCCTTGGGTTTAGTAGAAATGTTTTCACAAGGTTTTGGAACATTTAAATTCTTCATAATATATATAAAAAGACATCAAATAGTTTGATGCAGTTTATTCGAAACGTTCATGGTCTGAGCCATTTTAGATTAGTCAAGGGGCCAAAGTGAGGCGGTGTCTGACATTGTCGCTCTCGGGTCCAGGGTTTGATTGTCGGGTTCGGCCTTTCACATGTAGAGGAAACGGTTTCCCTCTCTGGCCACGACTCCCCTTAAAAAGCATAGCTGAAATATCAGTATGACATTCCTGCTTAAATAAAGGTCAATAATGACTGAGGTCTGTCATTCTCCAGCCAGACCCCTCAGAACTACAGCGGACCCAAACGCTCTCATATGTTTGGAGCCTCAGGCGAGCTGAAAGTATACGGTTAAGAGCACACTTGAGACAATGCGAAAATTCATCTTTCTAATGAGCAGCCACGATGCAGTCGATACTGAGAAATGAATGTGATCAGCCATTAACCTTCTGTTATTAGAAACAGCCACATATAAAAGAAAAAAAACAAGAGACTTATGACCCACAAACCACAATCAAATATAACTAGACTGGCATACTTTGTGGATTCATATAATAAAGGAATACCTCCAAAATAAACCAATAAACCCTGACATTTAATGATGGAAATATAACATGGCACAGAAAACATAAATCATAATTAAGATCTGGAAAGTCCAGCTGCAGGGATATAGCCAGTAGGGAAAAAATAACATGCCTTGTTTGTATCAGTGGTTTAAACAAAAACATACACTCACAAAAGGGTGAAGACACACATGGCACATTGTTGTGTTAAACAATGCTCCAGCACTGGCCGCCCTCCACCTGAACACAGTCCCAATTGGACCATTATAGTGGCTGCTGGAACTGGGGCTGCTGCAGGCATTACACACTTCAATTTGACAATAACAAAACAGCTCTGTCTGTATTTAAAAACCTTAATATAAGTCACTCCAGCACACTTCATTGTTCTCTATCTAAAACTATTTCATCTTGAGTGTAAAGTAGCTGGACTTTACAGCTCATGAAGACCGTGGTAATAGGATAAAAGCATAATCATAATGAGGGATAATGCGTCATGTCTCCAAAATAATGCAGCATCATGAAAGTACTTAGAAGACAGTCCCAAACAAATAATCGGGAAGAGCTTAACCGATTAAGGTTAGTCTAGCCCTATATTAATCGTATCAATGTGAAAAGGATCAATACCAACCATGAACCCTGCCTTGTTGATCATGTTGTCCAGTTTGTTACAGTTTTCGACTGTTAAAGGAATAGGCCACCGTTTTTACATACTAAGATATGTTCTTACCTCACTTTAGTCGAGTTAATATATCCCCGTCTGGTCTTTGTCCGTGCGCTCTGTCACGCAAACGGAGCACATACGCAGCCTCTCCCACATGTCACATAGCTCCGAAAAAGCTCACGATAGAAGCTACCAAGCTCTTCCACGTGTTCCCTATTTAAATAAAGTTACGTGAAGTGTTTTCATGCGAAGTATATTTACCCAGAAATGTAGCATGTCGATTTTATAAGCAAATAAAAAGGGGGACTATATTGTGAGGCGTAATGATACGAGGAGTAAAACGTCCGCGCATTAACTCCTAAAGGTTATTGACGGAAGTGAGCGGGGGAAGTCTTTAGGAGTTACTACGCGGACGCTGTGCTCCTCGTATCAGCAGCAACACCAGATTGATGAAACATGGTCTACATTTGTTTACACACTTCAAAGGACTTCAGCCTCCTCCGAAAGATGAGCCTTGTCTGATCTCAGATAATTGTGTTTGTGCACAGATTTGCTGTTGTGTTATGCTGATTGGCTTCCATTGTCATTTCTTCACTTCACTTCCACCATCCTATACGGGATACACTTGAAACTGAGTGGGCATAAAGCCTGACCTGACCCAGACCAATTAACTTGAACTGTAGGCCCGAGCCTGAAACAAACCCAACATAAATAATTTGTTTTAGAGGTATTAAGGCCTGGTCAGAGCGCATCGGCAAAACAGAGATACCAAACTAAATATAAGGGGTATATTTTCTTCCTAAACTCAAACAAAACACCTAAACATAAACAGCCTTTAACATTCCAGCAGTTTTATTAGATCCGTAGCTTATTTCTTTGTATTGCTTTCAAAGACTTTCACTTCCCTTGCTCTCAGTCTTTACCTGGTGCTTTAAACACACTTTATGATGCGTAGTATTAGTAGTAAATGTGCAGACTGCCTATTAAACCAAGTCTGCACTCCCTTTTGCACCATTATGTCTATTGACTTCTTTGTCTTGAAACCTCCAAAAACCTCGCCGTGAGTCTAGTCCGGGTCTGTCTGCTTTTTAAATTTTATGATGCAACTGCAATCCGCGTCTCAGCGAATAACCATCCCTGCTCCAGCGCGAATAACTCAAACTCAAGCAGTCATTAGAGAGGAATTTTAGTTTGCCGGATAACAAACGGCCGCGGCGTGCCACGATGCGCGGTTACACGTAGCTCCTGGGTCGTGTAACTTGCAGCGCTAAGCTTAAGCCGCGGACGTAATATAAAATGATGTACGATCTCGGCCTTTTTTTCCCGTCACCGTGAGGTTGGTTCCTGTTCTGATGATACACCGTTCTCATTGTGCTTGTAGATAAGCGGCGCTCAAAAGATTGAAACCGGAGTCCTCTCTCCCCCTCTCCCTCGCACTTCACGAGCAGGTTTTTTTAAATCTACCAGCTTTGCAACTTTTTAATAACATTTCATACTCTGCTAGATGTGCAGTATCGGCTAATATAAGCGCTAACCATGAGAGGATGATTAAAACCTGCTGCCAGGAGCTGATAGCATTAACCTGTCAGCGCGGTGATGAACGACCTTCATATCTATCAACTTTATTGTCTGAAAAGAGAAAATATTTAGAGATAATGTGATTAGCAAAGCCGCGGGAGCAGGGAGAGACACTGCAGAGGAGACGGCGCAATTAGCAGGAGGTCACAGCCGAGGTTCTCCGCGATCCCAATCGGTCGCGTTGGTTCAGGTTGACCGGACTTTATAGATCCCTCTAACTAAGTCGCATTGATCTGAAGAGCAGTGGGCGCCATTATCTATAAAACACTACTGACAGTTCACTATGCTAAGCTCATAATCCGCTTGTCACGCATTGCCAGATTTAGTCGCTAATGATAAACAGTCGGTGCCGAAAGTGCATTTTTAATATCCCGCTACTGTATATCAGAGGAGGCGAGTTGCAGCGCTGCCACGGGGAAGTCAACAGGAATTTAAAAGGCAAATAAATACAAAATTCTCCGATTTTTTTTTTTTTTTTACCTTGCCGAGGTTTTCCCAGCACAGAAATGCTCTGTGAAAGTCCTTTAAATGGACATTTGGTTGATGCGCTCAGTGATGATAAAGCGTGCCGTCGTGTTGGATGCTTGTAAATGTGTAGTGAAGGTGCTGCGCAAACACACACCCGATGTAAAAAGATAACGTTTTACAGTGATGGCCATGTTTTTGTCCGTCTGAATGTTTTGGGGATATTTTGGCCATTGTGTTTCGGAAGGCACAGATTTTTGATTTTTCGACTGAGTTGGCAAAACAAAATTTATGAATGTAAAACCAAGTGCTTCATGAATAGCTTTGGGAATATCATTTACTCCGTGTCTTAACAATTAACGTGACAAGAGGAGCGACAATTAAAAACCGGAAGAGAGTAAACAGAGGAGATATGTGAGGCATTCCCGACTGTAGAGACCATCATACGCTCTCCGGATTAGGCTGGACGACCCATTTCTCTGTGGACTGTGAACGACTGCTGTGTCCATGGCAATGATCAAGACCGGGCTCGTTTGACTGGCTTTTCTGCAGCAGAGGAGACCGGGCTATCAAGTACAGGACACATCCACTGGCTAAGATACTGTACCATGCCCTCAGCCTCAGAATGCGGACTCTCCGTCAGTGACAGGTAAATGGTAAATGGTCTCAACTTATATAGCGCTTTTCCACCTACATTAGACACTCAAAGCGCTTAACAGCAAGGATCCACTCACCCATTCATACTCTCATTCACACACCAATGTACACAGACACTGGGGGCAATGTGGGTGAAGTGTCTTGCCCAAGGACACAACAACAATGTGCACTTTCAGGAGGTGGGATTCGAAACCCCGACCTTCCGGTCATGAGACGACCCGCTCTACCATCTGCGCCACTGTCGCCCCAAACTGACTGAAGGACAGCTACCCTCTTTCTGCTGTCCCTCTTTCTGCTGTCCCATATTGTGTGCAATGTATTTGATATTGCTATTGTCAGCTATTGTCTTTTTGCTGCAATGGACTGAGAGAAACAAAATGTCCATGTGCTTCACACGCTGCGAAACTGACTATAACACTGATTTAATCAAATTAGATGAATTGTGTTTTTCTCTCCAAACATTTGCTATATTTTTCAACAATAGGTGTAGCTTCAATATATTCTTTGTGTTGAGACACACTCACTCAGCCTGAGATCAGGAGCTTCAAGTATCTGTCTGACTCTCCTGATGTGAGTGAATACTTAAACCACTGAGAATCAATGTTCTGTTGTATTTACCAATGTGCTCATGCCACATCTTTAAAAAAAAAAATACACCTGTTTTAAAAGTAATCCTTGCTTTGGACTGAGCATAACTTTAGAAAATGACCAACCTGTTTTGCAGACCTTGTCCATGAAAGTGCATTTAAAATGAGAAAAGGTGACATTTCACCTCAAACAGTTACATTGTGATGCATTTTTGCACAATATTTCAATGACCCTGTGACAGAGGTGAGTTCAGGACCATGGCCAGCTCCTTCGCTATCAGTCTATTTTGTCAACTTCAGAATGTTCTATTCCAGATATTTGTAGCTTAAATTCCTGTTTTAGTCAAGTCTGTGTTTATGTGTATGTGTATGCAGCCTTTGCTTCTTGCATTAATTCTCCAAATTATTTGTTCATTGGTAACCTTCCATTTTCATATATCGTATGACAATGGTAGTGTAGTAGTTTGCAATATTTAAGACAGCTGCAAAAATAATTTACTGGCTTAAAAACCTTTTCTGTAACTTCCAGCAGTGAACTACAGACGACTTTTCTCTGCCTCTCTCTTCTGTGCCACAATGAGAATAGTATAATAGAATACTTGTTTAATAATCTGTTGGATTTATTTTTTGTAATGGGTAAATTGACAACGTGCTTTAATATGCATATCTATTTCCAGTAGCAAGAGTTGAGCATAACAATATTCTTTTGTTAAAGCTCAGTCCCAGAGCTGCCCCTGCTTTAGTAATGCTCATGTGTGCAAAGGTGAGATAATGGGCAGTGCTCCAATACCAAACCATCCGAAACATGCAACCACTTATCCTGCCCGAGCTTATCTCCCTCTGCGGCTATATCCCTACCAGGAAGTGACCCACATATACAACTGCACCAAGCAGGTCCGGTCATCTCAGAAACATTCGCTTCTAAAGGTCAGAAATTGAAGCATTTCTAGCCAGACAAAGAAAGCACGCACAGTGGGGAAACGATTCAGTAGGAACAAAAAGATGCATTCTTTTATGCCTCTGAAAAGTATAACAGGCGGCACCACTTGAGATGTTTGTTTTGCATCTGGGAGAAAAAAAAAACAACAACTTGACTTTTGTAAAGCTTTTAGAAGTCTGTGTGCGAGACTGTGGGAGCGTGGAAATATTGATATGCTTTTGGTGAAACGTGTTTACAATTCAGCATTCTCAGGTTTATACTTTATTGATGGTTTGCTTGGGGAGTTGTTCGTTCAGCGTGGCGTTCCCTTGCTTCCAAAGGGCCAGGAGTGAACCTTCGCAACTTGTTCATCAATAATGAAAGCAAGTTTATTCACTGCATCGGCTTGACAATGCAATAATTCCTCACAGAAAGGCCTCACCCAGTCCAAGAATTTTTCAGGACCCTCTTGCTTTGGGGAAACAACAGTACTTGTGCCACCCAGAAATATCACCAAGGTTCAAATCTCTAGAATGTTTCTCAAACTGCAGTATGGAACCATACATGTGTTAAGGTTTGGTCTTTTCCTGCTTTATTGGTGCAGTTTAGCCATGATTTAGAACCGGTTCAGGCTTCTTTTTGCTTATGTTAGCCCTGGTTTTGTCTTGGTGATTCTTGTAAATACAAATGTTTAATGATGTTGTACTTGGTGTGAAAAGTTTAAAAAACATTTACTTTAGATGTAGTGATGGGTAGATGATACCTCTATGTGTGTGACACACTTTGAACATAGTGTCACACTGTATCACACGGTGTTGGTAGGCCTATAGCCGCCATCTGGTGGTGAAAAAGCATTGCAGCAGTGAGCCTGAAAAAAGCAAACTCGACTCTGACTGAGCTCATTTATTCTCATTTATGAACCAAATCGTCAGGATTGAGCTGTTTAGCCAGCTGAGGATGATCATTTAGAAAGAGGAAAACTGCTGCGGATAATGAGAACAGAAACAAACGATTGATAATTAATGAGTATCAGTGATACCATCTAAAATGAAGTCACTGACCAAGATTTAATAAAGGATAGTGCTTATGACAGAGACTGTCCTCCAACAGAAAACGACACAAGTGGTCGTTTGTCTTATCCCTGAATTACGACCATATAAAACAGCGCCCCCAAGCTCCCATTGAGGATATGTCCATTACATTTAACCCGATTCAGAAACAACTTTATTTTACGTAGTGTTTTTGACCACTTGCGATGACGATTCCAAAACTCAAACGCAAAGAAATAAATCACAAACTTGCAAAATTAGCCCCACATGCAATGAGGAAAGCAGTCCCAGATCTTCACCCCCGCCACACCTGTGGAGGAACTGAACGTCCAGCTGTGCCAAAGGCTCTCCAAGCGCGCTCTGCGCTATTACGCATCACACCTCCCCATCCGCAGCAGCTGTCGTGCCTGTGTGCACGCATCCAAACAGGGCGATGTGTGTCATGGTCACTCACCGCTAAACTCACCGCTGTAGACGCTCCGCACAGGTACAGTTACATCCTCCAAAACACATGACATCTGCGTGTCTTTGTTTAAGTTTCTCCCGCAGACGACCTTGGCTGTGGTTCATAGATCCAGTGCTGCGTAATGTCCAACAACTCGCCAAACACGAGCTTCAAATCAAACGCGCTGCTCCGAGTGCTTTAGCCTCTGTGTACGTAAAGCAAAAATGAAACTACCGCTTAATGGGCGCATGACCTGCACTGTGTAGCTTTTTTTATTTTTTTAACTTTGCTGCTGTACCATTTGTTTTCTATTTTTCTTTCAGGTATTGTGAGCCCAGTGAACCGAACCGTTAGAGCTGAACCCCTAATATTTATCCATAATTATTCCACAGTCTCTTGAATTCCATTCCCTGAGTTCAGCAAACATATTGTCTATAATATATATATATAGGCTATATATATATATATATACATATATATATATATATATATATATATATATATATATATATATATATATATATATATATATATATATGTATATATATATATATATAGCCTATATATATATATTAGTGGTGGGCCGTTAACGCGAGACTCTTATCGCGCGGCCTGAGGCCTCTGGCGCAAGCACGGTGTATCAGACTGCAAATTATTTGTCCGTTTTTTCCGCGCATTTGTGAAAAAGTCGCGTTTCCCGCACTTCTGACGGTCCATGAATGCATCTCACGCGCAGCCTCGCTGTTACGTGATTCCTCTGAAACCAAAACAACTGCCACGCGGATGCTGGAGCTACTTTTGTTATGGATTAAGTTTTGCCAAATGGACGCTATGACCAGACGAGTGAGAATCGGATAAAGAGGCGAAGAGCAGCAGGTTCTACGACTGATCCACAGTGAGTTTATTTACTTCTTCTGTGAGAACAGTCGGGCTAATGGGGTCGCATCACCCGGGCTAAAATAATAAAATAAGCACTAAAAGCCCCGCACGAGAGCACGGTGTCGGACCTGCCCCGCTCCTCGCCTCCTTCTGCAGCCGTGCGCGCGGTGAGACAGGTGTGCACGAGAACATGCTGCGACACCCCCCGAGCTGCAGCCGCTGCCCCGCTGTAAAAAGCGAAACGTAACGCCTACATATTGAACAGAGCCTCGTCACAAATACCCGATTCGAGTCTATTTTTCCCGCAAACGACGCACACAGTGGCGTGAACGCGCACACGTGTCAGTGCGGCCGGTGTGCTGGACACAAGCTGAAAGTGTCATTATTTTACAGCAGTTTTTCTTTAGGCTCAGTCCCAATAGCTCCAGCCAAATCTAACCAACAGCCTGATTAACAAACATGTATGACACTTAATCCTTTACTTACTAGATTATTTTCAAAAATATTGAACTTTACATTTTGGTCTATACTTGTATGTTACCTCCCCTATATTAAGTGTTTGCACAAATTGGGAATACATTAGGTCCAAATGCAGAGTAAATGTGTAATAAAAAAGTTAAATAAAAAATAGTGGCCTAGGCTACATTGCCTATATACAGTAGCCTCTATCTAACGTTTTTCTTTTTTCCTAGTACCGATAAGCACCATTAAAGTCCCGGATCGATAAGGAGTATCGATAAAAGTCCTGGTCTAACGCACCACCTGACTTGAGAAACGTTCTCAAAGACTTACTTTTAGTCATTATTTGGGTAGCACACAGATTCTGAATGGTTTCGGCAGAATTCAAGCGAGCCATTTTAATCTAGATTAATCTAGATTAATTTCAGAATTAATCTAGATTAATCTAGATTTAAAAAATTAATCTATGCCCACCTCTAATTAAACGCCAATGTGTTTCCACTCGCTGATGAGTCTTCGTCAGGGCAGTGATTAACACACAGGTGCAACCATTCTTATAAATTACATGTCACGTGACAGAAAACAATGTGTCACGTGACAGGACATATTTCAAAATAAAAACATACATCGACACCATCATGATGGATCATATACTACGACAATGTACCAAGCTGCACACAAACTAGGAACATGACATCACAGTATACTGTATTGTTTGTTGGCAAATGTACATGAGCACAAATAAATCAGAAGAAGAACATTAATGGACCCACTAGATTGGGGACAACAGTTTTGTGTAGAAACCAGAGAGCACGTCACAAGAATGGTGAGTAGTCAATTTCTTCATTCAGGCCAGAATGACAAGTGGCCTGAAGTTTATGAATCCAAAAAGTTCTGAAAAGAAAAATACTGCAAAAGAAAGAAAGTTGAATAAAATTTAAGTCACAAAAAAAAAAAAATGAATCCAAAAAGTTTCGCGTTTTAAAAGGAGCTTGAGTCTATCTCCACCTCTTTTGTTAGGTGGTACAGCCTTAATAACCATGGCTTTTAAAGTACAAGGACTACTGTGAAGAGAGAAGAAGAACAGATGGTGTTTTCTATTGAATCATTTTGTTATTAGGTGAGATTCTACTCGGTCCCAAAGTTTTCGCCGGCCCGGGGCGGGCGCTTGAGCCCGAGAGCACCCACATGATCGCCTCCCTGTGCATAAATCCCAAATGACAAATTGAGCCAGGTGTTGCTCTCCTGAAACTGGCGCACTCTGCTGCTGCACGTTACGTACGACACCACATGATATAAAATGACACAGTGGCAGTGTTGGTCACGTGACTGTTCTTAAAACGATACGCTTGTGATACAACTCGGCCAAGGTATTGCTTTCTGCACCTGAGACGTGTGTCGATACCTCGGCTCATTTAGCCCATCAGTAGTTCACAGTTTTGCTTTTGGATTGGCCATGCCTCTACCAGAAACAAAGAGCTTCATCACAATACTTTTTGTAGGATGTGAGCAGTTCTCATTAAGGTTATCTTCTGGACCTCTTTGACAAAGGGATGGCTGCCTGGGAGCTCTCTCAGGTTCTACACAAGTCCCCTTATTTCTATCTCAGGATCTTCTCGGCTTCTTTCACCATCATGTTTGAGTCGCCTGTTATTGCAACCGTGATGGCGGCGTTTGTTTTTCTTGTCCTTCAGAACTATAGTAGGACAATTTGTAAGGACGGTACAGTCGGTTCACACTGGCATGTCCCAAATGTACCAAAAGTACAATAGATAAAAGATGAAATTTGAAATTAATTTGCATAATGACTGCACAGCCAAAGACTGTAAAATCTACCAAGGCTATATCTCTTGCCAAAGACCTATGTAGGCAGAATGGTGGCTGAGTGGTTAGTATTCTTACTTTTTTTTCGCCTGAATGAGATGTGTTCTAACCATGTTTTGGTGGGTTTAATTTGTGTGCTCTCCCATCAACCCAAAACACGCACAGAGGCTAAAACCTCCAACAGGCAGGTAATCCTGACCAAAATAACTGTAGTGCAGTCCCCAGGTGCTGCACTGCGGTCGGAACTACATTTATGGGGACAATTAGTGCACACCTTAGCCATTAATTCCTTTAACTAACAAATAATTCCCATCTCATTAAAAAAATCATTAAAAAAATGCTGTCAGGAAAAGGCCACACTGTTCCTGTGATCAGAACATGTACTGCACAGGTCAGCGTGGGCTTGTAGCTCAAAGCCCCACATTTGAGTTCATCCAGGGCTAAGAGGACATTTAGTCACCATTTGGGCTTTCACATTTGTAAGAAAGGGTGTATGGAGACCCAGACCTATTGGTTCAAGCCTGCTGGGATTACCAAGCACCACTAAAAGATGAACATTTGGAGACAGTAATTTGCACTAAGAAAGATAGTAAATATGATGTTACAAGGTTTTCATCAGTTTGAATGCATTGTCTCCTTTTAGTCTTATGCAACTACACAGCCAGCAGGATTGGGAGAGTTCATGATTGGAATGCAACAGTACTCATTATGTGAACCATCCAAACAACAATGTTATCAAGCCCTGATGGATTCATCCAAAACTACCAGTCTTACAATTGTTATTGCAAGCACCTGAAAGTAACTGGAAATAAAACTATCCCTACTGTCTATACTCGACAAGAGAGATTTTCTTTTCTTTTTTCTTTTAGAATAGGCCACAGAGGTGGAGTAATGTCATCTAACAAGTGTCCTTCTCCACTGGACTCTCTTTTTGTGTCAGCCTATCGATTATCATTAGCTGAATGAAGAGGCTGCTGCACACTGGCTGATTGTATTGGCACTTTGATGCTGAGATGAGCCCAACTGATTTAAAGTCACAGTCGCTCTGTCAATCTGAGCGTTGATTTATATCAGCAAGAGATTAAAGTTCACATGCATTATGCTGTGGCCGGGCTGGCGAATCCTCTGTAGATCTATATAGGCGGGGCAACTGGCGTGCGGGGGGGCATTCAGGGAAAATCAATCAAACTAAACCTTTGGCCTCTGAAGCACTAACATGACGTAGTTCTCCGAAGCAACAAACTGTTCCTGCTGAGACCAATCCATGTGTGGGAGTATACAAGGAGCTTTGTCTGAGGAATCCGCTGAACTAATTAAACAAATAGAGATCAAACTGTGGCACTGATGACTGATGAACGGCAAGAACAGAAAGTTCCTCCCACAGTCCAAATGCTAACAGTACAGTAAATGAATCACAATATGAATGTGAATGGCTAATCTGCCATTCTTTCGCCTAAGTTTTCTTTGAGATTGGCACCAGTTACAGCGATATAAATTGTCGACGTGCTAAAGGTAGTGATCACAGTACTGCATAAGCATAAGCACTTACCACTTTCAATTCTCAAGTTCTCAATTGAGCTTTAAAGCATACAGTATATCTATTCTTTGTGCAAAGTAAGCCAAACCGCCAAAGATCATGAATCACGAACTGTTAGCATTTACCTTGATTTCCAAATTGTATATCACGTCTAAAGCAGGGGTTTGCAAACTATTCAAGGCACAACCCTTTAAAATTACCTAAAATTACAATGCGAACAACCCGGGACACACACTGTAAAAACAAATTCATAATAATCATAGCTAATAACAAGCCAAAAACATTTAAATCTTGTTTAGTACGATGCATATACAGTGCCTCTCGAAAGTACTAACACACCTTGAACTTTTGCACATTTTGTCATGTTTACAACCATAAACAAATAGACCATAAATAAATATTTTATTTTGAATTTTTTACTGAAAGTTCACACACATGTAACAGACAACTGTGAAGTGAAAGCAAAGCAGATACATGATTCTGTTATTTTTAACTGAAAAGTGGGGCGTGCATAAGTATTCATACAGCATGAATGCATACTTTGTGGAACCCCTTTTTAGGGTATGACTATACAAGGTTTGTACATAGAGACTGACATTTTAGCCCATCCCTCTTTGCAAAACAACTCAAGCTCTGTCAAATTAGAAGGAGAGCATTTGTGAACAGCAGTTTTCAGGTCTTGCCACAGATTTTCAATAGGATTTAGGTCAGAACTTTGACTGGGCCATTCTAACACACTAATATGTTTTTTATTTATTTTTTTAAAACCATTCCATTGTAGATTTAGCTTTGTGCTTCGGGTCATTGTCCTGCTGGAAGGTGAATCTTCACCCCCGCCTCAGTTCTCTCGCTGACTCCAGCAGGTTTTCCTCCAAAATGTCCCTGTATTTGGCTCCATCCATCTTGCCAACTATTATTACAATCTCCCCAGTCCACACTGAGGAAAAAGCAGACCCATAGCATGATGCTCCCCCCACCATATTTGACACTGGGGATGGTGCACTCAGGACGATGAGCAGTGTTTGGTTTGCGCCATACATAACGTTTTGCATTTGGGCCAAAAAGTTACATTTTTGTCTCATCTGACCAAATACCTTTGTGTAGAGTACGACTTATAGTTGTCCCATGTACAGATTTCTCCAGCAGCTCCTCCACAGTTATATTGGGGAACGTGGTTGCATTTCTCACCAGTGCTCTCCTTGTTCGGTCTGTTAGTTTAGGTGGACGGCCGTGTTCATAGTGGTGCTTTTCTGAATGATGGATTGAACAGTGCTCCGTGAGATGTTCAAATCTTAGGAAATCTTTGTATAACTTAACGCTTCTTTAAACTTCTCCACAACTTTATCCCTGACCTCTCTGGTGCTCCTTGGCCTTCATGATGTAGTTTAGTGACCAACACACTCCGACCATAGCTCTGAGGCCCTCACAGAACAGCTGGAATTATACTGAGAGTAGATTACACACAGGTGACCTCTATTTAACCGTTCGGGCAAGGCGTGAACATTCTGCAGTCATTAGGAATGTTCTAAAGGCAATTTAATGCACTTGTCTCACTTTTTCACTTTTCTATTTTTTGAAAAATAACAGAATCATGTATCATTTTGCTTTCGCTTCACAGTTGTCTGTTATTTGTGTGAACTTTCAGTAAAAAAATCAAAATAAAATCTTTATGTTTATGGTTGTAAACATGACAAAATGTGCAAAAGTTCAAGGTGTATTAGTACTTTCGAGAGTCACTGTACATTGTTTACTTCGCCGGCGACCCCCACTTTGGCTGCCCCAAAACCACTCCTAATTGAAAACGCCAAATACCAAAACTAGGCTCAATAACCTACTTTAACCCTCATTTCAAAGATGATGCTTTGCCTTTTCATTATGCTATTCCTGAGATTAGGTTATGGGCGAATAATCATCCTAACTGTAATATTTGCCTGCTTGAATAAACGTAGAGTGGATCAGACATCTCCATCATGAATACCTGTGAGAGTTATGTCAGAGTGAACCTGTAATGCACTGCTTCACTACGGTGTGCAGTGTAAAATGGGCCTTTAATGGAACTCACCACGGGAGGAGCTCAAAGTGGACATTATCGTCTGAGCAAAGAGCAGAGAGCTTTCAGACTGGCTGCTATTATCTCAGCTACACTTCAACCGGAAAAGTGACGTTTTTCCTGCACTTTTTTTTTTTTTACATTATTTAGCATGATAAAAAATCAGTCAGTTGTTATTACTTTTTGATACATGTCATTTTGAAATGGATTTAAATGGGCATGCTACAGCTGGCATGCCTTTTACATAGAACCATGTCTGTTATTTATATGAATAAATATGAAAGTGGTGGACCAGCAATGGACAATTTTCTACAATAGTGGTAATCTAGTTTTCAGTGATCACAAGAATCCTGTTTTCTGTCCTCTGCAGATACTTTTATTTTGATTTTTTTCTGTTTTTGATGTCACAAAAGGCTGCACCACATTCTTCTCTGATGTTGAGTCATTCCAATGCAAAAAACAAAAAGACAACATCATAAAGGGAATGGAATGGCACGTTCTCCATTCAGCTTAGGTAAATAAATTAAATGTTTGTTGCCAAATGAAATGGTTTGCAACATCTAAAAGCCAAGGTCGGATTTCAGTACACTTTGTCAAATAATATATTATTTTGACGGGGCCGGTTATTATGGACATAATGACAAAGATAATGGATTTCTTGAAAGGGCAGCTAATCTTAATCAAGGCCATGCACTTCTATTTTACAGAAGAAGAAAGAATTGCACATAACACATAAATCAACTGTACCTTATTCCTTGCCGCCTTTGCTTCAGAAGATTTTTTTAAAGACCCTAAAAAATGGCCCTAAGTCTAATTGTCTACTTTCCCTACACGGCCAGTCCAGTGTGAATGTTGGGCAGAATCATCAGTTTAATTACCCCTCTGCAGTACCTGTTTAAGAGCACACTTCAGCACATGGTGGCTGTAGGAGGCTGTGGTGCACTATGTAATTGGCTCCTGCTGAGTGAAGTCAGGGCGGTTGCTTCGTTAGCTCCCTGCTCCATTTTGTACCTCTGAAGAACTCAAATTCTCCATTCCACTGCTGCTGTCTGTCCAAAGGTCACAGGAGCAAGAGCTGGGCTACGGGGCAATAATTATCACTACTGCTGAGCGTCATTCCTTTTCAAAGGTTTTTAAAACGTCTGAGTATGCATGTTTTCTTTCCCTACACAAAGTACAACACAGCTTTTTTATTATTGGCCACTAACTTTTTGTTTCATCTCCAGTCATCTGGATAACTTGAAATTGAAAACAGTTATGTTCTCATCCAAGAGGCTTCCTCGGTCCGGTGGTTTGACCCCAACCTACAATCTAAGTGGCCTACAATCTAAGTGGCCTACAATCTAAGTGGCCTGTTGTCCTGGCCTTGTCTCAATTTTTTGGGGGTATCCAGGAACTATTCTGGAGGATTTGGAAAAGATTTGAGATTACATAATAGTGTTTGATGGACATGTAACTGTTCGAGCCTGTTTCCTCAATCCATAACAATTCAAGGAGTTAAATTAGACCCTCAAATCTGGTCAGAGAAGGGTCTCCTTATTCACAAAGATAGACACTTTCACACCTCTCTAAATTAACCTGGGCGTGGCTTTGAGATGAGGATGTATTGCTAACTGATTGCCTGTATTCTCTCTGATTCTGGCTGGATTTTTTTTGCTGGTGCCCTTCCTGCTACAACTAGTCACAATACGTTGTCCCCAGCGATGTACTGTAAGTGAAGTGTCATGCACCTGTCATGAGAGATTGGAAACAGATGCCCTCAGGTTGAAGGGCTAATGTTTACTGATTGCATCATGACTGAGGACTGGATGAGTATAGCCATTTTCCCCCTGTGTTTTTTTATTGGAGTGGATCAGCTGTGCTTTTCTTGTAACCATTTGTTACACAGACACTTGTCCCTAAAAACAGTAGCACTGAAGAATAGCTATTAAAGCAGGATTAGACATCACATGCCTTTTATTTATTGCCCGAAGAGTACAACTAGAAACACTGGTCTAAAGTTTGCTGAAGTTGGCTGGAGGCACTGTGATAAATGAAGTGCACAGAGGAGGCCTGTACATCTAATGGACTGAGAGTGGGCACTATTAGAAAGACTTAATTTGAAGCGGTTTTATAGGGACACTTTCGTCATCGGTCTCAGTTAAACAGAGCTCCTAGAAGTAAACTTTTATAGCTGTGTGTCACAGCTGAACTGCAGTTTCACCTGAATGAATGAGACTGACCCATGAGAATGACCTTTTAGCCAAAACTCCCTTCTCTCTAAGAAACATCCCCTTCAGTGCAATTTAGTTCCTGCGTGAAATCTGCCGCTGTGAGTGCTAATCTAATGTTTTTGCATTTGAACATGACACATTTGTGTATAGAGGAAATGCAGGCGATGTCACGGATTGGATAACGATGTCAAATGAGTGACAATTAACACACATCTAAAATAGAAAGGAGTCGCTGAATCCAATTACCCTCAAGTACATAATCAACTTACATTTGATATGTTTTTTTTTTTGTCCAAATTACTGCTATCTCAACCTAGACAAGGCTGGGCACAGCAAGTACTACCAACTATTATAGTATTTCCCCCCATATGAATTTCTAATGTGTATTCTTTTTAATATTTGGTGAGATGTTATTAATATTCACTCTGCAGTTGCTGGAGATTTAGTCAGCTTCCAACACCCAGCACCTCCTTGGCATTTGAACAAAGTTGAAACCATCTCATTTCATCAGCGCTCCAGGCTGGCAATCCTTCAAAAAAACTCTCCACTTCTTCCCCTGTGGCCTGCGTTTGCACTCCATCATCTCCTTGAGGACTTTCATTCCGTTAAATAGTGTTCACCGCGCACGAGATGCTGGAAACACCGCCCGATTTGGTTGCGTCCTCTTGGGGAATTCATGAAGGGGGTTCTTGGGGGTCACAGAGCCAGCGGAGCGTCTCCTCTGATCCAGGGGAAAGGGAGGCCCGCCGTGGGGAGGTGACAGAGTGACCCTCCTGGCAGCTATGATAGATACTGTGGGACTTGCTGTGACCCCTTTGGATGACTTCTATGAGCTCAGCATTGGCCCTCGCACATCATTTGTACAAGTTTAGGGAGAAAAAAAAAGCCGCAGCAGTATATAGTATTCTGGCCCATTTCTCCCAGGCCTGTTCGCGGCTGCTCTAGCGCCGTGTGCCAAGAAACAATGTGTGACGGAGAATCTAAAGGCCAGCCAGAAGCAATGTCATTTCCAATTCCGTGCATCCCAAGGTGAAGCGGCCAGTAACAAGGAATAAAGAGGTCCAAAACTGCAGTGGAGGAACTCAACTCGAAGCTGGTTCAGATGAAAAATGGAGCTGACAAGAAGCAGAAACCTTTGACTGTGACCGTCTCTGCAGAAAATGTCAGTGGACACAATAACCAATCGTTTGAGAATGCTTTACACATAGTACATCAGTGACTATTTCAACAAAAGAAGTCAGAATAAATGTTTGTTTTTGTTTTAGACATTTTATGTAGAAAGATATGTCTGTATACGGGAAAAAGGGTGGAAAAAAGATAACAATTTCTCCGGCTCTTTCCTATCCTCGGGTGCTTTAAACACGTTTTGATTGCAAAGAGAAAAGAACGGAACAGCAACGAGCCGGCCCATGCACTCACCCAGCCTAATCCAAAGTAAATGGTGGGTGTAGAGAGCCTCAAGAATAGAAAAACAACATCCTGTCATTTGGGAAACACTGCTAAAGCGTGACCTCTCCTGACCCATAATGACGCCCCAAAAACTCATTTCGGCGTTCACTCTGAGCTCCACTTGTGTGATGCATTATTCATGGGGCTTGACAGCTTTGTATGGGACTCTAACAGGCCTCTTGTCATTCAGTATTCAGCTCCGACCCCAACTAAAACAAAAGGAAGATCATGTCAAGCCACTTCAGTCTGAATGCAACTGACTTCTTTCAAAAAAAAAAGTTTTCCTCAAGCCCCGGCTGTTTTAGTCTTCCAAAAAAGTCTTAGATCGCACTAATATGCTGTGGGAAGTCTGTGCTCCAGGGAAGTAAGGGAAATTAGAGTATTGTTTTAATTTACGCTTGAAATCACACTTTGCCATCAAGTGTATGACTCAAGATGCCCCGCTATAACGCCTTATGGTATTTACTTAACACCAGTGCAAAGGAAGTGCGGCTTGAACTCTACATGCGCACATATTTATTACTTAGGTTTTGCAACCAGATGAAAAAGTGCAGTAAAAGTCATGAATTTCTACAAGTACATTTCTTTGTGTTTAATCAATCAATCAGCAACGACTGCAGCAACTATTTACAATACTGTATAAAGACAACTCAAGTTACATTTTCCTCTATTAATAGTAGATTTTGGGCATGGATAACATAGTGCTTTTCATTTTGTGCAGTAAAATCTATTATCCTATGTTGATTCATTTGTAATTTTCAAGATGTCAATCAAAAGATAGTTCTATTTCTGGACATTATAACGAAGCCTAGGCGTTCAACCTGGTAGACCTACCTCCAACCAATGATCGCTTCCGTGAGGGCCACACCTCCACCTCAGCCATCAGCGTAAGAGCCGCACCTCCATAGCAGCTAATCATCGCCCTCGGTCCCGCTTTTAAGCCCCAGCAATCATGGTTTCTTCCCAGCTGCTCTGCGACCCGCCTCCACCCCATCTCCGCCTCTTCCGTCCACGGCTTCTTCATGCTGTATCTTCACGGGTCTTCCATACCACCACCAGTGTCCAGGCATCCCTAACTCCAAGCTGTTCATCCATATTAATCGCCAAAATTAATATACATGTCAATAAATCTTCCTAATCGCTGCTTTTGTCTGTTTGAGTCTATCCAGGTTTGAATCACGGTGTCTGCTCTGTCAGCCCCCGATTCCGATGTTGGTGTTACACAAAAACCATGTGTTATTCTATTTGCCTTGAAATAAACAAACCTATGTGAGGATAATGGGTTGTTGCACACTGGTATGCCTGCACAGTACACACGTGCCCCTGCCGTGACCTGCTGGAGTTGTTTCTAAATTCTGTTATGCATGTTCAGATCAGTAATTGTCCACATCACGAGGCGTCTTTTCTGACTAAAAATACATTCAGCCTTTTATTTCAACTCCATCTTGTTCTCAGTGGGACAAAGTGAAATTATTGAAAAGTCTGCCGCGCCTTTCAGTGCCGTGTTCTGGCTCATGGACACCCACTGGTCAGACAAAAACACCCTCCGTCATTGGATGTCTACCTGCTGTCAGGAGACCACGTGGGGGGGTTTTGTATATAGCCACAGACATCCTTCAGTGGTGCTTCATTCACCTCAATGATGTTGCAGATTATTTTGTAGGATTATTTTGTAGGGACCAGTTATAACTACTCTTTATTGTAAAAAGACAATGCTGTGTGTTTACGTTGACTATGTACTTGAGGGTAATGTTACGGCAAAAGTAGTTAGTTTAATTTTCCTTTTTAATCTGAAATAATTCCAAGTGATAATTCAAGTCTTCATGTCTCCATGCCCAACACCGCCGCACAGGACCAGACCCAGCCACCCATCACACCGCTAATATGTCTGTTTTTTCATTTTATGTAGGTTGTTTTATTTTTATTTTTAAACCTCTCATCTTCCCAAAATGAAGAATGTGCCCAAGGGTTTCCAGATCAATATGTCCGAAACTACAAGGACTTTCTTTGATCTGTTTACACTACAAAATTCACACAGCACCAAATTGCGCAAATACAAGTAAACATAACAATATCCTTGAATTTATATAAAGAGCTGTGATGTTGAAAGTGGTGTTTAAGGTCTTTGTCAATCACAGACTTTTGAGTTGTCCTGATCTTTCAAATCAATCAGCCGCAACAAAACAACCACCACCAACAACCGCCTCTCCTACAGGGGTAATGATCGGTGACAGGTCTCTTAAAGATAGTGCTTGTAGCTTTATCAGACAATTGAGCCTTAACCACTCGCACTTTAAGTATGGGGCATCTTACTATGATGCACAGTACATTTACTGATACATACTGTTAGTTTTATACTACTATAAATGATTGAGCATGTACATTTGTGTGGCCGCAGCCTGGCTGTTCAATGTTCCTATACTGAGCAGAAAATAGGTTGCATTGCTGGTGGAATCGATAAAAATGTTGTGTGGAAGCAGAAGAGACTTGTAAAACTGTCTGTCTGTGAGATAACATCAGCTGCAGTATCTATCAGTGTCTGCTCTAATTCTCACTTCCCCTGTTCAAAAACTTGCAGATTAAGTCTAGCATGGTGTAATCTGACAAGACATGACCACAGTCGGCAAAATTCTTCAGGAAACTACAGAAAAGTAAAAAATTTAATTCAATTCAAAGCAGAACTAAGTGGCTAGAGGCCATAAACGCCACTGCAGGTGTCGTAGCATGTTGCATTTATTTTTTTTACTCATTTATTGTCTGTGAGAGTAAATACTACGCTGACAGAAAAAAACAAAGGGAGAGAGGGATATTGTACATCCAATTACGCAATGGAGATTTTTGTCACTCAAACTTGGCTGTAAATGCTGCTAAAGTGGTGCTAGCCCGCAGTTAGCTTTACCCATTAGCCTTGTTGGGCCTAACCCTTGTTCTTCTTCATGATTCCATTATTGTATATTGCGCCTCCGGGTCGGAGCAGGGAAAGTTGCAAGCATGGTTTTCTGGCCAGAGACACCAGGGGGAGATGAAAGACCCCCCCCAATCATTCCATCAACACTTGTATTACCCCCAGAGGGACAACGAAAAGGATTGATTATGGTAAACAAGTTACATAGTACTGCTTTAACTTTTGCAAAAGTCAAAATACATTGGTCAGGTGATGTTTATCCCAGTTCCCAGGAAGATCCATTAGTTAGCCCAGTGTTTTACTAATTATCATTACAAATGAGCGACAACCATGTTAATTGACTTGCCTCACTCGTTCTCTCAAATTTAATTACGCACTTCTCCAAACTGAAATGATGTCAGGCCAGTGTGGTTCACAACAATGAAAGGGAGCCTTTTAGAGTTTCAGGAAACACTTAAGATTTCGACACAGAACACTTCAGGAGAACCTTCTGACCTTGTCACTTCAGAACAGCTGTTGAGGTACTGAGCTGTTCATAACGTTATGTTTAAAAGCTGAGTGACTAATTGTAACAAAATGCAAAATGATCAAGTCTCAAGTCAAGAGATCAGACCTGACCCAACGGCTTTAAACTTTTATTTAATCACAGTTCAGCTGAAATTACAAAACGCTTTCTACTTGCGATAAACCAAAAATAAACTTCTATTAAGATGTTGTTTAGACTTGTTGACACAATCCCTGATATGAACACTCTGAGCAGAGGAAGGAACTGCTGTTGGCAGGAAATGACTTGCCACAACTGTCTGCTTGGCACCAGTGATTTATCTCTCAGGATATCACCACGGCGCACAGATAAATGTTGATTTGATGGACGGCTTCATGACTCCGAAAAATGGCTTTGCAACACTGAGACATGCTGGTCTAGAAGGCAAGTGTTAAGTTTTAGGTAAATAGTTAGATATACATAAATGAGGCTGAGGAGATTTTTCATTGCCTGGAGCATCATGCATGTTTACCAGCTTCAACTTATGTATTTCATGAAAAGGACAGAGAGCTCTGCCTTGGAAATAAAGTGAATACTATCTCCCATACAATGAGAAATGGGGGAGGCGTCACTGTGCGCTGTGCCTTATTTATAGAATTACAGAGAAAAGGTTTCGAGGTCTCTGGATGTACTGTTGCTGAGGGGAAAAGAAAACAAGACAAAGACCAACATTGTGCCTGTGGAGGTTGTAAAATGTGTTTTGTCCTATGAAGTTTGTGGAAGTAACAAAAATTGGCACAGTAGCCTCTCACTGCGTTTTTGAAGCTGAGAAAGAAAGCCTCTGCCAGTATGCTTTTTTGCTGTAAAAAGCTTTCAACGCTACATGCAGAACGCACTGAACAATGGGAATTGAATCAGGGATCACCGGGAGCTCTTTGATGCACAGGGTTGTACAAAGAAAGAGTTTGAGAAGGGCTTCGCCTGTAATAGACTCATTTTGTCAGCTGCAGCGCTCTATAGGAGAAAGGTGATTGGTCCAACGCTACTGTGAATGCACATCTTGCTTCAAATCAAACAAAAGAGCAATTATGTGGACCTGGGTCTCCACTGAACACTGCCATTATATGTATGTGATGTAAAAACTGTATGAACACTTTTAAGTGTCTTAAAGTATAATAATAAAGCAATTTCTGCAAACTCTACCCATCTCTGAAAGTAAACTATGCCAACTCTATTGCAAATAAATAGCAAAATTAATCATATGTGCGAAGATGAAGCATCGAAATGCCTTTGGGGAATATATCAGTGAATTGCGCTAGTGTGTGTGTTAGCCATGAACATTGTCCAGGCTGTTCCCCACCAAAAGTTGTAAAAGGGCTGAGGGACTTGAAAACTGTTGACACTGACTGCAGAGTCAGACAGAGCTTGCGTCTGGCAAAAAGTCAAGATGGTACGAGTGTGTCTGCTGTAGGAGGATTTGGACTCACCTAAGAGTGGGGGAAAGTGAGGGAGCAATTACGGAGCGAAATCCCAGTGAGCTTTTGACCTCTGGAGGGCTCTGCAGCAGACACAAGGTCACACAGCACAACTCCGAGGGGATTGGGACAGTTAGCAGAGAGAACTGTAACGATTAGAGGTGTCTGCAGGAGTAAACAAGTGTCAGAGTTGTCAGGATAGGTACAAGTGTAATTGCAAATGTACGCTCTTGGTAAAGTGTCTAGAAACATAGACATTTT
This sequence comes from Gobius niger, assembly GCF_951799975.1. Taxonomy (NCBI): domain Eukaryota; kingdom Metazoa; phylum Chordata; class Actinopteri; order Gobiiformes; family Gobiidae; genus Gobius; species Gobius niger. The sequence continues at coordinate 23,602,886 of NC_136860.1, forward strand.
TTTGCAGTTTTTATCTGTGAAATGTTATACTGTCTGGAAGACACTAACCCAACACCTGAACGCAATTTCACTGTACAATTGACCCTGTGCATAACTTCAAATCATAACAACGCCATCAAAGAAGTGGCTCCCTGCTTCAGTGCAGCGTGCCAAAATAAAAGCACACAGCTCGTCTCATTGATTAGTTCAGCAGGTACTTGTAACATTACTAGAATATAATTAAATACACACATTTTAAGTGTTTTGTCTGTTAATAGTTCGGCAGAAAGAAAGTTGAACTAATGAACTGCTGAACTGCTGAACTGCTGAACTACTGAACTAATGAATAACATGGTGCTTTTATTTTGGTGTGCTGGATCGAAACAGGAAGTCACTTCTTGGGCAGCGTTGTTTTGATTTGAAGTTATGCACAGAGTCAATAGTACAAAGACAAATAAAGCACTTACTTATTCACCTTATTCCGCCCCGCCCACTTTTGCCACTTTTTGCATTGTCTCGGCACCTCGTTTTCCAGACACTTCCGGTCGAGCGCGAAGCCCGTTCATTTTAACGGAGAACGAGGGAAAATATTCTCTGCTCAAATCTGATGTTTAGTCGATTGATTTGTGTAAAATGGCCAATGTTCATTTGCACCAACATGTCAACACTGCAGCGTTTCTCTGGGCGGCCTGAAAACGGCTGTGTTTTCGTGTAGTGACTGATTTTATGCGGACATCTCCAGTCCCATGTCAACACATAGGAGAAAAGGGGCGGGCACAATTCATGGCGGCGCCCACGCGAGCCTCCGGAATAAGGTGAATACTCTGCCTATCGGAGAGAAGATTTTCCAACTCTCAAGTTACGGAAACAGGAATACATCCATCGTGACCTGTTGTCCAGAAATCTTTGGAAAGCACTCTCCAGGATGATCGAGAGCTTACACAAATAAATGAGGAATAAATGGAAATGAGTTTGGCATTGTTGGTCATCCTGCTTTCAAATACAATATGATATCCCATGGTCAGAGTGGCAGCAGGTGGACACACAGCAAGATATTAACATTATTCACATTAGACTACAACATAATATAATATCCTATTGAACTGGCGACCCTGTTTGTGGGGAAATAGTATCTCTTTTCAGCATAAACCCGCCAATAAAACATTCATTCGTATGTTGCATGTTCCCCTGCGCCTCTTTACCGCTAAACATGCACTTCTATTTAAATGCTGTTTGGTCCGTCCCGCTCCGCCACCATATAAACACTGTGAATATTCAGACCTCCACAGATGGCCCTTTATGGAGTCATCGCAAGTGTCCACAAGTCCCCTCGGATACAGCCCCGGTGTCGCACAATTCACTGCAATTACCCCAACACTTACCAACTCATGCGCTCTGATCTGCGCCTCAATTATTCAGCTGTATTTCTCTTAACATGCTGTGCCTATGCGTGTTACAGTACGTCATGAATCATTCACCATAATGAATTAATCAGAGGCTGCTATTTTGAGTTGTTAATGCTGGGTCACTGGGAGATGTTTCTGTTTGTTTTCTCAAGCAGTTTACATTCTCCAAGGACATTAAGCTTAAAACGGATTTAAATGTAACACGTACAATCCAGCGGTTTCATTTCGGCGATATTGACTAAAGCAGATCTTGCTTTGGGGCTGGCCCGCATGGAGAATCCCAAATGTGAAAGTGTTACGGAGGGCGTTAATTCAGAGCGGAGTGCGTTCAAAATCATCAGCCACGCTAACATCCCATGTGGATCAAAGTAATTGCATTTCATGGACTGGAGACGCCAAAGAGCTTACATCCAATACAAGCACACGGCCATAAATCTTATAATAACTTCAAGGTCCGTGTGAGGAAATCAATTATCACACTTGGAGCCTGAGCATGTGCAGGGAAATGGAGTCTGGATTTGTGGCATTTCATTCAAGATAAGTTCAATCTATAACTAGACTTTCTTGTATTGCACCGTATATTGATATGGGAAAAGGTACGGAACAAGAAACTTATAGTAGTTTAATGGAATGTACAGTGATATATGATTATCACAGCACAATGTCTGGTCATATTTGTTGTCATGTATATTTTATTCATATTTTATGTGCGATCATTGAGTGTTTTCCTATAGCCTGGCCAGCAAGACAACATGCTTTTCTTTCTACTAATACACATGGGATCTGACAGCCCCATATTCAGCCAAATCAACAGGCAAACCCTTTTAATTACAGGTGAAAGAAGTCATCAAGTTTATTCTGATGAGAGATTTGAGTCTTCCACACTTGATTTGAGTGTCGCATGAATGTGCATCTGTGACTGTATTTCAAACCTTTCAGATAGAGGAATGGTTGCGTGCAGGGTCCCAGATGCTTTTTAATTGTTTCACCCATCAAATAAAAACAGAATGGACCATATGATGGAGCATCTTAGAAACTTGTTCAACTTGTATGCTATTAAAACAAACAAACAGATCCTTTATGATTAGACACATTGTCCTGCTATATCTTTTGGAAAAAAATCCTGGCTCATGATCTGAAGAGAGATCCAAATGTTTCTTCACTAACAAGAGTTTTGTTTGTATAATATCACAGTTTGTAAGAATGTCTAGTTTACAGTAGTAGTATCTAGTTATGGCTTTGTATTCTTGATTGAGTTGAATTGGAGCATTCATGCGTGAAACTTTCATTCAAAGGAAAAATAAGTTCAGAGAACGTCTTCACTTTTTTATTGCTCCTTCTCGACAATCCTTCCAGCAATATCAAGTCCTGAGAGACCCCCCCTAACGCTTACAAACGCTGACGCATCATGTCTGACCTGAGAAATGTCACAAAGGCCGAGATTGTATCCACACAGTCACTATCACAGAGACACATCTGAGGCACAGAAAAGGTATATGTCCACTCGGCAGCAACACTGTACTCCAATGCAGTATTTCACATCATATCTAACACAGTGATATATGAGTTGGAATAAATATTTCTGTTTGGGTCGGGGCTTGTTGTCAAAAGGTGATGGTGGTTTCTGATGCCACACCAGTTGAGAAACCCTGATTTTCTGAACCCTGGCCAGAACTGCACAATAATGAATAAAATCCCAGAAAATAACATAGCAGACTTTTGTGACTTCTTGATCTAAGATGTAATTGCTGTTTAGATGTGCTTTCAGCGAAATCATATTTACAAAGAAACAGTTGCACACTCTCTGTGAACAACTCCCAAATAGCGTTTAGTTTTTGATTGATGGGAAAATTAAACTTGTTGTCTTTGCAATAATGTTTGGGTCATCAATAATAGCAACCTTTTCTTGTTTCTAAAATTGGGAGCATAATATCAGCACTGGCGCTGCTTCAGAAAGTGAACACATTCATCTTAATGTGTTCGTGCAATTGTAGAGAAAGGTTCTCAAGCCATCATCAGTATTGGGTTGTTTTAGCATTGAGGGCATTTTAATAGTAAACGTAGTAGATTCATCTTTTTGCTGCAGGCTGTATTTAGATGTCCACTTTATTAAACAAATTGATGGTAGCTTTTTAGAATAATGAAAAGATTTGTATTTAATGATTTACTTTCATGGCATAGACACAGCTTAAAGTGATAGTCTGTAAGTTTGCAAAGTGAGGAGAGATAGAGTGACATTTGAAAGTACACAATGAGACTGGTCTCCTCTTGAAGCAGAAAGCCCTTCTTAGTTTGCAAAATGAGGAGAGCTGGAACAGAGTTTTCAAAAAAAAAAGATCAAGCTCCTCCCCCTCTCTCCTGATTGGACCTGACTGGTTTACAGGAAAAGCTCGTCTCATTGGTCAACGCGGGAGGATGCTAGACTCTGATTAGTTGCTTTGATACGGAAAGGAGGGACTTAACAAAAAGGAAGATATATATACTATTACTTACTTTACACCAAAATGTAAGACGATTTTGCACATTTTATAACATTTGTACTTTCAGACTATCACTTTAAGTCATTCTTATCAGTCAATAAAACCAAATCTTTTAAATGGTGATTTTGAGCACGGTGCTTTGGATTATAGGAGATACAATTTCAAAACAGTTTAATAAAATTGATTTGTTTTTATCTTGTAGCATTCTTCAGTTCCAATCTTGTGATATTGAGGGGAGAAACAAGCAATTCAAAGACACTGCACAGTCTGAACTTTCTACAACAAAACAACTTTTTTTTTTTTTTACTTTATTCCTAAACTAAACCAAAGCAGTCTGAGGACAGCTGTGGCTCATTATGTTTGTTTATGAGCGTGTGGAGGGATTTACACAGGCACCATTTCCCATTGTACACCTCCAGTGCTGCCAGTAATTTCACCAGTTATTGCTGTGTGAAAAAAAGCACAACTGATGTAAAAAAAAAACCAAAAAAAACATCCTTTGGTTTTCGACAAACTTTTTGCACCTGACACGACAGCACAAGATGACCCTGCTGTCGCTTTTTCCATTTTAGGTGACAAACCGAGACGTGTAGCGACAAACCATCTGCGCTGCATTAAGGAATTGCAGAGGCTGTCGCTGCTTGACAAAACTGGGAGGCAGTGACACCCATTCTCCGCTCCTGCTCAGCTCCGGGTCGCTGGAAATGAAGAGTGATGGCTTGTCATTTGGACTCGGGACGCATGCATTTCAGTGGGACCGGCAGGTTCTCCAACGGGGAGGAAAACAGGCTCATCTCTGGAGTGGAGCAGGATGACAGCTCACTGCAAGCCTGATAATAGCACAGGGAATATACAGAGGTCTGCTGGTAATGACTTTGTACCAGGGAGCCCAAGCCCAAGGAGAATACAGGCAAAGGCTATTCTGCATGAAGCCGGACATCTGTTTTAATGTGAAACGTATTGCGAATTCCCTCTTTCAATGTAGCTCTATGTTGCAAGAAACATAGTACAGTGCAGTAACCTTACAGTGTTATGTGTCCTTGTCTCAGATATATATCCATTTACTTGATCTTGAGGTGAGAGGGAAAAAACAATGTAGAAATATCAATTTGAAACTTTCGCTGCAGATTACTGAAAAAAATGTTTTCACCGACAAAATCTGCATAAATTTTTTTTTTTTTCTGTGGGGAATTTGGACATCTTTTTGAATAAGTTACTTATTGTACAAAATCTGTAAAAAATGAATAAATAAAAAATTGTCTTAAGATTTTTTCCCTTTTTTCCCTTCAAAACCCTTAAATAAATAAGTAACTTGTCTACCTTCATAAATCCTTTTCATAGTCCCTCTGGTGTTGATGGGATGATTGGAGGGTCTTTCATCTCCCCCTGGTGTCTCTGGCCAGGAAACCACAATTGTAACTTTCCTGCCTCCGGGTCGGAGCCACCAATACACAGTGGAATCATGAAGAAGAAGCTAACAGGCTAATGGGCAAAGCTAACTGTGGGCTGGTGCCACTTAAACAGTACTTACTGCCAAGTTTGAGTGAAAAAAAAAAAGATCTCCATTGTGTAATTGGATGTGCAGTATCCCTCTCTCCCTTTGTCTTTTCTGTCAGCGTAGTATTTACTCTTTTTTTAAATGAATGAGTAAAAAAAACAAAAACATGCTACAACCCTGCATTGGCGCTGAGTTAGTACTGAAGAAGGAGCTACTAAGGTGGAAAGGTAGGCTAATTGTTATAATATTTGGATTACAACGTCTTCTCAGTCGCTTTTTTAACATTTGTGAATGACTGAATATGTGTGGTAAAGACGCATATATGTCGCAAAGGTGAATTATGAGGAGGAAGAAAACGAGCTAGAAATCTCAACATTGACCACTGCATGAAAAGTCGTTGTTTACAGCTGCCTTCTCTCACCTTAAGTCGGGTTCAGCGAAACGTAACATAAGTTTGACAAAACTTACTTGTTAATTGTTGGGGGTGGAGTACAATATATTTGACATTATCTCCTCTCAATCGTAAAAACTCATTAAAATGAATTTCAAAGGTGACCTTTTCCGGCTTTTGCCGCAAGTAAAGTCAGTGCTTAAGGAACAATAACAGCCTTAAAAAAAAACAAAAAGTAGTGGATAGAGGATGTTCTGTTCTGTGCCCAAAATGACTTTCATGTTTCACTGAATGTAATTGGCTGTGTTTGCAGATTGTTTATACAAACCTCTGGGACTGAAGATACAACAACAATAGCAACAAATGGTCAAATAAAACAAATGCAATACATCTCTCTTGAAATCGTTCACCGGGCATGTGCTCGCCTTACCAGACCTTTATGAACATGAGATTCATGTTTAGTGTAACATGCAGTTTAATGAACGCTATATGCCTATTATATATTTGCTAATAAAACCAGCACACAGCGCCTCTACCTTCCATACACACAGCTCCTTTATGAACTATTTGCCCCTGGGCATTTCAACTTATATCTGTGCAATGGTGTTTATTAATCTCACCACAACACGACCTACTGTAGTCTAGTCAGCAGTCAACAACTGTTACACAAGCAAAGGCGTGATTTATTACATATGATAAAAGAATTAACCATGTAGTATGTAAATTAATATCAATCAGCTTAACCTACACATTTTTTTAATCGTTTTTTGTGTGTGTCTATATGTATCATGCTCATTTCTCAAAGACGCCCTATTTGCGTTTGCGCTCTTCGTCTGACATTTACGCAGTTCTCCAACCGTCTCACAGACCTATATAGCGGACACACGGCGTACGCTCTGTGTCTGTAAAAGTAGGAATTTTCCAAATGAGGCCTTCGTATTAGCACAATATTACAGATCTGTCAGCCGGAGAATAATTGCCGAACATGTAATTACAACACACGCAGAAGCACCTTGGGAAGCGTTGTGTTCAAATTAATTCCTGGAGATGCCCTCTGCTTGACATTTCTGTAAAGAGCCATGGAACCCCATCAAGCAAGCCCCCCACAGGGAATGCAACGGCACAAAGCAACAATCTTGCTGTTTTTTTCTCTCTCTCTCTCTCTCTTCGATTCTCATACATGATTTTTTTCTCTCTTTTTGCCCTTCTACCTGTATCAGCAGCAGTCTCCCAAGGTGTCCTTTTCCCTGTTTACCAAGACACGGGACCCGGGGATGATTAATCGCTGCTGAGACACAATAGTTCAGTAGTTAAAACAACAGCGGCTTACGACTCCTTCACCTCCACCAAGGTTAATGAGCAGTCAGTCGCTCACTCTTAATTACGCTGCCAGTTAAAGCGCAGCAGATAAGAGGAATAATAAAGATCCATGGAGCAGAGACAGAGACAGTGGCAGGGACTCTGGAGCATGGAGACAGACAGACAGGAAAACACAGGGGTCAGGGTCAAGGCTGTGAAAGCAGAAACTTCGGGACAGAAATGTAGATTTTTTTTTGTAATGCTCTGAATATATATCTGCTGGTACAGAGATTTTATACTTTTGATGTGTTGGTTTGATTGTTTTTGCTTCTTCACATAGTTACGGCATTCAGAATATACAGTAACTCTTTAATTGTTTAGCTAAAGGGACTATACGGAGTTTAAAAATGTTAAAATTATGTATTTTCCTCCCCCTACATGTGCAAATGCAGAATGAGCCCAGACCTGTTCACCACAACTGCCTCTAAAATCACTCAAAAACATGTTTCTTCGGGTCCGAAGTGCTGTCATGCGCCAGCTTAATTTAGAAGGTGCAGTTATACGTATGACCTGAGGTGGCAGTAGTGAGTATGAAATGGCCAACTTGCATCTAGCCCCTTTAAGTAATTCCCCGAAACTAACACATAACAATTGTGGGGGGGAAAATACCAATAATAACAAAATAGTAAAAATGGGTCAAACAGGTCCTAGGTGACGGGTCAGACAAAGAGCGGTTCAGAAGTCCGTTATGAGAGACCAACAGGCCCGTTTAATCGTGAGGCCGTCCTTCTGTGGACCCAGGACCCACCCACCTGCAGGTGGAGCCATAGGGGGCTGGTGGATTGTGACCTGGGCAGCTCCAACAGCTGCCCCCACGACCCAGAAACGGACAAGTGGAAGAGGATGGATGGATGGAGATCACCGTTTCTTTTTGTTAACTTGATAGCTTATCTGAATTTGAAATATCCCGATATACACAATATGGTTTAGTTCCATATCTCATTTAAAAATATATCGATATATCTTAAATATCGATATATCGCCCAGCCCTACTCTGTTGCCACCTCATTGTTGCATTTTCATTCTCCTTTTTGAGAAGAAGCTTTTAGACCTGGGTTAAGCCAAACAACTGAACCACATAAAATCTTGTGACAGTGACAAACCTTTTCAAAAACAATGCCACATCGATCGGATGCTGAGGCAAAGGCGGTCCAATTGGTGGCAACTTTTATTCATATTTATAACTTTCCTCACAACAACTTCACAGTCTCAAGAAAAAAAATATCAATCAGAAAGGTGCGGAAATAATAGAGGTCAAAGTCAACGATTGCATATTTCTGCTAATGGAGCATTAATAAGCGTCATTGAAATTACGCTGAATTGTGTCACCCACTCCTGCCACCTGCATTACCATCCGGCGTTAAATGTGACTCTTGGCAGCTGCGCATGCTATAAATAATCCATGCCTTTCCCGCAATGTGAATATGAGATTGTCGTATCACTTCGTCTTCCCATAACAATTAGTCAAGAAGCAGTGCTCTCTGTGACGCTCCTCCCCTCCCACTATAGACCCACAGAGGAGGGTTCATGCAGTGGTGGGGGGTGAAATTGCCCTTTGAGAGATGGCCATATACCCCCTTGATACAATATTTGTCCGAGGAGAACGATAAAATCAGATTCCGTAATAGACTTTTTTTTTTTTTTTTCGCTTTATGGAGAAAGCCTGTCGCGCACTTTAGATTGATGGTATTTCAGGCTAAAGGATACATGTGCAGCGCCGTCAGTGGAGAGGAAAAACACCAATGAATCAAACAGTGTGACTCAATACTAGCTCCAGCTGATGGAATGAGCGCAATGGTCTGGCCCAGATGCTTGTTTCAACAGTCTATTTGGTCCATAGCATTTATGTCTAAGCACTGAATTATGACGTTTTTCCAAGAGCGAGAAGAGAACATCACAGCGCTACCATAGTGTGAAATGTTGTGTGTAATTTTATGAATAGGCTTGTCTAGGAAATCAGCAATGACGGATCAGCACAGGATCAGCAAATATGCATATGTGCCCAAGTGTAGAGTTCTCTATTTCTCGAAAAAGGCACGGCTTACAAGAATTGTTTATTTAATTATACTATTATCCTATATTATTGCCCAGGAAAACAGGGTACTCAATGAAAAAAAATCTAGAACAAAACAGATCATTTAAAGCAGAACTAAGTAACTCATTCTCCCAAAGGCCATGAGCGCCACTGCTGGTGTCATAGCATGTTACAGTTTTTTACTCATTAATTGTCCGTGATAGTAAATATTACGCTGATAGAAAAGACAAAGGGAGAGAGGGATAATGTACATCCAACAACACAATGGAGATATTTTTTTTCATTGAAACTTGGGCTGTAAATACTGTTTAAGTGGCGCTAGCCCGTAGTTAGCTTTGCCCGTTAGCCTGTTAGCTTCTAGTGTGTATTGGACCCTCCAACCCGGTGCAGGAAAGCTGCAAGTGTGGTTTTCTAGCCAGAGACACAAGGGGGAGATGAAAGACCCCCCCAAGCGGGAGTACGAAAAGGATTTATTAAGGTAAACAAGTGACTTAGTACTGCTTTAATAATTCTAATCCAATCTTCTCTCTTATACCAATAACAAAACAGATAATTTAAAGCAGAACTAAGCAACTCATGCCCCTAGAGGCCATAAGTGCCACTGCAGGTGGTAACTAGGTATAATCAAAAGTGTTCAATTTTCTTTCTGCCTGTTACATGACATTAACCCTAGTTTTGTTTTTGAGAGTCTCATGAACCTCTGGTCTTTGATCACTGCTATGACCTTGGCCACTGTTTGTTACTCCTTCTAAAATTTCAGACTGGAGTGTTACCCGTTTGCCCCTCTCTTTCCAAGCTTATTGTTTTTTTGGGGTTTTTTTTTTTGCTCTGTTAGTAAACACGCCCTATCACTTTATTCACACTGCCACCATACTAAATAATAGAGATGCGATAGAGGCTAATGGGGATGACTCACTGGCACTCTGGAGAGATAGGACATACACAGACAGAAATATGAGTATCAGACAACACTGAAGGCTGTGTGTGCTCTGGGGGGACAGCTAAACAAACAGTGACACCACAGATAATTGAGATGCATCAAAACGTCTCCGCAAATCATCTGTCAGGAAATGGATATGGAGATACTGGATGTAGCACAAAGGGACTCGGTTAAATTTCATTTGGGTCCCAGCTTGCTTTTGTGGAGGCATGGAGGTGTCCTGGCAGTCAGCAATATTCCACATAAATGAGTTTGCGCTCTCTTCCGCCAGGACCGAATCTATAAAGCTGCGACTGTGGCATTTAGAAAATCCATTTACCATAATTGAAACTATCCAGCCGAAACCACTAGTCAGTCTTTTCTCTCTCAAGAGCCCGTGCATCTTCGCCGTCCCTCGATACGGTAGATAACAAATACACAGCGATGTGAGTGATAAGGGCGGCCAGTTTTCCTATAATGTCAGCAGATTATGATACGTGATAAAGCTTGAAACAACATATGCCATATGTGTGCTGCATCAGTCATTCACTTCTGACATGAATATCTCCAGTGGAGGCCTGTAGCTCTGTAGAAAGAATCATATGTATTGTCTATATTTCAACAATTGCAAATGTTGTGGTTTCTGTGTTTTTTATTCTTACTGTAAAGCATATTGAGCTTGATTTGGTTATAGTCTGTAAGTTTAAATGTTTTACCAATTTAATAGATATCATTTAATTGACCTCATTACTTGATGCAATATCAAGTAATGTAATTTTTTTCTTAAGTCCCTCCCTTTACTGATCTTAGCAACTGACAGGATCCCTGTTGCCGTCACTCTGACCAATGAGACAAGTTTTCCTGTGAACCAGTCTGCCAATCACGTGCACAGGGAGTGAGGAGGGGCTTTCAGGTCCAATCAGGAGGGGACAGGGACGGAAATTGATTGTTTACTTTTATCTCTTTCTCTCCTTATTCGGCGATCCTACAGACAATCGCTTTAATGTGCTCAATAATTAAATCTCTGGCTTCACCTCATGCCAGGCACAAAAAAATACAATAGGATATTTTACCTATCGCAGAAGCATTCGGCAAATACTGCACAATATTATATCAAAGGGACTAGACGGAGTTGAAAAAATGTTAAAATTAAGTATTTTCCTCCCCCTACATCGTGCCTACTCAATCGGCGGCCCGCGGGCCAGTTCCGGCCTGCCAACCAAGTAAATCTGGCCCGCGCCTCATTTTCCATAAATATAGATATTTTTTGGGCATTTTCCAGGCTGCATTCACGTCGCTCCGCGGCGCGTTCTCGCCGGAATTTGCGTAGCAGTGTGCCTGCAGCCTTGCTAGCGTTGTCTCCTAGCGCGGGCTCAATTGAAAACTTGGCTCTGTAAAACGGTGTAAACAGAGAAAAGGACTGACAGATTTTCTAAACCAAAGCACAAGGGCAGTGGGCATCGTGTTTTGGGAGTTTTGCTTGGATTATCCCATGCAGAAGCAGTACTCTTCGCGCACCGTGGCAGATGACAACATGTTTGCCTGTCGTCTTTATCGTTACAAAAGGCTTGACCAGCAGGTAAGGAACACCAGTTCAGTTGTGGATGTTTGTAAAGCGGACGATGAAGCTGATGGTGCGTGAGTTTTGGAAACTGCTCTGCACCGGCAGCGCTCGATTGTGTTCAACCGAGGTCTGGACAGAACAGCGGCTCAGGGGTTTGGTCAGCGTATGTACCTTCAGCTGAGAGGAGCAGTGGCTGAGCAGGAGTCAGTCATGTTGTTTGAGATGAACTGGTCTCACATGTAGCTCTTATTCTGTATTAGGCCTTTGGTTCAGTTTATGGGATTTAGTCCTGCCTCTGAATAGTATTAGTTTATTATTAGGCTCTTTATTATTCTATATTAATATGTCATTGCAATGTTTTTTAAAGCCTTAAAATGCTATAATATAATACAACAATTCTATTCTATTCAAGCATTAATGATAATGAAATTCTCATTTATTTATCCCAAAAATATGAATACTTTTGGTGGGGATAGTAGGCTCACCGACTGACCGGCCCAGTGGCCAATGACCTCCCACAAGTCTGGCTCAGTGAAAAAAGTAATTGAAGCCTGCCCTACATGTTCCAGCAATGTGCTAATGTGTAGAATGAGCCCAAACCCATTCACCACAACTGCCTCTACTTGCATCTAGTCCCTTTAAAGACCAACCGACAACATTTAGTGTCAAAGCCTTGAAAACAAGTCGGGGATGGGGCCTTTCTTTGTGGAGTTTGCCGGTTCTCTTACGTACATCTCTTAGCTGATCAGAGCTTGGCTGCACATAAAAAAAATGAAGACCCACTTCACACTTGTATTAAGATGCCTGGGCACATGTGTCTCCAGTGTCCACTGGTTATCACAGCGCACCTCCTCGCTCTGTATGCAAATGCACCGGTGCGTCTAATGCACTAAAAAGATGTCTGCAGCGGTTTCATCTTTATTAGTTACGTTTGCTCAAGCGCAGCTCCCAAAACAAATCAAGCAGAAGGGCTCTTTCACTGCAACAATTGAAACATGTAATGGAAGGATTCCCTGAGCACTGGTTTAGGAAAGCAATTCTGTTTTTCTGGGGAATGATTTGTGCAATGGTGATGGGCTGATGTATCTAGAATGTTTAAAGATAGTGGAGCAACTTTTAATTTTAACTTTGGCCAAATTGCTCTACTTTGTGATACAAACACAAGCTTCTATTTCAGAAAAGCCATCGTGCTATAAACCACCTAAAAAGTCAATGTAGGTTTCATTTTCAAAAACAGCTTCCAATGATACCTGTGCTGTATAGGCTATGTGTCGGGCCCCGATAGTAATATTCTATTTCCCACTGATAGTTTTATACATCATCAATGTCGAATCTGAAATAAAGAGAACGCATGGGGGACATGAGTATCTTCACTGTAAAGTCCGCCTTCGCAGGATGGGCAGAGCGCCGATGAGCCTCAACAATTCACATGGGACTCCATAAAGGCCAAAGCTCAAACTTTTAAATCCACAGAACAAAAAACAGCGTGGTTAGAAATATGATACCCCCTCAACGGGGTCACAGGAGGAAACTCTATCTTCAGAAACAATGATATTCTTTGGAGCCAGTGTGATTTCCCCATAGAATTTCACATTAAATATCTTTCTTTCTGGAGTTGCCCCTATGACGAGGGCATGGTATTACAGCAATTACCATCTCCTAGTGCAATCCTCACCCATTGGTCTTCGTTTGGTCCCAGACCCAAAATCATATTGAATTTCTTGGCAGCTTACAAGATTTTTTTACTTAAAGAACCCGGTGAGCTTTCAGGCGAATGCTTGTATCACAAAGTGACAGATTTTTTCAACCTTGAAAAATATGATGAGACCAAAGAGGTGAACAGACCAGCAGATAATAGCCAAGTGTGCTCAACTGAAGCAAACTCCCAACAAAGAATTTTTGGTTTGTTGCCTGGTTACCTTTCGGAAAAAAATGTTAACGATTTTAATGTTTGTTAACGTTTTCTTTTTTTCTTTTTTTTTAAAACAACTATTTTACTGGCAATATATTTCACTTTGTCTTCAATCATATCTGCAGATGTATTTGTAAATCAAGGGTCGCTTTGAGACCACTCAGTGTCTCTCCAGCTTTTTTCAGACAGAATTTCTTCACTTCTGCATAAACTCTTGATTAGCTTACTGTCTTGATTAAACAACTATGAAGTCATTTGTGTTTTGTCTTCATACACCACCTGTTTCAATCTGGAACATTGGTGCATACATTACTTTTCTATAGTGTTGAACGTTGGCTTCGTACCGCCTTGACGATCTGATATTGTTATTATTTTTTCATTCATTTATTAGGTTGACCGAGGCATGATTGAACGACTCTGTGAACTGTTCCTATTGGCTTCTTGTGTTCATGTGGAGTGAGCAGAAGCAGCATTTGTTTGAAACACTTGAGTCATGTCTAGGCTAAAGTCACCACTTTTTGTATAAGCAGTGGTTTCAGGCAACACAGGAAACAGAGTGAGAGAGAGAGAGAGAGAGGGAGAGAGAGAGAGAGAGAGAGAGAGAGAGAGACAGAGAGAGAGAGAGAGAGACAGAGAGAGAGAGACAGAGAGAGAGAGAGAGAGAGAGAGAGAGAGAGAGAGAGAGAGAGAGAGAGAGAGAACACAAACTTCTCCATCAGAAGTTAAATGGGGCTCACTTTGAACAAATGTCAGCACCGTTCTGTAGTAATCCAAGCATAATGGCAGAGAAAAGGCAAGTGATCAAGAGACACCACTCTTCAAAACTCAAACTCTCTCTCTTAAATACAAATCAAGCAGACATTTCAGTGGGAGAAATGAAAGTTTGGATTATACCTTTTGAGACGGTATATGGAAAATCGACTCCCTTGCAAACTTTTGCCGTACTCACTACCAAACTTGAGGCCTATCACTTGTGGAGTAAAGATAAATGTTATTATTATGAAGCTAAACCACCTGTTTGGACTTTGTTTGTTTGTTCAGATAAGCCGATGTTTCCTAACCAACCAGGGCACTTCGTCAGGACTGTTTGACTCCGACCTGCCTCTGACCCGGAGGCAGGGAAGTTGCAATTGTAGTTTTCTGACCAGAGACACCAGGGGGAGTTGAAAGACCCCCCAATCATCCCATTAACACTTGTATTATCCCCAGAGGGACTACGAAAGGATTTATTAAGGTAAACAAGTTACATAGTACTGCTTTAAACTATAACTGTAGGAATATTGCTGTTCTATCATTAATTGCACTTGTGTATGTAAGTGTTTACACTGTTCAATGTTGAAGAAATTGACTGTATAACTATACTTTTCTTTCTTTTTTTTACAACATTTATATCTTGTACTAAATGTGTAAAACTTCAATAATGGGAATAACAAGTAAACCATAAAGGGAACAAGAATATTCCAGCAACCATCACTAGCAATAACAGTACAGGTTAAGACCATATTCAAGTAACAACTAATCTAGTAATCAGTACTAGAAATTCCCAGTTACCTGTACTAACATGTCTAGTAATCAGAACTAGTATCATATAATTAATACTGTGAAATCCCTCTTAATCATACAAGCGTTAACAGCAAGAAGTATGCATTGGGTTTACAGTTTATTCCAAGTAAGCGCAATGAGTCGTAATTTACAGTGTATTTGACAGTGATTGCCTGATGTTAACACCTGTGCACTGTCATGTGGCACGCTTTAGTCAGACAGTCCTGACGAAGTGCCCGGGTTGTGTCCTGAAAATCCAGCTGTAGTTTAGTATAGACTGTGGTTTGTGGTATTATTAAATGCTGCTCTTTCACGGACAGGAAAAGTACATGAGAGAGTATAGGTCTAATAACGCCTCAAAGTGCCCGTGTGAGGTAAGTGTTTAATGTGGCAAGTCAAACATAAGCTGACAGACTTCTTTTTCTAATTGGCCCAGAGAGAAATCATCCCTAATTTAACCTCTTGTGAATCACAAAAGAACCCTCTTTAGCCAGATAATTCAGAGTGCCACATATTGAGTTACCTATGCCAAAAAGGTTATGCAATTATTCAGACCTGTCCATTAGAAAGAAAAGAGGAGAAGAGAAGAAAAAGTTTGGGAGCTGGAGAGGACATTTGCTCTGCAGAACTGTTCTCGTATTATATATGTATATTTGATAGATTTGATAAATTGCAATGGCAAACATCTGTCAAACATGTACTTAAGTGTAGCTCTCCAACCAGGACATCACCCGCACCCATCTAACCTACAGTATACCACAGGGATTCCCAATCCTTCTGTAAAATGTGATTATAATCATTTAAGAGGCAAAACATTTCAAATCAGGTTATGTGAATTTGCTAACTGTGACACCTGATACACTATAAGTCACTATAAGTCACTATAAGACACTATAAGTTCTGCATACATTTACGAGACAAAGCCATTATGTCCAAAGTAGTTTAAACTCCTTTATTCATTTATTTATTACACAGACAAAATGCAGATGTCAAAATTAAAAAAAAGAAAAGAAAAAAAAAGAGCAGGTTTTAGCATTTTAAGATTTTGTGGCATTTCAATCCCACTAATTGGCTAGTTAACGTCTAGACAGGCAGACTGGGCAGCTTGTATAAACTACTCAGACGGATTCAATTTAGCACTTCAAATTACACATCCCCAGTATTATAAAGGAAGGCTGTGTGATGCCACTTATTAGCAGAAAAAGAAGAACAGGGATTTGCCTTGAGTAAACTTGCTGTTTGCTTTTTATTTAAACCTGCATCATGTTTGGACAGTAATTCAAGCAGAGCGACAAATATAAATATGCAAAAGACAATATAAACTAATCGTCTGTAATCAGAGCTTTGCCATCTGAACTAATACAACGAAGCTTTTCACACAGAAACAGTTTTTTTTTTTCAGCATCAACACCGGGCCACAAACTGGACTCTTTCACTCATTGACATAGCAACTTACAGTATATCAATCCAATTAGCACAGATTTTGCAAACTGTACAGACATTTTTAGAAGACCCTTTATTCAAGCATTGGAAAATGACAAGTAGCTCTGTGAAGCAACTCACACTTGTGGTAATACTTTATTATTTTCCCAGTGCGTGTCTGTAACTTTTAAACATATGCAGTTTATAAGTAGTATCTCGCCCTATGTTGAGTTTTTGACATGAGTTTTTCATATTAGCTTTTCCAAAATGTGCTGATCAGCTGATTATTGTCTGGCAAAACAAACAAACTGATAATTCCACTGTAAATTCTACTATAAATCTAAACATGTGAGTGACTGAAAGTACAGACTGCAGATTGTGGCCATTTCTAATTATGGCCCTGAGCCATGATACACAGACTGGGATTTGTAGTGTATACGCTACTGAACACATGCTTGTTCTCTCATCAGTTCATCAAACACTTTCTGGCTCATTGTGGAGTGTTTCTACCTCAGCCTGTGATGCAGATAAAGCTGTGGGCTGCAGTATGAGTCCACCAGTTGGTCTGAGAGCTGTATTTTTCCTGTGCCACAGAGAGAACTATGCATCACCAGTTTCAATCAAACTTCATAGACAGTTTGGACATAGTGATCTTTCAGCGCCGTTTCCGTAAATGGGCTGTTAATAATTCCTTTTCAAGCTTGCAACACATTGGCAAGCCATCCATGAGATGTGGGAGCATTAGCTACAGTAGTACTGGATTTCTCCCAATAATTTATTTATTTCTTCATGTGTGATGAGGCCTCCCACTGTTCCTCTTTAAAGCTGCCATTCTCACGCTTTCAGTTGGAGAAGTCCTTTTTTCCCCCCCCTCAGTCACAGTCAAGCTCAGCGGAGATATGAAGGACAGATTCAAGTAGCTTTTAGAGCGCGCAGAATGCTTATTTCTTTGCACATTCTGCACTTCATGTGACTTCAAGAGGCTATACATACGTCACATAATCACTTTATATTCCATTGCAATATAATAAGAAGTGGAAAGAGTGGAGTGTGAATTGCACAGGGGGAACTTTCTCAAAGGAAGCCTCTTCACTCTGCGCCACACACAACACTCTTGACAAATAGTGTAGAAATAGAGCCTAAAGATTTTTTAAAAAAAAGGTCAGTTTCGACAATTAAAGGGACTATACAGAGTTTAAAAATGTTAAAATTATGTATTTTCCTCCCCCTACATGTTCCAACAATGTCCTAATGTGTAGAATGAGCCCAGACCTGTTCACAACTGCCTCTAAAATCCTGCACTGTCACTCAAAAACGTGTCACTTCGGGTCCGAATTGCCGTCATGCACGAGCTTAATATAGAAGGTGCAGCTACACGTATGACCTGAGGTGGCAGTAGTGAGTATAAAATGGCTAACTTGCATCTAGCCCCTTAGCCTAACAAGCCCAAAAGAACTGCAACACGACACTCCCCTCCCCCCTCTCTGTTTAGTATCCACAATAACTTAGATTTGCCCGCTTTCATTACAACATTTACATTCAAAACAACCACTTCACCACTTTTAGTTCTGCCCTCAGTCTCCCTTGAAACCACAGCTGATCTCAGATGAGTGTATTTCCCCATGATCCTCTCCCCCCCTCCTCTGCCTGCTCCGGTTTTGTTTCTGCCTGGACGCTCTCCTCTGGGAGCATGTGGCTTGTCTTATCTCTGTCACCTGACACAAACCGACCAGCTGCCATGCATCATCCTCCTTTATCATCACGCTCCTCCAACAGCCAGCGACCTGGGCCAACAGCAGCCCAGAACAAAACCGCATTGTTTTGCTTTCACCGGCAAAAAAAAAAAGACCAAATAGATTGCACGGGCAGGCCGCTTAGTGATTCATTGTCAAAAAGCTTATCGCCACTTACAATAACCTGCTATCAACAATTGGAAAGGTGAGAATGTATGAGTGGAACATGTGGTCACTGACCTGATAGGATCTACAGCGGATGTTTTATATAAAACACAAATGTGCTTAGAGATATTCGGGGGGGACAAATGCTTGTAGGATATTGCTGAGGATGTAACAAAGTGTGTCGCTGAGATGATGCTTTGTTAGGGCCTGGCTTTTGGTTCCAGGCAAATGGAAGGAAGAGAGACTGAAATCTCTGTCCTTCACCACAGCCTCCACCTCCTCAAAGCATCACTTATTCTCATCACATTAAACCAATGCACCATAGTAGCATGTGCTAAAGACATGACAATAGAAGGAAGGAAACCAATCTAGATCAGTGGTTTTCAACTGGTGGGCCAGGACCCAAAATCGGGAACAAAATCGCAGGGCTTTGCCTAAAATTACAGTTGTTTTGATTTTCTTGTGTGATTTGAACCACAAATCAACGTGACTATGTGAAGAAATTATCTATTTTGACATTTAACACTAAAACTACTAAAACAAAAAAACAAAATTTAAGTTAATATATTATTATTTTTATTTGGATCGCCCATTGACGGTGGGTCCCAATGTTCCACACGTTGAGAGGCACTGATCTAGATAAAGCTATAACAAGGTGGCAGAAGGTGGCAGAGGGTTTAGCGCTCCCCACATGCAGCAGGGGGATGCCTTCCTTTGAACAGTGAAAACAAATGTCTGTCTGCCATGTCTCTAAATGACAATAAGAAAGTTATCACAATGTGTTAAAGTAGAAGGATGATTACTCATTGTCATGATACTGTGTTTTTTAATTTGATTACGTTTTACAATAAATGCCGTATGTTAGACCTTAAAACCTTTTTGCTGTGTCTGCTCCGCTCCTTTGTTTTCCAGCTCTTGAGCCGGGGTTGTAACATGGGGCTCGTCTGGAATCCCATAACAAATGTGCAAAGCGCAGTGGTTGGCCTGGTGTGGCAGAACCATGGCCAGGTGAAGTCGAGCCAGAGAAGAGCAGCCCAGGAGTGGGAAATGGGCGGTCCTTTTATGGCCCGCCAACAGGAAATACCGGGCCCAGGCACAGCCTTGGTGCCCTAAAAATTAAAAAAAATATTAGTAAACATTCAAACAGTCCCTCAAGCTATAGGGGCCGTTACAGTTTTAATTTGATTTGCTTTCAGATTTGGGGTCCTAACACTCTAATGGTGCAACATACCCACAAATTCCGGCTTGTACTCCCTATTTTGCACCTGACTTGATAAATGACCCCCTGAGTCTTTAAGTCATTTTGTCCTCACATCAGGACGTTTCTAAAGTCTATGTAATTTGTTTAACAATTTCTAAAAAAGCATCATTTCTAACATGAAGTGTAATGCATTAGAAATCCAACCAACCATTCGCACACACCATATGGAGTAAACAGCTGACTACATTGTGAGCTTCCAGTATCTTAAAGTGCACACCTTGAGCACCCAGGGGTCAGAATGTCTAACAATACCACAGACTTTAACATCAAAGCCTGTTCACAGTTCATCAGAGCAACGTGCATATGGGTGACGTTAGCAGATGTGACAGAAAACCTCTTGTTACCATCTCAAGGGAGAAAACACTGGAGGGAGTGTGGTACGTACAGTATATGGCACATATGGACAACTTCATTGCTTTACTTTACCTTACCAAATACATGAACACAGTTCAAATTGTCCGGGAAATAATAGACATGGAATATTGAAATGAACAAAATGATTTTGATGGCCCTGACCATCGTGGAGTTCAGTGGGTGGACCTGCTAACCTGTACCAGGCCCTGTTTCCTTTGGCCTATTCAAACAAGGCTGCCACTAATTCCTTTTGTCCTTTTGTCCAGCAGACCTGATCATTGACAACACTGTGAACATTTGCACATTTAACTTCACTTTTTTTGGACATAATACCTCTATTTTTGTTTTACTAATAAATAAATACAACAAATATTTTAAAATAAATATTCAATTTTACAACCATGACAACTCTTAAAACCACTGATATGTAAGTGTTGTGGCAGTGTGACAATTGTCCACATCCTGATTTCTCTACAAAACTATCCCATCTCCAGAGCTGGACGGAAATGGTGATTGAAAAGCAATTTAAAGTCTGCCACCGATTCCGGATTGAACTAGGCACCATACCCCAACTCTATCTCTACGCAATTTCTTTGGCTTTCTGTTTGGGCTCGGTGTCTTGCTGGAAAATATTTCTTTCTGCAAAAGGGAGATCTCTGTCAGGCTCGGCAGACGGCTCACCCCAAGGATTTTTCTGTATTTTGCTGCATTCATTCATCCAACCTTCACAATCCTTCAGGGCCTGCGGTATAGAGGTATCTTCACAGCGTGTTCCTTTGCTGGCTACACTGAGAGCTGTGGGACTCCAGGCTCTGGCGCACACAGTTAGGCTTAATTAAGGCTCTAGTCAGCTAACTATTTTGTAAAACACGTCTTGGCCTAAGTAAAAGGTATTTATAGCTCCGCTGAATGGAAAACACTACCCTGGGGAGGACCGAAGGAAAAAGCTAAACGTTCAGACCTGTCACAAATGACCTTTGCAGTTTTTCCTAAAATAACTTAAAGTGTTGTTCATGCTTAAAGTTTCTAAACTTTTGATTAGTGCAATAAATGTGGCTTTATTTTGTTTCTGCGCAGATGAAGTGAAACACGGAAAGGGCAGTGCTTTTTCATGACTTCATTTGTTTTGATTTTTTTTTTATTAAGGTGCTATGATGCTTAATAATCAAGAAATCAATACAAATGACAGGAAGTTCTGATAGAAAGCATGATACACTCTACATGACCTATTTTTTCAAGCTTTTAGTCCCCAAAGTGCAGGCAGTGTGTTTGAAAACTTCTTTGCAACAAGCGCTTTCCATTTCAGCACCACGGACAGCGACACAATAATGTTCTGAGGTGTTCTGAGGCTTATCCAGATCATTTACAAACAGGAGGCATCATTTCTCTAAATTATGAAGTTTATCTTTTAGGAGTAGTGTATTCGCTCCAGTATCCTTGAGACTTATCAATAAATTAGGAATGCTCTGTAGAGGTTTTCTAACACAAAAGAATATCATCTGTGAAGAGTGATATTCTGTGTGTGTGTGTGTGTGTGTTCTTAGTATAGCTGTGCATATTTACAACTGATCTTACAGTTTCTGCAAGGGACTCAATTGTCAAAGAGAATCACAGAGGAGATAAAACAAAGCCTTTACCTGTTTCCTCTCTGTAGTGAAAATGAGTTTGATTAGTTTCAACAGAGACAATGTGCAAAAATCATTAATTAAAGATGCTCTGCACCAGATTTAGCTTGAGCTAGTTTCCATCTGCAGTCCCTGAGCAGGTGAGTTACAATACAATATGTACAATGTATTTAACCACTCGACCATCCACCCATTACAAATAATCAATCCATGAATGAAATCCATAAATGCTGACACGGCAATTTTCCAATAGCACTTTTCTTTATTGCGATTTCAGTGGTGGAGGTGCAGCACTATTTAATATTTTACACATCAGTGTACATAATTGGTCACAGTTTAACATGTTACATTTGTCAAGGATATAAAGGGATTTTAGAGGTTTTACTGTCGTCTCAGATGACTGGGATCAACATGGAGCACAGTCATTAATATTAAAGATGATCATCCAAATACATCCTCCCCCGCGTCATGAGTCAGTGTATTTCTAATGTATTTAAAGACAGACAAGCTGTATTTTAACATGTTATAAACTTTTTTGTTGTTTTTGTCTGTTTTTAAAGCTTAATTTTGGGTCCCAAACAATGCCTAAATATTTATAAATTCTTCGACTACTTTGATTTGACTCTGGTTAATGTAGATGCGTGGGAAGGACTTCAGTCGTCTAGTTTTAGTAAAATACATTGCCAGTGTTTGATGTTTTCTCTACACCAGGTGTAGTTATTGTAAGAAGTTCTGATGCTTTCCTCTGTGTATACGCAATATAATGTTAAAATGATGCCTTAGCTTGGAATTGGCATGTCTACGAGGGATTAAACCTGGTTTGATCTGCATGGACAATACCTATTACCTTGCTGAGGCGTCTGGCTGAAATGTTTGCAAAAATGAACTTGCGCTTGTCTTACCATTCAAGTCCGTCTATGCTTCAACAGGAAGAGGGATAAATGTCTTCTGTCGAGCACCATATTGATATGCAAGCAAAACATTCAGTGGCTGAGGGAAGGTGCCTGAGCACCACAGTCAAGGCTACGACAGGGATAGTACGACCGTACAGCTTGACCCAATATGATAAATAGCTATTTAACACCCTGAAAGAGAGTCACATTTTCTAGACTCTAGAACAGGGGTGTCAAACTCAATTTGGGTCGCGGGCCGAAATTCAGCTCCCACGGCGGGTCGCGGGCCACATATAGTAGAGAACATTTTTCCAATAAATTAATAACAATAATAAGTTGTGATTTGGTCAAAGCCCCAACTTAAATGTAGCTTCATTAATAACAACGGCTTACACTTGTATTGCACTTTACAAGCCTGTGTCACAAGTTTCTGAAAGCACTACATAGTCGTCATTATTCATTCACTCCACACTCGGTGGTGGTAAGCTGTTATTGAAGCCACAGCCGCCCTGGGGCGGACTGTCCATTTACCACGTGGCTATATAATGTGTTGTTCATATCCTCAGCTCTTATTATGTCAGTGCCCTCTGCTGGACACATGTGGAACTCTTTCCTTTTTTAAATGTAATGCTCCCTAGTGGCTGGAGTGAGCATTCGGGTTATTCTTTAAAAAGTCAACTCCGCACAGGAATGGGCTAGTGACTTCCCTTTTTTTTTACATACTCTGGAATTTATGCTCTACAGGGCAGGGGCCGGATTAAATCATCTCGTGGGCCGGATCAGGCCCGCAGGCCGTATGTTTGACTGCTCTAGAACCTATGCTATTATTACTTTTAGGCAGCAAAAGCATCCTCCAATGTCTTGCTCTGTCATTCTCGAATTTGCAGAATTGTCAAGTAAGAAGCTGATGAGGCTTATCATTAGATTCAAATTGTTTTTGTTTCATTAATTGGAGGGATCAGCTCTTTGTTAGTATCTGATTTAGCCGCACAGATTTTATAATGGTTTTGTGTGGCATTTTCTGATTCTAATGATTTAATTTGTCTTTCCAGTTTCATTTGCTCTGCTTTTCTGTTTTTATTTTTGGCTTCCTGAGAGGAGGTGCAGCATGTTCGAGGATCACCGTGCTAATGGAGTGAATGATCCCTGTGTGTATAATAGCCTCTATACTGCTGAACAAAGTGCTTTTGACTGACAGCCCACTCGTCCCGCAGTTATCTGATCTCTCAGGCCCGGCTCACACCAAACGCCCGTCAGCAGCACAGCCAATACCCACCCGTTCCGTCACCCAACCCGCCGCTCTGAGTTAATCACATCTTGTTGCTGGCATTTGGTTTTCTGATAACAGACTTTTAGGGATTCCGAGCACACTCCTGCAGCTGTCCCGGCAAAGTCGAGGCAGCGCGTTGGTCAAGTGATAATTAAGTGTTTTTGGTGTGGATGTGTCGAGGCTGCTTTGTTAGTGAAATGGCACGGCGGGATCTGCGGTGGCATAATCAGGCACGTAAGGTCAGGAGAAATGATGGAGCAGCGCTTCTCTCACACTCTCGCGCCTGTTCACCTCGTCCTGACGATGGAGTGCGCCACCTGGCTCATCTATCACAGCTGGAACTGCTGAGGCGCGAGGGCTGCCAATAAACAATACGCACAGAAATGGAGCGCACCAAAAATCCACTTACAGACAGCAAGAGAGAGAGAAAGTGAGGAAAAAAGATAAAGAGGGGGGGTGTTAAAGAGGGAGAGAGAGGGTGTGCGGGAGAGAGAAGGGGAGAGAGTGTGTGTGTCTGTGGGAGAGAGAAATGGAGGGTAAAGAGAGAGCCTCAGTGGATCCCATATGCTCACATTCACACAGAATACCCTTCAAAGGGACGCAGGCCTGAAACACATGGGCCGGACTGCAGAGAGGGGAGGAGGAGAGGCACTGCTGGTCTAAGCACAACTGACAAACTACCATCAACTGTAGCTTTCTGTTGAAATGTACTTGCATAATCTAATCTAACAAAACATTGTTTTTATTATTTGTTGTTGTGAGCATTTCATCAGTCCCCTTGCATAATAATCAGCCTTTTTTTCATTTCATTTTGGTTTCCGTGCTGCTCTCCGTGCTGCATCTTGATGTGTCATTGGCTGAGTCCTTTACCAATCAGAAACAGGGGATTGCCAAAGCACCCTCAAAGATTTTAGACACTATAGCTCCTTTTCCATATACAGGTGCATGTCAGCCGAATGGCTCTTTCACCCGCCTTGTCGAGCTTTTCCATAACAAAGGCCAGGGCCAAAATGGTCTGACCAGGTATAGGTTTTGGGACCGACTCTGGCTGTGGCCAAAGCGCGCTAGTCTGTGTCTGATGTGACGTGAAGAGACTCTGGCCTCTGATTGGCAACGAGAGAGTGAACAGCCCTCACTATTAACACGCAGGTCATACGGATTTAATATTTCATCATACCGCTGTTCAAAAAGGGGATTTTGCCGATATTAGCATTTAGCCACCCTTAGCGCAGCTTTAGCTGATGTTAGCATAACATTTGCATGTAGCTTGCCGTCATAGTTGTATTTAGTGGCTTCTTTTCTGTTGTGATACAGCTTAGCACCTCTGAAGGATTCCATAAGTTCCACCAGAAGGAAGTATGTCCACATTTGTTCTCATTACGGCTTACAAAACCTTTAATGACTATCTGTAAAGCGTGCTCCTCATGGGGGCGCAGCACACAACAAATGTGTGGTGGAACCAGAAGTGTATGTGTGGTAGAGTTGATACGTGCACGTAGATCGTGCCATGCGTGGCCGGGTGGCGCTATGTGGAACGACCCCTTAAATCAAAGGGGCCCTAGTTCTCTCTAGAAACATTCCTTGGACGTCCGTTTTAACATGAAAAGGAGGGAGTAGGACAGGTTTAATTCCAACTAAAGGACGCCACATTGTCCGAGGTCCAGTGCTGTTAATACGGCCGTGTGCCAGAGGCACGATCAGAGACCGCAAGAGTCGGGCTGAGCCTGACTCAAGAATCATTATTACAGTCGTTCACTGGATTTGATCAATGAGCTGAAGTTCGGCTGATGTTATTAAGTCAGACACTGCTCCTCAAGCTCTGATCAGAAATCAGCAGGTATTATCATGCACTTTTGATACAGTGAGGTGTGTGCGGCTGAACCCAAAGAACAGAGCGAGTCCTCCAGCCGCAACACAAAGTCTGGACGAGGAAATGACGCTCACAACAGAGGTAAAAAGTTCACTAAACTCATGAGCTTGTTGCCCTTCTCTGAAGTCGTGGGCCTGATAATCAGCTCTACTACGGTGTGATAGCATTTGTGGTAGAAGCGAGGTGTGAGGGGAGCTTGTATGGTGTGAGTGCCCAGGACCACACATTCACGAGAACCTGCTCCTCTGGCGCACACGTCCTCCATAGTTTTGTCATAAAACCATCTCACGGAGGCTCCACAGTGCGTGCTGGAGTTAAAGGCAGCAATATACTGTATTTCAATGTGTGGCCAGTATCTTCAGACGCATCGTCCCACTCCCCAGTGATTACCTGTTAGCTTCAATGAGTTTGACTTGACCTGTAGGGCAGAGCTGTCAAAGTGCCTGAACGATTTACTGTACTTCATCTCAACATGGACAATGGGCTGCTGCTCGAGTCTTTGTGTTGTGAGCCTACAGCTATTATAGCCTCAAATACAGGGGTCAGATACAGAGTGGTTTCTCTGCAGGTCTAAAAGTTATGTTCTACAGAACTTCTGCCATTGACAGAGTGAAGATTAAATGATGTTAGACTAAACCTTACTCTTTGTTGTTACTCTAGTTTGTGTTTGGTGACAGACTTGGTGCTTTTGCAGGTACAAGTAGGTTAATATGAACGCATATAAAGACAAAAATGTTTAAGATGTTTTCATTTTTAGGATGAAAACTGCAAATGCAACCTAGGTTTTTTTATATATACTATTATTTATACTCGAACGTAGGATTTCAAACTTGCCTACTTTGAAAAGTCCAGAAGAAGGTACCTGGAGTTAAGCCAAATAAACATAAAATACTTGTGTATGTTGTCTTTGAGGGAAGAGTAATCACAATAAAGTGAAAAAATATGGCACTACTTTCAAGAGGATGGTTGTTTCCATTGACCTGCCACTAAAGCAGACTTACCATTTCTTCATAAAATATAAGCAGAAAAAGTTCTATATGAAATTGTCGAACAGAGGGAGCGGGTTTTGGAGCGTGAAAATTTAATCAGGTGGGAAAGCTCTGAGTCAACATGTAATAATGTGCACAAAGTCTGCACGAACACTGCGTTAACACTGAAAAATATATGCTCTGAGATATTGTCTACAGAGCGCTGGTTAACCAAGTTTCAACAGTAAAATAAGTGATTTGGAGCCTGTAATCTGGGCTGGAGTTCTAAGTTTTGCAAGTTTTTTTTCCCCTAACGCTCACAAATGTTTTCCCTGCTGTCTCGTTTGGCTAATTCTTTAAAACGAATTTCTCTGTTGTTTCGTTCTGTTTTATCAGGCAGACAGTGAGGAACTGAAGCCAACACTCACCCTCCCAGAGCTGCTCCGCTCAAAATGTAGAACCCACACTGAGTCAACATTAAGGAAAGGGGATTTTGGTGCGTGTCAGTGACTGTTGGCTGATACAAAGTGATTGTCTGCCAAAAGAGGAACCGAACTTAACTTTCAAACACTGTTCACTTTGGCATGTCTTTCTATGGAAATGAGGCGGCACGAAATGGCAAATTATGCTATTAACCTTTTCTACTGGGTATCTGTCCACAAAACACCTCAAAGGCATTTGCATCTGCAACTAAATGCACTACAGTCATAATTTGCCTGTAGTTGAAGCTATCTATAAAGCTTTGGGACAATATCAACTAATCTAAGGATGACTAATAGGACTGTATAATATAGTAAAAATAGTGGAATAGGTGGAAGAGGACAAGTCTTCAGGTCAGTGGAGAGTCCTTGCCTCCAGTGGAGTTCAAGTATCTCTTGTTCACGAGTGAGGGACGGATGGAGTGTGAGAGCGATAGACGGATCGGTGCAGCATCAACAGTGATGCGATCGATCGCTGTATCGGACTGTTGTGGTGAAGAGGGAGCTGAGTCAGGGGGCAAAGGTCTCGATTTACCGGTCGATCTACATTCCCACCCTCACCTATATGGTCATGAGATTTGGGTAATGACCGAAAGAACAAGATTTGGGATACAGGCGGCCTAAATTAGTTTCCTTTGCAAGGTGGCTGGGCGCACCCTTCGAGATAGGGTGAGGAGCTCAGTCGTACAGGAGGAGCTCGGGGTAGAGTCGCTGCTCCTTCACGTTGAAAGGCGCGAGCTGAGGTGGCTAGGGTAAAACTGTTAAAACTGTTTTGGATGTGTCCTGATCAAGCCTGGTCTTACCATACCCTCGTACTCATTTCGTACAGAGGGTCTGGATCTTCACAATTGAGCTCCATTTTCAGGTGGGAGGGGTGAACTCCTTTTAAAGTTGGAAACGATTGAATCTGATTTTACCCAATACGCTACGTTTGGTTGCGACGTATGTAATGCGCCCAAGTGAGTGAAGAAAGCTATCATAGCTCTTAGGGTCAGCCAAGAGCCGAGCCAGAACGGATTGAAGAGCTGCCTTTACTTTTGTATCCGCCGCCATTGCCAAACTACAACCAGCTAATCTGGGGCAAATGCTTGACGTCACCTACAACACCCGCCTCTCCCGCTCGCGAAATGGTAGGTTGAAATTCAACCGATGTAACGAAGCCACTGACATCTGACACAGATGTAACATGTAGCGAAATTATAATGTTATGAATGGCTAAGGCCAGGCTACTCCTGATCGCCTCGGGAGGTGTTCCAGGCATGTTCTATTGGGACAAGGCCTTGTGGAAGACCCAGGACACGATGGAGGGACGTTGTCTCTGAGCTGGCCTGGTGTCGCCTCGAAGTCTCCCAAGAACAGCTGGAGGAAGTGTATGTGGATAGGGAAGTCAAGGCATCTCTGCTCAGACTGCTGCCTCCACAACCCAGCCCCAGATAAAGCGGAATAAAACGGACTGATGGATGGTAGAGTTTTTCGATTGGGTTTACTGAGTTCTATTGGCAGAAATTTCTTTTCACTCTTTTAGTCAAGTATAAAACTAGTAGCGCACAATCTAGAGGCCTATTTAATCTCTGCTGCCTCCTGAAAGTAGGAGTCAGGACAGACATTAACACACACATTTTTCATGTTCATTCGAATCTACTTCACTAACTAAAGACGTCTTTCCTCTTGGCTGAGGCGAAACTCAGAGTCATAACGCGTGATTTGCATTAACAAAGCCCTGCTGCTCCTGTGATCTGAACCTGTTGTGAAGAGGAAATGTTTTATGTCTAGGCCCCCATGGTTCAGGGGAGTTCTGGGTAACTTAGTATTTACAAAAGATGTTTTACAGAAATGTACAGTATATGTCATAAACTGACTTTTGCAAGAAGAAATGTTGCGAATCAGACTAGTGTTTTTTAAGGATGCGTTCATGTAAGCCAATGGTAGTCTCACACACAACAGTGGTCCTAATGAATTCCTCGTACAGTAGGTTCACTCGAAGGTCATTTTGATGAAATTAAATGCAACTTAGGACCGTTTCCTGCAGCGAGGTGTATAATGTAGACATCATGCATGGACTTAACAGTTTAATGCACCAGTGAGTGAAAGAATCCGGATCAGAAAAGCTTTGAGAGGCTCCAACGCTCATTAAAACAGGCTTTATGTGAAACACTCCCTTTGCTCCCCCCAGTATGAGCGATAGATCCACTCTCATTATCTGTGGAAATATTATTCTAATGAACGAGAAGCATGATCTCCCGCGTCTCATGTTTTAATGATGAGACCCAAGACAGTAATAATAACACAGAAGTCATGTTGTGCTGTAGCGGAGGGATGCCAGACACACTCTTAACAATACAGTTTGGAACCTTATGGCATCATGTGAATGACTAAATAATGGTGGGTAACGCTTTAGAATACGGCCCGGTAATTAACAGGTAATTTTGATGGTACATCCCTGGTACTTACAGAGGTAATTAACAGGTAATTACGGTGGTACATCCCTGGTACTTACAGAGGTAATTAACAGGTAATTACGGTGGTACATCCCTGGTACTTACAGAGGTAATTAACAGGTAATTACGGTGGTACATCCCTGGTACTTACAGAGGTAATTAACAGGTAATTACGGTGGTACATCCCTGGTACTTACAGAGGTAATTAACAGGTAATTACGGTGCTACATCCCTGGTACTTACAGAGGTAATTACTATGTAGTTGCAGTGGTACATTCCTGGTAATTACAGGTGTGTTTAGGTAACTTAAGTGGTAGTAACTAGGTACTTTTAGTGGTAAGACCTAGACCATCAGTGATATATAGTAAGAATGGGCTTATGTAGGTTATGATAGCTGGTACTGATATGATGGTTGCTTATGATTATGATGACTTTGTGAATAAACAAAAAGTAACACATTTAATAACACATGAGTCTCTTTATTTTGATGAAAACACAAAGAAAGCAAGAAAAACATTTATACATTTATTACATTTTGGTATACATTCTCCTAAATAGGTTTTCCCATACAGGCAAATAATCTGTATTTACATCCCTGGACTTTCATGTACAAATGTCTGTGGTTAACCAGTAATTAATACAGCAACCCCACAGACTTACCAGTTACAACACTTGTAATTACCAGGTAATTAACACAATTCACGGGCCGTATTCTAAAGCGAGACAAAGCTGGTAACTACCAAGGACTGACCAGTTACAACACTTGTAATTACCAGGTAATTAACACAACTCACGGGCCGTATTCTAAAGCGAGACAAAGCTGGTAACTACCAAGGACTGACCAGTTACAACACTTGTAATTACCAGGTAATTAACGAAGATAAGATAAGATAAGAAGAACTTTATTGTCTGTCCCCAAAGGCGACAGAAATTCGTCTTTGACAGGCTCAAAAAACATGCACACACACTTCCATAAAAACACAGGCACATTTAAAATCAACATAACAATAATGAACAGCAGGACTATGATTTGTGATCATTCAGAGTGGAGATTGCCCTTGGAACAAATGACTTTTTATAGATGTCTTTGTGGGCCAGTGGGACTTTAAAACGCCTGCCTGATGGGAGCAACGTGAAGGAGCTGTAGAGTGGATGGGAGGGGTCTTCAGTAATCTGGGTGGCCTTCCTCAGCACTGAGCGACTGTAAAGTTCAGGCAGAGGGGTTTGAGCTGTACCGGTGATTTTTGAGGCCTGAGTGATGATGCGGGAGAGTTTGGATTTGGATTTAACTGTCAAAAAGTTGAACCATGATGTGATGCTGAAGGTCATTATAGATTCTATGAGTGATTTATGAACCAGTGTTAGAATGTCTTTTTTTACATAAAATGACCTGAGTTTTCTGAGCAGATGGAGGCGCTGCTGTGCTTTTTTGAACACAGAATCTGCGTGGTGTTTAAAGGACAGGCCAACATCTATTTCAGTTCCCAGGTATTTGAAGGACTGCACCTGATCCACCGGCTGACCTTGTACGCAGAGTGGTTGGTTGAGGGCAGGTGGAAGCTTTCCTCTGGGCCCACAGCACAGCTCTTTAGTTTTTGAGATGTTCAGCTCCAGTGAGCTTTCAGCGAACACCTGGACTAAGGTGCTCACCTCCTGCTGATACTGGGACAGAGCTTCAGCATCCACCACATGCGCGACCAGGGCCATGTCATCTGCGTACTTCAGCAGTGTCATCCCACTCCTGCTACAGCTGATGCCGTTGGTGTAGATGGAGAACAGGATGGGAGACAGGACACAGCCCTGCGGAAGTCCTGTTTTTAAAACCAGTGTGCTTGATTTAAAACCATTAAAAAACACATGTTGCGGTCTGTCCAATAAAAACTGTCTAATCCATAACATCAATGTGAGGTGAACCTCAAGGTTGGTGAGGCAGTGCAGCAGTGTGTCCATTTGTACAGTGTTAAAAGCAGAGGAAAAGTCCATAAATAAAATCCTGGTGTATGGTTTAGCCGAGTCCTGTTGCCGGGTAACTGTGTTCAAAAGTGTGAGGCTTGCATCCTCAACCCCCCGTTTTGCCTTGTAGGCAAACTGGAGGGGATCCAGCTTGTCCTGTAGCATGTTTTTTAGTTGTTGTCCCACAACTCTCTCCATGCATTTGCACAGGACTGATGTTAGGGCCACCGGTCTGTAGTCCCTAGGATCCTTGACGTGTGCCTTCTTGGGGATTGGGATCACTTTTGATTCCTTCCACAGGCTGGGGACGCAGCTGCTGTCCAGCAGGAGCTGGAATAGCGTGGTAAGGACACCACTCAATTGAGCAGAACACTCCTTAAGAACCCTTCCTCTTATTCCATCGGGGCCGGGAGCCTTATTGGGGTTGATTTTGCCCAGGATGGAAGTCACCGTCTGCTCGCTGACAGTGATAGCGATGGCAGGGGGGGCAGGGCTTGAGGTTGAAGGGGGCCAGGTGCAAGGTGTGCTGCGGCTGTTGTAACGGGCGAAGAAGGTGTTCAGTTCCTCTGTGAAGGAGGCAGGATCCGGACAGTTCGATCCTGCAGGTTTTGAGGCTCTGTCCATCATGATATTAAGACCCTGCCACGCCTCTCTCACATTCCCAGATGTTAGCTTTTGCTCCACCCTGTTCTTGTAATTGATCTTTGCCAACCTGGCCTCCCTTCTGAATTCTCTCTCCATTTCCCTGGCCCCGACCCTATCCCCCTGCAAAAATGCCTTCCTCTTCTGTGCCAGGCACCTTTTCATGCCCCTGGAAATCCACTTTTTATTGTTTGGGTAGACAGTGATCTGCTTAACTGGGGTAACATTGTCCTCACAGAATAAGATGTATGCTGTCAGTACCTCTGTGAGCGTGTCTGGGTCATTACAGTCTTTAAAAAATAGATCCCAGTCCGTTAGCTCGAAACATCCCCTTAATGATTCAGCTGCATCATGATTCCATATTTTGATGGATTTAGTTATGGGTTCCTCTGTCTTCAGCTTTGAGCGGTACTTTGGCAGTAGCAGAAATACCTTATGATCAGAACGGCCAAGGGGTGGGCGGGGCTTAGAGACATAAGCATTGGGGATGTTTCCAAAGCACAGGTCTAGTGTGTTCTGCAGTCTGGTAGGAGTTGTGACATATTGCTCCAAGGTGGGCAGGTGTGGGGTAATGTCACACTTATTAAAATCCCCCAGCAGGAACACAGGCTGATCACCGCTTTGCAGAAGTGCTTTATTATAACACTCCGAAATGCGCTCAGCGGCCAGATTGTAGTCAGGCCCGGGCACATATGCTAGTATTACGGTGATCTGCGCGAACTCACGAGGTAAATAGTGCGGCCTGAAAGACACACTCATTATTTCGTAGTGCTTACAACACTCTGTCTCCCGTACGGTGACGTTTGTTGCCCACTGTTTGTTGACAGCCATGCAAAGCCCGCCCCCAATTGATTTCCGCGTCTTCACAGCATCCCTGTCGAATCGTAAAATATTAAATCCATCCAAGTGAACCTCTACATCTTCCGTTAGCCATGTCTCTGTAAAACAGAACAGGCTTGTTTGTTTATAATCCAGATCAGACTGCAGGAGTGTAGAGAGTTCTTCACAACTCACGGGCCGTATTCTAAAGCGAGACAAAGCTGGTAACTACCAAGGACTGACCAGTGACAACACTTGTAATTACCAGGTAATTAACACAACTCACGGGCCGTATTCTAAAGCGAGACAAATCTGGTAACTACCAAGGACTTACCAGTTACAACACTTGTAATTACCAGGTAATTAACACAACTCACGGGCCGTATTCTAAAGCGAGACAAAGCTGGTGACTACCAAGGACTTACCAGTGACAACACTTGTAATAACCAGGTAATTAACAAAACTCACGGGCCGTATTCTAAAGCGAGACAAAGCTGGTAACTACCAAGGACTGACCAGTTACAACCCTTGTAATTACCAGGTAATTAACACAACTCACGGGCCGTATTCTAAAGCGAGACAAAGCGGGTAACTACCTAGACTTACCAGTGACAACACTTGTAATTACCAGGTAATTAACACAACTCACGGGCCGTATTCTAAAGCGAGACAAAGCTGGTAACTATAGGGACTTACCAGTTACAACACTTGTAATTACCAGGTAATTAACACAACTCACGGGCCGTATTCTAAAGCGAGACAAAGCTGGTAACTACCAAGGACTTACCAGTTACATCACTTGTAATTACCAGGGACATTTCAGGATTTTTGACATGGGGCCTCATCTCCTTGTTATCCAGAGTGTTGTTGATTTCTGGAGATATATTTACTTTTTAATTCAAGCAGTCCTTATATTTTAAGAGTTTAGTGGTGCTAGGCTAGTGCTGGGCTAAAATCAACAGCACTCTGGATAATTAGGAAATTATGCCCTATGTCAAAAATCCTGAAAAATCCCATAAACAGAACTCAGGGGCCATATTCTATATCGAGACAAAGCTGAAAAGTTCCAAGATTTACCAGTTACAACACTTGTAATTACCAGGTAATTAACAGACCTCACGGGCCACCTCACGCGAGACAAAGATGGCAAGTCCGAAGACTTACCAGTTGCAACACCTGTATTTAGCCAGAAATAACGGGCAATTAACAGTAAGGTTAAGTTTTCAACAGGAGTCTCTGAACAACGTGTTCTCAAGATCCTGCCTGCGGGTCCATAAGCCTGGTTTCCATCAACAAAAAACAGCAATTCTTCTTCTGGTTCTGAGGCTTCTTATTTTCTTTGGTAGCCAAGGAGAGGAGCCTGCGATTCCACCGAATGGACTGTGGACTTAAGAACTTCATTCAGTCGTCAGTTGTCCTCACACTGGCGGGGTAGATACAGGTGAAGGTTACCTCTGCAATACATAATGTTTATAAAGTAATTGCGTGTTGAACATTATTCTGTTTTAACAGCAGGTGGATAGCATTATCACTTACATTTGTTTTGACCCATCGGTGTGCCTCTTCTTGGAAGTAGGACCTAAAAAATGTAAGTGGAAGATGTAATTTTAGTTGCAAAGGTTTCTATATTTTAAACTTGTAATGAAGTTCACATAAATACATAGACTATTTTTTATTTAGGGCTGAGATTATCAAATTTATTTCTGTTTAGTGGATTTTGTGTGTGTGTGTGTGTGTGTGTGTGTGTGTGTGTGTGTGTGTGTGTTGGGGGGTCTTGCAATTGTAATCGCAATTGATCACATTTAATCCTGCTTCATTACGTAAATGTATCTCCTGTGAACTATAAGGAGAGTGTTCCTAACGTGTGCACACCTGAACTATGGCAATGCAAAGCTCCAGGTTAGGAAGCACTGCTTTAGGCAACAGTTTGTGCTTCCTACTATACATTTAGTCCATCTGTGTCACACACTCACAAATTATTAGGATCCAATTTGTATACACGTGTGCCTTAGTCCATGTAAATGCCACCACATGAAAGAAAATAACCCCCAAATAAGTTTGTTTAGAGCTAAATGCTTCAGTGAAATTAAAATAACAAACAGCTTTAGCAAGTGCATTACATTTACTCACTTTTAAAGGGAAGAGCTGAGAATCTTTCAGGGAATGCTTCTCATCCTCACATGGAAAATGGTCCAAATTTACACAGCGCTTCTAATGTCAGTGCACGAGCGGCCTCAGGTCTACTGTAACAAAACCTTTAACAACATGCACATGTGTAAATACTTTAGTCATAGATGAGAGGTAAACAAATTAAACCTTACTCAAATCTACTTACATTCTGACTGAGTCTTTGTCAAAGTGTGTGCTTCATTTCCCTGCATTCTTCTTTTCCGCATAATGCACGACATACTGGTGGATACTGGAAGGCCTTCATGTCTTCATCCTCACAGGCCTTTAGATCACAGTACCTTCTCTGGTATTTGTAAAATGGACAAACAGGATACTGAGGTGAGGACACTTAACCTTCCCACAACTATTACAAAAGTCACTTTACCTTCTTCTTTGTGCATATCACTGAATTCCAATGTAGTAAGATGTTGTTGCTAAAGATGATTCTCTAGTTGTGCAGACCCTGGAGACAATGTGGGGGAAGTGTCTTGCCCAAGGGCACAACAGCAGCATGTACCAGTGGGAGCTGGGGTGATCTAGGTAAAAAGGAGAGAGTAAAGAATTAGCCCCATTCCCATTTGTGACAGTTTTATGTCAAACACCAAAAGAAACTGTCCTTTTTCTTAAATTAATTCCAATAGAATTCTCAGATTAAATTAAACAGATAAATGTAATACTCAGGGATGGCCTGGTCAACCAGCTGCTCTTGCTTTCTGCTCAAAGACAAGAGTATCTGGGACTTTTCTCACAGCCAATCATTCAACACATTTTATAAATCGATCCAATCAGAGACGCCAGTTTGTAAATGAAGACTCTCGAATCACATCGCATTCAGAACAAACTTTATCACTTCTGTTACCTGTAATTAAAATAATTAAGCGTTTTTCCTGATTTGACACAAGATGAGTGCAATATTTGACAATTAAAGTGTAGTGGGATGGGTCGGCAATGGCATGTTCTCCAGATTACAAGTTTCTCCCATCCTGCGAACAATCTACACATTTGTGTGTGAATTGGAGAAGCGCGTTAGCGAGCTGGCTCAAGATCCAGTGCAAGCAGGAAAAAGAGGCAAAAGAAACCCCAAAACACAACAAACAGATCTCAGAATCGATTTGATTCTACATTATCTTAAAAAGGGACCATTGTACTCGTTTATATTCCATCCTTTAAGGCCCCGTTTATTTTGGATCAGCACTTTTACTCAAATATCATTTTAGAATCATTTCTTGCTTAAGCCCTAAGAAGTATCACGAAGTTAAATTCTCAAAACTCTGCCTGTTTGCGCCTCAGCACAGACGGAGGGGGGCAGGGGCGGGCGGAGCGTCTCGGTGCTGGTGTTACGTTAAGGGGCAGACAGCGTTTAGGATTTATGGAGACAATGCTGAAAACAGCGATATTAACGTTACTTGCGCTTTACAGAGGCTAATTGCGTGCATATTTAATTAGGTCCTCGCGGTCATTTGTAAGGATTTTTCTTGTAAGACTCGGGCGGATGTGCGTCACGGTCGCCGTTTTAAAAAATGAGCGGGAAAGGTCAGACGCTACGCTTTATCGACTAACAGTACAGTCTGAAGCATAAATAATTCTCCTGGGTCAAACTACCTGCAAACGGAAGTCAGAAATATCATTTCGTTGGATATTAATGAAGTATATTACCTTATTTCGGTGGCTTAGGTGGTCTACGTTGCTTCACTTCAGCTCCCACAGCAGCGCACTGCGGCTGCGCAGAACCAAAACGTAACGAGGTACGCAAGCGTCATGACGTCATGACGCTCGCGTCCACAGGCTCCACACAGCGCTGAAGAGCATAGATCTACAGCCTGAATAAGGTAGTATGCTTTATTAATATCCAACGATATGACATGTCTGACTTCAGCTTGCAGGTAGTTTGACCCAGGAGAATTATTTATGCTTCAGACTGTACTGTTAGTCGATAAAGTCTGACCTTTCCCGCTCATTTTTTTTAAACGGCGACCGTGACGCACATCCGCCCGAGTCTTACAAGAAAAATCCTTACAAATGACCGCGAGGACCTAATTAAATATGCACGCAATTAGCCTCTGTAAAGTGCAAGTAACGTTAATATCGCTGTTTTCAGCATTGTCTCCATAAATCCTAACGCTGTCTGCCCCTTTACGTAACACCAGCACCGAGACGCTCCGCCCGCCCCTGCCCCCCTCCGTCTGTGCTGAGGCGCAAACAGGCAGAGTTTTGAGAATTTAACTCCGTGATACTTCTTAGGGCTTAAGCAAGAAATGATTCTAAAATGATATTTGAGTAAAAGTGCTGATCCAAAATAAACGGGGCCTTAAAGGATGGAATATAAACGAGTACAATGGTCCCTTTTTAAGATAATGTAGAATCAAATCGATTCTGAGATCTGTTTGTTGTGTTTTGGGGTTTCTTTTGCCTCTTTTTCCTGCTTGCACTGGATCTTGAGCCAGCTAGCTAACGCGCTTCTCCAATTCAGACACAAATGTGTAGATTGTTCGCAGGATGGGAGAAACTTGTAATCTGGAGAACATGCCATTGCCGACCCATCCCACTACACTTTAATTGTCAAATATTGCACTCATCTTGTGTCAAATCAGGAAAACGCTTAATTATTTTAATTACAGGTAACAGAAGTGATAAAGTTTGTTCTGAATGCGATGTGATTTGAGAGTCTTCATTTACAAACTGGCGTCTCTGATTGGATCGATTTATAAAATGTGTTGAATGATTGGCTGTGAGAAAAGTCCCAGATACTCTTGTCTTTGAGCAGAAAGCAAGAGCAGCTGGTTGACCAGGCCATCCCTGTGCATTACATTTATCTGTTTAATTTAATCTGAGAATTCTATTGGAATTAATTTAAGAAAAAGGACAGTTTCTTTTGGTGTTTGACATAAAACTGTCACAAATGGGAATGGGGCTAATTCTTTACTCTCTCCTTTTTACCTAGATCACCCCAGCTCCCACTGGTACATGCTGCTGTTGTGCCCTTGGGCAAGACACTTCCCCCACATTGTCTCCAGGGTCTGCACAACTAGAGAAGCATCTTTAGCAACAACATCTTACTACATTGGAATTCAGTGATATGCACAAAGAAGAAGGTAAAGTGACTTTTGCAATAGTTGTGGGAAGGTTAAGTGTCCTCACCTCAGTATCCTGTTTGTCCATTTTACAAATACCAGAGAAGGTACTGTGATCTAAAGGCCTGTGAGGATGAAGACATGAAGGCCTTCCAGTATCCACCAGTATGTCGTGCATTATGCGGAAAAGAAGAATGCAGGGAAATGAAGCACACACTTTGACAAAGACTCAGTCAGAATGTAAGTAGATTTGAGTAAGGTTTAATTTGTTTACCTCTCATCTATGACTAAAGTATTTACACATGTGCATGTTGTTAAAAGTTTTGTTACAGTAGACCTGAGGCCG
Organism: Gobius niger; assembly: GCF_951799975.1. Classification (NCBI taxonomy): domain Eukaryota; kingdom Metazoa; phylum Chordata; class Actinopteri; order Gobiiformes; family Gobiidae; genus Gobius; species Gobius niger. The sequence continues at coordinate 23,641,449 of NC_136860.1, forward strand.
CTCGTGCACTGACATTAGAAGCGCTGTGTAAATTTGGACCATTTTCCATGTGAGGATGAGAAGCATTCCCTGAAAGATTCTCAGCTCTTCCCTTTAAAAGTGAGTAAATGTAATGCACTTGCTAAAGCTGTTTGTTATTTTAATTTCACTGAAGCATTTAGCTCTAAACAAACTTATTTGGGGGTTATTTTCTTTCATGTGGTGGCATTTACATGGACTAAGGCACACGTGTATACAAATTGGATCCTAATAATTTGTGAGTGTGTGACACAGATGGACTAAATGTATAGTAGGAAGCACAAACTGTTGCCTAAAGCAGTGCTTCCTAACCTGGAGCTTTGCATTGCCATAGTTCAGGTGTGCACACGTTAGGAACACTCTCCTTATAGTTCACAGGAGATACATTTACGTAATGAAGCAGGATTAAATGTGATCAATTGCGATTACAATTGCAAGACCCCCAAACACACACACACACACACACAAAATCCACTAAACAGAAATAAATTTGATAATCTCAGCCCTAAATAAAAAATAGTCTATGTATTTATGTGAACTTCATTACAAGTTTAAAATATAGAAACCTTTGCAACTAAAATTACATCTTCCACTTACATTTTTTAGGTCCTGCTTCCAAGAAGAGACACACCGATGGGTCAAAACAAATGTAAGTGATAATGCTATCCACCTGCTGTTAGAACAGAATAATGTTCAACACGCGATTACTTTATAAACATTATGTATTGCAGAGGTAACCTTCACCTGTATCTACCCCGCCAGTGTGAGGACAACTGACGACTGAATGAAGTTCTTAAGTCCACAGTCCATTCGGTGGAATCGCAGGCTCCTCTCCTTGGCTACCAAAGAAAATAAGAAGCCTCAGAACCAGAAGAAGAATTGCTGTTTTTTGTTGATGGAAACCAGGCTTATGGACCCGCAGGCAGGATCTTGAGAACACGTTGTTCAGAGACTCCTGTTGAAAACTTAACCTTACTGTTAATTGCCCGTTATTTCTGGCTAAATACAGGTGTTGCAACTGGTAAGTCTTCGGACTTGCCATCTTTGTCTCGCGTGAGGTGGCCCGTGAGGTCTGTTAATTACCTGGTAATTACAAGTGTTGTAACTGGTAAATCTTGGAACTTTTCAGCTTTGTCTCGATATAGAATATGGCCCCTGAGTTCTGTTTAAGGGATTTTTCAGGATTTTTGACATAGGGCATAATTTCCTAATTATCCAGAGTGCTGTTGATTTTAGCCCAGCACTAGCCTAGCACCACTAAACTCTTAAAATATAAGGACTGCTTGAATTAAAAAGTAAATATATCTCCAGAAATCAACAACACTCTGGATAACTAGGAGATGAGGCCCCATGTCAAAAATCCTGAAATGTCCCTGGTAATTACAAGTGATGTAACTGGTAAGTCCTTGGTAGTTACCAGCTTTGTCTCGCTTTAGAATACGGCCCGTGAGTTGTGTTAATTACCTGGTAATTACAAGTGTTGTCACTGGTAAGTCCTTGGTAGTTACCAGCTTTGTCTCACTTTAGAATACGGCCCGTGAGTTGTGTTAATTACCTGGTAATTACAAGTGTTGTAACTGGTAAATCCCTATATACCAGCTTTGTCTCGCTTTAGAATACGGCCCGTGAGTTGTGTTAATTACCTGGTAATTACAAGTGTTGTAACTGGTAAGTCCTTGGTAGTTACCAGCTTTGTCTCACTTTAGAATACGGCCCGTGAGTTGTGTTAATTACCTGGTAATTACAAGTGTTGTAGCTGGTAAGTCCTTGGTAGTTACCAGCTTTGTCTCGCTTTAGAATACGGCCCGTGAGTTGTGTTAATTACCTGGTTATTACAAGTGTTGTAACTGGTAAGTCCTTGGTAGTTACCAGCTTTGTCTCGCTTTAGAATACGGCCCGTGAGTTGTGTTAATTACCTGGTAATTACAAGTGTTGTAGCTGGTAAGTCCTTGGTAGTTACCAGCTTTGTCTCGCTTTAGAATACGGCCCGTGAGTTGTGTTAATTACCTTGTAATTACAAGTGTTGTAACTGGTAAGTCCTTGGTAGTTACCAGCTTTGTCTCGCTTTAGAATACGGCCCGTGAGTTGTGTTAATTACCTGGTAATTACAAGTGTTGTAACTGGTCAGTCCTTGGTAGTTACCAGCTTTGTCTCGCTTTAGAATACGGCCCGTGAGTTGTGTTAATTACCTGGTAATTACAAGTGTTGTAGCTGGTCAGTCCTTGGTAGTTACCAGCTTTGTCTCGCTTTAGAATACGGCCCGTGAGTTGTGTTAATTACCTGGTAATTACAAGTGTTGTAACTGGTCAGTCCTTGGTAGTTACCAGCTTTGTCTCGCTTTAGAATACGGCCCGTGAGTTGTGTTAATTACCTGGTAATTACAAGTGTTGTAGCTGGTAAGTCCTTGGTAGTTACCCGCTTTGTCTCGCTTTAGAATACGGCCCGTGAGTTGTGTTAATTACCTTGTAATTACAAGGGTTGTAACTGGTCAGTCCTTGGTAGTTACCAGCTTTGTCTCGCTTTAGAATACGGCCCGTGAGTTGTGTTAATTACCTGGTAATTACAAGTGTTGTAACTGGTAAGTCCTTGGTAGTTACCAGCTTTGTCTCGCTTTAGAATACGGCCCGTGAGTTGTGTTAATTACCTGGTAATTACAAGTGTTGTAACTGGTCAGTCCTTGGTAGTTACCAGCTTTGTCTCGCTTTAGAATACGGCCCGTGAATTGTGTTAATTACCTGGTAAGTACAAGTGTTGTAACTGGTAAGTCTGTGGGGTTGCTGTATTAATTACTGGTTAACTACAGACATTTGTACATGAAAGTCCAGGGATGTAAATACAGATTATTTGCCTGTATGGGAAAACTTATTTAGGAGAATGTATACCAAAATGTAATAAATGTATAAATGTTTTTCTTGCTTTCTCTGTGTTTTCATCAAAATAAAGAGACTCATGTGTTATTAAATGTATTACTTTTTGTTTATTCACAAAGTCATCATAATCATAAGCAACCATCATATCAGTACCAGCTATCATAACCTACATAAGCCCATTCTTACTATAGATCACTGATGGTCTAGGTCTAACCACTAAAAGTACCTAGTTACTACCACTTAAGTTACCTAAACACACCTGTAATTACCAGGAATGTACCACTGCAACAACATAGTAATTACCTCTGTAAGTATCAGGGATGTAGCACCGTAATTACCTGTTAATTACCTCTGTAAGTACCAGGGATGTACCACCGTAATTACCTGTTAATTACCTCTGTAAGTACCAGGGATGTACCACCGTAATTACCTGTTAATTACCTCTGTAAGTACCAGGGATGTACCACGGTAATTACCTGTTAATTACCTCTGTAAGTACCAGGGATGTACCACCGTAATTACCTGTTAATTACCGGGCCGTATTCTAAAGCGTTACCTAATGGGGTATCTATAGCAGCTGATTTACAGCAGTCCATACTGGTGCTGAAGTTTTACTGCACTTTAGTCAGGATGTGGAGAAGTTGACTACAATAATACTTGATTGATATGCAGACAGAATAGGGTTACAATAAACATGTTCTGTTATTTTTAACAGTGTAAGTTCGACAAGTAAATAACTTTCAGAATATTTACCATAGATCTGAGAATTCCATGATCACACTGGACTAAAGCACAATATACTGTACACTCACAACAATAAATGGTTGGTTATTGATCCGTTATCGTTTTCATTCACTCAGTATTCCAACAGGATATGACTGACACAAAAACACAGGTTCATTATAGAAGCTTGTGGTGAAGGAAGTAAGTGCTTTAATTGTCATTGTAGGTCATTTCAGGGCATGGTGTCCTGCACTGGTCAGCTCCTTCTCTGTCTTCTTCCTCCTGCGCAGCTCCCTCCGCCCCACAACAGTCTTTCAACATTTTCTGGGAAGAGCTTAGCTGTTAATCTGTCTTAGTCTCCAGTGAACGTCCATTAGCCAGAATGAGAGGCATCTATCAGGTCCAAAGCAACATGGAAGTTGCCAGATCGGAGACCAATTCCCTGTGAATACTTCCTGTGTATGTCGAGACACAATCTTGAACTAAGCTAAAGATAATCAAGGTTTATTTCCTTTCCATTTTAGTTTTTGATGGTGCCTGATTGTTTATTTAAATAATATTCTATTTGTGCCCTACTTGTTTATTATTCAGTACAATTCAATGTAAACTTGTTTTTTGATGGTGGGTCAGGTGGATGTGGCTGAGCTGTATGCTGTGTAGCCTGGGAAGTGTGCATTTCAAAAGTGTGGGAATACGTGTTTCACCTCTAAGCACCTCGCACTTCTTAAAATTCTACAATCTAGAATAGAATAAAGCTTTATTGGCAATTTATGGCACCTCCAGCAAGCAAATGGACTAAAATTACATTTGACTGTCTTGTCGAGGAGAGAGAAGGTGCACTCAGGAGAGTCTGACTCATTTAAGTGTCTTCAACAGTCGGCAATTGAAGCTGGGCGGGACAAAACCTCCACTTTCCACACTCTTTGGTGCAGTTATTTTTAACACACGGCATTCGTAGTGTTGTTCAAAAGGCCCTTAAAGCAGCGAGAAAACAATTACCTCTGAAATAGTATTCAAGGTGCAATGGTCATGGAATATATTGTTCAGGATGTTCCTTATTGTGCTTTCTCTGTACAACTCCAACTTTCAAATAGTTCTCTCAAAATTGTCAGAATTGTTATGATAATTTCCTGCACTGTTTGATTTCACCCTCAGGCCCTCTTGGCACTATTTGTGTTATAACTTTGCCATTAATACAAATGTTAAGTTCTGGCACTTTTGATAATTGTTATTCAGATGCTAAAAAATGGAAAAACATAGATAAAGTTATATTTTTACCATGTTATTTATTTTATCAGAGTGGTGGTTTGAGCGACACATTTCCTATAATCAAATGGTAAAGCTATTTGATGTAAGTCACGAAATTATGAAATTTTACTCTTTTGGTTTTAATGACAAGGGCAGGAGTTAACCGCTTACCCGCGAGCACATTTTGTCCGGTTCGACTCTACTCAAATCTAACAAGCTTGAAAAAAGCATCAAAACAGCGCTAAAAACAACAAAAAAAGCACCAAAAATACAATGAAAAAGTGATGACAACACGAGGAAAACTCTCCGATGAGTTTTGTAGGCCTTTGCTTTCAAATGAGCCGTTACACTGTTCTGTCCATAAGCTCCAATCAGAAGCTTTTAGATTGGGGTAAAGCTGAACTGGAGAAAATGTGCTCGGTTAAGAAGGGAGTTAAGAGGTTAATGATCACAACAACAAAAAAACGTATTTCCTTTATGTTCAATATTTGAATAAGACCCTGTGCAAATAATGGCTTAAAGAGGCCCAACGTGAGAAAAAAAAAATCATTCTCATCAATGACCCGCCTGGGGCCGATATTCCCTGCACAAACTAATTTCACGCTGCATCTTAGGAAGTAATCAATATATTTTATTTTCTCCAGTTCGGCTATACCCAAATCTAAAAGCTTCTCAACTTCAGAGCAACAGTGTAATGCCTCACTTGAAAGCTAAGACCTTTTGTTGTGTTTTTGTCTCTTTTTCCTCACATTTTTGCCGTGTTTTCGTCATGTTTTTTTTCGCATTTTTGTTGCATTCTCATCCTTGTTTTTGTCACTATTTTGATGCTTTTTTAAATTTAAGCTTTTAGATTTGGGTAAAGCCAAACTGGAGAATATGTGCTCGCTTCAGGTGGAGGTTAAACTTCTTTGTTTTTCAGCCTGTATTTTTTTTTTCTACCAGCTGGCATGTGAAGGGTTAAAACTATGAATCTGTAAAGAGGGCAGAAATGAATGAACGTTATTCTTCATTTTGTTTATTGTTTTTATTTTATTTTTTAGAAATGACAAAAATGGTCCAAAGAGGCCTGAGGGTTAAAGGGGCTAGATGTGTGTCATACCCATTACTGCCACCTCAGGTCATATGTGTGACTGCAGGTTCAATCCATACTGGGATCAAAGAATCTTGCAGGGTCTTGACCAGCCTCTTACCATGATGTCATGAGAACATAATCCTCCACTAATTGTAGTTCTTCAAGTACTCCACAGACTGGTTTGTAAACGCGCCCATCAAAGAGCACTTATGAATTCTAGCAAACGCACATGACCTGTCAAGAACAAAGGTCAAATGACCGGAGACACCAAACTTATCACTCCCAACAAAAGATCATTGAAGAGGAAATGCACTGTCGGTAAAGAAAAACACACTTTTCTTTGTGGAGGTAAAAGAAACTGGAAAACATTTTCCACTATGAAATCAAAGGAACTCTAGAAGTCTGGCCATCTGAGGCCAGCGATGTGGTGGATAACAGTGCCACTTTTGTGAGTTTGTTTTGCCTCTTTTTACAGGATGTGGCGCTCTGACTGAGTGATGATCGGCGCTGATTGCATCCATCACGGCAGAACAGGAAGTGTCAGCTCTTCCCCCTGAGCCTGTGATTGAACACGGAGCGAAGAAAATACCATACCAGCACTGCCGCGTCCACGTTTAGCGTCACATAGCCTTTAGTGGTAATTACCTTTTTGGATATCGCAGGGGAGGGGGAGCCACTGGGGTCGTTTGAGTTGAAAAGTGAATCATCTTTCAAACATTCTGCATTTGTTATTGACTATTTCTTACATACATTAATGGCACATCTTTTGTAGTGGAGGGGTCACATTTTTAAAAGTTTGTGAAGCCGGTTTCTAAAATATAAATAGTCCATTTGGCTTTTCGTGTGAATCGGCGGCTTTCCTGTGTGTTTACAGCAAAATAATTAAGCCTCAAAGGTTGAAAGCTTCCATTTAGAGGAGATCATGAGGAGCAACATGAGGGGGGCTGTAATTACATAATTAATCAATACTTTTTTGCTGCATAAAAGAAGCGAGCCAATTAAAGCCGTGTCAAAATAAATAGGCCCATTTTCTTCCACAAGGGCATACCAAAACAGGTTTAATACCTCAAATGATTTCTGCGGCATCATGCACCGAGTCACCGGGGGTCAATACACTTCAGTCTCAGAGAATTCACCAAAGAATTACAAGCTTTAATCACCAGCCGCATTGACATTTGTAAAGTACACCAAAATTAATCACACCACTCGAGTGAGGAATGTGAGTTGGTATTGTTAGTGACTCAAGGAGCAACAGATAAAGCAGCATGAAGTACCTGTTCTCCAACCAAAACACGGTCATCTTTTTTTCCAATTATGCATTTCTGTAAAATTCTTGGTTTATAGAACTGGTGAGTGATGTTGCTGTCTTCAGGAGAAAGTTCACCTTTAAAAGAAATGTTTCAGCCGTCTTTCTGTCAAACATATACAAACATATGTTTCTGAAAGTATTCGGGGGGGACCTTTGGGAATTTTACTTCCAGAATCAGAAGTCCCTGCCCATTAGCCTGGGCTGCTGTTCCAGATATAAATTAAGTAACACGAGCGTGAATCTGCCAAATAACGACTGACGTGTCAAATTCAGAAAGCATTTTCGCATCGAACTTTTCATTTCTGTGGCAGGGAGATACCATTTGACTTTGAACTATCTCAGAGGGGCGTTTAAGTGGAACACGCCTCTGTTTTAGTTCAAATTGGTGCAGCCCAATCCAGCGGAGACAAGTGTCCACACGAGTAAAGAGAGAAAAAGGTGAAAGGTAGAAAAGTGGACAAATAAATATTTTTATCTAAATGACTTGGTGCTGATTGTGGGGTTTTATCAACCTTAGACTGTGTGTGTAGCGGCCCATGTGAAAAAATAAATTGTTATAAAATTGCCAAAGCCGTATATGAACCATCTTCCTCTTGTACTTGAAACGAGCGCACTACATCTGAGCTATGGTTCCACACCGAAGTGGGCCGGTCTTCTCTAAATTCTTGGGCAGAAATGAGGTCCCAGCACGCCCCTGTTCCATCTAACTGGATTCTTCACTATTTGCAGGGCCCGTCAAACGGACCTTTTCACAGAAAATGGATGTAAAATGTCTGAGTTCATGAACCACCTGTGAATAGAGGATGTCAGTGTGTCTGAAAGAGCAGCTGCTCTCAGGCAATAACACCCGGAAACTGTGAAAGCTCGAGGGGAAGGGGAAAATAATGGTATCTTCACTGCCTTTCCACTCGTCTGCTGTTAGATAGAATCGTGAGTGAGTCATTTCGTACACTTGTTAAGGTCAGGGGGTCACTGAGTTAGTCTTGTTGTTGATGAGTGAGTTTATTTCCACTGTGACTCCAGTGCTTTTTACTCTGATCAATTAGCCAACTAGACTTTTAGCTATAGTTTTATTCACTATAGGCTACAGTCTCCAATTTACTTGCCTGACTTTGAATGTGTGCAATGTTTTATTGTAGACACGCATACAAAATTCTGCCATGAACGGAGGAAAATGCAAAGGTGATCTCTTGCTTTGACAACACAATGTCAGAGCTGCTGTAAACATGAAAAAAAAACAAAAAACAAAAGATCTGTTGCCGAAAGAAGAGAGACACTCAGGCCTTACATAACGGGGGGATTGAACAGCCACATAAGCTCCATGACTGAGCAAGATTGGAGGCAGACGCTGTGCCCTTGGGAAATGGGCCGATGAATATGCTGACACGGCAGACGGTCACCCTCTGCAACCTTCACCAAATTCAACAGTTTTAGGCAAGAGTCGGAGCTGAAGAGAATTCTTATAAACAGAGAACAAAGAAAGACACAGGGTTTGGATAGCTGTCAAAAATGAATACAAATATCATATAGATTTGTTTTGTCAACCACTTCAATTATACTAACCGTGCAACTAGGCCTACGGGCGATTGCATTAAACACGCGTTCTCCAAACACATCACTGGAACTCTTTAACACCTCATGATCTCGGCTCCAAGGATAAGAGCCCCAAGAGTTGGAACACAGGTGTAGTTCATGCTACCATACCACAGCAAATGATCAAAGGATTTTATTATACTCGACAAAGACCTACTTTCCTCAAATCTGTACATTTTTGCTCCATAAATAAATGGATTGATAGCGCATGAACTTTTGTGTCCTTCATACACGAACATCAGTAAATTTAACAAAATTAGATCAAACTCATGACCACAGAGGAGGTGGTATCTGCTCCTATGTTCTTTTGAACAGGTCGTTTTCTTAAAGTTTTTTTTTAGTTTTGTTTATTTTGAACAATTTAAAAACAATGATAATACAAGTAATGGATACCAATACAGCAATTGTTCAAAAAGGAGTGGGTTCAAGTGTGACCTTATTTAGTCCCACCCCCTTTCTACTTGATATTTATACAGGTGCAAAAGAAGCTCAAATCATTCTTCTTTTACAACAACCTGCACAACTCAATATTTACAACAATTGTTTTACAAACTATGAATGTCTTTCCACAATATACACATCCGGCCATAGAAATCCAGCGACAATAATGTTACTGATTGTTTAAATTGTTGTTTAAATTGTAATTAATATCCAGCTCTATAGTTTGTGAAGACCATGTTTTTATACATAGATTTAAATTGGCAAACTGTGGTACATTTCTTGAGAGATACATCTAAGCTATTCCATAGTTTTACGCCGCAAACAGCAAGGCAGAAACTCCTCCTAGTGGATTGGACAACTGGAGTTTTGAAATTCATGTGACCCCCTGATCTATACCCTTCCTCCTGTTGTCGAAAGAAATCCTGAATACTGACTGGTAATAGATCATTTTTAGCTTTAAACATCATTATTGCGGTGAGGTAATAGATTAGATCCTTCAGTTTAAGTAGATTTGACTTTAGGAAATCATTCTTTTTCATCTACAGGGGAGAGCAGCATGGAATAGTCATTTCTATCTATTAATGTTTCATTACCATCCTTGCAAGCAAGTTGGGGAATGCTTTCTGCAAGCTTTGGTCCAACACCCACAAAGAATTCATTAAAACAATTAACCATCAACTCTCGATCATCAATTTTGGTTGTATCATCCATAAAATATTCAGGATAGGTTTTCTTATTTACTCCATTTTTTATTACTGAGTTAAGTATATTCCATATTCCTTTTACATTTGCTTTCTTTGCTGTTAGAATATTTCTATAGTATTCTTTCTTACTTTTCCTAAGACTATTAATCAGTTTATTCTTATACTTTGTATATCTACCTTTGGCCTCTTTAGTCCTTAATTTAATACATTCTTTGTAGAGTGTGTTTTTTTTCTTACAAGCATTTTGTAGACCAGGGGTGATCCATGGGCATTTAGAATCTTTCATTCACTTTTTTGTTTGGGCAATATTTGTTATATAGTGACACAAACACATTCAAAAAAGTGTCATAGGCAACATTAACATCATTTACTTTTTAAATATCACTCCAGTCCTGTGCAAGTAAATCTTGATTCAAGGCAGTAATTGATTGTTCAGTTTTTATTCTTCAGTACGCAATAATATAGGCTGTTGTTTTAATGTTATAGCTATTTCCATAAACAGTAAAAACAGGTAAGTGATCACTAATGTCAGTAATCAGTAATCCGCTGACTGCCGTTGTTTTAATATTGTTTGTAAAAAATATTATCTATCAACGTTGCACAGTGTGTAGTAATCCTATTAGGTCGGGTAATTAAAGGATAGAGGCTTAAACTAAACATTGTATTTATAAAGTCATCTGTTAATGTATTCCCATTGGGATTGACCAAGTCAATATTAAAGTCACCACAAATGAATATGGCTTTGTTTCTGACTTTGGAAAATGTTTCCCCAACCCATTCATTGAACTGCGGTATGTCAGAGCCTGGTGCTCTGTAAGCAACACTTATTAATGCATTTTGTTTATTATCTAGACATATTTCTATTGTCAGACATTCAAGTATATTGTCCATAGCACATGTTATGTTGTCAATGACCTTAAATCGTAAGCAATTGTCTATAAACATTGCCACTCCTCCTCCAGACTTATTTTTTCTGCTGATGTACTGCAGCTCATATCCTTCCAACCCAAAGGCCGCCCCCTCTGTCCTCATTAATCCATGTTTCCGAGATAGCTATTATGTCGAAATGCTGGGTAAACTGGTCCAAATATTCTTGTATGGTATTGCAATTAGCATACAGGCTTCTGCTATTTATATGTATGATAGATCATTTGCCATGATGATCAATGTCCTTATTATATTGTGATATACAGACATGTAGGATCCTCTTCGCTGTAAAAGTTATTATCCTGTTAACAGTTATAATCCTTGTAGTCGCTGTATTCAAATTTTTGATAAGAAATGTCTTGTACTAGATGTGCATAGTTATCAGATGTAGTTGAGTGTTTTAGGTTGGTACATGCCTTCATGTCCATTCATGGCTCATTTCTTTTTATTATGGTGCTGTGTTCACCTCATTGGATTGAATGCTGGCCTTTCAACCCAGCATGCAGCAGTCACTCAAAACACACCGAATACAAAGGCATAAGGAGAATCAAAGGTTGGCTAAGGGATGTATGTCAGAGTGTGGGCCTTATGCACTATGCATTATTTGAGGGGCTGCAATTTACGAAAATCAAATGTAACACTGGACTTTTCATAAGTGGCTGTCTGACACTTTATTTTTCTGTCGGTTTTGCAAGTTTGTGGGTTTCAGTTTATTGCGCCAGAAAATGGTGATGGAAATGCCAGATTTTGAAAATTATTTTGTAAAGAAAAAATACAAATGTGTTCATAATACATAATATATTCACAAGTCATTCATATTGCCTGTGGGTAAGAAGCACCCATCATCTGTTCTGATCTGGGGTTGCAGTTGGTCAGACAAGGTCCAGCAAATATGTGCCCAAAGAGTGAGATTAGCTGACTACCTGAGCACCTTGAATGACCAGGCTATTCCATCAGTGGAAAAGAGTGGATCAGGGAGCATGAGACATCATTTTCATACATGGATTGGCCGTCACAGAGTCCAGATCTTAACTCCACTGAGAATCTTTAGGATGTGCTGGAGAAGGCCTTGCACAGTGGTCACACTCTCCCATCATCAATACAAGATCTTGGTTAGAATTACTACAACACTGGATCTTTTGACATGGCAAATTATAAACCGCAGGACCTTTTTTGTTTTTTTGGTCAGGCAGTGAAACATGCTGCTAAGTCTCAATATTTATTCTTTTTTTAAAACATAGAACTTTTTCTCTATGTTAGAAATCCAGTCAGAGTAAAATAGGTTACTTTAGTTAGATGCTGCGTCCCAATCACAAGAACCACTGAAGCTTTTGTTTTATTTTGTAAGGTCCAGAGCTAGGAGGGAGAGCATTAGCTGGGGTCACAGTCTGGCTGGCCCTCGTATCTCTTCATTTGGAAGCGCCATCTCCCATGGTCAGGTGCATCATGAAAAGATGAATGGTGCAGCCCATAGATTTATAACATTGATCAAAACACATCAGGCTGAAAACACACAGTCCTTGACTTCATCCGCCCGCCGAATTACACTGCACAAAGTATTTTCATCATAAAATACAGCAGTAGGAGAAATGAAGACATTATTTGTCAATGGTGTATGGCATAATCGTTCAGAAAAAACAAAACATACAATTAAATATTATTATTATTGTTCTGTCCAAATGCATAGTGTACTTGCTTCCATTTTTCATTATTTGGTTTTTCAATACGCAACTTTTTGAAGGACATACGGGTTAATTTCTGCAGCGTATTTTTGTTGAGATTAGCTTGACACCTCATTATCTGGATAGAAAACAGCTTCAATACAACATTTCTTTACCGGCCATGCTGTATTAGGAATAAAATAAAACATTCAGTCTCCAAAGCTAATATGAGACATTAAGTGAACCTACTTAAATTGTTGCGAGTTGAGTTGAAGTGAAATAGTTTTCTCTGGGAAAAAAGCAATTGCACCATTTAAATATGTGATGTGTGAGAAAAATGCATCTGTGATTGAATCTGATACATGATTGGCTGCGAGCAGGGTCCCAGATACTCCTGCTTTAGAACAGGGAATAGGAGTGGATGGCTGATCAGGCAACACATTGACATGTAGTTGTTTGCCACAAGCTACACTTTTTTCTTTGAAATTCTGTGTTATATAAGGAAATGACTTGAAATCTGAGTTAAAAATAAAATGTTAGTCCACTCAAATTCTGAGTATTTATTTCTAGTTTGTATCTGTGCCAATGATTTTGCTTTGATTCCTTTCAACTTTGGCCTATTTTAATTCTTTGGTTTTCCTTTGATTGTGAATCTCATAGAGTGTTGTGGGTTTGGTTGTTTGTTTTGTTTTTGTTTTGTTTTTTGTTTTTTTATACTTCGTGCTCCAATCCTAGCCCTTGTTTAGACAGTTTCCCAAAGCCTCGGTACCTTCCCTTGCCTTGATGTTGAAGGCAGTGCCTCCAAACTCACTTCCTTCAAAGGCAGGTGTCCTACCTTGGACCAAAAAGGGCTGCTATTGGAGCACACTTCAGAGGTAGAAGAAGTGATGTCACAAAATAAAAAAGGAAGATATGTTTCATTTGCTTGAATGTTTGAATCAAATAAATACATTTCTAGTAAAACAATAAAGTGTTTTCTATTATTGACTAAAAAGACAAAAAAATCCTTTTTTGTAAAAAAGACTGCAACTAAAATGAACATGGGCTACAGAACCATAAAACGAGTCAAACCATGTATTTTTTCTGAAAAAGTGGCATTTATGTGCTTTAATAAGTGAAACAATCCAGCTCCGCCTTTTTTTCCTTTGGTGTAGTTATCTTCTGTAAACTTAAATAGGCTTTTTGTAAATAGCTTTGTTTGGTTATTTTTGGTTCTACTTTGTTCAAATTTACCCTTTACTTTCCTTTTTTGAAATTACAACTTTATTTATCCATTTTATGCCTTGTTTTTTGTTACTTCCCTTACCCTAGCAGAGCTGTGTTGTAACAAATAAATGATATGAAAGTTCAAGACAGTGACACTAAGGGTCAACTTTCAAATGACACTGTAGTGCTAGTATTGCTCTGCTCAATTGCTCTGAGTGTTTGAGTTTGTTTTGGTGTGATAAAAATAGGCTGAGCGATGCTCATTACGACATGTGTGAAATTCATGTGGCACCTCCTGACAGCGCGTGTGAAGTCCAGTGATGAGAGGAGACATCTCATTGCTTTCCCCTGACCATCAGTAACCTCCATTGCCACGCTTTCATAACCATCACTGCCATTGACTCTGCTCAACAGGTTTGTTGTTGTAGCGGTCCCAAGCCTATGGGTTTTGTATTTGGCATAAAACATGTTTGAAATTAGTAAGAAGCCAAAATAAAATAAAATTGTGTATTACTAAACTCAGCACCACTGCACCCTGTCCCTTATTACACATGTGCAGACTCTTATATTGGTATTTGTTCATGTATAAATCCATTCCCCACTTGGTGCCATCATCAAGTTACTGAACGCGCAGAGCGGACCATTCCCCTCCTCAGCCTGGTCACACTCGAGGAATTTTTATGAAAGTTTAATTAAAAGAACTGGAGAACGTGTCTAGGAAATCATTTTAACTTGGAATTGTCATTTTGTATCTTGAGAAAGTTTCTGTAATTTATTTATTGTTAATATAATTATTAAAACAGGCCTTTCTTGCAAATGACAAACTATAGGGCTATAAAAATTAAAGCTTTAACACATGATTAATCAAAAAATAATCTCATCATATATATATTTGACCAAACACACTCCTGTATTTGAGCACACAGAATTATGAAAATGTAAATATTTGGTTAATGTGTGTGTGTGATTAATCGTGATTTTAAAAATGTATCGATTGATGACACTAGTAAGAACCAACCTGTGAATAAAGGATTAAGAATGGGCAACATGTATAATGAAATAAAGATATCAAATTGTTATCTCCCAATTTGGAAAGATTGTAATTTATGTTTCAATCTTATTTTCATTCACCTCCTGTAAAAAATACATAGCCAAATTCACATGCAGGTTCCCTCCTCCACATTTTCGGGAAAATGTCAGTCGATTTTCCAAAAACCTGACATGAGGAGAATGTCCTATGAAAGTCATATGGGTGAATTTTGTTATATGGAATCGAAATGAATGAACTCCAAAACTCTCCGTTCAGAATAAAAAAATGATTAAACATGATTGAATGTACATATATACTTTTTTGTTCGGAGTTCAATGTCCTTGAGGGGGCGGGAAGGCAGGGAAGGAAGAGAGTTCATCTTTCTGACAGCCTGGGGCCCAGTCGGCTGGACCTGGCCCATAGACTCCGCAGTCTCCTCCGTTATGGTAGTGCACTGAAGAGACTGTCTGATCGGTGTGTGGGGTGAAGTAAACTTTGATATAGATCTGTTGCCATATCAACAACCTCTAAGGTTTATGGTTCACAATATTAGATATAACTATAGATGGATGGTGGATGCACAGAGGTGTAGACAGTTAAAGCTCCATTCTGTTGTCCTGTGGTTAGTGCCCCTGCCTCGTGGACTGGACCAAGTGGAAAGAGCTCATTGTTGCCTTATGTCCCAGTGGGGATGAAGCAGATTTAGTTAGTTAGTGGAACCATGCTTGGCTACAATTGTACATGCTGGATTGCAGCCAAATTGTAGATTGTAAACCCATGTGTTTACTTGCATGTCTCATGTGTTCATAAAAACGTACTGTCCCGACCAAATAAAAAATAAAGAAACAAACATAACACAGATTTGTTTGTTGACCCTATCAAGTGAAAGTTGTGATCCAGTGGCACAGCTCCAAATCGATCACATGGAAGATTATTGGATGGCACGATTGATGGAAGTTATGAATTATTAGCTGGCAAGTGGACGTAGATATTGGACTGCTGAGAATTAAAGACCGGCAGAAGGAATGACCAATGACTACAGTGTAACACAGACATTCATGTGATTTATAAACCGAAGGGACCCGGCTGGAGGAGGGCCAAGGCTTATCCAATTACAGCAGCCCAGTCAGGCCCATCCTCACCTCAGCCATCGGACACTTTTAAAACCCTCTGTCACCAAGAAATTTGCTCCATTTTACGTTGACGGGTCATTTGTCAGCGGCTGTTAGAAAAGTGCAAGGAGTCCAAGGCTGTGGCAAGGTTCCGTGCTGCTGGGACATGTTTCCTGCAGTGGTTGAGTGTTTGTGAAATGGCAGAAGACATCGTGTGATAAGGGAAGACTGTACGTTCAAGTTTGGGGTGACTCTGTGGCGCTATTGAAGAAGAGCGAGAAAAAGACGAGACAAAATGCGAAAGCAAACAGGAATAGGTTGCGTTCATGTGACATCACAGCATTTTTGTTTATGTTTTGTTGTTTTTTTTCCTTTATGCAGAATCAATACAACACCCATTATTGAGTCGAAATGTACAGAACACTTTGGAGATGAGACACTCTGAGGTCTCGTTCAACTCCTACAATGAAGTGAAGCAATCAGAGACATAGTAATTCCGTCTATAAATAATGAATGCTGCGGTGGGTATGATTGTTTGAAGAGTGGAAAGCCGGTGCTGACACCACACATTTGTTCTGGTTTGCTGCTCCTTTACAGCTCGATTGTCCACAGTTTGAACAACCAGAAACACTGGCACCAGCACAAATGAAATCTCCACTCATCACAATATCCCAGCACAGCGTTAAATACCCATTTACTCCAAGAGACCACGGGCAAACCAGGACCTTTTATTGGACCTGAAGCCAATCCATGAGCAGCTGGTGCCCTGACCCTGGAATGGCTGTCACATTTGCTTGAACCTTTTCATGTCACTGTTCGCTCAATGGTGGAATCAAGCCACTGGCCTCAGGTGTGGGGTCCAGAGAAGTTTTTCCTGATTGTGACTGGAATTACCTGTTTTTGTCCAGTTTATTCTGAAGATTCTCTATGCATAGGTGTTGCATGAACTCTGTATGTGTAGGAATGAGTAAAATTATACACAGCCCCATAAAATTTCTTGTGAATAGCATACATAATTATAAAAGTATGTTGCAAGTAATTTGTAGAAGCAATAGCGCTGTTGCGCCACCAGTGGGCGCTAGTCGTTCAATAGGGGTGGTAGAAGTCTCGCGAGCAAGAGAAGTTGTATTTTGAATGATGCGCTGTGTGAACGTGACCAAAGAGCGATGTCTGCTGTTGTCTGTAGACAATAAACCCACTGAAAATCGACAAGTTGCTTCTTCTTTGATGACAAGTGTAACAAAATTTGGTAGCAGAGGATGGTTCAGCTGTGCTTCAGAAGATGGTGAGCCTGAAAGAAAGACAAGCGAACATGTTGGAGCTCGAGCTACTGCAAGACAAGCTAGGTGAGGCGCTGGTGCAGCTACAGCCTGAAGAGCTACAAGAGGTCTGTTTGGTTGCAAAAATAGACACAGTCAAGCCGTCCAAAAAGTACACGCTGATAAGAAAGATAGATGAAAAGATTGATGATGTCATTGTAAATGAAGAAGTGGATGTAGCACGCACGTTTCTGCAAAAGTTAATCACATGTGCTACCGAAGCTATTTCAAAACAAAGTGAACCGTCACAGGCAGCGGCAAATCGGGATGCGGAGGCGCTCGCAAGTTTACAAAAGCAATATGCGGCCCTGCAAGAAAGTTTCCTGGATTCTACTAAAAAGCTGGAAGAGGAAATGGCAAAACTTACCACAAAAGTGACAAATCAGCTACAAAGTCCCCCCCCTCTGGCACAGCCCGTTGTCCCCCCAACGCCCCGGCTACCTGAAGTGACCATTAAACGAGAGTTTAGGATCAACGGTCAGATAGGAGAGAGGGGTCAAAAGGATAAATTGTCCTATTCCAACCTCATTCACCAGATTGACATGGGCCTAAAGAAAAATCACAGTGAGGTTGAGATAATTGAGGCTGTCGTCAGAGCAGTGAGTCCCGGACTGAGTTTGCGTGATATGCTGGAGATTAAGTCAGATCTCACCCTGTCACAGTTGCGCACAATTCTGCGAGGGCATTACAAAGAGGACAGTTCCACAGACTTGTACAATCGCCTGATAAACCTCACACAAGAAAGTAACGAGTCACCTCAGAATTTCCTGTTTCGTGCCATGGAGTTAAAAGAAAGACTTTTGGTGGCATCGAGAGAGCCTGGAGCTGAGGAGCAATACAGCCCTGACTTAATTCAGAGGAAGTTTCTGAGGGCTGTAGAAACGGGACTGATAAGTGCTGATGTCAAGTACCAACTTAAGCGCTATCTGGAGGATCCTGCAGTCACAGATGAGCTACTAATAGCTAAAACAAACGCAGCAGCCAGCCTTGAGTGGGAACGACACCAAAAGTTCAAAAAGCACACAAAAGAACCCAAAGTCCGCGAACTCCAAGTAGACATTCAGGCCGGCTCAGAGGCGACGGTGGGAAGTGTGGAAGGCCAAGAACGTCCTTCGACAAAAGGTAAAGCCACTAAACCTCAAAGCACAGTTTCCCGTACTGAATCTGAGCTCCTGGACATTGTCACACAACTGAAGGGTGAAATGGAGGAAATTAAGAAGGCCATACGTGAGTCTCCCAAAGCCACCTACATCCCGCGTGGCAACAGGAAACGAGGCTGCAAAAGCTGTCAGTCCGCCAACAATGGAGATCAGTGTGACCACTGCTTTAAATGCGGGAGGAGTGGCCACATGTCAAGAGATTGCCAGACTGGGAAGAAACCTGCTAAAAAGACTGGACAAGTAGACATGGCTGCCAGTACGGTCACAACTACGCCCAAACACGCAAACCCACAAGACCTGTACACGCTGGTCACTGACAGTATTCAGAAGTTGGAGGCAAGGCTAGCAGTTAAAGCAGAGGGGCCTCAGGAAAAAGAAACAGTCAGTGTCAGTCTACTTTCACCTAATCGCAGATCACAGTTGCTTAATCTGATTGGGAAAAAGTACGTCATAACATGCTCTCTCAATGACGTGGAGACAAAAGTTTTGTGGGACACGGGGTCACAGGTCTGCTTGATGAATGACACTTGGAGACAAGAACACATGCCGCACACCACAGTCAGGGACTTAGCTGAGTTAGTGGGCCCAAGTATTCTGGATGGGAGGGCAGTAAACCAGACGCCAATTCCATTCTCAGGGTGGGTCGAGGTTACCTTCAAGCTCCCGACAGATAGTGGCCAACAGGTGGAGCTCCTGGTTCCTGTATTAGTAGCAAATGAAGATGGGGTGGCAGAGCAACCTATTATTGGGTTTAACGTGATTGAGCATGTCCTTAAAATGGGTATTGAACCCCCTTGTGCTATCAGTGAAGCTGTCAGTGCAGCCTTCTCATTTGATTGTAAGAGAACAGAAGTATTTCTGAAGGTCATGCAGAGTGAGGAGGACAGGCTGGGGGAAGGCATGGTTAAAGTTGGCAGTGAGTTAATCACCATTCCCGCAGGCCAAACCAAAGCAGTTAAGTGCTTTGTCAGAGCAGGCACACTCGCAGACAGACAAGAGGTACTGTTTGAGCCAAGTCAGCACACCCAACTACCGGACGGTTTGCAGATGCAGGGTGGGGTAGTACAGTTACAGAAGGGAAGTCGGTCCATGTTCAAAATACCAGTCACAAACAGTACTACTCGGGATATCCAACTGTCTGCTAAAACTATTTTGGGACAGACACAGAGAGTTAAGACTATCTACCCCGCAGACATCAGACCCACTACTGTAAGCCAGGTAGCCACAGACCAGGTGATAAATGAAAAAGAACAGACAGAAATGGACTGTGCTGTCAATGAGACTATGGACATTTGGGATCCCCCTGTTCTACTTGATCACCTCCCTCCTGCACAGCAAGAGAAGGTTCGGCAGCTGTTAAGGGAGGAAAGGCAAGCGTTTTCCCGTGATGAGTATGACGTAGGGACAATTCCCTCTTTGCAATTAAAAATAAGACTGAATGATCCCACTCCTGTTAAAAAGACTTACATCTCTGTCCCCAGGCCTCTTCATAAAGAAGTAAAAGAATATTTAGAGGACTTGTTAAACAGGGGCTGGATAACCAAATCTAAGTCACCATACTCTAGTCCAATAGTCTGTGTCCGTAAAAAAGATGGAGGACTGCGTCTGTGTTGTGACTTTAGAGAGCTGAACAAAAAGAGTATACCCGACCGACACCCAATCCCCCGCATACAGGACATGCTGAACAGTCTGAAGGGAAGTGCCTGGTTTTCAGTCCTCGACCAAGGGAAGGCGTATCACCAGGGCTTCCTGGAAGAGTCGAGCCGCCCCCTCACGGCATTTATCACACCCTGGGGCCTGTTCGAATGGGTAAGAATTCCATTTGGCTTGTCCTCAGCACCAGCTGTTTTCCAGAGATCTATGGAAGAGTGTTTGTGGGGGTTGAGGGATGATGTTTCTCTGCCTTACCTCGATGATAACCTTGTTCATTCACAGACTTTTGAAGACCACTTGCGTGACCTGAGGAACATCCTGCATCGCTACCAGAACCATGGTGTAAAGCTGACTCCCCGAAAGTGTGAGTTATTCAAGCAGAAGGTACGTTTCCTTGGCAAACTAGTCACAAAAGAAGGCTATACTATGGACCCTGCTGACATTGCCCCTGTACAGGCCCTAAAACAGCAGCAACCTACCACTGTCGGAGAGCTGAGAAGGCTGCTAGGCTTTATATCATACTACCGCAGCTATATCCCAAACTTCTCCCGTATAGCGAAGCCTCTTTACGACCTCCTGGCTAATGACCACACAGACAAAGCAAAACAAAACTCAAAAAGACAGCTCAAAAAGAAAGGAAGTGGTGTAGGCCAACTGCCCTCATCTCATACGATCAAGTGGCACCCTGAACATCATGCAGTGCTCTGTCAACTCATTGACTTTCTCTTGCAGCCCCCAGTGCTAGGTTACCCCAACTATGAAGAGCCGTTCATTCTGCACTGTGACGCATCACAAGAGGGGCTAGGGGCAGTGCTATACCAGCGGCAACAAGGCAAACTGGTGGTGATAGCTTATGGCTCCAGGACACTCACAAACCCAGAGAAAAACTACCACCTTCATTCAGGGAAGCTGGAGTTCCTTGCCCTGAAGTGGGCCATATGTGAGAGGTTTCGGGATTATCTTTACTATTCCCCGGCATTCACCGTCTATACAGACAATAACCCCCTCACATATGTGCTCACCACCGCAAAGTTAAATGCCACCACACAGAGGTGGGTAGCAGAGCTAGCTGACTTCCAGTTTGTGATTAAGTACCGCCCTGGGAAAGCCAATGGAGATGCAGACGGTCTCTCACGCATGCCCCTAGATATGGAGCAGTACATGAACAAATGCACATGTGATGTTGAACCTGGCGTAATGCACTGTATGGCACAGGCTGTTCATGTAAAGTCACAAGAGAATGAGCCATGGTTCTGCCCAGTCACCATTTCCACTCTCATTACTGAAGCAGATCAGGAAGTGAGCTCTGTAGCTGAAATACCAAAGACTGTGCTAAAAGCAGCTCAAGAAGAAGACACTGTGATTGGAGAGGTGTTGCGTTATGTGGTGTCAAAGCAATGGCCAAAAGGTGGAAAACAGCTGAACAGTAAAATTGCAGCTCTGGTCAGACAAAAACACAAACTGTACATTGGTGATGACAAACTTTTGTACAGAACAACAGCATCCCATGACCAGCTACTCCTGCCCCACAAGTTTCACAAGTTGGTGTATAAAGAGCTACACGAAGACATGGGCCATTTAGGGGTAGAGCGAGTGATGAGTCTGATAAGAGAGCGCTTTTACTGGGCTCACATGCAAAGAGATGTTGAGCACTACATCACCAAAGTTTGCAGCTGTTTGAAAAATAAACGTCCTAACCGACCTACAAGAGCACCCCTGACTAACATCGTCACCACCTATCCATTTGAACTAGTGTCCATTGATTTCCTACACTTGGAGCGATGCAAAGGAGGATATGAGTATATCCTGGTGATAATGGACCACTTCACTCGCTTCGCCCAGGCTTATCCCTGTCGCAACAAAGCTTCCCACACTGCTGCCGAGAAGATATTTGGGGATTTTGCCCTAAAATTTGGTTTCCCCACACGTCTCCACCATGACCAGGGCAAGGAGTTTCAAAATAAACTGTTTGCCAAACTACAGAAGTACAGTGGGGTGCAAGGGTCCCGAACAACGCCCTACCATCCACAAGGGAATGGGCAGGTGGAACGGTTCAATCGTACCCTGTTGGCAATGCTCAGAAACTTGCCCGAAGCAGCCAAGGCAGACTGGAAATCTTCTCTGGCGAAAGTGGTTCATTCCTACAACTGCACGCGCAGTGAGGCTACGGGGT
Organism: Gobius niger; assembly: GCF_951799975.1. Taxonomy (NCBI): domain Eukaryota; kingdom Metazoa; phylum Chordata; class Actinopteri; order Gobiiformes; family Gobiidae; genus Gobius; species Gobius niger. Next base: position 23,663,668 of record NC_136860.1, read on the forward strand.
ATGCGCCGTATTTTCTTCTATTTGGCCGTAGTCCGAAGCTGCCTATTGATTTAATGTTCGGCCTCACAACAAAAGAGCAGAGCCCATCTCACCAGGACTATGCTGAAAAGTGGAGGGCTAAAATGACCGAAGCTTACAAACTGGCCTCAAATGCAGCTAACAAAGAAGGAGTGAGAAGTAAAGCTCTTTATGACAGAAAGACCTACGGTGTAGCTGAGTTACTTCCTGGATCCAGAGTACTTGTGAGAAATCTAACAGAGAAAGGTGGACCAGGAAAACTAAGATCTTTCTGGGAAGATAAAGTGCATGTAGTGACTCAAAAGAAATATCCAGACAGCCCAGTGTATGAAATCAAACCTGAAAATGGCAAAGGACGCATTCGGATTATGCACAGAAACCTATTGCTACCTTGTGACTTTCTCCCCGTGGAAACAGTAGAGCCTCCCTCAAAAGAGACAAGAGAGAAAAGAGACACTAAAAAGCGAAGACAAGTGGACACACAAAACAGCACTGCTGATGAGGATGAAGATGGCTGGAGCGCCATAGTTGGACTGCAAGCAAGAAGGAATCAAGGTCACAGTCCACTGAGAGCTGATGCACCTGAGTTTTACCCTGATAATGACATAACTATAGAGGATGAGGACCAAGACTCAGATGACGACACACAGGCGCAGCTGGCACCAGAGGCCGACAACATGGTGGTGCCAGACCCGGCTGAGACAGACCAGGACCAGGGTGATGTGTCGTCCGAGGCCGGCTCCAGTGACCAGGAGGGTCCTGTCTACACCCCTGCGAGAACGTATCCTTCCAGAATAAGAAAGCAGAGATTGATTTTTACTTATGATAGGTTAGGCCAGCCTAGCTCTTCACATGTTTAAAGAATAAGTCAAAGATTTGTAATATCTAGAAAAAGTTATTGTTCTAAGGTAAAAGATTTAAAAGGTGAATGAGTAGTTGTGTTAAACTCATTAGCAAGTTACCCTTATTTTGTTATATACTGAATATATATATAAAAAATAAAAGATTTTCAGTGGTTAACACAGGCAAATAATCCACATACTGGTTAATGTAGTAGGCTATAACTATGATGAGTACCTTACTCTCAGGAAAGATGCAGATACTCACTACAGTGGATGACGCAGTTGACGGTTATCGTGCACAAAGACCTCTTCTGCAGATGTATTGCATGGAATAGGAGATACATGCTGTACTATGGACTATTTCCAGTTTTGCATCTTTATGGACTGTAAATTCTGACTCCTACTTAGTAATATCCTACTCACATGTAATGCAGAGATACTAACTGTGGACTGTTGAAATTTAAGTGCCTTTGGAGAGAAGTTTTATAATGTCGGGTCGACATTACATTTTTGAGGGGAGAGTGTAGGAATGAGTAAAATTATACACAGCCCCATAAAATTTCTTGTGAATAGCATACATAATTATAAAAGTATGTTGCAAGTAATTTGTAGAAGCAATAGCGCTGTTGCGCCACCAGTGGGCGCTAGTCGTTCAATAGGGGTGGTAGAAGTCTCGCGAGCAAGAGAAGTTGTATTTTGAATGATGCGCTGTGTGAACGTGACCAAAGAGCGATGTCTGCTGTTGTCTGTAGACAATAAACCCACTGAAAATCGACAAGTTGCTTCTTCTTTGATGACAAGTGTAACATATGGAAAAAGGACACTAAAACCACAAAGCAACATGTCTCGCAACTCGAACTTTGCCACTTTACATACTTACTTGTAATCGCTTAACTCTTTCAACTTCTGGCACTTTTACAACCAAACAAAGACCCTGAAACTGACAGCTTAATATGCTCTGGCTCTTTGTGTGGGACTGAAGCTATAAATTACACAGATATGAAAATGGCCTGATTCATAATAGATTGTTGCAGCTGTGATGAGGATGAGTGGTTCTGTGCCAGAGCCAGGCAGTAACGGCACAGATCAGAGAGCAAGTGAGATAAATGACTGGTGTGCATCTGCTGTGAGCTGTCCTCCGTTGCCACTGCCTCTGGGGTCAGGGACATCCTGCAGCCCATACAGACGTATTCACTCCTATCCTGGAGCCATGAGTTGATGGCCAATGTCGGAACCACGGGGGGAACAGTATCAATTTGACTTTGGGTTTAGCCAATGACTCACAAACATTACAGCAGGTCTGATTCAGAAAGTGGGCCTTTTTGCCAATGTCAACAGATACTTGTTCGGTCACCATTTAGTTTAGCTGATAACTTCCCAGTAAGACAATGCTCACCGAGGTTTACAAATAGCATACATGAGATCAAGTCCAAACAGAGAGTAAGCTCTTTTTGATTCTTTTGCTCAGAGTTTCGCTGAACTTGTTTCGACCTCTATAGCAGCTGGTCTTCCTAAGCAAGATTGATTTCAGCTGCCTCCTTACCCGACATTATTGTGTGGTGGTGACACAACTGAAGAAGACGAGGAACTAGTGAAAAGAATAAAAAAGGTTGATAGAGATTTTAAGCAAAAAATGAACATGCCAATCCACATAGCAAGATAATCGAAGCAGATACCTTTTACTTTACTGCGCAGACGTCAAAGTGCTCCTAAGGTGTTATTACACCTTACAATATAGTACCTCTTTTATCCGCTTAGAAAATCGACATGTTTAATTTTGTGTGACTATACTTGGATTGTGTAACTACTCACATAACCGAAGGGAAAACGTAGAAGAGCTTGGTCCCTTCTGACGTCACCCCCGTTTGGCCCAATAGAGGAGAGGAGGAGAGGCGAAATGCTAACAACAGACAGGTACACATCAACTCGTCTAAGCTCAGATAAGAACATATCTCAGTATGCAAAAACGGTGGCCTGTTCCTTTAAAACCATATTAGTCTGCTGTGTTTACGCCATACTCCCAGGATGTGTGCAGAAAAAATGGAACATGCTATACAACGCTCCGCTTCAGGTGACAATAGGGTCTTAGAGGCCACCACAACAGAGCTCCGCCAGCTTCAGAGGTGTGATATTAGATACAGCCTCAGCCTGCACCGTGCTTTCTCAATCTTACACTTATCTACACGCAGCGTATTGAAAATGTGACAGATCATATTGAGAGACATTGTGTCATGACAGTCAACCCAGCCCATTTAATACTGCCAGATTCTCCCTTGTGTGCTTTCATTCATCAGAAGGTGTAACAGGTGAAGGACAAGGAGGCAGCAAAGGTGACACAAACAAAGGGGTCAGAGCTCTTTAAGGATAAAGAAGTAAAGACGGGAGAAAGGAGATGTTGCTGGTGTCAAAAGGTTATTTCTGATCAAAAGAGAAAATGTAACAACACAGACTTGGTTTTTGTTTTGTTTTTTTCTACCTGGCATAAACAGTGTTCATGGTAAAAGACGGGAGAGCAGGAGCGTCTCACTATAGAAAACAATGAATTCAGGCGATCTTCCAGGATAACAATATGACGTAAGAGGACTTTAATCACAGTTTTTAAACGTTCAGTGTTAAGTTTGTATCTGAGATTTTAGATCTGCAATGTTTTAGGTGCAATTAACAGATTGACAAGGATTTTCATTTTATTTCTTTTTGTTTAAATGTTTAAATAAATCAAATAAATAAAAAAAATAGACAACGTCAACAATATCATCATGTTTTCAGCAATATACTTAATGGATGGATTGGATTAACAAAAGACATGCATGTTGTCTGTACTATATTGTGTCAATTCAGGATTTTGATAACATCCTGGTGACAGCTGCAAATCACAACCTCATGCAAATTGAATTGAAATTAGTGGGTTTTAGGAACATGCCTCTGGGCACACATTATCGAAAAGGTCAATCATCTGTAACAGTGTTGAAAAAATATAGTTTCTGCTATCTGTATATACTCAACCTAGTCTCCTTATTGACCTTTTACTAATTACACTATTATTATTCATTCATTTATTTAGCCTATTTCTTTAAGGGAAAATAATAACAACACCAAAAAGTGCCATACATATTAAGATGATAATGAAAATGAACGTCACAGTGAAGTTAAAGAAGTTTGATATGAGTCAAACCCCTGCCCACAGCTCACAGCAGCTCTGGACGAAAGCAAAACAAACAGCCAAATAAATAATACATACTTCATATCTGACTTTGAAAATGGGCGCTGCGTTTAAAACAAAGTGCGATGGTGCGGCTGTGGCTCTGACAGCAGTGCATTATTCATGGCTGGATGCTACAGCGGAGGCTCAAACGGAGATGAAGGGCAGCTGTGGTAGATGGCTCTGGTAATGGGCAGAGTCATGACAGGAACATGAGGCGCCTGTTTCGTTCTCTGGAGGTGCACAACAATGAGAGTAATGCGCGGACAGTGTGAGCGCAGGTCCACAGGTAAAACTGACCGGCTTACAGTGCCCACAAGAAATGTTGGCACCCCTGGTAGATATTACAAAGGAACAATGTCAGAAAATGTCTTACTGTCTACCCACTCAAAGTATTAACTCCTGGGCGGCTGGAATTCATCACTTCTTTTTTTTTTTATAGGGTTTTATTCATGAGGTCACGATTAGGCCATATTTTCTATGAAACAACCTGTCAAAGGACGTGTGTCTAACCTTTCTCTATACACTGTCAGAAGGATAATTCCACTGGTTCTGATCTCTTCAAGGATTAATATTCAAGAAGTTATCTTGGTCATGGGGTGTCAAGAGCTTGCATAAAAAGTTGTCATTTCATTGGTGTTCAAATGAACGATAATGAATGTTTTGTGGAGGAATTTTTAGTATTTAGTATTTTAGCAATGAAAAGCTTTCCCTAACAAGGATGTCTTTAGTTCAGTTTCAAACCAGTCAAGACTCTGCTCTCCAGGGAGGCTGTTCCAGATCCGGGGTGCGGCTCAACAAAACGCTCTATCCTTCATGGTTCGGAGCCTATGGGACAGGATCTGAAGGAGCCAGCGCTGGAAGATCGCAGGGTGCAGGCAGAGAAATGTAGTATTATGTGCTGTTTAAAAAAAATACTACATTGAAATCATATGAATCACACCATTGCACCCATACATAGTTCTAGTAAAAGTAACGGCCCTGTTCATTGATGATGTTGGATGGCCAGAGAACAAAAACATGGAGGAATAAGTGCTGTTATTAACTAAGAAACCAATACTTGGTTCATTATGTTATTAATATACTCAGTCATGAACAGATTAAGTTTAGTACATAGCAATTTTGTAAAATAGATAAGTTATATAATATCTTATCTATAAATCCTTATAGCCACTTGTTGCTTGTTCTTTAGCGCTGCTCTTTTGTAGTTTGCTTTGCCAAATATTCTACTTCCCCACTGTGGAACAAACATTCTTATTTTGTCTTTAAAAAATTAAGTTTTATGTTCCTTATCACATTATACGTGTTATCTATTTTCAAATGTTTCATAAGTTTGCACATAGGCCACATAGTGACATATGCAGGAGTCTGATTGACTTGCCTGCATTTCCACCCCTTCCACGCGCCTTATAGCACCTGAAGTAGTAGTTTATATTCAACTATAGCTGGAGCTGATTGTAAAAATTCCTCCATCTTGCGGCTGAAGATTTGCGACTGTCTGGCAAATGTAGCAGTCGTGCACAGTCTTGTCTGATGTCTCCAACACGCTGGATTGAACAGGTGCCTGCCAAACTTCCTGCAGCCAATTTATTCTCCCTGACATCTGCTCATTGGTGCAGCAGCGCCAGCTCCTTCCAGGACACTCTGCACATGAAGCGAGCAGCGCCGATCTACTCTGACAGTGGAGTTTTTATAAAGTCACGAATAAGGTATATGCACAGCTGACCTTCTTATCTCAAACTGGGAGCAGAAACAGGTTAAGGCACGGCTAAATTCAACCATTTTTTACATAGAAAATGTACCCCAGGAACGCATCCTAGGGGTTTAATTATTCTGGGTGTAAAGATAACAGTTTAACTTGTTGACATCATGGTAATTTGTACTTATAACTGATAGTCTAGTCATTAAGGGTGTTGAACAAACAGTGGAAAACTGTTCTGTCCTTAGTGTTGGAGTTCTGACCATTCGCTGAAGGTCTCTCACTAATCTTGACCTCCTTTCACCTTATTCTAGTCTTTTAGTCTCATTCTTGTCAAATAAAGCCTATAGGCAAAAAAACCCCCACATATACCATTTATGATTGCAACACCGAATTGGTACATCTCAGTCGGGAAGGCAATTATCCAAGTTATATCTGCGGCACAGCATGGTTTTACATGTTTACCATTTCCATTATCCGTCCCACGGATGCGCACGCTGGTATACACATTACTGAAGGAACAACAGAATGATGATTGTAAGCCGCAATGAGAACAATGTGGGCAAATTCCTTTTGGTAGGGTTTATGGAATTATTCAGAGGTACCAAGGCAAGAACTAGAGGAAAGAATTGGCTAAAGACAAACTATGAAGGTAAGCTATGTGCAGATGTTATGCTACACAAGCTAAATGCTATCATCGCAAAAATCCCCTTTTCAACAGCGGTATGATATTGTGAAATATTAAATCTTGTATGATGTGCGTGTTTTAGTGGAAGCACAAGTACTTAAGTCAAAACAAGGGCAGCATCATGACTGAAGCCTGAGAGAGAGACACAAATTAGCAGAAGTGAAAACTTGGATACAAAATAATGCGACAGGAGCTGTAACAAGAATCACACTGACACCTCACACACATACACGCACACAAAGGGGTGCCATGACAAATAGTGGCCATCTAGCCAAAACCTTAAGAATGTAGGCTCAACATCAGGCTAGAATTCCTCAACCGTGAGCCCATTTATAAACCAATCAGAAAACATCTCCAATGTCTCCTCATGGTCTATTTCAAATTATACTCAAACCTACACTATAAGATACAAGTGTGGCTACTGTCCACCAGCTCTTGCGCCTGTCCCATCCCCAATGTCTCATAGCACCACTGTTGAAGATATAGCCATCTTCTCTGTGTGCACTGTGATAAATATTGATGGTTTGAGGAAGGTCTGTTGACACGATAAGTCGCTGACACAGTTACACTGGAGACGGCTGCACCCTCGGCACTCATCACTCTCAATGAAGTCTGGATCTGCTGCGCTGTGCAACCATTCTGCTATCAGATCACTGGAACACATAATCAACTCTCCATTGTTTGTTTTGCAGTGAACTCTATATGCTGCACATGCAACACACCAGGTGATACAAATTTTCACTGAACAGCAATTTAAGCAGTGCGCAGCATGTGTTTAAGTGATAGGGAGCAAGGAAATAGCTTTGCCTCTGAACAAAATCAAGTATTTACACAAAACACATATACACGACTCCCCAGTGATCCATGGGAGAGCTGATAACTTACTCTTATCAACATAGGCTCTGTTTTAGTACATTGCGCCCTCAGAAATAGGGAGCATTTTAGTTATGGCCTGGCTTGGCTCCAACATATAAAGAGCTGTGTTTTCCTGGGTGAAAATAACAGACATGAAGAAATTGCTAATCAACTTTTTTTCTTCTTTTCTCTCTCATTTCCATTATGACCAGCCGAGTTGCCAATTCGCCCAGCACATGTTTGTCTATGGTTGGTCAAAGGAAGTTGAAGAAAATAATGGATTGAAACCTCAGGTTGCCTGTAGTTAAAGCAAAGATGCATGATCTCCATAATGATAACCTGGTGATTTCCCACTCCCTGCAAAGATAGTTTTGAGGAGAGGCAAGCCTACTGTTGTTTGTGGTTATTTTGAGGTACATTTTTCATCGATAAAACGATATCAAAAGAATGCTTGTATTTTATTCTATTTACTATTAGAAAAGTTGCACAGTATGGATTTAAGTGACCTGGTGCTTGATTAACAACAGATGGATATGTACAGGTATCCTATGCTGCATCTGCAATGTGAGGCTCCTCAATGTGTTCCTCAACACCAAATGTATATTTACAATGGTTTGCTGAACTTATGCTGTTAAGGTAGTACACTGCCTGACCACCACATTACTCCCTTTTTGTATTTTCTTTTCATGTTTAATACTCTTCATTCTTGTTATTGAATAAGAAGAATTCAATTAATAAAAGAATAGGCATTGTGACTGTGTTGCCTGATGGTGATTGCTCTGCTGACTTCAGTATAGATGTGTCCACAAATCAATGCTAATCATCTTCTGTCAATTTTCCTTCATTCTAGTCGCATTCTGCACGCTGCCCACTGTCACACTGCCATTCGACACAAAGCACTTGGATAAATTGAATCAATAAAACTATTAATAGCTTTTTGTTTCAGCGGCTATGACGAATCACGAGCTCTTCCATTGATTCAGAGCAGGACATGCTAAAATGAATGGCGCTGAATGCAGTTTTCAATTAGATACTTCACTTGATGAAATGGGTTATAATCATTTCAAAGTGTAAAACTAAATTTTATTCACACGCCATCCGTGATGTGTGATTGGGTATCTATTTACACAAATTAAACAGTGTGACACTTCAGGTCCACAGCCAGAAAACAACGCAGAGCCCGACAAATGATTGCTTTACAGAACTAGATTTAAACTATAAATTTAAATGTGTGTACCTTTTATAATTGCTCATTTAATCACAATTCCCTGACACGCTTCAAGCCTTGATAAATGGTGCACGTTTCTACATCTGAAATGGAAAAATACATCAATAAGTCCCATGCACGTGACACAAACTCAGGATATTAAAATATAGTGCTAGGCGCTCATACATACAAGTGTATTCTTCAGCACTAATAAGGACTCCACCTCTTCCTTTCTCCTATAGAGGTTTTTTTTTCCCGGGCTCCTCGGCTCTAGGCCCCGCAGACGTATAGCCACCTGCACTTGAGGGAGCGGCTTGTTTACAAACCCAGTGCCTCCGTGAGCCTTTGGTGTTGTTACTGCGAGATTCGATTTTTCATTGTTCAAAGAGGTCTGTTATTGCCATCAGGGCTTATATCTCATCACAGGAGACATCAAAAGGACTGGAGCATCCTTGTGATTTCTCTCAGCGCCTCCTGCACAAGAGCCCAGAGAGGCATCGCTGAGGATTGTTACTTGTTACAACTTGCCTCATACCCCGCGTCTGATTGCTTTCTTCTCGCTGCATCTGGGTTGAGACTGCTATCTGCAAAGTGAAATTTCTCCCAAAAACTAGTGTCATACTGTAAGAGCGCTCTATGGGTGACTATAATGTTTGTGCATGACACACACATACTGTTTTATTCCCATCTATTTTGTTCTGGGTTATAAGCAAATGGACTGCCAACACCGAGCCTGGATCAACGGAAATAGTTATGTCCTGCATGCGGCCCCTTGTCGGGTGGAGTTCCTCCGTTAACTCTTCAGTCTAAAACATGCACATTCCGACCGACCAAAGTGGGGCCGGAACAATTCCATTGGCCCGCCAGAGAGTGACCTACTTTTGCGCCGCATATGATTAATACCAACTCTCTCCCATTCATTCTCAATGGTAAATATGGATGCAATACACTGTTTGGCCACCAGATTCAAATTGGGGGCGCTGTTTCACTCCTTTTGCAAAGTGAAGGAAACACTTGGTCTTGGTGTTTATCAATCACAGAGCGTTGTAGCATCAACTCCCAGTTTTCCAACTTTTGTTGCAAAGATTGTTGACATCAACAAAGGTACCTGTTAAAAATTGACTTATACAAGAAGTGATGCTGAACTGACACTTTCAAAATGATTTAATATGGCATTTTCTTTGAGCTAAATGAATGAGGTAATGTCACACTGTAGAGACATGTGTTGTTGTTTACATTTTGCACTATATTGCTGCAATTGTTCATTTTGTTCTACTAAAACTAGTTAACACTTGTTTTAATGGAGCATGTTATTTGCATATATAAAATCATATGCAAATGTATAGGCTGCCGAAAAAGAAAATAAAGTAACAATTATTTTTTCAGTTATATGTGTTTCACGCTTGACATCGCCGTGTTTGGCCCGAGACTTAAGAAAGGCACTTTTTCATTTTGGCCCTCAGAGACAAAAAGTTTGTGCACCTCTGATCTAGATCTAGAGCTCACTGTAAATGAAAGATGCACAGGGTGGATTTATATACAGGGATAGTGAGGTCTACCTGTGATAGCATAGCTCAGCACAGATATGCATTCATCATGACAAACTAAGAGGAGAATTACTGCTACTTCATCCATTTGCAAACAGTGTCACTAATATATAAGTGAGATGTTTGTGGCCCCGTAAGCTGCACTAATACATATCCCAGGAGGTTTGACTGAAATGATTTGGAGGGAACATTCCCAGTTGAAACCTTTATCCTCTCAATTAATCCCACAGCTGTATTCGACAATGGAGGGGTTCCCCGTGAATCAGCCTTGATCTGAGGCTTTGTAGCTTTGCTGCCGGCACAAAGACCTTTCCCTCACCTCTGGTCACTCTGAAGCAAAGACATATTAAATTTAACGGAAATCTCTTTCATAATGAGTGATAGTGACGAACTAAAGAAGTTAAAGCAGACTGAATTGAATGCAATATATTTCTGCATGTATGGGAATCACTGTGAACCATCGCCATTTTCATACATTTATTCAGGAATGCTTCTTGCACACGTTTCTCAGATAACATTGTGTGCTTATTGTACAGCTCGCAGCAACAACACATGGGGTTATGACATGCTGTGTTGTGAAAATGAAGACAAAATGAAGTCATCTGTGATGAATGCCAATACTCTTTGCACAGCATCTATCCATATTTGCGGGATGTGAATGCAACATGTGCCACGTTCATGCGGTGTCAAACGAGAAGTATCCAGACGCTCATTCTCCTACTGTCTCCTCTGGGAGGCACTCAGCGGCACACCGACTCCGCCCACTCATACTCTTAATATTACTTTAGGTAGAGCATTTTCAGCAGAGAATGTTCAGGGTTAAGAAGACTACTGCGGCTACTGCACATTTCACATAAAGTAAATGATCTGCCTCCAAATGCAAAGTGAGAGGATTTGGTGACTGGGAGTGACACAAGGACAATGCTCGCTACAACAGTAAACTCCAGAGAGAGAGAGAGGGCTTTGAGGACAATCAGAAGACGAGGGCATGGGGCATTTTCATTGGAGATAATAAATGGTTCGACACTGTGGCTTTGTGTGTCCAAAGATTGAGATATTGTAAGTCTTGGAGCACAATCCAATAAACCATTAGGCTAAAAATAAATATATAGACTGCTGCTATATAGACTTCTGCAGTGCTAGCTTGGGGCTTTGAGAGGAGAGGAATAACCATAATCATTGAATCATCATCAGTGAACCTACATAGAGGAACATATCTACTTTACAGAGACCAAAATCATGCATTAAATCTCGATATCATCTTTATTACTCTCACTTTAGAGAAATAATACTTTCTCCTTTGGAGTGTGGACATGTTTGTTAGTTGAGAGCATGGTTCCCCTGTATATAATGTTAAAATATCCGGGCTGATAATAACCGTGTCACATATGCGTACATCTATTCCAGCCATTTTAGCATTTTTCTTTCTGTAGACCACACAGTCATGCAAACACTCCACACCCACCTTTTCCAGCTTTCATTTTAAGCCAAGGTCTTAGTTTTCCCTCTCTCTGTGTGTGTAAACGTAGAGACCAGGAGAGGCTGCAGTGTGACAAAGGGCATACTTCTGTGTGTTTGACAGGGTGACCCACTGGGCATGAAAAGCTCCTACAACCAGGGGAACGCATCTGGCCAACTCTGTATTATGACAAATCTCCCTCAAAATGAGAGTACGCTGCAATATATTAGTCTGCAGAATAGGATCCTTGTGGGCCAGAATGAATCCCACCTGCCTCCTCTATTATCTACTTAAGACGATGACACTTCCCCTGAATCGAATTGCGATACACAGCAGCAGAACTTTCCCCCCTGAGATTCCTAAGGTAGGGATTAGTCTACAGGAAGGCTTAACTTGGCAATGGCCATTCTTTCAGTATTTTTACATTTCATTTAGTCAAAAAAAACAGTGCCAAAAAACACAGACTCAAGACCAAAGTAGTGCTAAGAGTACTAGTATATTAAAAGCCATATGTTAGAGCTTTTCTCATCCATCGCAGAGCTTTTCAAATACCTACGTCATGGCGGTCCTGATCGCTCCTCCCAGAAGTGGCCAGAGGTTAAATACATCTTTTGCGTGTGAGTAGAATCAGTCCTACATTGACTATAACAGCGATGAGGAGCTTCTGAAGATACATTAGCGAAATGTCCTCAACTCAATATACAGTGGCGAGAAAAAGTAAGTACACCGTTTGTAATTTGTGCCTAAATTGGTCACTAAATGTGGTCTGATCTTCATCAAAATCACAGAAATCATTACAGCGTATTACTGCTTAAACTAACACCACCCAAACATTTACATTTTATCGTATTTTTATTGGCCACAACATGTAAACATTCACAGGAGAGCGTGGAATAAGTGAGTACACCGCCTGAATCTGACTGAACTGCAGCAGTTTTATAAAGAGGAATGGTCCCAGATTTTTCATGATCATTGAGAGCATCTATCTGCAAATACAGGAAAAACGGTTATTGCTGTAAAAGAAGGATCAGCCAGTTATTTTATACAGGTGTTCACTTACTTATTCCATGCATGTTGTGAATGTCTCGGGTTTTTCTGCAAAATATCATGTCAAACTTGTGAATTAATTTTTCTATTGATGACAGCACGTTGTCCAGGCCCTGAGGCAACAAAACAGCCCCACACCGTGATTCTCCCTGCACCATACTTCAAAGTGAGCATAGGGTTTTGATGTTGATGTGCTGTTCCATTTGTCCTCCACACATGACGTTGTGTGTTCCTCCCAAACTATTCATCTTTGGTTCGCGAAAGAGCTCCAGCACTACTGGAAAAATATTCAGTGGACTGATGGACCCAGAGTTGAACCAAATATTAGAAAATCTTTACTACATTATTTTAAAATAATTTCATCTGAACAATAACCACAGAGGTACCTTTTTTAAAACAAAGGCATTTTGGTTTATTCATTTCATCCATTTCATTTTACTGATTAAATGTGCCTTATACATAAACTTGACCTTGACCTTTACAGTTTGTTTCTGCCATCTCCTATCCTTGTAATCCAGAATGTTGAAATTCTTAAGAACACACATACACATATAGCTGGTGACATTTCTGAACCCAAGTCCTCATTGTATAGACACACAATAGAGCTCCTATAGAGTCTGTCATTAGTAAAAGGTCTGTCTTCAATAAAAATCAATGCAGACGTTTCAATAATGCTTTGAAAGAACAACTTCAAAGCCCTGGGCACAAGAGGAGACTGTCAATCACATCGCTCCATCACTGCTCCACTTGACCACTCATGTCTAAAAATACCTGCCTCTCCTAAAGGAGAAAGGATTTATGAATGGATCTGCAAACAAATGGGTTACCATTCAGTGAGAAATGTTTACAATATCAGAATATATGTTTGAACTTTTGAATATGTAACTTATATTTCGGAGCCCAATCTCGCTTCCATGATCTGATGAGATTGTGCACGGCAAAGGCAATATGGAAAGGAGTCTTCATATAATCATTTAAGAGAGAGGCCCAATGATGTGTTTTTTTCTTTACAAACGATGAAACAGGGAGTGCACAAATGTTTTTCTGTTTTGTTTTTTGTAGTCCAAACTCATTTCTAGCATCCCATACTAATGCCAACAAGAACAAGCCTGATGTTTCACTGCTGGATCAATGAAAATGTTTTATAGATATACAGTAGATGCACAGTGCACAATGGTCTGCTTTTACAGTCGACTACAAAGCAATTTAGAGGTGAAAATCTGAATATGTTCAATAGTGAATTAGGTACATGGCATTCTGACTTGATGCTCTAAAGTCTATTCTGCCCCTAGAACGTGTGAGGTTCATGTCAATTCAATCTCAGGCTGAGAAAAAATGTTTACTGCCTCACAAGGTTACTTTGTGAAAAGCAGAGAGACAATAAAACAACAACCCTTCTTTTCAGTGCAGAAGTATTTTACATAAAGGAGTATGATGCCAAAAAGATTGAATTAGGTACATCCTCTTAATGTTAAGAGGGGAAAAGTAATCTTGAGCAAGGACACTTTGAGAAGGCACACCAGAACAGAAGACCTACTGTACATGTGGGCTGCTTTTGCATCTGAAAACTGCTGCTCATCCATCATGTGCGAGTGTAAAACTCTCCGCAGTGTCTCTGTTTCCCAAATTACCTCCTCCACCGCAGGGCCATCCACGCAGGTCTGTGAAAAAGACAGACGTCACAGATTCCGGATGCTTTAAGATCTTCAAATTAGAGCCCAAAGTGTAAAGCATTTTAGGGATTTATACTGTACTATTTTTTTTTTTTTAAGATCATGATAATGAACTAAATTAAACGCTACAGTATAGTAAGTCTTGGGACTGTATGGAACAAGGAGAAAACAAGGACAAATCTTACATTTTTTTGGATCAGATATTCTGTGATTTTCATCCAAATGTTATTCATCTGAGAGCAGTTAACAGCAAAACAAAGTTCATTTGATGTTTGAAAGTGAACCAATGATATAAATTGACAACAGCAGTACTCTTCATTTATGCCCTAAATGCTTTCCTTATCTCACTCGTTTCTTAAATTCACAAACATTTGATGCTTAAATGCCCGAAGCTGCTTCATGCCTCACAAAGAGAATACAATTATCTCTGAAAAGATGTTGCTGTTTATTTCCAACTCTAATATTTGTGTTTTTTTTTTTTTTTTTTGGCACATCAGTGGTTTGGTGCTTTTAGTTTTAAAATTCAAGCCTTTTGCGCTTTCAATTGCATCATGGGACAGCTCTGTCGCTCACTACAAACACGTCCAAATGGAAAATATAATTACTGATGCTCGATGATAATACCAACGTTCCCTTTGTGCAATAATTAACAGCTTTTTTCATCAAAACCATTGTTGTCTGTCCAATAAAACCCGTTTCATGTGCGTTGACTGGGATTTGCCGTCCTCGTGGATATACTCTCTGACTGTAAGCTAAATTGGACTTTTACCGTTTTACAGAAGAGACAGAGGAGACAGAGAGGTACCAAATGCACAAAAAACATTACATGTGGCAAAAGGTATAATGTGCAGAGAAGCAATTACAGACAAAACTAAACTATTTTAACTGCGTCCTTAGAGATGCTGAATATGCACAACGATGGGTATAGCAGAATATACAGAATGAATTACAAATGTTTACACTGGATGAAAACAAGAGAGACATGGTGGCAAAAATTTCTAGTTGTACCCTGTGAATGAGCCGAGCATCTATTGTCCTGGGCGCACCTTACTTAAGGGACCCATTGTTTCTGGAGCAAGCTGACACTCTAAACAGGACAGGACAGGACAATATAAAATGATTGTGTGTTATGAAAACTTAACACAACGAAAACAGCAAAAATGATAGCATGATTTGGGGAAACTCATAAGCAAATGTTTTTTTTAAAAGAACAAAAACATATATTGAGTAGTCAAGTAAACAATATTGATAGTTTTGGTTGATCCAAGAGAGCATGATTGAATAACAGTAGTGAGCAGTAGATAAAATTACACCAAAGTTTAGACACATTCATTAGCAGCTTTTTCAGGTTTCAGTTTCACTCTGCCTGACCTAGAGGATGATAACCATTGAGACTTAATTTTTCCTTTGGGTTGCTAATTGTAATGCAGACTTGCGTCCCTCTTTTCTTGTTGATAATACCCCATACAGAAGGCTGGTGACAAGATGATATATTGAACTCACAATGCAGATCAATGCAGTTTTCTCATTCCTAAAGTTTTCTTTCTCTGGGGGAATAGATGCATAATATAGTTGAGTTTCGAAGGTTTGATGATGAAGTGTCTCTAAGTTATAATAAAAATCTCACTTTAGACTACAGATCTGGAAATAATAGTGACTGTCTCACATTATTAACGCTGTCTCCAGAAAGCTCTTCATTTACTCATTAGAAACATCTTCTTCACAGTGAGATCATAATCGTAGCTTCCTCCCAGAAAAAGCATTGTGGGTTTTTATTGTGTTATAATATCTTTTTTGTGTGTTATTTTAATATCAAACCCACCTAAATAACCACTTGTAGTCTATAGCCATGTGTACCTTAGTATTTTTTTTTTTTGGCTCATTATCAATTTCATGATTGATCTGCAGTTTAAACTTATTGTAGGCTGTCCATGAAAAGTGCTTCCTGTATTCTGCTCCAGAGCCTGATTGACAGTCAATGCACTGAAAATGCTTGTGTGTAAAAAAATGTACCAAAAACAGCGTAGTTCACTCATTAACTGTCTGTGAGAGTAAATACTACGCTGACAGAAGAGACAAAGGGAGAGAGGGATATTGTACATTCAATTACACAATGGAGATATTTTTTTTCACTCAAACTAGGCTGTAAATATTGTATAAGTGGAGCAAGCCCACAGTTAGCTTTGCCCGTTTGCTTCTTATTCGCGATTCCATTAGTGTGTATTGGGGCCTCTGACCCGGTGCAGGCCAAGTTGCCATTGTGGTTTTCTGGCCAGAGACACCAGGGGGAGATGAAAGACCCCCCAATCATCCCATTAACACGTGTATTACCCCCAAACGAACTATGAAAAGGATTTATTAACGCAAACAAGTTACTTCTTTAAATCTTTAAATCAGCGGAGCCAATGGCGCTGATTGGCAGCCTCACTTCTGTCAGTCTACCCCAGGGGCAGCTGTGGCTGAGCGTGGCATGAATGAATAATGACTAGAGTGTTACGCTTTGAGAACACAGGCTTGAAAAGCGCAATACAAGTGCAATTCAATATCATTATCATAACTGTTTAATCCCAATTGGAAAAGCTATAATATTTGTAGACTGTTTTGTGAGTCTCCATTAGAGCACCGCTCCTTTGTTTAGCCAATGAATGAGACCAGAAAGAGAGAGAGGGAGAGAGAGAGAGAGAGAGAGAAAGAGAGAGAGAGAGAGAGAGAGAGAGAGAGAGAGAGAGAGAGAGAGAGAGAGATAGCTTGTGGGACGTACGTGACGTCGCCGCGGTGCTCTGCTCCACATCAGCTCAGTCTCCTGTATCCCTCCACGCTGGAGGCGCGAGGAGGAACCTGTGCGCGCCAACGCTCTGTTGTCTCTCTTTGATTCGGATAATACAAGTGGAGTTGGACGGGAAAGATGGTGTGGCTGCTGTGCGTGGTCGGTCTGTGCACTTTGAGCGCTGTCAGCGGAGCGTCCGCGGCCACTAACTGTAAGTTTATCACCCACAGCTTACCTACAAGTTCCGTCTGTCATCGTCACGAGGAGGCAGTGACCATGTGCAGAGGAAGAGTGCGTCTGGACAGGGCTCTGTGCTTGTTGCACTCGGAGAATTACCGCGATTTAGACTCACCAATGGCAAATCTTTCTAGTTTCTGTGTGACAGAAGTTGGCCTTTTTCTTCCTTGAGTTTTTGTTTGATGTACCCTCAAGCTCTAGCAATTCAATATCCGTTTAGGCGTGTGGTCGGTGCGTATGGCAGCGCAGGTTATTAAAGGTTTTATTGAGCTCTTCTTGAAGTCAGGGGACGCTGCTGTGTGCAGCAGGACGGACAGAAATTGCTGAGTGGATAGAGCTCTATACTGTACAGTCTGCTGCGCCTGGGCGATTGTAAAGTATCACTCATTTCGACCTGGAGATGAGGACTCGCTATTCCTGTGTGCAATGAAGTAACAACTGAAGGTGTACAAAAGAAAGAAAAAGTCGAGTGTGGTGCTCTTAAAGGCTTAATTTTTTATTATGGTGTCTGTGAATAAGTGGAATGTTACCAGTTTTGAAGTTGTCACAATGTCGTTTTGCTCTAAATTTAAGGAAATATGCATCTGATTCTGCAAACGTTGAATATGAAAATGGAAGCAATGGAAGCAAAAAAAAAAAGCAGCACTAGTATGAAAACTAATGCTTTAAGCCATTGAATCTATGCAGGAGCCTTTCATGGACTTCTATGTAGATTCGTATGAGGTTTGAAAGGAAGGCACAGACTTATTATTTACAGAATTTTTCTCATAAATTCCACATGATCAATAGCATTTACTTATGAAATATAAAACATCAACATCCCCCAAAACATTGGCAAAAGATTAATTTGCCTCTGCTCTCTACCTTGTTTCCCCCCAAACTCCAAAAAGATCCTCAGTTCATGGTGAAGCCATTTGATCTGGCTGCTCTTGAGGGCTGGCTGACACTGGGCCTTTGTTCGACTGTAAGTATGTGATGTTATGGGGAGAAATCCGGCTAAACTGACAGGTGCATTACTCATTGATGGCAGTGGTGCGGTTTTCCAAATGTCCGCAGTGATGGGGGATGACACGCTGCGATCAGATGAGGTGCTGAGAGGGTCGCGGAGGTCAGAGAAGTGCTCCTATAGTTACCACAGAAAATGAACCACGGCGATGTGTCATGATCACTTTGTGTGGCCTCTGGCAGGAGTAAGAAATACTTACAAAACAGCAAAGAAATGTTCATGCTTGAGAAATGTACTCAAAATCCTTCAGAGATGGAGGTCGGAGGAACGCAGTGGTAGAGCGTTCGCCCATAAATGCAGAGGTTGAGGGTTGGATCCCAGCTCCCAGTCTGGGGCCCATTGTTTGTAGTGGGGAAAGAATGAGAATGGAAATGGAATACTGGACTGAGAACTGAGAGTTTGTTGACGTAAACATGTTTATTGTGAAATGTCTTTCTCATGAACCCGATGAGTAAAATACCTTTTTTTTTTTTATTAAAAAATGGTACTTACTTTTGGTCCAACAGTACTGAGGAGTGTTTATGAGTACTGGCTTTTCAACCAGTAGATTAAGCCTCTGCAAAACAAGTTGAAGTTTGAGGTCAAAGCTGAGTTTTATTGACATAAACAGTCAGGGCTTCCCCAGCGAAGCAGCCGCGGTGAAGTTTTTCAGGCTGAGCAGGTCTCTGGGGAGCTGCCCGAGACAAGACGTTTAAATGTCAGGAAGCACTACTGCAACAGCGGCCACTACAACCAACACACATGCGCTGTCAGATTAAAAATAGACATCAAACTACAAAAAGGGTTCCAATGACAATAGCAAGCAATGTAGACCGTTTGTCCGTAAAAGACAT